>NC_135307.1:146431802-147775135 GCF_048772815.1 Callospermophilus lateralis
AGAAAGTGGCACATTTTTCAAGTGCTGAAAGGAAAAAAAAAAAAAAGGTCAACTCAGAATGGCATATATCAGAGAACATAGCCTTCAGGAATGAAGGGAAAATACAGACATTCTGGAATAATGGAAAACTAAGAGGATTAATTTCCAGACACTCTACCCTAAATGAATGTCTAAAGGAAATTTTCTAGACCCAGAGACAATGACAAAAAGAGGAAGCTTAGAATACCCAGAGAGAAGAAGGAATATGGAAACAGCAAAAATATAGGTAAATGAAATAAATTTTCAATTTGAAAAGTGAAGCAGAAACCATAACACTGCCTAACATAGTTCTTAATATATAGAAAGAAAATGTTTAAGATGAGAATTATTTTATAAATGAAGAAGGGTCAAGTGATACAAAGAGGTAAGGTTTTTATGCTCCATTCAAAATGGTAAAATGTTGAAAACAGTAGATTTTGATAAGTTATGTATCTATGATATAATGTATATCTATGTATTATATGTATCATATAATATGTAATGTGTACAAATACTAAAAAAAACTATGCAGGGAGATATGCTCAAAACACTATATATTAATCAAAATGAAATTCAAAAATTTGTAAGGAATTCACAGGAAGACAGGAAATGAAAACAGAAAAATGAAGCAGAGCCCAAATAGAAAACAATCAAGCAAAATAACATGGTACGAGAATTATAAAACTTGAGAAGCAAAATAAATAAATAAACAAACAAACAAACAACATGGTACACTTAAACCTTAACATCTAAATATTATATTAAACACAAATGGTCAAAATACATGAACTTAAAGACAGAGTTTACTAGAATTGATTTAAAAAAGCATAAGCAATTGTATACTGTCTGTAAAGAAAAAAAACTCATTTAAAATACAATGATATATGTAGGTTGAAAGAAGAAGGATGGGAAAAGATATACTATGAAAACATTAATCAAAAGTAAGTAAGAGGGGCTATAATATAGTGATACCAGAAAAGTAGGTATCAGAGCAAGAAAAATTACCACGGACACATCGGGTTATAATGATAAAGGACTTGATCCACCAAGAAAGCATAGCAGTCTTAAATGCATATGCACCAAATGACAGAGCTACCAAAATTATGAAACAAAAGCTGATATAACTGAAAGGAGAACTAAATAAGTTCACAATTGTAGTTAGGGACTTGAGGTTTTGACACTGTCTCTCTCTCTCTCTCTCTCTCTAAACAATTGATAGAACAGTTAAACAGGAAATCATCCAGAATACAGAACAACACTATCAACCAACAGAATCTAACTGACATTTATAAAACATTCCATTCAATAGCAGTAGATACACACTCTTTTCAAATGTCCACATATTATATATCAAGATAAACCAATAACCTTGGCTATGAAACAAATTTAAACAACAAATTTAAAATAATTGAAATCAGACAGAATGTGTTCTCCAACTTCAGTGGAATCTAAATAGAAATCAATAACAAAAAGACAATGGGACGATCTCCAAGGACAGGAAACTAATCACATACTTTAAAAGAATCTTTGGGTCAAAGAGAAAGTTTCAAAGGAAATTTAAAACAAAATAACTGAATGAAAATGAAAATACAAGAGAAAAGAGACAATCACCAATAATAAAGAAGGAAACAGGAAATATGACTACAGATCCTGGAGGCGTTGGAAGGATAATAGAGGAACACTATGAATAACTCTATACACATAAATTTGGCAACTTGGATAAAATGGACAAATCTTTCAAAAGTAGACACTACCACAACTTAATTAATATGAAACACATAATTTGAAGAATTCTTTAACCATTAAGGAAATTCAATTTGTAATTTTAAACCTTCTAAAAAATAAATCTATAGCTCAGAAGATTTCACTGTAGAATCCTCCATATAGTCTCTTCCAGAAAATAGGAGGGAATACATTCCAACATTTCTATGAAGCCAATATTACCAGAATCCCCAAACTAGACAAAGACAGTATAAAAGTGACCCCCCCCTCCAAAAAAATAAAAAGAAAAGAAAGAAAGAAAAAGAGCACTCTCTAGTCTCCATCATGAATATAGATGCAAAAACTCAGCAGTAAATGAAAAGAATCATACACACCATGACCAAAGAGGCTTATTCCAGGGATATAAGACTGATTCTATATTTAATAATCAGCATAATCCTCCATATTAATAGACCAAAGACGAATATTTGCTTTACTACATCAGTTTATGTAGAAAAGCCATTTGAAAAATTCAATACCCATTTGTGACTTAAAAATTCTCAGAAAATTAGAAATAAAGGGGAACTTCCTTCATCTAAAATCTACAAAATACCTACAACTAATACCATACCTGATGGTGGTCTTAGTCTGTGTTCTATTACTATTAACAAAATACCCACAATTGGGTAATTTATAAGGAAGAGAGGTTTTGATCTCATGGTTCTGGAGTCTCGCAAGATTCTCTTGCTGCATCATAAAAATGACAGAAAAGCAAAGAACAGGCAGATGCATGTGGAGGAGATTGAAACACAAGAGGCAAGTCCGCCCAATAACAACTTGGTCTTCTCAGAACATACACACTCCCTTGATAAAGGCATCAATTCCTCTCAGTGACCTAATCACCTCTTAAAAGGCACGACCTCCCAGCACCACCACAATGGCAAGCAAGATTCTATAGGAGTTTTGGAGGGGACAAACCATATTTGAACCATAGCAATGGTGAAGGACCTCTTTCCCCCTAAGATCAGGAACAAGGCAAGGATGTCCGCTCTCAGTACAGTACCCCAAGTTCCATTCAAGAATAGTTATAACTATATTCAATAAGATACTATTCCGTGTACTACTGGAAGTCCTAGCCAGTACAATAAGGCAAGGAAATGAAATACATCTGACAGGGAAAAAACTAAAAATGTCCTCTATTTGCAGAGGATGACCTATATAGAAAATGTGTGAATGAAGCAATCCATAGAAGAAAAAGTTGATAAATCAGATGATTCAAAATTAGAAACTTTTGCTGTGAAAAAATTCTCTGTTATGAGGATAAAAAGACAAACTGTAGACGGGGAGAAAATATTTGCTAACTATACACCTGACAAAGTTCTCATATCTAGAAAATATAAAGAATTTTAAAAACTTTAACATTGAAAAGCAAAAAAAAAAAAAAAAAAAAAAAATCCAGTTTGGGAATGAATGAATTCGTGAAGAAATGTTTGTTTTAACAGGGTATATAGGGAGCAAATAAGCACATGAAAAGCTGTTCAATATCCTTAACCATTAGGGAAATGCAAATTAAGACCATGATGAGAAATCACTGTGAACCCATTGTAATGACTAAATAGTGAAAAAAAAAAAATCTGGTGGGAATACAAAGAAACTATCTCTCATACATGGCTGGTGAGAATGTCAAGCGATGAAGACACTCCAGAAGTGGTTTAGTAGTACATTAAAAAAAACTAGAAGCACACTTACATTATGAGCCAGCAATTGAACTGAACATTTATTCTGGAGAAGTGAAACTTAAGTACCCACAAAAATGAGTGCACGGTTGTTTGTGCCAACTTTATTTGTAATAGTCACAAACTAGATGTAATCAAAAACTCTCAGTTGATAAGGGGTTAAACATATCAGAGTCCTACTAAGCAATATAAAGATACTTATGGAAATGTACAGCAACTCAGTCGGTCTCCGGACATTATGCAGAGTGGAAGGTAAGCCAGCCTCCCAAGGTCATGTTCTATATGATTCCACTTTTAATTCCACAGAATGACAGAGATGGAAGAGAGATTAGTGGTTGCCTGGAACTCAGGGTGTGGAGAGGACCATGGTTGAGACTCAAAAGGTTTAGCGGGAGGAAGATTCCCATGGTAAAGGAAAGTTCCATGTCGGGATTGTGGTGGTGACACAGGTCTACACGTGTGACATAGTGTCAGAGTTGTGTACACAGGTCTTACTAAAATGGTCTTACCAGTCTTGATGATGGTAAGATGTTACCATTGGGGAAAACCAAATGAAGGCTAATCAGATCCTCATGTACTGTTTTTTGCAACATCCCATGAATTTTTAGTTATTTAACAGTGAAAAGAAAAAGTAAAAACAAGTGAAATATAATTCCACTTTCATAGATTTTAAAAACTCACAAAAACGAATGCTTGGTGTGGGAAGTCAGGACGGTGGTTCCTCCTGTTAGGGCAGTGACAGGACACAAACACAGTGGTCCTTCTGGGCTCAGGGCACTATTCTGCTCCTTGGTCTGGGACCAGTCACACGGGTGCCATCAAGTGGGAGTTCATGAAACTGATCACTTCTAATTTTTTTCACTCTTCTAGGTTATGTAATAAACTGATAAAAAAGTTATAATGAGTTAGATAAAAAGAACATTTGGTTTTGCACAGACTACCTGTGAGTGTGTATGGATAAACATGTCCTGGGAGGCTTGTGAGAGAGCTTTCCTTTGCAGAGGGGCGTTAGTTGATGGAGCTATAGAAAGTCATCTATTTTTTTATTTTTTACTAAATTAAAATAAATACATACTCCAGAGCCTCTGGGCTGTCTCCAGCCAGAGAATCAGCTCCAGCCCCTCCCACCTTCTGGATCCCTCTTGACCTTGGGCTGGCTCAGTGAGATCTACCAGCTCTTGAGGATGGAGCTTTTAAGCCTATAACCGACTGGAGTCTAGACGGCTGTTAGTTGTATTAGTCGTTTAATCAATCACCGTGGTTTTTCTCCATAATGCAAGTGCTTTCCTGGAATGGCAGGGCTAATGGGCCCAACCCTGGGCACAGCAACAGGCAGTAGGTTTTTCTTTTCTGATCATATTAAATACACAACTCTCTACTGTCCTCCAAATCATTCCATCCCTGAAAATGTCCCCTATCCCACTTGTCATCTCTCATTGCAACCCATTCATTCCACTAACTGAAACTGAACTGTCCTCCAAATCCCTCTTCTTCCAGGGAGTCTTGGGTGGAATGAAGGGAACATGGGCTTTGGAGCTGCACAGGCAGCAATTCAATTTGAGGTAGGGGTAGGGGGATCTGATCATAAAACCTGACCATGGACAAGTTTTCATTTCCTCATCTACAAGATGATAAATACAGGTAACAACATTGCATGACTGGTATGAGGATCAGAGTGATCATATGAAGTACTCTGTGCTGCATCTGGAATGTGGTCAGAGCTTGACAAATATCAGTTCCCTTCCCCGGCTTCCATTTGCCCATTTCTGCCCATCTCACCCTAACATGAACTCCAGACCCCTGGTTTTCTTTTTTTTTTTTTTTTTTTTTTTTGCAGTGCTGGAGATCACACTGAGTCTCCCACCTGCAAGGCATGTGCTCTACCACTGAGCTACATCCCCTACCCCAAGACACTTATTTTCTAAACTGTTCAGCAAATAACATGTGCTTGTTGGTGGTTCTTTTATGCACATTCCTGCCTTGAACTTAACTTTAAATTTTTGGAAGCCAGAAGTCACCCCTGCCATCCTCTCTGCTTAGCAGTGCCTCTTACTCACAGCAGGTCCTCCATAATTGTTCTGATGCCGCTGGTTGTCTCATTCCACCTTGGGTTCCGTACATGCCTCCTTGACGAGGCTAATGGTCAAGTCCATAGGAAGCAGCCACATTCCAGGAGGACGTAAAGGTTCAGTAGTGCAGTCACACACTTCACATATGTATCCAGCCTGCACCTGAGCAGCCTTTCTGCCCACCCAGGGAGCCTGTGAAAAGTCAGGGCCATGTTTACATTAGTCTATAACAGCCACTTCTGGGCTCTGTGAACTTGAGCAAGATATGAAACCTCTGGGGACCTCCATTCCCTGTCCATGTATTAACATTCTTCCTGCCTCAATACAGTTTTTACCTATCAAAATGGCTGGGATGAAGTAGGGACTTAGGCTCATGTCCAGTTTCCACCCTATTCCCTTTTCCTCTGGACTAGCAACCAAGAATCCCACTGTGTGGGGGGCTGGGGTTGTAGCTCAGTGGTAGAGCGCTCACCTAGCCTGTGCGAGGCCCTGGGTTCGATCCTCAGCACCACATAAAAATAAATAAATAAAATAAAGGCATTATGTGCAACTACAACTAAAAAATAAATATTCTTTAAAAAAGAATCCCACTGTGTATTCCCAAATGATCTTTGTCCTTTGGTTCAGATCTGTGGCATGCCCTCACCTGTCTCATTCATTTTACGAATGCCTTGCAAAATGGTCCTTCACAGAGCTTGTCTTTTTGTAAGGTACAATCAACCTGAATCAGTTGGCAGTTGAGCCCTGGGTCTGTGCTGAGAGGGAACACTCTTATGCTCCCTGTGCTTATGGAGCAGATAGTTGAGAGCAGTACTGTCCAGTAGAAATAGAATGCGAATCACATATGCATTAACAAATTTTCTAAGCCACAATGAGGAAGTAAAGGGAAATAGAAGAAATGGTAATAACATTATTTCATTTAACCTGAATACAGGCAGTCTCTAATTTTCAAAGACTGACAGTGAGTTTTGGAGTTTGCAATAGTGTGAAGATCATTTGTATTCTGTGAAAGTTGTACTTGAATTTTGAATTTTTCTCTTTTCTCAGGCTAGTGATATGCGGTTCCATCCTCTCTTGTGATTTAGGCAGCAGTGGTGAGCTAAGCTCTCAGTTAGCTGCAGGGTCAGGCGGGGAAACAGCTGGCACTGGACAGTGTGTTGCATTGCTAAGCTAGGGTGCTTGGTAGGTTAAATGGGTTCAGTGCATTTTCAGTTTACAATAAGTTTATTGGGAACATAAGCTCATCATAAGTCAATGAACAACTATACGTAGATTAAAAATCATTCTTTCAGGGTTGGGGCTGTAGCTCAGTGGTAGAGTGCTTGCCTTGCAGGTGCAAGGCCCTGGGTTCAATCCTCAGCACCACATAAAAATAAATAAACAAGTAAAGATATTGTGTCCATCTACAACTAAAAAAAATTAATCATTATTTCAATATGTAATCAACATAAAATTATTAATGAGCTGGTTTACTCTTTTGCACTAGGTTTTTGAAGTCCCAGGTGAATTTCCACTGTCCTCCTCTCACTTCCGACAGCCATATTTCCAGCTGCACGGCTGCTCATGGCAGGCATTGTCATCCTGGGCAAAGAGGCCACAGTCTTGCCCACAGGCTTGGTGAAGCACTCCAAGCTGATTCACTTGGCAATCCCAAACACAGCAGGTCTCACTGAAGCACTATTATGTTTTGACCAGGGTCAGCTTCTGAGCATCTCAGCAGCCCATGGGGATCTGGAGATGGTCCGGTATCTACTCTCCGAGAAACAGGTGGAGCTGCCAACGGAACCCACCGATGACAACCCAGCTGTGGTGGCGGCACATTTTGGGCACACTGAAGTTGTACATGAATTGCTTGAGTCCTTAGCAGGTAAATCACAGCACGTGAGCTCCTTACCACCTCTCAGGGGACCCTCTTACATTTCAACCAGGAATTCTCATCTCTTCATGCTTTCACCAATAAGGAGATGAGTAAATCTGGGGCATCCGACTGACAATCTAAGTGAAACTGCCTGGTAACCACAGCACCAATCCCGTGTCTCACTCCCATTGACTCATGGGGAAATAATAAAGACTATAGATAATAAAGCTTGGGTTTTTTTTTTTATTTAATAAACTATCTTTTTAGAGCAGCCTTAGGATTACAGAAAAATTTATAGTACAAGTTTCAATATTTCCTCCTACACAGTTTCCCCATTTTATATTAATCTGCTATATTTGTTGCAATTAATAATCTAACATCAAGGGCTAGGGTTGTGAGTCAGCAGTAGAGCATTTGTCTAACACATGTGAGGCCCTGGGTTCAATGCCCAGCACCACAAAAAAAATAAATAAATAAAATAAAGGTATTGTGTCCAACTACAACTAAAAAATAAATATTAAAAAATAATAGTAATAATCTAACATCAAAACATTATTATTTGTTCCCAAATTGTAGGCTCTCTATTCACCTCACTGATTGTTTCTTTTGCCGAGAAGAAGCTTTTTAGTTTGAATCCATCCCATTTATTGATTCTTGATATTAATGTTAGATAAGGTACTAGTCTCTAGGATATATAAAGAACTCAAAAATCTTAACACCAAGAAGACAAATAGCCCAATCAATAAATGGGCCAAGGAACTGAATAGACACTTCTCAGAAAGATGAGAAGTGATATACAATCAATCGATAAATATATGAAAAAATGTTCAACATCTCTAGCAATTAGAGAAATGCAATTCAAAACTAAGATTTCATCTCACTCCAGTCAGAATGGAGCTATTAAGAATACAAACAACAATAAGTGTTAGCAAGGATGTTGGGGGAAAGGTACACTTATCATACATTGCTGGTGGGACTGCAAATTGCTGCAACCATTCTGGAAAGCAGTATTGCAATTCCTTGTAAAACTGGGAATGGATCCACCATTTGACCCAGCTATCCCTCTCCTCAGTCTATACACAAAGGTCTTAAAAACAGCATACTACAGGGACACAGCCACATCAATGTTTATAGCAGCACAATTCACAATAACTAAACTGTGGAATCAACCTAGATGCCCTTCAGTAAATGAATGGATAAAGAAAATGTGGTACATACATACAATGGAATATTATTCAGCTTTAAAAGAGAATGAAATCATGGCATTTGCAGGTAAATGGATGGAGTTGGAGAAAATAATGCTAAGTGAAGTTAGCCAATCCCCCAAAAAACAAATGCCGAATGTTTTCTGAGATTTAAGGATGCTGATTCATAATGTGGTGGGGGGGAGGATGGGAGGATTAGATGAACTCTAGATAGGGCAAAGGGGGGGAGAGAAAAGCAGGGGACATGGGGGTAGGAAAGATGGTAGAATGAGATGGACATCATTACCCTAAGTACATGTATGAAGACACGAACGGTGTGACTCTACTTTGTGTACAACCAGATATGAAAAATTGTACTCTGTATGTGTAATATGAGTTATAATGCATTCTGCTATCATATAGAACAAATTAAAATTTTAAAAAATGAAAAAAAAATATTATTAAAGTCTATAGCTAACACTAGGGTTTATTCGTAGACTATGAGTTTTTACAAATATGTAATGACATCTCTCCACCATTACTTTATCATATAGAATAGTTTCACAGCCCCAAATATCCTGTTCTTCATTTGTTCCTTTCTCCCCCTTCCCCCCAACCCTTGAAAACCACTGGTTTATTTTATTTTATTTTTTAATTTTAATTTTTTGGTACCAGGGATTGAACCCCAGGGCCACTTAACCACTGAGCCACATCCCCAGCCCTTTTTTTATATTTTATTGAGACAGAGTCTCATTAAGTTGCTTAGGACCTCACTAAGTTATTGAGGCTGGCTTTGAACTTGCACTCCTCCTGCCTCAGCCTCCCAAACTACTGGGATTATGGGCATCTACCACTCATCTTTTTACTGTCCCCATAGTTTTGCCTTTTCTAGAGTGTCATGTGATTGGAATCATCAGTAGACAGCCTTTTCAGATCAGTTTCTTTGACCTAGTGATATGCACCTAAGTTTCCTCCGTGTCTTTTCATAACTTCATAGCTCCTTCAGTGACTAATATTCCATTATATGGATGTACCATGCTATTTTGCATTTGTGATTCTCCCTCTGGTAAACTCAGGGTATCCTAGTCTCCTATAATTTCTTATGGTGACATTGACTCAGTAATTATCAACAAGTTCAGACTGGCATCACTACCGCTAAAGGTTGAAACAGGAGCCTTGGCACCCTGTAGGAGCCAAAAGATGGCGTTCTCTTCAGGGATTCCCAGGATGGGCCCTGTTCTAGCCCCAAAGAATCTATACCAACTGACTCCACCACTTAATCACACAGCTCATATTTATTAAATATTTGCCAAGTACTGAGCACCCTTTGAACTTCAGAGCCATGGAGATTTTCTTTTTAAGTTATTCTAGTTCTTTAATAGCTCCTGGCCAAGCAGAGGATATTGAGATAGAAAGGAAGAAGGCTCTGTGTGCTTTGTGGGAATTCCCAAGCTAGAAGAAGAAGGCAGCCATGGTCAGGAGTTAAGTAGGACCCAAGATAAGAGGTTTCTAGAGGCAAAGGAGTTTGAGGGGTGGGGTGAAGAGAGTGTCCTTTGAAGCATATCATAATGTAGTTTCTGGTTGCTAGCCATCAGGGAGGAGGAAGGGTGGAGACCAAAATGGGGTGCTCTCTGAGTGTGGAATTTAGGACTCAGAGAATACAAGTAGGGGGTTTGTGTGGTTAATAGAACACTCTGTTTTTTTACAAAGCAGAATTGAAGTCTCGACTCTGCCCTTTTACCAACTCCAGGACCTTCAACAAATTCCCAACCTCTCTGAGCTTTGGTTTCCTCACCTGCCACCTGAGATTGACACACCTACATCTCAAAAGATGTTAGCATCACACTTACTGTATTTGTCTTACTTAGATATCCCTGCAGTAAATGGATTAAGGAGTACTTGTTTTCTGATAATATGCCTTGAATCATTTATTCTCATTAGCAACAAAAGAAGGTGTTAGCACCAACAAACATTCAGTTAGCACCACCAACAGCCCAAGCACTGTGCCAGATGCCTTATGGGGTGAATTCCAATTCCTGCCATCCTCCTCTCCATTTGCTGGTCAATGTCCTATCATGGAGGGGAAGGCTGCCCTCTCCATGCCTGGGGACACTTTGAACTTTAAGAACCTTACACCTCTGAAAGAGAAAATGTCATGATGCTGCTGGGGAGTTTCAGAAGATGAGGTCATTTCTCCATGGCAACTTGGTCCAGAAGATACTGTGCTATTTTGAACATGAAGATGTTGTCATTCTTCAGCCCACACTGTCCCTGTTCTTCAATGTGCTACAGTTATTTCATCCTGGAATTAAGTAGGCGGTTCTTTCAGGGAGTAATTCTAAATCATTTAGCCTGCAGAGTTAGATCTAACTTCTTTTGTCAAAGCTTTTTTAAGAAAATTATTACTCACTGCAGAAAATTTGAAAGAGCAGAGCATTGTTAGTACTCTAACAATGTGATAATGTAACATAATGAATTAGATTTACTGATTCAGGCACTCTGTGAACATTATACTATATAATTCTCTATTAAGCTTTAGACAATGAGTGTTATTATACCCATTTTACTTCTGGGTGAACTGAGGCAGAGAGGTTAAGGAATTTGTTCAAAATGACATGCCTAAAATAGTTTAACCCTAAACTGCCTGTCTCCAGAGCTTGATTCCCATTTGTTAGCTACTGTAGGAGCAAAGTCAAGATGGGGATGAGGTCAAGGGTCCAGGTAAAGTTCAGAATCCTACTACCCAGAGAGAATACCACAATACTGGAGAAGTTTATTCTATTCTTAATTTCCAAATATACTTTTTTTTTATTCAGTTAAGATCCCACACTGTAAGTGTCATTATGAATCCTGCTTTTCTTCACTTGGCATTATTTGACCAGCAGGTGGAGGTATAATGAATGATGTGGGGAAACATCACATACAACTCAGATGGACAATTCCAGAAAACACTGTCCACCCAACAGAAGCAACTTTCAACTAGAAACAGAACAGCTCAATTATATTAGTGGTCAAGTCTGGGAGCAGCCAGTGCCCTTCAGTGCCACGTTTCCTCTGTCTTGTCGCCTCTCACCAGGTCCCTGCAGCCACCAGCGGCTGCTGAACTGGATGCTGGCCCTGGCTTGCCAGCGGGGGCACCTGGGGGTGGTGAAGCTCCTGGTGCTGACCCACGGGGCCGACCCAGAGAGCTACGCGGTGAGGAAGAACGAGTTCCCTGTCATCGTCCGCTTGCCCCTCTACGCAGCCATCAAGTCAGGTGGGTCCCGCCCTGAAAACTGTCCCTTTTCCAGATGTGGGACTGTGGCTTCACCCCCACCCCTGACTCTGCCGGCACCTCTGGAGACAACTCCCTGTTCTGTTTCTTTTTCAAACTGTGTGCACCCTCCCTCCCTCCCTTCTTCTACCTTCACTCTCCCTGGTCAGGGGATTTCAGTGGTGGGGACCAACTGTGCCAAATGTCACCCTTGTAAGAGGGTGACATTGTATGACTTGTATGACTCTCCAAAGGGCAGAGTCTCACAGAAATCCCCTCAGTGCCAGGAACTCAGTGCATCAGGAGACATCATAGAGAAGCTCACCCACGATAAGAGCTGCTTGGCCCCCACCCCGTGTGGTGGAGTTGGCCATCTTGGACAACAGTGGTGCGGCCTTCTGTTTTGTCCCCTTAGGGAATGAAGACATTGCTATATTCCTGCTTAGACACGGGGCTTTCTTCTGTTCCTACATCCTACTGGACAGCCCTGACCCCAGCAAACATCTCCTCAGGAAGTATTTCATCGAAGCCAGTGACTTGCCCAGCGGTCGTCCAGGAAAATCTGTGAGTACTCACTGCCTGTGCAGGGGGATCCCAAATCGGGGTTTCATGTACGGCTTTCTCAAGGCCTTCTTTGGGCATTTTCCCAAAATCGGTTAAGTGGGCCATAATTTTTTACTGGTTTTTAAATTTCCTTTATTAAAATTTTTAATTAAATTAAGTTACCTGTGTTGTAACAAGTGAAAGCAGAGGAGAGAAGTCATAAAAAATTACAGTCCTTCCCTCTTTGAAGTAAATGATTTAGCAACCTGGTTAGGATCTCGTCACATCTTTCCCTATGCAAAGCTATAAAAACAGTTATAAACCTTTCTAGGGCTTCGTTAGTTTTCTGTGTTAAAACAAAAATGACATTGCATTATGTATGTTCAACTTGACTCCTTAAAACTTACTACTCTTTCACAGACTCATTCTGGATCAGTCAAGGTGGCTGCAAACCTGTTCTTTTAAACACGTGCCTTAGATTTTTAGAGTCAGTGTAGCTTAATGGACTCAGCTCTTCATTTGTGGATTCACATTTGGAGCATTCCTGGTTTGGGCCTTGTAGTATGTAGCCTGATTTACTAGGGTATATTTGCTTATGATCAGAGTTCTAAAAAAATGGACTGCTTTGGAATCACA
Source organism: Callospermophilus lateralis (assembly GCF_048772815.1). Classification (NCBI taxonomy): domain Eukaryota; kingdom Metazoa; phylum Chordata; class Mammalia; order Rodentia; family Sciuridae; genus Callospermophilus; species Callospermophilus lateralis. The sequence continues at coordinate 146,444,801 of NC_135307.1, forward strand.
GCCTTAAACACATGGTGGTCAGCCACACTTTGACCAGCAACATCTGGGACTCTATCCCCATTCCTTGGCCAGCATTTGATATCCCAGAGCCTTTTCCTTCCTATCAACCTGATAGGTAAAATGATATCTATTAAGTGTTTCAATTATTAATACTCATTGAATATTTTTTCAAATGTCCATAGCTCTTTGTGATTTTGTGGGCTGCCCATTAAAGTTTGTTGATTATTTTTCCAAATATCTTTATCTCTTTCATTCCACTTTGGAAAGTCTTTCATATATTAGGGATTCTAAGCCCCTGTAGATCCTATATGTTGCCAATATTTTTCCCAGACTATTATTTTTCTTTTGTCTGTTATCTTTTTGATAACAAAGATTTAAGAATATATGATGAAATATGTTTCTATTCTTTATGGCATCCAGATGGGATAGAAAGGGTATATCCCTGCCACTTTTATATAAACACTTTCCTAAAGAATTTATGATACTTTTATTCACTCATGTTTTTTACATTTTTAAATTTTTTATTCTAATTTGTTGTGTATGACAGCAGAATGCATTACAATTCATATTACACATATAGAACACAATTTTTCTTATCTCTGGTTGTGTACAAAGTATATTCACACCAATTCGTGTCTTCATACATGTACTTAGGGTAATGTTGTTCATCTCATTCCACAATCTTTTTTTACCCCCATGCCTCCCCCCCCCCGGCTCCCACCCCTCTGCCCTATCTAGTTTATCTATTCCTCCCATGCTCTCCCTCCCTACCCCACTATGAATCAGCCTCCTTATATCAGAGAAAACATTCAACATTTGTTTTTTTGGGATTGGCTAACTTCACTTAGCATTATATTCTCCAACTCCTTCCATTTACCTGCAAATGCCATGATTTTGTTCTCTTTTATTGCTGAGTAATATTCCATTGTGTATATATACCACATTTTCTTTATCCATTCATCTACTGAAGGGCGTCTAAGTTGGTTCCAAGTTTAGCTATTGTGAATTGTGCTGGTATAAACATTGATGTGACTGTGTCCCTGTAGTATGATGTTTTTAAGTTCTTTGTGTATAGACTGAGGAGAGGGATAGCTGGTTCCATTCCCAGTTTTCCAAGGGATATCCATACTGCTTTTCATATTGGCTGCACCAATTTGCATCCTCACCAGCAGTGTATGAGTGTGCCTTTTTCCCCACATTCTCGCCAACACTTACTGTTGTTTGTATTCTTAACAGCTGCCATTCTGACCAGGATGAGATGAAATCTTAGAGTAATTTGACTTACATTTCTCTAATTGCTAGAGATGTTGAACATTTTTTTCATATATTTGTTGATTGATTGTATATTATCTTCTGAGAAGTGTCTGTTCAGTTCCTTGGCCCATTTATTGATTGGGTTATTGGGTTTTTGGTATTTAGCTTTCTGAATTCTTTATATACCCTAGAGATTAGTGCTCTATCTGATGTATGAATGGTAAAAATTTTCTCCCAAGATGTAGGCTCTCTATTCACCCCACTAATTGTTTCTTTTGCTGAGAAGAAGCTTTTTAGTTTGAATCCATCTCATTTATTGACTCTTGATTTTAATTCTTGGGCTACAGGAATCTTATTGAGGAAGTTGGGGCTTAATCCAACATGATGGAAATTTGGGCCTACTTTTTCTTCTGTTAGATGCAGGGTGTCTGGTTTAATTCCCAGGTCCTTGATCCACATTAAGTTGAGTTTTGTGCAGGGTGAGAGATAGGGCTTTATTTTCATTTTGTTACATATGGATTTCCAGTTTTGCCAGCACCATTTATTGAAGAGGCTATCTTTTCTCTACTATATGTTTTTGGTGCCTTTGTCTAATATAAAATAACTTAATTATGTGGGTTAGTCTCTGTGTCCTCTAATCTGTACCAGTCTGTCTTGGTGCCAATACCATGCCATTTTGTTACTATTGCTCTGTAGTATAGTTTAAGATCTGGTATAGTGATGCTACCTGCTTCACTCTTCTTGCTAAGGATTTCTTTAGCTATTCTGGTTTTCTTATTTTTCCAGATGGATTACATGACTGCTTTTTCTATTTCTATGAGGAATGTCTTTTGATTAGAATTGCATTAAATCTGAATAGTGCTTTTGGTGGTATGGTCGCTCTCACAATATTAATTCTGCCTATCCAAGAACAAAGGAGATCTTTCCATCTTCTAAGGTCTTTTTCAATTTCTTTCTTTAGCATTCTATAGTTTTCATTGTAGAGTTCTTTCATCTCTTTGTTAGGTTGATTCCAAGTATTTTTTTTTTTGAGGCTATTGTAATCCTCATTTCCATTTCTGAGGATTTATCACTGATATACAGAAATGTCTTTGATATATGGGTGTTGATATATCCTGCTACTTTGCTGAGTTCATTTACTAGTTCTATAAGTTTTCTTGTGGAACTTTTAGAGTCTTCTAGGTATAGAATATATTGTCGGCAAATAGTGCCAATTTGAGTTCTTGTTTTCCTATGTGTATCCTTTTAATTTCTTTCGTCTGTCTAATTACTCTGGCCAATGTTTCAAGAACTATTTTAAATAGAAGTGGTGAAACAGGGCATCCCTGTCTTGTTCTGGTATTTAGAGGGAATGCTTTCAATTTCTCTCTATTTAGAATGATATTGGCCTGGGGCTTAGAATAGATAGCTTTTACAATGTTGAGATATGTTCCTGTTGTCTATAGTTTTTCTAGTGTTTTGAACATGTATGGGTGCTGTGTTTTGTCAAATGATTTTTCTGCATCTCTTGAGATGATCAAATGATTCTATTGATGTGATGAATTATATTTATTGCTTTCTGTTTTGAACCACCCTTGTATCCCTGGGATGAATCCCATTTGATCATGATGCACTATCTTTTTGATATGTTTTTGTATTTTATTTGCCAGAATTTTATTGAGAATTTTTACATGTATGTTCATTAAGAATATTGGTCTGAAGTTTTCTCTCTCTCTCTCTCTCTCTCTTTTTTTTTTTTTTTTTTTTTTTTTTGATGTGTCTTTGCCTTTTTTGGAATCAGGGTGACATTGGCCTTATAGAATGAGTTTGGAAGTGCTCCCTCTTTTTCTATTTTCTGAAATAAATTGAAGAGTATTGGTATTAGTTCTTCTTTAAAGGTCTTGTAGCACTCGGCTGTGTGTTCACCTGGGCTTTTCTTGGTTGGTAGGCTTCTGATAGCATCTTCTATTTCATCACTTGAAATTGATCTGTTTAAATTGTGTATATCACCCTGATTCAATTTGGGCAAATCGTTTGACTCTAGAAATTGAGTTTTCTCTCTCCTTCCCTTTGTTAGCATGGCTAAGGGTTTGTCAATTTTATTTATTTTTTTGAAGAACCAACTTTTGTTTTGTCAATTTTTTCAATTTTTGTCAATTTTTTCTTTTGTTCCAATTTCATTGATTTCAGCTCTGATTTTAATTATTTTCTGTCTTCTACTGCTTTTTTAGGTGGTTTGTTCTTCTTTTTCTAGGGCTTTGAGATGTAGTGTTAGGTCATTTATTTGTTGACTTTTTCTTTTTTTAAGGAATGAACTCCATGCAATGAACTTTCCTCTTAGTACTGCCTTCATAGTGACCCAGAGATTTTGATATGTAGTATCAGTGTTCTCATTTACCTCTAAGAATTTTTAAAATTTCCTCCTTGATGTCTTTTGCAACCCATTGTTTATCCAGAAGCATATTATTTAATCTCCAGATGTTGGAGTAGTTTTTTTAATTTTATCATTGATTTCTAATTTCATTCTATTATGATCTGATAGAATGCAGGGTATTACATTTTTATATTTTCTAAGAGTTGCCTTGTGGCATAATATATGGTCTATTTTAGGGAAGGATCCACCTGCCGCTGAAAAGAATGTGTATTCGCTCATTTCTGGATGAAATATTCTATATATGTCAGTTACATCTAAGTTATTGATTGTATTATTGAGTTCTATAGTTTCTTTGTTCAGCTTTTGTTTGAAAGATCTATCCAGTGGTTAAAGAAGTGTGTTAAAGTCACCCAGAATTATTGTCTTATGTCAATTTAACTCTTGAACTTGAGAAGAGTTTATTTGATGAACATAGATGCTCCATTGTTTGGGGCACATATATTTATAATTGTTATGTCTTATTGGTGTATGGTTCCCTTGAGCAGTATGAAATGTCCTTCTTTAGCTCTTTTGATTAACTTTAGCTTAAAGTCTACTTTATTTGCTATGAGGATGGAAACTCCTGCTTGCTTCCGCAGTCTATATGAGTGGTATGATTTTTCCCAATCTTTCCCCTTCAGTCTTCGTATGTCTTTTCCTATGAGATGAGTCTCTTGAAGACAGCATATTGTTGTATTGTTGGGTCTTTTTGTTTGTTTGTTTTTGATCTAATCAGCTAGCCTATGTCTTTTGATTGGTGAATTTAGACCATTAACATTCAGAGTTATTATTGAGACATGATTTGTATTCCCAGCCATTTTTGTTTATTTTTGTTATTTAACTTGACTTGGTTTTTTCCTTTGATTAGTTTTTTCCTTTAGGCTAATACCTTCCTCTGCTGATTTTCATTATTGTTTTTCATTTCCTATTTATGGAATATTTTGCCAAGGATGTTCTGTAGTGCAGGTTTTCTAGCTATAAATTCTTTTAACTTTTGTTTATCATGGAGTGTTTTTATTTCATCATCAACTCTAAAGCTTAATTTTGCTGGATACCAGATTCTTGGTTGGTATCCATTTTCTTTCAACACTCAATATATGTTGTTTCAGGATCTTCTAGCTTTCTAGAGTCTGGGTTGAAAAATCTGCACATAATCTAATTGACTTCCCCTATATGTAATCTGATTCCTTTCTCTTGTGGCTTTTTATATTCTCTCATTATTCTGTATATTAGGCATTTTCATTATAATGTGCCTTGGTGTGGATCTGTTGTGATTTTGTACATTTGGTGTCCTATAAGCCTCTTGAATTTGGTTTTCCAATTCATTCTTCATGTTTGGAAATTTTTCTGATATTATTTCATTAAATAGATTGCTCATTCCTATGGTTTAGACTCTATGCCTTCCTCTATCCCAATAACACTTAAATTTGGTCTTTTTATGCTATCCCATATTTTTTTAATGTTCTGCTCACATTTTCACTGTGTGGGCCGCATTCTTTTCAAGATTATATATTTTGTCTTCATTGTCTGAGGTCCTGTCTTCCAGTTGGTCTACTCTGTTGGTGATGCTTTCAATTGAACTTTTAATTTGGTTTATTGTTTCTTTCATTTCAAGGAATTCTGTTTGGTTTTTCTCTAGAACCTCTATCTCCCTACCAAAATAATCTTTTGCTTCCTTATTATTTTATGTAGCCCTTTGTCATAATGATCTTTTGCTGTCTGTATTTGCTCTCATATATCATACTTTAATTCACAGAATACTTTAATTATGTACATCCTGAACTCCTTCTCTGTAATTTCTTCTGCTATGCTTGCCATGGATTCCAATAATGTGGTATCTTGAAATGTTTCTTCCCTTGTCTTTTCATGTTGATTGTGTGTCTTCCTTTCTAGCTCTGTGGATCTGAGGTTTTTACCCTATAGGTTTATATGCCCCTGTAAAGTTCCAATACCTCTCCTTTGAGGGGAAGGACAATGTTATCAGATCCCAATATAAACAAAATACCACCTAAAAACAAATTGTTATAATTAAGATGTTTACAGTTTAGTCACAATGGTGACCAATGGTGAATTCAATTATTATCTACAATATAATCAGTAGATTTATAAAAGGGTTTACAGTTTTGATGGTGGACAAAGAACTGGGGGTGAAGTGTAGGAAGATATGCTGAGGAGGTAGGAGGATATAGAGTTATTATATCTTAGGAAGTGTGAAAGAGAAATCTAAAGAAGAAGGTTAGTAGCAGGAGAATAGAGAGGAAGTACTTTTGGATAGATAAGTAAGTGGGAAGACAGTAGAGTACATTAAAAAAAACACATATATATTAAAAAATGAAAAATGTTCCAATAGTAAAAATTGGAGAAAAAAAGAAAAAAAATATATATGGGGTTATGGCTCAGTGGTAGAGTGCTCGCCTAGCATACGTGAGGCCCTGTGTTCGATCCTCAGCACCACATAAAAATAAATAAATTAAATAAAGGTATTGTGTCCAACTACAACTAAAAAATAAATATTAAAAAAGAATATATAACACAACTGTAATATACTATTCAGTCATCCCAGTCGTCAATGTCCTAATTCATGCAAAGTACTTGGTTTCCCATATGTTGGGGAAGTGAGGGCGGGAAAGTAGAGAGGGAATAGAAGAAAAAAAATCTCGAAGGAAGAGACAAGAATTGTTTTGGTAGGAGATCAGTCTCTTTCCTGCTTCTCCTCTCATCCAATAGATGGGGTCCTCTGTTGCTAGTTGGTATTGTCATAGGGACAGACAAACAGGGCACCCGAGGTAGCAGGAAACGGTTTTATTTGGCTGAAGCCAGGTTCAGAAGGCACAGCTTTTGCTGTAATCAATCAATCCCCTGAACCCCGAGTTCAGGGAGTTTCAAAATTTTATACCCAGCATGTAAGGGGAGGGGCTCAGAAGTTCACAGTCTGCAGAAGTTCACATAAAAGCAGCTTTTCCTTCCACTGTTTTGGGCAAGTTAACCCTTCAGGGACACCCCCTGAGAAGGGGAGAGCTTCTTCTCCCCTCTCTTTCCTCCCCCTGCCAGCTGTTACCATGGTGCCCAGGTGGTAACTTATCTTAAAAATGTAGACATCTCTGTGAAACCCCAGCTCAAGGCCAGAGGCCTTATTTGCACATTTCTACAAACTACTGTACTGGATATGTTTGTGAAAAACTAGTAAGCGGGTGTCCAGCACCTGGAGTGCTGATTTCTTCCACGCTAGCAGTCAAGTAAAATAGGGCAACACAACAATAGGAAGCTTATTTACATTGAATTCTTTTGTGGAGTCTCCACAAAAGAGTTTTTTGAGGCTGACAGCCTCAAAATCAGCCATGGTGAAGACTTCTGGAGAAGCCCAGTTAAATTTTTCTGTGGAGAAAAGGGGTGCCACTATAGTTATCTCTGCCCTCAGGATAGTGATAGTAACCAGGGTGGAGGGTTGGTCCTGGGTGGGGGGCACCTGGAAGTGGGGCGTGGCACCTGCTGGTTCCTGAGGGAGACTGCACCTCAAGGATCTCTTTTTGGGCCCACTGATGTGATGTGAGTGCCTCGTCTTATCTTCTCATCTCACCTGAAGACCTCCCAGTTCCTGGTCTCTGTGTGAGTCTCTAAACTGTATCACACTCACTCTCTCCCTTACTGCTTCCTAATAAGGGGCCTTTCTCTCCAGGCCCCTTATTAGGAAGCAGTAAGGGCACTTTGGGCACACTGTGCACCTGCCCCCTGAGAGCTGTTTCGCGTTAGGCAGTCTGTGCCGGGTTAGTGCTGCTGGGGAGAGACAGGAGCTAGACACTGTGTCCCTGGCCAGATAATAAATTATCTATTTATTATTTCTCTATTTATTTATTAGAGTTCCAAACTGGGAGCTGCCCCCACTAAATATGCTGATGAAGGTGACCTGAGATGGAGGCAGTTGCTTTCAGTGATGGGGTGTTGTATTGGGTTGGGGGAGTGGGGTGATGGTGTTGGGTGTGGACTCTGAGTTCAGAGACTAGCTCTGAGGTGTGCAGGGAGTGGCTGTTGGCTTTCTTCAGAGCCTGTGTGATGTTCCCAGGTGCATGCAGGTTACCACATGTAGGGGATTATCTCCACTGCTGCAGAATCCCAAGATGGAGGCGACGGGGGAGCCCTTCAGTTGTCGATGCGGGTCCACATGGAAGTGGCGGCGGGAGATCCTGCGTGTGGGTAGTTGCCTGGGGTCCTGCATTTGAGCAGCATCCTGTATTTCTGCTCAGGGGGTGGCTGAAAGTTGCATGGGTGCAATGCCGCTGGTCCTCCTCAGGACCTTAGTCCCGCATTTAGGAGTGGCTGGGAGACCCACTCTGATGCTGAGGCCTGGAGCCCTGCACCGCATGGTCTCTGGGATTCCTGCATGGGAGCAGGGATATCACTCACAGAAAAGCAGTATTCTCACTCCTTAAGTCCCAGGTCGAGGAGCCACTCAGAATGCTGCCTCCCTCTGGCCCGCCATCAAGGTTTTTTACCTTTTAAACTTTATTTTTTCCCGTTCTCATCATTATGTATGAGGGAAGGGGCTCTCATGTCTGTCTTTCTCTTGAGATGAATGGCCAGTTATTCCAATATAGTTTTAATTATTTTAATTAATTAATTATGAGCATAAAAGAGTAGGACTTTTTCAAATGAGAAGAAAAGACACAGAACTCCCACAAGGCGAGGGGGCACTCTATAAGGGTTGCCCTCCATCATATTTTTTTTATTCTTTTTAGTTATACATGACAGTAGAATGTATTTTGTCAGATGATGCATACATGGAGGATAATTTCCCATTTTTATGGTTGTACATGATGTGGAGTTACATTGGTCGTGTATTCATATATGAACACAGGAAAAGTTATGTCTGATTTATTCTACTGTCTTTTCCATTCCCATTTCCCCTCTCTTCCCCTGTCCAATCCAGTGAACCTCCACTCCTTACTCCCCTTCACTGCCTATTGTGAGTCAGCATCTGCATATCAGAGAGAACTTTTGGCCTTTGTTTTCTTGTGGGGGATTGGCTTATTTCACTTAGCTTGATAGTTTCCAGTTCAATTCCATCCATTTACCTGCAAATGCCATAATTTTGTTCTTCTTTATAGATGTATATATGTACTCCATTTTCTTTATCCATTCATCTGTTGAGGGGCACCTACACTGGTTCCATAGCTTGGCTATTATGGATTGAGCTGCTATGAACATTGATGTGGCTGCATCATTGTCACTTGGTATACGCCAAGAAGTGGGATAACTGGGTCAAATGGTTGTTCCATTCCAAGTTTTCTGAGGAATCTCCATATTGCTTTGCAGAGTGGTTACACCAATTTGCAGTCTCACCAGCAATGTATGAGTGTACCTTTTCCCCCACATCCTTGCCAATGTTCATTGTTGCTTGTATTCTTGGTAATTGCCTTTCTGACTGGAGTGACATGAAATCTTAGAGTAGTTTTAATTGCATTTCTCTATTTATTAGTAATGTTAAACATTTTTTTCATATATTTATTGACTATTTGTATTTCTTCTTCTGTGAAGTATCTATTCAGATCCTTAGCCCATTTATTGATTAGGTTATTTGTTTTTTTATGTTGAGTTTTTTGAGTTCTTTATATATCCTGGAGATGAATCTTGTATCTGAGTTACAGGTGGAAAGATTTTCTCCCATTCTGTAGGCTTTCTCTTCATGTTCTTGATTATTTCCTTTGCTGTTAAGAAGTCCAGCATATTTTTAACTAAAGTTCTCCTTTCCCTTTGAATTGAAATGTCATCATCAGCACTGCTGCATATATTTGTATACATTCTGGGTTTGCAAGTAGTGGTACACTGACCGCTTCCTCTCTTTCTGGTGAATACCATATTACTTTGATTATAGACATTTATTTAAGTCTTACAATCTGTTAATGCAAGTTTTCCACTTTTTTTCTAAGTTACTTATTAGACTAGACACTTGTTCAATTTTGTACAATTCCCATGGTCACTCTGCTTATGCGGATTTTACATCATTTAATGATATTTTATTTTGTCTTCCTAAAGATCTTAGAACTCTCTTTTTTATTGTTTTTTTTCCACAATTTCAGTGGGAGATATATATTTCCCATTTCCTTTTCCATCCTGATGTTACTGGTGCTGGGATGGAGAAGAGGTTTTTTTTTGTTGTTTGTTTGTTTAGGTTTTAGACAGCCATCATCTTTTTTTTATTAATTCAGGTGGTTTTTAGTAGAGTTTCTTGAGATTTTTTAGGTATATAATTAAGTCATCTGCAAATTGTCAACAAGTTTGTCTGTTCTTTTTAAATAGTTGTGTAATTTATTGTATTCTCTGTCTTACTGTGTATCACTAGAAATTTAGAAAGTTGAATAATCATGTTGATAGCAGGTGTATCTATCTTGTTTCTAATTTTAAAGGTCTTGGTGTCAGCAATTTACAATTTCCGTAGGCTTTTGGTAAGTGTATTCTCGTGTTTAGATAGTTCCTGTGCTTTCATTTTTGCTTAGAGTTTTTATTAGGAAAGTGTATTACTCAGATTTCTGTCATTGTGTCAAAATACCTGAGATAAATAACTTAAAAGAAGGAAAGGTTTATTTGGGCTCTGGTTTCAGAGATTTTAGTCCATGCTCACCTGGTCCTGTCACTTTGGCCTATAGTGAGGCAAAGCATTGTGGCTGGGAGTACATAGTAGAGCAAAGCTGCTTGTGTCATGGTGGCCAGGAAACCTAGAGAAAGGGGCAAGGGACCCAATACCCATTCAAGGAAGGGACCTAACTTAGGTCCCCTCCAGGGACCTAACTTCCTCCTACTAGGCTGCTCCTAGAAGGCTCAGGCACCAAGCCTTTAACACGTGAGCCTGTGAGACCTTTAAAATTCAAACCATAGCAGAAAGGTTGTTGAATTTGTCAACTGCCCTTTTCATCACTATTGATATATTTATATAGTTTTTCTATTTTATTGATTTAATAAATGATGATGATAGTTTTGACCTAACCTTGATTTCCTGAAATAAACACTAGTTGTTTTGTTTTTAACTGCTGGATTTCAGCTACTGACACTTTATATATACATTTGACAGTTTTTATATCCATATTTGAAGATGACTTGATCAATGGTTTTTTATTGTTATTGTTTAATGTGATTTGATATAAGATCAAGCTTATTTCACATGATTTGGGGAACTTTCTATTTTGTTACGATCTGGAAATGTTTTGTAGGAAATATTGATGTTAAAGTTAAATAGATAAAGCAAGTCTTTGTTTGCTGACTTCTTTTAAAATCATTGGTCAGTTCCCTTACATGTAGTTAAGGAGATGGAATTTTGGTAGAAAATCATTTATTTCCTTTGGATTTTTGATTTGCCCTCATGGCGCTGCTTTTATTTTCCCTGTAACTCCTTTTCTAGATTTGCAGTTACATTTCTCTTTCCATTTATGATGCTGAAGTTTGTTTTTGGTTTTTTGTTTTGTTTTGTTTTACCTTTTCTCTACAAAACTTAATCTAAACAGCCAATGATTATGTATTTTAGTGTTCCTATTGAGGAACTTGAAAAAATTTTATTGATGTTTGTGATTTGTTTTATCTGGTATTTTGTTAATTTCAGCTTCATCTGGACTAACTCCCTTCATATGTCCTCTTTGGGTATTTGGTGGTTGATGGTGAAGGCACAGCAAAACCCCGGCACTAGACTTCCCGCTTTTATTATGGGCTCCAGGCTTTGCTACTCTGGCTCTGTATGGTACTTCCTCCCCTCTGTGTGTCTTGCTTTCTTCATCTGAAAAAAGGGAAAAAGCACCTGTCTCAGAGGATTCTTGACAATTAAATGTGGTACTATTTGTTGCATTCTAATAGCAATGTCTAGCACATGGCAAGGACCTACCTAATAGACAGACATCACCTATTATTGTTGTACAGTTGAGTTCCAGGAGCCCCCACAATACCCAGATCCACATATGATCAAGTCCTTTTATGAAGTGGCATAGTATTTCTGCACAGCCTATGCACATCTTCCTGTATGCATTAAATCATCTCTATCTGAATAATAACACAATGCAAATGCTATATAACTAGCTGTTATTTTCTAATCATTTAAGGAATAATAAGAAGAAAAGTCTGTACATATTTTGTACAGATGCAGTCTTTTTAAAATGATTTTGATCCATGGTTAGTTAAATCTACATGTAGAAACCATGGATATGGACCCTGGTTATAGTTCCTTTTTCAGATTTCTTGAGTTGAATATTTGTTTGTTTCTATTTTTTTTCTCTAAATGTAGCTCATAGGTCATATTATTATTCAAGCCCTTATTTGTGCTTTATCAGAATCTAAAATACAGTTACAGTGATCTATACTTATATGGATGCATAATTGTACGTGTTCAAATGTACATACATAAACATCTACTCTTATGTATATTTTCCACCACTTCTACCAAATTTTTTCTCATTCTTCTATGTTTCTATAAGGCCTGCTTCACATACCTGGTTTGTGACTTTTCACCTACAGATATTTATTTTCATTTTATCAAATAACACTTTAGTCCTCTTGGTGCCTCTGTCCTACAAACTAAGTTAATCTACTCTTCCCATGGCCATATTGTCCTCTTTCTCTTAGTGTCAATGAAGAAGCTTTCTCGGACTTTTATATTCTTTTTTTTTTTTTTCCTTTGTGTTCAGTTTTTACCCTGAGTGTGTGTCTTTTGAAAGAAGACCCTGCTCGCTTCACAGTTGTATGAGATCTGCCATATTGGTTTATTCTTCCCACCTTTTTTTTTAATGGTGCCGAGAATGGAACCCAGGACCTTACACATACTAGGCAAGCATTCTACCATTGATCTATAACCTAGCACTCATCCTTTTTGTATATATTTATTGTTATTTCTTTTTCACCCTTCCTTTATTCCTGCTAATTTCCTTGTTTCTAAAAACACTGGCATTCTACTTTCTGCACCTTGTTATCCCTTTGTGTCTTGGTTGGTTTTCTCAAGCTCTAAAGCAGAGAGAATTCTACCCACTGTGGAGGGCAGCTCTGCATTGAGCACAGGGCCTGGCACACGGTAAATGCTCAATATTATCAGTGTTCACTGGTTACTATTATTATTAGCCTCATGATGCAAAAAGAAATAATGATCATCTAACCCTTGCCTTTATTTTATAACGGTTATTTTTCACAACCCTTTATCATCATATTTGGTCCTCTCTGTACCTCAGTAAGAATCACAGGGAATATAGTGTATTTTGCATATGAAAATATTGAGGTATTAAGATTTACATGACTTGTTCAAGGATAACAAATACTAGACAAGGTTGATGCCCAGACCAAAGCCTGTATCTCCTGAAGCCAGAGCTGTTCCCCCTTTTCCAATTTCTGAAATGTACTTCCAAGATTTCATGGAAACCAGTGACTCTCACTTTTCTGCACATCAGAATGCCTGGGAGTTTTTAAATGCTCAATGGTCAGGCTACACCCTTCACTGATGAAATCTGTATATTGAAAATGGGACCCAGCATCAGAAGTTTAAAAAATTCCCCAGGTGATTCCCACATGCACCAGGGTTGAGAGCAGTGGTTTTGGTTTTCTTGGCCCGAGGTTAAAAGCAGAAACAGTCGGAATCTCAGCCTGTGATCTGTCCTGCAGGGTGACTCCCACCATGTGTGTCAAGGGTGGCAAAGAGCACGGAAGTGATGGTTGCATTTGTCAGTGAAGAGACAAAGAAAAGACAATGTTGCTTTTCTTCTCCTTGGCTTTTCTGGGTCGAATCAGAAGAGGAAATGAAATTTCAGCACAGTCTGAGTCATAAGGATTCCTTGGGCTTCCCTAAAGCAGGTGTTATTTTTATGATTTAAGTGAATTTCAAAGGCCAGTGCCTTAGAGTGGATGTGTCTGGCTGCCCCTCAACCTCTACCCTGCAATAGCACATTCCCTCTGGGCTGCTGGCGGGGGAGAGGAGGGAGCTGGTTGCCTGGAGAGGTCTGGAAGGGAACAATGACTCAGGAGCCAGAGGTAAGCTCTCCTGCCTTTTCAGATATCCCATGGGATTGAACTGACATTTGGGGTTTGGAATATTTAATTACTAATGGTAGGCATAAGAAGAGTGCTCTGTTGACATGATACGTGGCCTGAAAGTTCCCTTGGCTTTACCGGCATCCACGGCAGTGACCTTGTTGAAGTAATAATCCCACCTGGGCACCCCTGACATGGGTTACCTCCAGCGCTGGTGAGTAGGTCATTGGGTGCCATTCAGTGACATTTTAGGGTGATCATCTTCTGTGCCATTTTATTTTTTGTGTGTTTATGCTCTGCCTCCCCCACTGGCTAGTGGGGATTTTTTAATATCGTTGCTGCCTTTATGGAAGCCACAGCTAGTCTGGTGACAGTGACCCCCCGCTGCATGTTTAGGCCCTTCACTGCCTGGTTCTCAAGCTTCCAGAATCCACCTCCGTTGGCAACAGAGGGTTTCCTATGGCCGGTGTCTGGCTCCTTGGGTTTTGTTGGTGTTTGGGTAACCAGGTTCCAGAAGCCAGACTGCACGGTCTGGTCTGCTCCAACGTACTTTTAAAAGAACAAACGTAAAGCCAAGCTGGACCTGGCAAAGCCATTTCCCTGGCTGCCCAGTGGTCCTCTTAGAGCTGCCAACTCTTGCCTGCATGTTTAATGAGACGGCCTGTGTTCGTGGAGAACATTCTGTCAGTGTTTCTCTCTGTTGCCATGAAAAATAGCTTATTGCTTTACACCCAGAGAGGAGCACGAAAATGCAGAAATGCCAGGAAAGGCTTAACCGGTCCTAGAATAACCACAGTGTCCATCCCCGTCAGCAGTTAGAGGTCCACGCTGCAGGGTTTGCTGGGGCCGTTTTAAGTGTTGGAAATAAATGAGAGCCAAAATTAATTTTGAAACAACCCTGTGGGGAAATTGTTAATTTCCTCTTTCAAATCTGGCAAATAACTTGAAGTTAAAGGGGTATTCATAATAATAATAATAATAATAATAATAATTATTATTATTATTATTATTATTACGCTTTTGGATCTGCTCTGGTTTTGTAGCTGAAAAGTCCTGGATAAGCCACCACTTGTGTCCCTGTGTCAGTGCCTGAGCACAACCACACTTTCTATGCTGAAGAAGGCCCTTCATCTGAGTGATCCAGTGGATCTGGAATTTGTATTTGCAGGATGCTCACAAAGGGGTGGGAAGCAGCAAAGGAGGCCTCTCTGCCTTTGCTGGAGCCTGTGGAAGCTGCTAATAGTGTCAGCTGAGCGCACACTCATGAGTGTGTCTGATGGCCATGGGCTGCCAGCCTTTCCTGAGAGACACTTAAGGCCTCTGGGGGGCACTCTTGTCTTAAGCAAGGCCTCATATTTGGTACAAAGGGTATTATTCATGAGTTTTGTGCTTTCAGGAGTATTTCCACACCCAGTGCCACCATCTTGGTTTCTTATATCCCACTCACAGCTAGTGGTACTGTCTCATGTGGAAGAGGTGAGAATTGGCACCCCCAGATTTAAATCTGTGAACCAGCAAGGCTCCCATGGGTAAGAGGCAATGCCGGGAAGCAGACTCTGAATCCCCATGTCTTGGCCTTTTCACCACCAACTTTTATGAGAGGAAGAGAAAGCCCTCAGCTGCCCTCTGAAAGTCATGAAAGCAAATTCAGGACTGTTCCAGGCATCTTTCCATCAATTCTCTTTTGCCTTGTGAGAAATTCAGCCTATTACAGTAGTCCCTTGTTATCTGTGCTTTTCACTTTCCACAGTTTTAGTTGCCAGGAGTCAACTTTGGTTCAAAAATATTAAAAGGAAAATTCCAGAAATAAACTTCAAATTGTATATTATTCTGAGCATTGTGATAAAGTCTCACACTGTCCCACTCCATCCCACTTGAGATGTGAATCAACCCCTTGACCAGTGTATCCGTGCTGTATATGATACCTGACTGTTAATTACTTAGTAACTGGCTCAGTAATTGGATTAATTATCAGGATATCATAGTGCTTGTGTTCAAGTAAAGCTTATTTTACTTCATAGTGATTCCAAAGCACAAGAGTAGAGACGCTGGCAATTCAGATAAGCAATAAGATATTTTGAGAGAGAGCGAGAGCATTCACACAATGATTATCATGGTATTTTGATATAATTCTTCCATTTTATTATAAGTTTGTATTGCTAATCTCTTACTGTGCCTAAGTTATAAATTAAAGTTGTATCAAAAGTTGTAGGAAAAAAACACATTAATATACAGGGTTTGAGACTCTTCATAGTTTTAGACATCCACTGGGGTTCTTGAAACACATCTGCCATGGATAAGAGGAGACAACTGCATTGTGTCTGTTTTCTCTAGTTTCCAAATAATGGATCTTTTAAGTAGCCATCTTTCAAGTAGGCATTCATCTTGTCCTAACACTAGATGAATATCATAATACTATCACCAAATGCCTAGAACTCAGAAGCAGCCAGGCCGTATCTACACCTTGGCAGTAGCATTGCTCACAGATTCCTTTGGCTAAGAAGTTAAGCAACATAGCAGTTAATTTACACACCAGAAGACACAGACAGCAAATCATGGCATGGCATATACAACCTTACTGGCAATTACAGAAATTCAGATTAAAACAACTTAAAAATACTGTCACTCCTATTAAACTAGCAAAAATAAATAGAAACACTGAGTAAGACATTTGGCAGGGCCGTGGAGCAATAGGCGCACCAGTATCACGATCCTGCCACTATAAATTGATCCCATGTGTGTAAAAGTAATTGGCATCACATGATAAAACCTATAAAAGTTTTTTCTCCCCCAGTGAGCTGCTCTGAGTTTGATATTTCTTTTCTGAAAGTTATCTCTAGGACATAATCACAAACACAATGACAGCCTGCATTTATAAGAATTGGGGGCTACCCAAAATATCCAATAGCACCGGAGAAACAATACTCTCCAATGCTATACCAGCAGGTGGACCCTTCCCAACCAGGAAATAAGTGTGCCTGCCTCTTCAGCACTCTACATTATTCCTTAACCCAGGGACATCCTACGAATCCTATCCTTAGCCTCGTACAACACCCTCAGGAAAATCTTCTTTAACCCACAACCTGGTCACACACTCTTACATCTCTCAGAGTTTCCCATCCGGTTTTTTGGTTAGTTGGTTGGTTGATTGGTTTGGGTTTTAGTTTTGGTTTTGGTTTTTCATAGCACTTACCAAAGTTTGGGGTTGTGTGTTTGGATGGCATTCTTGTTAAAATGTCAATTCTTCAACTGGACTGGACTGCTTCTTGAAAACGGGGACCTTGGCCACTCTTGCTCACCGTGGGTGCCCCCACAGTGTAGGGCCTGAGCAGGATTAATAGATGGTTGCATGAATGGATGGGAGTTGGGCATTTTATTGATGGATGGTTGCATGTGAATAGGTAGATGGGTAATTGCATGAATGAATAGGGGGATGGATGGATGGATGGATGGATGGATGGATGGATGGGTGGGTGGGTGGATAGCAGGATGGATGGATGACTGAAATTTTATATGTGCATTGGCCTCCTTTCTATCTACATAGACCATCACGGCTTCAGTAGCACTTTGCCAAGTAATCTATCTTAATCTCTTATTCGTTCCTGTGAGGTAAAATTGTTGTCCTTATTTAAAAGTTAAGGAAACTGAGGATTCTCCTACTAGTAAATTCAATGGCTTAGTTAACTCCACCCAGTAATTTTTATTTCTTGCTTTTCTCTCTCAAATAGCTCTTGGCAAAATTCCTAAGTTGGAACAGATGACAGCAATTTCTTGTAAATTTCCTATTTTTTAAAAGGAATAACTGAAACGCTACAGGAAAAACAAGTACAATGTTGATTTTCGGGATAAAAACCCTCTCTTTGGGGCTGGGGATGTGGCTCAAGCCGTAGCGCGCTCGCCTGGCATGCGTGCAACCCGGGTTCGATCCTCAGCACCACATACAAACAAAGATGTTGTGTCCGCCGATAACTAAAATAAAATAAATAAATAAACAAAAAACAAACAAACAAAAAAACCCTCTCTTTACCTGCGTTTAAGAATTTGAGTGAAGACAAAGTAACAAATTTTCCTAAATAACTTTTGACATTCCAATGATTAAAGGAGGAAAACTGTGTTCCCTTCCTGTGCTGGAAGGTGCTTTGGGTTTCCCTAAGTGGCCACCATGCTGTCTTGTTGAGACCCTATTTGTCCTCCACACTGAAATATTTGAGTTTGGTCTAGTTGTTTTCTACTTTTAAAGCTTCTATTACATTTTTTGCATCCATGTACATACATGTAACGGTGCTGGAATTTTAATGGCCCTTGCAAAATTACTAGTTTTGACCCATAAAACGAAGTGAGTCCTGCATTAAGGAACCATTTATGTAACATGGGGACTGTTTGTTCTTTGAAAGATTTGATTGAAAACAATTTATATTGGATGAACAGCCTTTGGGGGTGATTCCTTAGTTATTTTCCTTGTTGATCTCAGACAGTATTTTTCCTTCTAAAGTATCTTTATGTTTGTGAGTAAAATTTGCATGTCAGTGTAGCCAGCTGGTTTGTTATCTCTAGCCGGGGACAAAATCTCCCTTAACGTAAACACTGATTTTCACTTCACTTGTTTTAGTGTCGTTTTCACTATTTTCATTTATTTTATTATTTTTTCCATCAATACCACATGTTTTAGTCCTTAAAACTATGTGTATCGTTTTCATATAGTATATGTGTGTGTGTGTGTGTGTGTGTGTGTGTGTGTGTACAGAGAGAGACAGCCTACGTTTAATGATACTTTATTTATTATGAAGTGAGTTCTGACAGTTTCATTATTTTTTCAAACACCCTAGAATTGATTTTATGTGTTGACCTCATTGTTTTAACTTAATTTTGGTCTTTCTTTTCTTAGTCTAATTATTTTCATTTTCCTCCTGTCTTTTAACTTTCTGTTCAAAGTGGATTGAGGCAAGTTCTCTGTTTCATTTTTACAAGTTTTTTTTTTTTTTTTTTTTTTTTTTTTTTACTGTGATCTGAGTTGTACCTTCTCTTCTCCATTAATTGTGAAGTTTTCATTATTCTGAAAGTGTCTCTCTTGGGTGTTGGTTTTTACTCATCCGCTCCAGCATTTTTTAAAAGAGTGTATTTAATGTCCAAACAATCGAGCATATTTGTTTTCCTTTCTTCATTAGTTTCTTTCTTTACCTTGTCTTCTGGGCAAAAGATACATATGACAAGGGATAAGGTGCATAGGAAGCCTACCTTTTAAATTTGCTTTTCCTTTATATCTCAGAATCTAATTAATCAATAAGAAAGCTTCTTGTGTATGTAAAACAGAATTCTTTCTCTTGCCCCAATCCTTTGTCAATCTCCCATTGCTATTTTAATGTATATTCCATAATTTCTCTATTTTTTGTGTGTATTTCATCTCTTACATTCTGCTAATGCCTTTCTTGCATTTCCATGTTTCTTTTAACTATTTTATCCTGTGTCGTAACATAGAGATTCATCATCATGGCATTTGGGCGTTGCAGTCCTTTGTCTTTTATCATGATTGCACTGCCTTGGTTTTTCTCTCCTAGTGCCTTTGAATTGCTCCGTCAGCTTTCCAATGATTGGTGAACATAGAGGCACAGTAGAAGGGAAATAGATCAAGCACCAGGCATCCAAATTGCCATCCTGATCCTATGGCCTTTGAACAGGTCACCTCTCTAAGGTTTTTTTGTGAAGAAGTACACCAACTTTAAAGGGTTGCTGTCAAGCTTAGAGTTAGGGTGAAAATGTGCTTTGCACACACCTAAAGGAGTTGCCAAGAGAGTGTTACCATCCGATCCTAGCTCCGCTTCCAAACTGCTCACCTACAGAGTCTGGTCTCAAATGTACCTGGTTTAAACAGGGCTCTTCAGAGAGAGACAACCAGTAGGATGGATGCATGAGAGGGGATTTATTAGAGGAACTGAGTCATGCAATTGTGGATGCTGAGAATTCCCACTACAGGCCATCTGCAAGTTGGAGACCATGGGATGCTGATAAATTGGCTCAGGTCAAGTCTGAAGGCCTAAGAATCCAGGGACTATTGCTGTAAGCTCTAGAGTCCGATGGCTAGAGAAGATAGAGTTCTGGTATCCAAGGGTAGGAGAAGAGCACCCCAGCTCCAGGAGAGAGGAAGAAAGTCACTTTTCCCTACTTTCATGTTCTATCTGGGCCCCTTGCTGATGAGATTGTACCTTCCCACGCTGAGATGGGATCTTCCACCAGTTAGTCCACCAACTTACAGACCCATCAAGAAAGAATGCAGCTGCACATAGTGAGTGGTACACACTTGCAATTCCAACTCCTGAGGAGGCTGAAGCAGGAAGATCAAAAGCAAGACCCTGCCTCAAAATAAAATTTAAAAAGAGTTGGGATGTAACTCAGTGGTAGAACACTTGACTAGCATGTGTGAGGCCCTGAGTTCCGTCCCCAGAGCCACAGGGTGGGGCATAGGAGGTGGAACACCAGAAATAATGCTTTTCCGGTTATATGGATTTTTTTAAATATTTTTTAACACCTAAAATTTTCCATCACAGAATGCTTATAAGCGTAGATTGCTGTGTTTATTACTTAATCTATAATCAGAAGTTAGTCTTGTAAGTTGTCTTTGTATTTAACATTTCTCACTTATTGAGCTTCTGTGGCAATGTTTCCTTTGTTTGTTTGTCTTACAGTATGTTGGCAGCTAACCAGCGTTAATTCTGATATTTACAACATTTTTAGCAAACAGGCTCTTGGGCCAGAACTGGTTTCATTTTTGTCTCTCCTGCGGTCATTTAATTAACTGAAACCCTTCTGAGATTAGAAGGATCTCTGCTGCCTTTCCTCATCTCTCCCTTCCCTCTTCTCTGTGGTTCTTCTTCTCAAGACCTTTCTGAAGTTCTGCTTTTACACCACAGCGTCCTCACAGGTTCTCCCCTAATTGGGTGGCTGGTCTTACTGGCATTTTCTCTGCCTTTCAGTGGTACGTCTCTAACCTACTCTCTCAGCAGGCAGCCCTGCAGATTTTTAAGAATCTGGTACTTTCTTTTCCCGTCTCCATCCGCGGGCTCTGTTGGTGGAATGTCCTGGGCCCTCGGGTCTTGACTCCTCCTCCCCACCTCCTGTCATGGGTCACCATGTGTGTGAGTTTCCCAGAGCTGCCATAACCAAAGGCCAAAACCTGTGTGGCTGGAAGCAGCAGAAATTGTTTCTCTCAAGTTTCTGAAGGCCGGAATTCAAAATCAAAGTCTGGGCAGTGTTGGCTCCTTCCAGGACTCTGAGGGGGGCGTCCTGCCGCACTTCCCAGCTTCTGGCGTTGGCCAGCAATGCTCGAGTTCCTTGGCTAGTAGGTGCATCGTTCCTGTCACGTGGCCACATTCTCCCTGTGTGTCTTCACGTCATCTTCTCATAAGGACGCCAGTCGCCCTGGAGGAGGGCTCACCCTAATAACCTCATTTTAACTTGATTGCCTCTGTAAAGACCCTAATTCTAGTTAATAACTCTCTGAGGTATGAGGCATGGGAGGACTTCAGCATATCTTTTTGGAGGGACACGTTCAACCCATCGCCCTAACCTTGCAACCGTTGCACGTAGCCTGGATTCACCCTCCATGGGCAGCCACTTGTGCAAGGTCAACAGCAGTCAAGTTTCCGTGTCCTTTCCATCGTCTTCAGTGTCCTCCTCACCTTAACAGCCTGTTTCCACCAGACACAGAGACTTGAGAAGTAGGTATTTAGAAGACTTCACTGAGGATCTTGTCTGGGGTCAAGGTCAAGGCACAGCCTATTCTGGTTCTGTTGGAGCCTTGGCATGCACAAGGCGGTGGGGACAGAGCTGCTGTCCCTGCATGGCTCCTTCTCTGTCCAGCCGGATCCCTCTCACTCAGAGATGCTCCTGACGATCTAGGTTCCCTGCTTGTAGGCTTGAAATTTACCCCAACCTGTCAGCACGAGTGCGTCGACCCCCTTCTTCAGCCACCACTTCTTCTCTTCTGTCCTTGGTCTCGCTCAGTTGACTTGGCACAAGTCTTCACGTGTCACCATCTGTGTGAGGCTCTGGGGCCCAGAGTCACTGGGTCTGCTGCTGTGAGCTTCTTTATTTTTGGGGTGTTATCTTTGATTTGTTCCTCAGGCCTTTGAGGGAGTTGATTCCTTTTAAATTAGACCAGTAGATTGAGCACCTTTTCCAGCTGCTCGCTAGTTTTATAAAAATGGCTCTTGTCTTACTGGCTGGCTCAACAAGGAGACAGTGTCTTCCACCATCATCGCAGGAATCTTTGCTTACCTCCAAAACTTGAGTTTGTATGGACCCAGGTTTGAAAAATAAATCATAGAACATTCCATGTATTCCTGCCATTTTAACATGTGTGTCTTAACTGAATGGACATCTTTTTCGAGGGACTTTCAGTCTCCAGTGGGGACGACCTGACCCAATTACCGACAGATGTTTAGCACAGACCAACCAACAGGAACAATGAGCTGGGAACAGAGCAAGAAGAGCTATGAGTTCTGCCTTATGGGGTCGGCAGAGACCTGCTAAGGCGTGAACGTCAACACAAAATCAGGCAGAGGCACACCTGCCTGTGCCAGGAGCCAAGAATCTTTTTCTGTGTCAGCCTGAATCTCCAGAGCTTCAAAACCAGGCTAAAAAGCATTGTGGACTCCAGTCTCTTGATTAGCCCTTTCTTTCACCAGTAGGGTTTAACTGACATCGAAACATAAAAGATGTCATTGTGGCCAGTACCATGTGTGTCCAGTGACTTCCAGAAGCATTGTGTCAGGATAGATAACTGCTTCCCTGGACAGCAGGCTCCATGGAGACCATCCTTGTGCATCACTCTGTAGGGAACCCATGGCCCTTAAACACATCTAATCCTCTTGAAACCATCCCGGTCATTACCAAGGCCTAAGAAGACAAGCTTTCTAAGTCATGATTCTGGGCCTTCTGGGGAGAGTGATACTTCCTCTTATTTAGCCTGCCATTTAAAGGGCTCAAGCTGGAAGACAAACAAGAACACATTTTCCGTCTGTGTACGCAGGGGTGGGTGTGGCTGACCGTTGAGTTGGTGGGAGTCTGCAGCCAGCTGTCTTTGATTTTGCAGTTCAGCCTTCATGGACTGCATTATGCAATGGCTGGCTGCGCTTCCCCAGACCCTTGTTTATTGTTATTATGCCTGGACTAAACACAAATAAGCAATAAGCACTTCAGGGCTTGCTGGGCCTGTTTCTGTGTCAAGTGCATGGACATCATGTTAATTGGACATTCTCTCTCCTTTCTTTGTGGCACTTTGTGAACACTTAAGCACCCTGGAATGCCTGTGCACCAGATAGACAATGCATTGTGTAAACCAAAGTTCCCAAACCAACCCAAGATCTGGTGGAAGCCTTACGTGTCTGTCTACCTCTGTCTAACCCAGATACCATTTTGCCATGTGACTCTCCCAAGAGTGTTGTCATGTTTTCAAACCTCTTCTGTCTTTTCCCACTTCTCTCTGCACTTGAGTTTATCAGATGTTGGTTACGAAGAAACCCGCTGGCGTAGGACCTAAAAGGAGCTCTAGAACCTGGCAGCAGCCTCTGCTTCCTCCTCTCCCCAGTGTCTAAGGAAGTCAGTAGTACACATGGCCATTCATTCTTCTTGGTGATTTTCTTCTGATAGGATGGTCACCCCAAAAGAAGCATGGAAGGTTTCCATGAAGCATTCTTTAGCTGGGTGGTCCACCACCTACTGTGTACTCATATGAGTCCATGAAGATCAAGGAACCCTTGAGCTAGGGCAGCCCGAGAGGCACACCATGCCCAGATGTGCATGTGCATACCTCTTTCCCTCTGGACCCTAACCTCTCTGGGTTTGGTTCTGTCTGCAGTGCTGCAGCTTTATTCCCACCCCACTTCCTAGCAGGACAGTTAACACTTAACAGTTAACAGATCAACCCTGCCCATGGAATCTTGGAGCCCTTGCTGACTTTAGGACACCCACCATCTAAAGGAGGCAAGCTCTTAGGAGTGTTTTCGAGGTTTTTCTTGGCTCCAGGCCCAGCCAACCTTGTATTTCCCATGCAGTCTTCTCATCTCCACCTTTCTGTCACCATGACAACGCTATCCTAGGGGGAACACCTGGAGCCCCAGAGGACCTGGCAGCCCTTGGGCACCCTGGGACAGTTACCCATAGTGAGTCCACATCCTCTTACTCCTCACTCCCATCCTGTGAATGCCAGGGTTGGACCTACTTTCTGAGCCCTGTGGTTCCTCTCCAGGAAAGCAGTGTCTGCTCTTTGATTGTGGATTCTCTTCAGCCTTGATTCCCCTGCTCAACTTCTTTCACCTAGAACAAATTAGTCCTGCAAACAGCAGGAATGTAGGACAACTACTGCTCTTGGCAGGCGGAGAAAGGTTGTAGAGTAAGAGGATGAGAATGGAAGTTGGAAACGTGGGTTAGGGGAAGATCCTGGAGGCGTGAGGATCTTCTGCTGAAGGCAAAGCTGGGGTGGGAGAGCAATTGGAGGAATTTTAGCAGACATTTTAAGATGATATAGAGGATATTTTAAGATGATTGATCTTATTAGAGCTATATAGAAAGGAGGGCCTGAAGGTCTTGGGGGCTGTGTGCTCTCTCTGTACCCAAACATTTTAGTGTCTGCTGCATGCTGTACGTTATGTGGAGCCATAAAGGAAGTCCAGGGCTTGGGAGGTGTGTTCATCCAGGTTCTGAATGGCTAGGCCGCCTGTCAGAGCAGGGAAGATGACCTATGGTTTGAGTCAGGACAGCACAGATTCAGTGGGGAACTTAATATAGGAGAAGTTGAGCTGGATGAAGCCTGAGAAAGTGTCCACCTCCCCCTGCAAGCTGCGCAGATCTCATGGAGTTAGTTAAGCAAACCGAGGTTGAGCCTGCTCCTTATGCAGTTCAAGGCTGCCCCTCCAGGTCAGGAGACGTGGAGATGTAAGGAGGTTACCACTGTAGCGTGGTACACAGAGCAACCTCGGTACTTGTCTCCCAAGGACGTCTAGTTCATCTGTGTCACATTTAGCTCATGTCACAGTAACAATCAAATTCTTTCCTATTGTTTTGTTTATTCTCATTGTCTTGCAGATTTTTATTTGTAAGACTTTCCACAGACACCTAAAATCTGTTGTCAAAGTTAAAAACAAAAACCAGTCTCCTGGTTGGTTTTGAAACCTTCTTTTCATCTTGCATTTGGTTGCTGTTTTAAGTTTGTGTCCAAATTGTTTGATGTGTAACAACCACCATGGCCATACAGAGGGAGTGGAAGAAGTTGGAATGCAATCTGGACACCTTGGTTTGGCGTCCAGCTGTCTGGCCCCAACTCCCAGGACCTAGGTATGTCTCTGTGAGCTCAGGATGGAGACAGCGAGGCCCTGCAGAAGGCTGTCTTTGACTTGGCTTTGCAAAGACTGCCTGGTGACTTCCTCTCAGCCTGTTGCTGAGTTGATCGCAGGCTTACCCCAAGACTCCCCAGTGAGGGGAGCCCACAGTGCTTTGCAGACCAGCAGCCAGAAAATACCCTGGATCCAAAAATGACTTGGACATCATCTGACCCAAACCACTTATTTAATAGATTAAAACCAATAATACCAAAGTAAAGGGTGGTGCAGTTAGGAATTAATGAAAGGTTAAGAAGAACACAATGTGCTGAGTTTGAATTGGGCATCAGAACGCACTCATGATAAATGTAGAGCTGAAGTGACAAGCACACCTAACACCCAGATCTTGGTTTCTCAATTCCATTTTCCACTAAAGGGAATCAGGACTGGTTCCAGGGATTGGACTTGGATAGCATAAGAAACTGGAGCATGCCATTTTGCTCGGGAGTAAGGAAGCACCCAGAAACTGATAGGGCTATGTTAAAGGAACACAAAAGCCACCTAGATGGGACTCCCCCTGGAAAACTGGGGACAACTTAGACATCAAAAGAAATAATGATCATGATGCTTTGAATTTTTTTAAAGGGATCTACGAGTCCAGAATGACATTTAAATATGATGGGGGAGCACTCTTGTGCACAGAAGAGTGCCAAGTAATAAAGGTAGAAACAGACATCATTTAGGGGAAAAAAATCACAGCTTTGCAACCACCGTTGTATTAACTGATTCAGAGCAAGATTGACAATATTAAATCCACTGGGTGCAATGATGTAGGAGCACAGAGTATTCACATAGTGTCAGAGTATCACAGATTGTATGTTAATCACAAAAGGTAAAATCAGAGAATGGACAGATACCATCTTAACCAGGGAATCCAACTTGGCAGCAATAGTAGGATCACATGACATCTACTGCCCCCTGGTGGGAGTCAGTGGGAAGGACTCAACATTGTCTCCAAAGTGCTTCATCTAAACTTGAAGAAAACAATGAGTAAATTCAGATTAGGCCATTATTCTATAAAGACAACTGGAATGGCTTGGAAAATGGCAATACCAATGTCAAAAAGGCATGATAACTCTTCCAGATTGAAGAAAAGTAATGGGACATGACAACTAAATACAGTGTGTGGTTCTTGATGGGACCCAGGATCAGGACACAAGTAGTTATAGAAAACATTTCTTAGATAACTGAAAATATTTGAACATGTTGAACATGGACTATGGACTTGATAATATTAATGTGATGTTTCTTGAAAATTATAAGCTCATGTACGAAAATATCATTGTTCTTCAGAAATACATGCTGAAGTTTTTAGGGGTGAAGTGTTATGGCGTATTGTTTACTTACAAATGACTCAGTAAGCAGTGAAGTGGGTGTGTGGGTGTGGGTGTGTTTGTAGAGAAGAGAAAAAGCAAATGTGACAATATATTAACAATTCGTGAATATAGTTTTTAAATTTTTTTCAAACTTAAGATAAAAGAGAAGAAAGACTGGGGGACGGGGACGGTGTCCTGGGCTGAGACTGGAGCCTCATCATTCCTTTGGTTCAGACCAGAGCTTGAAGGAGTATGTATGAATCCAGCCTTTCAGGATTTGGCTGCCATAAAGACAAGTACACACCGCCATCTAGTGGCCATCTAAGAACACCTCTGCTGCTGCCAGATTTTGAAAGCCAATTTATCCCACATCATTGGTACTTTTCCCACAGTCCCTGCGGGTTCTTAAATTTCCCATTTGCGAAGCACTAATTTTTGTTTATATTTCTGCTTCTTTAATTTTCCGTTACGGATTTCCAGTTGCTTTAGAGAAACAAGCCAAAAAGCAGATTTCCTCTCCTCAGAGACCTAATTGAGCCCCAAATTCTTTGATAATCAAAAAGGAAAAGTCTGCTCATATGTGTTTAACCAGATCCCCTTTGCCACCCCACACCAGCAAACCACTGGACTTTCTGACTTCCTCTTATGGAAATAAACGAAGACCAACCGAATGAGGAAAGCCTTCACTCTGGGCTGACCACATTCAGGGTATCCGTCTCTGTCACTTGCATGTGGCAGTCTTAAAGTAGGAGAAGAATAGGAAAGCAACAAAGAGCAGGTCTCTCCCATGTGGCTGGCCATCGGGGTTGAGGGGGTGGGGGGGGGGCTGTTCCTGGGGAGGCTGGAGGCTGTTCACAAGAAGCAGGACATACCGTAGGATTGGTTAGGGAGCATATTTTAGTTTTTCTATTATTGGTCCTAAGTCCAAAGCAGGAAAAAAAATAAGGGAAATTATCATTTATTGATAAAATCTTAGCCATTCTGGACTAATTATCATAGAAATTATTGTTTAGTTCACCGGACTGGCATATCTGCATATCTGACTTGCAGCCAGCTAGCTTTCTGGGCTATTTATTATAGCTACAGGGGTTGGTTTCCTGGGCAGGTTCCTGTGGATTTGGGTCAGAGTTCTGTTTTCATATATGGTGTCACCATGGATCATGTGTATATTCAGTCTCTCACTTTGGAAGCAGCCAGTCCACAAAGCATGCAATGTGGTCTGGCACAGCAAGGGTGGCTGCAGAAGACAGCTGCCCTAATCATGGGAAAGAGAGCCCTGAAAGGACTCATAAAGCCAGGTTGGGGGTCCTTAACCTGCATCTCCAGTCTGGGAGAGGCTCCTCTATGCCTGGGTGGCCTCCCTTGCACACAGTTCCTGCCATGCTTCTGCCCTGACTGGGACCAGCCCCTTAAGGGTCCACTGAGTCCACTGGCGCCCCCTGGAGGCTGGAGAGTGAGTTGATGTAACCATGCAACTACCTGTAGGTTGCAGGTGCGGATCAGATCAGAACTCTGGTGCTGGCCACAATGGCAGGTACTGGGAGACAAGATGGACATAGTCCCAGCATCTCAGGACTGGGTCTGGGGTGGGCACACAGACTCGCCCTTGAATGAATCCTGCTTCATTCCACACCTGCATTGGTCCTGGACTCACCACTTGACTGTGCTCTTCCTTTTTCTCCAACACCAGGCACTTCGTGTGAAGTGGTCCCATCTTAGGTTGCCCTGGGTGGATCTCGACTGGCTCATAGACATCTCTTGCCAGATCACGGAGCTCGATCTTTCTGCCAACTGCCTGGTTTCCCTCCCTTCAGTCATTCCCTGGGGACTCATCAACCTCCGGAAGCTGAATCTCTCAGACAACCACCTGGGGGAGCTGCCTGGCGTGCAGTCATCAGATGAAATCATCTGCTCCAGGTGCGCGCTGGCTGTCACCTGTCCTCCTGCACAGGCTCCCTGGTTGTATTTTGTGGTTTTGAAAACAGAAATTCTATCTAAGATGAGAGCAGGAAGTTGTAGCTATGATTATACAAGCTGTAGGGCACAAGAGAACAAGTTCCCAGCCCTGTGCAGGTGAACACAGAAAGGTCTGGAGAGGTGATCTGGCCCAAGGTATACAGCTCACTCACAGCTGCACAGAACTGCTTGACCAAGACAGGCATCTCGATCCTGCACAGGAATCAGAGGATGATGGGCAGAAGCTTCCTGAACTAGTGGATGATTTTACTCCTCCCAGAGAAAGTGGAAAGGACCTCAGAGAAAGGGTCAAAACCATAAAGTTTGGTCAAAACCAAACTTTAGCATCAAGTGGACAGTGTGGGTCACTGTCTGGAGGCCTTGGAGAAGGCTGAGCCTTTCTCCTGAGGTTGCATGAAAAGGCGAAGGTTCACACTTAATTAATTCCTTTAGGATACCTACCTGCAAGGCCTCAGATTTGAGCTGGTTGCGAAAGCTGAGTCTCTAAAGTAAGAGAAAAGGATGTTGGAAAGAGCTTGGGGTCAGCATATGGACCTCACAAGTGAGCTTTGAACATCTCAAACTTAAAGAGCCAGGGCCATGCAGCAAAGTCCTTAAGATGGGCAGATGGATGGCTCTGCAGGGGTCCAAAAGATTAAAAACCCTGCTCCATGGTCTTCAGCTGTCAGGACACCAGCTCACTTTGCTGTCAATGCCTGGGAAAGGTTTTAATCCCTGTTAGTCAGCAGGACTAAGGTTCATAAAGGAAAGATTTGATTTTCCTTTATGCCAAGGCTGGTAACAGTTAATCATGTGCACTACCTTTCCAGCATGCTCTCTAACCATGTGCAAGGAGAAAAAGAAAAAAGTACACCTTGTTTCTGGAGAAATATGTAAAGTGGTGTTTTGTTCTTTCTTCTTCTGCCTTGACTTTTTCTTCCCCAACCACAGGCTGCTTGAAATTGACATTTCCAGCAACAAGTTGTCCCATCTCCCACCTGGGTTCTTGCACCTCTCAAGACTTCAAAAACTGACAGCTTCCAAAAATTACTTAGAGAAATTGTTTGAAGAAGAAAGTGGTATGTTTTATCATCAGTGACCTGATATAATTAAGTCATTTTTTTTCCTGACAGGGATATTTTTACCAATTCATGCTTTTTCTTCCCCTCTAGCCACTAACTGGATTGGTCTACGGAAGCTGCAGGAACTAGATCTGTCTGACAATAAATTGACAGAGCTCCCCGCCCTTTTCCTGCACTCTTTCAAGTCACTCAGTTGTCTGAATGTCTCCAGAAACAACCTGAAGGCATTTCCAGAGCCCTGGGCCTGCCCTTTGGTTAGTATCCCAACGAAAATCATGAAAGCCACAGTCAACTCTGCATGTCATGGGAGCCTCACAGAGAGTTCATTCTCTCACTTCATCTTCTTGGTGGCCACCGTGGGTATGAGGACTGTCACATGTTGTAGCTGAGTGATGCTGACACTCAGCATTGCAGCAAGCCAAAATGTCTGAGGCCAGCAGCTCACCTGTAAGCCAGCCGTCTTGGCTCTGGGTGTCAAAGCTGCACAGTGACACCCCCAGAGCTTTCCAGAGCAGCAGCTTGCACCCTGGCACAGGAGGATAGTTCTGCCCACAAAGGGAGGTTCAGTTCTCTTGCAACAACTATAAAATAAGACCAAGAAACAATTTGCATTCACCACACTGCCAACTGAATGGTGTTTTTGTTTCTGGGGAATTTTGCTTGTTAAAACAAATGGAACATGGAGTGGCATAAAGAATATTTGTGCTTTGGTACTATTGGTTTTAAACCAGGAAATTCTCCATCACTCGCATTAACATTTCTAGTCTGACCATATGTGTGTGGGAAACCAGCTTCTCTTGAGAGCATGGTTCTGAATTGTTCCATTATTTCCGCGGACAATGGGCCGGATGTTCTGAAATGAAGGAGAAGGACTGTGAGCCACCTTCGTCTCCCCAGGAAACGCAGCCGTTCCCATCCCTTCCTTGGAGCAAGGGCAGGACAGTGAGGGCAAGGAGAGTTCATAGCCTCGTTCCCCACGCTGCTCCGCATTTATTACAGAGCCCTATTATAATGGTCTTGTTTTTAACATCAAATTTGGAAGCCCCAAATTTGGCCCCGTTGCATTGAGAAAGCTAATTAATATTCGTTTTCTTTCTCATCAAACTCCTAGAAATGTTGTAAAGCATCCAAAAATGCCCTGGAATCCCTGCCAGACAAAATGGCTATCTTTTGGAAAAATCACCTCAAGGATGTGGATTTTTCAGAAAATGCACTGAAAGAAGTTCCCCTGGGACTTTTTCAGCTTGATGTAAGTCTAATAGCACTTTCTCGTTTTCAGCTTTGGGGAGAAAAATCACACCAGCTTACAGTGAAATCTATGTGATTTTCCTGAGACAAATCAGGCGGGGGAAAAGGTAGCAGAATACAACAGTTACTAATAGGGCATTAGGTAAAAATGTGGATGTGTAACAGATGTGATTCTGCAATCTGTATTTGGGGTAAAAATGGGAGTTCATAATCTACTTGAATCTAATGTATGAAATATGATATGTCAAGAGCTTTGTAATGTTTTGAACAACCAATAAAAAAAAAGAAAAAAATCAGGCGGGGGAAAGTGAAGGAAAAGTTTAGCTATCAAAAATATACAGGTCAGGAGCAAAGATGGGAAGGTGGGGAGAATGTGTCCGTGGGTACAGCTGTGGTAGGGTTGCGGGAGGATGGGGTTGTTTCCCTGTGTTAGCTTTCCATTACTGGAACAAATATTGGAGATAACCGACTTATAATGAAAAAAGGTTTCTTTGGACTCACAGTTTTTGAGGTTCCAGTGCATAATTGGTTAGCCCTTTTGCTTTGGAGCCTGTAGTGAGGTTGCACATTGCATGAGGGAGCTGGTGGTGGGGCAAAGCCACTCTCCTCATGGTTGATACTCAAAAGGAAGAAAAAGAAGGAGGTAGGGTCCCACTATCCTCTCCAAGGACACACCCTCAGTGACCAGAAGACCTCCATGTAGGCCCTACCTCTGTTTTTTTTTTTTTTAATATTTTTAGTTATAGATGGACACAGTGCCATTATTTTATTTATTTTTATGTGGTGCTCAGGATCGAACCCCATGCCTCACATGTGCTGGGCAAGTGCTTTACCACTGAGCTGCAATCCCAGCCCAGGCCTACCCTGTAAGAGCTCCACTGCCTCACAATGGCACATGGACTTGAGTCCGGTCCTTTAATGCATGAACCTGTGGGAGTCATTCCAGATCCAACCTACAGCACTCCCAAAGTCCAACAGGGAGGCCCAGGATGCTCAGCACCATGCTGCTTCCCCAGAGATGATCCTGTGTGCTTCAGGCTAGGCGCTCCTCCAAGGAGAGGTCTACCACTTATAGTGACTCTTAGAAATCCTTAACCCTGGGAGATGCTTGGACTCCTTTCATTCTGTGACAGTTGATCCCACTGATTTCCAGGGAAGCTCTTCCATGCATACGTTGTTTCATCTTCTCTGTTTGATATAATTTCATGAGTTTTCAGAGACTCTCCAGCCCCTGTATAGTTGGGATCCTTGTAAAAGTGGCTACAGCCATTTGGCTGCATTTTGTGGGGGAACTGACTGGCTTTTCTCCTTGGACTATCCTCCCGTTTTATATTTGACCCCCATCTTTGCTTATCTCTCCCCCGTTCTCTCTCAGGCCCTCATGTTCCTGAGGTTGCATGGAAACCAGCTGGTAGCACTGCCACCTCAAGAGAAGTGGACTTGCAGACAACTCAAAACTCTAGACCTCTCCAGAAACCAACTTGGCAAGTAAGCAGGGGCTCTCTTTACCCCTAAATGTGTTATGTGGCTACTGTTAAGCAAACCCAGGGATGGTGCCTGTGTCCATCCACTAGGGCTGCCATGCCACAGGCCGGGGCCTTAAACTACTCAGTGAGTTGCTCCCAGTGCTGGAGCATGGAAGTCCAAGCTCAAGGTGCCAGGGTTGGTTTCTCCCTGTGTCTCTCTCCTTGGCTTATAGATGCCATCTGTCCCTGGGTCTGCAGATGGTCTTCCTTCTGTGTGTCAGTATCCAAATCTATGAGCCATTTTGGATCATAGGGCCCCACCCTAATAAACTCGTTTTAGCATTCTTGCCTCTTTAAAGATCCTACATCTTGAATATCCTTTATTCAAAATCATTGGGTCTTTCAGATTCTGGATGTTTTTCAGACTTGGAATATTTGCATTTACATAATGAGATGCCTAAGGGGTAACCCAAGTTAAATTACAAAATTCATTTGTTTCTTATACACATCATCTGAGGGCAATCTTTCCAAAAACTTTAGCATGCCTATGTTTTGACTTCAACCCATCATATGAAGTCAGGTATGGAATTTTCCACTTGGGACAGCATGTTAGCACTCACCGAGTTAGAATTTTGGAGTAATTTGGATTTCAGACTTTTGGATAAGGGATGTTCAAATTTCATCTCCAAATCCAGTCATGTTGTAAAGTTTTTAGGCTTAGGACTTTAACATATGAATTCCAGGGGACACAATTCAGCTCGTAACAGCGACTCCATTTCCTAGACAAGCTTGTCTGTCACTTCAACCTCAATTGTAATCCAAAAGACAAAGGCCTTTGCTGACCACTGTGTTTACTGGGTGAAGAAATGTAACCACCCCAACACTTTCCAGTAAAAGGTAAAAAGTGGGGGGTGAACTTAGCCTGCTCTTTGGGCCCTGGAGAACAGCCTTCTGGGTCACTTGCTGAAGGTCACTTCTTCAGCATCTCAACAGAACATAGACCCCGGGCAGGGAGTGGGGCGCCTAATGTACAGCCCCTGGAATGTGCCAGGCTCAGCACACAAACACTCACACCTGCCTCCATGGAAAAGCCCGAGAATGGAAACCGCTAGTCATGCTGGGGTTAGATCATCCTTTCTAAACACCTTTCCCAAAAGCCCTTGAGCTCCACATCTGTACATTAGCTGCAAGGAGCCTAGACACCTGCTGCCGGAATTTCCTGCCTTCTCCATGGACCAGTATATAGTTTCAACCAAGATAATAATGGGTTTGTTTCGCATCCTTAAATTTTGATTCTTCTTGTACCCTCCTCCCACAGAAATGAAGATGGACTTAAAACAAAGCGTATTTCCTTTTTCACCACCAGAGGCCGCCAGCGTTCAGGAACTGAGGCAGGTGGGTGCTGACCGAGAGAGATGGTGTACTGAGACCAGAGGGGTAGGTGGGGTCCCTGCTCCACCAAGTGGAGGAATCGCCTCATCATGGGCTTTACCCTTCAGTGCCCTGTTGGAATGCGGAGATGACCATGGCTGAAAAATCCGCAGGTGAACAGTGCCTGTTTCTCATTTCATGTGTGTGCCATGCCAGTGTCCTGATGCCCTGGTTTCCTGTTTGGAGTCCAGGGATGCTGGTAGCTATCTACTGCATGCTGAGCACACCCTAGATAGATTACAAAGATAAAATATGGGCTGCAGTTCTCCTTTCTATGCATAAGGAAACCAAGCCTCTCAGGGTGTCTTAGTAGCTCAGGCTACAATAACAAAATACATAACCTGCATCACTTACACCACACACATTTATTTTCTCACCATTCTGGAGGCTGGACATCTGAAGTTGGGGTTCCAGCATGGCTGGGTTCTGGTGAATCAGATCTCTCTTTTTGACTTGCAAACAGCCACCTCCTCACTCTGTACTCATGTGGTGAAGAGGGTGGAGGGAGAAAGACAGAGACTCTGGACTGTATTCCAGCTCTTATAAAAATTTTAATCCCATCATAGGATCCTTATGACCTTACCTAAACCTAATTGCTTCCCCCAAAACCCATCTCCAAATTCCATCCTATTGTGGGTCGGAGCTTCCATATATGCCTTTGGAGAACATGCTCCAGTCTGTAACACAAGTGTTGACTGATTTCCCGGCTCAAGTGGCAGAGAGAGATTTCAGCCCAGGATGGTGGAAGTCCAGTCCTGGAGCTGGGAGACCAGTGCTATTAAGTCCTTCCTGCCATACTGTAGTATCTTGCAATGTCCACTGAGGCCCACAGCCACCTTTGACCCCACAGGCTGAGGCTAGTCTGAGATCGTGGAAGAACATGTGGTCTTCCCCAACACATCGGAAACAGAATTTTGCCTGGAGTTTTTGTACTGGTCACCCAACAAGGCCAGGTTGACACAAAATATTTGTAGGGAAAGTTCTTGTCTGTTCTCTTCCATGATGTGCAGGGGGAAGGTTTGGACTCGTGGTAAACAGTCGTCCTTCCTTTTTAACCTCAAAGCCAAGACTTTTTATGTTTTCTACACCTATTCTTTTTAATACATTATTCTTTTTAATCAACATAATAACTGCATACAAGGCTCAGTATGCCATTTCAGTACTTGTATATAATGGGTAATGATCAGATCAGGGTAATTGGCATATCCATACCACCAACATTTATCATTTCTCTATGATGGGAACATTCAGAATCCTCTCTACTAGCAATTCAAACTGTATGATTAATTATTGTCAACTATAGCTATCCTACTGTGCTGTAGAACATTATATGTTATTCTTCCTGTGGGTACCCCATAACTATTAACCATCCTATGTCAATCCTTCCTTCTCCACACCCTTCCCAGACTCTGGTAATCACTTTTCTATTCTCTACTTCAATGAGATCCACTTTTTTTTAATCAAGGCTTAGACTTCTAAAGCCAGTTACACTCAGAAATATCCCTTAGGGTGCTATCTCCTAAAACAAGAACCAATATTTAGGTAATTTTAAAATGTAATGTAAATTTCTCCTTTAGTTTCATAGATTGATATTCACAAGTACAAATGGTGTGAGGTGGAATTGGCCAGAAAGCCCAAGACACATTTGCAGGAGGTGAACTAAATGGTCTGTTGCTCTGTTGCACTTTTTGGTGGGCTGGTGTGTATGTATGTACACATTGTATGCAAACAGGTCAGTCACACATAAGTATGTGTGTTTATGTATGATCAAAAAAGAAACATGTTCTCAGCAGAAAAGATAAGAGAGTCCAAAATAGATTTAAGTAAATCCAGTCTGCTGACTGTGTCTGTAGGTTCCACATCTGCAGGTTCAAGCCAGTCATGGATTGAAAATATTAGGAAAAAAAATCACATCTGTCCTGAAAACATACAGATCTTTTCCTTGTCATTATCCCATAAATAATACAATATAAAAATTATTTACCTAATATTTTCATTGCATTAGAAATTACCAGTAGTCTAAAGGTGACAAAGTCAACAGGAGGATATATGTGGGCCCTATGCAGATGCCACACCATCACCATTTATATAAGAGACTTGAAAATCTGCAGATGTTGGCATCAGAAGACAAGTCCTGAATCAATACCACTGAGGGACAACTGTGAAGGATGTTAATATAGGATAAAAGTAGCATTTCAATTTAATGGAAAAGAATATTTGTTGTTTTAATAAGTAGTGTTGGTATAACTGCCTAATTGGAAGAAGAAAATCCACACTAGATTCCCAACCTTACATTAACCAAAATCATGTGCATGTGGATAGCAGATCTAAGTGAAAAAGAAAAAAACAAAATGACATTAAAGAGAACATATGTATAATACAGGGGTGATATCAGAAGACCTTCAAAAGCTAGCCGGGAAGTCAGAAATTGTTTTTAAAAAAAAAAATTAACTTTGTAAAAATTGAAAAGTAAAAGGTATTATAAACAAAGTCATCTTTCAAACAGGATGAAAAGAAACATTTACAACAGAAATTATTGCAACACAAATTGGCATATGTCCCTAATATAGAAAGAATGCTTACCAATTGATTAAAACAAAAAAAATCCCAGTAAGCAAAAGAAAAAAAATGGGGGAAAAAATGAAGCAACAGATAGAAGCAGTTTGCACAACTGCCAGGAGACAGATGAAAAGATCCTTCACCACACTAATAGAGGATTGCAATTATGAATTTCATAACTGGTCCCTTTTAAATGAAGGGCCTTAGGACGTCAGAAATTGAGTGCAGGCTGGGAAGAAAAGAAAACAAACACCATCTTCTCATTGATGCCAAGTGGGGTGATGGGCATGGAAAGAGGATCTGGGATGGATCTTGATCCCGCAAGCCACATGTGGATTGAGCTCTGTGTGTTAGGAAGGTACCTAACTGGAGATCAGAAGTGCAGAATCCCTTTTAGGGGACTTTGACTCAGTGGAACCATCCACCCCCTTGGGAAAATGCCAGACAGGAAGTTCCCAGTACACATGGCAAGTTCCATAGGAACATGCACCCATTCTGATGAAATTGAGCTTGTCTGAGGACCCCCGTGAAAAGGCCACACCCCCGGGATGTTCCCTGGCCGAGGTGGGTCATGGCTTTGGCAAATGACAAAGGCCTCTTGATTTTTTCAATTTCTTCTAAAAGATTGAACTTGAGTGAAAAGAAGGCAGGGGGGTGGGGGGGTGGCTTGTGAACCCTTTTCCTCAGTAGGGCTGTTGTCTCAGGGATGTTGACCCTGGGGTAAAGAATCATCTATAAAAGACAACTTGTTTGCAGATGGATAGTGAAATTCCAGAGAGATTTACGTACATTCAAGTGGTCATATTTTTGCAGTAGCCTTGTCCAAAAATAATTTGGATGGCCGTTTTTACGGTAAAATTCAGACCAGCAGAGTCATAAATAACTTATGAATAAATAATTACAGTTCATAAATACCTCGAGCCGTGCTCTCGCCAGCCCGGTTTCCATAGTTCTCCACGCTGGGCCAGGAGGTGTGTGGCAGGTGCTGCTCCATCTGGGGCAGCAGGTCCTCACCCCACCCATCCGTTCTTTAAAAAGGCTTCATAAACACCGGGGAACCTTCAGAATTGGAAAGCCCAGAAGCCAGGTGCTCAGAATGTTCCCTTTCTCTTGGGAAGAAAGCAAATCTTTCTCTTGATGGATGTTCTCCCGTGAAAAATGTGAATTAGTGCAGGCTGACGTTGATCATCCCTTTTTCTTGAAGAGAAAAAAGAAGAAGCCTTTTTGAACATCTTCCTATGGAACGAGGTCTAGTACAAAGTCATCTTTAAATGTCTGTTGCAACTGTATTTCCACAGGGCCCCTGCAGTGAGTCTCATTGGCATTAGAGTCAGCTGGGTACATTTCCCAGACCTCGAGCTTGGTATGCTACAGTCCTCTCTTCCAGAATGTTCTCTGAGGTCAGGTTGCCCCATTACTATTGATACTACAGCTCCACGTGTGGAGAAAAGCCAGAGCTTGGGGTTGGGGGTGGGGGGAATCAAAGGCAACCAAACATGGCTTCAGCCCAACAAAAGAATTCTAGCTTCTTCATCTTCTGCATCTGGCCGGGAACCCAGGGAGGGGACTTTGAGGCACTCCTTTTATCTTGAATTCCCTAAGCTCCCAGAGAGGATGAAGACACTTCAGAGATTTTGCAGAAATCTAAACCTCTGATTCCCATTAGTGTCCTTTTCCAAGCTCTCTCCCTTCCCCCACTGCACGTTTTTGCTCAATGCAAACACTCCGGTACCTTGGAAACGGCAGATTTGACGTGATTTTAATGGTAATCTCATAATTAGACTAATTAATGAAGTCCCTTGAATACTAAAGGGTTGGCTGGCTTTTCAGTGCCATCTTAGGCAACATAAAGACTTAGCCCACAGTATTATTTTGTTTTAGTTAACTAGCTTTTTTAAAAAATTGAAGAAATAATGCATGTATATTTGAAAACAGAATTTTCAAACAGTACCAAAGGGCATGGGTTGAATAGTCAATCCTCTAATAAGACCCTTCCTCCAGAGACAATTGTGGAATTTTTTGTTGCTAACAACTGTTTTCATCTGTAACATTCATGCATATGCATTTGTGCATGTGTGGTATATGTACATGCATATAACACACACACTGTGAGTGTGTGTGTGTGTGTGTGTGTGTGTGTGCATGTCTGCAGATGTTTTCTGACACACTAATAAGCCTTCTAGAAACCTGGTTCTGTATCTTGCTTTTTCAATTCATCACTGGCTCTTGAGTATCACTTCATACCTACACACATGACCTGCCCCATACTTTGTAATAGTTGCATATTATTCCATTATTCACTAAACCAACTCCCTGTGGGCATGTGGCAATAAAGGGCACATAGGTTGTCCTCTCTCTGTTGTTGCAAGCAGCGTGCCACCAAGCATCGTTGTTGCCACATCTTCGCCACACATGCATGCAAGGATGTCTGTGGAATGAGAATTGCCCTACTGGAGAGATGAGCATTGTACTCTGAAGGGTTTGCCACAAAGCCCTCTGCAGCTTGTATTGATTTACATACCCACCTGGCCTCCACGCTGTCATGGTCCAGAGTTATTTCAAAAATACAGGGCGGTCTGCTTTGTCTTGTCTTCACAGCGTGTGTGCTGGAATTCCCGGCCTTCCTGAGTGAGTCTTTGGAAGTCCTTTGTCTGAATGACAACCACCTTGACGCAGTCCCTCCATCTGTTTGCCTGCTCAAGAGCTTGTCAGAGCTCTACTTGGGAAAGTAAGTGTGTGGTGAGAGAAGTCTGCTGGCTCTGCCTCCAGGGAGGCAGAAGGAAGCTGTCAGTAGAGGCAGTAGTGGGGGTTTTCAGAAGTGGGCATGGGCCAGAGGTGGGGCAGAGAGTGAGAAGGATATGTGCTTCTGCTGCTTTACTTGGGCTGTCACGAGGACTCCTCCATCCTGCATCCTTGTTCTTCCGCAGCACTCACTGTGTGCTGGACACTGCTGGAGCTTTTAGGCAGTGTGTAAAATTTGATGAAAATATGAAATACTATATTGATATTGAAGATGTGTTGCCTTTCCTAGAGGAGGCAGTAATTCTCTTGATGGCAATGTAATTGGAAGACAAGAGAGGGGAAGTGGAGGAGGGCACCCAGCTCTAAGCCACAGGGACTTGGACTTGCAGAAGACAGCACTGCCCTTTCTACCACTGAGCATCCAGAAAGAGAGGCTTTGGACTTGGTACTCAAATAGGTTACCTGAAATCAGGGCCTGATTTACAGGGCTTGGGGTGGAGGCCAGTGGTCGTCTCCTCGGGCTGCAGAGGCTGATGGGAGCTGCATGTGCATGCGTGTATGCGTGTGTGCACACATATGTAGTACTCTTTCCTCAGCAACCCTGGCCTCCGAGAGCTCCCTCCTGAGCTGGGACAGCTGGGAAACCTATGGCAACTGGACACTGAAGACCTGAGCATCAGCAATGTGCCTGCAGAGATCAGAAAGGAAGGTAGGACTTCCATGTCCTGTCCCCAGAGCATCACTTCCTTGTCACCCTTAAAAAAAAAAAAGCAGGTCCACCTGCTAGGTTCTAGAGATGGAAACAGTGGATGACTCACAGGGTCCAGCTCCAGCTTCAGGATTTGGAAGATGCTTTGGAACTGTCCCTAGAGCAATAGTTACCATGGGTCGTTATAAGTAAAGCTATGACCTTTTAGACAGCAAGGACATTGTCCCTAGATTCTTAACGTTGACTCGTCATCGTTGGGGTGAATGGTATGGCACCCTGTCTCCACCAGACCCAATCATCTTCTTTAACCAACCCCCTAGAACACATGAGAAACGTCCCCTCCCAACAGGACTTAGTTTCTTCCTAAGAGATGTGAGCACGTTCCCTTTACATGTTAGCAGTGATGTCCACTCTCCTTTCATGACGTTGCACAGGTCCCAAAGCAATGCTGTCTTTCCTGCGTGCTCAGCTGCGGAAAGCAGAGAAATGCAAGCTGATGAAGATGATCATCGTGGGTCCACCGCGCCAGGGCAAGTCCACCCTCCTGGAGATCTTACAGACGGGCAGGGCCCCCCAGGTGGCGTACAGTGAGGCCACCATCCGGACCACCAAGTGGGAGCTCCAGAGACCAGCAGGCTCCAAAGCCAAGGTCAAGGATGGTCGGCGTGCAGTATGCGTGTGGGTGGGAGGAACATTCATGAAGGCCCTTCTTTCTTCCCAAAGAGCCCAGGGTTTCTCAGCCTGGTGTCCAAGCCCAGGATGTTTGCAGGGGCCATTACGTGATGTTCCAAACCAGCTCTCTCAAAGGCAGCAGCAAGTCACTTCTTGATGGGAACTTGTAGTTTCTCTCCTCTAATTAAGCTGAGGCTCTGGGCCAGTGAGTCTTGACCTTGGCTGTCCATTAGATTCCCTTGGGGGACTTGTAAAGACACCAGTACTCAAGCTTTACTACTTCCTGGCCCCAGAGATTAGATTCAAATTATCTGAGTTGGGATTCTCCCAGGGCTGAGAACAAAGTACCCCTGCAGGCAGTGAAACACCCCAGCATTTGTCTTTTCTCTAACGGGGAAGTTGATAAAGCACACCTAAAATGAATGCTCTATCCCTCATGATCTCTGCCTTTCACCCCAAGATCTGAAAAGTTCTATTTAAAATAAAGCCCTCACTGAACCTATTCATCATCCCCTTTTTCCATTTAGTACCAGGCAAATGGAAATGAACATTTTCTTGCTCTGAAAGAGAAAAAAGAACTTGTTGGATATGGTGGGAGTGGGTGGGGGCTCTCCCTCCCCGGGACATAGCACCAGGCAGTTGGCTCTTCTCTGTGCTCAGGTTAGGAACAGTGTCAGCCTCAGCTGCTGCCTGTGTTTTTCTGCTATCCCATGGTGACCAGGAATCCAAGGCGCAAGGAGTTTTCCCTATGAAAAACTGAAGGGCCATGTCCAGATGTGGCATGATTTCGTCCAGAGTCCCCAAGCACAGAGTCAGCTGAAGATGGGTCTCACTGTAAACATTTTTCCTGATAAAGGAAACCCAGTTCAAGAAATGAGGCATTTAAGGTCTTCAAACACAGACTCAGAAACCAGCCCACTTGAGAATGGGCTGGGCCGTCGTTCAGTGGTAGAGAGTGTGTGTAAGGTGTGTGAGACCCTGAGTTCAGCCCCCAGCTTGGAAAAACAAAGAATAGAGTCCCGTCTGTTATGATCAGAACAATCAGATAATTAATATTAGGCCTACCCAGTGCACCCCAGCAAGGAATCTAGTTAATACCCATCCAAAGGGTCTCCAAAATAACCAGGATCTTCCACATTCTTTGGCTTTGACTTTTTAACAATGACTCAGTCTCATTTCCATCCAGCTGTTCTTTAGCAAATGGCCGTCCAAGGCCTAAGGGGTGAATTTATATTATTTTTCCTGTGCACATCCTTCCTGCCATCATGAAACTCCCCCTCCTTCAACTGAAGGACAGCCTCTGGCTCTGTGAGTGCTGAACTCAGTCATTCTGTGTGTGGCTGACCTTCAGCTGGTGGAGAACAGCTGTCTCCAAAATCAGGTCAGCGTGCTGTCTGTCTTCGAGGCCAAAGCACTGTCTCGCAGAGACTCCTTGCTACAGCCTGCTGCGGCCTTAGCTTCTCAGGCCAGCTGTGACCTCATTCGACAATAGAGAAACCACCGCTTACACAGCCTTTCCCAGCAGCCAACAGCCCCTCTGGTGTTGGGTTCCCACATCAGGGGAGTTTCCCGTCCTCCTTGGTGGGCGCCACCCTCTGACCTACACAGTCTGGGGGCCACCCTCTGAACAGAGGGAGCTTAAACCTTGGTGAGGACCAGGAGGTCAGAGCGGGGGCGTCCTCCCACCAAATGTCTCCTGAGTCTGCAGCTGTGACAGAGCCAGCGGAATGCCCTGCAGTGTTTCCCAGACACCCCAGCCATGGGGGCCTGTCTGGCCCTGCTCTGTTAGTAAGAGGCAGAAACCCCCAAGAGCCCACCCTGATGCAACTGTGCCTCTTTCCCTCGCCTGGATTACTGATTCCAAAGAGACATGATAGGAGGTCTAGAACTTTCCTATGGTTATGTCTTCTTTAGACATGATCCCAAACACAGAATTCAAAGTTCAGTTTTCTCAGTGTGGTTTCCTAAGACCATGGTCTCTAAAATGCCTCCCTGTGGTGGCTTGTTGCTCAAGTAGGTTGAGTCCGTGGAATTCAACGTCTGGGACATCGGGGGCCCCGCCAGCATGGCTACCGTCAACCAGTGCTTCTTCACGGACAAGGCCCTATACGTGGTGGTCTGGAATCTGGCGCTGGGAGAGGAAGCTGTGGCCAATCTGCAGTTCTGGCTGCTTAACATCGAGGTGAGGAGATGCCAGGCCTTCTCTCTGATTCCCAGTTCTCAGAGTATTACTGGGGTCCTGCCACTCCTCTGAAGCATCCCCTGTACTGAGAAAAAAAAAAAAAAAAAAAGGATGGTGTTAGGAAAACCACCTTGCTTTCACAGAAGGCCCCAGCATCATGGTCCTGAGGGGTGGGGTGCTCTTGTAATTTTCTTGTTAACCTTTAATTCAAGAGCCCCCATCCCAGAGGGTGAAAGAAGAGCTGAGCTTCTTCCCAGCCCTAAAGGTGAAGCAGGCCTGATGCCAGTTCACAGCCTTAGGCAGTCAGGGAATATCTGGAGGATCAGAAATCCCTCGCCATAGGCTGAACTAACTCAGCACCCTCTGCATGGAGAAGGTCATAGGGCACCTCAGATAATTCTCAATACCTAACAAGCCCTCAAGGGAATAGGCCACAGGATGGTGTGGTGACAGCAGTTCACCTGCACACCTGGGGAGCTGTTTCCTATCCTTGTTCATGAATGGAGATGGCTGTCAGCCGTGGGGTCCTCTGTCACAGGCCAAGGCCCCAAATGCTGTGGTGCTGGTGGTTGGAACACACCTGGACTTAATTGAAGCCAAGTTCCGAGTGGAGAGAATCGCAATGCTGCGCGCCTACGTGCTGGCACTATGCCGCTCGCCCTCCGG
The DNA here is from genome assembly GCF_048772815.1 of Callospermophilus lateralis. NCBI lineage: Eukaryota > Metazoa > Chordata > Mammalia > Rodentia > Sciuridae > Callospermophilus > Callospermophilus lateralis. Next base: position 146,487,835 of record NC_135307.1, read on the forward strand.
GTCCAGAGCCACGGGCTTCCCAGACATCACTTTCAAACACTTACAGTGAGTGTCCCTCATCCTCGTGCTTGCTCCTGCTTCTGTGTGCTCTGGTGGCCGATGTGTCCATCTTCCTTGGGACCTGCCTGCAGAAGGCTCCTGATGCTTGGATGGGCTCCTCGGGTAGCGGGTGGCAGCTCAGCAGACCAGCCCTGGGCATCCTCTAGATATCTAGAGGGAAGGGCCTGGAGATGACCTTTCTGTGCTTCCTTTCTGAGTCCTCCCCTCCCCACTATGACCAGTAACGACAGTGCCTGGTTCCCATGTCACTAAGAGAAGTGAACTTGGATACCACTCCTCCCATTTGCAGATCATTGATCAAAGACAGACCCTGGGGGAGTGAGGTCCCAGTTCTCCTGTTGAGTCTTAGTGGTTCTGACAGCTGCACATTTGGGGGTGGGGGAAGGAAGGAGCTGCTGAGTGTGAGGAGGGGTGGGCCGTATGGGTTGGATCCATCGCTCTGGGCCTATCACTAACATCCTGTCGATGGACTGTCCTGACAGCCTGCAGGTTACAGGGGCTGTTTTGTCCACTTTAAAGACATGTAACTGAGGCTTAATGAATGAATTGAGGGCCCCCTGATAAAAATAAAACATGCATTGGTGTAACTGCGCTGGTGGTTCTTGGGTTCCGTCTGGATGAAGTACCATGGATGCTGGTATGTGAGTCAGTCAGTCTACAGACCTGAGAGCCTGGCTCTCAGGATCAGGCTTTTGGGGACTCCTGGGATGGCCTTGAGATAGCCCTGGAGGGTCTGCAATAATAGGAGCGCTGGCTCTGGTTAAGAGCCCTGGATCCAGCCTGAGTCTGCTCCTTCCCAGCTGTGTCCAGGGGCTCACATCATAACTCTGTACCCCACTTTCCTCTTCTGTAAATGGGCAGGCTGGGAAGACAGACCAAAGTGATGTATTGAAGGGTGCCCAGCATGGTGTTTCACACAGAGTAAAGCCTCCTTAAACTTCCTGTGTCACCTTTAATGAGTTTTCCACCCTTGCCAGTGTTCAGGATAAATCTTTTGGGAAAACAAAGACGCTAAGTGCTTCGCAAAGAGGGGTGGCATGGTGATTAAGCTGGGATTATTTTTGCACACACAGCGAGATTTCCTGTAAGAGTCTGGAAGGCCAGGAAGGACTGCGGCAGCTCATTTTCCATGTCACGTGCAGCATGAAGGACGTGGGCAGCACCATCGGCTGCCAGCGACTAGCAGGGAGGCTGGTGGGTACCCCCTCACTCAAGTAAACCACAGGGTTGCTTCCTGCTGTTGGGGATTGGGACACTCCTCTCTCTATGTTGTAAAACATGCATCTGAGTTTAAGGATCCAGGTGGGACAGGGGAGGTGGAGGGACGGAGGGTCCTGAAGCCTCAGGACTGAGAGGGAGAAGCTAGTGCAGCACACCCTGGGACCAGCCTTGTCCACTTGTCCTCCAGGTCCCTAGGAGCTACCTCAGCCTGCAGGAGGCCGTGCTGGCAGAGCAGCAGCGCCGCAGCCTTGGCGACGACGTGCAATACCTGACGGACAGGCAGCTGGAGCAGCTGGTGGAGCAGACACCTGGCAACGACATCAAAGACTATGAGGACCTGCAGTCTGGTGGGCCTAGGGGGTGGGCACCAGCATGGGAGACGCTGGGAGGCTGGGCAGAGGGCCAGGGTCACCAGGGAATGTGTGAGAAACACAATCACCTGTACTTGATAGTTCTAGCTTGAACCTCAGCACAACAGGGAAACCAATTTTGAATGAGAGATTCCAAAACTCTGCCTGGCGTTCTCTTTCCCATCATCCCCGCCACACACCTTTTTTCCTTGGACAGAGAGAACACACATGGCTGCTCTATAACAGCATTATGTTGGCCATTGAGAACATAGCTCTGGTCATAGCCCCTGGGGCTGAAGTTTAGTAGGGAGGCAGAGGTTAAATAGTTATAACCAGTTCTCATCATTTACGGTAGTTATAGTCTATAAATTTACCTCAACCACTGAACTAGTGAATCCTGAACCATCGCTACTGTGGAAAGATAGAATTAGGTTCCCTTGAGTCTCTGACCACATTATCATCAACCTATCAATGCATAAGCTTGCTTTATGTGTGCTCCTGTTTAAGATGTCTTATTTAATATGTACTGTTGATTCATTAACATGGAACCCATGGTCCACAGCACTAAAATTCATGCCCGAACAAAGCTTATCTAACTATGTATTTTCACGTAAAGTACATTGCAGCTTTCTGGCGCCCAGGAACACTACACAGCATTTCAACACTTGGGTTGGGGGCCTTTGTAAACAACAAAATCACTAGCAGAAAGTACAAAAATTCAGAAAACATGGCACTAAATAGCCCACTAGATAGATACTCCTTTACGTTACCAGAACTGCGGCCACAAGGCAGAACATCATTTGTTCAACCTCAGCTGGGAACACCTGGGCGGGCGACTCACACTTCCCCCAGCTCAGCCCATGTCTATCCATGTCTGAAAAAGTATCTCAAGTATTGTATTTTGGGGACACAAATTTTAGCAAGTAGGGAAATTTGCAAAGGCTGGATCTGAAAATAACAACTTGCTATAGAAGCCCAGTTGGCCGTCAGCTCAGGATGCTGGCAAGAGTTACAAGGTGCCACCAGGGAATGGAGCTCAGGTTTCCTGTCCCACCTGAGGGGCTTAGCATGTCAGGAGTGTTGGATTCTTCCCAGGAAAACTTAGTGCCTAGCTTCCCTTTCACCCCATCACCAACATTGCTTCCTGCTCTCTCCCGCAGCCATCAGCTTCCTCATAGAAACTGGCACGCTGCTGCACTTCCCGGACACCAGCCACGGCCTGAGGAACCTCTACTTCCTGGATCCCATTTGGTTATCTGAGTGTCTGCAGAGGATCTTCAACATTAAGGGCTCCAGGTCGGTGGCCAAGAACGGGGTGATCCGTGCAGAGGACCTCAGGATGCTGCTGGTGGGGACAGGCTTCACGCAGCAAACCGAGGAGCAGTACTTCCAGTTTCTGGCCAAGTTTGAGATCGCCTTGCCCGTCGCCAATGACAGGTGAGGCCACAGACCACCCTGTACAGGTCTCGCTTCCTGGAGGAGGGAGTTGGGGTCTGGAGCCACTTATGGCCTGAACAAGACCTCCAGGGATTGGTGCCACTACCATCACTCCCCAGGGACAGGCTAGCACCTGGTGATGACCTGCTGCATTATGTAGGGTATTGAGGCAGTAGGTACAGCTAGCCCCTCAGCTGGTGGTTCCCTCCTGTGTAGGGAAGTTGAAAGAAATCGATTCATTGAAAAGATTTAGGAAAACATACAAGAATGTCATTAAAAATGACTTGGAAGAGGGATCAGTTTGGCAGGGGGTTTGGTGGCTTGCTTATATGGCAAGTAAAAATAGATTAACCAATGAGGATTATTTCCTAATTAAACAGCCTAGATTCAAAATGCAATCTAGTTTGATAAACTTATGGGAGCAACATTGTCACCTACTCTGAGGGTTCCGTCATCACAGGGCATCCCTTTGCCAAGAAGAGATATTCTGTGAAATGCCTCTTTTTGTGGACTCTTCCTGGGTCTGTGACATGAACAGGTCTCCCAGTCCTAAACCACAAGCAAAACAAAACCAAGTCTCCTCCTCCTTTTCCTATTCCTCCTTCTCAGCAGCATCCTGCTCTTCCTCAAGGGCCACCCATTGACCTCCTGACTTGATGCTGGTTGCCAAGAAAGCCAATGGGTGCCTTAGCTGCCCCTCCCTGTCTTCCACTAAAAGTAGTCAGAACCTTGACCTCTGGTCAGCCTTCTTGACGCAGTGACCCTGACAATTTCCTCCACTGCCACCAACCTCTTCCTGAGTAGGATCCTCCTCTGCACTTAGCCTGAGCCATCAAGTCAGCTGCCCTGCTCTTCTTGCACTTTGCAAAAAGAATCCCAGATTTCCTGCAAGGACCTCCCTCCAGAGCCTAATGCCTGAGCTTCCAAATGCTGCCACCTGGAAGACTCACATGGCACTCAGCTCAGCTTTCTCTCCTCTGCTGTCTGGTCCCACTGAGAACATCCTCCACACTGCCCTTCTTAGAAACTGGAACTTATATGCTCAGGATTTCTTTCTGTATCCCTGACACCCATTCCTTACTCTACCCTTCTATTACATGGCCCTGCCACCCGTCAAGGAAGCAAGTCTGTTGACTGGACTTTTCCTCATAGTGCCACTCATCTATTTCTCTTTTTAATTTGAGGTAAAACTTACAGTAGTCTCCTCTTAATCAAGGTTTTACTTTCCACTGCAGTCTGAAAATATGAAATGTAAAATTTCAGAAATAAGCAGTTCCTTAGTTTTAAATTGCACACCATTTCAGTGATATGATGAAACTTTGTGCCATCCTGTTCCAACTCACCAGGAGCATGAATCATTCCTTTGTCTACTGTATCCATTCTGTATAAGCTATCCCCCTGCTAATCACTTATGTCTACTGTATCCATTCTATATAAGCTATCCCCCTGCTAATCTCTTAATAGCCATCTCAGTTATCAGATTGACTGTGGTGATGTAATTTTGCTTGTGTTCACGTAACCTTTATTTTATTTAAAAATGGCCCCAGTGCATATAAGTAGTGATGCCAGCAACCATATGACCATTTTTTGTGACATTTTTATGTGTCTGTTTTATCATTAATTGCTATTGTCAGTCTCTTGCTTTGCCAATTTTTTTGATTAAATTTTATGGTAGGTATATATATATATATATATAGGAAAAAACATAGCATATATAGAATTTGGTACTAGTATCAGTTCCAGGCTTCACTGCAGGTCTTATCCCCTGCAGAAAAGAGGGGGACTACTGTGCTTACAGTGAAATGCACAGATCACCAACATCTGAAACAACCAGTTTTTACAAATGCATACAGTAGGTTACCAACTCCCAGATCAAGATATAGACAATTCCATCACCACAGAAAGTTCCCCCACATACCTGTCCTTATTAGCTATCACCATTGCTCTAATTCCCTCTCCAATACCTTCCTTTTTCTTGAACTTCATAACTGAAAGAAATCATGCAATATGTTCTCCAAGTGGTACCTCCTGCGAAACATCATGTGCTGAAATGCGTCCAGGCTGTTGTGTGTATCAAAAGTTTGTTCTTCTTTGTTGCTGAATAGTATTCCGTTACAGCTTTACTGCAGTGTATTTATTGCATTCACATGTTGGTGGATGTTGGGGTTGTACCAGGTTTTGGCTACTATAAATAGAGCTGCTGTGTGTAGCCCTAAGTCTTTTTGAAGACATGTATTTTCATTTCTCTTAGGTAAATAAGAGGAGTGGAATTATTGGGTCATAAAGTGAATGAGTTAAGCTTAATTTTATAAGAAGCTGCCCAATAATTCCCTCAAGAGGTTGTATTTTTTAGTCACTTTATTACCTCTCTAACATTTGCTATCAGTCTTTCTAATTTTACCTGGTGGATATGAAATTGTATTTCCCTGTAGTTTTACTTTGCATTTTCTTCATAACTAATGAAATTTAACACCTTTTACAAATTTGCTGGTTATTTATATTAAAAATGAGTCTCTTGCTAACAGCACATTATCAGATAGTCTCTGACTTTTCATAGGAATATTTAATTAATATTAATATTTAATTCATTTACATTTAATGTAATTAATTCTATGGTTGTGTTTAAGTCTGCTATCTTTCCATTTATTTTTATTTATTCCATCTGTTTTTGTTATTTTGTTCTCTTTCTTCTACCTTTTTTTAGATAATAAAATTGTTTTTAGTGTTTTCATTCCCTCTGATGGCAATTTAACTACTCTTCTTGGTATTGTGTTTAGTGGTTATGCTAGGGATCATGTATCACCTGGGCTACTTCATGTCAGGATGCATCTTCCTGAACAGCTGAACTACAAAGCCCCCTATCCTGAGGTGGAACCCCAAGCAGTCTAGGCCTGGAGGGAGCACATGGCGATCAGACCTCTGGTGGCTTCCCAGTCTACAGGTGATGCTTGGACCTAAACCAACTTGGTGCTCAAGGGCCCTTATTCTAGTCTGATTCGTCCACTTCCAGAGTTTGATTCTGGTGTTGGTCACAAGGCAGCAGCCGGAATCCCTAATCCACAGACCTTTTTAGACACCTGCCATAGAATATATCTCCCCCTGCTCCCCCAACTCTAGAGCCCAATGGGATGCCCACTAGAAGCCCCTGGGAAGCTGGCCCAGCTGTTATGAGGCCAGATCAAAAATTCTGTTGGCATAGACACAGACTCCTGGGGGCCAAACTGGGCCCCTTTGTCCTGAGGCCCTACCCAGCTTTTTCAACTTGGCCTTATTGTAGGAGGGAGACTCAAGTTCTTGCTGCTTCAGTTTCATGGAGGTCATGTTCAAAGACCTAAGAAGAGAAATCCCAAAGAGGAACTCAAGATGTCTTTAAATTCAAGAGGAATTCAGGGTACACAAAAGACTCAAGGTTAAGGTTGGTACACAAAAAACTCAAGGTTAAGTACTCAGTGAGTTTACATAACTTTCTACTTATTTTATCAATGGATTAGAGGACTGAAGAAATATTAGTGCTCAATACATTTGAGCCAGTTATTTATGTACTGTATATGGAGCAGATATATCAATACATGTATATGTATAGATATAGATCTTTCTACCTATTTGGCTGAACAGTAAAATCAATTGGCAATGTAACTTAGTGGTAGAGTGCTTGCCTAGCATACATGAGGTCTTATGTTTTATTCCCAGCACAACATATACACACAAAAATCAGTCAGATGGGGGCTGGGATTGTGGCTCAGCGGTAGAGTGCTCGCCTACACCGGTGGGACCTGGGTTCAATTCTCAGCACCACATAAAAATAAAGGCATTGTGTTGTGTCCATCTACACCTAAAAAATAAATATTTTTAAAAAATCAATCAGATCATCACCAGGGTCCCCAGGGAAGCTTACTGTACAGGGAGTGAGAACATAAAACCAGCCTGTCCAAGAATCTCAACTATTTTCTTTTTCCTCCTCTGTAAAATGGAGATAATCACTGTTACCTACTTATAGCTGTCATGATCATTAAATTAGATAATACATGTAAAATACTTAGAACAGTGTCTCTTACACTTAAGAACTCCCAAGACATCAGGTATTAGCAGTACTGTTGTTGCTAGTTCTTTGCGTTAAGTACTCACAGCTGGGGTGTCTGGTTCTGCACAGTGCTGTGAATAGCAGAACATTTTCCATCTTAGCACAGCCATAATGGTTCCCTTGTGTCCTAGGTGAGTTCCAGCTCCTTGCATCATAAGCTGTTGTAAGGTCAGTGACTTTGCTGCAGTTTCTGGATCAATACAAACAGATGTATTGGCAGGTCTTCCACCTGCAGGTCGTGAACCCCTCCAGTCCCTTGGAAAACCTTCAGGGGATTCATGAACCTCTTGAAACATGCACTTCTTGCAGATGGAAACTCCTGAGCTCTCAGCAGACACTGACAAGGGCCCTAACCCCACCATCTGGCCGTCTCAGTGGTATACCACCAGCCAGCCCAGTTTTTCATTGCAGGCGCCACTTCTTGCCTAGGTTTCACTTGCTTGTGTTCACCAAATACATAGATAGTTCGCCTCTTTAGTTCCATCTTGCTCGCTGTCTGCTCACCCGCTGGGACAGCCTTCCCGGCTCCTAATTGCTCTTCAACCAGGTATACTGTTCTCTCCAGGGACTCTGCTCCCCTTGAGATCTGGCTTCTGTGATCAGAGTCTGGAGAGTTTGGCTTTACTGACTTCTAAGTCATACCTGCCTTCAGAAATATCCATCCCTGCCTTCACAAAGCACCGACTCTGTTTGTGCACTGAGCTGTGTACTGGAGCCCCTGGGATACCTGATGCTCCTTCCCTTCTCCAGGCACATATCCACAAAGAGAGAGAGGAAAGCAGGAAGCCCTTTCCCAGAGCACAGCCAGCCAGTGTAAGCAGTCACGTGAGACACAGGCTGAGCATGACATGGGTAGATGAAACAGAAAAAAAAGCAATAGCAGGTTCTGGTGAGGTCCTCCTGTGTAGGGGAAGAATTATGAGCATATAAAAAAAACAAACTATGGAATTTCCAAAACTTGAGGAAATAAGACAGGATGCTAAGATAGAGAAGGCCAAAGTGGGGACAGAGGCACGAGCCCAGTGGTTGAGAATGTCCTTTCACCTAAGACCTGCAGTGACTGAAAAAGACCTAATACCTCATCAACTGTGTCCACTAGGTCACCTTCACAGCCCTGTCAATCCTCACCAACCTGCCAGGTGGGAACCCTATCCTTCCCCTGGGGCTCCAAACACAGAGCAGGCAAGTCAGGGTTGGGATTTGCACCTATGTGCTTGGGCCACCAGGCTGTCACAGAATTTTTCTTAAAATGGTCATCCCTCAGTACCCATGGGGTACCAGGACCTCCTGAGGATACCAAAATCCATGGATACTCAAGAGCCTTCGTAGAGAATGGCCTGGTATTTGCATAGAACTTATGCACATTCTCCCATAGAATTTAAATCATCTCTAGATGACTTATAATACCTAATATCATGTAAAAGCTGTGTAAATACTTGCTATACTCCATTGTTTAGGGAATAATGACAAGAAAAGTCTGTACATGTATAGACTTTTTTATTACCATTTTCAATCTGAGTTGGTTGAATCTATAAATATGGAACCTATAACTACGAAGGGCCAGCTGCATAAAATTTTAGGAGACAGCCTCTTCCCAACTGTTCTAAAGACGTTTGCTGGAATGCAGTGGATTTATTTTTAGAAGATTGAAACTGAAGGCATAGGTTTGTTGAGAAGATTCTAGCTTCTGCACACCCAGAGGGTGGCCCGCAACGCCCCTGCCTGCGGTCACCCTGTGCTTTTCCCACTTCTACCCCCACAGCACACAGAGGATGCTAGTTTTCAGGCACGCTTTTGGGAGGACCTCCCAGGTTTCAGCTGTTTTATAATGACAACAGACATGAGCGCCTCAGTCACACAGTGATGCAGCATTTTTACGATGGCCATAAGTGTTCTCATAAAACATCCCTCTTTTGCGCAAAACAACCACCTTCGAACTTTTAAGGCAATTGTGTTGTTTCAATTGGCCAAGAACAATAAATAGCTTCGAAGACCAAAAAAAGTTACCCTGACCCCGATATCTGCATTGTCCTTAGAACTGTGCAGCTGTATTTGTTTTTCCTCCACCAACCAAAGTCAATGTTAAGTAATTTCCCAACCACAACCCAGTTTGCCGAGAATCGACCTCAATTTGCTGTGTCTGACATTTTTATGACCACAGATGTTTTCACATCTTCCCTCAACATCATTCTAGTCTCTCTCTTAGAAACTCTGGTAAATACCTTCACTATGGCCATCTTCATTTTCCTCTGGAGCAGTTATTCTCAGCATGTAAACCACCCTGTCTTTCTAAAAATAGAATTCCAAAGGCCCTGTGTGGAAGGCACTTGGACAGCCTGAGTCACTTGGAGAAGCAGACTCCCAGGCCAGGCTCTCTGCCAGGGGGTCAGGGGCCTGCAGCAAAGCTTGGTCCATGCTGGTCACCGGTCCCCTTGATGTATTTCAGCTACCTCCTGCCACATCTCCTTCCATCCAAACCTGGCCTGGACACCCATGGCATGCGGCACCCCACAGCCAACACAATCCAGCGGGTGTTTAAGATGAGCTTCGTTCCTGTTGGCTTCTGGCAAAGATTTATAGCACGGATGCTGATCAGCTTGGCCGAGATGGACCTGCAGGTAGCTGTGGGTTCTGGGGGGGCACCTGCAGTGCACCCTTGAGAGAGGGAAGATGTCCTGTTTCCCAGTGGGACCAGATTGAAGACTCTTCTCCTTCAGAGATGCCATTGAGCTAGAACCAGGAGGCACAAACTATTTGAACCATCCTATGAATATCATCAGTGTCCACCAGACTTAGAACACCCCTTTAGAGCAGGTGTTCCAATGTCAGCCCACCTCCAAATCATCCAGAAAGCTTGTTCTAATGAGCATACAAGTTGCTGGGCCCCACCCCCAGTGATGTGGCCCAGGACCAAAAATTGGCATTTCTCACTATTCCCCAAGTGATGCCACTGGTCCATGACTTCAGACGCATGGTCTTGCCATCCTGGCTGTACACTAGACTCACCCAGAGGGGCTCTAACAAACACAGACTATTCCCCAGACCATTCATATCAGAATCTTTGGGAACAGGTGTGGTGGCACACACCTGTAATCGCAGCAATTCGAAAGGCTGAGATAAGAGGATCGTAATTTCAAGGCCAGCCTCAACAACATAGCAAGACCCTATCTCAAAAATAAATAAATAGATAAATAAAAGTAAAAGGGCTGGAGATAAGGCTCAATGGTACAGCACTCCTGGTACCCAAAAATAAATGAATAAATAAAATTCCTAGTACAAAAAAAATCAGCATCTTTGGTGGTGGGCACCCAGGTATTGGTATCTTTTAAGGTCTTCTGGTGATTCCACTTTGCAGCCAACCTTGAACACCTGGTCTAGTTACCAAAAAAGACCTAACCTAAGGACTTTTGTCCTGTGGGTTCAGCTAGGGTTATGGAGCAGTAGCCTGCTGTCATTCAACATAAATACTATGGAAATAATATTTGCCCCGAGCAGTGGTTCTCAAATTGGGGTTCCAAATCAGCAGAATTAGCTTGGCATAGTAACATACAAGGAATGCTAATTCTTGCACCCCAATCTAAACCCACTGCCTCAGAAACTCCAGGATGGAGCCCAGCTATCTGATTTGGACAAAGAATTCTGATGCACTCTAAGTTTGTGAACCCTTGGCATAAATCTGGCCTTTTAAATCCTTTTGACATTGATCTCTGTGTGAGCTTACTTTTGCTACTTTCTAATTAGAACACGCTTACTGAATTATAAATTCTTGGCTCCATAAAGCTGTTCTTTGATCTTCCCTTTTTATTAAAGTGGAAGAAAAATAAATGCAGGTACCCGAAAATCAATAGGAACTGTGGCAGCCTGTGTTAGCAGAAAGGAGATTTGTTTATAACGCCTGGAAGGTGCAGTGGGGTGCAGGCACTGTCTCTCCAAGGTTTCATCCTTCCCTCTGCCCTCCCTTTGAACTCTGCATCTAAGTGGGAGGTCACCAGCACCATCATCTTGGGAGGCTGAGCTCACAAGCAGGGCACAGCTGGGTGCTGAGGCAAGCATCCTTCCCAACAGCATCCCCCACCCAAACTTTGGAAAGAAGTTCTATTGAAATTCAGATGAGTGACAGGGGGAAAAAGAGTTCAGTTGCATCTCTAATCAAAGGCATGCAAATTCATACAGCAGAGGATGCCAGTTTTCACCTATCAAATTAGCAAAGAGTGAACCTCAATACCCAGAGGCGGAACATTGGAGGTTAGTGTGTATGATGGTCTCAAGGTTCCAAAAGCCAGTTCCTCTGTAGCAACCAGAGCCTTAAAACCTTCAGCCCCTTCAATCAATAACCCCACAGCTAAATACCTGAATTGAGGAAATCATTTTGAACCAGATAAATCTTTGTGCTTTTTTCATGTCAGCATGCCATATTTGAGGAAGCAAAAGATTGGCATTGATCTAAACGTCCAAAAGAAGGGAATGATTTGAGAAATTACTATACTTCACAGCTTTAGCAAAATGAATGTTAAGTGAGTTTTTTAAAAAATATTTTTTAGTTGCCAGTGGAATTTTTTACTTTTTCTTTATTTATATGTGGTGCTAAGGATCGAACCCAGGGCCTCACACATGCCAGGCAAGCGCTCTACCACTGAGCCACAACCCTGGTTCCGAGTGAATTTTTAATGACATGGGAAAAGTGATGTTTTTTAAAAGTATACTTTTTTTTTTTCAGTACTGGAGATTGAACCCAGGACCTCACATGCAGTGGACAGACAGACAAGCACTCTACTCTGAGCCACATCCTCAGCCCAAAATTATACTAGAATTAGAAATACAGGGCTGGGGTTGTAGCTCAGTAGTAGAGTACTTACCTCGCATGCATGAGGCATATATAAAAACAAATAAATTTTACTTTGATCCTCAGCAACATATAAAAATAAATAAAATAAAGATAATCTTAAAAAAGAAAAGAAATACAACATAGGCTGTTTTTTAAATGTATATGTAAATTTTTTAAAATCCTGGAATGCTAGGTAACTAAATATTAATGACTTGTCTTCTGGGTGTTAAATTGTTGTTTTATTGTCTCTCATGTTTTTCTGCCTTGCCCACATTTCTAACATAAATTTTTACTTGTGAAGCCAGAGAGGGAAAAGATTTTTTTAAAAAGAAAAGTCTATTTTCAATCGTTTGGAAAATCTGTTCCCAGGGTACCCAGGAGACCCCTACAGATCATGCAGCGTTTAATTTGGCAGCAGGGATGAGCGGCAGGCGTGGGAGGAGAGGGTGGGAAGCCCATGGTGATTTATCAAGATGAGGCCGCCCAGGCCTCGTTAGAGCTCTGCGCAGGGCCAGCGGCGAGCACGGAATGCTTAAGCAGGGTCTTTTCTGTCTGTCTTTCAGCTTTTTGAAAACAAGAAGAATACTAAAAGCAGGAACAGAAAAGTCACCATTTACAGTTTCACAGGAAACCAGAGAAATCGCTGTAGCACATTCAGAGTGAAAAGAAATCAGACCATCTATTGGCAGGAGGGGCTTCTGGTCACTTTTGATGGGGGCTACCTCAGGTAGGAACATCTGGAAGCCCACCAGCCCAGCTCAGCAAGGTGCTGGGACAAGGATCCCCACAACAGCCCCCTGGGCAAAGCCTCACTCTCACCAGAGTGCTCCCGAGAGGGGTTCCTCACGGCAGCTTGCTGCAAATGCAAGAGCCCCTCTGTGAATGTCCCGAGGTCCCCGTCTTCTCACCCTTTCCATACTCCTTTTGCAGGACTGGAATGGTCAGAGCAGATGTGGCAGCCACAGCCCAGGACTTGAGGGAAATGGGCAGCCACTGAGCTAGCAATAAGAACAGTGGGCACCTCCCACAGTCACTGTGGTGGGACCACCAGCCCACCCCCTTGTTCTGAGAGAAACCAGACGAGTGGGCGCGAGGGATCCTCAGCTTCGATCCCACGCTGGGGCCTAACAAGTTGACAAGATGCTCTTTCTCTTCTTTTTTATGTATTAATTAATTTATTTAGAGACACACACATGAAGTTAGCTCAACAGACTTAATGAATGATCAACGCACAAGATTATTTAATATTTACCATGAATTTTTCCAAAGAATCCTTAGCTGTGTGAGAAGATACCGTGAAGATGTTCTTGCTTTAAAGCTCACCATTACCATGGCGGATGAGACCACGGTGGCTCAGAGAGAGAAGGGACTCCGTCGGGGTCCCATCTGAGCGTCAGAGCCCACCCTGAGCATCCTGACAGCAAAGTCCTCCTCCTTATGGCCACGTCACTGTGGTGGGGATGACGTGGGGAAGGAGATGAGGGCAAGACAGACCCACAAACACAAGTGCCCAGCAGAGGGATCTCCTAGCAGTCCTGCAGGGCATGGGGCCCCCTCCAGGTCCCTAGGGCGGGGTCCACCTTGGAGATCACCCAAGTCACCTCAGCAGACTCACAATGGTCTCCTTTTCATTTCTGGGCTGCAGCGTGGAATCCTCTGATGTGAACTGGAAAAAGAAGAAAAGTGGAGGGATTAAAATCATTTGCCAGTCGGAAATGAGGGACTTCTCAGCAATGGCTTTTATCACGGATCATGTCAATTCCCTGATCGATCAGTGGTTTCCTGGTAAGAGAACTTTCTTGAACCAAGCCTTTGACCATCCTTTTATTTCTTTATAAACCAGATGGGGCTGTGCCTTTGGGGAAATTGAAATTCCACTAGGATTCAGACCAAGAAAACCAGTGTGTGTTAGGGGAGGTGGGGGGTGGCCCTTTGGTAAGGGACCTAACCCCAGGGGACTCGGGCTCTGGGCTTGGGCAGGGAATGCCGTGAGAAGGTGTGGACTGGGCCCCTCGGAGAATGTGCCAGCACTCGGGCCCCTGGGAAGAGAGGTGACTCTGGATCCCACGTGTGGCCCAAGGACATGCTCCATGTGAGTCAAGTGTGGCCACTGCACACAGTGAAGACAGAGGGTCTGAAGTTAGAGGGGGCTGGCAGACGGAGGCCCACCCCTGGCAGGGGGAAGGGAGCAGCAGAGCTGAGGGCACCTGTCCTTCCCCGCCTCCCCGACTCCTCAGTGGTAAGCAGCCTCCCACATGGCCCTTCTCAGACCCTTTGGATCAGCTTTGTCATTGACGTTCAACCAAAGAAAATACTTTTTGAAGTGCTGTTGAGGTCCTCTGTTTGTTTTGTTACTGGAGTGGAGACAAACACCCAGAGGGGCCGCAGGGAAGAGGTTGTCAGGGGTGATGGGGCGGAGACGAGAGACCGGTGAGCTCTCCCTCAGGCTCTGAAAACTGGAGGCCAAGCCAGTGCAGAGCAGGTTTGGGATCCCAGTGAACCAACTACCTGTTCAAACAAGTCCCTCGGCCTCTCTGAGCCACTTCCTCACCTGCCCAAGACCCCTGCATCCAAAAGACAGCATCAGGAAAAGTGCTTACAGAAGTGGCAGGGTGTTGCTGAATACACATTCCAGCCACTAGGGTCTGGTTTCCTTGGCGGCTGGGGCCCCTTGGGTACTGGCAGGAGGGTAACCTACAAGGAGCAATGGCTTAGAGAGGGGCTTTCAAAGAACCCTGTTTAATATGTGATTTGTGAGAATCTGGGGGCTCTTGGCTATCCAAGGGGGGGCGGGCCCTTGGCCCACATCAGCCCTCTGGCACTTTGCAGCTCCCCATCCAATAGTGCCCCCCACCTTCAGATGCTGGGAAATTTGACCCAGTGCCACCAGCCAGTGGCCAAGAGCCACTCCCAGCAGGATGCCTGTGGAAGTCAAATGTACACAGGAAGTTGTAGGCATTCCCCTCTAACCCTGCACAGAGCAGGTCATTGGCCAGCCCCAAGGGTGCCAATGTTTCTTTGCACCAATCAGAGGCACACAGAAAAGTTATGTCCTCTGCTCAGGGAAACCCATGTCAGATGACTAGATTTGTCTACTGTCCTTTGTACTCATGATTCCCCCTCCCTGTATTGCTCTTCTAGAAAGCATCATAGTAGTTTCAAGTCTCTTGTGTCTAATATTAAGAATGTTCCTTATGCCAGCTGTGTTTGGATGGCTGGAGTATAGCTCAGATCCAGCCCCAGCCATGAAGGTGGGGTTCCTGGTCTCCTTCTCACCCTGCTCCACCAGCCTCTCCATGGGTGCATGGTTTCAAGGCCCCTGCTCAGGATCAAAACCACCAGGCAGCTCTTAGGTGCATCTTCACCTACTCCCAGGGAACATCTTTCAAGATGAACAATAGCACTGTCTAAAAAGGCACTGAGTTTTGGACTCATGATGAACATGGATGTTCACAATGAACAATGGCACTCAGTTTTGGACTCTCCCTGGGATCCAGGCAGGGGCGGCCGGACCCCTGCTGTGAAGGTACACTTGGCCCAGTTTACAAGGTGCTTGTTATTCAGGAGACCCACCTGCAGCCACCTTACCTCGTGTGAGCTCTCCTTCTCTGTCCCCATTTAGCCCTGACAGCCACAGAAAGTGATGGGACGCCTCTCATGGAGCAGTATGTGCCCTGCCCTGTCTGTGAGACCTCCTGGGCCCAGCACAAGGATCCCAGTGAGAAATCAGAAGGCGTGCAGTACTTCGACATGGAAGACTGTGTGCTGACGGCCATCGAGCGGGACTTTATCACCTGCCCTAGACACCCAGACCTCCCTGTGCCACTCCAGGAACTGGTGCCCGAGTTGTTCATGACAGACTTCCCAGCCAGGTATGCTTCCAGGGCCCCTCCCAGGACACAGGTGCAGGTCACAGGGCTATGCTTCTAGCCATGCAGGTGCCCATCAGTCCCAGGGCAGACCCCTTCCATTAGGTCACTCCGTGGTGGCCAACTTGAGGTGGCAGCCATTGCTTCCCATCAGATCCCAGGTCTCCATCCTAAAAGGGAACCAGGAGGGAACCTAAAAGGGAACTAGCCTAAACATGCCCAGTTGGGCACCTCGCAGGTGAAGCTATCTGGGACCACTGCCCTTTCTTCCCCTCTCATGAGCTAGAGCTCCTTACTGCTGAACTAGTCCTCACTTCTAGTTCCTATCTCTCTGCCAGCTAGAAGAATGGAAGGTAAAGAGATGTGCTCCAGCCCCTTAGGAAGGAAAATGCTCCCAAACCTAGTCTCATTTTACTCTTTGGGCAAATTCTTATTCCCAACTGCAGCCCCAAGGCTGAGCATTTGGTCCCCTAACTGCTCTACAGTTGATTCTATCCCTGCTCATGACTGATAACTGGGAGAAGATGCTGGAGGAAGTATTCTGTGGTCCCACCCAATTGGTAATGGCAACAAAATCCAAGTCCTCAGTAAAACATGGCATCTTCTTTGGTGGATAGGAAACCAAATCTGTGATTTGGTCTCCCTGGAGATGATTAGCTATCAAGTGGCTCCCAGCATTTTGGAGTTCTAAAGTTCTATTGATTTCTCACTGAAAGGCATGCATGCTGTATCTGGTTTCTTTAAAGAACACTAAATTCTCCCCCTTTTTTCCACAAGAATATTTGCATTCTCATATTTTCTACATCACTTCAAGCAGATGTGGAATACTCTGTGAATTTGCAGAATTGGGTTCCAAAGCATGCTTCTGGCTGACTGTTAAATTGAGGAGGAGTGGGGGTAGAGTTCAGTGATAGAGCACGTGCTTAGCCTGCATGAGGCCCAGGTTCCATCCCCAGCACCAAAAGTATAGTAGTAACTAAACGAAGGAAATGCATCCTACATTAGATTATTCCAGCAGTTCTTTTTATCATCCCCAATAATCTCACAAATGAACGTATGTGACAGATGCCACTCTTGCAAAATGACTTCCCTTCATTCCTAGATCTTTAACATGAGGAGGATTCTTAGTTCTCAGAGATATATATACACACATGTATGTATATATATGTGTGTATATACATAAATACAATCTGATAAAATATCAGGTTGATATTTTTAGGGAGGTGCCCAATTAGAGACCCCCTCAAATTTTTGGATTTTCATTTGTTGTACTTTGCTATGTTTACGTCTTAGCTTAGAGACCCCAACTGAATGTGGAATTCACTGTGTGGAATTTGAAAAGCCAGATTGTACTGTTCCTGTTGGTTTGAATCAAATCAGGCTGTAGCAGAATTCTGAAATTAAGTTATTTGACAGGAAATTGGAAACTTTGACAATCTGAATAGGATTCACAGTTCAACAGAGGTGCTCCAGACTTCATCTGGGGCCCAACTACAGCCCCAAACCATCACACCCCCCAAATTTGGAGTTTGGCAGGCAGAACTCTGCCCTGTGGCTCCTACAAGAGCATGCACTCCCTGAGTCTGTGCAAGTCCCAACAGAAAGCCCCTGAGGGATCCCCAGTGTTCCCCAGCTCCCCATGGCCAACCTAGGTGAGAGGTGGTTTTGTTGCGTGCTTGGAGAACAACTCCAGCCCATCTTTTGTGATGCCCCTAAGGGCTGCAGTGGGTGTAGAGGGTGATGTGATTGAGCTGTGCAGTCTGAACAACCACAAACCTGTTCCTAAAGTCATGGAAAACAACCCCAGCTGCAGGCCAGGCCAGTGGGGCCAGGAAGGCTCAGGTGAGGGCTTCCCCCTGCCTGGACGGGGCACCTGCCAGGGTGCTGGGGAACTCAGGTGAACTTCAGCAGGTTGGCTGCCTTCTCCTCCCTTCTTGGCTCCCTGCTTTGCCTTTTCACTGTAATGTTTCTGAAAAGAAAGAGGAGTCTCAAGGAATGAGAAGCAGACTCTGAAAATCCTGGCAACAGCGCAGACCTGGGGTAACGAAGAGCACCCATGAAGGCCCAGGCCTTGCATGCCAGCCCTAGAGCCCCTGAGCATCAAAGCCCACAGAGGACCTGCCATCCTGCCCCTTCTGCCCTGGCCTCCATCTGGGCTGCCAGGAAGGCTCTAGGCCACTGGTCCATGAAGCTCTGGCCTTCTAAGTCAAGATCCTCCACTCCCCAGGAATCTGCAGAGAAGGCCAAGTCCAGGAGCAACTGCTAGTATTTTCAAAAGCCTGGTAGAAATCTCTCTTCACTAGGATTAGCACACAGAGACCAGTGAGGTGGCTGACGCTCCCTGCCCTTGGGTGAAATCGGGAAAGTGGGGACCCTGGCCAGGCAGCACATGGCAGCATATACAGTCTTGGCATAATAAAAAGTAGAGAGACAACTTCAGTGTGAGGAAGTCCGAGGGATGCTAACTGTCCAAGCACAAAATCTTTCAGAGTAAAACATCCAAAGGGATCCTTGTTCTGTACCCACCATTTTTGGTACCCTCAGCCTGGTGTCGTCAAAATGTCCTGGTTATCTCCTATTATGAGCCCACTTCACAGAGGGAGGGACTGAGGTTTGGCAAGGTATGGTTTGCCCACTGGCATGTGGCAGGTCCAGGGTTAACCCAGATTGGTCCATCCTCACAGATGGCTTGAACTGTGACTCTCACGTGGGGAACAAATGACCTGGCCTAGGACCCTGGGTGTGGTCATTGGGTTGACCCTGAGCTGTGTATGTTGCAGGCTCTTCCTGGAGAACAGCAAGCTGGAGCACAATGAGGACGAGAGCAGCATCCTGGGCCAAGGTGGCAGTGGCACTGTCATCTACCGAGCCCGGTACCAGGGCCAGCCTGTGGCTGTGAAGCAATTCCACATCAAGAAATTTAAGAATTTTGCTAATGTTCCAGCAGGTAACAGGGGCCCTACCATAACACTACTTTTTCCCCAGATATTTGCTTTCTCTGGTCAAACTCCCTGCCATCTCAGGGGCACCTGAGGTGACACACATATGGTACAGGAGGCAAGGAGGGTGGGCAAGGCCAGTGTGGGTCCCAAGGCAGCTCTGCTTAAGGCCAAGCCATGTGAGGCCTAGGGGTCACTCTTTGAGATGAGTCTCCTGTCTAGCCAAGACCCTCCGAGAACAGAGACCACCTTCCTATCTATCTGCTCTGAGCCAGGCATAGGCACAGAGCATAGGAAGGTGGGCACTCCCAGTGGATGAATTGGAATGCTTCTCCCCTACTGCCCAACCACAAAAAAAGGAGCTTCCTCTTGCCCACCTTAGAGGCAGCATACTCAGCCCCAAGCATCATGGATGGTTCAGGAATTTTCTCCACCAAGAAGAACCCATCACCATTTGTCTTAGTCCTGTTCTGCTGCTGTAACGATACCACATGCTGGGGATTACTAAGCAACAGAAACGTACTCAGCTTGTGGTCCTAGAGGTTGGGAGGCCCAAGAGGGTGGCTCTGGCATCGGGTAGGGCCTTTGAAGGTTAAGAAAGTCTGAGAGCCAGACAGCAAAAGGGGAGCCGAACTTTATTTTATAATGAGCCTATTTCTGTGATAATACTCCACTCCTGAGACAGCCACAGGAATCCACTTGTGAAGACAGAGCCCTCTTGACTTTGTCACCTCTTATGAGGCTCCAGCTTTCACACTGTTGCATTGAGAATGAAGCTCTCAACATGTGAACTTCAGGGAACATGTTCCAACTATGGTACCATGTAATGCCCAGCCAGTCCTCCATCCAGCCTGCTGAAAATTATATTTTCCACTGCCCCTGGCTCAGAATAGGTCAACTGTGTGGTCATAAAGCTAATTTATACTCCGGGTAGCAAAATTAAAATCACAGACAAATATACAGAACATAGAAAGGAAGAGAGAAACTTGTAATTGTCTGAAGAGACTGTGACTTTCTGCATAGAAGATCTAACAGACTTGGTTGACAAATGTCAGAGCCAATCAGGGTTTCCTGAAATTGCTAGACGTGAGAAGAGCATCTGAATTCAGCAGTGTCCCTACATACAACAAGGACCCATTAGCAAACGTGCTCCATGATAAAAACCATAAAATAAAAACCATGTGGTATCAAGGAATAACCAGTGTATCATTCCATTTAGTTCTCCTCTGAATCCCAACAGGGCGTATCTACATGTAATTTGATTAACTGTAAAATGCACGTGCAATGAGAAAATCCTAGAACTGAGAACATTGACAACAGAAGACAAAGCGCAGAGGACTGCCCTGAAAATGTCATGACGTGAATCTGCAGACATTAAGGCCATTTCCTTCTGGGGCAGGCCTAGGCCTGCACAGGCAGGGAGCTGGCAGACTGCAGAGATGATGTAGCAGGTCAGGGGAGACAGACACGCCAAATGGAGTGCAGATTTGAATCTGATTGCACACCATAAATTTCTAATGGGTTAAGGACCCAATGTGGAAAACAAAACCTTTATACTTAAGAACCAAGTGGCTGCACACACATAGATCTGGCACAGCCAGTGCCTTCGATCACCCAGATTGTCATGCTGTTTGAACTCTCACCCCCAACAATCACTTACTATAACGTATAAACACAGAGGAGAGACAGAATCAAGAGGACAAGACAGACAGAACACAAGAGGACAAACAGGGCCTACATGCACCCTGCCTGGTGGCCTTGGGCCCAGCTGATTCTGTGTATGCTGGTCACACCCGGCGGGCAGTGTCCTGACCCCTCCAGGGTCTCATGCAGGCTGTCAGAATTTTAAGGGTATTGGAAGAAATTTACAGTGTAGGGTTGGAAATCACCCACCATCTCCCAGACCTGTCTGCTCTGGCCTGAGATGTCTGTCACAGGCCAGTGGCCCTGGGCTCTGCTGGTTTCCACCTTCAGGGATCCTGGCTACTAGCAGCGACCTAAGCCTCAGCATCCTTAAGGGGACAGAGGAAGGGGCCTTGTTAAGGGGACTTGTTCCAGACATTGCCTGACTCAGCTGCTGAGTGAGATGCCACGGATGCAAAAGAAAGAAGACATAATTGGGACTCCTGGGTAGCTGACCATGGGTCTGGGGTGAGAGCCCTCTCTGGTGACAAGGGTGGGCACATGTGGCAGTCCTCCATCAAGAGGGCCAGGTGGGCCTTAGTGGAGGGCCACATTTAGTGCTTGAAAAGGAGGGGGCTTAGCATCAGCCCACGGTACCACCCCTTGGTGCCAAATCTGGGCCCTGACATTGCAATCCCTTATTCAGTGTGTGCCTTAAGATGTGAATCCCTGCCCCACCTGACCCCTCCCATCCTGCGAGACCCCCCATGTCATGTGGCCCTTGGGAGGCTGCCTCACCCATGTCCAAGCCCTTTGTCTTCCCTGGGTGGCTGAAGGCCGTGCTGTCCCCCAACAGACACCATGTTGAGGCACCTGCGGGCCACAGATGCCATGAAGAACTTCTCGGAGTTCCGGCAGGAGGCCAGCATGCTGCACGCCCTGCAGCACCCCTGCATCGTGTCGCTCATCGGCATCAGCATCCACCCGCTCTGCTTCGCCCTGGAGCTCGCCCCGCTCAGCAGCCTCAACACGGTACTATCTGAGAACGCTAAAGGTACGGGCCACTCAGAGGACAGCCTCCAGGGGGTTGCCTGGGCCCTGCCTCCAGGAGGCCACCAGGGCAGTGGGGCTGGCAGGGCAGGCCTCAGGGAGGCCGTGGGCCCAAGGCCTCCCCCCAGCCTGACCCGGCTGTCTGGGTACAAAAGTAGAGAGCCACAGGTGGTCTCAGTGACCCAGTCCCATGGCAAGGCTCCCCACCAGGCCTAAACCCTTGATGGTGACGTTGGTAGGGCCTGAGGACCTCACACTCTAGAGTCACAGAACCAGGTTCCAAGTCCAGGTTGCCATAACTTGCTATTTTACTTTCCTATAAGAGAGATAATAATAGCCCCCAGGGAGGGCATCAAGCTTAAAATGAGGCAGTCCTGGGTGGGCCCAAATTATAGCAGCTGGCACCCCAAGCCCACCAGCTACGAAACTAAATCCCTTCTCTGACTAAGGCACTGTGCTGCCCACCATTGTCAAGTCTGAGACCCTGGGTTCCGTTGTGTCATATCTGAATCTTTTAAGAAATTTAAAAGGAATTTACCTTGAGAAATGCTGGCTAAACTCCAAAGAGCTGCCAAAAGAATGAAAGTTGGTAACTTTGGACTAAAGAAGAAATGGTATTAAAATCAGTCTCTTCTCCCTCCGTGAAAAGGAAAAATTTTAAATGAACTTCTTGTATCTGCAGCTCTGTTCTCAAGAGCGAGACCACCCTGACCTGAAATGAACTAATGGGATTTTGAATCCTTGCCCTTATAGTGAAAACACCAGCAATTCCAAGCATGAGATGGCATGAAAGGAGCTCTCACAGGAGCATTTCTATCCGAAATACCATTTCATTTAAAAAGAACA
This sequence comes from Callospermophilus lateralis, assembly GCF_048772815.1. Lineage (NCBI taxonomy): Eukaryota > Metazoa > Chordata > Mammalia > Rodentia > Sciuridae > Callospermophilus > Callospermophilus lateralis. The sequence continues at coordinate 146,510,136 of NC_135307.1, forward strand.
TTCTCTGTCCATCTTGAAAAATAGTGAGCCCGCACCAGTGGGACTTAGAGTATTGGGAGATGGATCAGCCAACTTTCCACCACTGAGACAAAATAGCTGACAAAAGCCACTTAAAAGAAGGCTAGATTTATTTTGGCTCATGGTTCCAATCCCTGGTTGCTTGGCCCTGTTGCCTTGGGCCAGTGGTGGCAGTACATCATGGTGGGAGAAAAGGCAGCCCACCTCGTGGCGGCTAGGGAGCAGAAAGGGAGAGGGCAGGGACCAGGGTCCCCTTAGGCCCTTCAAGGTCATGCACCCAGTGACCTAACTTCCTTCCACTAGGTCCCACCTCTCGAAGGTGCCACCACCTCCCAGTAGTGCCACAGGCTGGGAATCAAGACTTTAACACATGGGCCTTTGGGAACAAATGATAGCAGGAGAGAGAATGGAAGAAGGGGAGACAGTTACCACAATGTTCATTTTATTCCAAAAAAATTGAAATTTTGATGGATTTCAAAGTTGTCATATTTTTTTTCTTCTTGCAAGATTCTTCCTTTATGCCCCTGGGACACATGCTCACCCAAAAAATAGCCTACCAGATTGCCTCAGGCCTGGCCTACCTGCACAAAAAGAACATCATCTTCTGCGACCTGAAGTCGGACAACATCCTGGTGTGGTCCCTGGATGTCAAGGAACACATCAACATCAAGCTGTCTGACTACGGGATCTCACGGCAGTCCTTTCACGAGGGAGCCCTGGGTGTGGAGGGCACCCCTGGCTACCAGGCCCCAGAGATCAGGCCTCGCATCGTGTATGATGAGAAGGTACCTGGCCAACCCACTGCTGTCCCTGGCTCCGCCCCACAGTCCCTTCTGAGGCCAGCCAAACAGTCCTGACGGCCCCTGGAGCTTCCCAGCTCAGCAGCCCCTCAGCACTTTTCTCTCTCTCTGACCTTGCTGGCCTTGTTACTTAATCACCCAGCATAGAAATTCCCCTCATCTGCAATTTCTGACTATTGGGTGATTCTTAGATGGACCATTGACTAGTTGCTTTGAGAATGACGTAAGCGTATCAACTTGGCACCTGTGTTTGTTGCTCAAGATAGAAAAGTCAAATCAGAGCAACAGAAATCAGAACTTCTTCATAGCACATAACACAGATAAGGTGTTCACCCTAAAACTTGGATTTTAATTAGAAACAGTCACATTAAAACTTTTCCAGTCTTTTCTCAGCCATTCTCCTGCTGAAAGTTATTTCTTGACCCTTATAAGTTATGCAGGTGCCTGTATAATTCTTTCCTTGCTGGGCCTTTTTATGAAAATTAAAATGAGAGACACAGGTTGTAATCTAGGAGTTACTCCCAGTCTATGAGTTACATACACAGCCCCTCTGCAAAACCTGTTAAGCCAAGGGTCTTGCCATCATTATGTCCCTTAATCAATACCTAGAGGTTAGCAAGCTCTCACTGTGAGTTTATTGGTTAGAAGGATGATTGGATGGATGGGTGGGTGGATGGGTGGGTGGATGGGTGGGATGATGAATTAATGGGCAGTAGGACAGGAAGTCAGATAGATAGGTGGATGGAAAGAACAAAATATGGGAAGATGAATGGATAAATTCACAGGAGGACAGGTAGTCAGATAGATGTGTGGATGGGTAGATGGATGGATTGAAAATGGGTAGATAAATAAAAGAACAGGTGGTTGGAAGGATACATGAATAGGTAGATGGGAGAATGTGTAGATAAATGGACAGAAAGACCAATGGTTGATTGGATGGACAGATAGAGATAGATGGATGAATTGGTGGAGGGATCACTGGTGGTCTTCCTTTAGCAGGACCCACGTTTTCCTTATTTAATTGTGTCTGTCTCCCTGCTCCCTCCACCTCAGGGCTAGCTTGCCAAAAGCCACTGGGCTCAGGCAGGGGACCTGACTTGGCTTGCCTCTCTGCCCAGGTAGATATGTTCTCCTATGGGATGGTGCTCTACGAGTTGCTGTCGGGACAGCGTCCTGCACTGGGCCACCACCAGCTTCAGATTGCCAAGAAGCTGTCCAAGGGCATCCGCCCCATTCTGGGGCAGCCAGAGGAAGTGCAGTTCCATCGACTGCAGGCACTCATGATGGAGTGCTGGGACACAAAACCAGAAAAGGTACGAGGGGAAGGCGGACACAGGGCCTGGGGTCTGGGACCTCCTGTCCTTGTGGCAGAGACAATGGCAAATGTGTGTATGGCTGCCTACCACCCTTTACTAAGAACAACAGGCAACCTTCTCTGATCACCTCTTCTGTAGATAGTTAATGCCCCTAACATACCCACTATCATTTTGTGTATTATTCTCAGGAAAAATGAACTTTCTTTTGAATTTTTCAGATTTGGGGATATTTGCATAGACTTTATTGGTTAAGTATACCTAATCCCCAAACCCAAAATGCTCTGAAATCCATAACTTCTGAGCACCATTCAACATGTGTATCAATTCCTTTATAGTAACATAACCTCTAATGCAAGAGCAGAGGGAATCTAAGTATCTCTTTGTAAAGTAATGGGGGGGAATGGTTGCTTGTGAGAAGCAAGGTTCACAGTATAGTGGTAAAGCTATTTTATTATTCATAGGGAGAAGCCCCAATGTTTCAAGGTTAAATTCATTTATCAAATCAGACAGAGCTAGTTTAATGTACTGAGAATAAACAGGGTCTGAGAAAAACCCTTCACAAGAGTGTATATCCTCAGGAATGGCATGAAATAGTTGGGGTTAGGCTGACCTGACCAGCTGTGCTCAAGTTGCTTGGCCAATGTTGACCCAGAAGCCTAACTGGGTATGTTTCTGGTGCCTGAAATCCTCTGAGCCTCTTGTTAGGATCTGGTCCTGAATGACAAATTCCCTCATGCCCACCTGACTTGAGACAGCGGATCTCATGGGCAGAACTGGCATGGACATGCTCATGACCAGGAGACCTCTGCCCCTCAGCGCCCGCTGGCCTTGTCCGTGGTGAGCCAGATGAAGGACCCAACCTTCGCCACCTTCATGTACATGCTGCCCTGTGGGAAGCAGACGGCCTTCTTCTCATCCCAGGGCCAGGAGTACACCGTGGTGTTTTGGGATGGAAAAGAAGAATCCAGGTAACCCCCAGATGCCTGTCCTGTCCTACTGGTATTGGGGGTGTGATTGGAGAACAGAAAATCAGCGATGACCACTGTGAGCGTTGTTTAATGGACAGAGGGTAACAAGACTTGGTGAGAGTCCATTCAAGAGAGCAGGAAGAGAGAAAACGGAGTATGTATAGACACACGGTACAGTTTTAGGGTTAAGAGAGGCAAAAAAGGAAAAAAGGATGGTGTGTTGGGAACACAAGTCAGGGAGAGTTTGCTTTGAGAGGAAGCCGTTTGCAGCCTGGTGATGCAGGACATTAAGTGATGCTGCAGTGGGCAGTGTAGTCACTGCAGAGTGAGAGGAGGGGACCCAGAGCCAGGCAGGAGGGTCACCCTGCCATAGGAAGTCCAGTTGTAGCTCCTTTACTCAATGAAGTGGCAGGAAGAAGAGAAGCAGTGGGGGAGGTTGTGGATACTCCAGAAGGAAGGAGAGGGTATGCGATGGGCCTGGGGAAGTCCAGGGTGCCGCAGGGTGGTGCTGAGGCCTACTCAGGCTGGAGGTCCTGGGTTTGAAATGAGACCCACCAGCCTGGTTATGTGACCTTCCCCAGCTTGTTCCGCTTCGCAGATTGCAGAAGGGGCGACGAGGTGGTTTTCAGCAGTCGGGGTTTTGTCAGGCACAGGAGCAGGGTGTCTTCAAGGAAGTGATTATATTACAGAGAAGGACTTGGAACCTAAGTGAGGCCATAAACCAGGGAAGGCCAAGGGTCTCTGTGGAGTAAGAGAGACTTGCAGGGAGTAATGATGTGAGCCGACAAGCCTGGAGGAGGTGGTCAGACAGCAGGTGCTTGGCATGGCCTGGGCAGGAGGGACGCAGTAGCAGCAGCAGGGTCTGGAGTGCAGCACTGGGCAAGAGTGGCTGGGATAGAGGGGGAAGAGACCACTGAAGAGCGAGCAGGAGGTCCCGGGACACAGAGGCCAGGGCATGAGAAAGGAAGTGTGAAAGACAAATCTCTGAGAAGTCACCATCTTGTGCGAGAGCCTTTAGTCTCAGCCAGTGTGTGTTGCCTCTCACTTACCTGGTGAGACACCTTCACAGGTGACAGCAGCCTTCTGATGAGCCCTGTGGCAAACATATTCAGGTGCCAAAGTCAGGGAAGGCTAGACAAAGTGAAGCCTGGGTGGTAATGAGATCAACAGAAGGGACTTTGCCATTCTCTCTGGTCAGTCTGGGTGCCATGTACATCAGATTCTATGTCACTGGGACAGAGGGTTGTGACATAGACACACACTAAAAAATGGTGCCTTAATGAAAGAAGTCATTCTAAAAAGGACAGCAAGTATACCATCCTGCTGGGATACTTCTAAGGATAAAATAAAAAGCAATTTTTTAGCCAGGCATAGTGGCACTTACATGTCTGTAATTCCAGCACCTTGGGAGGCTGAGGCAGGAGGATTACAAGTTTGAGGCCAGCCTCAGCAACTTACCAAGGTCCTAAGCAACTTAGTAAGATTCTGTCTCAAAATTTTAAAAAAAAAATTAATTTTAAAAAGGACCAGGGATGTGCCTTAGTGGTAAAGTGCTCCTGGGTTCCATCTCTGGTACCAAAAAAATTAAAAAAAAAAAAAAAAAAGCAGTTTTGCACAGCTTCCCTCCAGCCCTCCTTATCCACTGATTCAACCAACTGCTGAGGGAAAAAATTTTTTTAATTGTATCTGCACTGAACATGTATAAACTTTTTTGTGTCATTATTCCCTAAACAATAGAGTATAAGCATTATTTACATAGCATTTGCACTGTAGTATTATAAGTCATCTAGAGGATTAAACTCTGTGGGAGGATAGTATGAAAATATTTTGCCATTTTTTTTATAAGGGACCTGAGTGTATGGAGATGGTGGATCTTGGAACCAATTCCCTGTGGATACAGGAGATGACTATGTATTACACTGTCTTCAGTAATGACGTTTTTGGTGGTAGTGTTATTGTTATTCTAACATACCGTGTGGTTGTGGGTAGTGTTATTGTTATTCTAACATACCGTGTGGTTGTGGGGTAAAGTTAATGAGTAATTATGCTGTTGCCATTGGAAACCATGATTTTCAGCATGAGCTAAAATGGGAATGGGATGGTAAGGTAAGTAGAAACCTTATATTCTGAATTGAAATTGCATGGACTTTGGAAATATTTTGGTTTGGTGCCCACTGAAGAGACCTAGAAACAATAAGCAACCCAGTACCCATGAACCCCGAGGACTCGGGTGGTGGTCTCTAAGTAATGAAGAGAAGCAGACCTCAGAGGAGAAGTGGCCAATTCCAGGTCTGGGGTGGGACATGAACCTGGGACATTTGACACATGAGAAGCAAAATGTCCTCAGAGACTTTGAGATATTCAAAGGGATTCCGGAGCCAACCTGTCCTGCTGGTGCTGGATGGGCCCCACTCCACACACCTGGGGATGCTTTCTTTATCTTCTCATCTTGTACACACAATGGGGTATTGGAGATAGCTCTGCTCAGGACACAGAAAGCTCATTCCCAGAGGGAAGAGAGAGGCCTCTTTGTTGACCTGTGAAGGTTATTGAAAGCTCCCCACCAGCCTGAAGAAGGACAAGCTCACAGGAAGGGAGCAGGGCTTCCGGCCAGATGCACAGGGCAGGGAGCCTGGAGAGTCAGGGTGGAGCAGAACTTGTGATTTATTCCTGAATTATAGAAGGAAAGGAGGCAGGAGGAAAGAAAGGGCAAGCTGATAAACACAATCCACCTGTGACAAAATTCTGACTGGAAGGAATAGGGGTATAACATTTATTGTTTTCCATATTTCAATTTTTTTCTAAGTAAAGGCTATTTAGAATGTGAGGAAAAAGACTGGAGAAAATGTGGACAAATATTACTCTGAAGAAAGTTTGGTTTGCTGTTTTGTTTGCCCATTCTTATCATCTGCAAAACACGTGTTATCAGTCAAAGATGGCGAGGTTCCCAAAACATGGCCGCAGGAAACATCTTACAGTGTGGAATCCTGATCACCAGCTTAACTTGCTCTCTCGGATTGGGGAGAAAAGCTGTGTGATCTGGGGCGCATAACTAACTGCCTTCCCGAATTTACCTCCTCTTCTGTACAGAGGACGTAGGGGATGTCCACCCAAGATATCAGGGAGGCAGTGGTGCTGGGACTGCCAGGCCTTCAGCCAAGGTCCAGCTCTTGTAAATGACTGCTCACTACTCTCAGAGCACTCATGACAGGGACACGTTTGGAGACTCCACACCAGGCTACTGTGGAATTCACCCATCTTGTCTTTAGCTTTGGCCTTGTTACTCGGCTCAAGGGACCACCCTTGTGGGCACAGTCTAGCCATTGAGAGGGCAGTGAGTGGTCTGGATGGAAGTGCCTTTTCTTTATGCTGGGAACAACTTTCTTAACCCTCAAAAGTCATTAAAAAAAAAAAATCAGGCTAGGGTTTTGGCTCAGCAATAGAGCACTCACCTAGCATGTGTGAGGCACCAGGTTCAATCCTCAGCACCACATATAAATAAATAAATAAATAAAAGGTATTGTGTCCATCTCAACTAAGAAATACATATATATTTTTTTAAAAGTCTTTCCTCCTTTGGGAATGTCCTTTCCTTGCAATGTTCAGGCATCACTACTGAGCAGGCAGAACCCAGGCCCACCCAATGGCATAAAGGGGGGACCTTGACCTCTCAGATGTGCCCTAGTTTCCAGAGGCAAACGAGGCCCAAAGGTGATGTCCTCCTCCAAGGTCGTTATATTACTTGGAAGAATATACCAAGCATGGGTGAGGGAGGTGGCCCGTTGGCCACGGGGAATTGACCACATGTTGTTGCTGATCGCAGGAACTACACGGTGGTAAACACTGAGAAAGGCCTTCTGGAAGTGCAGAGGATGACCTGTGCCGGGATGAAGATGAGCTGCCAGCTCAAGGTCCAGAGCTCTCTGTGGACCGCCACTGAGGTAACCGCCTACCTACAGGGCCCCCCCAGAGCAGGCTCTACCAGAGTGCAGCCTTCAGGGGGACTAGATACATAAAAATAGAGGATGCCCATGTCAAGGTGACTTTCAGGAAACCCCAGGTCATCTGCAGGCCGTCCTCAGAGCAGTGCCATCATCCCTGAGGCAGCAGCTAGTGAGCGAGCTGCTCAGCCCCACCTGCTGCTGGCAGCCAAGCTCAGGTGGAGAATCAGGTGTAGACTCAGCAGGAGGAGAAACCCAGAAGGTTGGTGACATGTGCTGGTTCCACACGGCACATCCTCTAAGCTCTAAAACCTTTGCTTCACGACAAGGGAGCCACTGGAAGGCCAAGGAGCTGTCTTCTAAAAAACTCTGGGGAGAAATGCCCCAAAACAAATGCTCTGAAGTTATGGTAGGGGATAGGTTGCTGCCATCTTTCTATGTGATGTTTGAAAATATGTTTGAAAAACAGACCAGAGATTTCCAAAATATTCATGTCACTTAAGCCTTGGTCATTTTTTCAACTTTAAGAATTTATCCTAATAAACAAGACATACCCACACATGGAGAAATCTAGAAGAATACTCATGCCCATATAAGTCATAGTAGTGAAAACTTAAGAGTTTCTCTGACAACAGATTTTCCAAATTACAGTACACCCGAGTGACAGGCCATCAAGAGGCGCTCCAACATCATCCTTCATGCAGGAAGTGAGAACCAGGGCTCTGCCTTGGCGTATTGTCATTGTATTGTGATGCCACTTTTGTCAGTACCACATACATACACAAACATCCACAGAAGACCCACAGAGGTGCTGTGTCCTACAACCCCAAGAGTAATTTCCTCTAAATAATGGATTTGGGGCAATTTTATTATCTTCTGGACTATTCTGTATTTTTCAAAGTTTCTACACAGAGCAGAAATATATAAACAACCAACCAGAAACCCCAGTTAGTTTTTAAGGAACAAAGGAGATCCCTGAGGCCAAGCGCACCCTGGTAGGAAATGGCAGCCCCTTCTGCCCGGGTTCTCACAGTGGGCTCCTCTGTCTCTGCAGGACCAGAAAATCTACATCTACAGCCTCAAGGGCATGTGCCCCTTGAACACACCCCAGCAGGCCTTGGACACTCCAGCTATTGTCACCTGCTTCTTGGCTGTACCTATTATTAAAAAGGTGAGTGGGGGGCGGCATGCGAGCCTCTGACTTCCCCTCCCTGTTCAGGTCTGCCTCCCACCTGTGCTGGACTGGGGAGTAGTAGAGCCACACTCTCTTGGATCACCTAGCCCCGGGCACAGGGCTTAGTCCACCTTAGAGACACTGGTGGCTGGCTATCATTAGCATAGAAAGCCTACTGTCCCCAAGCAAATGCCACAACCCCTGACTCAGGGGAAGTGCTTTTGGAGCAAACAGTGCAAGCCAGCAGATGCATATAGGCCCTTGTGACGGCAGTGACATCAGGAGTCTCTTCTCCACAGCACTGGCCAGTACCAGTGACCATGTCCCGGCAGGTCCAGCTTCTCACCTGTAGGGCAGCCAGTTCTCCTCCCCTCTGTCTGCCTCCTCTCGGCCTCTCACTGTCCACCCCAGACCTCAGTTCTTCTTTTGCCCAGGGTGGCCTGGCAGACTCATCTCCTCAACCTCCCAGGCCTCACCAAGTGGTGCTCTCCTCGACCCAGGCTCAGCCAACTATGCCACACCTTGAGCTATCTAGAGACCCCCACCCCGCTGGCTTCCGTGACCCTCCCCACACTGCAGCACACTGTGCTGGGACCTCTCCATCCAGCCTCTGCCAGGAACAGTCGTACACACACACACCTCTTCTATACTCCCTCCTATTCAGTTCTCAAGATCGCAGGGGCCATGACCCGCTGACAGAAGCTGCACTGTGTGAGAGGCAGCTGCCTGACTTTCCCAGGTTCTGTGGCCCTCTTGGGATCCAGGCACTGCTCAGGCAATTCTGACTCGCCCAGGGACCTGTTTGATTCACAGACACACTTGCCAATGCATGCATTTCCTGGTGTCACTTATTAAAATGTGTTGACTGTCATCATTCCATTCCAGTGTCCTCATCTGTAAAATGGGGATATTAAGAGACAGTGAAGTGGATCTCTGGGTTTAACATTCCCAGAGCTCTAGGCGGGTGCACTTGGAAATTGTGTTATTATGACCCCCTGACAGTTGCAAACTATATGAGTTCTCTCCACCCTGCTCCAGTTTCATTTCTTTAAAAATGAAGAAGAAGAAGAAGAAGAAACAGGTATGAAATGAACCTCAGGATCATTTATGACTGTGGCCTTGTGCCTAGGGCTGGACAGCTTGGCCTGTACCAGAGCACAGGAGAGCAGGACACAAAGCGTTATTGAAGGCCATCGCTGGCCAGAGCCCCAAGCCAGGGTGCCACCTCCCACACGACCAGGGGGAATAAAGCCGGCTCTGTGCAGAGCCTCCTGTGAGGGGTGCCCGCCCTCTCGGAGGCCGTCCTGCCCGCGGCCACGCAGGGCAGACCCCTGCATTCTTGCACGTGCACGTTCTCACCCAGCCAGGACGTGGCATTCACCACGCGGGCCAGGCTGAACCAGGACTGCAGATAGAACTGCAAGCCTGTTTGCCTTGGCCGCTTTCTAAAATCCTTCCAAAAATCCCTAAGGTGGATTTTGATAAACTTTCTTCAAGCTTCTTTCCCTGGATGTTGAGTCCCAGGCCAGTCACTCAGTTACCTTGGACAGCCCAACCCCCTGACTTGCCCTGACTCCCAACAAAGCTGCTTTCTGCCGCTCACCCTCCTTGGCAGGAGGCCTGGATCCTGCTGCGTCCTGACTCTGCCTTTGTTCTGTGGAGCTCTGCCCACCCCTGCTGCCCTGGGGAAGCCTGGGGTGGGCCCTGCATTCAACACCATCCCTGCAACATCGGCCTCTGCCCAGAGACCTCCGCTGGGTGACTGCAGAAGAGGTCATGCTCCACTGCAGGCCTGGGGGAACCCTAGAGACCCCATCAAAGTCAGCAGTCCTGTGGGCATTTCAGAGGAGGAGTCAAACTGGAAATCAGGCCAGGACCTACTTCTAGGAGAGAGTTGAGTTGGGAGGGATTTCTTCCAGAATGAGTTCAGCAAACATGTATTATCCACTTGAAGAGAAAACTCTGAAGAGTCCCAGGGCCACAGAGATGGATGAGACAGCTCTTCTCTGTGCCAGGACAGTGCCCAGGGGACAGTGGTGGGCACAGGGATGTCTGCTTTCATGGAGCATGCTGCCTAGCGTGGAAGGACCCCCAGGATACCTACAGCTCTGTCAGGTTATTAAGCAGTGTTCCTAGGAGGGAGGGCACCATGCTCTGCCTCTCAGGGAGATCTTGGTAGCCTCAAAGGAGAGGCAGCTTCTTGCTGCTCATGCCACAGGAAGCTAGCCCCAGCAGGGATGGGTACGTGGTACACCTGACATCCACCCGCACTTGGTCATGTAGGCCTGCTCCTCTATGGCACATCCTTTGCCACATAGGAAAGAGTGTGGGGGTGGCTCTGCTGGGCTAAGGCTGCACCTCCTCTGGACCCTAGCCTAAAGCTTCTGCTAGCAACCCCAGCCTTTCTAAGAGCTTTGCTTCTTTGGGTGCATTAGTGGAAATAATGTGCCCACCTGGGGCAAATATAAAATGAGTCTGATTTGCATTCTCTTTCCTAGAAAGGGGGGACCAGAAGGCCTCATGAGTCCCTGTCTCCTCCCCACAGAATTCCTTCCTGGTGCTGGCTGGCCTGGCTGATGGGCTTGTAGCTGTCTTTCCCGTGGTGCGGGGCACCCCGAACGACAGCTGTTGCTACCTGTGCTCCCACACAGCCAACAGGTCCAAGTTTGGCATCCCTGACGAAGACACACGGCAGAACCCCTACCCAGTGAAGGCCATGGAGGTGGTCAACAGTGGGTCCGAGGTCTGGTACAGCAACGGGCCGGGCCTCCTGGTCATTGACTGCATAGCCCTGGACATCAGCAGGCGGCTGGAGCCCTATGCGGCCCCCTCAGTTGTCATGTCAGTCGTGTGCAGCTCAGATTGCAGGGGGGAGGAGGTCGTCTGGTGCCTGGACGACAAGGCCAACTCCTTGGTTATGTACCATTCGGCCACCTACCAGCTGTGTGCCCGATACTTCTGCGGGGACCCCAGCCCCCTCAGGGACATGTTTCCCGTGCGACCCTCAGGCCCGGAACCCCCGTGCAGCCACACAACCAGCCTGAAGGGGCCCGATGGAGACTGCATCGCAGACGTGAGCATAATGTACAGCGAGGAGCTGGGCACGCAGATCCTGACCCACCAGGACTCGCTGACCGACTACTGCTCCATGTCCTCCTACTCCTCTTCCCCACCGCACAGGGCCACCAGGTCCCTCTCCAGCCTGCCCAGCTCCCCAGCCAGCTGTTCCAGTGTGCCTTTCTCCACTGACTATGAGGACTCGGACAGGCTGCAGGAGCCCAGCGCTGCCTCCGACAGGTCTGAGCACGACCTGACCCCCATGGACGGGGAGACGTTCAGCCAGCACCTGCAGGCTGTGAAGGTCCTCGCCGTCAAAGACCTCATCTGGGTCCCCAGGTAAGTTTCCTGGTGGGGGCGGAGGGTCGCCATCCTGTGCTGCCACGGCTCTTGCTTGGGGGATGAGGCGGGCAGAACCCTGTGGCTCCCTTTAAAGATAATGTCCAGACCCACCAGGGCCTATTCTTCCAAGGATTTGCTCCCTCAGTTTTGGAATCGGGAGTGATCTCCTTAGCAAATCTTAGAATGGCCACAGAGAAAAAGCTCGTCTGCCCCTAAAGGAGAGCCACAGTCAACTGTGATTGGGTTTCCCGCTGGGAACTTTCTTGATCTGCTTCACAGGCTGTACCTTCTCCGTAACTTAAAACCTTAGCAGAAACTGCACATTTGCTACTTGGCGGCCATGCCTTTCAGCACACAGCGCCATCCCCGCCCCACCTGGAGAGCCCGGCCAGCCATGCACAAACACTTGCCCCTCTTGGTTTTGGTTTCTTAGGCGTGGCGGAGATGTTATTGTCATTGGCCTGGAGAAGGATTCAGGGGCCCAGCGGGGACGTGTCATTGCCGTCTTAAAAGCCCGAGAGCTGACTCCTCATGGGTAAGGCTGAGGGAGGGGCTTCTGTGGGATCCAGGAGAGCAGCGTAGGGAACCTGAGGCCCCACCCCAGGTCCTGTAGGACAGCCTGATGTCCCTCCTGCCCTTCTGTTCCCACCTTCCACCAACACAGCCACAGGTAAAACAGGAACAAGATGGGGTCCTCCAGGCAGCTCCCAGGAGCTCAGCAAATACCAGTACCTGGAGCATTAGCCACTGGCCAGGGCCATCTTCTTCTGGAGTACCCAGGGTACCTGTAGATCAGGCACCTTGCTGTTGGGGTCGGGGGGATCTCCAGGGCCAGAGTCCAACTGCAATTGAAATAGGGATCCCTGCAGGCGATTCAAAGTATCCTTCCTGCCAAGGAGGAGAGCTCTGCCAGAGGTGACCTTCCTAGCCGGTCAGCACCAGGCAGGGCCAGATGACACAGGCACACTCTGCTCTCTGCCATCTCCAAGTCTGAGGGCATGACTCTAAACAGGCATGTCTGTGTCCACCATGAGGCTGTCCAGAACATGGTCTCCACAGCAAGACGGTACAGGACTGCCGTTTCTAGTGGTATCTGCTTCCTCCCTTTGACTCCCCACATAAATCTCCCTTATGAAAAGCCCCTCCCTTCAAACATATTGTGTGGACACATGTGGGTGTGTTTGTGCATACACACACACACACATGCACACACTGGAACACTTCCACTCCACATTAGACCTGTTTCTCTGCAGTGTGAGCAGAAATCCACAGGCAAGGGTTTTATTTCGTCTGGAGCATAAGGGGCTAGAGAAATCCCTTTCAGTCTGTTTCCCCCAGAGCATGACTATGACCAAAGAGACATCCATGGCAATTCTACTCCCTTGTCCACCAACATTGAGCTTTCTCGGCGAGTCCTGGAGCCAGTGACCCTTGGTCAGTGAGTGCTTATAGAAGTGATATTGGGGTTTGATCCCCAGATCTGGCTGAGATTTGGACAGAAGCCTTGAGCCGAACTAGTTCCCAGCTTGCAGGTTGGACTTCTGGGATCAAGTGGGTCTGCAGAACCCAGCTCAGTGAACCTTGGAATTCCTGTCGTTAGTGTCCCTTAAGTTTTACCTGGTATTCTTTTTCATATTCATCCCCCAATGCTAGGTTTTTCTAAAAAGCCAAGTTATAGGGAGAAAGACCCTGGGCAGCAGCTCAGAGTCAGGACCTGGCAAGGCCACTAGGAAGTGGAAGGCTTCTGGACATCCTGATTTACAGAATGGACTCAGTGTCCAGCAAGGCACATGTACTGGACATAGAAAGAGGAGACACAGATAGTACATGCCTGGAGGTAGGCCACCAGCCCACAGAGAGACTACCAGCAGAGGAAGTCCATGGGGGAGCTGCCCACTGTGGCCCAAAAGGAAACCTGTGCACACACAGATCATGCACAAAACCAAAAAAAATTTGTATACAGTTATGACTGTGGGGCAGCAGGCTTTCTACCTAATGTATTACCCTGTGTCCTCCAAGTACGTGGAAGTGCAGTGAGAGAAGAAGAATCCCACTGAGCTTTTGGCAAGGGAATTGAGAAGCCCAGACTCCATAGTGGGCCATTCACCAGCAGGAGTTCGGGTCAGTGGTATTTTCTGAACACTTCAAGGTCGAAGAAGGCATGAAAGGTGCTTGCTCTGGTTGCATCAGTGGCCTTCCAGGGTCTTGGTCCCTTACAGATAATTTCCATTAGCATGAACTGCTGCCCTCAGCCCCTCGGGACTCTTCATATAAAGCTCAGTCTCCAGGCTGCAACCATGTGGGAGCATCCAAGCACATCCCAAAGCCAGACGGGGACACACACAACCCCCTTAGCCAGCTCTGTCCACTCCAAGGTGTGCAGGGTGATTGTACTGTCCCCCACTAAGTGGGGACACCTGTGGGTTTTCTCAGACCCTCTCTCTCTGCAGGGTGCTGGTGGACGCAGCCGTGGTGGCAAAGGACACCGTGGTGTGCGGCTTTGAAAACGAGAACACAGAGTGGTGCCTGGCTGTCTGGAGGGGCTGGGGCGCCAGGGAGTTTGACATTTTCTACCAGTCCTACGAGGAACTGGGCCGGCTGGAGGCTTGCACACGCAAGAGAAGGTAATTCCCATGGAAGGACCCAAGCGTGGAGCCAGCTGGCCCCGGGGTGCCGCCTGAGCCCCCTGTCTGCAGCCCTCCCAGGATCCAGAGGACGGATGGAGTTCTGCCCTGAACCCTGTGCTGCTAAGTGCTGAGAAGTTACCTGCCTGGCTGTGGTTTGGGAGTTCTCAGGTTCTGCAGGGCAGTTACCTGAATACCCTGTCCCCCTGTTGCTGGTTTTAGAGCCCGAGGGAAGACAGTGGGGTCTGGTCAGGAGGGGCCTCCTCCATCAGCTCCCAGGAGTGGGGGGGACCCCATTCTAGGCTGGGTCCCACAAAGGGGGGCCAGGCCTTCCTGGCATAATGGGCCCTCCCTGTCTCAGATGGAATTACACTAGAGCCTCCCTGTTGAGGAGCCGTTCGGGGCAGGATGGGAGGAGGGCTGTGACCCCTGGCCCTTCCCCGGTAGAGACCCCAGTCACCCGGCCCATTTCCCAAGCTCAAGTCCCCAGAGCATGGGGCCCTGCTTGAGCGAGCTGAGATCAGGTATCTTTATCTGGGCAAAGTCTCTGTGTGGGAAACCCCCAGAAGGACCCTGGGCACCGAGAGTCGCCCAAGCTGGGGAATGAATGAGCTCGCTTAAGTGCCACGGCCGGAAAACCCCGTGCGAGGGCACCCGCTGGCCTTTACATTCTTCTCCCACCAACAAAAGGAAGGAGAAACCTAGTCAGCAGGATTTGCAAAAGGCCCTGTGTTTATGCTTAGTAAGATAAACTTGGACACAGCTGAGCTCAAGCCCTGTTTGTTTGCACATGTTTATCACTTTAACAAATTAAGTAATATCTCAGTGGTCAGGCCTCTGGTTGTGAAATCACATGGTATGGGGCTTCTACCAAATCATGTATTTGCTAAACATTTACTGCACACATGGACAGCAGACTATGAAAAGTGAAATTGTTAACAGGGGATGTATGGGTATGACAGGGAGCAGTTTTGTAAATCGTATGCACCCATATCCCCATCTTTGCCAAGACTTGCCATTTGAGACTGCTTGACCAGAGTGGAAGTCCGAATGTGAGGTCACATTCCAGCTCAAGGTGATGAACCTTTTCTAAAATTAAATCATAAAAGTCCAACTTATGATTTGTGGGGTGTGCAGGCAGATGTGACTCCTTTTATCTGAAAAATAAACAGACCTTCAAGAATGAAACCGCGGTCTCTTGTCTGTTGAGTGCTTGGGACAGCTCCACAGCCAGGTCCTTCCCAGCTCACTCACTGTCCCGGGCGGGAACGGACAGCCCATTTTCAGCCCTCTGCTACTGGTGTCCATGAGCAGAGACCAAGGCTGTCAGTCACAGGCCTGGGAAAACAAATCCCCCACTTCCCTTTACAAGCCTGCGCCACATCCTGGGGAACTGGAGGTCCATGCCTCCTGCCCACTCCACGGTCTTTCTCCATCCTGGCATCTCAGCATGGTCTTAGAGATCCCCATTCTCCCTCTCCTCTCTTCTCGGGGCCCCACAGCTGCCTAATTACCCCCCAAATGCAAACCAGATCTTGTATGTGCCCCACCCAGTGCCTGTGCCCTGTGTTTCCTGCAGCCAGACTACTTTGCCAGAACACCATCTCCCCTCTACCACCCAACCTACCTCTCCAAACTCTCCTCCTGACCTGGGTCCATGCTGGTGTGAGGAGAACCTACAGGGACCCTTCATACCATGGTTAGAAATTATGCAGAAAATGGTTCATGAACTTAACTACATAAAAAAATAGAAACTTAAATAGAAAACTTACCACTAAGTCTGAAGGTGAGCAATCAAATGGGAAAAAATAGCAACAGAAATGAGAGGTGAATAGCTCACTTATTATGTTTGAAGCATCTGTACCCCTCAATAGGAATGAGAAAACCCAATAGGAAAAAAAAAGGTGAAGGGTGTGAGCAGGCAGCTGAATTACTAAGAAATGCAAACAGGCCCATAAACATTAATGCTGGACCTCACCCAACTGTAAGCAAAAAAGTCATGATACGGTGCCATTTACCCACACATTGAAAAGATCAAAGGGCCCCAGCAATTATTTCTTGAGTATCTACTATCAGGCACTGTCACCATTACCCAGTGAAAATCACAAGAATATTGGGAAGCAAGAGAATCTGTATTGTGAGAATATTCTGTGAGACAAGAATATCTGCTTCCAAGAGCGCACTTCTCCTGGGCAGAGGTGGCTATGAACACACAGATGAAATCAAAGGCACGCTAGCCAATACAATCAGGAAACTGGTAGCATACGGCCACATTTAACTGAGGCTGGGAAAGACTGGCATGTTGGAGGTGCCATCTGAGACGGAGGCATTGTGTGGAGATCTCGGCAGCAGCTGAAAGGGGTCACATGTGCACAGGCCCTTCTGCAGGACTGAGCTGACGTCTTGGAGGGATCATGAAAGTTGGTGTGGCTGGATCACGGTGAAGAGCGGAGCCCAGGGCCCACCAGGGACAGAATGACAAGTGTAGGTCTCCATGGCAACTACTGGCTGTTTTAAGCAGGACTATTAAATAATCTTTCAAAAGCACTTTGCTGAGTGGAGGAGGGACCAAAGAGGAGGAAGTCTATGTTTGGAGCCACCCATGAGAGGGTACTGTCACAGAATCTACCACAATTTGAAATGCACATACTCTTAGACCGAGCAGTTCCACTTAGGCATTTGATCCTGAAATATTTGTGAAAGTGCTCAAAAATATAAAACAGAGATGTTCATTGCAGCATCACTCCTGATGGCCCTAAACAGGAAACAACCAAAACTCTCAGGAGAGAAGTTATGAAGTTCCTGTACGTGCAACAGTGCGAGCAGCCTTTCCAGGAGGAGGCAGGGCTAACTGTGCTGGTCTGAAATGCTCTCGGAGGCATAATAAGTGTGATGGGTTTCTAAAGCATCTTGCAGTGCAATGCTGTTTACATCAAAAAAAAAAGTCTATAGAGGTACGTGTGCATGTGCATGAGAACTATCCCAAAGGATGCCCGAGAACCTGGTGGACATAGGTTGCCTCTAGGGAGGAGAATTAAGGGCTCCTTAGAGGACAAGACTCTTCATTTTTATTCTGTACCTTCCCCCTTGCACTCTGAGTTGAATGGGTGCCTTTTCATGGTGGTGATCCAGGCCGAAAGGGACTTCACCTCTGGACCCCAAGAAGGATGTGCCTAAGCGTTAGTCTCTAGAGATAATGAGGAATTTCCTCTGCCCCTCTCCTGGGTGGACGTCTCTCCCTAGGGAGGGTCTGAGGTTCCAACAATCCTGCTGTGTCTCTCTGACCTCATGCTCATGGCTGAATTGTCACCATGCTGGCTGTCTTTGGGCTACAGGCACAGAGCCCCCAGTGAAGAGGATGGACACAGGAGGGGTCAGGTGTGAGGAGTTGGGGATAGTCAGCCAAGGCCAAGTAGCTCTGCCCCTAGTGCACCCTTGTCCTGCCAGGGGTGGTGTACAGCCCAGGTGCAGGGCCCAGGCCTCTGCTGCCCGGCAGACAACACCCGCGCCTCCTCCCACCTACTGCCCTGCACCTGGAAAAACAGTGGCCTTTCTGACAACCACTCACCAGCAGGCTGCTGCCCTGGAAAGAGCCAGGGATTCTAGCAAGTCAGGCCCCGGGGCCTCCCACCTCTAAATGCCTATTGACATCTTGTATTCCAGACAGAACTGAAGAGTTGGCAGGGGGATCTTTAGTTATGATGACACTTTGACAATCGCTGTGGCAGAAACTGCTAGCTGCACCCTTCTGCTCAGTAACAGACCCTGATTTTGCTGGTGCCTCTTCTCCCAGCTGACTTTGCAGGTGGGGTGGTCCTGAGGCTGAGCTCCATCCAGGGGTGATATGGATGTGTCCAGAATACGCTTAGGACGAACACCATCAAGGGGAACTGGGGTCAGCAAGAGGACTTTTGACTCTGTCCCTTGCTCCTCTCTTCCTTTCAGGCCACTCCCTGGGGTTGGTGATGAGAGGCACCCTTCGTGCCAACCTTGGCTGCCCACCTGCAGGCTTCTCATGACATAGTGGGGGGCAAACCCCACTTTCTTGTTCAAGCCCATGTTTTTCAACTCTCAATAATGGCTTCCAAATGAAATTCCTAAATATTCAGATATATTTTCCATTAACCCAACCAGAGCACTGGGAGTTAGCAAGTGAGCTGGCCCTAACAAACCTCTGTGCAAGTTCAGGCAGAGAGATCAGAGCCAATGATGGAGTGGAACGCGGTGGGGCCAGACGTGGCCCAGGGCTTAATTGGGCAGTAAGCGCAGGGTGTGGTATGGGCTGGGATTCCTCCAGGGCAACAAGCAGTCATTTCCTCCCCACACCACAGCTGCAGAGGGGGCAGGGGTCTAGCCTAGTTGCTCAATCCCCAAATATAGGGTGCGATGGCTTTAATGTCTGAGAGGTTAAGGCCTCCACCCTGGGCAAGCTGCCCCACCTGGGAGGCCCTGGCTTCTCCACGAAACAGCCACGGCTCTTCTTACTCCACTGAGAAGCCATGTGTGAGACAGCCCCAGCCCAGCCCCCAACCCGGGGCCAAGACCCACTCCCTTATCCCCCATCCTGACACCCCCTCCCCTGCCTGGGAAGGACCCCCCTGGGCAGCACGAGCTCTTGTCTGAAAACTACTTAAGGGAAATACAAGTGTCCTGTTGTGAAAGGTTCCACTTTACAAACCAAATCTGTGGCTTCAGAAGTGCCGACGTGACTAACACCTGTGCTTGAACCCAGTTAAGGTGTAACACCTGTAAGAGTAAAGGAAGCCAGGCCCAGCGCGGAACACCTGTAATCCCAGCGGCTCAGAAGGCTGAGGCAGGAGGGTTACAAACTCAAGGCCAGCCTCAGCAATTTAGTGAAGCCCTAAGCAACTTTAGTGAAACCCTTTCTCAAAATAAAAAATAAAGGCTCAGTGGCAGAGCACTTACCTAGCATGTGTGAAGCACTGGGTTGGATTCTTAGCACCACATAAAAATAAACAAATAAAATAAATATGTGCTGTCCATCTAAAACTAGAAAAATATTTTTTTAAATAATAAAATTTAAAAAAAAAAAAAGAGCTGGGGATGTGGCTCTGTCATTAAGTGTACCCTGGTACCAAAAGAAAAAAAAAAAAAAAAGAGTAAGTGAAAGCTGATTGATTAGTGGAAAAGATGACTGGGGTATTTCGAAGTCTCACTTGGGAATACATGTTTTGAAAAATGAAATCGGAATAATGGAATACAAATAAAGTAAATGTCCACTTTTCCATTGGTGGTCTCTGCCACCAAGGCTGTCATCAATGCTGTTCCAGATGGTCAAGGTGCATTCCTTGGTCCATGGTGGTCAGTCAGTGGGTGGGGAGAGGCCATGTGACTAGTGCAGAAAATGAGTGTTGAGGGGAGGGGCACCCATCTTCCCTCATAGCCAGAGCCCTGCATTTCCTGTATGAGACCCCAGACTGCTCCATCCCTCTGCCCTAGAACTGCAGCATGAGTTGCAGTGTCTTCATGGCCCATGTCCTAGAAAGATGACCCGCACGCACCCAGACAACCTGCCATGGATATGTGTCAAGAGTAGGAAGTAAAGTGGTGGCTGGGGTCACGGGGATTAGAAGGTGCTATTACCTGAGCTCTCCCAGCCCTTTCTGACTGGTACGTGCCCGCAACCTGCCACCAGCCCTCCACGCCAGCACCACCCTGCACACACATGCCATGTCCCCTGCTGTCTCTCCCATGCTAGGAGCTTCTCAAGGAAAATGGCAACAAGGAGAGGTCTGGATGGGCAAAGAGTTCTCATCCTAGGAGAGCCAAGGGCAGGGCAGGGCCCAGACTCACATGCCCACTTCTCCCTTTACACAGGCTGCTGCCTCCTGCACAACTGAGCTGTCTCAGGAGGCACGTGGTAAATGCTGGTGTCCCCGTGTGTTCTGCTGGCTCTGCTGCCTGGATTAATGACTGTCATGAATATCCCCCTTGACACTTGTCCCCACATGCTCCTTGGCATCCCAACTTCCACGTCTCCGTTAGCTCCAACAGCTCTGGGATATACCAGCCACCATGCTCCCAGGAGGTATGGTCCCTCAGAGTACTCAGTGGGACTAGGGCACTCCCAGCTTGCACCAGGGACCCCATCTCTGCAGCACCAACATTCCATCAGTGTCTATGTCCCCTGCTGACAAACAAACTCTTTAACTAGAGCAGTGCACAGCAAGCCCCCTGTGGCCATGATCTGGGCCCTTATTGTCACTCTCATCCTTTGGGGAAGTTGGCAATTCTCTATTCCAACCCCAATGGCCTGCCACTTTGTAGCTCCTGGGGCCTGTGTTAGTCAGCTTTCCGTTAATATAGCAAAATACCTGAGACAATTCATTCATAAAAGAAAAGGCTTCTTTTTAACTCACAGTTCTGAAAGTTCCAGTCCAAGTTTGGGTAGACCAGTTGATTTGGGGCTCTGATGAGG
Source organism: Callospermophilus lateralis (assembly GCF_048772815.1). NCBI lineage: Eukaryota > Metazoa > Chordata > Mammalia > Rodentia > Sciuridae > Callospermophilus > Callospermophilus lateralis. The sequence goes on from NC_135307.1 coordinate 146,530,815, forward strand.
CGCCAGATGGTATTGGCAAGGAGTGCACAGCACAGCAAACTGCTCATCCCACATCCCAGCAGGCAAAGAGAAAGACTGGATGGGCCAGAGACCCAAAGATATCTTTAAAAGGCACGATGGTAAGACCCAAGGACCTCCCACTAGGCCCTGCCTCCTAAAAGTCAGCACTTCCCAGTAGCACCATCCTGGGAACCAAGACTTGAACACATAGACCTTGAGGGACACTTACTCAAACTATAGCAGGGCCTCAGCTTCCTCATCTGTAAAATGGGAGGATTCAGTGGAGGATGACTTGGCACAGTGAGACACAGCAAGAGCTGTGAGTGTCCACTGTCATCCAGCCCCGGAGCATCAATAATCTGTTTCCTTAGTTTCATGAGCTTCAGCTGCATATCCCCCCAGCCCTTGAGCACCATCTACCAGCTGGCTTAACTGTTTCATTGCTTTCTGATAAAATGGAGGTCTGGATAGGTGAGGGTCTGTGGTTATTCAGCTTGGGGCCAGAATAGAAACTTGTTTCTGATGACTCCAGGTAATACTTGAGGTTTTGAACTTTAAGTCTCTCTCCCCTGGGCTCAGACTCAGCCCCCTCTCTGGTGTCATTCCAGGCACTTGACAGTCTGTCTCAATAGAGTGTGAGGCAGGCTAAGGCTTGCACCTGGACGGACACATCTGTACCCTGAGTTTTGGGCACCGGCCAGTCCCCAAAGAGGATCCTAAACAGCTCTGCTCAGTGTTCCTGGCGTCCACAGCACAGGCACAGGGGCCAGCCTCTTCACTTCCTCCTCAGCTTGGCCTCCCCCGGGATGTGCTGTGTGCTGTGCAGGGTGAGGTGACATTCACCCCCGGCTCAGAATGACTCCCCCATCCTCAAGTCCAGCTAAGGCCCGCCCATGTCAGCCCTTCCTCTGAGCAATGTAGTCTCTACCCAGGTCTGCCATGAGCGACCAGAGGAGGAACGAGGCATGAGAGTGAGGTGGAAGGAACTAGAAAACGCCTCCACCTCTGGCACAGCTTCATCAGAGCACCAGAGCCTTCAATCGGTGCCACTGGAGAAGTGAAGGCGTATCAACTCATTATCTGTATTTTATTTATAAAAAATAGTTTAAATTTGATCTCAGGTGCACTAGGTATCTGCAACCCTCAGTGAAAAGTTTCTGCTCCTCCACGGACCCACCGAGCAGTCACAGTGGGGAAACGCCCCCCACAGAGATGCAGGTCCCACACAAGGCCCAGGCACCCTGGAATCGTGTACTTTAGGCTTCCTACGTTGTTTACCCTTTCATTCACTTTTAGTTTCAGAGGTCAGAATTGGGGAAACAGAGACCCAAATAGAGATCCACTGAGGACAGAGAGCATTGTGATGAGCCACCTCTGGGACAAGAGTCAAAAAACCGGACCCTGGCTCTTTCCTCCACCTCCCAGGTGGGTGGCCTATGGCAGCCCCTCTCTCCTGTACCTCCAGCATCTCCTGACTCTCAGGTTGTGACCAAGATCCAAAGGCATGGACTCTGCAAACTCCCAAGCTCCATTGTGATGGAGACCATGGGCACCTCAGAATGGAAGAGCCCAAGACCCTTGTGCAATGGGAAATGTGGCCAGGAACAGGGACTTCTGCTTAGCCCTTTAAACTCCAAAAACCCCATACCCAGGATTTTTCTCCAAATCTCCCTCTTAAGGTTGTACCCCAAACCAGAGGAACCCATTCTTAAGGACTATTGCTCAAGGTGGTGGTAAAGGTAGGGTTTGGAGACACAGACCCAGGTTCCAATCCTGTTTCTTCCCATTGCCCACTCAGATCCAAGGTAACTTTTTTAGCCTCTGACATCTTTTTTACCTCCCTGACAGGATAGGAAAATGATTCAGGATTTACTTAACAACACTAAACAGTAGGGCACACAAGGGGGCTTCAGTTAAATGGAAGTTCTCTGTGTCCTGCAGTAGACTCACCCGTGAGTGTGCATGTCCAGGTGGTGCCCAGGTTCTAGAAGGCTGGGCCCACCCAGAGCTAGAACAAGTTGAAAGGACATGTGCAGAGCGCACACCATAGGGATCAAACCCCTCACGGCAAAGTCCCTTCAAGGACCAGGGCTTCAGGAAGATGCCTCAGCTCCCACCCTGGGTCCCCTCACACTAGCCATGTGCAGGCAGGAGGCCCCTGAGCCTTTCCTGCCAGTACTTCTTAGGGACATGCACAGACCTTAGCTGAAGACCCATGCCACCCACATCCATGCACACGCTCTCTCTCACAGCCTCCCTGACCTTGGCGTGCTCAGGGTAAGCCTCACATCTGCCCTCATGCCCACTTCCACTTAAGCCACGGAGGAGACCCAACCCCAGAGGCTTGTCCAAGGACATTCTCCTCCTCAGCTCCTTACCCAACTGCCCCCATCACACAGACCCCAAGCAACAACAAGGCCCTACAGAGGAACTCTAATTGCTGAAGGCAGGGCTGGCTGTGGACAAAACCTGTTGAGCCCTGCTCCCCTCCCCCACTCCTAGGAAGGAAATGCACTGAGATTAGTTTCTAGAATCAGGAGGATTTGCATGTTCTAGGGAGATAGGAGGGTAAGCCCTGAATGTAGAGGCTTAGGGGTTGTGGTGCAGAGGCTTCCTTGTGACTCCAGAAATTTGGGGTTGTCTCCCCAAAACCAGACAGATGGCAGGGCCCCTGGGGAGAGTCCGGGTCTGGGCCCTGCCCCTCCCACAACAAGGAAAGAATTCAACCAACCACAGTGGCCAGCAACCCGGGGCTTGGCCAAGTAAACCTACTGTTTGCCAAAATATAAGAGCTCCTCTCCCTCTCTGGAGCTTAGGGAAGGAGGAAATTCGCTGCCTGCCTCCCCAGCTCTCTCCTCCCAGCATCTACACCCCCATCCCTACGTGGCCAGCTCTCAGGAGCAGTTTCATTAACTGCAGCCAGGGGGCGCCCTAAACCCAGCAGCAGGGCCCCTGTCCTCCCATCTCTGCCGGGCCAGACAGGGGACAGGGCCAGTTGAGAAATGGATGCCCCTGTGCTCCTGAGCCCTCTGAGAAGAGTTTGTGGGTTTGATGAGTTTACTTTACCAAGTATTTCCAAGTAGGATCCCATCTAGGGAAGAAGGAACCCTTGTGGCTGCTTGTGGATGTAAATACAGACACCCAAGGAGCCCTGGAGTGTTTGAGGGCCAGCTGGGTAGAAGGGGAAAATTATCTTCTTGGAATTTTCTAATTGACATATTGCATTCCTTGTGTGATACAAATTTTGTTTTACTTTAACTCGGGTTTTCTGTATATGTCACAGCTTGTGAAGTTTGGTATGTGTACATGTACCCAGGCATGCACATGTGTTTGCTTACAAGGGTACATGTCACGATTTGTGCATGCACCTGCTTGTAGTATCTCTGGCATGTGGCCCCATAGCCAGGTGCAAACCCAGATAGGGCACCTCTGTCCACAGGGGTGATTTTGAGGGTCTGAGGGTCAGTGGCACACAGAGAAATAGTGGTGGTAGACTCTGGAAATCCAGAGAAAACGTTCCTATGAACGTTTCTGGCCAAAAGTTCCTTCTGGAGTTCCTTCTAAAGAACCCCAAGTTTTCACAGATGGACCTACTAATCCTTGCACTGTTCTCAGCAAAACTCTTCAGAACTTCTCAGCCACCAAAGGCTACAGAGGCGTATCTGCAGTTACCATAATGTCAGTCACACCGAAATTATTCTGCAAAGGGCAGCCTGCCCCTTCCCCAAACAGGGGAAGGGATGGCCATATGTTCTGCCCAAAGCCCCTGAAAGTCAGGCACAGAAGGGAGGCTGTCCACTGGGAAGCTCTGGGTTACTGGAGGGCTTTCCGGGTCTCACACTGCTTGGCTCTGGGGTGAGGCTCTGCCTGGCTCCCCTCATTCCAGAACCACAAGCTAAAAGCCAAGAAACACAAGACCCAAAATCACACGAACAACCGTGGATAGTGAAGGAGACAGGCCAGGATATTCCACTAAACAGAGTGCCCTTATGGGCTATAGCTGACCCTGAACTTGCTTCAGTGAAAAAGATAGAGGTACAAGGGCCTGGCCCCTGCTCTGTGGCCCAGTCACTATTGGGCCTGTGAGGTGTCTGTTCAGCAGCTATTAGGAAAAGGATAAGGCAGGGGGGAGCCTGGCCAAGACAGTCAGTGCAGATGGACTGTGTGGCTGGGGCCAAGTGGGAAGGGAAGCCAGAAGGCAGTGTATTACATGGCCACAAGAGGTCTCCTGTACTCCCATTCAGAGGTGGAGTCTGCATCCCTCCCCCTTGACTCTTGGGAGCTTGCAGGTTTCTTGTAACCAACAGAATGTGCTAGAAGTGAAGCAACATGACTTCCAGAGCTCAGTTAGAACAGGCAGTGAAGCTGAGTGCTCACCTCTGAAGTTCCGAGCCGCCAGACAAGAAGTCTGACTATGATGAGGCCGTCATGCTGTGAGGAAGCCCAAGCCACAAGGAGGCCATGTGCAGGCATTCTGGCCTTCAGCCCAGCTGAGGTGCCAACCAAGGGCCAGCATCCCGGGGCTTGCTGCAAACTTGAGAAAAGACACCTTCAGATGTTTCTAGCAGTTTAATCTTCCTCAGCCATGGAGTCTTCACAGTCTCAGCTGCTACAGGGTAGAAGCAAATCACCCTGATCTCTCTCAATAAATTCTAGACCCACAGAACTACAGTATAGAAAAGTGGTTGTCATGTACCAAGTTTGGGGTGGTTTGTTATGAATCAACAGTAACTGGAACAGGTGGCCAAGCAAGAAGTTAGGAAAACTGTGCCAGCCTACTTTCTTTTTCTTTTTTCTTTTTTTTTTAATATTTATTTATTTATTTTTAGTTTTTGGTGGATACAACATCTTTATTTTATTTTATGTTGTGCTGAGGATCGAACCCAGCACCCAGTGCCTGCCAGGCGAGCGCGCTACCGCTTGAGCCACATCCCCAGCCCCCAGCCTACTTTCTTGCTCTTTACACTTCCACAGGGCTGCTGGGACCTGGGAGGTCAAGGGTTGGTTGGAGAGTTACTTCAGCATGTGAGCACAGGCTCAGGGACTGTGAGAGCTAACTCTTGGGGTGGGGGAGACAGCTTAACCATGAGCCCCCATAACCCTGGCTCAGGGAACCAGTCAGTGGCCCAGCCAGGCAGAGCTGACCTTTCTGTCTGGAACTAAGGAAGGCACTGGTGACTGAGGACTGGCCATGCACACTGGTGGAGCTCCAGGGCTGATTTGCCAGGATGTGATGGGTGTTTCTGGGCCTAATGGATGAATGGGGGCTCAAGAGTCATGGGTCACCATGGCAACCAAAAGCTCAGAAGCATCAAATGCAAATTGTTGATGTTGGGGGTGGCACACTTGGAGAGGAAATACACCTTGCCTTCACCACTCGTTTATGGCCATGGCTGCTGCTGAGACTCTCTTCTATCACCTGCTCTGAACTTTGGGAGTGGACAGATGAATACAAGTATCCAAGAAAGAAGAAAATGATGGCAAGCAGGTCCCTGGGGCTGTGGAGGTAGATCTGCCAGGGGGCTGGGCAGCCTGGGCAAGACTCCCAGCTCTAGGCACCTAAATGGCCAGTAGCAACCAAGGCCATGAGTGGTCAGCAGCTGCCTTCATTGGCCACGAGATTATCTGTTTGCAGGCAAGAGGCCCTGGGAAACCGTAATACAGATGCTCTTATTCTCCCCAGCCAAGATGCCAATCCCGAACTAAATGGAGGGAGAGAGGCCCTGAGGTGTGGGTTTGGCTTCCCAGAAATGTGAAGCCGGAAATGACCTTGACCCTCTACCATCCCGTTGTACACTTGGGAAACAAAGGCCTAGAGAAACCGCCAACTCAAAAAATGTCGTCACCAGGGGCAACCTGGCCACAGCACTGGCCAGCCTGGGAAAAAGTTGTTGTTCACGGCGGGGGTGGGTGTTAGTTTTGTTTTGATTTTTAAAAAGCCTGAACCAAATCAGCTTTTTAAAATGCTGCTCCAGGACACAGTGCTACTTGCAGATGGCCTGAAGGCGCAGAGATCCAGGCAGAGTTGAGTCAACAGCATTCAAAGGGGAACCCTTGCAGATTTCAAAACATCCATGCACAGTCCTGCCTCACTGAACAGATGGCTCTGGGCAGTTCTGTGCCTGTGACCAAAGGGTCAGGCATGTATTTGCCCATTTTGTTCAATCAGCAGGTTTCATGTGGGAATGAACTTAAAAGATCCGTTTTTTTCCCCATGATCTTATGTGGTTGCCATTTCTTAACTCTGAAAAGTTAAGAAATTTTGAGATTAAAGAGGCCGTTTGTCATGATTTCATGTTGTCACATGAGTTAATTAATTAATTGTCACATCAGACCAAACACAGTACTAATCCAGCTGCGTGTGACACAACCCCGACTTCAGTGGAAGGAGAAAAGATTAGTATGATGGAATGAAGAGCCTTACTACAGAATTCAGGCTTCCCTTCTTTCAAAAGAAAGCAAACTCTCTTTAGGAGCCTCTGTCTCTGCAGGAGCTTGAGTCTGGAGGTTCCTCCCATCATTTAGGTCCTAAGTATGCATTGGAGCAAACCTGGAGCCCTGCTGAGCTGAGCCTAGTTGACCATCTCCTCCACCCCTGAGCTCCCACCATGGTGCCCAGGCATAGGCACTGAGCTCTCAGGCCCTACTTGTAGCCTCAGGGGGCTGCAAAGCCCTTCTCATGTCCACTTCTCCCCAAGCCTGACAGGTGCAGACTTCAGTTCACCATGCAACACCTCCATGTTGGAGGGACCATGAGCAGCCTGCCAGCCTCCTTCTGCAGGAACATTGAGCCAGTGAGAGAAACAAGGGCAGCCCAGTGCTAACGCACACTATGCTCATGCTACTGACTGCATTCACCAAGGGCAAGATGTGAGCACTCATTCTGGGGTTTTAAAAAGAGAGAATTTAAAATAGACTGAGTCATTCCCACCAGAGATTCTATCTATCAGCTCCTGGATAGCAGTGACCCTCTAGTATGGCGGAGCACAAGTGAGAATTCCCTGGAGTGTTCCCCTCTGTGGGATCTTGGTGGTCAAGAAGAGACCTTGAAGCCAGGCATAGTGGAGCATGCCTGTAATCCCAGTGGCTCAGGAGGCTGAGGCAGGAGGATTACAAGTTCAAAGCCAGCCTTAGCAACAGTGAGGTGCTAAGCAACTCAGTGAGACCCTGACTCTAAATAAAATTTTAACAAAAAAAAAAGGATAGGGATGTGACTCAGTGGTTGAGTGGCCCTGAGTTCGTTCAATCCACAGTACCACCCCCTAGGGAAAAAAAATAATAATATGAGACTTTGGAGATAGAGGAAGCCAGCTGAGTTGGTGTATGAGCCCTGAGGTCCACAGGTTGTTGCTGGAACTGGACCCCACTTCCAGTTACTGGATGGGGTCAGGGGAACAGGCCTCCACCTCAAGCCTGCACCATACCAGCTCTCCCCAGGGAGTGCATTTATGCAGTACCACTTCTACTAGCACACCAAAAAGATGAGACGGCATGAACAACACAATAGAATGACAGCGGGGGTATGGGGAGGGGACCTAAGAATCAATTAACCATGAGGTACAATTATGTCAAGGTGACTGATAAGAACAAGCTTTGGCCTCCTGGTTCTGTGCCTAAATTCTTAAAAAAAAAAAAAAAAAAAAAGTGTAGAAAATGTGTTTAAGAAAATAAACTAATTCCTGGCAGTACTAGGGGAAAGGGGGATTTTCCTGATTGTAAAATGGTACAGAAGATCTTCCATCCCACAGGCCTTTCTTAACAAAACACTCTGACACTCTCAGAAATTTTCTTCTCCTGGAACCTTTGCAGGTCTCTGCAGCAGAAATGAAGCCAAACGACAAGGTGACTCATAACAACTGATTCCATTTCTGCCTTGTTGGCTGAGCACAGACACCATATTGCAAGGAAGCCCAAGACAGGGAAATGGTGCGTGTAGGTACTTCACCTGACACCCCTTGAGTCTTCCCCAAATACCACTGCAATGAAAGCCTCTGAACAGGAGCCATCTGGCTAAACCCAGTCAATTTCCAGAGCCAGGAGGGGCAACAATCAAAATGACTGTTGTGTTAAGCCTCTGTTTTTGAATGATCCATTTATCCAGAACAGGAATACCCTCAGGGGCCAGAGTTATAAAAGAGCTGGGATTTGATTGGATGAGGAAACCAAAGCCCAGATTCTAGAAAGGATCCAAGCAAATTTGGGGGTACTTCCAATGTATTCAGGGAAGGCATAGGGGACAGAATGAAGCCCCAGTTGACTGTTAGGGTGCTGAATGAGGGGCACTTCCATCTGGAAGACCACTCAGTGGTCCACATCACCTGGCTGCACAATCTGACCTCTTACCCACAATTGCTGGAGATAAGTAGATAAACTATTTATAGATGCACCAACAGGAAATCTCTGAGTATAAGTTGAGCGCTTCTTGAAAATACAACTCAAAAGAGAGGTAACAAACTAAAAAAATAAAATGCTTAAAGAAAGTGAGCTGTTCTGACAAAGAAATGGAGATTAAAATATAATGAATACATTCAGAAGGATATAGAAGATCAGGCAACTATAAAAAAAAGAACCAATTAAAAATCTTTAAGACTAGACATGTTTGTCCAAATACAAATGGACAACCCTGAAAAGCAAGTTCCCAGAATTTAAGGCCAAAGCTGTCTTCAGAATGTAGCACAAAACAGCAAAGTCATGAAATGTATGAAGGAAGAGTGAAGAGACAGGGAGAGTAGATGCAGGAATGGTAAAACCATACAACAGAAAACCCCAAAGGAGCATGAGTTAGTTAGAAAAGCACTAAAAGAAATAGTAGGAGACAAAATAATTGAAACTTATTCCCAAAGTTCTTTTTTTTTTTAAATATTTATTTTTTAGTTGTAGTTGAACACAACACCTTTATTTCACTTACTTTATTTTTGTATGTGGTGCTGAGGAATGAACCCAGGGTCTCTCACGCATGAGGCTAGCACTCTACCGCTGAGCCACAACCCCAGCCCATTCCCAAAGTTCTTAAGAAGCTATTTTAAAAACTTGGGTAGATGAAGAGAAAAAGATTTTGAATAGAAAAAAAGACTGAAATATAAAAATAATAAAAAAGTACTCAGGTCCAGCCATTTTAAAAAAATTTTTTAGTTGTAGATGGACACAATATCTTTATTTTATTAATTTATGTGGTGCTAAGGATCAAACCCAGTGCCCCACGCATGCAAAGCAAGCGCTTTATCACTAAGCCAAAACCCAGTCCCAAGGTTCAGCCATTTTTACAGGCCCTTTCTATCTGATCTCCAAGAAACAGGTAATAACTATGTGAGGTCAGCTATTTCAGAGCATACAAAAATACAAAAACTAACCAACATATTTTCCAAAAACAGCACAAAGTTGATATCAAAACTGGAGAATAGCACACAAATGACCATTTTTGTAAAAATTCTGATGTACAGCTTATCCCCTGTGCTCATGAATCTAAAGTATTGGAGAAAAAATGTGCCTACACCAAATGTACAGATTTTTTATAGGACATCATAATTCCCCAAACAAGATAATATAACGACTATTTACATATCATTTACATCGAAATATCTTGGGGACTGGACTAAATCTGTTTGTTTCTGTATACTTTATACAAATAGCTTGAAGGTAATCCTATAGTTTCTTTAATAATCTTTAATCATTTTGAACATGAAACCAATTCACATGGAGTAGAATTTTCCAGTTATAGTATCCTGTCAGTGCTCCAAACATTTCAGATTTGGGGGCCTTTCAGATCTCAGATTAGGGCTGCTCAAACCATATCTCACAGTACTACTGTGAAGATTCAATATGAAAATGTGTGTGCATCACTCAGCCCAAGTAGATTTTTCAGTAAAATATTAGTTCTTTTCTCTTGTTGGTTACAGGAGTTTATGCACATTTAATTTGGGGTGTGAAATTAGCAGTTAACTCTCTCCCAATTGGCAAACCTAATTAAGAACCATCCACAGGAAGGACCCCCAGCAACAGGAGGAGCCATTTCTGCAGTTGAGGAGCGGGGAGTTTTGCATCAGAATAAAGAAAATAAGTGACCCATGGAGCTTGCCAGTGGCACTAGCATAGTCATTATCTATGTGGCAGCCACAGTGTTTGTGGCAATCCAATGCCAGAGGTAAGAGAGCTAGAGATGCAGTCCTGGAATCTAGAAACTGCTTAATGTACATTAGCCTATTTTGCTAATAAGAAAACAGAGGCTAGACAAACATGTCTAGTCTTGAAGATTTTTAATTGGTTCTTTTTTTATAGTTGCCTGATCTTCTATATCCTCCTGAATGTATTCATTATATTTTTAATCTCCATCTCTTTGTCAGAACAAAATGCTCAACTTATACCCAGAGATTTCCTGTTGCTGACTTGCCTGGGATCACACAATGGGTGGCAGGCTTCAAGGCCAGGCCTCCCTCCAAATTTCACTGGAAGAGAGTCTGCATGAGAACAGGAATCCTACACTCAGGGCTGGAAGCAAAGGGTCTTTCTCTTGGAATTCAGTGAAGAGCTTCAATAAGTGTGATTTGGCGGGAACTTCCCAGAAGAAAACTGGCTTCTTTCTCCTGGGCATGCTGGTCCCTGGCTGTATGCACACCCTTTCTAAGTGATGGCATTAGACACTGCAGACTGTCCACAGCTGGGCTCTGGCACGGCTTCCCCTCCCTGCTGGACAGAGTGGGCAGCTCAGCAGCTGAGGAGTTGGAAGCCTGCTTTGCCACTGCTGGGAGATTGGGATGTCCCCTCAGACAAAATGGTCACACTTGTCAGGAGGGTACCCTGGGTTCGTTTGCCTAGAGATGAGGATGATAAAGGCTCCCAGGGTCCAGGTGGCTGTCACAGCTGCTCCTCACCATGAGAAGCCCTATGTCTTGGGCACTCTGGCCCCTTGCTCAGCAGATTCAGCCAGAAAAAACTAGCTCCCTAGCATTACTCCATTGTGACAGCTGGGGGTCCCCGTGCCAGGAGAAGTGGGACAGATGCAAACCCTCTGTCCTCAGGCCCAAGACCAGAGTCAAGAATGAACCAGGAGTAAAAGGCACAGAAGTTCATTCATTCTGGGCACATTCTGAGACGTAGGGGATACAGATCCTTCCCAGGGATGAGGGCAGAAAGGAGAATGGGAAGGGCTCCAGGCTCCCTCCTCCTGCCCAGAACTACTGACCCGCTCAAGACAGAGCAGCCCTGTGGAGATGCTGGGAGCCCAGCACGTCCAACACGTCAAAAGTTTCCTCTGAAGCAGCACCGCAGCTGCTTCCACTCCACATTCCAGACGGGCCCTGCAGGCTCCTGAGTCCTCACCCACACAGAGGGTCCATACGGTGCATCAATACCTCCATAACTAGAAAATCTGAGGACATGCTATGGGCCTGCACACAGCTCTGACAGCAGACTAAAGGCGAGGCTGGACGGCACCCCCAAAGTCAGGACCCATGGTTTAGCAACGTGGCCATGAGCAGTGGATAGGGACATGAGTGGAGCAGCTAAAAGAGAACTGGAGGGACCCCCCCCCCCCACTTATGAAAGTGAGTTCACTCTGGTCAAGTTCACCCACCCAGCAGAGCCTTCCCCAGGAAGAGTGGTATATTGTCCCTAAAAAGGGGGAGGATAGTAAAATACCACACCCTTGAATATCCCCTTCCCCCCGCCCCCACTCCAAAATCTCCAAGTTAGGGAAACAGTGAGAGCAAGCCTGGGCTGGGAAGTCCAGTACATATTATTTTAAGGACACTGGCTTTCTCCTGCACACAATGGGAACCGGGGCAAGTTAGTGTTACTGTAGAAAGCTACTTTCTCGCATGGACACCAGGACAGGTGCTCCTTGGGAGGCTGGTCAGACATTGGATTTAGGGCCCACCTAGGTAATCCAGGATGAGCTCATCTCAAAATCTTTAACTTCATTACAACCAAGCAAGCTAATGCTGCTGCTGAGGGCGCTCGTACAGTCCGGGGAATCAGACCCCTCTCTGGGTGGGGGCAAGCGTGCAACGTGCAACCGAGGAAACTGTGGAAAGAATATGTGTCACTTGTCCAGTTGGCCGCATCTGGATAAAACACAGAGGAGGAGGAGACACTGTGAGGGACAGAGATGATGTCAGTCAGCCTGTCGCCACTAAACTCCCTCTTGGAGCAGTCACTGATCTCTTGTAAGCCTTCCCCAACAAGAACATATGTCTCCACGCTGTCTCCAGGCACTGTTTTTGGCCTGTCTACAACCCAGCCCACTGTCCTGGCCCAACTGAGCTAGGGATGAAACAAGTGACTTGATGCAGCCCATGAAGAGAACTCAGTGCCCAGAGAAGAGAGGGAGTCAACCCCAGGTGACAATGACAATAATGGTCAAATAATAGCTTCTAATCTGTATTTGTTTATCCTCCTCTGCTCCCTGATTAGGGCGAGTCAGAACCTAAGCAAGAGGAAACAGAGGAAAAGAGAAAGGTGCCCACATCCCCCCCTCCCCAACCCCTGGCTTCTTGTAAATGCCACCAGAACCCATGACAGTCGAACAGGTGTGTGCTTTGCCTGATGTCACTGGAGGATGCACACCTGGGCAGCCATGGGTGCCCTGCACAAGGGGATAGAAAGCACCAAGGGCTTGGCTTGAGGAGATAGCTTGGGGGGACCGGGTTCTAACAGGCAGGCTTTGCTCTAAATCAGGTACCATCAGGAAGGGACAAGGGACTGGGGCTGGGGCTGAGTGGTAGAGTGCTTGCCTGGCATGTGTGAAGCCCTGGGTTCCATCCTCAGCACCACATATAAATAAACAAATGAAACAAAGGTATTGTGTCCATCTACAGCTAAAAATATTTTTAAAAGAAAGAAAGAAAGCAGGGCTGGTTCTGAGAGTGGACATCCCCACACATCTTATCTGCAAGGAGGGCTGACAGGCGTTCTCTGCACTCTGTCCTGTGCACAGTAAGCTGGGTTTTCTATGCTTAGCCACACTGATAGAGGGGCCTCTTTCTGTTGTGCTTCCTCCTAGTCAAGGGGGATCTGGCCTGATGCTGGCGCTCGGTGAGGTTGAGGACACCAGGGTGGGGCTGGGGACATCAGGCACTTCCAAAACGCAAGCTCAGCTCAGGGAGCCAGTTCAGCTCCCAATGTCAGAAGCTGGCATTTCCTCTTTCTTAGTGATGCCAGCAACCCTCAGCATGACCTGGGTGGCCCTGTCTAGTCTGTCCTCCTAGCTGTCAGACATAGCCCTGCAAAATAAAATTGATAGGAGGCTTTTGTTTTGGACTAATCTCCTGCACGAGGTCCCAGGTGACCAGGCCAAACCAGAATGGAGCCACTCATGCTAAGTGCCACGTGACCAATCTGAACTTTAAAACAGGCCAGTTTAAAAAAAAATAAAAATGAACAAACCCCAGGTAATCCACAGCAACCAATCAAAAAGAGCCCAGTTTACCTGAGCTAGCATGCTAAGAAATTATTTTAATCCTATAAGAAAAGCTACCGCGAAACAACCAATCTCCTTGTTGTGCTCTGTTTCTGTTTTCCTGAGCCCTTCTCTGTCTCTAAAGCCAAGCCCTCTGTTCAGCTCATTGGAGCACTTATTCTCTTTTAGAATCATAAATAAAAGCCAATTAAGGTATCTAAACGGAATCTGCTATAGTTTTGCCTTTTGGTAGTTGGCCTATGCAGAACACTGGGCTTTTGTACCTTCAATACGTTTGCCCTCCAACTACTCCATGCCCCTTCCTCCGGGCCCCCACGCTCCACCCCCCAAAATCCAAACATCACTCTTCTCTAGTCCCCAGTATAAGCTCTCCTAGCTCCACACCTCTGTCCCACCACAGTATGATGGCGCGATTGTTCCTGATGACCCCTCCCCTGTCAGCCTTGCTAGACTGCAAATGCCACCAGAGCAGAGCTGGGTTCTGCACCCACCCCAGCCTCTCTCACAGACTCTTCTACAGCTCACTTCTCTTCTTCTCTGTGTCTACTTCACTGGGTTGACGTGCAAGCTGTTCTCAAATAGGCAATCAATTCAATTTAATCAAGTTCCATTTAATTACACCCCCTTATCCAAAGATCTTAATGATGTCATTTTCAGGGACTATATTAGTTTCCTGGGCCTGCCAAATTAAGTTACCATAAATTAGTGGCTTAAAACAATGGAACTGATTATCTCACAGTTTGGGAGTCAGAATGTCCCAATCTGAGGGGTCCCAGAGCCCCATTCACCTGCAGAGGCCCTGGGGGTGTTTCATTCTGCCTGTTTCAAGGCTCCTGATGTTCTTAGAGTCCACATCACTCCAATCTGTGCCCCCATGACACGGAAGTGTCCTGTATCTGCTTGTGTGTCCTCTTCTGTCTCTTTTATAAAGACACTCATCATTGGATTTAGAGCCCACCCAGATAATCCAGGATGAGCTCATCTCAAAATCTTGAACTTCATTACATCTAATTTTTCAAATAAGGCCACATTCCCAGGTTTCAGGAATTAAGATGTGGACATACTTTTCTGGGAGCCACCACTGAACCCACTCAAGGGACTGACCTTTCACATGGCCAACTTGTGAGAACCAGTTCACACATCTCCCACAGACAGCAAGCACTTAATCCAAAGTGACTGATATTGTTCTCCCTACATTCTTAGGGGACTTTCAGCATGGACCAAAATGCACTCAGGAAGTAAATCATTCTCTCTTTAGGGCTGACTATACTTTAGCAAATGGCTATTTTTTAAAAATATTTTTTGTTAGTGGACATAATACCTTTATTTTGTTTATTTATTTATTTTTTTAATGTAGTGCCAGGGATCGAACCCAGTGCCTCACACACTAGTTAAGCGCTAGGCAAGCGCTCTACCACTGAGCCATAACCCCAGCCCACAAAGGGCTATTTTTTTAAAACTAGTCTTGTCATTTGATGTCAAAGGCCAGCTGGATGATTTGCTTACTACCAATATTAGCCAAATGATATGGTCATTACCCATTTGCAGACATTTGATTTGACAACTCAGAGTTAGAACTCCCTTCCCCTCAATACCTACTCCATTAGCATCTCCCTGCCCTGCCCAGGGCCCTCTCCTTCCCTTCATGTGGGACACTAGGGGAGGTCATGCCAATCACAGAAGTCAGGCCTCGGGACCATCAAAAACCCATGTGCTAGCCGAGTACAGTGGCACACGCCTGTAATTCCAGCATCTCTGGAGGCTGAGGCAGGAGGATGGTGAGTTCAAAGCCAGCCTCAGCAAAAACAAGGCACTAAGCAACTCAGTGAGACCCTGTCTCTAAATAAAATACAAAATAAGGCTGGGGATGTGGCTCAGTGGGCAAGTGCCCTTGAGTACAATTCCCAGTACCCCCCGCAAAAAAAAAAAAAAGCTCTAAATCTTGGGGGGACAAAAATCCATGCAGGTGTTGTCTGGATGCACATCTAGGGATGAGAACCTTATCTTCTGTTACAGAAAAAATTGTGTCTCCACACACACACACCCCAAAAAAGTTTTAACTCCCAGAACCTCAGAATGTGACTATATTTTGAGAGAGGGTCTTTAAAGAGGTGATTAAGGTAAATGAGATCATACAGGTGGGCCCTACACCAATAAAACTGATACCCTTCTAAAAAGAAGAGAGTCAGACACAGACCCACAAAGAGGAAAGGCTGTGTGGAGACTTGGGGAAGGCGAGGGTCTATCTGGCCATGGAGAAAAGCCTTGGAAGAAACCAACCCTGCTGGCACATTGATTTGTAAGTGAGCTTGATCTCTTCCAGCCCTTGAGAACTGTGAGAAAACACACGCCTGTTATTGGAGCCTCCCAGGCTGTGATACGGCAGCCTGCCATGGACTGAATGTTGATGTGCCCCAAGTTCTGTTGTGTTGTAGCCTACTCCCCAACATGAAAGTATATGGAGGTAAGGCTTTGTGAGGTGACTGGTCAGGAGGGTGCAGCCCTCACATGGGAGTCTGGCCCTTTTAGGAGAGACAGGGGCTTGCTTTCTCCCTCTCTTTCTCTGCCATGTGAGAACACAATGAGAAGATGGCCATTTGCAAACCAGGAAGTGGGCCCTCAGCAAACACCAGATGTGCTGGCATCTTGATCTTGGATTTACAGCCTCCAGAACTGTAAGAAACACCAATTTGTGTTTACCCCTCCAGGCTACCGCAGTGTGTTACCACAGCACCAAACTGGCTGAGTTCACGACTGACCTTCACCAATCAGTCAGTCCTTTCCCTGGCTACAGGTATGGGGTCAAGATGGGTGTTTTAGTCAGCTGTTTCACTGCTGTGACTAAAAGACTCAATCAGAACAACTGTAGAAGAGGAAAAGTTTATTTAAGGGCTCACAATTTTGGAGGTCTTAGTCTACAGAAGGCCGGCTCCAGTCCTCAAGGCTCAAGGTGAGGCAGAACATCATGGCGGAAGAGTGTGGCAAAGGCAAGCAGATCCCATGGTGATCAGAAGCAGAGAGAGACTCCACTCTCCAGACTCCAGACTCCAAAGAACCACTTCCTCCAGCCACACCCCACCTGCCTGCTGTTACCACTGAGTTAATCCCACCAGGGATTAATTCACTGATTATGTTGAGGCTATAACCCAATCACTTCTCCTCCAAACCTTCTTGCACTGTCTCACATGTGAGATTTTGGGGGACACCACATATAAACCATAACAATGGGCATATGACCCAAGGCAATGATCCAGGTCAACGGGAGACCATCTTGAGGAACTGGTTAGATAGAATCAGTGGGGGGAAAGTCCTCTTCCCATGGAGGTGACTGTTAGCCTGGAGCTCCTGGTGGGGGCAGGCCTTTCCAAGAGTGAAGCCATGCAGGGTCTGACTTAACCCATCACTCCCTAGATCCAGCAGTACCTGAGTCTGTGCCAAGCCTTTGCAGTGGTGTAGGGGGAGGAATTACATTCTGCCCTCCACATATGCTGGTTCTGCATCTGTAGATTCAACCAACCACTAATGGAAAATATTTGAAGAAAGAAAATTGCATATTTACTGAATATTTACAGGCCTTCTTCCTTGTCATTATTCCTTAAACAACACAACATAACTACGTACATAGCATTTACATTGTGTTAGGTTTCTTAGTCACGTAGAGATGGTTTAAAGTATTTGGAGGATGTGCATATGATAAACACAAACATTATGCCATTTTATAGAAGGGACTTGGGCAACTGTGGATTTTAGTATCTAAAAGGAAGCCCTAGAACCAACCCACCATAGATACCAAGGGACGACTACACACACACACACACACACACACACACACACACACACCACACGCACAATGCATGAAATAGGATTTTCTGTGTCAATTTTCAATTCTAACATGGGGTTTCCCTGCTACCCAATTGCTTCTCTTCCACTAGGCACCCACTTTCCCAGAAACACTTGGCCTTAGCTGATGTTCATTGAGAGAACCAAACCATTTCATCAAGAGCCTACTCCAGGCTGATAAAAGGACCATATCCTAGGAGATGGGCCTCTCTGGGCCAATTAGTGAGAAGGACAGAGGAAAGGCCTAGCAAGGCACAGCCAGTGCCGAAAAAGGCAGAGGTATGGGTGACTTACAGCACCCACCCACGTGTGCATCTCTGTGTGTCGTGTGAATGCACTTTTGGGGTGACTGACAAGCTCTTTGAAGTTACTGGACCCTGATGAACTCCATGATGATGGCCTATTTGAGGACAGGCTGGGTGAGGGCCAGGTTGGGTGCAGACCACCTGTCCTCTCTGTATCCTCACCCTCCTTCCTGAGACTCTGCACCAGTCCTTATGCCCTGAAGCTGCCCCCAGGAGGGTTCAGTGAAGAGCAAATTGTACAGGGGCAACTAGGAGAAAATGAGACAAGAGGGCAGGCAAGGCCAGAACTTTGGGAACTAGGCCTCGTCAAGCCTACTTCTCGTACAGGATGGTTCACGTGGGAACTGGGAAAGGTCTCTGTCCCCAGGCTTGACTCTCTGAGCTTCCGGGTGCCCAGATCTGGAGTGGAGCAGCAGTATGCACACGCAACAAGCCACCAAGCGATTCTGAAGCTTGAGGAGAGAGAGAAGGGGAGAGGAGGGCTGGCTGGAGCTCGAGGCCCGGAGGGAAGGACTGGAGGACTGCAGATCAAGGTCTGAACTGAATGACTGGGAAGAGCTGAAAGCGGATTGGGATATAGGGATTTTTTTTATTATGTTTTTTAAAATTGAAATAAAGCAAAAAAAAAAAAGAAGAAGAAAAAAGAAAGCCTACATGCAGTAAAATGCACTTAGAGCAATACTGTCTTCCTAGAGTGACCATCCTAAGGATGGTGCAGGGACTGCTGCTCCTGAGAACCAAGAGTGGAATGCAAAGCTTGGAAAAAAATACAGACTGTCATCAGGGCTGTGTGCTGGTGGGAAGCCTCTTGACATTATGCTTCGGAGCCCTGAAAATGCCTCTTCTGTTTTACCCAATAATTCCAATCAAAGAAGTTCATCATAAGGATATATTTTCTAATAGTATTCTTTTTTTAATATAATATTTTTATACCTTTATTTTATTTATTTATTTTGATGTGGTGCTGAGGATCGAACCCAGCACCTTACATGTTCTAGGAGAGCGCTCTACCGCTGAGCTACAACCCCAGCCCCATAAGGATATATTTTGAAAGAAAGAAAAATGTCACATGCCTACAGATGTTCATTACAGTGTTATTTATTCCGGGTACAACTGGAAATCATGTACATGGTTAGTGACAGGAGACAGTAAAGTAGGATGTGCCTACTTCCTAGAAGAATACAGCAGCATTGAAGAAATAACCATAAAGATCATAATATGGTAGGGTAGCTCAGTGGAAGAGCACTTTCCTAGCATGACTGAGGCCCTGGGTTCAATCCCCAGCAAAACACACACACACATTCTAAAAAGGATCATAAAAAGGAAAATTATAAGATGAAAACAACAGCCTGGCATTGAAATTGTCTTTCTGCTCCTGATACTTACTGCACAAACAGTACAACAACACTGCCAGAATTGATTGAGAATCACTTACTGACTTCATAATGCATTGTAACATTATTTATGTAATTTTTAAAAATTGCCTCAGCCGTGCATGGTGGCTCATGCCTAAAATTCCAGCAGCTCAGAAAGCTAAGGCAGGAGAATTGTAAGTTCAAAGTCAGACTGAGCACTTAGTGAAACTCTGTCTCAAAATTAAAAAGAAAAAAGGAACTGGGGATGTGGCTCAGTGACTAAGCACCCCTGGGTTCAATCCGTGGTACCAAAAAAAAAAAAAAAAAAAAAAAGGTCTCAGTGTTTTCAGCTCAGAGAAATCAGGAGTCAAAGAATTAGTTGCCATAGTCCAAGAAAAGGGTATCCGTGGGGACAAGGGAACAGACTGCTTTGCAAAATTGTGGGAAGACCTACCACACGTAGAGGCTGCTGGAGGGCTCAGTCAAAGCACACCATGAGAGGTCACATGTGGAGAGAGAGTCTGTCTTTATTTACTATTTATGTATTATTTACGTATTTATTTGTGTATGAGACTTTCCAAATTTCTCTCCCAAAAATAATCCATCATATCACCAAATATCTTGAAAAGTGAGGCCTGGGTATTCAAGGGCCTTATCAGTACCAGCGAGTAGCTGCGGGATTACACCCTGCCTCAATTAACCTCCTGCACAATCCATGAGGCGTCTCCCTTGAAGCTCAGGTTGGAGGGACCCCCAACTATGAGGAGCTGGTTCCTCCACAGCCAGGTGTGGGGTCCCTGAACAAAGGCCCGAGAGCCATTGCCATATGGCCCAGGCTGGCCAGGTGCTGCGGCCCAGGGACCCGTATTTGGTGACCTATTTATCTTCCACCCTGGCTAAGGTCCACGAATGATAGTCAGCTTGGAACTGTCTAGAGCTGTGAGGATGAGCTGCTTCAAGACCACCACAGCTCCAGCAGGTGGAGCGTGACAAGCACTGGGCCCACGTGATGCAAAGGAGGTGACCTGTTGACAAAACCTGCCACCTGTGGCCTTTTATAACTATTGGGATGTCTCCTGGGTTTCCGCCGCAGTAGGACTGAATTGCTCCTGCCTTTACCTGCAGCCTAAAACTCTAGCCCCCTAATGTGGCATCCGAGACTCCCCTCAGTGTAACCAGCCTCCCCCGGTGTTTTTCTTGAAGCACACCTTCTGACTCGACCCCCACAGTGCCCCCCTGGCACCTGCCGAGGACACACCTCCAGTGTAACCAGCCTCCCCTTCTAGAACCTGCTTTACTTCCCAGTTCTGCTCAGTCCTCATCCTCCTTCATGAACAGAATGTCTCCCTTCCCACCTAGCTGGGAAACGCTCCCTGATACTCCCAGCCTTCCCTTTATCGGGGTGATCAGACACCTTAGCTTTCCTGGGGCCACTCCAACCTCAAAAACTCTATCCTGGTATCCCTGTGTATCACCAAACTGCCCTTTGCTGACCACCACAGGAAACAGCCAAAAGCTGGATCCAGCAATTCAGCATGAAGACACTACAGGCTGGGGCCACCCCAGAGCCTCTGACTTAGTTGGTGGGGACCTAGGCATGGGGGCTTTGTAAAGGTCACAGTGGTTCCAACACAGAGGTTCAGAGTGCTTTGGGAGCTGAGGGTTAGAGAGAGCCTCTTGCCCGGCCAGCCCTGCACTTCCGGGAAAGGCATCAATGGCTGTGCCGGCCTCTGTGAGGGGGGCCGGGTTACCCACATTGCTGGCAGGCAGCACCCCACTTGGGTACCTGGCTGCCCACTTTGAATTCAAGTGTGTGCAGCTCAGCCACAGCCATGCTGGGAATGAGAGCAGGGTATATCAGGGTGTCCATCTGCCACAGCTGAAGGGCAAAACTTACAGTGCCAAGCATGAAATGTTCAGCTCGGGCAGTCTCTCCTTCACCAAGGGATGTGCACTTCTCACCTTTTTACCCCATACTCAGGGAAGCAGCCTAGGGATGGCTTTAAGGTACAAAGGTGAGAGGGGCCCTCCCAGATGCCAGGGTCCAGCCCTTTCCGACTGGGCAGAGAGTCTGCCAGCCCCTTCCAATCTCAGGTAGAGACAGAGGATCTTGGACTGGAAGGATATTTCATTCAGTGTGTTCCTGTTGTGCCCAAGGATTTCTTAGGACTGGCTTAGTCAATGGGGATCCTGGCTTAGCTTCAAATCAGACATGACATTTGCATTCTGATGGGGGTGCAGCGGAACGCCCTCTCCAGTTATTAATTTGCTCCACACACAGATCACTTGCCTCCCAGGGTCCAAGACCCACCAAGGAACATCCTGACAGACCCACAGATGAGACTCCTCCACAAGGAGATCTCTGCTCAGGTGGGAAGACCGACCTAAATAAATAAACACACAATAAGTGAGTTAGGCTGCGCCAGATGGTGACAGGCCGGAGGAAGAGCTTGGGCGGGCAGGAACACAGGTGCTGGAGGGGTGGGAAAGCATCCAGCATGAGGCTGGGTGGTCAGGAAGCTGGAGGAGGTGGCATAGGCCCAGCCTGTTTGCCGGAAATGCTGAGATCTCACTCTGAGCAGGCATCCCAAATCCAAGGGGGAAAATCCCAGAGGCCCAGGCTGAACCAGCCCTGACTGACCTCCTTCAAAGCGTGCAAGGCCAGGGCAAGCTCCCCGACTTGCTCCCCCAGCTGGAGGGCTGCGGCCTGCCTGGCCTTGAGGGCAGAGAAGGCTCCCAAGTTGTGACTTTAATGGGGCTGCAGAGAAGGCCCTGGGGAGCTCTGAGAAAACCCTTCACCTAGGTCCCAGAAGCCAAGCAGAGGAGGTTTAGGGGAGGCAGCACAGGGAGGCATCAGAGCCTCACAGGATGACATCTCTGAGGTGGAGCACACCTGAGCTGTGATCCTAAGTCACAGGCTGCTTAGCCTCTCTGGTCCTCAGTTTCTTCTCTGCAAAATGGATTGGTACCCACTGTCTAGACATGGTGGGGATTGAACTAGGTAACCAGTTTAACTAGGTAACCAGTATCTAGTTTATCTAGGTACTAGGTAAAGTACATGGCGTCGAGCCAGCTCCTGTGGTGTGATGTTAAATATGAGTGCCCCTCCTGGAGCACATAGTAAAGAGCACCCAGGATTGGAGGCAGCAGCCTCTAGCATGACCTGCAACCCCAATTCTAACCTCTTCCAGCTTTGGGAACCTTGGTTTCCCTGTGTGTAAAATGGGATTCACTGTGACCTGTGGAGATCTGCAGCAGCCCAGCACCTTCCCCAGGTGCACCCGGGAGCCTCCAGATTCCCACAGTGCACTGCATCTGAGGGTAGACAACCCCAGATAACCTGCAACCCACAGGTGGCCTTGCCGTGATGTGGAAATAACTGCTTTTATGTAAAATGGTGTGAGAAGGGGCCAATGCTGAGCTGTAGTTTTGGTGCAGCCCCTGGCCTGCACCAAACTTCTCCAGGACCTGTCCATCTCAGCTCCCTGAGCCGATGTCTACCAGGGAACTCAGTGGCCAGCAGCAGCTGAGATAGGGAAGCCCAAGGGACAAGCCTCAGGTCCCCAGGATTCACCCACAGTCTGGCAGCCCCTGGAAGGGCCATTTCTGGGAAGCCATGCATGGGCCTCATGATCAGCCCCCAAGTGGGCCTGGCTTCTGCTCTGCAAAGATCTGAAATCCTGGGACCAGATGGGGAGGACTTCCAAGACCCTCCACTTCTGCCATCCATGAAGCTACCTCCCTCCTTCTCCCCCTTCCTTCCTGCTGCTGCCCCATCTTTGCTCTCAGCCACGGCTGTTAATTCAAAACCTGGTGGGGGTCGATGTGGAATGAAGAAAAGACAAACAGACACACGTTGAGGAAAAGCTGGCGCCAGGTGGGTCATCATCCCTGATGGAGGATGAATGACCCAGGGGTAGTAAGCACACTTATTATATATGTTTCATCAAAAGGGTTTTTTGTGGGAAAGTTTCATCAAAGCAGGCAGTCTGAAGGATGCAGGAAAGGACTGGCGAGACATTGGGGTCATCTTTTTATGCTCAGAATTTTCTATCCCCAGGAGCTAGTGCCTGAGCTCAAGGTCCTGACTGATTCAGCTCTGCACCTCTGCATGGAGCACACTCAGTAGGTATCACCATAGCAACTGGGCCATCTTGACCTGCACCTTTGCACAGGAAATTCCCAGCACAACACAACCGGAATCAGAGAGACCATGATTCAAATCACCGCTCTCCACACTTCCCCTCCTTGCCACTCTTCCTTCTCCCAGAGGCCTCCCCAGGTACAGCAATGTCTCTTGAGAGGGTGTAGGGTAAGTGGGGTTTTGTCTTCCTGAAGCCCCTCTCTCTCCCACCTTCAGCACTCTTTCCTGCCTGCACCATCATGGACCTGCATAAACACACTCTGCCTCCCCAGTGCAGCTCTGACTCTTTGCTCTGACTCCACCCCCTGTGGTTGGAGAAGAGCCACCATAGCAGGCACAGGTGGCTGGGGTATACCATTTCCAAATTACCAGGCTTTCTTGGGAAGGAGCCAGAGGGAAAGCTGGAAGGGCCTGGACCCTGGGCCTGGTGGCCAGGCCTGAGGGGCTCCACCAAGGGCGTAGGGAGAGGCCAGACTCCAGAGTATCGGAGTCTGAGACCAGGGCTACTGTCTCAAGGACCCCGCCCCCCGGGGCATGAGTCCTAGGATAACTGTGTGGCAGAGAAAGCTGGAACATCCTCACCAAGGGTCCCTATAGGTCTGCTGTGTCCTGACCCCCATAGAAAGGCTGGCAACCAAGATCCCTATAGGCCCCCCACTCTGGGGGCCTCCATGGTGAGAAGAAGCCAAACTTGACTGAGGTTGCAAGTGTTGTAGCTCCTTGTTTCTCTGCAGCCTGTTCCCTGCTGCAGTCTCAGAGCTGGAGCATCCCGTAGGGTTAGAGCCTGAGTCCCAGTCCAGGAAGATGGTGCTGAGCCCCTGCTGCACTTCCTCTCAGGGAGGGTAGGTGTGGGTACCAGGGTGCCAGGCTCTACAGGCAACTTTCCCAAGACTGGCACACGCAGTAGGTGCCCCAGGAGGGGATGGCCTGACCACCTCTGTACTTCTAAACAGTGCAGGCCCCCAGCCCCGGGCATGGCTCCGATCAGGCAGCTGTGACAAACACATTTCCAGAAGTATATATGAGGCCCAGAGAGGCTAGCTGTCCCCATCAAGGCTGGCTGCACAGTGTCCCTGGGCTCTGAGGCTCTGCCCCTCACAATCCTCTGGGGTCCAGCATCCCCTGGGTCTTCAGGATCATCTGGGCCAGCCCTTTGCAAACTTTTGTTAATTTTTTTCCCCCTTAAACAAAGATCTGGGTATGCCATCCCTCAAAACTTGAGGAGGGCAGGAGTGGATGTGGGGTACACCTGAGCCCCACTACCCTGTTCTGAGAGCCACTCCAAGGAGCTGACCTGAATGCTCTGCTTGAGTTCAGTGCATAAACGCCCATTTCTCTAGGCGAGGAAACTGAGGCCAGAAGGATGGCAGTGTGTGCCGAGGCAGCCGCTAGCTGCTCCCCCTCTGCCCCTGGTCTGCTGTGCCCCCCCCCCACCCGTCACACTGGAAATCCATTCACACGGCTTCTGCAGCCTGCAGACCACGGGAGCCCTGACGTGAACCATATTTCTGTTCTGACAGCCAGCCCTTGTAAAACTGAGCCTCCTCCTTGTAATCGCCCCTAAGTTTCCCTTTGGAGGAGCTGACTTTGAACTTGCAGAGAACAAAGGCCCCTTTGTGACTTGCCCTGGGGAAGTGAGATGCGGGGAGAAATGCATAAATAATATGAGAAGCAGCAACCCCAATTCTATTTTGTAACCTCTCTTGTGAATATGAAATAAAAACCACTTTATTTGGAAAACTGCAAAGGAGCCAAGTTTCTTCAGCCTGGACACAGAAGCCCGGGACCCAGGGCCGAGCCAACAGGGTCAGTGGCTGTGGCACTGGGGCAGCCTGACCAGCCGTGAGCAGTCGGGCAGCTCAGGCCCTGCTCAGCCCAGGCGAGGCATCAGAAAACACGGCATGAAGCCTCTCCGCCGCCACCCCTGCACTCACACGGAAGTCCAATTTGTGTAAGAAGAAAGTCATTTCTTTGCCTTTTGGGGCTGGACAGAAATGGCTTTCTCCCCTCCTCCCTCCCGCTGTTCCCAACCATGCGTGTCTTCCTGAGTTTCTCTCCTGCTTTTTCTGCCAACACTCCAGGCAGAAGGGCCAGCCCTGCACCCCCCACAGGAGCCTGAGGGGGCAGCAGCTGTCCTCCCACCCTCCACCCTCCCCCAGTGCAGGGAAGGCTGGCCTCGGCTCAGCCCTAAGGCTTCTTTACAGCCTGCGGGTTAGTCAACGGCATGGGCTGTGCCTACTCAGGTTTTCTTCTCTGACAAGCCCTATGTCACCTCCCCTGGGATGTCCTGCCTGACTCAGTCATCCCCCACCTGGCCCTCCCCTCAATATTCAGTGCGACTTTGGCTGTGTCTGAGAATGTAATTCGTTCTGTGCCCCCAGCCCCTGACCCAGGGCCCAGCACAAGAACAGCTTGTGAGTAGAGTAGATAGGTGAATAGCTTCTTATTCCTCTTACTCCATACATAATCGGTCTTTATACCGGTTGAGATGCTTTCAGCCGCAAGCCACCTCTGTAAGAAGCAAAGAGGGGATGCATGGGCTTATAGATTCATATAACTGAGATGTCTGAGTAGATGGCTTCAGGTATGGCTCTATCCAGGGTCTCTTGCTGTCGTGGTCTTATCAAAGGCAAGTCTCTGCATGAGAGGAACTGAAAGATTCCTCCTACCTGCTGAGCAGTCCTGTTGAAGAACAGCCTTTCTATCCCCATAGCTTGACAAGGAACAGGCTCTGCCCTCCCCTATCCAGAGGACCTGGAGGCAGGTTCTTTTCTGGAAAAGTAAATACTTTGGCAACTCTTGTGAAGCAGAGATCTGAAGGGGGAGGTGTGTGTGCACTGTTCTCTGTTGCTCGTCAGCATGGTTCTGGGCCTGAACATCCTAATAGTTTGCCTTTCTTTATTAATAATTTGTGCGTCATTCACTTCCAAAAGAGATCCAAGGCTACAACCTAACTTGGGCCTTGCCAGGAATCCTTCCAAAGAGCTTTTATGTAGTTACGGCTTCCGTGGGTTGCCCACAGCGAGGGACCGAGGCACGAGAAGGACGCGTGTTCTATACGTCTCAAAGCCAGAGAGAATAAAGTGCAGAGGATCAGGATCACCTGGAAGCCATACATGGACCCATTTCACAGATTAGGAAGCTGTTAACCAGAGAAGGTGGCTTGGTCTGTTTAGACTTATGTGAAAACTGGGTGATTTATAAATAACAAAAATTAGGGGCTGGGGTTGTGGCTCAGTGGTAGAGCACTCGCCCCTCGTGTGTGAGGCGCTGGGTCCAATCCTCCGCACCACATAAAAATGAGTAAATAAAGGAAAGGTATAAATAACAAAGACTCATCTCTCCCAGTTCTGGAGGCTGGAAGGAGGTGACCAAGGTGGTTTAGTGTCTGGTGAGGGTCCAGCCGCTGCTTCCAACACACGGGGATGTCACTGCATCCTCCAGAGGAGATAAGCCCCGTGTCCCCCCATCACGGAGAGAAGGAAGGGGACTGTGGTTTGGACCTGAAATGTTCCCCAAAGGCTCATGTGTTGAAGGTTGGTCTCCAGGACAGCGGTGCTCAGAGGTGGACCTAGGGGGCAGCGATGGGCTCACGAGGGCTCTGATCTCATGGATAGATGAGTCCTTTCATGGGCTCATGACTGAACGACGATGGGGAGGCGGTGAAATGGCAGGAGGTGGGGCCTGGGTGGAGGGGGTCCGTCACGTCAGTCACGGGGGCCCACCCTGGAAGGGCGCCTCTTGCCCCCAGCCTCTTCTTCCCCCTCCCACTCTTTCTGCTTTCCAGCCGCCATGAAGTGAGAAGCTCCGTTCCATCACACGCTCCTCGCCATGAGGTTCTGCCTCACGGGACCCAGGAACAGCAGAGCCAAGCGGTTCTGGAATGAAACCTTCAAAATCATGAGCCAAAATAAATCTTTCCTTCTTCAAGTTGATTTTCTTGGACATTCTGTCACAGTGACAGAAATCTGACTAACACAGGAATGAACTCACTCTCTCAAGTCCTTTTATACGGGCTCTGACCCCATTCCTGAGGGCTCTGTCCTGTGGCCTCCTCACCTCCCAGAGGCCCCACCTCCTTATACCACCATCTTCACAATTAAATTTCAACATATGAATTTTAGGGGGTACATTCAGACCATAGCAAAGAGCAATTGAGAGAGTCGAGGACTAT
This sequence comes from Callospermophilus lateralis, assembly GCF_048772815.1. Taxonomy (NCBI): domain Eukaryota; kingdom Metazoa; phylum Chordata; class Mammalia; order Rodentia; family Sciuridae; genus Callospermophilus; species Callospermophilus lateralis. Next base: position 146,558,047 of record NC_135307.1, read on the forward strand.
TCGCCGGTGGATAGAGAGGCTCTGAGCAGGAGGCTGGAGAGAGACACAGGGTCTCACACTTCTTGGAGGCCCATTCACTCTGTGGGACTCTAAGAGGAGGCTGGATGGGGTAAGGGAGATGAGAGACAGGACACCAGCTCTGTCCATCAGCCCAGGCGGTGGGCTGGTATCCCAACCAGTTGGTCATTCTCAGGTCGGGGTGGGGAGCCCTCCCCTGTCTGTCAGTCCTTCCTTGGAACCTGGTTTCCTGGCTGCCCTGACCTCCCTTCCGCGGGGCTGGGGATGGTCAGGAGCAGTGAAGGCCAGCAGGACCTCCAAGGCCTGTAACAACCAGCAGCGCATTGGCTCTGAGGGGCCCAGGCCACCAGGCAGCAGCCCACAGGGGGACCTGTGGAGCAGGGCATGCACACTGCCCTTCCAAGGGCCGATTTCCCATCCCTGGGACAAAGGACAAGAATGTCCTTCTGATTCCATCCACTTACATGTGGCTGTAGGTTGGAGGCCACACGATTCTCCCGCCATCTGGGCAAAGGAATTTCACTGCATGTGCCTCTGAGCTTCTCCCCTGAGAGCGCACGGCTCCCAGCCCCGTACCAAGCCCTGAGGTCCCTCCATCCAGTGCTGCCCCAGCTTTTCCCCGGATAGGGTCCCACAATCGGGCTCTGCTCAGGAACCAGGACACCGTCACAGCACTAACACAGACCCCAGCTCCACGGTGCTCCCCAACAACTTCACCTTGCTCCGGGTGGTCAGATCCTAGTGGGCCAGTAGGCTGCCATCAGGGAAGTGGAGGACCGTAACAACACCCAGAGCTGTGCAGGCGCACACTCCTCGGGGTTCAGGTGATGACGGTGGAAGGGACCCACAGACCCATGGGCTGGGTCCAGGGGAGCTGGTGCAGAAGCAGACACCACCTTGCAGCAAGCTGTGTCCCCACCTCTTTGAGTAAATCTCTTCATTTGAATTTCATTCCTCTTTTCATTTTGTTTGCATTTAATTTGCAAATTGATCTAGGTGGCATGGATTTGTGACAGCTGTACACATCAGGGGGCTGGGCTTGACTTCACAGTTGTGTGTCTTTAAGTAACAGCATAATAAAAACAACTGAAGTCAACGCTAGGGACCAAGAGACTCTTCCCCTCTAAGATGGGTTCAGAGGGTGACCCAGCACCATTTAGGTTTTCTTTTGGTACGGAGGCCCTCGACCACTGAGCCACACCCCCAGCCCTATTTTGTCTTTTATTTGGAGACAGGGTCTTACTGAGTTGTTTAGTGCCTCACTTTTGCTGAGGTTGGCATTGAACTTGCGATCCTCCGGCCTCAGCCTCCCGAGCTGCTGGGATGACAGGTGTGCGCCACCGCGCCCGGCTCCATTTGAGTTTGATGAAAGCAGTGATAGATGTTGACAGTTGATAATAAGCAATTAAACAAAGGGACACTCAGAAGAGGGTAGACGATGCTGACAGTGCTGTGTTGGAGACACTGTCCTTTATGAGCCCAAAAGGGACTTGGCTCCTCTCAGCTGGTTTTCTTTTTCTTTTTTATTTTTCCTTCTTATGTTTTGTTTCGTTGTAGATGGACACAATACCTTTATTTTGTTTATTTATTTTTATATAGTGCTGGGGATCGAACCCAGGGCCTCACACATGAAGGCAGGCGCTCTCCCACTGAGCTCCAGCCCCAGCCCCTCAGCCGGTTTTCACAGTGAAAAGGGAACAGAAGCCTCTGTCTCCGGGACCAGTAGTCACTACGGCAGTGTCCGCGTAGCAGGAGGCAGGAGCCCGCTAGGCCTGAGGTGGTCTCTCCTCGGGGCAGCCCTCCTCCGGGGGCAACCCGCCTCCTCCAGCTTCCTCTGAGATGAGATGCACAACCTTGATCCAAGAAAGTCCTTTCTCCAGGGGGATGCCAGGCCCAGTGACAAGCTGGACAGGAGGGGTCTCATTTGGGGACTTTGTGGCAGTGCCCCCAGGACGCACCAAGGCCAGCTGCCGTTCTGCTGTGGGGCGAGGATCCCCGTACCCCACTCTCCCATCAACACTAAAGGATGAATGCAGAGCGCCACATCCTCCAACGCGAGCTACTCCTCATTCCAGGGCCAGCGTAGGTCAGATCAAGCAGAAGGGTGGCCAGTAGTGTAGCCCAGGACCTGGAGCCAGTGGCAGACGGATCCCGGCAGCTTCTGAGGCAATCGGTGCAGACGGGGTCACACATACCTCTCAGAGCAGCTGGGACCTGCTGACCTGGGCTGAGGTCAGGGAGGTCAGCCAGTGCCCATGTGAGCCCTGCTGTCTCCTGTCCTGGCTGCTGGGCCTATTGGCCATGGACGAGCCCAGCGGGAGGCCAGTGAGCTGGCACAGGCCCACCAGGAAGCCAGGGAGGGCAGGGCCACAGTGAGGAGCTGTGGTCACAGGCCAGCCTGGCTCCTGGCCTGGACCCTCCAATCTCTGGCTCACCACTCACCCTGGACATCTGGGGCACTAGGCCCAGAGTTCCCCCAGCAGGGACTGGGCGGGTTTACTGACAAGGTGAAGGTCTAATTTATTTTTACTTTTCAGGATTACCCCCACCGACGTGAAAGCTGCTATTTAACCAGCAGCCACTAAAAATAAATATTGAAACACCACATTTGTGCGGCTGAGCCAGGCTGGGTCGCTGTGACTTAGAGGCCTGCTGTTTCCCTGGACTGTGACACCGGCATGGCTCTGGCAGCCCCACCACTCAAGAGGACAGGCCCTGGTGTCCACCTACATCCCTCCGTCCCAGGGTTTGAGGAAACAGCAACTGGACAGAGCAGAAAGACAGAAGACCAAGAAATAAAGTGTTTCCCCAGAGAGGAAACAAGAGCGTGGGCAGGCCTGCAAGAGACACGCTGGCCAGAGCACTGTTGGCGTGCTCCAGCTGTGCAGGTCCCACCAAGGCACCACACACCAGGGACAGTCCCATGGCCAAGGTCAGAGGCCACACAGGAGGAGGGCCGCAGGGCAGGCAGGGCCAGATCCTCCAACACGGACGGAGCTGGCCTGGAGAGGAGAAAGTCTCCCCTCTGCTATTCCCCAGCCCCGAGATTTCCAAACACAGAGTTCATCATTAGGAAGCCAGAGTGGGGACAGTAGAGGCTCTGCTTCAAGAATCTGGAGCAAGAGAGAGGGAGGGAGAAGAGAGTCACAGAGGCGAGGCCAAGAGAAAGAGAAACCGAAACAGAAAGGGCAGGTGGAGGAGAGAGAGAGAGAGGGAGAGATGAAAGAGACCTTGTACAGGCTGAGCAAGGGCAGCCAGGGAGCCAGAGTGGGACCCAGCTCCCGACTGACACTGGCCCCTGAGCCGCCTCCTATAGAGCTGGCTACCTGGCCTGTGTGTGGATGCAGCTCCCAGGTCCTGAGGCCCCAGTGCCCTGGGATGCCCACGCCCAGAGGGTTTTTCTGGTGGCTCTCTCTCCAGACGAAGTTGGACCTAGAATCTTCCAACGTCTTCCAAGTAGGACTAAAGGAAGATGCTGCCAGCCAGTTACCTGTAACCCTGGAGCACGCCGTGGGAAAAAGTTTCCAATAAGCCCATGATAAGTCACGTTGTGAAGAGCACTTACATTTTCTACTGTGTTTTGTGGATTAAAAACTTGTCAGTTGTTAATTGATAATACATTTAAATGCCTATGATCCTGTTTTTATCTCCTATTGTTCTGTAATAGACAAAATTACAAAACCATAGGAGAAGTTAGTCAGCTTTATATCACTATGACAAAATACCTGAGATAATCAACTTCGTAAAGAAAAAGGTTCATTTTGTTTTCAGAGCTTTCTCTCCATGGACTTTTAGCCCTGTTGCTCTGGGCCTGTGGCAGCCCAGTATACCATAGCCACAGCTTGTGGCAGAAGAGACCTGCTCAAGAATGCAGCAGGAAACACACCACACAAATTCAAGTAACAGCCAAGAGAGTGTCACATCACTGCCTGCGAGGAAGCTCAACCTGCCCTCTGAAGATTTGGGGATTGCACCCGCCAAAACAGAGTGACAGCAGACAGACAGGAGAAAGGCATGCACGTGTGAATATGCCAATGTGCCAGGAGCCACGAGAAACGTGAAATTCAGAGACCAGGGCTGGAGGGTTGGAACTTAAATACACACACACTCTTCCTGGAGGACTTGGGAAAGTGGGAGATTGCAGGCACCTTTAGAGAGTGATTTTAGGAGGAACGAGTGGGCCCAGAAAACCAGTAAGCATTTCTTTACACACATATTGGCAATATTCTTAAACATCTAGAATTGAAAGCTGAGTAAAAATGTATTCACATACTTAGGAGTTTTGTTTTGTTTTTTGGTATGGATTGGAAACATTCCCTTTCTCCCTAACAATGTTTCATAAAATTGATTTGTCATCAATAAAAAAGAAAGAAGAAGAAGGAGGAGGAGGAGGAGAAGGAGAAGAGGAAGAGGAGGAGGAGATCTGTTCACATCATAGTGGCCAAATAGAAGAAGATGCCAGGGTCCCAAGAGCCCCCTCCATTAGGTCCCAGTACCTCCAGTACCACCACAGGATGGGGACCAAGGTTTCAACACATGAGCCTTTGGGGGACATTCAAGATCTAAACTGTAACCTCCTGAGAGTCACAGAGCAACAGTGAGTGACCAAGCCAGAACCTGAGCTTCCCCTGGCTCTGGAAGCACCTTGGCTCGGAGCAGGACAGTGTTCCCAGGGAGCCTGGGACAGGTCCCAGGGCCTGAGAAGCCCGTGGGCAAGCTCTGCACCTCTCCGGTTACACTGGCATCACTATGAGCCTTAGGAGAAGCTGGGTCCTGGGGCCCTGCACACTGGGCAGCCAGCCGGCTGCAGCGCGACGGGAGGACCACCAGGCTGAGGCTGGGCAGGTGCTGGGTCTACAGGAAGGAGTGGCCAAGGTGCTGAGGCAGCACCAGCTTTGAGTAGCAGACATCAGTAGAACTGAGGCCCTTGGGGGAATGTGACTTTACGGAGGCCCCTGACCTCGCTGGGTGTTATTGTTGAATGCATCTTGTTTTCTGTTTCCTCCCATCCTCTGGCAACATCTTGAGAAAATTGAAGTAGTGAGAAACAGTCCACCTATTATTCCATACTATAGTATATACAGTAAAAAAAATCCCATAATAAAATTCCATAATAATAAGACACTTTGGCATATTTTACCTCACTGACATTCACAACAGCCCCACCTTGCTCCCATAAACCGATCTTTGTGCTACTCCTCAAATATACCAAACACTTTCCTGCCTTAGGACCTTTGCTCTCCCACCTGCTTTAAATATTCTATCCATGCCTTATTCTCTCATTCCATCCAGGTCTCTATTAAATGTCTCCTTCTGGGCTGGGAATGTAATTCAGAGATAGAGGTTGCCTGGTAGGCATGTGACCCTAGATTCAATCCAATTGCCACCAAAAAAAAAAAAAAAAAAAAAATCCTTTCTCTTCATACACTGTTGTGTGACTCTTCAGGGGAATTTCCTCATCCTTGATAACTGAACATTGGTGTCTTTAAAGATTGTGATGAATTTAAAATGGTCAGAGATTCTTTGCACATTCTTTGCATCTTCTTCCATCAAAACGCACAATCTCTTTCTCCACCCTCTACTCTCCAAGCCTTGTGACTCTGTGGCTGATAGAATGTGGCCTGGGTGGCAATCACTCCTTTGGAACCCAGGCCCCTATGAAGAAGCCCGAGCCAACCTGCTGGAGCAGGCATGTGCAAGAGAACCAAGGCACCAGCCAACAGCCCAGCCAACTCCCAGGGAAGGGAAAGAGAGGGAGGAATACAAACCCAGACCAGAGGAGGAGCCAAAGTGTGCCATGCAATTAAAAAAAATGAATAAATAAGAAGTTGAGGGGAAAACAAAATCTCAAAAAGCTACAGCTATGGTTCCATGATTCTCAACGTGGTGTCAGGCCAATATGGAGAGAAACGTCTTCAAAAAATGGCCCTGGGACAAAGGAATATGCACTTACACAAGAATGACTCTGAGCCCCTACCTCACACCGCACAAAAGTAACATGAAATGATCAAATGTAAAAAGCTAAAACTAAAAACCTCTTAGAAGCAAACAGGCATAAATTGTCTTGATCTTGGTTTAGGAACACTTTCCTAAAGGGGATACCCTAAGCACCAAAATTTCTAAAATACGTCTGTTGGACATCACCCAAATTAAACGCTTTTGTGCTTTAGGATACCAAAAAAGTGAGAGGACGATCCACAAAATAGAATGAAATATTTTCTAAGTCATCCTTCTGATAAGGGACTTGTCTCTGGTGGTCTTTGTGTTTTTAAAGAATGCTTCAAGTTCAAGAATAAAAAGACAATTCAATTCTATGGAATGAAATTGACCTGATTATGCTCTGTGCATGTTTGAACATATCACAATGAAATCCATTTTTATAACTATATTGCAACAATTATAAAAACGATAAATAAATAGAAGACCAGTCAAGTAGGTGAAGAAGATCAGGGGGAGGGAGTGGGAGGAGGAGAGGGAAAGGGGAAGTACAGGGGATCGAAATACATCAAATTATGCTGTACGCGTCTATGAATGTGTCAAACTAACACCCCTGTTATGTGGGACTATTGCGAGCAAATAAAGAAAAGAAAGAAAGAAATGGCCAGAGGAGCTGAATACACATCTTCCCAAAGAAGACAACAAATAGCCAAATGGTACATGACAAGGTGTTAGGGAAAGGTAAGTCAAAGCCAAAATGAGCCGTCATGTCACACCAACTAGAATGTCGAAATTTTTTTCTTGAGGGGGGGACTGGCTTATTTCACTTAGCATGGTTTTATTTTTTTATTTGTCCTTTATAGTTATATATAACAGTAGAACGTATTTTGACATATTATACATACATGGAGCATAACTTCCCAGCCTTGTGATTGTACCTGATGTGGAGTTTCACTGGTCAGGTATTCATATATGAGCACAGGAAAGTCATGTCCGATTCATTCTACTGTCTTTCCCACTCCCCTCCTCTCTTCCTTCCCACATCTGCTCCCTGCCCTGTCTAATCCAGTGCACCTCCACTCCCCACCCACCATCTTTGCTTTTTTGGGAATTGGCTTATTTCAGTTAGCATGACAGTCTCCAGTTTCATCCATTTACCACCCAATGCCATAATTTCATTTCTCTTTATGGCTGAGTAGTATTCCACTGTGTGTATATACCACAATTTCTTTGTCCATTCATCTGTTGAAGGGCAACTAGTTTAGTTCCATAGTTTAGCTATTGTGAATTGAGCTGCTATAAACATTGATGTGGCTACATTACTGTAGTATGCTGATTTTAAGTCCTTTGGGTATAGACCAAGGCATGGGATAACTGGGTCAAATGCTGGTTCCATCCCAAGTTTTTTGAGGAATCTCCATAGTACTTTCCATAGTGGTTGCACCAATTTGCAGTCCCACCAGCAGTGTATGAGTATGACTTTTTCCCCACATCCTTGCCAACATTTACTCATTACTCGTATTCTTGATAATTGCCATAGAATATCATTTTTTTAAAAAAGGAGATAATAAATGTTTTTGTGAGATTATAAAGAAATTGAAACTCTTGTCTATTGCTGGTGGGAATTTAAAATAGTGCAGCTACTTAGAAGGACAGTCTGTGGTCCCACAAAAAATTTAAAGTCAGAGTTTCCACATGACCAGCAATTCCACTTGGACACATATACCCAAGAAAAATGAAAATATTGGTTTATACAAAATCTTACAAATGGCAGCATTATTCACAGTAGACACAAGGTGGAAACAACCCACATGCCTATCAGCTGAGAATGCATAAACACAATGTGGTATAAACACACAGTGGAATATTACTCAGGCATTAAAAGGAAGGAAATGCTGACATGGTACAACATGGCTGAAGCTTGAAGGCATTTTGCTAAGTGAAAGAAGCCAGACCCAGAGGATCACATAGTATATGACTTCATTTCTATTAAATGCCCATATAACAGGCCAATCCATGGACACATAGATGTGTGGTTGCCTTGAGTTGGAGAGAGTGAAGTACGAATGAGGGGGGCGTGCTCACAGTCTGAGATTTATCTTCACGTGGCAAAAATATTCTGGAACTCAATATTGGAATGGTTGTACTGAAAACTCCTGAATTGTGCAATTTTAAATGGTAAATTTTATGGAATATGAATTATATGTCAGTAAAAAAAGCCAAAATATCTGCAAAATAAAAAATAAAAAATAAAACTTGGGCAAGTACTACATTTTCTGTAATATTTAATTTTCTTGATTCACTCCAGTATTAAATTAAAGAGAACACGTTCCAACTTAGCAATAATGGTTTTAAAGGCCCACGTCTCAATGTTAAAGATAATGTTTCCAATATAGTAAAAATAGTTCATCTGTGGCTTAAAATTCACATACATTTTGCAGTTTGCCCTTACACCATTTTAAATTGTAAGCACTAATGAAAACTTCAAGGTCACGTAGAAGGACCAGCTTGAAGTAACTCAGGGTGTGACTCTACATTCTTTCCAATCCCTGGGCTAACATGGTTCTATTAAATCTGCTGTTTTGATAGATGTGAGAATTCACAGGACCCCAGAGGTTAGAGGCAGGAATTATATCCAAGGTGGCTTCAGATCCTTCACAACTTGCTGTAGGAAAGCATGTTTCTAAACCAGTTATACATCCGGGAGTTTTCCAAATTAAATGCCATGTAGATGACAAAGTTTATTAAGAGGTCAGAAATAAAATCTTATTGATCTGTGGCATATAGATACAATAACCCTAGCAATTGTCTAGAAATTAGACCAACAAAATATTTTTTTGTGGGTGGAGTCTGTAGTCATGTCCCGTGTGACCAATATAAGAAAAGTCACAGCGGAGCCGGGCGTAGTGGCCCACACCTGGAATCCCAGTGGCTGAGGAGGCTGAGGCAGGAAGATCATGAGCTCAAAGCCAGCTCCAGTAAAAGCGAGGCGCCAAGCAACTCAGTGAGACCCTGTCTCTAAATAAAATGCAAAATGGGGCTGGGAATGTGGCTCAGTGGTCGAGGGCCCCTGAGTTCAATTCCTAGTACCAAAAAAGAAGGAGAAGGAAGGAAGGAAGGAAGGAAGGAAGGAAGGAAGGAAGGAAGGGAGGGAGGGAGGGAGGGAGGGAGGGAGGGAGGGAGGGAGGGAGGGAGGAAGGGAGGAAGGAAGGAAGGAGAAAGAGAGAGAAAAGCCCCTTGGTCAAGTTCAGCTTGGTTCAGTTCCCACACGGTGCACCTCTTTACCCAGGTGGACAGCTCCCACCACTGGACCCTTACTTTCTATGTCCCTAATCTATTTTGTTCCATCCTCAGGAGAACCTTGTGAGGACAGAGGCTCGTCCAGGGCTGGCAGGAAGAGTCAGAGCTGCCTGGGGCCAACTCTGCCAGATTTCAGTTCTCAGCCACTTTGTTCCAGGGCTCAGCTCCCACCTCCTGGGCCCCATCCAGACTAGCCCTTCCGTGGGTGTCCGTTGTGTGGTCCACACGCCCACAGTCCCGTTGTTCCACTCACCAGGCCTGGGCCTCCACCCTGTGCCTGCTCTCAGCTTAGAAAGGACCTGGAACTTCACTCCCGCTCAGGTGCTGAGGGCTGGTTCTCCAGGAGGCCTTTGCCTTTGACACAGGGGGCTCCTTCATTTGCCAAAAGAAAGCCTCTACGGGTCCCACGTCAGGCCACCTCACTAGGCTGCTGGGATCCCAGGTGCACAGGTCCCTCCTGCCCACGTCACCTGGGGAGTGGTCTGTTCCCTGACGATGGGAAACTCCTGCGTTAACTCAGTTCACTCAGCCTCGGGGACATTTGCTGTGACAAACAGCACATTCTCAGAACTCCCGTGCGGTTACATGGGACTAGGAAAACCCACCGTCTAACTGGCTGTGCCTCGTGTGTGTAAGTGGCCTGTGGAGCCATCTAGACGGGGGTGTGTCCCTCTCAGCTTCCTCTGCAGAGCCAGGGGACTGACCGGGCTTAACAGGCGCCAGAGTTGTCACGGTCGCCTTCCAGGGCCTCCCAGCTTAGTGAAGTCCTTCTGCTCCGTTTAGAAGACAGGCCTGCTTCAAAAAAAAAAAATTAAAGTGTGGTTTCGGGTTCCACTTCCTATCAGCCGGCTTCAGTTAGAGGAAACAGAAACCACTCAACCATTGTGAGCAAAACGGGGTTCAGACAGGAAATGAGGGGCTTATGGTTTTATTGCGAGGCTGGAGGAGGCGGCAGGGGAGGGCCTGTGGGAGGATGGTCCAAGGGCTTGGGGACCGGCCGGCCAGGCTCGGCCACCTTGGCCCCCGTCAGCCAGCAGGGCGGCCTCCGAGCTGCCTCCTCGCCCCTCGGACGCCCTGCATGGCCAGTGGAACCCTGCCACAGGAAAAACAGCCTCACGGCTTTGCTCACCAGGAGAAATGGCCAAACGCAGCAGGAGGAGTCTTGGACCCAAATCCTAGCAGCGTGCGATGCATTGGCAGAAGCCGGGATGCGCTGGAGCCGGCTCTCCCCAGCCAGAGCCAAGCATGCACAGCAACTCCAGCCCTGCGTCCAGAGACACCACGTGACCAGCATGATTGAAATGGACCACGGCGGGGGTATCCTCACTGCAGGAATTGACAGCAAGCACTCCATGCCAGGGAACGTTCCTTTTTACTATATTTTTTTTGGGGGGGGGTGCGGGGAGCTGGTTGTTAAGCATTTGCCAGCACACCACTGGGCAGAACCCAGTTCCCATCTGGGATTCTAGCAGCAAGGGAAGCAGGAAACCCAGTTGTTCACCTTCTAGACTTTGAAGCAACACAAAAGAAGGACAGAAGGATGCTGCCTGCCAAGCCATCCTCATGACACACACTTCTAGGAATGCACATGTGTGGATGATGGATGGCCAAGGATGTGCAGGGTTGTGGAAGCAACATCTCTTAACAGGAATTGCTCTTGAGCACATGTCAAAGTTGATTAGCCCTCCAGTCAGGGAACTGCCAAGGAGGCCAAATAGTGGTTTGTTTCCAAGAGGTTTTGGAAATCATGGATTTGTATCTGCAGAGGGGAATGACGCCTGCAGAAGCGACTAATTCAGAAAAGGGGCAGCTCCTAAGGTCAAGGTCAAGGTCACGTCGCATTTAACCAGACCATGAAAGAGTCCTTTCCCTATCCACTAGAACGAGTGGGATTTCAGACACAGCAGTGTTGGAGACAGTTTCTGGAGAGGCTAGTCGTTTATCAAAAATAATAAGCAGCACATCCAAGACATGCTGCATCTGTGACTGCTAATTAGGAAGACAAACTAGATGATTTCATGCCTCAACAGAGCTGGGCGAGAGCCTGGCAGCTCTGAGGCGGCCAGAATGTCAAGCAGAGGTCACGGCAAAGCATCATGAAACCAGGACCTGCCCGGCTTCTCACATGCCCAGGCTTTTGGGCCAAAGGTGCTGAGTCTATAGGTCATGGATCCTTAGGTTTTGTTGCACTTGACAATATCAGATATGGAAATAATTTGCTGGGATGAAATCCTAACTCTCCACCCCACCCTGCCATATGACTATTTGGAGATAGTCTTTAGGAGGTAAGTTAAGGTTAGATGAGGTTATAAAGATGAGGTCCTAGTCCAGTGGGACTGGCATCAAAGAGAAAATTGTATACAACAGCATTGTTCACAGTAACAAAAGCATAGAAGCAACCAAACACCTATCAACATATGCACTGTATGCCGTATACATATAATGAAATATTAGTCAAACTTGAAAAAGGAAGAAAATTCTGGCACACGCTGTGACATACAGGGACTGTAAGGACATTATGCTAAGTAAAAGAAGCCAGTCACAAAAGGACAGATCCTATGTGATTCCACTTAAGAGGTACCTAGAGGAGTCAAAATCATAGTGATAGAAGGAATGGAAAGTTCATTTTTAACGGGTACAAAGTTTCCACTTTACAGCATGAAAAGGGTTGTGGGGATGTATTATGGTGATGGGAACACAACAATGTGAATATACTCAACTCCACAGAAGTCCACACTTAAAAATTATTGAAGTGGTAAATTTTGTTATGTGCATTTTATCCCAATTTTTTTTTTATTTTAAAAATAGGGGGCTAGTTAAGTAAATGCTAGTGTATCTACCCAAGGCCTCGTGGAACCTCATGAAAAGATGCCTCCTCAAGTTCTGCAAACAGCAACAGGTACCGTGACGAAATACCATCCACCAATCAAATGAAAGAGGCTGCTCTTCATGAAGAATGATCCCGTCATGCACTGAATCAAAAAAAAAAAAAAGAAAGAAAACAAGATGTGTGGATGTTAATTCACAATAAGAGGGCAGAGGCTAGGGAAGAATATAGGTACTGTGGATTAGACAGAGAGGCACAGAATGATAGTAGAATGAGTCGGACATTATTACCCTATGTGCATATGTGACTACACGACTGGTGTGATTCTACATCATGTACAACCGTAAGAATGAGAAATTATATTCCATTTATGTATGAGGTGTCAAAGTGTGTTCTACCCAATAACACTACACTGGCCATGTATAACCAATTAGAACAAATTAAAAAAAAAAAAAAAGTCTGTCAGGCCCAGTGGCGCCCTCCGGTAATCCCAGCAGCTTGGGAGGAGTATTGCAGGTTCAAAGCCAGACTCAACAACTTAGCAAGGCCCTAAGCAATTTAGTGAGGCCCTGTCTCTAAATATAAAAGGGCTGGGGATGTGGCTCAGTGGTTAAGTGCCCCTGGTTTCAATCCCCAGTACGAGAGAGAGAGACAGACAGACAGACAGACAAAGAGGAAGGAGAAAGTAAAGAAGGAAGGAAGAGAAATTGCTACAGTAGGCTGTCCCTTGGGTTGAAAGTGGTTAAAGGAAACTAATTGATCTGCATGACCAGATCAAAATGTATCTAGAGAGATACCCAGAAAACGACTCCCCTGCTGTCTCCAAGGAAAAGTAGCGGGAAGCAGAATGGGAAAGAAGATCTTTACCATATGCCTTTTGGATTTTGGATCAATGTGCAAGCATCGCCAACTCAGAAATATTCAGTTTTTCTAAAGTGGCTCAGAAATAACACTCCACCGACCATTAAGCTGTGGTGTCTGGCCCTGGAAGAACGCGGTTGGACTGGAGGTTTCAGTGTCTGCTTTGCTGAAGGGAGAACACTGGACTGCAGGGCACACAGGCCCGGAGTGCTGACCGTGGAAGAGTCACCCACACCTCTGACCTCAGGGTCTTCACCCATGACCACAGGGACAGACATCAGCTATGCACATCCATCCAAAACTGAGTGGGAGGTGGCCTCTCCTCCTAAGCAAGTTGGGTTCCTGTGCTCACCAAGGCATAGCTCACACAGTCCCCCAAACCCAAGAGTCCCCTCTCTGGGCATCCATATGCCCCACATGGAGAATAAAGGGGTTGGCCACATGATCCCTCACTTCCAGTGCCCATGTCTAACTCTGGTCCAAGGGACAAGCCCGGTTCACTCAGCGGGGCCATGAGGACCCACAGGGTCACCTGTGGAGTCAGTGACCCAATGACACAAAGAGGCTTGCAATGCTGACCTCATGCTCCCCTCCAGTGGTGATAAAGGAGTCTCTCTCTTTCTTTCTGTGCTTCTTTGACTTTCCTTGTCTTAATCACAATGGACCCAATAGTCTGTTCACTTGATACTTTATCCTCAATTACGAACTTGCTGTATCTTGATACTCCAGTTGCCCCAGAAATCTCTGAGCACTTTCTCACCTCTAGCACAAGCTGCTCAGGACCACCTGGAACTGTCACTGCTCCAAACCCAGAACCAGCCAGTCTCCCAAAAAGCCCTGGATCCCCAGGGTGGAGCTGGAACTTGGAACCTCAGATCTGACCCTCAGTGCTCACTGCTGCTGGGGCCTGATAGAAGAAAGACCTGGCACCCTGAGAGGGGCTGGGGGTCCTTCCCCTCCCACCGGCAGCTCAGGCAGAGTGGGTTAACCTCCAAGACTCCTGCTTCTCTGGGCTCTCTGGGTGGGGAGCAGGTTCCAGGTTGGCCCCTTCTAGTAATGGTGCTCCGTGGGAGGTCTCACCAGCGCTCTCTTTATGTGCTTGATCTGACCCTTGAAGTCAGGGCTTGAAACCCAGGGTATGAGTAATTTTGAGAGTCCTGGGCGAGGCACAGAAGTAGGGCCACCCACCCACCTTCTGAGGCCTGGCCTTCCATCATTCACTCCTAAACATGAACATTTGGATCTCAATTTAATTACAACCTCCCAGAGGATCCCACTCCACTATTCAGTTGTTCCCAAGAACAGACACACTGATGTAATGCGCATGAGCCCGAGAGGCCCCTGGGCCTTGAGATTGGCAGGAGGGGCTGCCCTAATTGAGAAGAGCCTGGGCACCTGTGTGGGCTTTGGGGTTATCACAAGCATGTTTCACAACCCGGCAGCTCCAGCCCCTGCCCACCCACTGCTCTAGGAAAAACTGCATCACCTCTGTAACCTCCAGACCCTTAGGGGGATCCTGGGGTGGCTGCAGACCCCCCTGCTTCTGCAGGGGCATGGAGGGCCTAATTTATGGCTGAAACACATTGAACTTTGTAATGGTCAAAGAGGAAACACGTGTGTTCCCTTTTCCCTTGTGGTCTCCAGGGCCTAACAAGGTACAAATGGAAATGTTTTTCTTTGACAGAGTAAAAACATCAAATCGGCCCAAAGTGGTAGCAGACAGAATGTGTGTGTGCATGTGTGTACACACACATGAGTGTGCATGCATGTGAGGCATGTGGTGTGAGTGTGTTGAAGGACCTGACTTGAGCTGGCATCTGCTTTGAGGGGTGGACCCCAAAAGACTTCAGAAGGGGCTTCAACCTTTCAGACCAGCTCACCCCCTCCCTCCACTCTGCTCCCCACCTGTCCCCACGGGATCCAAATCCCTTACAGGCCCAAAAAGCCTTCTGTCCATTAACAGTACACACCGTTTCAGAAATAAAGTCTCGTTGTCCACGCACAGGGAGCTATTTCTGTTTGTGGCAGGATAATACAGTCGTCCTCCCTTCTCCAAAGTTTCACTTTCTGAGTTTCAATTACCTGTGGTCAACCTCAGTCTGAAAATAGAAAATAGAAAATTCCAAAAATAATCAATTCATAAGTTTTAAATTGCATGCCATTCTCAGCATGATGAAATTCCACTCTGCCCCACTCTGCCCTCCTGGGGCGTGAATCATCCCTTTGCCCAGAGAATCCACACTGCACACCCTTCCTGCCTGTCCGTCCTTTAGCGGCTGTCTGTCTAGCTGTTAGACCAGCTGTCACAGGATCGCAGCACGTGTACCCAAATAACCCTTTTAACTTAATGATGGATCCAAAGCGCAAGAATGGTGATGCTGGTAATTTATTACTGTATAGTTAAAATTTTTCTATTTTATTAGTGCTTATTGTTTTCAATCTCTTCTCCTGACTTATCAATCAAGCTTTATCATACATATGAAATGTATATTTATACATATATATGAAAGAACATAATACACATATTGTATGTATGTTATATATACATACACAAGATTCAGTACTAGACATGGTCTCAGACATCCACGGGGCTCTTGGAACACATCCCTCACAGATAAGCGAAGACTAGTATATTTTGACATATTAACAAAGTACTTTGTTTTCTGTTTGGAGGAGATATATATATATATATATATATATATATATATATATATATTTTTTTTTTTTTTTTTTTTTTTTTTTTTTTTGTACTTTATACCACCCTAACATTTAGACTATCAAGGTAGGTGGTTATTTCAGACTCACTGTCCTCAGGGGACAACGCGGGCCCTTGTACATTTGGACAAGGACAGAGCAGGCCCTTGTACATTTGGACTTTCACAAGAGGCTACTGAGACTCTGGGAAGAGACTCTCTGTTAAGAGCTGGGGCTTAACTGCAAGAGCCCAGCTTTTCAGGAGATAAAAGTTCTTAGTTCTATGTTTGGGTTTTGGTTATGAGAGGCTCAGAGGACAAAGTGTAGACCATAGCAACAGCATAGGAAAGGCGTGTGCAAAACCAATGTCCCACCCACACAGAGAACCTGGCCCTGGCCTCTCAGGCTTGGCCAAGAACATCAGGGACACAAGGAGCCCAGGAGGTGACAGGAGAGGCGGGCCTGGGAAACCTCGCCCTGCTGGGGTTGCTCACCATGGCGGTGAGCTAGCGCTACCAAAGGTGAGACGGAGGCTGCACCCAGCTGTCCCTCCACCTTCCCCCAGGCTGCCCCCTGGTCCTCACAGCTGGACGCACACTCTAGCCCCTAGGGCTGTGCTCCAAGCTGCAGGATGTGGGGAAGCAGAGGAAGGGCAAAGAAGGATTATCTTAGGGATATTTCCCAATCACTGGCTCCCGGCACGTCCGCTTTCACCCTTCCTACAGGAATGAAGTCACATGGTCACAGCTTGAGGGAGGCTGGGACACGTGGTCTTTAATCCTGGAGGCCAGATGCCCAGCTAGAAGTCAGAAGTACTAGGACCCAGTGAAGCCATATGGGAAGGTGACCAGCAGTCTCTCCACAGCGTGTCCAGACACGAGATGTCCTGAGCAAGGCTTCTGCTCCCGTGAGACAGTGTGGAGCACCTGGGACCCCACGTGGCTGTGCCTGCCAACGTCACTTCAGTGTGGTGCCCCTCCCCAGGTCTATCTTGGGTTGTCAGGTTTAGGAGTCAGTGGCCTCCTTGTCCTGGGACCTCCCTTGGATGAAATTATTTTAGGAAGAAGAACTAGCCCAGGCCACCAAAGTGGTGCTGCTCAGTATGACAGTCACGACTCATCTGGGGCTCTTGGAATACAATTTTAAAATAATTCTATTTTAAACTTAAAAGCCAGCTCCTCTATCCCATAGTCACACTTCAAGTTTTTGACAGCCGCAGGAGGACCGTGGCTACCATATTGGACAGGGCAGACACAGAACATTCCACCTTTGCAGAAAGCTCCTCTGGCTGCAGTTTCACAAAGGCAGGAGAAACCAGAGCCCAGGGCGGGGACCTAACGCAGCAGGTCACCAGGCACCGCGGCTTCTTGCCTCCCCACCACCACTGCTGCTGCCGCTGCCGATTGCCAAGCACCACAGCCTGGCCCCACCTCTGCTGATGGATGGATGGACACTGTCTCTGATCCTGGGGACTCCACACCAGCCAAGTATTGTGCTCTGGTGTGGGAGGAGAGACCAGCATTGATGGACAGGGTGAGGAGGAAGACAGGAAACTTCGGGTGAGAGGGACTGGGATGCTGTTGGACTCTAAGCTGACTGAGCAACTAGAGGCAAATTCACTCCCTGCTCTCCACTTTTTCATTCATCACTCATCCTCCTATCCACCCATCTGTCCATCTACCCATGACTCATCCACCCACCCACCTACCCATCAACCCATCCATCTACCCATCCATTCACTCCTTACCTCTGCCTTTCTGCTTCTCAGGCATGATGGGTACAGAAATTAATGAGCCACATTCTCCCACCTCAATATAAAAATAATTCACGGACTGATAACAATAGCAACATGAGTGTCCTGGTAGGTGTGAATACTCTGTGGAGTGAGTGGTAAATGCTGGTGAGTGTGGAGGAGTCCTCCCAGGTCCTTCTTCCTCTAAGAGTCTGTACTTGCCCAGGAGTGCTGAGGCTGTCAATCCAAATGCTGGGCCTGGCCCAGACCCCCTGAGGGTCTCTAGGAGCCACAGAGACTCCCCATCCCAAGAACCTACTGTGGCCAGACTGCAGCAGTGCTCCTGGCCCCAATTTCGAGGCTGCCAGGTCTCCACCCCCTCAACAGGAACAAACCCAGGAACCCCCAAGGCATGAGCTCACCTGCAGAGGAGCCAGGCAAAGGCTGCCTTCCCAGCTCCAGTTTCTTTTTCGAGGAGTTGGAAAGGTGCTGACAGGGGCAGGGGGCTTGGCCACAGGCCCAGCTCTTTCACTTCAGCTGCAGGAGGCCTCATCTGTAAAACAGACCCATTCACTTGCAGGATTGTAAATAGAGACATGTGGTGGGAGGGTGCTGGCATACAGCTAGTGCTTAATAAATATTACACATAAAATGTCAATGTGTGGAGGGTTCCTTTTCTGATGCTATAAGCGAGTGATCTGGGGTTTGCACAGGATCATTCCTATAATGACAGACCTGAACAGAACCATTTTGTCCCTGGGCTCCGGCTTGTACCCAAAGGGAAAGGGCAACACCTTGTAAATCAAAATGCCTTTGACCTGCCTGAGAGATGTGCTCCCCGTACACTTACCTGGGTCTTGAAGAATTTTCACGGCACATGTCAACATGTCAGATGACTAGGAGGTCCGAGGCCTCCAGAGTACCGCCTTTTACAAGTGTGTGGTCAACCATAGAGCATCCATTCAAGGCATGGGGTAGGCAGGGCTCGTGCACACCTGAGAGTAAGCTGGTTGGCTGCATTTCTCTGCTAGTTATTAAAAGGTTTAAGATCAAATCAATTTGTTGTGAATGCAGCATGTGGGCTGAGCAGGCCATGGGATTTGCAAAAGTATTCCCCCCCCCCAAAAAAAAAAAAATACATCCCACAGGCAGCATTTGCTCAAGTGTTCAGGCCAGATGGGTCAATAAAGACTTTTTGGAGTACCAGGTCGTTGAGTTAAATCTGAGGATGGACCTGGTATCGAAGTTGGAAACAGACAAATAAAATAATTACAAATCAAGTAAGCATTCAAATGTTATGAAGAAAATAAAGAACTGAGAGGCTAATAACAGTGGGTAATCAGAGGCCTCTTTGATACTATGACATTTAAATTGGGACTGGGAGAATGGAGAATGAGCCAGTCATGAGACGAGAGCAAGAAAAAACATTACACTCAGGGAAGTAGTATGTGCAAATGGCCAGAGGCAGGAGAAAAGTTGTCGTGTTCAGCCTTCTGAAAGATTAAGTCAACTGGAGCATAGTGAGAGAGCAGGGAGAGATGGTTTAGGTCATGCTAGCCACAATAGAGAGTGTAGATTTTATTCTTAGTTAATCCAAAGGCCCTTGGAAGAGCTGAAGCAGAGGAGCCATGTGTTCAAATTTGTATTTAAGGAATAACTCTCTTCTGTGGCTCTTAGGAGAATGATTATAAGGAATAAAAGTGGAAGCAGGGAGACCTGGTAGAAGGCTTTGGGACCATCCAGGTGAAAGTTGATGGTTACTAGAAGAGAGTGGTAATAGTAGAAATAGGGAAAAGTGGGGAGAATCGAGATATAATAGCCCACCCTTATCTGTGGGGAGTATATTCCAAGACCCCCAGTGGATAGCTGGAGCCACAGATAGTATAGAACTCTCTATATACTGATATTTCCCATATTTACATAACTATGATAAGTATTTACCTTTTTGCTTAAAGACAACAAATATTTTATGGTTTTTCTTTGACATATCCAAATTGCCTGGGGCTGAGGATATAGCTTGGATGGTAGTGCTTGTCTAGCATGTACAAGGCCCTGGGTTCAATCCCCAGTACCACCATCAAAAAAAAAAAAAAAAAAAAAAAACAACGTTGGTATGGTCACTACTCTTTCACTTTGGGGCCATTGTTAAGTAAAATAAGGGTTACTTGAACACAAGCACTGTGATGCGGCAGTAGTTGATATGATAACTCAGTGACTAATGAGTGGGTAGCATATACAGTGTGGATACACTGGACAGAGAAATGATTCACGTCTACAGCAGGAAAGAAATGAGGTAGTATAAGATTTCATTCCACTATTCAAAATGGAACATAACTTAAAACTTATGAATTGTTTATTCTTAAACTTTGATACTTTTAAACCACTATAGGTATCAGTTGCTTGAAACTACAAAAAAAAAAAAAAAAACCTGTGAACAGGGGGACTACTGTATATTTAGAAGATAGGACCCAATGTTACTTGCTGCCAGCCTAGATATGAGATGAGAAAGAAGAAAGACAAATTAAAAATAACTCTTAAATTGCTGGGTTGAAAATGGTAGTACCAGTTGCGAAAAAAATGGGGTTACCCTGATCAAGGGCAAACAGATTGAAAAGGGTAACTGGGACTTCTGCATTGGACACATGAAGTTTGAGAGACGGGTGGAACAATCAAAGGCAAATGTCAAGTGATCTGTGAGTGTTAGGAACCCAGAGGAGAGATCTGAACTGAAACTAGAAATAAGACCCTCGATTGAGATTGAGAAGAAGGTGGAAGAGCCAGCTAAGAAGACAGAGGAGTGGCCGAGCAGTAGGAAGAAGGCGGAGGAGCAGAGCAAGAGAGAAGCGGGAGGTGGACAGGGCTGTTCTGCTGAGAGGTTCTGGGGTACAGGGACCCGCTGGGGATTGGGCCAGTGGAGGTCACTGGTGACTGACAAGCTATTCCAGTGTGGCCATGGAATAGAAGGCGAGAGGGAGTGGAGTGCAGAGTGAAGAGGTGGAAACAGCAAGTGAGGCGCCCTGCCGTGTTTTCCTCACGCTTCACATCTGCCTCGGTTTGGGGGCATTTTTCAGTTTCAGAGTCTGGGGTCTCTGAGGTAGAATTGAGAAAACTCCCTTCCCAGCCTCCTCTGCAGCTGGGCACAGGCACGTGACCTGGCTCCACCAATCAGATCAACCTCCTAGGACACCGGCTGGAAAGAGGCTTCAGAGGGCAGCAGTGGTCACAAGCCATTTTGGACACTTGCTGGCAGCAGCGTCAGTTGCAAGCTGAGCTCCAGGCAGCAGACACACTGTGGTATCTGATGCTCTGTAAGGTGACAGTGGATTCCTCTCTATGTGGTTCTGTGGGGCTATAATTTGGGGTGTTGGTCCTTGGAGCTTATTTTTTTATTCTACTGTAGGCTTCTTCAAAATTCCTTTCAATAAGCTCCTGTTTTGTTTTAATCCTCTTGACTCAACATAAATGTACCAGTTAAGAATTCTGCCTGATTTGGAAGAATTGCAGAGCAGAAAGAAAGGAAGAATCTGAGTCTCCTAGCACCCCGGACACTGCCCCATCCCCAGACTTCTTGTTGGGTTAGATTAGTAAATGCCTCCCCATTACTCAGGTGTTCTGCTGCTAGCAGCCAAATGCACTCCTGTGCCCGAACCTGGCAGCAGACAGTGGAGAGTGGAGAAGGTTAGGGATAAATACTCAGGACTCCATCACTGTAGGACAAGATATTGGTCATCACTGTTATATGGTGGCAAAACATTTGGCCAGACTGTCACCTGCTGCATCGTGAGACATAGACCACATGCCTACCAAGTCTGTAGAGTTGGGGAAACATCAGGAAAAATCTGGAATGGAGCTCCCACTGGGAATGAATTGAGCCCAGACACTGGAGGCCATCAAGCAATGACAGAAGGAAATGTGACAGTGCTTAGAGAAGTATCCTTTGCTGGTGAATGGAGTGAGTCTCATAATGAGATCCTCACAAGATTAATCACACACACATACATGTGCATGCACACACACACTCACACACACATACACACACACACAGAGTTTATTCTAGGCTGATGCAGGAAATAAAACCAGAGCCTAGGCATTCCTCTAGACGTTTCTCATAGAATTGCATCTAACAGAGGGGCCCCCCAGAAAAGAGTAGATGAAAGGTGTTGTCTCCCACCAGTGCTATTATTTTGAATTGCTCCAAAGTACTAATCATTAAACTCAAAACTAGGCCAAAGGCAAACCACCCAAGTCCAGTAGATTTTAAAAATTTAGAATTGTTATGTGTAAGGCTTACTTAGAAAGTGCTGTTAGCTATGGTTACTTGCAAAAAACATAAAAAGACTGGAAGTGAAACCAAGCATCAGGGATGCCCCATCAGCCGCCTATACTGATGCCACCCTTAGTCAGCTTCCCAGCAAGAAGGGCTTTGTGATAATAGTCCACTAGTCCCCCTCTTTTCATGTTGGGCTAGCTTTTCTTTCTTTCTTTCTTTCTTTCTTTCTTTCTTTCTTTCTTTCTTTCTTTCTTTCTTTCTTTCTTTCTTTTTCCAATTAAAAAAAAAAGTCTTTAGGATTGATTGATTGGGGGGAACTGAATTCAGCGGTGCTTCACCACTGAACTACATCCCAGTCTCCCTATTAAATTATTTCTCTGAGACAGGGTCTCAATAAGCTGCCAAGCCTCACTTGAACCTTTAATCCTCCTGCCTCAGCCTCCTCACCCCAGAGGTTACAGGCCTGCGCCATTGCGCCTGGCTCAGATAAGAGTTTGGTTTAAATTCTTGGAAGAAGAAAGAGAGACTGTGGGAAATCACGTCCTATGTGGGTTTAGGGATTCTTCTGGGCAAACTTTATCACTAGTGCTGAGGTAAGAAGAATTCAGGCCTCAGTACCTGAAGAGTAAGTGACAAAAGAACTCAAACAAACTAGGACACTTTTCCAACAAATATATACGGAGGACTGTCCTTAATATATGAAGACTATATTTTTTTTGGAGAAAGAAAGCTGGGCACCATGGCACCTGTCTGTAGTCCCAACCACTCATGAGGCTGAAGCAGGAGGATCACAAGTTCAACTGGACAATTTAGCAGGATCCTGACTCACAACCAAATAAAATGAAAAGGGCTGAGGACGTAGCTCAGTGATACAGCACTTGCCTAGCGTATGTGAAGCCCTGGATTCAATCCCTAGGGCCAAAGAAAGAAAGAAAGAAAGAACCCCCCCCCTAAAAAAAAGAATATACTGGGAGAATAATAAGCAGAAGATCTGAATACACATCACAGGAGAGTTATAAAAGGCCAAAGAATCTTACAAAAAGCATCAGCCTGCTGGGCATGGTGGCACACACCTGTAATCTCAACAGCTCGGGAGGTTGAGGCAGGAGGATCGAGAGTTCAAAGCCAGCCTCAGCAAAAGCAAGGTGCTAAGCAACTCAGTGAGACCCTGTCTCTACTTAAAATACAAAATAGGGCTGGGGATATGGCTCGGTGTTCAAGTGTCCCTGAGTTCAATCCCCAGTACTCTTCCCCAGCAAAAATAATAATAATAATAATAACCTTTTAACTTTACAATACTCATGATGCTATCATCATTGGGATCACACATAAATTTATCTATCTTTGTACTTACATATACCCACATAGTTAAATGCTATACGTGCCCTAGTTCAGGGCCACGTCTTATTGCTGTTATCTTTGCTCCATATGGAGCTACAATCAGATCCTCCTAAAACTAAAAATGACATCATTTCCTTGTTTGAAAGCTTTGAGGAGTTCCCCATTATCAACACCATAAAGTGCAAACTCCTCATCCAGGCCTCCACAATCTGACCTGCCACCCCTCCACCCCTATCTGCCTCACACTTTTGTTTCCAGCTACACAAAACACTATCTTGTAGCTATTTTCTTTGCTTCTTTACAGATTAATTTGCCAGGAATTCCTAGAACCTTCTACCCTCCAAGTGTGTTCTCTGACGTGGGACTCCTGTAGTATCTTCTTTTTTCTTTTTTATTCAGTACCAGGGATTGAACCCAAGGGATCTCTACCACCGAGCTGCATCCCCAGCCCCGTTAACTTTTATGTTGAGACAGGGTTTTGCCAAGTTGCTCAGGCTGCCCTCCAACTTGTGATCCTTGTGCCCCAACCTTCCAAGTGGCCAGGATCACAGGCCCAGCCATGCACCTTCATTTTGGGATTAGTCATACTGCACTTAGGACAGAGCCTAGAAATCATCCCCCCCGCCCCCGGAAGTTAAGCTGCAAGCCAGTGCTGGCAACAGTACCAGTCTGGTGAATAGGATGTTAACATTTAAATTGTTTTGTCATTTTTTTTTTCCTGTTCTGCTAGAACTGATACTTAGCTTCATTTATCATTGGACATGCTCATTATCAAATTTAGGAAATTGTTGGCGATTATATATATGTATCACATCAGATCCTGAGCATCCCAACATTTTTATTAGACCTTTCCCTGTAATGTTCACCACATAAATCTCAGAAACTGAATATATCCAAACTGAATTTTAAAATCAATATTATTTCCTTAAACTCGCTGGTGGGAGCACAGGGCTGCAATCCCAGCGTCCCTGGAGGCTGAGGCAGGTGGACCACAAGTTCAGGCCAGCCTGGGCAACAGTAAGACCCTGCCCCCAAACAAAACAGAAATCAAAAAGGGCTGGGAATGTGGCCGAGTGGTAGAGAGCTCCAGGTTTCCATCCCCAGCACCAGGAAGCGGGGACACTGGTAGGGTTTTATTTTATTTCTGGCTTTGGGTACCAAAGCTACAGCCCAGTCCTCCCTATCTTTTATTTTGAGACAGGGTCTGGCTAAGTTGCTAAGAGTTTTGCTAAGTTGCCCAGGCTGGCCCTGTGATTCCTCTGCCCCAGCCTCCTGAGTCTCTGGGACCACGGGTATATGCCCCACCAGCCCAGGCTCAAACCACTGGTGTTTTAAGGAAGGCAGCTGAAGGCCATGTTTACAGGCTTTTCCAGAACTAGAAACAAATTTTCAGAGAAGGCAATAGCTTTGAGACACTATAACATATACAGATACGTTGAATATCTGTATATAAAGTGATGTGGCATTTTATTCTCATCACATTTTTAAATATAAGAAAAAAGGAATCAGGGCTTGGGTTGTGGCTCAGTGACAAAGTGCTTGCCTATTACGTGTGAGGCCCTGGGTTTAATCCTCAGCACCACATATAAATAAATAAAATAAAAGTATTATGTCTGTCTACATCTAAAAATATTTTTTTTAAAAAAAAAAAAAGGAAGGGGAAAAGATAAGGAAGAAGAGAGGAAACTTACAATCTAAATTTTTAAAGTACAATTTGGCTTCAATTTGTGAATGTCATTAGTTTGAGGGTTCGATTGATTTACCTGCAAGTGACGCATTATTATGTTTATCATAGAAAACCTTTAGAACGCCCCAGCAATGGCTGTGTCTAAAGGAAACAGGTATTTGTTCTCCATGAGTAAGAGTGGATTAAATGAACATATCTAAGTACCTACAGTACATTCCTACATAGTTAGTTATGGATACCTTCCAAATCAAATATTGAGTATTCATCTAGTGACTACATATACTCACTGCATAATCACAAATATCTCCTCTCCACATATTCAGCCTTCAACACAAAATCTTTATAAGGCAGCATGAAAAGGTGCTGATGGCAAAATGGATAAATTAAAGGGTTGCACTAAGAAAAATGAAGAAATAAAGCCATTTACTCATAAAAATACATCATTTATATCTCAAGAATTAGATATGTGGGACAGGCATGATGGCACACAATGTTTTCCCAGCAACTTGGGAGGCTGAGGGAGGAGGATTTTTGCAAGTTCACAGCCAGCCTCAGCAACTTAGTGAGACTCTAAGCAACTCAGTGAGACCCTATCTCTAAATAAAAAATAAAAAAGAGCTGGGATTGTGGTTCAATGGTTAAAAGCCCCTGGGTTCAATCCCCAGAATCAATCAAACAAACAAACAAACAAAAGAATTAGATGTTAAATATCTGAACATAAAGTAATGTAACATTTTATTCCCATCACATTTTTAAGTATAATCCAAGACTAAAAATAGTGACTTTTTTTCTCTCTAGACAGAAGTTTCCATTCCTACACTGAATTTTCCACTCCTATACTGAATTTATTGATCCAATGAAGGTATTATCAGTACAGAAATATATAGCAACTTCTTGAAGAAGAGAAAAAAATAAAGGAAAAGGTATAAATTCTCTAAATTTTCAACTTTTGCCAGTGGAAGTTACTGGCACTGTAGCAGGCATTCCTGTTCATCTCACCTTTGCCCAGGTAACCTTCCTACTTTGTTCCTGAAGAACAGAACACTGTATAATTGCACTGTTGATAATCTAGTGAGGCCTTGGTCCTGCATGGAAGAAATGCTCTATAGTAGCTGCATGGGGCTGTCACGAAGCTCTGAGCTAGATAGATTGCCTAGTATCACATAAGCATATAAAATATGTGGTAAGGTTCTGCAGGGAAAAACATTAACCACAAGAAATGATTTCTTTCATTAGATTAAAGGTAGGAAGAACTTGTTGGGCCTAGTAGTATTCACCTTCAATCCCAGCAACTTGGAGGCTGAAGCAGGAGGATCGCAAGTTTGAGGTCAGCCTCAGCCACTCAGTGAGGCTCTCACTTAGTGAGAATTTACCTCAAAATAAAAAATATAAAGAAAGGATTGGGGATGTAGCTCAGTGGTAAAGCAGCTCCAGGTTCAATCCCCACTACCAAAAAAAAAAAAAGAGGAAGAACTTATTTAAACCCCTGTTTTGAAAATTATCAAGCCAAATTATTACGAGAGTTTTTTGGGGTTCTGTTTTATTTTGTTTTTGTGGTGCTGTGAATTGAACCCAGGACCTTGTGCATGCTAAGCACATGTTCTACCACTAAGTTCCATCCCCAGCTATAAGAGGGATCCTGTAGAACGAGTGCTGACCGTGGGATGTTTAAATTATACCTCTAAGTCTAGGAAAAATCAGGAAGTTAAATTATTTGAGCTGACTTTTCAAATAAAACACCCTCCTTGAATCCCAGCTGTGTCTCTGTTTAATTGGCCAACTATGGGGAGAGCAACTGGGCCTCCATTCCAGTTACAGCAGCCAACCACGTTTTTGGGTCGAGGTAGCGAATAACAGCCGATACTCGAAGCAACCCTGAGGACCCCGAAATCACACCAACAGGAGGAGTCAGATTATCTCGGTCTGATTCCCAGATCACCAACTACGTGACCTTACCCTCACTGTGCTTCAGCTTTCTCGTCTGCAAAATGGGAGTAATGAGAATAGCGCCTAGCAAGGAGTTAGGAAGTGAAAAGCCCTTTCTAAATATTAGCTGTTGTTGATGGTGCTGACCTGGAACTGCATGGCTGCAAAAGTCTTAGGAAAGCATCCTCACCACTGCTGACCTGAGAAGTCCCAAAGCCCACTTCAGTGGAAACAGATGTGAGGTCAGAAAGCCAGTCTCTGACACCCCAGGCACTACCCCCCACACACAATCTCCACCCAGGAAGTGGTTTGGGTTTTATCTGACATTTGTTCTGAGTAATGAGACATAGGTCCTTGCAGGCTCCTGTCCCCACATAGCCTTCCACCCAGCTCCCTGAGGGGAAGCGAAACTGCCTATTGTCATGTCCTGGGGCAGGCGCCTGCTGATTGATGCTTTGACCTGCATCTGAGGTGGCAAAAGAGAAGGCTTGGGTTTGGGAATAGCAACCACAGAAAAGGCAGGCGCCTCTGCTGGGGGACATACGTGGGTCTGAGGCCCAGCCACTGTGGGACACCTTCCCCCTTGCCCCTGAGCCTTGAGACCCTGTCTGCCCCTGGGAGGGCTCAGGCACAGTGAGAAAGGTCCTAGGTGGGCAGGGGTCACTGTTTGGCTGCCCCTCTGGCTGTGGTGTCGAATGGACTCTTCTTCCTATGGTTTCCCCGAGGGCCCTGCTGTGTTCGAGCTGGGAACAGAATGCCTCTCACCCCAGAACCTTCTGGATGGGCTCTTGGTCTGGGCAGAGTTGCCCACCTACTCAGAGTACTCCTTGGTCCTAGTGAAGCCAGACCTGCCCGTACCCCAAGAGGTCCTGGGGCCGTAAGGATTCACGACTCTGGGCAGCCATCACAGTTGCTTTTTCCTCCCTGACTAAAGTATAAGCTCTGAGACACCCACCCCCACCAGCTTCTTGCCAGTTCCCCAGACTTGAGCACAAGAGGCTCTTAGACCAGCCAGAAACCGTCCCACGGAACCCTATCAGTCAGACAGCCATGAACCTTCCGCCTGCTCCACCCTGCCCACCCCCCCCAAATAAAGCTTCCGATTAGAACCTTCCAGAAACCCTAAGGCCAGAGCCTGACAAGGGCTGAAGACACATTCTGGTGAGCTTTCTTTTAAAATTATATGAAGTTTATTTTAAGTTTTACCCATTAGCATATGGTATCTTTGAAAAGAAATTTGCCAACTATCTTTTAAAACACCATAAAAATATTCATCTTCTTTTACTTAGATAGCCCATTTCTGATAGTATAATTTAAGGAAATAATTGAGAGGAAGCAATGGTTAGAACATCTAACCTGACCCCGAAAATGACCCTATGTACAACCCAAAAGATGGTTACATTACATTCGTACATGGCTATCTACTCCATGGTGTCATAGAGCTCTTAAAGATCTGACGAGCTGGGCGTGGTGGTGCACACCAGTAATCCCAGCGGCTCGGGAGGCTGAGGCAGGAGGATTGCAAGTTCAAAGCCAGCCTCAGCAAAAGCAAGGTGCTAAGCAACTCAGTGAGACCCTGTCTCTAAATAAAGTACTAAAAAGGGCTGGGGATATGGCCTCAGTGGTCAAGTATCCCAAGTCCAATCCCTAGCACCAAAAATAAATAAATAAATAAGTTACAAAGATACACAATGCATTATTGCCCTGGCCAACACAAAGTTAATCTGCATGTGACCCAAAGGGACGCCATGTGTTGGGCTGTTAGGACTAGAGAGGACCTGTCCTCCTTCTTCCTTCCCTCCCCCTCAGTCTCCTCCTCCTCCTTCCCTTCCTTCTTTTTTACTTCCTTTACTTTCTCCCTTAGCAGAGGTCATTGACATTTCTGTCTGTCTCCAAGAGATAGGGAAGAGAGCCCAAGATTGGCACTTCCTTGCCCACAGATAGAAAGGAAATGTGCTGAACCCATTTCCCCAGCTTTCCTTCTCATTTCCAAACTCTGTCTCTTCTCTCAGTCCCCGTGGACTCCAAAAAAACAAAATATCACCATCACCACCATCATCATCATCACCTCCACCTCCATCATCCTTGTTGCCAAGCCCAGAGCCCAGCTAAACACCCTCCCTAATGGGTCCCAGTTGTTCTGGAGACCCAGCTTCAGAAACACCTGTTCCTGGAAAGTGCCACACACAGTCACGTCCCAGGGTCCTCAGGAACTGCCTCTGAGGGCCACTCATTGAGGCTCTGCCTGGGCCCAGTCAGCTTGCAAAATATATCCTACAAATTAGTATACACAAGATATTTGCCACTCATTTTGTGGACAATCACTTTATTTTAGTTATCTATTTTTTTAATGTGGTGCTGAGGTTTGAACCCAGTGCCTCACACATGGTACACAAGTGCTCTACCACTGAGCCAAACCCCAGCCCCTCATTTTGTGTTTTAATAGTAATTATTTGAGTAGTTAGGTTGAATGCTGTAACAAATAGACCCCCCCACACACAAAGCTACACTGGATTGGAGGAGTTCTTTCTGTACTTCAAATGTTAATTCTGTTAATTCGTTTGTTGCTCATAACAGTTGCAAATTCCATCCGCTTGCTCCCCTTGGGGAGCAGAGGAGCTAATGCCTAGAAGACCGGCCATGTGCTTGGTTGAACAAGTCCAACCATGGGGAAGCACGTGAGCAGAAAAGTCAAATTGCAGTCCAAAAAGGAGAGCAGATGCTGGTGGGTAAAGGGGGACCCACCTGGCATGGTCAGCAGAGTGGGCCGGGCGGTGGGGAGCTCTGACTCAACAGAGAGCCCAGTGCCCCTGCCAGGGCTGGGGAGAAGCAGGCATTTCACTCTGCCCTTGTGGGTGCAGGGGTTGAACTTGCAGCTCCTCGGGAGCAGCCTGGGCCCCCATCCTTGTCCTTGAGCATGCAACTCACACATAGTCCAACTCCGTGTGACTGGGGCTGCAGCCTCAGCTGTGGGTCAATTCCCAAGTCCAAAACAAAAATTCACCGACCACAAGAGATTAATTTGGCCACATGACATTTCTGAACTTCTGGCCGCAAAAGCCATGGCAATAGAGGGTAAAGATAAGTTGCAAGCGGATGGAATTTGTAACAGTTACAAGTAACAAATGAATTAACATTTGAAGTACAGAAAGAACTCCTCCAATCCAGTGTAACTTTGGGGTATCTATTTGTTACAACATTCAACCTAACTACTCCAAATAATTACTATTAAAACACAGAATGAGTGGACAGATATCTTGGGTATACTAATTTGTAGGATATATTTTGCAAGGGCTGACTGGGCCCAGGCTTGAAGCCACAGTGGAAGTGGACACAGGCTCCCTGTGCGGTTGGGACAGGCATCTTCCCAGGCACTAGACACAGAGCCTCAGGGCTGGCTTTCACCTCTGTACCCTGGACACCACAAAGGACAGGGGACTGACATGATCTGCAGAGAAAAGGGATAGAAGGCCAAGAAAGGAGAGCCCAGAAGAAATTGATCCTCTTGGGCTTAGCAGACGGAAGGGCTTCAGGGAGCTTGGTCTCCTATATGTGTGTGTGTGCACAAGTGTGGACCTGCCACATCCACTTGTGAACTTGCATCCATACACATACCTGTGCACCCACATTGCCACATATGCCCCCCACCCCCCAACAAACAGAGAGATGGCTTCCTCATCACCTTCTCC
Source organism: Callospermophilus lateralis (assembly GCF_048772815.1). Lineage (NCBI taxonomy): Eukaryota > Metazoa > Chordata > Mammalia > Rodentia > Sciuridae > Callospermophilus > Callospermophilus lateralis. Next base: position 146,588,329 of record NC_135307.1, read on the forward strand.
AGCCCCAAGGGGGAAGCACCATCCACCCATGGGCTCGGGCTGAGTCTCCAGGGACAGAGACTGTTCCATCTTTAATTCGGGGGTTTGCAAAGCAGGGGTCAACCCTCTCTTCTGGCACAGGGGGAAGTGGGAACCATCAAGGTTAAAGTTACAGGGGCAGGGAGGACCTTTTGGGTCTTCCTCAGGTTAGAATTGCCCTTCACCCTGGGGCCCCAGCACCTCCACCCTCCTAGAAGAGACCCAGGCCCTGAGAGGAAGTGGGCTGAGAACTGCCATTGACCCACCTGATTCCCTCACTTTTTTTTTTTTAATTCTTAACATGCTGTCCTCCACACCCCAAATTACTAAATCAATGAGTATTTTTACTTTAACCGAGCATTGATTAAGCATATCAAGGTTCAAGGAAAAACTCAACAGTATCCTCAATCCCATCCCCAGAAATAACCAGGGTGCGTCCCAGGGAAGTCAAGCACTGAGGGGCAGGGCCCAGCCCAGCCCTGGGCTTCATTTTGTTTGTTTTTTCTTTGTTCTTCATGATAAAATATACATAACATAAAATTTACCATCTTAGTGAGTTTTTAGGTGTTCAGCTCAGCGGCCTTAAATAAATTCCCTCTATTGTGTTGCCGCATCCGCCATCCATCTCTGGAATGTGTTCTGGTGTCTCAAACTGAACCTTAGCACTAGCTCAACAACTCCCCACACCATCCCCAATCCCCGGCGATCCCCATTCTATTCTCTGTGTCTGAATTTGACGACTCGATGAATTCTATGGAAGTGGAATCATACAAATCTGTCCTTTGGGGACTGGCTGATTACACTGAGCATAAGGTCCCCAAATTCATCATCTGTGCTGTAGCCTGTGTCAGGATTTCCTTCCTTCCTTTTAAGGCTGAGTAATATTCCACTGAATGACTAGGCCACATCTCGTGTATCCAGTCATCCAAACACTGAGTTGAACTGGAGCCTGTTCTGGGGACTTTTCTTCTCTTTGAAGCTTACTGGTGCCCACAGCACCATTTCCCTCTCCCAGATCACAATTAAGTCTCAAGGTTACAGTAAAGTCTTCTCAGAGGTACAGCCAGGAGATTCAGATCTGTGTTTGCAGGACAGAGGAGGTAAGTCAAGTCCTCACCCCACCGCCAGAGGTCGGCTGAGGGGAAGAGGTGGGGACAAAGGGGAAGGGGATGGGCCCAGCTGGGCCCTTAGTGGACTTTAGAGTGACCCACTGCCCAGCACACCTCGACACTGGAGGGGACAGACAATGAAGGGAAAACCTGCACTTCCTCTAGGGGACCAGAAGTGAACAGGGAATATCTCAGGAATCTCCCTAAGAAAGGTAATGGCAGACACAGGGCCTCTACTAGACACAGGTCTACGGCCAACCCTCTGGCCCAGAGAGAATAGGTTAATTGAAAAAGAGGGTCAAAGTGGGAATCATAAAATAAAACTGCCAAGGTTTCAATGTGTGCCCCGAGGTCCATGTGCTGGAAAATTAACCCCCAATGGAATAGTGCTGAGAGGAGGGACCTAAGAATAGTGATTGGGTCCTGAGGGCTCTGTCCCCAAGGGTGGGCTGATGCTGTCATCACAGGGGCTGGTTACTGATCACAGGAGTGGTTCCCGACAAAGGGCACTCTATTCCCCTCTGCTCAGCCTCTCTCTCTCTCTCTCTCCTACACATGTTCTCTTGCCCTTCTGCCTTCCCCCATGGGATGACACAACACAAAGGCCCTTCCCAGATGTGGCCCCTTGATCTGGGAATTCCCACCCTCAGGAGCCATGAGCCAAAGAAGCTTCTGTTCATGACAGAGTTCCCAGTCTGTAGAATTCTGTTACAGCAACATAAGACCAGACAGGAAACGGGCCTGATAATCTAAAGCTTTCAACTGAAAACACACTTGATGACCACACTTTGATGTCGGGCTCCAGGCCTTGAATTTGAGAATGAGCCACTCAGTGAAGTCCACGTCAGCATTTTGTTGTTATTGTTGCGTAAATCACATCCAGAATGCATAGCTGGGATTTCCGGCTTGTTTTCCTTACAGTGGAGCCAGAATTTAAAGACATGGGTGAAATAAGCAACTGAGGTTCCTCTGGAAATGGGTTTCCAACCTTTTACAGCTGTCGTGCCCATGTCCAGTTTGACACTGACTTTTGTAAAACAACTTATTTTTCTCAAGTGTTTGCAAAGCATCCAACCTGCAGATCAGAGGAAGAAACCACGCATTCTTATGCCCCTCATCTCTTCTTGGTTAACTCCACACTTACTAAGATTACATCATGATTACAAGTGCACCTGTCACAAACACGTGTGGGGATGAGCCCACAGACTCTTGGGGCCACGTAGCGTGCTCTACAGGGCGAGCTGGTAAAGCGGGACCAGTCACAGCCCCCTCGCAGCTGCCAAGGTTATAGAATTGGGATCCTTCCCAACATCAACTTTTTAAAAAAAGTTAAACTTAGCATTAAAATAAAAAGCAAACTATATAAAATTCTATGCACTATCCCTACCCATTTTCCCCAGCTCCTTCCAAAGGCCCCAACCTCAGCTCCCCATGGAAGCTATGGACAGAATCATAGACATTTCATACACATGGTTGACACTGAATTTTTTTCACTTAGCATTTTGTCATAAATATTTTCACTACAGCTCATTCTTGGCTCAGAGGAGAGGACATGGCAGTTCTTATTTCCTGCTCCTTGGAGGGATTCCTCAGCACACGGTGCTGGTATCTGATATTATAATCTTGGGTGTCCCCAAGAGACTGTGAGCCTTGGGGGCAGAGGCTGGGCCTTCTCCATCTTTATTTCCCAGTGCTGAGCACAGAGAAGTGCTCAGGAGGGATGGACCTGGAGTGAGCCAGGCGTGTGAGTGACAGTGGGATGAAAGAGGGACCCTATCCAGGTCCCTAAGGCATGGGGAGTCTCCAGTGCCAAGTGTGTCCCAGTGCCGAGCACAGCAATGGCTGAGGCTGAGGCGGAGGCTGGGGCCTTCCAATCTTACTCCCCACCAGCAGAGGGAAAGAAAGGGCTGATACAGCCCAAACTGAAAGATGTGACATTGATCCAGCCCCAGACACAAGGCTCTCTCCTTACAAGCTCATTCATTCTTCCTAACTATAAAGTCTAACTCTTTCCATTTTACAGATGGGAAAACTGAGACTCAGAGAAATGAAGCAGGTGTACAACTCTCATCTCTGACTCGGGTCTACCTGGAGTGCGAGCTCCTCCCCACCTCATAGAACGTCACCACAGGTGGAATCAACAAATATGGAGGTGGTCAGTGTTGGGCTGTACCATCTCCACTTGCAGATGGAAAAGTGGAGGCCCCGTGGCAAGTTACAAGTCGCGATCATAGTTGGTTGGGCGGCAGCCACCTCCAGACTGGCACCAGCTTCCCACCTCTAACCCAGCTTGCCACTCTGAACTGTTCCTTGTATCATCTGCTTTCATAACCCTCACCCATGACATAGGAATCATAACAGCTTTTAACTCATGCAGTTGTTGAGATGAAATGAAACATTGTTCAAGAGCTTAGATCTGCCATTCCTCCCCACCTCTCTATAAAAGTGAGCTGTTACTTAGTTTCATTTGGAGCCTCCCTTGGGCTGAGCTCTGATGCAATTCAAAGAAGCAAAAGTGGGACTCTAAAAGCATGACTGGGGAGGACATGGACATTCCTGAAATCAGCACCAGCAAAGACAACCAACACAGTACCATTTCTTCCACAATCCCTTGGTACGGGAAACATTTCTTTGTTTTTCAAATAAAAAAATTCAAAACTCTTAAAAACAATTGTCTTTGACAAGCAAGGAATACTTGAACTCATTCCCACAGTGCAAGTCCAGCGCTGCAGCGGTCTCCCTGCAATCCCCCCACTTCAGTAGGGGACTCACTTCCGTCTGCATGCCTTGCCTCCACTGGGAAGTTCATTTTCAGTGGGTCATGTTCAGGGTCACCCAGGGGCTGGGAGCTGAGTCCTTCTCTACAACTTGGGAAAGGATTGGGTCTTTGTCCACTGTGGCCACTACCCTAGGCCTGTGCCACCAGCAAGGAATTCAGTCTCCAGGTATATCGTGCATAGCTCCTCTGCACCCCCAAACCAGGACACTGAGCTACTGACAAGATGAAGACTGACCTTGTGTTGCTTGAGTAAGACTCCAATACCTATATCCCCTGCCCCTTTTGTGGTGGCCCCCTGTTACAGTTTAGATCTGAAATGTACCCCCACCCCCACCCCCCAAAAAGTTCATGTGTTGAAGACTTGGTTCCTGGTACAGCAATGTCCAGAGTGGGGGGCGGGGGGGGTTGAGAAGTGATCATATCATGAGGGCTCTAGCCTTATCAGTGGATTAATCCATTTGATGGATTGATCATTTGAATGGACTGATGGGAGGTAGTGGAAACTAGGCAGGTGGGGAATGGCAGAGGAAGTAAGGAGGTCACGGGGTGGGGGGTGCTCTTGGGGACTGTAGCTAGTTCCTGGACACACATTCTCTTCTCTCTCTCTCTCCCTCCCTCTCTCCTCTGCTTTCTGACTGCCATTAGCTGAATTGCTTTCCTCTGCCACACCTTTCCACCATGCTGTTTCTGCCTCAGAGCCAGCCAACCATGGGTTGAACCCTCTGGAACCCTGGAACCCTGTGCCAAAACAAATCTTACCTCTCCTAAGTTGTTCTTGTCAAGTATCTGGGTCACAGCGATAAAGAGCTGACTAACACACCCCAGTTCCGGTCGAGCCACTCTCTTCTCCCTCCCTCCAAAGCACTAGCCTCCATTCTGTTCCCTTCAAGGAGCCAGCTCACCATTCCCTAGGGGCTGACTCACCAAGGCCAGTGGCAACCCATGGGATGGCTCAGCCCCTTCTGACCCCCGGGGGCGGCTTCCCTTTCCTAGGTTGGGGGTGGAAAACCAAAAGGAAAGAGCCACACCCCCAAACCAACCAGACACAGGTTATTTGTTCTGGAGTCACTCACCTTTTCCCACCCTCCCTCTGGAAGGGCCCCGGTGGAACCCCGAGTTCCTGCCAGGCCTCTGCCCCAGGCTGCCCCGGAGGTGTGGGTGGAGGATGTGGTCTCCAGCTGTCCCAGGGGACTTGGTGGAGGCCTGGGCAGGGAAGGGGATGCTGGACGTCTCCCTGGTCGGTTCGCATCAGCTACCTAAGGGTACATTTCCTGTTGAAGACTCGCCCTGTTATACAAGGTACAAACAGCAAGTGTAGACGCAGATGTCCCAGGGCAGGGTGAGCAGGGCCTGGGAATCAGAACACATGGAAAGTCATCTCCCACCTCTGATTACTGGAGATCCTAGAGAGAGCACCCTTCAGTCTGAACATGTAAGAAAAGAGGTCAACTCTGAGCTGAATGGGCATGAAAAGAGGAAGGGTTAACGGTGTTACAGTTGGGATTTGAAGTTGGATCCCCTGAAGGCTCATGTGTTGGAGGCTTGGTCCCCAAGGCAGCAATGTTCACAGGTGGGGCTTTTGGGTAGTGACTGGATCATGAGGTCTCTGACCTCATCATGGTTCATAATTTAATGGACCTTGGGGAGGTGCTGGGACTGCAGGAGGTGGGGCCTAGGTGGAGGGAGGAGGTCACTGAGAGGAGAGGGTAACTCTGGGAGGGCTTATCTTGTCCCTGGGCCTTGCTTTGCATTCTTGCTACCTAGCCCCCATCTGCTCTGCCACTTGCTCCCAGCCATGATGTCGTGCCTTGCCGAGGGCCATAGTGATGGGGCCAAGAGACAATGGTTGTTCTTGCCAAAATAAGTATCCTCCCTTTAAGTTGTTTTTCTGAGTCAATTCAAGGTACCGTAACCAATTGCCATAGACTGGTGCCTTTAACAATAGACGCTTATTTCTCAAAGTTCTGGAGGCTGGAAGTCTAAACTGGAGTTCCCAACATGATTGGGAGGCGATGACAGCTTTTTTCCTAACTGGCAGATGGCCACCTTCTTGGTGTGTGCTCATGTGACCTTTTCTTAGTAAAGGCAGAGAGAGAGAGAGAAGAGAAGAGACAGAGATCTGTTTTCCTCACGAGAGGCCCCACCATGGGGACTCCACCCCACCACCTCATCTAAGCCTAATCACCTCCTAAGACCCCACCTCCTCATAGCCTCACACTGGGGGTTAGGGCTTCAACATATGGATTTTGTGGGGAACACAGACATTCACATGCTCACATGCACATACACGCGCGCGCACACACACACACACACACAAATGAAAAAAAAAATCAGCGGCAGAATGAGTTGAAGATTCAGGTCCTTTGGCGCCCCTTCTGTGCTCTGATGGCTGGGTCTGCTACAGAACCTGGGAGGGGTGATCTTTCATGAGCTACAGGCAGCTAGGAGGGCACCACAGGGGGAACAGCACCTCTAAGGCATTAGGAAGCATGGTTTTGAGCAGTGTTGGGGCAGGATGCAAAAGGAAGGTTTGTGAAGTGGTGTGCAGGAAGAGGTGCTAAACCATTTTGAGCATATGGTTAAGCTGAGGAAGAAGAGGAAGAGGAAGAGAGGAACAAATAATGAAGGGGACCCCGTGCACAGTCTCCAGCACAGAGGGAGTAATCTCCAAAGAAGTATTAAACAGAAACCCCTTGTCCTGAAGGCCATTTCCCGCCCAGCCAGCAGCCCCTTCTCAATGGAAGGTGAATTTCCTCTCCTTCCCACTGGCTTTCCCAGAGTCACCGTGACCAGTGTGAATTGCAGAAGGACCATCTGCAGACACAAAGAGGGCAACATCTTCTGCTGGAGAAAACCAGCCGGCATCTCTGGGGCCTGGCCAGGAGGAAATCTAAGCTTTGGAGAAACCAGCAGGGACAAAGGCACCTGCCAGGAGGGAAATGAGAAACTCTCACTGGGAACCACGTGGCTCTGCTCCCAGACCTCTGGCCGCAGATGACCGCTTATCATTGAAGGGGACAGTCGCAGCAGTGAAGTGGAGCCAGGCCCTCCTGAGGCTGGCCTCTTGAGAGAGGTATTTCCGGCACAGAGAGGCCCAATTTTCCAACTGGGGACACTGCAGCATCTGTAAGAGAAAACAGGCATGTGTCCCAACCCTGAGGCCCAGCCTTTGCCAATACAGATAAAAAGATCTGTTTCTCCTGGGGCCTCTCTCTCTGCTCTCTGAATGCTTTCTAAGGCTCCAAATCAGCTCTACCCAGCATGATAAAGAGGTGTGGGAACCCCAAGCCCTAGGGACTGGCTCCAGCCAGGTGGCAGGAGGACTTGGCCAGACAATGGTAGAAGGGGAGGGGCCCAGGCAGGGGCCTCCTCTGCCCCACAGAAGAGCCCCAGATGGCGAGGAATTTAATGGGTTGTGTATTGGATCCTGGATCCTGGATCCTGCTACCAACAAGATAATCACTTGGAGGAATATTTTCAGATGGTTGATGTCAATGTACTCAGTGTCAATGTGTGGCCTCAGACAGGACCCTGAGGGTCCTGGCCTCCAGAAGTCCCTTCTTAGCACAGCACTGATTACTGCGTCCATGATTTCTCTGCAGAGAATTTCAAGTTTCTTTCTCCCCATTATACACATTTAAAAAGAAAGAAAGAAAGAAAGAAACTTGAATAATACTGTCATGAATTAAATTGTGTTCACTTCCCTTTCAAATTCCTAACACCTAGAACTTCAGAATGTGCCCTTATTTGGAATAGGGTCACTGCAGATGTAATTAGTTAAAACAAAACCATACTGAAGTAGAGTCACCCTAATCCTGTACGACAATAGTCCTTTAAAAATGGGGGGAGGATAAGGACAAAGGCACAGAGGGAAGACAAGACACAAGGAGAAGACTACCTCCCCCAAGCCAAGGAGAGAGGCCTGGAACAAATCCTTTCCTCAACCCTCAGAGGCACCAACCCGTCAACACCTTGGTCTTGAACCTTGACCCTTCATGACTGGGAGTCCCCACATCTCTGTTGTTAAGCCAGTCAGGTCATGGTTCTTGTCCAGCACCCCAAGTGCCCTCTATTAAATGCCTTAGAGCTGGAAATGCCTTGAGCAGTTCCCGTTTCTTACACTGAATCCTGATTGATTACAATAATTTGGTAAGTTTTATTTTTAAACCTTCTTCAGAGAAGTTAAATGACATTTACTCATTCCCTGTTTAAAACTATAAAATAACACCTATTGGTTGAGGGCTGGGGATATAGCTCAGATGGTAGGGTGTTTGCCTAGCATGTACAAGGCCCAGGGTTCAATCCCCAGCACTACTAAAAAAAAAAAAAAGAATCTATTGATTGAGGAAAATTTAGGAATTACTTGAAGAGTACACAAAAGAAAAGAATCCCTGCTAGCAACTTTTTAAAATAGTTATTTTTCAGTTGTAGGTGGACACAATACCTTTATTTTATTTATTTTTATGTGGTGCTGAGGATCAAACCCAGGGCCTTGCATGTGCTAGGTGAATGCTTACCACTGAGCCACAATATTTTTGAGGTCTTTCCAGGGAGTCTTTTCTCTGTGGATATGCACATTCCCTTCTATGCCTCCATGATTATAAATGGAGTTCTATAACTTTGATTTATTATTATTTATTATCATTCCTATTTATTATTATTTATTATTATTCCTATCACAATGTGAACATTTCCTGATATTGTCGTGTTGCCTTTAGGAAGAGCATTTTGAATGGATACAGAATGCAGTTCTGAAGTTCACTTTCTGGTTTTGTTTGTTGCTTATTTTGTCTCCCTGGGATTGAAGTTAGGGCTTCACTTATTCTACCACTTAACTAAATCCCTCATCCCATTTTTAAACTTATTTCTTTTGTGAGATAACCATAAAAGAGGCCATTAACACACATACAGTACAAATAATAATTATAATATGAATGTTGGGCAAAGAAAGCGTGTTCGTTGAACCCCAGATATACTTATGCAAAATTTGATCACTATCTTTGACTTTTTGATAATTCTTTCCTTTTCTTGGTTATTTTACATCTCTGGATTCATTTCTAGATGATATTGTATGGTTTCACTTGTTTTTGAATTTCTGTAAATGAAAGCACACAGTATTGCTTTTCTTTCCCTTATCTTTGGGATTCATCTATTGCTATATGTAGCGATTGTTTGCTGGTTTTCATTGTTAAGTAGTATTTCATGGTATAAATATATACCTTAAGTTTTACCCATAAGTTATTCATCCATTTTTGCTTTTTGTGGACATTTGGGCTGTTCACAATGTTTGGTTGTTATGAGCATTTTCTTTTCTTTTTCTTTCTTTCTCTCTCTCTCTGTTTTCTTTATTATTATTATTATTATTATTATTATTATTATTATTATTAGGTGTAGAACCCAGGGCCTTGCTCATGTTAAGCAAGAGCTACCACTGAACTACATCCCCAGCCCTATTGTGAACATTCTTGCATTTGAATCCTAATGTGTATGCCATTATATGCATTTCTACTGAGCAAATTCTTTGGAATAGTATTGCTGGATCACAGAGTATGTGTGCTGAACTGGATCCGATAGTGCCAAACTGGCTCCCATCATCTTTATACCCATACACACTCCCAGCAGCCGTGCATGAGTTCGCGTTCCTCTATATCCTCAATGACACCACAACGGTCATCAGACTTGAAATTTATACCAGTTCTGGGGTGTGTGATGGGAGCTTGTTATGGTTTTGATTTGCAAACACCTGCTGACTCATGAAATTGATCATCTTTTCTGGTTTATTGGCCATGAGAATTTCTTTTGTGTGTTTGTGTGTGTGTTTTGTACTGGGGATTGAACCTAGAGGAACTTTGTCACTGAGCTACATCCTTAGCACTTTTTACTTTTATTTTTTGAGACTGGAACTCGATAAATTGCTGAGGCTGGCCTCAAACTTGAGAGCCTCCTGTCTCAGCCTGCGGAGTCAATGGGATTACTGGCATGTGCCACCACACCCAGCTGGGGATTTCCTTTGTAAAGGAATTTGTGTTCAAATTGTTTGCCCATTTCCATGGGTTTGCAGTGTTGTTCTTATTGGCATGTAAGGGTGGTTTTTTAAAAGTATTTTTTTAGTTGTCAATAGAACTTTGTTTTATTTATTTATATGCAGTCCTGAGAATTGAACCCAGTGCCTGAAACACACTGAGCCTATAACACCAGCTCTGTAAAGGTGGGTTTAAAACACACACACACACACACACACACACACACACACATTTTTTTTTGTTGTAGGTGGACACAATACCTTTATTTTATTTATTTATATGTGGTACTGAGGATCGAACCCAGTGCCTCACACATGCTAGGCAAGTGCTCTGCTGCTGAGCCACAACCCCAGCCCCTGCTAGGGGGTTTTGAATGTTCTAGATTTAAGTCCTTGGTCGGTCATATGTGTTGCAATTATCTTCTCCCAATCTAAGGCTTGTCTTTTTGTTCTCTTTAGCCTTTTGATGGACATGGATTTCTGTGTCTTTTCCTTCATAGTTACTACATTTTTAGGGTCTTGTTTAAGAGACCGTTCCTTATCCCAAGGCCTAAAGGATACTCGACTTCCTAAGTTTTATCTTCTTATCTTTCAGTGTCAGGTCTTCTGTCTCCCTATAATTATTTTGTAGGTGGCATAAGCCCAGGGTCCACTTACATCCAGTTGTTCCAGTACTACTGTTGAACACTCAGACCTCCGACACACCTGCATGCCACCTCTTGGCCACCTTTGGTATCCACCAACACAAAGACCTGTTTCTGAGCTTTCTAGTCTGACCCATGCCTCTGCCTGCCCACCCCAGGCTTCATGTGAGCAGGCCCTTATGACAGAGGGGTGTGGCACAGTTGTGTTTTGGAAATAAGTGTTTCCCCCACCCTACTAATCCCTGCTGCCCTTTGCTGCTTCCTCGCTCAGAATAGGAGTTATAAAACATCCTTTTCCTCAAGGGACGACTGCAAAACATCAGATGATAAAAAAAGACAACAAATATAGACAGTCCCTAACTTATGACAGGGGGGTGTGATTTAATGTCAGGATATAACTCCATCATAAGTCAAGGGCCATATATAGTCAAGTGTTTGACTTTTTAACTTAAAAAGCAAACATGTAAGTCAGAGAAATCATCTCACACCCCTGAGATAAAACCCTTGGATGCACAGAAGCAAGGGGACAGCTTAGAGATGGGCCACCTGTGTCTGGACCATTTCTCCTGACTCCAAGGGTTTGGGGGAGCCTGAGGGCCGTGGAAACTGTAGGGTTCAGGCTGTGAGCTAGACTCCAGATTCACCCGTGTGTCTGGCAATGCTGGGCAGGGAAGCAGAAGAGATCCAGAAGGTGGCAAAGGGTTCCTGGATAGGACAAGGGGTACTACCAAGACTGAGAAAGAAGCCTTGTAATGGAGTAGGGAGGACATGGCAGTGATTGTGGAGCCCCTGGCCAGAGACCAGTGGCCAGGACATCTCCACAGTCATTCCACCCCACACTTCAGGCCTCCAGGCAATGCAAACTAGAAGTGGTGAGAAGGGAGCCTTGCCTCGTTTCCAACGGAGGGTGAAGGCCTCCCTTCCAGTCAGTGCAAGAGTCCCTTCTCAGGTCTCTGCATACATGTCCCTTATGAGATTGAGAATGAATCTACCTCAGATGAGTGGTGAATTCCATTTAGAGCCTTTTCTTCTTATGAGATGTTTATATGATTTTTTATTTTATTCTATTAAAGTGATACATTTTTTTTTACTTGGAGACAATTATTTTTCATTTTTATACATGACAGCAGAATGCGTTTCAATTCATTGTACACAAATAGAGCACAGCATTTAAATTCTCTGGTTGAATGTGATGTAGAGTCACAACACTCATGTAATCATATACGTAGCTAGGGTAATGACGTCCGTCTCATTCCACCATCTTTCCCGCCCCAGGCCCCCTCCCCTTCTCACCCTCCCCTTTGCCCAATCCAAAGTTCTTCCATTCTTCCCATGCCCTGCCCCCATCATGGATCAGTAACCTGATGCATTCTCTTGACTGATCTTGGAGTAAGTACCACAACAACCCACCATTCCTGGCCCAACCCTCCCACGTTGCTTGACTCAACTGCTAACATTTTTACTATGGTTTGACTGTGTCTCCCAAAGCTAATTCTCATGGGACAGTGTTGATCAGTGGGACTTTTAAGAGGTAAGCAGGTCACCAGGGCTCTGCCATCACAAAGGGATTAAAGCTGTTATCTTGGGAGTGAGTGAGGTATTCAGGGAGTGGGGTTTCTGGTTTTTCTCCCTTCCCTCCCTCCTTTCCCCACCTTCAGTGCACAAGCCCCCCGCCCCACTTCCACCTTCTTCCAGGGATGACTCAACGATCCTTGACTTGGACTTCCAGCCTCCAGAATTATAAGAAATCAATCTCTGTTCTTTATACATGGTCCAGTTTCAACTACTCTGTCATAGCAGCACAAAGAGATAATTTGATAAGGAGTTTTGTGTCTATGTCCATAAGAGATCTTCTCCTATGATGGAATTTTCCTGTGATGTCTTTGTCAGGTTTTGGTATTGAGATTTGGCATTTTCTCCTCCTCTATTTCCTAACAATGTTTCTGGTTTTTTTTTTTTTTTTCATTAAATCTTGATAAAATTCATCAGTAAATGAAGTCATCTGGGCTAGATTTACCCCTCTCCCCCAAGGACAGGTGATTTTTTTTATAATTGCAAAGTAAATTTCTTATTACATATAGAGTTATTTGGTTTATCTATTTTAACTTATGGCAACTTTGGTAAATGAGTTTTTTTTTTTAAATAAATATGATCATAATATTGTCTTACTACTTTTTTAATAGCTAGCTCTAGGATCTAGTGGTGATGTCCTTTTTTTCATTCCTGATATTGTTAACTCTTGGTTTGTCCTTTTTCTTTCTTTCTTGTCCTCCCCCTCCTCTTCTTTTTCATCCTGGGAATTGAACGCAGGACCTCATGAATATTGAATCAGCACTCTACTACTGAGCCACATTCCCAGTTCCTATTCTTTTTTTTTTTTTTTCTCCTAATTAGGCTTACAGGGTTTTGCCAATTTCTTTACTTTTTACTTTTTTTTTTTTTTTTTTTGCTATTTTCAATATGTTTTTAAGTCTATCTAGTGAATTCTTCATTTTAAATGTTGTCAGAATATGAAGTTTTTTCTATTTTCTATTTCTCAATGAAGTTTCTCAATATAGCTTATTAAGACAACATTTCCTGTCAGTCCTTGAATCTTTTTATAAGAGCTGTTTCGAAGCTCTTATCTACTAATTTGAACAGCTGGTTCATCTCAAGTTTTCTATTGCCTGATTTTTTCCCTCGACTATAGGTCACATTTCCTTGTTTATTTACACAGCTACTAATCAAAAGTTAATAATGTTTTCTGTGGTGGCTGGGCAACTAGCAGATCTTGGGAAGAAGCCCTAGTGCAAGTGCTAGTATTTATAGGGCCTCATGTAAAGAGGATCTAGGGTGAGGATGTGAGTTCTAAAACTCTATCCAAGACACTAAGAAACCCTGACTAAGAGGGAAATTCAGATGATCTGTTGTATAAGCTCTGGATTGTGTTATCTTCCTCTGAAGAGAATGGATTTTAGTTAAATTCCTGAATGTTAAATTTCTGATAGATCATCTTGATTTTATGAAGACATTATTAGGGAAGGTCTGTTTTGGTACATATAGTTTAGGTATGCCATTGGTCTTATGATAAATATGAGACATATTCTTTGCTCCGAATATATGGCCCATTTGGGGTTTCAGTGGAAATCTCAGGGTGTTTATGAAGCCTCTCTAACTTGATGGGACTCTTTATTCCAAATACTGACTCCTCTGCAATAGGAGCTAATCTCTAATTAGCTTTTCTCAGCCCTCCAGCTATTGCTTTCTGATAGATTCCTTGGAGACTCCTCTAGGCAAATATATGTAGAAGTGAGTTGGAATCAGAAGGAGAGTGAATATGCAGATTTGGGAGTTCCTACCAGTCTCCCTGCTTCCTGGGACTTATTCCTCTACTTCAGGGACGCTGGCAGCTTTCAATTCCATCTTATGATACCTCAAGCCAATAATAATAATGGAACTTTCCAAGTTCTCTGTAGCCTGGTGAGCACCATCCAGGGAAGGGCTATATAAATAATATTCATTTGCTCCAGTGCAGTTCCCTTGTTTCCAAAGTCAGATTCTCTTTTTTCTACCTGATCTTGATTATTTTGCAAGGCCTTCCAATAGTTGTTTCTTTATATTTTGCTTTTTATTGTTTCTACTTTTTTCTGTAGTTTATAATTGCTATTTGTGAAAGGATTAGTTTGATTCAAGCCACTCCACCACTCCTGAAACTAGAATTTTCCAAATTCTGTGCATTTTGAAAAAAAATTATTTTATTGAATCTACACTAAATAGCATGTTTACTGAGTGCTAAGGTTTGAATGTGTCACCCAGAGTTCCCTGTGTTGGAAACCTAATCCCTAAATTCATAGATTGATGGGATTTGCAGATGATGTCTTTGAGAGGTAATTCCAATTAGAGGTGGTCATGAAGGTGGGACCCCATGATGGCGTAAGGCTTTCTAAGATGAGGAAGAGAGAACTGAACTAGCATGCTTGCTTTGTCTCAACAATGTGATACCTTTCCACCATGTTATGATGCAGCAAGAAGACTTATCAAATGCTACCACCATGCCCTTGTACTTCCCAGCCTCAAGAACTGTAAGCTAAATAAATTTCTATTTTTTGTAAATAATCTGGTCTCAAGTATTTTGTTATAGTGACAGAAAATGGACTTTAAAAAATTTAACCTTTTAAAAAGCAGAGGAAATAAAAATATATAAACTATTTATGAGCTCCCTAGTTCTAAGTTTTGAAAACTTCCATTCAAGGAGCTTCCTTTTTCTGATAACCCATGAGTCATCTAAGTTGAGAATCTTAAATCTTTCTGGCAATTAGGGATACACTGCATTTTCTTTTTCCACAGACATGGATTCTGGAATAAGTCTGATGTGGTGTTGAATTTTGGATCTGCCATTTATAGCTCTGTGATCTTGGACATGTTACCTAAACTCAGCACTTCTTTTTTTTTTTTTATTATTGGTTGTTCAAAACATTACAAAGCTCATGATATATCATCTTTCATACATTTGACTCAATTGGGTTATGAACTCCCATTTTTACCCCAAATACAAATTGCAGAATCACATCGGTTACACACTCACCTTTTTACATAATGGCATATTAGTGACTGCTGTATTCTGCTTCCTTTCCTATCCCCTACTATCCCCCTCCCCTCCCCTCCCATCTTCCCTCTCTACCTCATCTGCTGTTTAAACTCAGCACTTCAATTCCTCATCTGCAGCTGAGTTCAGGAATACTGATCTCACAGGGATTGATTCACAGTAAATGAAGTGCCTGGCACTTCCTAACTGCTCCATAAATGTTAACTTCAAGGTTCCAGAGAGAAAACAATCCATATCTGTGAAATAAGGTTCTTGTTCTTGTACTGGAAGCTGTTTGATTGTTTTCACCTAAAAAATGAAATTCCCAGGCTGTCTTTATAGAAATATTTAATTTTAGCTATTATATTCCTTTAACTAATAACTCAGCCAAAATAAAGGGAACTAGTACTGGCTGCACTCCATGACCTTCCAGGTTCCTGGGGGTTCCCAAAGATGATTGAGTTGGTCTTGACCACCTTGATATGGTGACCAGGCAACCAGCAGATGGAGACCCAAAGTCCCCAGCTAAGAGAGGAAACACACCTCAGCAAGTGCAAAGGGGGCCTGGGATTGGGATAGGAAGGCACAACCAAACGTGGAAAGGCCGAACTGAAAGGGTAGTGTTGCTGGAATCCACAAGTGGACATTTAGGCATAGGATGCCTCTTGGCCATCTTGGATTCTTCTTCAGTAGAGGGAAGGGGTGAATGGGCTGCAGTGATGGACAGGGAGTTGTTGAGCACAGAGGAGATTGAAAAAGCATGCAGAGGCTACTCCAGCAGAGCCTAGGGCAGCCAGGCCACATAACCTGGGATTGAACCGGTGCAGTGTCTAAGCAGGAAAGTCAGATAAGATTTGTTTTGTTTTGCTTTAAGGAAGGGGCTGGACTGGAGGAACTGGAAATGGGCAAGTCATACTTTTGTCAATGCAGCTTTGTCTGGATATAATGGGGTAGGGGAGGGGCCATCCTGGTGACATTAACTGGATTTGGCAGCTTTGATGACTCACCAGATGTGGGTGTGGAAGGAGGTGACATTTCGGAGTGGAAGGTGGAGATGGTGTGGAAAATGGCATTATAATTGGCCTAAAGGGACAAGAGAATCAAGTCCAATTGATTCTCTATTTAATCTTGGGAGGTGATGGAAAGATAACTGTTCTTATTTTACAGCAAAGGAAGCTGAGTTCTGGCCCACAGAATTTGTTCACAATCACACAGCTGCAGCCAGGCAGATTGGCCCAGAACCTGGAGGAGTGTCTGTGGAGTTGATCCAAACCAGTGCTGTGCTGGTAAATCCAACTTGGAAAAAAAAAAAAAAAAAAAACTACTTTGAAGCATTTGCCATTTCCTATAGTGTAAATACTTCATCTCAGTGGATTTCAGGCTCCTGGTACGATGTCACTAAACATGGAGTTGGGAATCAGTGTTCATGAGCCAGTCCTAGCTGGCCAGGGCCTCTGGCCGACTTGCTCAAGTCAGCCTGGTTCTGAGGCCCGTCTCCTACCTCAGTGCCAAAGCAAACATCACAATCAGCCCAGTTCTTTGTCTTTTTATTCACTGCCCTACACCTTAAATTCTCTTGGACTTATGTAACCACAAATTGGTCTATAAAATGGGGAACAGGGAAACACCTAACAGTACCGTAAAATCACTATCCTTCATCCTGTCTCCAGCCTGAGTTCTTCTACTTTGGGATGTACAGTTTAGTTGATGCTTCTGGAGCCATATGCAAGCAGCACACCCCATGGAGAGGGGTGTTTTGCTAAGAGCACATAGGAACAGTGCGGCAAGCTCTCATCTAGTTTTAATGCTGGCCTGAGGACTGCAGACTGGCAAAATTCCTAGATTAGCAGTAATGGATACCTGCTTGCCATTTAGAACCCGAGCACAACACTTTCTTGTCACAAGTAGGAACTGTGCTTCTGATGTCACAATCTGCAAATGAATTTCAATTTGCACAGTATTATCACCAAAGTTGGCAGCTCTGCATTCTCTCAGACCATTCATTTTAAGACAGTCTGCAGTGTTTTAGTAACAAACCCATGAAAGTCGTATGTATCACATTTTCTCTTAAATCTTGTGGCCTGTGGATATTTTTCTTTTAATTTGAAACTGACTGCTGTTGAGGCAGAAGAAAGGCAAACACATATAGTTGGGAAATCAAGACGAGCAGAGTCTTGCTGTCAGTGGACCCCTTGGGGGAGAGAAATGGAGAAATTTGGGACAAACTCGCCTCCCGAAGCAACTAGGGGGCTGTGGAGTGACTTGGAGGAAAGTAACTTGGAGGTACAGTTGGTAGGAGTGACTTGGAGGGAACGGTCACAGCATCTAGCCCTTGGCTAGAGGGGAAGGCAGTGAGATGGGACTGGAGGCCACTGGTCCAGGGCCATGAGGGTCCCTGAGACTGATATGAAGTAGAAGCCCACATCTTCCTCACTCCCTGGGGGATCTGGTAGCTGAGACCTATCTCCTCAACAGGCAGAGGCCAAGGCTGCCCAGCAACTCCTGGCAGACCCACAACAAACCAGTTAGGGTTGCACAGGGCCTTCTGATCTGCCCTAATGATGGAACATACAAGTCACACCCTCCTGAGGACATGGCCCAGACAGTGACTGTGCTGACAAACTGCCTCAGAGAAACTGCTCAACATTTTGCTGGAAGGCACATCCTTTCGGGAGAGAAAGGCCCATCCCCAAATCTAACTTTACGGAAGGCCCATGAATCATAATGCAAACCCCTCATTACCAAGTGACAGGCTGGTGAGCCACTTCAGTCCTTTGGGATCACTCTAAGTTGCTAAGTTACATCTATTAAGAGTTGCTTCCCTGGAGTCCACGGCCCTCTCAGAAATCCCCACTTCAATGATGCAGGGGTGGAACAAGGACCTCTCCTTGTCCTTTTCTGCCAGGGGATGGGCTGGTATCTTGCCTTTACCACCTGCACCCCCTATAAAAGCAAACAGGGAGTCTTCAAGAGCTGGGACTCTAGCCCATAGCCAAACACTACCTTCAAATCCAGTAATGTGCTATGGCTTCTAAGCAGCACCAAAGCCAGATAAGAAATTATAACTATTTTTAATATTTTTTTCTATAAATACATCATCCATCTTCAAAAAACTTGCCTAGAACATGTCAGTAGTTTCATCTTTGAACATCAAAATTCATTTCCCTCTGTTTGCAAATGTCTACTTTTCCTTACCAGAAAATCACTTCCGGCTCTCCAGGGGATGCCTGGTATTTCTGGTCCCATCTAACCTTTATTCAGTACTCTAGTCGCCTTGCCAAGTCTGGAAAAAGCTGCCCTTATCTTGAGCTGGCAGCTTCGGTCCATGCCAGGCCTAACCTGTCTCCTGGGAGGAGGCTCATCACTCCCTGAGTCATCAATATATCTGTCTGCCCTTTTTCTCTCACTCTGTTGTGACTCAAGTTTTACGGCCACAGAGCTGGGTTTGTGGAGTTGCCATTTCCTGCGGATGAGGTAAGCAAGATACTGTGCACAACATTCCCCCCGTATTTCTTGAAGGTCATTTCATTGTTCTGACTGGCTTTTAAAAGTCTTTATTAGAAATGCTAGGTGGTATAAAATGTCGACATTGACCAGAAAAATCCCAGATGACTGTGTCATGTCAGGAGGTCCAAACCCCAGTCGCTCAGCCCTAGAAGTGGATGTGTCGCCTCTGGAAATCCATCAGATGACCCAAACCTCAAAAAGGACCCTGTGCAGAAGGTGCTCCCTATGGCATTATTCAAGATGGGAGTGGGACACTGGAGATAGCCAATATTAGGGGAACCTTCAATTCTAGGAAGAAGGCAGCCTTTAAAGACGATTTAAAATTATCATTGTGGAGGAAAGAAAGTTCAAGATGCCAAACTGTATGTCCACCATCACAACAAACCGTAAGGGAGTATGAGACTGTTGATCTTTCCCTTCCCTTCCCTTCCTTTCTTCCTTATATATGCCATTATTTCTTATTATCCCCTGGGCTTGGTTCCGGGATTCTACCCTGCCTGCCACCCCACCCCTTCAGATACCAACATTAGTGGAAGCTTGTATAATAAAACAGACCCTACACACATCCTCCTGTATACTCTGTAATACCTAATTCAACATAGATGTCTTATAAATAGTTGTTAACACTGTATTGTTGAGAGAATGATGACAAAGAACAAAAATATATTGTCATAATTTTTAAAGCATTTAATTTGCCATTAATTTAGTACATGTTCTGTACAGACATAATTCTTTCCTCCAAAGATTTTCAATGGGAGGTTGGTTGAATCCATGGAAGTGCAACCCTCAGGGAGAGGGTCAACTGTATATGTTCTTTATGGTGTGGTTAACATTGTCATTTACAAGGCAGGAAACAGAATTCATGAACAAATCTGAATTGCTTCCTTCACAACAGGACTGGGATCATTTCAAAGTGCATTGTTAGAAATGGTTCATTTCTAGCCTCTAAATTGCAGGAAGGGAAGAAGGCTTCAGGACATGTTAAGCCTGGCACCAACACTGCCCTTGGTAGTTCTGAGAAGTAAGCTTTTGCCTAAAGGAAGACTTAAATTTAATTCATAATTAATGATTTTAAAGTCTGACTAGAAAGGTTTCATTTTTCTCAATGGGAACACACATAGGGCAGCTATCCAGGGACCCCCAAGGGGAGTGGCTTCACACAGACACGGCAGTAAGTTGTGACAAATCAGCAAGAGAGAGGTAGCATCGAAGAGCCAGCTTAACTGGGCTGGACTACCTTATGGAGAGAAATTCATTCCAGATAACAACGGCTTCATTTAAGTAGATTTCAGAGCTTAATTTGCACCATTTAAATGATTAAATTAACTTACATTTTCTAGTTAAAAAGCAGCTAGGCATAACTATTCTTGCTTTTTTTTATTATTCTTTTTTTTTTTTTGGTATCAGGAATTAAACCCAGGGGTGCTTAATCACTAAGCCACATCCCCAGCCCTCTTTTATTTTGAGACAGGGTCTCACTAAGTTGCTCAGGGCCTCAATAAGTTGCTGAGGCTGGCTTTGAATCAGCGATCCTCCTGCCTCCCGGGCTGCTGGGATTACGGGTGTGTACCACCATACCTGGCTACTCTTGCCGTTTTAAATAAAGTATAGCTAGAATGTTACAGGACAAAATTTCATTTTTGTGTAGATAAGCATGACATGAAGATCTTCAAACTGAGGTGCAATTAATGACAAATTAAATGCTTTCAAAATTATGACAACATGTATTTAAGTGGTTTAACTGCACTGACGACAAGCCAGCCCCTGGCCTAGGTGGCCCTGTGATTTCTGGTTGAAGATTTATATCCATTCTAACCTCCACTTCTCTGCAAAAGACCAAATAAAACTCTGAAGCATAGGAAAACTAAAACGAGAGGTTTTTTCCTTCACATACAATGAGTTGCTGTAATCTGACCCAATGCATTGTGATTTTTCCATTTTTAGTGCATTTATAACAAATTAGACTAAGCAAATTTGTTGTAGGCATTTGCCTTACAAATGGAACAGGAGCCATCCTTCACATTCTTAAATTACCATGAGACCCACCCAGGCAGGTGGCAGCCCTGTGCAGCCACCTTAGCCAACAGACCCCCAGCTGGCTCCCTGGTCGCGTGGCACATAAGCTCCTTTGCAGCAGAGATTACAGCACTTCATACAGGAGTAATGCAGCCTAATCCCCCAGGGCAGGCGTCTGGGCAGGTGTGGGGAGGGCCTTGGTTCCCTTCATGAAAGACAGCCTAAGAAAAGCCTTCAGGCACTTGGGATTCAGATAAAACCCCTCAGCCATGGGCAGATGGTTCAGTGGACAGGAGCCCTGCAGGTGTGCCACCTTTCTGAAGAGCAGGTCTTGAAAGGCAATACCCCAGCAGCAGAGGCAACATGTCTGAAAGTCTGTAGGTCCCCTTAACCGAAGTGTGTCCTTAAGGAACAGGGCACAGCAACTATGCTTGCTTGCACATACATTTGAGTTCATGAATGCAGTGACAAATGGAAGTGGCTGCACAGAACACCTAGATTTCCAGGTGATACTCAAGGGCACAAGGAGACAGCAAAACCTCACTGTTGGTTGGCTTGGGTCAAACAGCATGCCAAATGTTGGGTATGTGAAAGTGCGCATTAGCCAGGTCCTCCTGCATCTTTTGGTCTGAGAAGAAGAAATCACACGTCCACTCCCGAGCTGTGTCAAGGCCAGGCTTTGAAGATTTCATAATAGGATGTGGTCAAAAGGTTGGGCAGGAAAGAGGCCAGGGCTCCTGAACTTGAATAGGAAGCCCATAAAAGGGGTTTCCACTCCCTTCTTGCTCTCAGTCCTGAGTGAAGGGGATGCTCTCTCCTCACTCCAAGTGGCCTGCCTGCTTTTGCAGCCCAAAGGGATGTCTCACAGTTTGTGTTGTGTGACACCTGGCCTTCTTCTCTAAACATGAGGGTCTTAGGGTGCCAACGTCCATGCTCCCTATTATCCTGGCCCAGAATACCAACCAAGTGACCCAGCCTTACGATGAGGCTGTTCAGGCCCACTCCAGGCAGGGCCCATGACGTGTAACCATAGTGCCCCAAAGTCCACTGCCCTGCCCAAATACTGTCACAGAGCCCCTGGGAAGCCATAGTTGCTTCTGCCCTATAGTTCCTTAAGAGGCTCTTGCCAAGATTCATGTACCTAAGCCAGTACACAGTTTTCTCTGGTTTGTATACATAAATTTATAAAATGCCGCCTATTCTAATCTATGCATAATTCACTCACACACCCTGTAGTTCTTTGTAGGGAGGACCTAAGGCTAGACAGAAAGGGCGGCTTCCGTTTTCATGCCTTCATGCATGGTGATTTCCTCCCCACTTTTTAACCCTATTCCCCTATTATAATAAGGGTTGAAAGGTATATTTGGGTTTGGGGACATTTGCTTTAAGGCAGAGAAATATTAAGAAGACAGTAATGCATGCTAACACCAAGTAGGAAGAAAGTGGTATAAACAGCTTCCCAAGTTCAAGGGGAGAAGGGACTATTTTTTTAAAAAATTTTTTTAATATCTATTTTTTAGTTTTTGGCGGATACAGCATCTTTATTTGTATGTGGTGCTGAGGATCAAACCCGGGCCGCACGCGTGCCAGGCGAGCGCGCTACCACTTGAGCCACATCCCCAGCCCGAGAAGGGACTATTTAAGAGTGGAAGCTGCAGATCTCTGCCTTCCAATAGTGGCCAAAACTTGTGGGAAAGCCACAGGACATTCTGTTGAGAAGGGATCCAGGTAAGGAAGGGCACAAGGTGGAGAGTAGCACCATTTTTTCCTACACACTGGGGAGCACCAGGAAAGAGACCCATGCCTGCCCCCCAGGAGGTCTAGAAAGGGAGCCATTTTCACAAAAGCCTAAGAGTAAGTCCCCCAATCACAGCCACACAGGAAGGGTCCTGGATGCCATCAGAGTGAACAATGGGGTGTTCTGGCTGCAGAGGAAAAGCATGGAGAGAAAACACATGCTGGAGCAGCAGAGATGAAAGCCCCCAAATCCGAAGCTGGGATGGCTGGAGGAAGTGCCCTGTAGAATGGAGATTGATGGACCTGGGGGTGGAAGCCAAGCTGAAGAGGGCCTGAGTGGCAGTGAGGTTATGGACTCCACCCACTGGCAGAAGGAGAGCCCTGAAGTGACTGAGGAGCAGCAGGAGAGTGGAACCTGGAGGCCAGCAGGCAGCATCCAAGCATGCTGGGGGTGGGGAGCTGGGACCTGAAAGTATTCCTGGAGACAGCCCTGAAGGGAGGCAGCACTTCCATGGATGTGAGGAGGACGGGCAGTCACGAGAGAGGGAACAGGAAAGGAAAAGACAAGTTTAGCCAGGTGTCACCAAGATGCTGGACAGATAGATGGACATTCAGCTTTATATGTTTGTTGCTCATGTCCCCACCCCAAATCCAAATCCCTACAATTCTCTGTGAGGATAAACAGGAGGGATTTACATGACTTCGACATCAAAATGTGGATCATGCTCTTCCTTACTGGAGAATAAAAGTATCTCTGCTTTTCTTCCCAAGAAAAAAAACTAAACACTCCCACAGAGTAAATGGCAATTAGGCAGAATTACAGCAATTCTTTCTGTGAGCACGATGTCATTATGCTGGGATTTAACTGTCATTACACTGTAAATACCTCTCCTGGGAGTGTAATTCTCATCCAAAAAAGCTTGCTACTTTGGCATCAGAGATCAGTTTTTAAAAATTTTGAACCAGATAGCAACTCTATACAAGTTATTTTCTAGCTAGAATGGTCCTAAAAACCCCAAGAACGTATATGCACAGTGCTAGTTAAACACTAAGTTAGACAGAAAGGGCGGCTTCCGTTTTCATGCCTTCTAAGTTAAAATGCAGATTCAAGGGAGCTTGGAAGGTGCACTTGTATTGTGGAGACTGACAAGGACCTGGTCTGTTTTGAGAACACCGAGTTAGCAAGCAGATGAGGAACAAAGGAGAAGAGTCCATTCTAGGAAAAACAGAGGAAGAGACACTTGAAAATGAGTTTCATTTCACTCCCCAACTGCAGCCCATAGAAATACTTCCCTCAAATAACTCAAAAAACTTTATGAATCTGTGTTTAAGTTTTTTTACTCTCCAAATGTAATACAATTCTTCAGCTAAAACAGGAATAATGAAACAAAATGGTTCTCAAAAGTACAATAGAAAAATATTGTTCACTGGTTTATTTTTCCAAATGAGCAATAGGCTATTTACAAATAAGCAGATCTCCAATGATGTGTATTAAAATGGCAAGTCTATCAACTGTTTGAAATCTAAATGAAAAAAAATTAAGGCACATTTGATCTGTGAGTTAAAAACAAACATTCTGGTGTAATGACAAAGTCATTTCACTTTTGTCCCCAAAACACATGAGCACCAAAATTGTCCAAGAACACTTAATATTTAGTAAAACAGGAATGTGAAAATTAAGAAAGGGGTAAAGTCTCTTCAAAAGGAAATCTTTGGAGATCGGTTTACTGCAAATAAAACATACTACCCACACTCCTGGTACACATAAATACTAATACTAACAGGTACTCAAGAAATGGCAGAACTCTAAACAATGGATATTAAATAAATTAAAGGTATTCAGATGTCAAGGATGAAACAAACAGTAATTAAAGAATGAAGTAACCATCTCCACAACAGAAAGGACGAAGGGAATGAAACCAAATACACCTCCCCCCATGTTTTCATTAGGGTGTTTTTGTTTGTTTAGTTTGCATACATTAGAATTATTACAGTGATTCTTCTTCATCATTTTAAATATTAATACTTCACCCTCTAAAGAGAAGGGTCAGCAAGAGAGAAAATGCCAAACACTTCTCACAATGTGGTGCCAGGCCTGCTCAGGCCACGGCATCCCGGGAACCACCCCAGCTCTGGCTGTGCTGTCCTCACTCCCGTTGCTTGTCAAAGCTACTTGACCTTGAAGGGTAGAATACAGTGTGGGGGAAATAATCAACTTTGGAAAGCTTTGCTGAAGATGCTGATGCTGATGATACAGATATTATCACATTTACTTATTTTACAACTGGAACTTGAGATGGCTTTAAAAAAAAAAAAACTTGTGTAAAAAAAAGATAAAAGGTAGAATCTGTGCAAGGTTAACAGTCACAATAGAACATTTACCAGAGTTACAGTGTTTTTTTTGTTTGTTTGTTATAATAATACTTCATAGGAATGTTCATGTTTCTGCCATAGGACTGCAGAGAAGGGGCCAGGAAAGGAAACATAAAAAAACATAAAAGGTTTTGTTCATCAGGGATATTTCAAGTCAGAATTAAGCAAGTCTGCTACATAATGTTCAGCAAGAAGATGTATTCAAAGGCAAACATTGATCACATTTTTGTTCAAAAAGCTCAATCTTAAAGGAGTCCTATGTACGAAAACCACTTGGAAAATATATCCTTGTATGGACTTCAAAAACTGATCATACAAAAATTTTTGAAAAATAAATTAGGTAATTAAAAATGTCCCTTCCAGCAGAGCTGGACATCAGGCTGTCCGTGCAGAGCCATTATTATTGCTTTTACTGTAACCTGGATCGTTTTTCTCCAGCCACATTTCAGCTAACTGCTGCGTGGACCCATATGTTGATGCCTTGGACCCCAAGCACATTTTGTATTGTTTGGGATCCAGATTAGGGTCACAGAAGACAGGGTGGTGGATGTGTACCACTCCTACCTCCTGGCTTCTGAACGTCTTCAAACCTGCCTGGACAACCTTGTTGAAGAGGTCCACATCCTCCAGCCCCCAGCCTTGGATGGAAACATCAAAGCCACCCACTCGGACAAGATCTCCCTTATAGATACAAGTAATGCCAAACCCATAGTTTCTCCAGAAGCCAGTTTTTTGAGTAAAGGCAAAATGGTTGTCACTGGGAACTTTCCCACTATAAACAATCTTTGGATCATACTGGCTAAAGATGATTGGGAAATATATTTGTTGGCCCAAAACTGTATTTGCTCGACACCGTTGCAGGAATTCGGCAGTAAACACAAGGTCAACATCACAGAAGAAGAGCAAAGATTCGTTATTAAACTGTGAAGATCCCACTTCGAGGGCCAGAGCTCTTGAAAACTCTCCAGACACAGGCAAAATCTGCATGTCAGCTTTAGGGTACTTAATGCGATAATCTCTCATCAGTTCAACTTGTTTGGCCTTATCAGGGTTGGAATCAGAATTGAAAAGCAGGACAACAAGTTTGACGTTCTGATTTGGGATGAGACATGTCTTCTCAAAGTTTCCCATAAATCTTACAAACATGTCAAATCGTCCAGACAAAGGGATCAGTATATTTATCTTTTTATCTTTGGGCTCTTTGCGTTCGTTCTTGGACCCAGGGAGCTGGAAGGGAACAAGCTTCTTCAGGGAATTGGAGAGGAAGGATAGGGATCCAGAGTCCTGATTGATTCTATTGGCCAGCTCCTGTGCATCTAGTTCCTCATGCTCCACAAACTGGATCTTGCTGAAAGTCTGCTGTAGGTATGCGTGCCTCCTCACGGGAACTGTCATCTTCTTACCTTTGTGCTTCTTGTACAGAAGCAGCAGGTCCAGAATGTATTCTGCCCCGTACATGGGGTTCACACGGCGGTAACCATACTGGATCTCCTTGAAGTCGATGATGCGCCCCCGGGTTTTGGCATTGGCATTGATCATTTCCATCACCTGCATGACGATGTCATCCAAGGCTTCCCTCTGGGCTGAGTCCATTCCTCTCCGGGGGGGCTGACCATCGGCAGCTGAATACAAATACTTCCCAGTCAGAAACTCCCATTCCAGAATCTCTTCTCGTTGGCGGGCCTGAAACCGCATGAAGGAAGGGGGTATTCCCAACTGGAGGTCCTCCTTATGAATCTCTGTGTTACTGTATTTGCTCATCAGGACAATTTCTCGGTGGAGCTGTATTGTGCGATGACGCAGCTCAGCAATTTTGCGACTGAGCATGTAACTGTGTAGTCTGTACTGGTAGGGTGGGTTTTTGTTCGGGTGTAACGTGATAGCTCGGTGAATCTTACTGTTATGGAGATCTCTGATGTACCCCTTCTTGTTCTGTTCATAATTCTCATAAAAAAGTTGCTGCATCTGTTAAGAAAAATAATTACAATTTTAGTCTTGCATGACCAAGTGTCCCTCTATGCTTATAATTTCTTATATACCTGGTAACTATAAAGACAAAAATCTAAATGTTAGAAATCCTTCGAGATAGGCAAGAGCACACAGATGGACCTAGATAAAGCCCAATTAACAACAGTCGAATGAGATTAGAAGAGTTAACAGACATAAACTGCTTAAAGAAATAAGTCTTAACAACTAGAGTTGGCCAATATAATTTTGCAGGCAGAATTATGGTTTTCCCATAAAGAAAAAGTGTAAACTTGAGGGGCTTGGGCTATAACTCAGTGGTAGAGCACCTGCCTCATATGTCTGGGCACTGGGTTCAATCCTTAGCACCACATAAAAGTAAATAAGATATTAAAAAAAGTAAAAAGTGTAAACTTGAGATTGCAGTTACTAAGTAGATGTGTCTGGAAAGAATGCCACTTTTGGTCCCACTAAGCACAAGACACGCCCCAAAGAACAAGTCACACTCACTGAAGACCAGCAGAGTAGGCCGTGCAGCCAGCCACCCATGTGCAGGAATAAACCTAATTGATTCCTAAAGGAACAGGAGAGCCAAGAGAGGCTCACAAAACCTGTTGCTGGGGCGGGGGGATGTGTTTTCAGGGTGAAAGAAGGTTCTGCATGGTCTCTGAAAGTAGGCGTGATTTGAAAACACTCTCCATGTCTGCCTGCTTGCTCAGCATGGTCTCCAGCACCCACAGGCCCAGGAGCTCAGGAAATGCTGACCCATTGGGAAGGGTGCAGTATACATGGAGCCAAACTCTTCTTTCATCCAAAGACACAAATTTTGGGGGGAACATAAGCTTAAGGGCCAGCAGCCAACATGGGGCTTGTGTTCAAATTAGAAAGGGCTTAATTCTTCAGGACATTCAGTTAAGGAGATGATGAATTTTTTCAGAGTCTTCTGGAGTGAAGAAAATTCCACCATTTCCCCTCAAAAAAGGAGAAAAAGACCATTAGAAGTTGGTATCAGGTAATTTAAGCCTGCTTTTTTTCCCCTCTGTGATTCAGTTTTTTATTCATGTTATAAACTAACTCTGGATATGTATAATATGGATTTGGGCTGACCAGTTGATCTGCCTTTGGGCAGTCATTTTTTATTCTTTTTTTCCCCTGCTATGGTCATAATAACAGAAAAATACGAATTAGCTACTACATTCCATTTTCTTTTAATACAGAATACTATAATTTACCAATAAATACAAACAATAGGAGTAAAAAGGGGAATACTTCCAAAGAATGGCTTAAAAGAAAAAAGAGAGCTCAAGGGTCTACCAGTTGTGTGGTGGGCTCCAAGCACCTACACAAACTGTGTCTGATAAATGCTGACTCTTCCCCTCCCAAACACTCATGAAGTCTGGTGCAGGGATCAGACTGGGGTCGCAGTGCCCTCCAAAGTGTACCATTGTTTCTGACTGCTTCTGCATCCTGATCCACACGTGAGCATATTCATGGAATTATCCACTAAAGTCAGTGTTGAATTTTATAATTAATTAGAAAAGGCAATCCAATTTTTGTTCTTTTAAAAAAGAAATACAAGATTTGAACGGGGAAACAGATCTTACTTATCCTAACAGGACAAACACCAATTGTGACTTTTGTGTGTTAAGAGGAATTGAGACACAATTCAGGACCCACCCCCATACAGCCAGCAGTTTGCTCAATGCTACTCATGGTAGAGTGGCAGCAGACACTTGTTATACACTTGTGTACCTCTTCTTCTAGGTACTGTAACTGCAGGGCAGAAAAACAAATCTCTGTTTTAAAGCCCTGAAGTAATCTGGAGCTCGACTTCTTCAAACCCTGGATGGCTGGGACAAATTGGAGGTAACTGACAAAAACAACACTAAAACATCTGGGCACAGTGATGCACTCCTGTAATTCTGGCAACTCAGAAGGCTGAGGCAGGACGATAGCAAGTTTGAGGCCCTTGAGGCCAGCCTCAGCAACTCAGTAAAACACTGTCTAAATAAATAAATAAAATAAAAAGGCTGGGGATGTACCTCAATCCCCAGTTTAAAAAAGTAATAAGATAGGGCTGGGGATGTGGCTCAAGCGGTAGCGCGCTCGCCTGGCATGCGTGCGGCCCGGGTTCGATCCTCAGCACCACATACAAACAAAGATGTTGTGTTTGCCGAAAACTAAAAAATAAAATATTTAAAAAATTCTCTCTTTCTCTCTCTCTCTCTCACTCTCTCTTTAAAAAAAAAAAAAAGTAATAAGATAAATGTCCCATTATAAAATTTAATGATCACCATAATCTTTCTTTCCACTTTGCTCCTTATGTGGGTCACAACGGAAGACGTTGCATGAACTCTTTGTTGAAAACACCTTTACTGCTCACTCATTTTCCAGTTTGGCTGGCTGCTGAGTGCACACTGTAGGGCTACAAGGTGGAAACCAAGTATAATCTGAGGATTCACAACAAAAGTTTGGGAAACTTCTCTGCAGGTGCTAAAAGAAACACAGTCATTTCACAATCCTATAAACCCTAAAAGTAAAGGGAAACCTCTGAATAGCTGCTCCCCAACTCTGAGAAACCATTCGTCCTATGTCACAGGAACCAGGTAACTGAACCATCGGACCTCAAGATGCCACCCAAGGGCACTGCCACGTAAGGAAAGCTCCACCCCAGTGAAGAGTAGTATGGGCCTAAATGCTCCAGAACTGGGGACTAGTACAGAACTACTGTAGAAGTGGGAAGCTAGAGACCTTATATATATTTGTTTAAATTATGTTATTTCTATTTCAACTGATTATAATTTGCAATTTTGACAATGAATGTGAAGAACTATAGAATTTTTGAAAGCCCTCACTGCCCCCTCATTTCCAAGGACATAAACATATTCAACCATCTATATGGTTTTCCAAAACTAGGTGAAAATACCCTAAAAACAAACAAACAAACAAAAAGCCTAGGAATAAATCTAACCAAGGAGGTGAAAGACCTCTACGAGGAAAACTATACAACAATGAAGAAAGAAATTGAAGAAGATACAGGAAGATGGAGAGATCTCTCATGTCATGAATGGGCAGAATTGATACGCTAAAACGGTCAGATTACAAAAAAACATACATATTCAATGTAATCCCCATCAAAATACCAATGACATTCTTCACAGAACTATAAAAAAAATCCTAAAATTCTTTGGAAGAATAAAAAACCCAGCATATCCAATGCAATTCTAAGCGCTCCCCACCCCCACCCCAAAAAAGCAACGCTTGGATGTATCACAACACTTGACTTCAAATATACTACAGAGCTATAGAAACAAAAAATGCATGGTACAAGCATAAAAACAGACACATAAACCAAAGATTCAGAATAAAAGACCCAGAGACAAACCCACACAGATAGAGTGAATTTTGACAAAGGTGCCAAAAACATACATTGGAGAAAACAGACTTTTTAACAAATAGTGCTGGGAAATCTGGGGTCTATATGTAGAAGAATGAGACTAAACCCTTACCTCTCACCCTTAACAAAAGTCAACTCAAAATGGATCAGAGAGGGCTGGGGTTGTGGCTCAGCAGTAGAGTGATCGCCTAGCACGGGTGAGGCCCTGGGTTCAATCCTCTGTACCACATAAAAATAAATTAATTAATTAAAGATATTGTGTCCAACTACAACTAAAAAATAAATATTTTTTAAAATGGGGGGCTGGGGTTGTGGCTCAGCAGTAGAGCGTTTGCCTAGCACATGCGAGGCGCTGAGTTCGATCCTCAGCATCACATAAAAATAAATAAAATAAAGGAATTGTGTCTAACTACAACTAAAAAAATATTTTTAAAAAATGGATCAGAGATCTAGGAATTAGACCAGGAACCATGCAACTCCTAGAAGAAAAAGCAGGGTCAACACTTCGGCACAGGTAATGACTTTCTCAATTGAACCCCTATAGCTCAGGAAATAACGCCAAGTTAATAAATGAAATGACATCAAATTAAAAAGCTTCTGAAAAGCAAAGGAACCAAGTATCTGAAGACAGACTCCACAGAATGGGAGAAAAGCCTTTGCCAGCAACTGTTCTGACAGAGAATTAATATCCAGAATATATAAAGAACTCAAAAACCCCTCCAATGACTTAATTAATAAATGGGCACAGACACTTCTCAAAAGAAAAGATAAAAATGGCCAACAAATACTTGAAAAAATGTTCCAATATCTTTAGCAATTAGGAAAGTGCAAATCAAAACTACACTGAGATTTCATTTCACTCCAGTTAAAATAGCAGTAAACAAGAATACAAAGAATAAATGCTGGAAAGGACATGGAGAGAAAGAAGCACTTTTACACTGTTGGCAGGACTGAAATTTAGTACAGCTACCATGGAAATCAGTACGAAGGTTCCTCAAAAACTAGGAATGGAAGCACCATGTGACCCAGCTATACCACTCTTCAATATTAATCCTAAAGAATTAAAGTCATCATACGATAGTGATACATGCATACCCATGCTTACAGCAGCACATTTCACAACAGCCAAACTATGCAGCTGAGATGTCCATCAATGGGTGAATGGATAAAGAAAATGTGGTATACATATACAATAGAGCTTTATTTTGCCATGAAGAAGAATGAAATTATATCATTTTCAGGAAAATGGATGGAACTTGGAAACCTTGAACGAAATAAACCAAACTCAGAAAGTCAAGGTTCATATCTTTTCTCTCATTTGTGGAAGCCAGAGAGGAACAAGGAATAGAAAAGGGGGTCAAGGAATCCCATGAAAATCAAAGGAAGATCAGTAAAGTAGAAGGGGGACCAGGGGAAGGGAGGAGAACTGGGAAAGGGGAAACACTAGGGGATGATACTAGCCAAATTATATTGTTTTATCATGTACATGTACAAAGATGTAACAATGAATCCCACCATATGTATAATTTTAATGCACCAATAAAAAATATGGATGAAAAGGGTGAGAAAGGCAGGTGCTATTCCTTCCCCTGCTCAGCAGACAGCCTGTGCTGTCAATTCCATTTCCCTTGCATCTCAGACCCCCTCTTTCCTCAGGCCCCACTGGGTCATGCCTCAGTCTTCATTCTCAACACATTAGTAAAAATGGTACACTGAGAATATAAATCAAAGACTTCTGGCTAAAACAGGAGTGGCAGAATTCACATGATTTTTCTATTCTCATTTCCCAAACACCTCTAAAAAGAGAATAAAGAAATATAAAAGGAATAAACCCTAGGGGCCAAGAGAATGGACCAAGAGGAGACAGAACACATAAAAATGCTCTCAGAACTTGAGGACATGGAAAGTGAGAGAAGATGAAATCTCACTTTCTGCTCTGAGGAGAAAGCCAACCACTTGTGTGGACCCCAGAAAGACCTGACTATGAGAGGGATGGGCAAGGCCCTCTATTGAATGCAGGGAAACTAGATGTAGATCCCCAAATTCCCTTCCCCCTCCCTCGTGACCACTGTACGTGGGCAATGGGAGGAAGCAGGAGATACCCAACATCTTCAGAGATGCTCCAAGTTAGGATTCTACCACTGAGATGATGAGGCTTCTGTCAAAATGCATGGGTGACTGCTGGAAGCTATCCATGACCCATATGTGAACTGAGCCGTGTGCATGAACTAAAGTGATGTTGATGTCATCAGGCAGGAAAGCCCTTCCATATCAAGAACTCCCAGTGGCAACCCTGCTGGTTTGAGAATGCTTGATTCATGTGGCGTCCTACCTATCTCCACCTTAAGTTCAGCACAGCACCCGAGATGGGGTGACCAGAGGGAGCCACAAAACCTCTTGGAGATGGGTGTGGCTTGCCAAAATGCCAATCAACCTGTTTACTACAAGACCTCTGCCACACTGAATCAAGACTCCTCTCACTGAAAACTTATCTCTGCCATTAATGTACTCCCCCTTAAATATTAAGAAGTGGGGCCATTTTTCAGTTGTTTAGTTCCAGCTCCTATCAGGATTGGTAGACCTATCAGGTGCTCCCCTTTTTATATCTAATTTCTGGCTCTGTCTCTTATTCCTTACTAATTATTTCAGACTTTCTATTTCCCAGGCAGCTCACACCTCCAGAGCAAGAACCTACCCAGCAAGTGCTGGTCACCTGTGATAGGTGATTGTCTACAAGTTACTGTAACTAAATCAGGATTGACAAATAACAAAAAGTGGACATTTCAACATTTACAGTAGGTATTCCTAAATACAACTGTGTACAAGTATTTCCCACTTCTTTGCGGTTACTGTCTTGCTAAGCATATAACTCTAAAGTTGTTTCTCCAGAAATCAAACATGAGCATCTATGTTGTTATAAGGTATAAGACTCAATGGAGGGAATGAAAGTCTCTGGAATTTAGCAGAAAGGACCCCAGACCTCATCTCCCCACTCCCTCCAGCACTCATAACCCTATTCCCCACGTCAAGCAGGAATCTGGTAGAGTCTTTTCTGGATCAATCAAGTAGTCCCATAGAACTGTAGTCCTCCAACAAAAAGTTAATCAAAATGTTGGATAATTGTAGCCAAGATAGCAATTTGAAAAACTTCACCTACAAAGCCCCCAGTCAGCTTTTTTAATACTTCACTCTTAAAAACGTATCAATACCAAGAATCTTCAGACAGTTAAAGAGTTCAAGGTTCTAAAGGGAAAGATAAAGAAGACAAAGAACAGAAAGCTTGGTAGAAACAAACAGTTTAGTGAACAGAAGAAAAAAAAAACTCCTATAAAAATATAAACTATAATATATTCAAAAAGAAGATACTGCATCCATGTTAAAAAAATACTACAAAAAAGAAAATCAGAGAACAACAACAACAACAACAACAACAAAAAAAAAACTTTTGAAGTTAAATATAAGATAGGGGAAAAAAGGAGCTGCACTGGAAGACAAAGTTGAAGAATTCCCCAGGAAATTGGTGGCAGGGGGTGGGAAGCAAAACAGAGACAACAGGAGAGGGGAAAAAAAAAAAAAAAGACAAAAAAAAAAAAAAAAAACAAAGTACATGGAAGAGAAAAAAACAATATAAAAAACTGATACATAATTTTAAGGACCCTCATGCCCGGGTTAAACTCTTAAGTACTCAGTAGGAAAAACAATCCAAAAACTGCCAAAGACTCAGAAACTGGAATAGCTCTGGACATAAGACAACACTGCAGGACACTAAAAAACAATGCCTTAAAAAATGGAAGGAATGAAAATCATCCTTAATATACAATTCTCTTCCCAAACTATTCATCAGGGAAAAAGAGACAAGAGAGATTTTCAGATATTCAAGGGCTCAGATTTATCTTGCGTTCCAGTTTTCCCAGGAAGCTGCTGAAGGATATGCCCCTATAGGGCACAAATCTGGGAAGATTACAACAAGGAAATGAGGGGTGCACAATCAAAAGATGACCCTGTAAGGAAGTCTCATGAAAAGTGTTTCATAGCAGACCAGCACGGACTACAAGGCTTTGATGATTACCAACTTCATCTTCAGATACAGCTCAGTGCCTGACATGTTCATAAGATGCTCAATATACATTTGACAGATCAATAATGAAGGGTTAAGCCTTTAAGCATAGAAATATTAGGAGACTGTTGAATAATTTCAATGTCAAACGGCTGATGAGGACTGACATGATATATCATACATAAAAAATAACAAATGGGGGCTGGGGTTGTGGCTCAGCGGTAGAACGCTTGCCTAGCACGTGCGAGGCACTGCGTTCAATCCTCAGCACCATATAAAAATAAATAAATAAATAAACAAAGGTATTCTGTCCAACTATAACTGAAAAAAAAATTAAAAAAAAAAAAGAAAGAAAATAACAAATGGGGAAAAGGCTGGGCTCTCCTGACCAAGAAATAAAAATCAGAAGCACATTTAAAGAAAAAAGAAATTAGACAAATGATGTTATTGTTGTTTTTTTCTTTTCTTCTTCTTCTTCTTCTTCTTCTTTTTGGACTGCCCATTTTACTCTTAGCTATCAACACACAAGATGTGGAAGGCAGGCTCCAATGGGAAGCGTCCGTAGAATGCATGCACAGTGGGTGTCCAATCTTCTCTGTATGACTGAGTACCTCTTACACACTTACAAGAATACCATGTCCCCAAACATTTTCAGGAACATATTTTTCAAAATGTTTTAGAGGCTGCCTATGGGGATTACTTTTACAGTGACTGGAGTCTAGGTAGGCTTCACCTGAAATAGTATATATGCTAAGCACATCAATATGGAGAAAAGCATTTATACAGGTTTATGGAAGCCTTAAAACAGAATGAGAATTTTAAATTACAATAAAGTTGTTGAAAAGACCTTCTGGCTAAAATCCAAAAGTTTGACAGAAAAAAAATGAATAAGAAGTCTGTTGCAAGACAAAAATAAGCAGGGGTGGGGAGGAACGCTGGAGAAACTTAAGGCCAATGCTATATCCAGACAGGCTAGTGGCTCATACTGTCTCAAAGAATTTATTTCCTATACCTACTACCACTGCTACAAAACAAAAATTTTAGATAAAGAAAGAATGAACAGAACACACATGTACTGGTCTTAAAAAAAATCTTAATGTAAATGAAAGAGCAGGCTTTCTAAAAGTAGCTAAAGGGGATGGACTAAGAACAGTGAGTAGATATGATGTGAGGATCTGCACCTCCCATAAACCACACTGACAACCACACCACAAGCTGCCTACACTGGCTTCAAGCAGCACCTTCAGGCAATTAGTGCATTTACTACCCCCTCGATTCTGTACAAACCCTCATCATGAATGGCTCTGGTGGTGGAATATGATGAAATGAGAGAGGACAAGGGAAAAATCAAATAGACTCTTCAGATTTCAGAGAAAGATTTTCTTTGAGAAAAACATTTACAAATCATCTTCAAAATTAAGAACAAGGATTATAAAATATAATTCAAAGCAAAAATGCCAAAGATATATTAAAACCAAGTTAGAAAAGAACTCAGAAATTACTTGTAATTTCTGAAAACGACACAGCTTGGGAGGCTGAGGCTGGAGAATCTTAAGTTCAAAACCAGCCTCAGCAACTCAGCAAGGCCCTAAGTAAC
Source organism: Callospermophilus lateralis (assembly GCF_048772815.1). Lineage (NCBI taxonomy): Eukaryota > Metazoa > Chordata > Mammalia > Rodentia > Sciuridae > Callospermophilus > Callospermophilus lateralis. The sequence goes on from NC_135307.1 coordinate 146,624,114, forward strand.
TTAGTAAGATCCTGTTTCAAAATAAAATATAAAAAATAAAAAGGGTTGTGGATATGGTTCAGTGATTAAGCACCTTTGGATTCAATCCCTGGTACCAAAAACAAAACAAAACAAAAACACCTGACTGTATTTAACAAGACATCCTGTGGGTGAGATGAAATTAAACTATGTGGTCATAAAAACTGTAATGAGAGATGACTGGTCAAGATCTTTTATCCATTTTCTCTCTTTCCCTCATATTATGGCTAACTCAATGCTCACCCCAAGGTACCTCATTAAGCAAGTAAAGATGCAGGGAAGATTTAATTTCTGGACTCCAGGCAATTTCCTGGATTCAGAGGATGAAACCCTCAACTCTCAAGAAGTATAATTGTATGACTATATCAAAATTTTAGCAATTTTCTGGTAATAGAAATAAACTATTGTTTCTCTAAAAGAAAGTTTAGAATAAAACAATTTCAAGAAGAAATGTTAAAAAGAAATAAGGCTGTATGAAGATATTTACTGATTTTATGCTACTACCAAGATGTATGTGTACTCTGAAGTCACACCTTCTGCCCACTACTCCTGACTTGGCTGAAGCTGCAGCATTAAAAGCTCACATCATGGAGTAAAACTACATGGGGAGCATTAAAAGGTAACAACATATCCCTGGGATGTTTCTAGCCCACAAAATAAAAGGTTAAGGATATGAGATTCTCAACAGTTAATTTTATAACTGCAGGAACAACAAATATGTAATAGCTAGTTATAAAGGATATTTTGAATAATACCAACTTTAGAATTTTAGGAAGTTTATTATCGCCAGGTAATTGAATCATCTATAATTCAGCATATTGTTTACAAGATTGTAAAACAGTTAACAGAAGAAAACACAAGTTGATGCAAATAGGTATTCCTTGCATTAAAAAATAACAAAACTAGGGGCTGGAGTTGTAGCTCAGTGGTAGAGCACTTGCCTCGTAAGTGTGAGGCACTGGGTTCGATCCTAGCACCACATAAAAACAAATAAAGGCATTGAGTCCATACACAACTTAAAAAAATACTTTAAAAAAATACTTGAAAAAACTTTCTAAGATAGGATAGTAGGAAAGATTGTTTAATTTCCAGTGTTCAAACAGTCCTTATTCTTTGTTCTAAGAAATACCTCCATAATCTTTTATCTCTGGGAAAGCCATATCCCTTAGTGAAATATTATAGGACGCCGAGTCATTCTATGGTAAATCTCAGAGGTCATGCTATTCCCAAGGTCATGCTATTCCCAGGAACTTGTAGACCAGCTGGGAATAGCCTTGAACCACCCACATCTAATCTTCCTTAACAAATACTTTCTAAGGTCTTCGATAGCAAATGTGCTTTCTGTTTTCTGCAATGAATGCCAACATTCTCATTAGGTCTTGTCCTTCCCCATTACAGTTTACATTACAGTCTTTCATTAGATAGTTCCTTCACATGAAAACACTATGGCAGCCCCAGATCCCCAACTCCTAATTCAAATGTGCATATGCAGTGTTTCAATTCATTCCAAGGAATTTGTTTTCTCATCCTTTTGTTCTGAAAACTGGTTCAAAGAAAATATAAGTTGCCTATATGTCAACAGATCAGGTGGTTTTAATAGTCAGAGTTACAAAAGTTTATATTTAAATTAACATTCTCATATTGCCTACAGGTGGGGCTTCTAGAAAATTTACTGTCCAAAGTAAGAACTTCTGAGATGAAAGTGGGGGTCTGCTAATAATTAGGCTGACCACCAACAGAAACTGTGCTGTCCCTAGCTCTAGTGATATATGGTTACCCCACATATTCCTATGAGGTCTCTCCTAATTAGGTTTTGCATAAGATTTGCCAATTTTCATCCAATTAAGTTCAAGGAGTCAGTATTTTGTATTTAAAAAACTCCATTCATAAAAACTAAATTTTTCATGGGAATTAAACTCAGGCTCTATGCTAAAAAATGAGAACTATATAAATGAGTCTTGAATGGTCAGTGTCCAATTCTGAAATCTAAACACTGTCAAGAAAAGCATGGCCCATTTCAAAGCAACTGAGAACTGATCTTGGCAAAGGTAAATAAAAGCTGCTGGTAGTAATTTAAGGCTTCTGCATAAGACAATATTAGCAAAGTGACCAAACTGAAATAGGATTTTGCAAGTGGATATTCCCTGGTTTGAATAAATCAGCAAGGTAGGACACAACCATTTTGAGTAGCTGGAAAACTGCAGCTAAATTCCCATCTCTCGCCAGGAACAGAGGCCCATACCTGTGACCCCAGCTACTTAGAAGGCTGAGGCAGGAGGATCACAAGTTTGAGGCCAGCCTGGGCAACTTATCGAGAACTTCTCCAAAATAAAATAAAAAGGGCTGGAGGTATAGGTCACTGGTAGAGCACTAGCACATACAAGGCCCTAGGTTTAATCCTCAGTACCGCAAACAAATTTCTATTTTGTTCCTTATACGTGCCTGACTTTAGGGCAGATGGTTAGTTGAGCTCTCTGAACAACACTGTTTTTGTTTTTGTTTTTTTAAATTCTGCACACACCCCAAACCAAATAGATAAAGTAGCAGATATGGCAGTGTTATGTAGAATGAATATATGCAGAACTCCTATACAGATAAAGTGCCAAATATTCACTAAACCCTCATGTGAAAGGCCGTGAGAATTCAAAAGGCCATGTACAGAGAACACATAAGCATGAACTCAACAGAGCAGGCAGGGAGCAGAATCATTTTCTGGCCCTGGACCTGCTAGGAAGGGCCTTCTCTCTAAAGCCATATTTTTAAAACCCATTCCCCTCTAGCCCTAGGATCCAGTCCCACTAGCCTCCACTTATTCTCTTCCAGCACTGTCCTAACTCTAGTCAATATGGGAAAAGGTACCAATGTCACACTTGACCCAGAACATCTTGATTTAAGCTCTAGTCTAGGAGATCACCAAAAACAAGTTAAAACAAAAGTAAACTAAAACCAAACTTACCCAAGCAAGTCAGGTGTAAGCCAGAAGGGATGAGTGGGGGAGTGAGGATATAGTAATAGAGGGCTGGTGCTGTCAGACCTAAGGGAAGTTAGAAGTCCGGCTGTGTGTGGAAAGTCTCTTATAAGTGTTAGTACTCAGTTCAAATTTGGAGAGAGAGACAAAGAAGGGTGGAAAGGGGTGGGGGACACAAAGCCAAAATAACTGTGTGAGTCAAATAGAGCCTACAGTTCATTTCCTTCTATAATTTTTGTTTTTATTTATACTTGATCTGTTGTAAACTCCAATTCTACATAAAGACACACTATGGTATTTTAACTTACAGTATTTATCAAAAAATAAACAAACAAAACAAAACACCTAAAGATTCAAAAGAATTTGGATCACTAAAGCCTAGTGAGTTAAGTTAGGACAACCCACTGGAGCTATAAGGTGGGGCTCAAGAGTTAAGGTCTCCAACATCTGACATCTTCAGTTCAAGTCAAGTCTGAGGGGGAATTCTCATTTCACAGTTATTACTCCAAGGCACCAGTTCTTAAAAGTTTTCTATCACAAAAGATCACAAAAAAAACCTGGCTAGAAAGGGTTATGGGCAAAGTAGAGTAGGGTGGTGGTGGTAAAGAGCGCTATTAAAGCTTTATATTTACAGTATTAAATTCCCAGAGAAAAAAAATACAAATAGTTTTCAAAATACAGGCAACCAACATAGGCACATGCATCTTAATACAACTACAACAACATACAACTACATACAACTAGAACAACAAAAAGATAGGCTTTGTCAACAAAAGTAGCTGGAACAACTGCATACTCACGTATCAAGAAAGAAAGAAAGAGAAATAGAGGAAGACAGAGAGAAAGAAAGGAAGGAAGGAGTGAGGGAAGGAGAAGGAAAAAGGAAAGGAAAAGAAAAAAGAATCGAGGGACTGGGGATGTGGCTCAAGCGGTAGCGCGCTCGCCTGACATGTGTGCGGCCCGGGTTCGATCCTCAGCACCACATACAAACAAAGATGTTGTGTCCGCCAATAACTAAAAAATAAATATTAAAATTCTCTCTCTCTCTCTCAAAAAAGAAAAGAAAAAAGAATCGAGACCCAGAGCTAGGACTCTTCACAAAAATTAACCCCAAATGGATCACAGACCTAAACATAAAAGCCAAAACAACAAAATCAAAGCACAATACAGGAGAAAGTTTAGATGACCTTGGGTTTGGCAATGACTTTTTAGATGTAACACAAAATACAGAGTCCATGAAAGAATGAACTGATAAACTGTGTTTCACTGACAACTGAAAAGACATGTCACAAGAGAAGACAAGTCACAGATTAAATATTCACATAGACTTATTAGGCAAATAAATCTTATTTATATATAAAATATACAAAAAATTCCTAAAACTCATTAAGAAAGCAAGAAACCCAATTAAAAAGTGGCAAATGATCTTAAGACACACATCACCAAAGAGATATACATGTGGCAAATGAGGATATGCAGAAACATCCTATGTCATTAGGAAAATGCAATTCAAAACAACAATGGGATACACTATACACCTGTAAGAATGGCCTAAATCCAGAACCAAATGCTGTAGAGGGTATGCAGCAACAGGAACTCATTCATTACTGGTGAAAATGCGAAATGACAGTCACTTTGAAAGAGTTTGGTAGGTCTTTACATAACTAAACATACTATACAATCCAGAAGTTGACTCCTTAGTATTTCCCCAAAGAAGCTGATAATATGCTCATGGATGTTTACAGCAGAAACAACCATGTCCTCCACTAGGTAAATAGATAAACAAACTGTGGTTCATTTAGATGATGGAATAGTATTCAGCCTTAAAAACAAATGAGTTACTAAACTATAAAAAGACAAAGAGGAAACATAAGTTTATATACATATTACTAAGTGAAAGAAGCCAATCTGAAAAGGAAACCTCGGAAATAGTAAAAAGGATCAGTGGTTAGGCCAGGCATGGGGGCACATGCCTGTGATTCTGGATACTTTAGAGGCTGAGGCTGGGAGGATCACAGGTTGAGACCAGCCCAGGAAACTCAGCAAGAACCTGTCTCAAAAGAAAAGTGTGGGGGGCGTGGTGCTGGGGACAGCTCAGTGGTAGAGCACTCACTCACCCAGGGTTCAATCCTTAGTTAAAAACAGTGGTTGCCAGGGGTTAAGGAGAAAAGAAGGATGAAAAGGCAGCTCACAGAGATATTTAAAGCAATAAAACTACTCTGTATAAAAGTACAATAGAAATTTGTCCAAATCCATAGACTGTACAACACCAAAAAATTTGTCCAATATAAACTGTGGACTGCGAGCAAAATGATGTGTCCAAAGTAGCTTCACTGTTTTTAACAAAGGACTGCTGTGTCAAAGAATATCTATACTAGGGGAAGCTGTGCATGTGTGGAGACAGGATAGTAGGGAACTACATTCTCCTTAATTCTACCTCCCCCATTCTCAGGCTGTAGGGCCCAGTGGACAAACTGGCCTAAGGCAAGACAGGCACATCTTGTCGCCCTCCATCCCGACTCCCACTCCCAACAAATAAGGCAACAAGAGCTATAAGAATGAGACTTTAGAGTATAGATAATCAATATTTTCAGATAGATGCAAGAGGAAAAGAATCCTCAAAAGAGGATGCCCTAGAATTCTCAGAAATTACACTATCTTTCCCTATCTGCTCTACCAGACTGAAGTTCCTTGAAGTCTCTTGAGGTCTCACATATGATTTCTGTAGCTCCAACACTTAGCAGACCCTGGCATATAACAGATGCCCTTAATAGACATTTACCCTAAGGACAGAATGTTACCAAGAATTTTAGTATACTAAGTGAATGATCATCCTACATTTCCAAAATAACCTACTACTTCACCTGAATAATCATTCGACATAATCCTTCCTTTAGGCAATCTGTTTTGAATTGTCACTAGCTCTTTAACCCTTGAAAGGCATCTGATTAAAAAATAAGTTTATTTCTGCTTTCCCATTGCTAACAATCTGTGTGATTTCATAACATCAATGAGCTGCAGCAAACACTTAACATGCATAGACTAAATGAAATTCTAAGGGCTGGGATGTGGTTCAAGCGATAGCGTGCTCGCCTGGCATGTGTGCGGCCCGGGTTCGATCCTCAGCACCACATACAAACAAAGATGTTGTGTCCGCTGAAAACTAAAATAAATAAATATTAAAAATTTAAAAATTAAGGTATTTCCATGACTGTCCAATGTTTAGTAGCTGGGAATATTCATTTCTTAAATAGATATGACACCATTATTCTGTGCAAGGAGCACTTCTAGGAGCAAAAAGCAGGTACAGTGGTCAAGTCACCAATTTGACTATCTACCTCAGGGCAGACAGATGCTCCTTACTGTAAATGCAGCTAGATCCAACTTCCAAACTCTAGGTCATGTGGCCATCTCTCTGTACAGGCTCATGGGGAGGCTCCAGTTCATGCACACACATGTGCACCCATGTACTTTAGTGGTTCAATCAATAATGATGCTAGAGAGACTACTTTAAAATTTCTGAACAAGCATAAGAGTTCCATAGAACAAAATTTAGGTTGGAAAAAGCATAAAAGCAATCAAGAGAGCTGAAAAGTCCCCCATTTAATGTGTACACAACACACATAGTCCTGGCAATAAAGGAAGATGATCTTCCACACTAGGATGATGTGCAACTTCAAGAACCTTCACTTTTTAAGAAAACACACTCTCTTGGTTGTGGAGATGATGCTGTAGTCAGTTTTGTTTTGCGAGTAGGTGAGAGCACCATGTCTCAGCAACATAGGGTACCAGGAAAGGAAGGACTATCATGGAGCACATTTACACCTCCCTGGTGCCCACTTACTCTCTCCTTGGGTACAAGCAGTCAGCTGGCCATCTTGGCCTGACACCAGAACAGAGTAGGATCCAGAGGCATTTCATGAAAGTGGAGTAACTCAAAAGCACTAAGTGCTTTTCCTAGGGCCCTTTGCATGTGGTTACTAAATCTTCCACAGGAAAGTCATTACTAGAAGTAGTGGAGTTAAGTAATCTTTAAATTAGAAAAATAAAGAATGGGTAAATTGTGCTTTATTATTTACATTAATACACAGACTGCCAAGTACTATAAACTGAAAGGAAACAATTAAAAAGTTCATTCAAGGCAAACCTCTTTCAACTAAACATGTCTACTCCTCTGTTTCTTATTCTATTCACATGTGCCCATACATTTTGTAGGGGTCCCTCACCTGAGAAACAGTGCAGTAGGTCAGGCAACACTTTAAAAGAATTTCAAAATGACACTTCATTATTGCAATTTAAATTATAAATTAACTTATAAATTAATTTTAGTTCTGAATTATATAGTCAGAACAACTATCTTGCCATCAGTGTTGCCTCTACATTCCTTGTTTCGTATTTGATATTCTGCATCATTAAATAAAGTCATATAATAATTAGGTGCTAAAAGGAAAAGAATGAGAAAGCTGCTTCTAAGCAAATACAGTAGTCTTTAACCTATTACAGCCAATACTTCTTGCTCCCACCTGGAATAGAATCACTGATGTACATGATTACCTCTAAGTCCCTGAACAATCCCACTTTCTAACCTTGCCTCCATTTCTAAATTAAATCCCAAGCCCTGACTTTGACTCTGTGTGGGTTTGGTTGGGAAAGGATGACGGTGAGAGTCACAAAAGGTAGGAGGATAAACAGTGGTGTCTTAAAATGTCAAATTCTATTTTTAAGAATGTACTTCTGAAAAGGAGGCCAAAAGGACAAGATGTTAACTACTTTTTAAATAATTTTTTATTTGTTCTTTTAAAAATGACAATAGAATGTATTTTGACATATTATACACACATGGAGTATACATTCCCATTCTTGTGGTTGTACATGACTGGAGTTACACTGGTCATGTATTCATATATGAACACAGGAAAGTTATGACAGATTCATTCTACGGCCTTTTCTATTCCCATATCCCCTTCCCTTCCCCTTTGTCTAACCCACTGAACTTCTACCCCACCCCAGCCCCCCATCCCCTGCTTATTGTGAGTTAGTATCCACATATCAGAGAGAACATTTGGATTTCAATTTTGGGGGGGATTTCCTATATATATATATAAAACTTAATTAGAGACAGGGTCTTGCTAAATTGCTGAGGCTGGTTTTAAACTTGTCATCCTCCTGCCTCATCCTCCTGAGCTGCTGGGATTACAGGCATGCATCACCATGCCCGGCTCTTATCTACTTCTTTATTCAGAGTTTTGAACAGATTCTGGAAGATGTGTCTTATAAGAAGGATTGGCTATAAGAAAATAAAAGGGGAGATAATGAACAAAGGATAGTCTTACAAATAGCATTCTATAAGGTTACACCCATAAACCATGTGATTCTTAAAGTGCCTTCTTGTGGAAATAGCTACATCACTTGTGATTACTATTTTTAAATCTTTTTTATCATATAAAGCAATATATATTACCATAGTGTGGCTCTGGAATATTCCCCATAGGTTCACAGTGCTAAAGCTTGGTCCCCAAGCTGGGAGGTGGTGGAACTTTTAAGAAGTGGGGCCTAGTGGGAAGTCTTTAGTCATGGGGGACACACCCTCAAGGGGATATCAGGACCCTGACCTCTTCCCCTATCTCTTTTTGCCTCCAGGCCACCATGAATTGAATAGGCCTCCTCTGCCACAAGCTCCCACCATGATGTACTGTGTGTATCACAGGTCAAAAGCAACAGGACCAAGTGACCTTGGATTGAAACAAAAATAAAGCCCTTATTAAGTTGATTATTTCAGGTATTTTGTTACAGTAGCAGAAGGCTAATACATACATTCATTATAAAAATACTGGGAAAAGAAAGTACATGTATGAAGACATGAATTGGTGTGAACATACATTATATACAAACAGAGATATGAAAAATTGTGTTCTATATGCGTAATAAGAATTGCAATGCATTCCACTGTCATGTATTTTAAAAATAAAATCAATTAAAAAAAAACCCAAAAACTAAAGTGCCTGTTTGACTATAAAAAAATAAATAAAATACTGGGAAAAGGAGGAGACACTTAAAATCCTACTGTGAAGGGCTGGAGATATAGCTCAGTTGGCAGAGTGCTTAATTTGCATGCACAAGGCCCTAGGTTCAATCCCCAGTACTAGCCCCCCGCCAAAAAAATATCCTACTCTGATATTTGCAAAATAATTCATTCAGATGCAAAACTAATTATACTCTCTGTAAAGTATACAATGTATGCATACTTATAAATATGTCAGAGTAATAACTATACACTTCTGAGCATCTTATTTTCCTGAAATAGCTAACATTACTGATAAATAAAATCAAGTTGTTCTATTTATCAATCAGGATCAACCCAAGAACGAGATACTAAAATTTATAAGCTAAGAGAACAAAAAAATTCATAGAAGTGAGAAAGGAAACTTAAAGGCTAATGGCAAAGCAATAAGTTATGTGTCAACTGAGACTAAAAGTACAATTTTCATTAGCCTCTCTTTAGCTAATATGTTACGTATAAATATAAAAATAAAAGTATATATAAAATAAGCATATGCTAACTGAACAGTAGGAATATTCCTAACCCTCATAAGAATGAGTTGTACTAGAAGAAATGAAGATCTCTTTCTTCTTCTTCTTTCCCAGTCTCTTGATGGGCACTTTCTTATGCCTCATTTATATGAACAGGTGTCAGAAGGGACTGTGCCCATGCAAAAAAAGGATGTGTGTTGGGAGAGGTTATTCATTCATGGGCAGAAACAGAAAAATTCAGAGAGGCAAATATATATATATATCAACTCCATTCTTACTGCTTAGAGCTAACCACTGTTACTACCTTAGAGTAAAATTACTAGGAAAAATCACAACAATTAGCCATGACCCTAATGTTATCAAGTGGTATTCCATATTAAGATCCATACCTAAGAAAGTACACTACAGAACAATTAGCCAACATAAGCAGTAAAGTCATAATTTAAATCCCTTGTTTTCTTTCCAAATGTCTTAGTCAAACACACAATATACTACATTAGTTGTATATGACCCTAGCAATTCACATGAACTACAGGCATATTCCTAGAATAAAAAGAAACAAAGCATGTTTAACTATTTCAGTCTTTGTTTTACTTCACTTCCAAGTATGTTATCTATGCAAATATTCATGAGTCACAAATGTTGCTCTATTTCATGAAAGTAAGTAGCATTATCCAATTTGAGATTTTCATTCAAAATATTGAAAAAACTGACTTGTAAGTTGGTTATTATGTTCTTTCTGTAGAGCTGAGGTTAAACATTGATAACTAATGATAAGGCATTCCTATGCCCCTCAAATATAAGTCTAATCACAAATGCATACCCAAACTCAAGAATTATGGCAGGGAAAACCACAACATGAGGCTTTAATAAGGGAAGACACCCTAAGAGAAACTTTCTCATCTGAATTGCTATGCTACTTTATACCATATTTCAAGAGTACTCCAAAGTGGTTATATCTATTGTGTAGCCAGAATAATTTTCCAGGAAGAATTTAGGTTAAGTATCTAAGGATACCTCAAATTATGGCATTTATATGTTAAATTATAAATTAATATAATAGTAAATTGTAATATAGCACACATAAAACCAAAACTACAAATAGAATATCCTGCTTACCAATTTCTAACAACCAAGGACTCTAGCCAATGGAAAATGTTTGTTGAAAGTCTAATTTGATCTCAAATAAGAAGCTTTTTAACTTAAAAGCCAATTACACTGCATTGTGCAATTATATTTCTTAACCTTCTGACCCTGGTACATTGCCTTGAATTCCAAAAGTGAACTTACACTTGTAACTTGAGAAAGAAAAATCCAGTCTACAAGAGAACAGGCTACTTGGGATTCACCATAGGACACAAGAGTGTGACCTCATGAGATCTGTCCTCCTTTTTCTGTGTTGACAAACTGTGGCCTAACTCCAGCTGTCTGACCTTCTGTCAAGTTAGAGGTACGACCATATACACAAGTCCTTTCCTGCAGAGTGTGAGTGGAAGTGATATGTCCCCAATCGTCTCTCTAGGGCTATAACCTCAGCATAGTAACCATGTGATCCATCTCCATCAAGGACAATGCTACAGAAGATGGCAGAGAAGCAAAATGGAAGAACCTGGATCCCTCAACGACTGTGAAGAACAGAGTCCACAACATCCTGGAACACCTGGAACAGCTACCCTGTTACAGGCTAGAGAAATTAACATCTATCTCCACTGTATTTCTCAAGTGTCTGCTGTAGGTAGCTGTTTCGCCCTTTCCTAAGTCATGCAAGTTACAAATTTGCTATTGAATTAAATATATCTTAAATATCACCCAAGAATGACATTTCACAAAAAAACTGCAATAGTTACTTCTACTCTTTGAGCAGCATTTTACATATTATTTCATGTAATTATGTCCCATCCCAAGGTATTGTAGGTATTGTTCCCACTTTACAGAGAAGAAAATGAACTCTAAGAAAGTGGTTTCCTTGATAAAGAAACAGCCAGGGGTTACAGATTCAAGATCAAAAATATCATGTCCACCTAGAGCAGGGGTTGGCACTCGATGCCCACAGCTCACTTAATTCAGTTACTGTTGAAAGCTGCTTTTGCACTACAAGGCTGAGCTGAATGGCTAGGACTGAAACCATAGACTGTAAAAATATTTACCATTTGGCCCTTTACAGAAAAAGCCTACTGATTTTGCTCTAGAGCCTTTGGACATGAGCAGACTTGGCTGAACTGAACCACATTCCATAATGTAGTGTCCCTCTCCAAGCAATCCACATTCCCATTCAGAGCTCAGCTTCTCCTAGCTCTTCAGCTCCCTGATGCCAAGCCACCATACTTGAGTGGTCGTGACTGCCTGACACCAAAACACCTTGTGGCATCTGTCAGTGCTATGCCTCTGGCTTCCTACTTTTCCAATTCTAATAGAATATCTTACTTTAAAAAAGTAATTTCAGATTTTAAAAAGTTCTAGAGATTAGTCTCACAACGATGTAATGCACTTAATACTACTGAACTGTGCACTTAAAAGTGGTTAAGAATGGGGCGCATGAATGTAATCCCAGCAACTTGGGAGACTAAGGCAGGAGGATTGCAAATTTGAGGCCATTCACAGTATATTAATAAGACCCCAAGCAACTTAGCAAGATCCTATCTCAAAATTAAAAAAAAAAAAAAAAATTAAAAAGAAGGGCTGGGGCTGTACCTCAGTGGTAAAGCACCCCTGGCCTCAATCCTGTACCACAAAACAAATAAACAAAATATGTGGTTAAGATGGCAAATATTGCATTACATGTATGTTACGGTTTGGATATGAAGTGTTCCCCCAAAAGCTCCTATATTAATGCAGGAGGTAAAATGATTAGATTATGACAGGTGTGATCTGGTCGCTGGATTAATCAATTCGGTGGACTAATAATTTGAATGGACTAACTGGATGGCAACTGTAGGCAAGCAGGATGTGGCTGAAGTAAGTGGAACACTGGAGGTGTGTCTTGAGATTTGAATTTTGTTCCTGGTTCCTTGTTCACACTCTGCTTCCTGGCTGTCACATCTTGAGCAGCTTCCACCACGCCTTTATGCTATGGTGTTCTGCTTTAATTTGGAGTTGGCTGACCATGAATTGAACCTCTGAAACTGTGAGCCAAATAACTTTTTCTCCTCTAAGTTGTTGAGGGATATTCTAATCACAGCAATGAAAAGCTGATAAATATATAGTGTGTGTACATGTATATATACTTGAGTGGGGAGGGTACTGGGAACTGAACCCTTGTGAGGCTAGGCAAGCACTGAGCTATATTATATCCCCAGGTCTTTTATTTGAGATAGGGTCTTGCTAAGTTGCCCAGGCTGGCCTCAAACTTGTGATCCTCCTGCCTCAGTTTCCCAAATAGCTAGAATTACAGGTGTACACTACTACACCAAGCTACTGTGCATATTTTACCACAATTAAAAATAAAATTTTTAAAAGGTCATTTAAAATTAAAGTTTTATGTTAGTCCTCTAAAAATTAAGTACGTTTTATTCAAATTAAATGAAAACCCTGGAAGTTAACACTAAAAACAGAAAAAACGATGCATGAAGTTCTGCGTGGCCTTACTTTGTGGTATACATTCATCCTACTTTGGTCTTGTGCATAAAAGGCAGTTTGGAGAAACTAAAAACAGACATCACTCCCTAAAATAGAACCCTCGAAGACCACAAACAGCCCCAGTTCATTTCATCCCTGTGTCTAACCAGCGTTACAGCTGTACCAGCATATATGAGAGTAACAAAGCTCTAGAAGCATCATTCTGTATAAGGTACAAGAAATAGAAAATCCTTTCATACAATTCAATTTGCACAACGATATTTTGTGAATACCCACCAATTAAATAAAGTTAGGAGATACCCTATGATAGCATAAAATAAGTATATATTTTTTTAAATTCCATATACTCATGAACACTGAGGCACCAAGATGACAATGTAGGCTGAATAAGACAAAAGTCACTATATGTAGTCATTTCATGAATCAGTTTACTTCTAGGAATCATTTTTAAAATTTTTGTTCTTATGAGTATCAAAGTAGAACGTAAGAGAAGTCTTTATACAAAAACACTACCTATAAACAAAGTCACTTGGGTGTGTGGTCCCACCAGACATAATATGACTGTAAATACAATGCAGAGCCTGAACAGCTGGCACCTGCTTTGCTTCTCATAGGCTGTGTGTCCCTAAGCAAGTCTCTTGACCAAGCTTGTCTCAATTCAGGCTAAGCAAAGATTACAATTTAGGGTGAATTGTTAATGTGAGTAAGATTAAGAGGACTGTTTCAAGATAGTTCAAAGGCTGTTCTGAAGTAGGATGAAAACAGGCTTTGATAAGAACACCTGGCTGCCCCACCCCATTCTAGCTAGGTCTGACGCTATGGCAGCACTGTGGCTGGGCTAGCAGGTTCTCCCCAGCTGTACATGCCACATCAGCCTCTCTGTGTAAATCCTTTCTCCAAGACTCAGTCTTTCCCTGTCTCAGCAGGGTCTGGGCATCTTCTGTCATACATTTCCAGGGTGTGCCAATAGGGATATAAAGAGGAAGAAGGGGATGAAGGAGATGAAGACAGGCAGATCAAATTCCTGTAACTGTTCTTACAGATTCTCCACAAGAGTCACACAGCAGCAGCATTTGGGATGCTGACGCAAGTTCCCAGCAAAAACCTACTATATTCTTTATATAACAAGGCCCGTATTTGGAGAAAGAGTCATCTATTCCTACCCTGTTCCCCAACCTTCCATGAATATCAACATGAAGGTGCTATGGCAGGAGGTACCATCTCAAATCTTATGGACCAAGGTGGAGGTCAAAAGAGTAGAATAGAAAGGATACATAAGCCAGGTGCAGTGGGGCACACCTATAGATAGCCCCAGCTACTCAGGAAGCTGAGGCAGGATGACTACTTGAGCCCAGAAGTTTGGGACCAGCCCAGACAACACAGCAAGACCCCACCAAAAAAAGGGAGGGGGGAGGGGGGAAGGGAGAGAGAGAGAGAGAAACAGACATTAAGAACAGGAAGCAAGTTAGTGGGCAGCAGCCCCGGTCTAACTCCTTTGTGTCTTTTTGCAGCTAATCTGACTCACGTGGTAGATGGACAAGTGGGGAGCTCTCTTCCTGTAGGCTTCTGGGCAGGTGAAGAAGGTAGACAGGAACGCACTAAGTCAGAAGAACTAAATTTTAGCAAGGGGTGCAGCTGTGAGTGACTGGATTACAAGAGGTTAGGAAAACCAGCAGCAGGGAAGAAATGCAGACAGGCGTTCCCTGGCAGCTTTGGTAGCCCTAGCTGGCAGGGGCTGACCCTCTCCTTTTATTCCAGCTTATGTATTCTTAGAGAAGCCAGGCCAATCAGATGGAAAATAAGAGAAGTAAGACCTGCCGCCTTTCCTGAACTATGCCCAAGAGAGATTGGGAGCCTGCCTCTATGCCCTCCCAGTGGGGGACCAGGAGGAGTCAGAGAAATGTCAAGCCAGCAGCCAGCCAGCTGGAGAAGGGCCTGTGACACACAGCTGAGGAGGAAAACCCTCAGGCCTCCGGATACACTTCAGCTTTCAACCTGAGCTCACATAATGAGCAGAGAGTGCAAGCTGTGAGCTTCAGCAACTTTAGAGGTGGCTGATGCTGTACCAGAATCCTACCCAGTGCTCCAAGGAGGGAGGAGGCAGCAGGATTTGAGAGTCAGAATGAGGCTGATGTAGAGACTGAGGGCATCTCTGATCACTGATGGTACACGCTGGTGTGAATGGGAAATGGCTCCAACTTAGATTTGGTACGTGTGTGTGTGTGTGTTTGTGTGTGTGTGTTTTACCTTAAGGAAATTCATTTAGGCCAGGTGTGATGGTGCACATCTGTAATCCCAGGGGCTAGGAGGCTGAGGCAGGAGGATTACAAGTTCAAAGCCAGCCTCAGCAAAAGCAAGGTGCTAAGCAACTCAGTGAGATCCTGTCTCTAAATAAAATACAAAAAAGAGTTGGGGATGTAACTCAGTGGTTAAATTCCCCTGGGTTCAATCCCCAGTACAAAAAAAAAAAAAAAAAAAAAGGTTCCTTTATAAATAGTAGTTTGTTATGTTTAGGGATTTGGGAGGAGTTAAGATTTGTAGTTAAGACTACAGGATAAAGACTATAAATTGAGGATAAATAATTTAATAGGTTGAAAAAAAGTAGTGGTGAGGCAAATTGTTGCATTTAAATTATCAAAAACCAATTTTGGGGGAAATGCCATGGTATCTGGGTTTTATATGAACGTAGACTTTGATTCCCTATATATCCTTAAATTAAATTCTAAACTAATACATAGACATATTTATGGAGTATCATGTGATTTTTTTTAAAACAAGTATACACTGTATGTTTAAATCAGATTAAATGTATCTATCTCCTCAAATATTTTGCTTCTTTATGGTAAATACATTCAAAGTCCTTTCTTCTAGCTTTGAGATTCTTTACATTTAAAAATTCATTATCACTACTATAGAAGGTCACTTATTTCTTGAATAAAATTACTAGGACTGCATTAGTCCTTTTGGGGAGGGTGTGTAATATAACAAAATACTCAATCCTGGGTACTTATAAAGTTTATTTAGCTCACAGGTTTGGAGTTTAAAAGACCAAACATCACAGCACTGGCTCTACTAAGGGCCCATTATTGCATACCTCATGGTAGGTGACAACACATGGAAGGAGTGCATTCAAGAGTGGGAACAAAATCACACTGTGAGACAGGAAGCCAGGGCAGAGGAAGAGCCCCATCTTGCAGCCTCCCAATAGGCCCCATCATCTCTCAATGCTACCACACTGGGGACAAAAAACTTACAATGTATGACATACTTGAACCATATTCAAGCCACAGGAAGCACTTGTTAGCATATAAAAATTAGGAATATGTGACAATTGGATTCAGTAACAGCATTTTTAAGTAAACAAAACAAGATAACTACAGATCAATCTTATTAATGATTGTTAACCCCCAAAACCGAGGTGTTTTGTTTGTCTGTTTGTTTTGGTACCAGGGATTGAACACAAGGGTATTTAACCGATCTTTAAAGTAGAATGTGCTGGGTTCTAGATGCCAAAAGGCCCTGAAATAAGAGGAAAGTGAGCACAGAATATATAACAGCTGAATACGCATCCAGGACACACTCAGCAGACTCCGACCCCAATCTCAACAGCCACATACCTTTTCCCTTTGGGCCATCCAGTCCAAAATTTGAGAAGACACACTGACTGTATTGATGACATAGGACAGAGAGACACTATTCAACTTCAATATATTGGCTTCTCAGGTCACTTCTAAAGAAAGCAATTACCAAAAGCCCAAGTATAAAGCTGCTCAATATAAAAACTGCCATCTAGTAGAGTTGTAAATACACAGCATGATAAATACCACAGTAATTAATTTAGGTAAAAACCACCAATGGATGCTAAAATTAGTGGATGATGGTTAGAAGAGAAATCGGATATCTCAAGGTCTCAAAAGAATTGGTTTTTAAGATGTTTATTAATTACAAAGATAAAAAAACAGTTGTCTTAAGACAACCTGGCAAGTGATCAGGATTAACACTACCCATACAGACATCACAGAAACCATTCACTCCTGATGTGATGTACTGAGAAGGACATAATGTCACTTGACCTGAGGGAAACTGAGACAGAGATAAATGTAAACTGAAGGACACTCTGCAAAATAACTCAAGGTCACAGACAGCAAAAATAAGGACAGGGTTTAAAATACTTAAGAGACACACCAAGGCTGCATGGGATCCTGAACTGCACCTGGAAAACTCGGAGGTTTTTTTTTTTTTTTTACTATGAAAGACATTATTGAGATAACTGATGAAGTACAACTAATATCTGTTACAATTATATTAATGTTTACTTCCTGATTTTGATTACTGCACTGTTTATATAAGTGAAGGTCTTTATTCTTATGAAAACATACTGAAGCTGGGCACACTGGTGCACATCTGTAATTCCAGCAGCTCAGGAGGCAGAGGCAGGAGTATTACAAGTTCAAAGACAGTCTCTGTAACTGAGTGAAACCCTGTCTCTAAATAAATAAAAGGCTGGGATGTAGCTCAGTGGCTAAGCACTCCTGAGTTCAATCCCTGGTATCAAGAAAAAAAAAAAAAAAAAAGGAGGAGGAAGCAAGCAAGCACACTAAACACATGATTAAGTATTCAAGGGCAAAAACAAGCATTATACCTAAAACTTACACTCACAGTTCAGGGAGAAAAAAAAAAAAAACATACAGAGAAAAGGATAAACCCAATGTGGTGTCAATAATCAAGACATCTGGATGAAGAATTTAGGGGAATTATTTTCTGTTATTTAAAATTTTGAAATAATTTTACTTAATTATCAAAAGAGAGGCTAGTTAAAAATGATCATCTGGGGAAGTTACAAATACTGTCATTAGAAAAACATCACAATATAAAGTTTTTTTGTAATATTACATATTATATCCACCAGCAAATCATGAAATTATAGTAAGAGACTTCTTAGAAGCTCTTAGACTATTCAAAGAGATTTTCAGAAATATAAAAAGGTTGTTTTTTATCTTTAATCTGTTTTATTAAAGCTTAAAGCTTCAATATTTTGTCTTTGGGATTTTTCTTTTTCTCTCTCTCTCTTTTTTTTAAAACATAATCATCATGGTAATACCTCATTATATGCTTTGAGGTTTCCTGGACAAAAGCCTGTTACTATTTCTGACCCTAATTCATCCTTTTTGCTCGCTGTGCTGTGGGCATAACATCAATTTATTATAACCAATAATTTACAGTGCCTCCTAGTTGCTAAATCACCACTATATGCATAGATGATTCAGAGGGAAAAAAACAAACTAGTATATACACTAAAACCAACCTACTCAACAGTTATTTAAGAAAAAACTTGGTCCTTAATTTCCTCTCTAATATAAACACGATACTTATTAATCTGCAGAGATTATACAAAGCTTCCCAAACAAGGAGAAAAAAATATACAGCTCTAATAAACTTATATAGCTACTTGTTCAAAGAGTCATACTCAAAATTGAAGGATCCTGTGATAAAAAAAATCTATAAGAGTCTAACATTTTTGTCCATGACTATCATCATTAGCATTCTAACATCTAAACATGCAAATACGACACTTGTTCTGCTCTAGGTGAAAATTTTAATTTTGGAAATAATCTAATAATTTGTTCTACCTCCCATGCTCTTAATATGGTATTATTTTCTATTTCAAGTATTGATAGCTAGTAAAATGCTCCATGCTTAAAATAATAATAGTTATTTTTTATGTATATCACATAATATTTGCACTCCTAAATGAGAAGTTTCATTTCAATCACAAACCCACATCTGTCCCCTTTCTCTCTCCCTGGGGCAGCCTCAGAGCCAAGAGGGATGATTTAGGAAATGGGATAGAGGTCACAGAGACAAGATGTAAGATTAGACAGACAATAAACGGAGAACATGTCTCCAATCAGCAGGAGAACCAATTTCCAGGTTTGTTTCTCAAGAGGCACATGATCCATTCAAGGAAGCAGCTCAGCCGCTGAGACCCAAGGTAGAGGACAGGATGCCTCACAATGTTGCAGGAGCACTTCCTCCTCAGCTGGTATAGCAGCCAGCAGGACTGCTGGAGATGGTCTGCTACAGGAGATGGTCACAACAAGGCTGTTTCCTGTGCAAATGCTCTGGAAAGAAGCATTATGTAAGATGACAGCATACAAATAACACTTCAGAAAACAAATGAACACTCATCGAATTATGCACTGAAAGAATATGGTGTTTTATGGAAAGTCAGTAAACTATGGAATCTAAGAAGCTAGAAAAGACATCATGAATAAACTGAATAAACTGGCTAAAGAAGCAAACCAGACTTTATCAATTTGTGATAGAACATGTCATTTCCTCAGTTTTTTCTTTTTTTTTTTCCTCCTAAACAGGCATATTCCCTGATAGCAGAGAGTGAATATTCCATGGCTTAGGTCATAGTCTAAAGCAGCTCTCCAATAAATATTAAGGTTATTGTTTTCAATCTTAAAAATTCACACAAATCTACATGATATTCTATGATATCCATGTTTATTTCATTATAAACATTACTCTGTCTCCCCCAAATGTCGGGTAAAATGAACATTCTAAGAATTTGGGCCATGTTTATCTGCTACCTACTTGACTCTATACTGGCACAGCTACATACTCTCTGGAGAAACCTGGTTCCAAATTAAAATTTTATTTAAGAGAAACCAAAGTAAACCACACCACACCACACCACACCAAACTGAAGGAAACAAGTAATATTTGAAGGGGAAAATATTAACAAGATATCTGAAACAACTTTTTTTTTTTTGGTAGAGCTGGGGATTGAACCCATGGCCTTGTGCATGCAAGGCAAGCACTCCACCAACTGAGCTATATCTCCAGCCCTGAAACAAATCTTATCTAACATATTTCTCCTGATAAATGTATTTTATATTAACACAGCATATACAATCCAAAAAAAAGTAAGAAAGAAATCACTACCTAAAATGGGAATTAAAGGCTTGTCTTCTATACTACATTTTTGGAAATTAAAAAAAAAAAATCTTTGGCTGAAAGAACAGGAAAGAGTCACATCCATACAAACCTTCAGAATGGTAAGAATTAGTATCATCAAATGCTCCTCAACTTAGCCTAACAGTAGTACTTTAAAAATCACTCATTTGAATTTTCAGAATACAGCTCATGATACCAGCCGGCTAGCTATAATAATAGAGCACTTCACAAAGTATATTTTCCTTAAAAACCTAGTAACTTTTATCACATTCTCCATACATGTTAATCTGTCAAACATTAAATGCCTCATATAGTAACCTCAAAGAGGAATACCGAAATGATCAAGACAAGACCCAATCTACTAGGAAAAAGACAAAGCTGAATGTCTGGCACAGAGAAATAAATACCCAAGAAAACAGATCTTCAAAGAATATAATATCAAAATAGAATTTTTTTATTTGGTGAAATTTCTCTACAAGTGTTCAAAAAACTCTTAAAATAAGGGCCACACCGACATGTGCCAGAGTTAGGTATCACCTGGAATTAGGTAACTGAAATTAAAAGCCTATTTCAAGAGGTGGGAGATATATTTCAGTGGTTAGCATGAGCTTAGCGTGTGCAAGGCTTTGGATTTGATTTCCAGCGTGTGCATGCACACACACACACACACACACACACACACACAAACACACAAGCCTATTTTAAGACAGATGTAGGCTTTTTGCCCAACCAACCCCAACTTTTCTGAAGTAAAAAGACACTTGTGAGCTGGGATTGTGGCTCAGTGGCCTTACATGTATGAGGCACTGGGGTCAATCCTCAGCACACATAAAAATAAATAAATAAAATAAAGGTATTGCGTCCATCTACAACTAAAAAAAAAAAAAAAAAAGGAAAGAAAGAAAAAAAACAAAACACTTGTGGGCTGCTAAGGCAAGAGGACAGTAAGTTTGAGGCTATAGCTCAGTGGTAAAGTGCTCCTGGGCTCAATCCCCAATACCAAAAACAAAACAAGACAAAAAAAAAAAAAAAAACCTCAAAAGGCACTCCTGGGATCAAGCAAGACTAAGGGAGACAGGCACAAAAGCCCAGCAGTGGGTGTCAGAGCCCAGACTGAGAAAGGCTCCTATGCATGCTGGGAATGGCAGTGCTGGTTGAGTAGTAAGGACAAGATGGCACCAGTGGAAGAAATGTGGCACCAACAGGAGATTGCACACATTCAGCAGAAATTGATGCACTAAGTAAATCTCCGAGGATGATGAGAGCTGGTTTTCTCAACTGTCTAAGAAAGGAATTACAACATGGAAAGAAAGAATAAAGAACCCTTTGATAGTGAAATGGAATTTGAGGTATTAGTATGAAATTATGGAGATACACACATACTTTTCCTAGTTCAATCCACTGAAGAGGCCTGCAAACAGCAACAACCCAACAGAAGTGAGCATACCTTAGGGCCATATTTTGTCTTCTAAATATTTTCCACTGTAAGGAACAAGGGTCTTAGAGAAATCAGGACAGGAAAACATAAGAGTATGGAACATCTTACTGTACCAGAAGCAAGAAATTGCTCAGATAATATAGAAACATATCCAGAAAAACACAGAACCCTCACAAAAGGACTGGACAAATCTGGGATATTTAAATAAGAAAATATAATAACAGAAAGAGATTATAACCCATTGAACAAAATAGGAATGCAAGAGTCTATATTCATACAAACACATACATGAATAAATAAATGGGAAGAGGAATAAACTTTACTTACAGCTAATAACAGTAGAAGCAATGGCAGGATTATAAAATCACCAGTTGGCAAACATCACAATATTAATTTATTCAGTCAAGAAACATCAATAGATGCTAAAACATAGGTGTGAGTTTGAAGAACAGGGTATTTATATAGCCTTAAAGCAGCTCTCCACAAGTGTGCTTACTAATTATAAGAAAAAAAGTAACTTTGCGGGCTGGGGATGTGGCTCAAGCGGTAGCGCGCTCGCCTGGCATGCGTGCGGCCCGGGTTCGATCCTCAGCACCACATACAAACGAAGATGTTGTGTCCGCTGAGAACTAAAATAAATAAATATTAAAAAATTCTCTCTCTCTCTCATCTCTCTCTTAAAAAAAAAAAAAGAAAGAAAGAAAGAAAGTAACTTTGCAATGGAGAAGCCTGGCAGACACCACCAATAGTGAAACAAAGAAAAATCATGAACTGCTAAAATTCAAAGAGAAGACAGTGTCACTTCTGTAACATTTCTGCCTAAAATGCATACTATATATATATATCAATTCAGAAGAAAACAATTTTAAAAATCCAAACTAATTAACATTCCACTGGTCTGTAGTCTTCAAAAGTATCAATATCATAAAACTCAAGTCTGAGGACATATTTCATATTGAAAGTGAATAAAAAGACATAAACACAGCATTTAAAAATCCATTCATTTTAATAACATTTCAACTTATATACAGATTTGTAGAAAAATAATAAAGAGATATCTCCCTGTATTCCACGAGACTTTTTCTATTTTAAATAAAAAGAATTGAGTTTAGACTGGAATTATACACATTCAGTGTTTCATTGGGGGAGGGGGAGACTGTTAAACAAAAATAACAAATACAAGGTCAGTAGCTAAGCAACAATAAGACATGTTTACATGAAGTAAACAAAGAAGAAAAAGCAGTAAAAATGAATCTTTCTATACTTACTTTATTTAATTTCCAGCATAGGTTATAATCAAATCAGTAACTTTTCCAATTGCTAAGTATTATCTCAGAACACACACTAGGGGCTCTCTTCAGTTTATTAGTAGGAGAGGACTGATACGGGCATAACATTATCAGTGTAAAAACAAATCTACTGGAAAATGTAATTCTTCTGCCCTGAAGGACAACTTAAACAGCAATTTCAACAAAGTATAAAAGTGTCTTAAACTTTGCAATGAAAACCCTTTAAGGTTAATCTTACAAGTTAGTACTGTCAAAATACTCTCAAAGTACTTATCTTTATCTAACACTGTTATTTCTCTTCCTACCTACAGGCTAACCCTCATAAACTTTTGAGTGCTGGGCTGGGGTTATGACTCAGCGGTAGAGTACTTGTCTAGCATGCATGAGGCACTGGGTTTGATCCTCAGCACCACATATAAAACAAAGTTATCATGTTCATCTACAACTAAAAAAAAATTTTTTTATTATAATTAAATGACTGCAAAGGGCTGGGGTGTAGCCCTTAGCACATGCTAAGCATGTGTGATGCCCTAGGTCCTAATCCCCAGTCACCCCCGCCCCCCTCCACACACACAACAGAGGAGGAGGAAAATGGAGGAAGGAGAGGAAAACTATGTCTTTAGAACACAATTGAACCAGAATAGACCAACTCATAAAGATGAGGCAAGTTTGAAACAGCTCAGTCCCTGTTGGGTGTAAGATAACCTGTTCTTATGTTCATTGTCAAAAGCAAATTAATGTTCTCACTGGAAAACACTAATCATATCCAGGGACTTGCAATGTTTTACACACAATGTTTGCAACTGAGTCAAAAGTTACTAGTCATGGCAAACAGACTTGGAATCTCAGGTTTAAACGTGGTCATGTTTCTCCAGTGTCATCTCAATGAGCAAGGAGATCAGGTCTACACGCTGAAGAAATTTGACCCTATGGGACAACAGACCTGCTCAGCCCATCCTGCCTGGTTCTCCCCGGACGACAAATACTCGAGACACTGAATCACCATCAAGAAATGTTCAAGGTGGGGCTGGGGATGTGGCTCAAGCGGTAGCGCGCTCGCCTGGCATGCGTGTGGCCCGGGTTCGATCCTCAGCACCACATACAAACAAAGATGTTGTGTCCGCCAAATACTAAAAAATAAATAAAAAATAAAAAAAAAAAAAAAGAAATGTTCAAGGTGCTCATGACCCAGCAACTGCGCCCTGTTCTCTGAGGATCCCTTAAATTTCATGTTTCATCTGTCACCTGCTCGTTTCGGAGAATCTATAACCAAACGCGTCAATCTGTGAGCCATGAAGCTTTCTTGCCACCCATGCCCTTTGGAATCCGGTCTCCTCTGACTGCCTTTGATCATGCTTGTATGAGGCCATCA
Organism: Callospermophilus lateralis; assembly: GCF_048772815.1. NCBI lineage: Eukaryota > Metazoa > Chordata > Mammalia > Rodentia > Sciuridae > Callospermophilus > Callospermophilus lateralis. Next base: position 146,648,272 of record NC_135307.1, read on the forward strand.
GGTGGCATCCTCTTTAAAGGGAACATGTTTTTCATGTTTTGAATTATTGCCACGTTATTAAAGATAAAATGATTTTTTAAAAAAGTTACTAGTCATGCCAGTATTAGACCCACAAATGACTGAAAATTGGGATGGAGAGGGCAAATACAAGAAATCCATACCGACTACATATAGACTTTAATATAAAGTGATTAATATGTTCAAGAAATAGGTGACAAAGTGGGGAATTTCAGCAGAGAACATTAAGCTACTAAAAACACCAAATGGAAAACACCAAACTAAAATATTCTGCTAAAATACAAATAAAACATAATAGGTTTAATGGCAAACTGCAACTGAAAAGAATATAAATATTATCTCAAGGAAAAATACCTTAAACCAATAGTAAAGTCTAGATAATAAAAGGTATATTGAAATACTTAGAGGAAACATGTACCAATGGCTTCGATTTACCTTCAAATACATCAAAAAATAAGATGGCTGGACATACACATAATAAAGGAAGTAAAACACAGAATCTAATAAAACACAGAATCTAAGTGTGTATATACAAGCATTCACTGAAAAAAATATTTCAGCTTTGATGGAAATTTTGCAAAAATTTTTGAAAAAAAAATGAAATTGAAATAAATTTTCCTGACAAACAAAAACTGAATTTATCAACATCAAGACCTGCTTCACAGAAATTTGAAAGAGTTAATTCTTCTGAAAGGAAGAAAAGAATCACAGATGGAAGAACAAAGATGCATGAAGGAATACAGAATAAGAGAAAGGTAACTATAAAGGTAAATCTAAACAGAAATTAACTGCATGAAACAGTAATAAAGATGTCTTGTAGGATAAACACACATGACAACAGCCCAAATGGTGGAAGGAGTAAAATGGAGTTGCAGAGTTCTAAAATCCTTGCATTTCCTGGAAAATGAGATTTACTGTCTTTAATAAGTCTAAACTGCATGACATCATCTGTACTAGTTAAATACTAAATAAATGGCAGAGAAGAAAAAATAAACACAAAAAAAGTAATCCAAAAGAAGGAAAGGGAGGGAAAGAGATTTAGAAGAGGTGGACTAATAAAACACAAGTAGTAAAAATAGTATATTTAAACACATGTGTCAGTTATTATATTAAAAGTAAACAGACTGAATACTCTAAAACTATTCCTGCCAAGTATAGTGGCGCATACCTATAATCCAAGTGGCAGAGGCTGAAGCAGGAGGATCACAATTTCAAAGACAGCTTGAGCAATTTAGCGAGGCCCTAAGTAACTTTAGCAAGAGACTGTTTGAAAATAAAAAATAAAAAGGGATGGGGATGTGGCTCAGTAGAAAGTGATTTCTTAGCAGATGCAAGGCCCTGGGTTCAATCCCTAGTACTATGCAAAACAAAACAAAACCACACACACACAAAAAAAAACTATTCCCAAACTGAAAAAAAAATACAAAATGTGCTGTCGGGGCTGGGGATGTGGCTCAAACGGTAGTGCGCTGGCCTGGCATGCGTGTGGCCCGGGTTCGATCCTCAGCACCACATACAAACAAAGAAGTTGTGTCCGCCAATAACTAAAAAATAAATATTAAAAAATTCTCTCTCTCTCTCCCCGCCTCTCTCTCGTAAAAAAAAAAAAAATGAGAAAATATGTCTCTGACAGATCAGATCTTGAAGCAAGGCAAACTTCCATACCAATAAATATTTACTAAGTTCCTACTGCAGTGGGTGATTTCCTAAGATTTGGTGTTTTAAAAACACCAATGTAGTTAAAAAAGCAAAAATACTCAGAAGGAAGTGGCAGTATAGCTCACTCTTCATTTTCCATCCAAAAAGAACTAGCTCTTGAGATCCTAAACACATAGTCCAGGTATGATAAGTAGGTTTCCTTTGGGTCAGTCCTGAGTGACCAGGATTCATCACCTGCAGGGTTGGAGGCAACAGGTGGGGAGGGACTATGAAACATGCTGGGTACACACATCAGGCACGTTCGTGTGCACGCTCAGCACTCATGACTCCACCTGCCCACCTCAGCCTCATCTTACTTTTACTGAAGATGCAGCAACTCCAGGTTAATGGGCACAGCACAGCACAGCACATCTCACATCCCACTGCCCTCCCCCAGCACCAAACACCTACCTACCAGGGCCTGTGCAAAAATTCAAGGAACTTATTTCACTATAGATTCTATCACAAAAGTACTTATATGCCCTTTTTGCAGGAAAGCAATGACCAAAGCAAGATCTCACCCCACAAATTTTTTGCTTCCATCTGCCATGTTAAAAGAAAATATTTTTTTTTCAATTGGGTACATCCATATAATTTTAATAGATGTTTATAAGCTTTGACTTATATGTAAAGACCTGAAAATACAAGTATATTATAGCCTATAAGTCAGCAATTAAAACCTTAAAAGTTTTCTAGAGCACACTATCAATGAGTTTACAATGCCAGGAAGATCAAACTTAGTTTGAAAGGCCACAAAAAATGAAGTTTACAAAATTTACTAGAAACTAAGTAAGCTCTTCATGAAGTTGCCATGGCACAGAATCTTCTATGATTTAAAATATATAGAAAAGTAAATTCTCCCAAAGTTATTTTTTATAATCAAATAATTTTCACCTGTAAACAGACTTAAGCATATTCTTATACCAGCAATCTCATTATATGCCTCTTTGTCACTGCCATTTGACCTTGGACCTTGTTTCTTGTCCCTTGTATATGACCCTGTACATGGTCACAGCACAGGGACCTCATCCTATGTATGACCTTGGCCCTGTTTCCTCATTCCCTGGTATGTCTGTGCTGTACAGTCTTCCTCCACAAGGCTCTGAGCAGCAGTCACCCCACACTTGGACTTGTCCCTGCCACCCTGACTTGGGTTTCCTGCAAGACCCTGTTCCTAGGCCTGTTAGTACTTCTCACTGACATGATTACATATGGTATCTCTCTCCTGGGACAACTCCTTGGAAGTGGGATTCTTGTCTTACTCATCTTTGATCCTTCTTGATTACCTCGAATGTTTTTACTCTATATTTGTCTCTACTGTTTCTATTTTATGACAGTATAAATATATTCTCAAAAACATTCATTCTTTGCAAGGGTACATTTAATTAAACCATCAATACTTTATTTTCCTATGAAGGGAAGGGATTGGGCTATGAAGTAAAAACAGTCCTTGCTGGGGCAAAATATCCAAATTAAAGCAAGGATAAAATAACATTCACAGGCTCTACTGCCTGACTGCCCTCAATTTAGTCGACTTTCACTAATTGCTTGGGCTCTTCTCAGAGGACCCTACCTTGCCACTTGAGCCTTTGAACCTCTTTCTCAACCTTCAAGCACCAGTTCGGATCCTCACGCTTCAGCCCAGGGGGATCGTGCTCATATTGTCACAGATTGTGTACTTGTTTTCATGTGAGCACCACAGTTGTAACTAATGAAATAATCACCTTGCACAAGGACAAAATTCCACAAGGGCAGAGACCTGTGTATTATCCCCCTGGGTCCCCCAGTGAAGTACAGTGTAGGTACATAATTATTTGCTGGATGTTGATTTTGAAAAGCACTTAATGGCTTACAGAAATAAATAAATAAATAAATAAATAAATAAATAAATATGATTCACAAATATATATTTTATGTGTATATGTAATATACACAGAAATACATACATGTTCTGTCTTTCTTAAATTCAAAAATGGCAAGGATAGGTATGTTTACTCATCTTAGTGCTCTTGCCACACAGCACCATTATCACACAAATTTACCTGTTGAAAACTCAAAGTGGATCAAGGACCTAGGCATTAGACCACAGACACTGTGCCTACTAGAAGAAGAATTAGGCCCAAATCTCAATCATGTTGGCTTAGGAAACAAATTCCTCAACAAGACTCCTAAAAGGCAAGAAGTAAAATCAAGAATCAATAAATGGGATGACTTTAAACTAAAAAGCTTCCATAGCAAAGGAAACAATCCAGAACATGAAGAGAGAGCCTATAGAATGGGAGAAAATCTTTGCCACCTGCACCTCAGATAGGGCATTAATTTCCAACATATATAGAACTCAAAAAACTTAACACCAAAAAACAAATAACCCAGTCAACAAATGAACAATGAAACTGAACAGACACTTCACAGAAGAAGAAATATGAATGGTCAACAAATATATGAAAAAAGGTTCAACATCACTAGCAATTACAGAAATGCAAATTAAAACTAAGATTTCATCTCACTCCAGTCAGAATGGCAGCTATTATGAAGACAAACAACAATAAGTGTTGGCGAGGATGTGGGGAAAAAGGTACACTCATACATTATTGGTGGCACTGCAAACTGGTGCAGCCAATATGAAAAGCAGTATGGAGACTCCTCAAAAAACTAGAAATGGAACCAGCATTTGACCTAGTTATAGCACTCTTCGGCATATACCCAAAGGACTTAAAATCAGCAGCTGCAGTGACACAGCCACATCAATGTGGATAGCAGCTCAATTTATAATAGCTAAGTTATGGAACCAACCTAGGTGCCCTTCAACAAGTGAATGGATAAAGAAAATGTGGTAATATACACAATGGAATATTACTCAGCCATAAAGAAGAAAGAAATCATGGCATTTGCTGGTAAATGGATGGAGCTGGAGAATATCATGCTAAGTGAAATAAGCCAATCCCAAAGAACCAAAGGCCAAATGTTCTCTCTGATATGCAGATGATTACAAGAGGTGGTGGTGGGGAGGTTCACCAGATTGGACAAGGGGAAGTGGGAGAAAGGGAATGGGAAAGAAAGTAGAATGAATAAGACCTAACTATATGAATATACGACCAGTATAACTTCACGTCATATACAACTACAAAAGTGGGAAGTTACACTCCATGTATGTTTGTCAATATACACTCTACTGTCATATATAACTAAAAAGAACAAATAAATTTTTTTAATGTATCTACTTAACAACAAATGAGTGAACGATTCATGTACATCTCTTCTAAATCCTTTTAGGTTGTTAATAATCATCTAGGTATTAAATATGGAATGCAATAATCTATTAGCTGTTTAGACTTGTCTTTAAAATATTTGCCATTAAGGATAAGCACTCTGTATTAATATTCTAGATGCCTAAGGCACATGAAAAACCATAAAAAATAGAAAATTCAAACCAACCTCAAAGATCAATCCAACAATTTTCCATATCCTCACAGAGTTAGACAAAAAAAAAAAAAAAATGGAAAGAGCCACTTGTCTGAATTATAAACAGAAATACAGAATCAAATAAAAGCCCCTCCTGAAACAAAAAGTGCTTCTATGTAACTATTAAGATAGCTCAAATCCAAAACACTGACAAAGTTCCCTTCTGGAGAGTATGAAGACCAGCTGGAACTCTCATTCACTGCTACTAGGGATGCACAACAGTAAGTCATAGTGGGAAACAGTGTGGTATCTCCAAGCTAAACAGCATCTTAGCTAAACTCCACAATTACATTCATGTATTTACCCAGTGATTTAAAAACACATCCACACAAAAACATGCATATAAATGTTTTTAAGAGCTTTATTCTAACTACCAAAACCTGGAAACAACCAAGATATCCTTCAACAGCTGCATACACAAACTATGGTACATGTCCGTAACATGGAATATTATTCATCTATAAAAAAGAAATGAGATATCAAGCTACAAGAAGACATGGATGAATCTAAATGATAAGTGAAAGAAATCAGTTTAAAAAAGCTGCATACTGTGTAATTCTAATTATATGACATTCTAGAAAAGGCCAAACTATGGAAGAGTGGTTGCCATGGTCTTGGTAAGGGGTGGGGGGAGAGGAGCACTGAATAGTGAAGTGCAGAGACTTTCCAAACAGTGAAACTACTCTGTAGAAAAGTTAATGGAGCCAGGTGTGGTGCCAAATGCTTGTAATCCCAGTGGCTTGGGAGGCTGAGGCAGGAGGATCACAAGTTCAAAGCCAGCCAGAGAAATTTAGTGAGGCCCAGAGCAACTCAGCGAGACTCTTGTTTATAAATAAAATGTATTTAAAAAGGACTTGCAATGTGGCACAGTGGTTAATGTGGCTCAGTGGTTAAGCACCCATGGGTTGAATCCCCAGTACAAAAAAAAAGAATAAATTTACCAGTGAATATCTGATAATGCATTTGTCAAAACCCACAGAACTTTATAGTACAAAAGCAATTTCAATGTACACAAACATAAAAAAATCATTTAAGAGGTCAAGGAATCCCAGGATAGAATGCAGACTGGGAAAAAAAACCTAAATGTATTATATATATATATATATATATATATATATATACACACACACACACACACACACACACACACACACACACACAACACCTTCATTGAAGAAGGTGAAGGGAGAAGGTTGCTAAGTAACCTGGAAAATGAGTAGAGACTTCAAGATTAAAGGCAAATGAAACGGTACATAAGCACTGTAGTCTGGCTGGTGAAGTTGTTTCCCATAAGGATACATGATAAAATTCCAAAACCACAAAGAATGAATACTGGATTGAAGAATTAAGTAGATAGGTGGCAGATGGTGAAAGCCAGGCTTCTTACTGCTAGGGTGGGAAGTTGGCAATAAAGAAAAGGGAGGAAGCTAGAATGACCCACCTGGTAAAGATTAGAGTTGGAGAGCAGAGTATGGATTCATCTTTTCACTAAAATAAATGCAGATGGTCATATACTATTATGGTTTGGATATAAGTTGTCCCCCAAAAGCTGCTGTGTTAATGCAGGAGGTAAAATGATCAGATTATGAGAGCTATGACCTAGATGAATCTATTTGATGGATTAATAATTTGAATAGATTTCTGGGTGGTAACTATAGGCAGGTGGGGTTACTGGGGGCCATGTCTTGTCTCCCTGGCTCCTCCTCCTCCTCTTTCTGCTTCCAGCCACCATGAGGTGAGTCAAAATAAGCTTTCCTCCTCTAAGTTGTCCTGGTCAGGTATTAGGTCACAGCAACAAAAAGTTCCTAACAACCACATACAGAGAAATTTACAGATCTGCCTATATACATAGGTTAGTATACAAATACACCCAGTACCTAGGTCCTGGTTTCTAATAGTATTCTCCAAAAAAATGGATCCTGGGATCCTTAAAGAAACTGCTGATTCTCAGACTGGGGCAGGAAATACACAAGATGAGCCTGGGGCATCTTCTAGTGTCAGAAGAAAGAAAGTGCTATAAAAGAAAGGCAGGTTCAACTGAAAGAACCCCCAAAAGCCAAAACTAGAACAATTTTATCAACAAAATAAAGTAGTATATAAGCCACAATACAAACTAAACATCCATGAATCCACATCAATAGTCATAAGTAACTAAACAAATGGGGGAGAATAGACAAATCTCCTGTACAGAAAAATTCTAAATTATGTAGCTATTCCACCCTGAAGGAGGAGAGCAAAACTCCCCCACTCTAGTGTGGGCTATCCACAGAGACTTCCTCTCCAAGAGCACAGAATGCAGAGTGGGGAGGGTAAGAATGGCTTTCTAACGGAGAAACCTGACCAACCTGACCCAGCCAGGTGAGCAGGGACAACATCAACAGTGATGGGGCTCAGTGGTTAATCACCTCTGGGTTCAGCTCAGTTTAAAAAAACTACTACTGAGTGCTTCTCCTGTGCCAGGTACTTAATACAACATACCTGCAAGACAGATTTAGAAGAGATGCAACAAGTTTAAAGAACATGGTTCTCTATAGGTGTGCAGCTCCATGATGGGGCCATAGAGCCCTTGTCCTTATATCTTGAGGGGTCACACTCTGGGTGGCATTCTGTATTTGTTTTGAGGCTGCTATAACAAATTGCCACAGACTTGGCGGCTTGAAAAACAGATACCCTCACAATTCTGGACATTACAAGTCTGAAAGCTGGCAGAGCTGCCCCCTCTCTGAGAAAGCCTGGCTCATTCCAGTTCCTGGTGGCTGCCAGCATTCCTGAGCTCATGGCTGCATGACTCCTATCTCTAATTTTTTCACATGGTTTTGTAGGAGGGAGGGGGACTAGAGATGGAACCCAAGGACACTCTACCACTGAGCTACATCTCAACTCCTTTTTAAAATTTTTATTTCAAGACAGGATGGATCTTGCTCCCAGGCTGGTCTCAAATTTGAGATCCTCCTGCATTAGCCTCCTGAGTAGCTGGGACTATAGGCATGCACTGCCACCACGTACTACTTCACCAACCTTTTTGTCTTCTATCCCCCTCTTTGTCTCTCTCAACTAAAAAAAAAAAAAAAAAAAAACTATGATGGCATTCAGGGCCCACCAGGATAATCCAGGGTAATATCCTCACCTCAAAGATCCTCAGCTTAACTCTATCTCCAAAGACCCCTTTTCCCAGTAAGGCACTATTTACCCAGAACTTGATATCTCTGGGTGGCCATTATTGAACTGACTACACATGATATCAAATGGATTTCCCTTACAAAATTAGAACAGAGAATTAATATTTCTGAATGACAATGACAGGTTTTTTTCTTTCTTACAGGGATTACCACCAAATACACATGAACTCAGCTGTTAATGTAGAAAGCACCATCCTCAGCTACAGAGGTCATGAATGCTTTCATCAAGGTCAGAGAATTCAGAGGGCTTAAGAAAGAGTCTGACCAGCATCTTTAAAGAGACTGTACAGGAATTTTAAGACTAAGAACTTTAAGAAACTGACCCAGGAATACTAAAAACTTCCTAAGAGAAGATCAAATACCTCGTTTGTTCATAGGTTGCTATTCACTACTTTAAATCCATTTAAGTTACTACTTTAGCAAGACTCTAACCAATCAACCAACAGAGTACCACAATACCTAACTGTTACCTTGAACATTCTCGTAAATGTATGCGCACACTAAAAATATCCCAAAGAAATACAAGAACCCTAAAGATTTTCCTTTTGTCTAAAATTCTTCACAACTAAACTTTATGGATTCTTTTTAAATGAATACTGGTAATATTTGCAACAACGAAAAAAAGTTTGCTATATTTCGAGCGCAATATTATAAAGAAAACATGATCATTACAATTATAACTGCAGGCCCTCCAGTCAGACTGCCTGGACTCAAATTCTGAATTTTTCTCTTCACAAGTAGTACAACCCTAGACTAGTTATGTGACCCTGTTTTAGGGAAGAGAAAATTGGGTTAGAACACACTTTAAATAGGTTTTCTCCATATAACAAAATCAAAAGATATCCTTTAAAACCTCATCTACCTCTAAGAAATTCTTTACTACCAGGACTTAACTGAATCAATTTTCAATAACTTATCTCCTAAACTTAATACTGATTTCTGCCTTCCTGTTAAGACCACATAAAAGTTCTATCAATCTATAATATCTGTTACAAAATGACTAAGATTGCCTGGTGATCATTTAGCTTTCAGTCTATTAGGGAGTTTTATAGACCAAAGATTACAAAAGAAAGGCTGACCCCATGGTACGTTTCTAAAGCAACTAATAAAGGGTGTGAAGATGCTTCTTGGGGATGTGTTTTTTTCTATGGGAGTGAGGGGCTTATGTCTTTAAAGCTAAACAAAACCATACAAGTCTAAATCAATAGAGGGAGTATCAAATTTCATAATAAATAGTCAAACACAGTGATGCTAGCCCATGGAAAGCTGAGGCTTGAAAAGAATCAGTTCAGGAATTCAAGATCAACTTGGACAACACAGCAAGACTATTAGGGGGAATAAACATGATAAATAAAAACCTCTACAACACAGGCTCCATAGCTTACAATTCCAAACAAATAGCAATTAGCTTCTGTGGGGGGAAAAGGGAGCAATGCTGATCACAGCCCTCTGTGGTCCAATGGTCTTCAGGCTAGTACCCAAAGTTCTATTATTCTCAAGCACTGTTCCGCACACCAGTCATCAGCAGATAAAAAAAAGTTTCCCTTCATTATTGTAGCACACCTCCCACACTATCCACCCATACCCAAGGATTCTCTCTTTAAAGAAGATAATGTTCAGTTTGAAAAAATCCTCCCACATTACCACCTTCCAAGCTAACCAAATGTTAAGTGTTCAAACATTTCAAGCTCAAACTAAGCAAATGGAAATCAAAGGTATAGTTTTCCTTCTATCTTACTGGCCTCCCCTGTCTCCTTTGTGGGTCCCCCTCATGTCTGACCTCTAACCCGAGAAAGCCCCAGCTGGACCTCAGGATTTCCTCCCCTAGACTTCCCTCAATCCCTAGATGATATCATGTGTCTCTGGCCCTAAATAACATCTCTATGGTGATGACTCACGTTTGTATCTGTAGCCTGAATTTCCTATCTTCCTCTTCCAGAGGAATTCCACTCCTCCAACTGCTTGGGCAACTTTTCTCTGTTCCCATGTCCTATCAGCTCTACCTGCAAAATTCATCCACTGACTAATCACTTCTCACCACTCAGCTGCTAAACAATCTTCCTGCTCACATACCAACCAGAGAAGCAGGGGACTAGTTTGCAAATGTTAAATCCCTGCACGCCCCTGAACCTGACTCCCAAGGCTTTCCCCCTACTCCTCCACCCCTTAGCTTAATACCCAATACTCTCATCATGGAGAGGTCTCGTAAGATCCAGTTCCTAACTCAAATGCTCCAGCCACCCACCTCCTGGTCCTGATAATGCACATCACATTCCCTCTGCCTGAAATGATACTTCCCAGATTTAAAAAAAAAAAAAAAAAAAAAGATTCACTTCTTACTCTTTCAGCTGGTCTAGCAGCCCCATTCCTCCACTACTCAATCCACTTCTAGTGCTTGTACTTCTTCAGAGGATTGAGTGACACTTGCTGTTATGTATGTCTCTGTCTCCTCATTTTGTCTCCACAGATAAGCAGATGCATATTGAGAGCAGGAGTTTTGCTGGGCTCACTCCTGTAACCCCCCCCATGTCCAGAGCAGGCCTGTCACACAGCAGGCACAGTTTGTTTTTAACACATTAACCATTAAAAAGAAATCTACATTTGCATTACCTGGAATATTTTGACAACCACACTCATCTTGCTCTAATAAACAATAAGAATTCTAAATTTTTACAGTATTCATTTATAAACACCTAAAAAGCCAACAGGTATACCTCCGATATTAAAGGAAATAGAACTTTATTCATCTTGCTGCCTTTAATAAACCACACTACACATAAAACAAAGTCTTATGTTTTTAAAATCAGGGTTCACGTTGCAGGAAAATGCAGACATGAAATAAACATGAAAGAGAAAGTAGTAACTACAATATTTTTCTATGAGAGGAAGATTTTTTAAAAGAAAGAAAGAAAAAGCTTTGGAAATAAGTTCCAGAGATCAAAGAAAATAACTCTATACTGATTTCTTTACCCCCACAAAGGTTCAGTGAGAAGAAGTAAAACACTACAGGGTTAAGCTTGATGATGTCAGTAAGAGGGTTAGCATTAAATTGTTGAGTGGATGTTGAAGGATTCTTGCTAGCCAAGGAACAATTTTGCTGTAATAGTACCGTGACAAAATTTTTATAGTAATACCACACAGTACATTATAAGCTTGCTCAAATGATAAGCTCTTTTATTAGGGTTAGAAGTCTGCAGCCCTCTCAAACAAAGACCTTTCTGTTTTAGATTTCCTAGAAGTCAATAAGCTGCAAATCACATCCTGTACAATATCTACTCGAGTCACAGAGGATCCAGTCTTCTATTGCTTTGCACAGTTTCCCATGGCACAGGGCAGCCCAGAGGATACAGGGGCAGGCAGAGAAACATCCCTTTTGTGTTCAAGTAGATGTCTCTGGGTTCTTCTTTTTAATCTTGAAATCACTTAGATTATAAAAGTTGTAAACACAGTGAAGAAATTCCCCGGCCCTGTTTCACCCAGCTTTACTCTTAACACCTTATTTAACTATGGCACACATATCAAATGAAAAAATTAATATTCATATAACACTATTCCCTGAAGACTTTATTTACACTTCACCAGCTTTCCCACTCACGTCCCTTTTCTCTTTCAATCCAGGGCCCCAGGCTACACTGAGTCATCATGTCTCCACTCTGAGCTTCTCAGTCTTTCCTTGCTTTTCATGACCTTGGCACTTTGGAAAAACAATGGTCACACCTTATAGGAAGTCCCACACCTTGGATCTGATGCACATTTCCTGCGGACTAGGCAAGGGTTATGCTTTCAGGGAAGGCTACTAAGGAAGTGAAGCGTCCTCACTTCATCATACTGATGAGTACACTACTTGAAGATGACTTATGAGGTTAAGGTAGGTAAGCCATTAAGTGAGCCAAGACAAGTCTACAGGTTAAGAGGAGGGAAATTAAGTTCTATATTCCAGGAGGGAAAATTATCAAAGAATTTGTGATGTTTATAAGCCACCATAGTAATTAATTCTTTGTAATTACTTTTAAAAAAACTAATTAGTTTGTTAGAAAAATCTGAAGTTATAGTTCATACAAACCCTCAAAAGTTGTCTTAAGAATGATTTATAGTCAGTGTACATAAACAGACATTTGCAAAATCATCAACTGCAGAAACAAACAAAAAAAGATATTTTAAAATATCATTTAGTTTTAGCTTTAAAGTGTCAGTTTAATCTCTAGTCAAAATGTCTTTGTTTCCATCATCTCTGATTTCTTCCCTTGTTCTTACTTGAGGTTTACTGCTGGCCTCTCATCCACACAACCCACTGCTGTTAATATGGCTGGAAGAATAGGAAGAAAGGGGTAGTGGTGTGTGTGAAAGGGTACCATTGTGATTTTGTCTATAACAGTTCAAAAATCCAAATGCCTTTAAATAGGGTGACCCAGGCTATCAAAGTCTCTCCACACTGTCCCCTTAACTCATCCTCCCCTGCTCTATCACCCAGCCCTTCCTTGCTTTCCCGTGTTTGAGCAAAAGACAACTAAAAAGCTTAAAAAGAAAAGCTAGGCAATGAGATGTCCAAATGGGACTCTGAAAAGCTTCACTGAAAATATTGGGAATGTGGAAGGCCACACTCATAAGTATGGTTAAGAAAGACCTGAGAAAGTCCTAAGTTCTCATCTCTGGCTGACCTTGAGGCTCTGCATAAGAAGGAAGTGAAGACTAAGGCAGAGTTGTCAACTGCCTGCCCATTAAGGGCAAGCGCCAAAAGATATGCAGAGCTCTCTGAAAAAAAGACTGGGAGAGGGGCTGCGGTTGTGGCTCACTGAGAGTGCTTGCCTAGCATGCCTGTAAGGAACTGGGTTCCGTTCTCAGCACCGCATACAAATAAATGAATAAAATAAAGGTCCATTAACATTAAAAAAAAAAACAACTGGGAGACTTATCAGTTCAAGGAAACTAAGGAAATCTCTGCCAAAACATTAGTTGAACACTAAGCAAACTGAACAGAGACTTCAGTGGCACACAGAAAAGAATAAAGACTTTATGGAACTAGTTCTAAAAAGTCACTAAACAAATAGCAAAAATGTGACAGAGACGGAAAAGAACCTGATTTACAAAGTCATAACAATTAAATGATAATAAATGCTCAGTTTACAACAAAAATTATGAGACATGGGAAGAAGTAAGAAAATATAAGGGATAGAAATTATTACTTTTTAAAAGATCCAATCAGAAATTCTGGAATTGAAAAGTACAACATCTTGCTGGGCGCAATGGCACATACCTGCAATCCCAGCAGCTTGGGAGGGCCAGGCAGGAAGACTGCAAGTTCAAAGACAGCCTCAAACTTGACTGAGACCCTAAGCTAAGCCCTAAGCAACTCAGTGAGACCCTTTCTCTAAATTAAAACACAAAAAAAGGACTGGGAATGTGGCTCAGTGGTCAAGTGCCCCTGAGTTCAATCCCCAGTACAAAAAAAAGAGAGAAAAGTACAATATCTGAAATTCAAATGGGCAGAAGAGTGAATCCGTGAACCTCAAGGCAGGTCAACTGATATTATCCAGTCTGGAGACTGGGGAAAAAAAATTGAAAAGAAAAATGAATCAGCATATACATGATGGAAATCGGGGGAGGGGGGCCACAGTGCAGCAGAAAAAAATACTTGGAAGAAATATTGGCTGAGAAATTCCCAAAATTAATGAAAAGCAATCCACATACATAAGCTCAAAAAATTCCAAGAATGATAGAGAGATCCACACCTAGGCACATCATAATCAAACTGGAGAACAAAGAGAAAATCTTGAAAGCAGCAAGAAAAGCAACTCATCACATAAAGGGATCATCATCAGTAAGATTAACAACTGATTTCTTATAGATATCATGGATGGCGGAAAGCCTCCATTCAAAGTGCTAAAAAAATACTGCCACCAAAAAAGTCTGCATCTAACAAAATTATCCTTCAAAAGTGAATCAGAAATTAGGATATCCCCAGATAAAAACAGAATTCATTATTAGCAAAACCTACCTTAAGAGAAAAAGTAAAGGAACTCTTTCAGGCTTAATGAAAGGACACTATACAACAACTCGAATCAATATGAATAAAGAACCCAATAATGGTAACTACATAGGTAAATAGAAAAGACAGCATAAATGTATTTATCTAATCTGGTTTTAAAAACCACTGCATAAAGCAATTTCTTTTTTTTTTTTTTTTTTTTTTTTTTATATATTTTTTTATTGTTGGTTGTTCAAAACATTACATAGTTCTTGATATATCATATTTCACACTTTGATTCAAGTGGGTTATGAACTCCCATTTTTTCTCCGTTTACAAATTGCAGAATCACATCTGTGTTGACGGGCAAAGTATGGAGATATGATTTGTATGACAACAACAGCACAAAGGTGACTCAGGTGATGGATCTGTCCAGGAGCAAAAATTTTTGTTTACTGTTGTTATTAAGTTGATTTTAATCTTAACTAAGTTACTAAGATATTAATTAAAACCCTCAGGGAAACTACTAAGAAAATAGCTTTTTAACAAAATATAGAAATAGAAATGACAAGAGAATTAAAATGCTACACTAGAAAATATGTTAAACATAAAAGTACTGAAAAAGAGCAGAACTTCAAAAAAATACAGAAAACAAATAGCAAAATGGCAGACATAAGTCCTACCTTCTCAATGATTACATTAAATGAAAGTGAATTAAACACTCCATTTACAAGGCAGAGCTGGCAGAATGGACTTAAAAATTATTCAATTATATGTATCTACAAGAAATACACTTAAGATTCAAAGATACACTTTAAAAGTAAAAAGGCAGAAAAAGATCTGCCAATCAGTGAAATGGTTATGTTAATATCAGACAAAATAAACTTTGGACAAAAACTGTAATCAGAGACAAAAAAAGGAATTTTACAATAATAAAGGGACCAATTCATCAGGAAATACAGTACATACAAACATTCCTAAGTATATTTAGGTACTGTTTTTATATACCTAAAAACAAATCCCCAAAATGAAGAAAAAATTGACATAACAGAAAGGAAAAAGAAAATTCAACAATATTGTAAAGTTCAATACTCTACTTTCAATAATGACTAGAATACTAGGAAAAAAAATCAACAAGGAAACAGAAAACTTGATCAACATAAAGCTACTAAACCTAACAATCATCTACAGACCATTCCACGCAACAGCAACATTCCTCTCAAGTACACGTGGAACATTCTCCAGGACAGAACATATGTTAGGCATAAAAACATTACAATTATTTTAAAATAATTGAAATCATACAAAGTACATTTGACAATCACAATGGAATGAAACTAGAATTCCACAGCACAATGACTGGTCTCAGACTGCTGTGTTGCTCATTTTCTTTAATTTTTCAGTTTCCCTTCATGCCTTTCCTGCTCACTGCTGATAGTCTTTGTACAGTAGTTCCCTTTTAGGGGTGATAATTTGCCACTTCTAATCTAGTAGATTCTGAATAGCTGAACTTCGAAACCTCCAGAACAAAAGAATAAGGCTCACTGTAAGCATGAGAAGTACTGTAAAGCATTAGTGTGTGGTCTGTGGTACATCTACTCTGGCCACAGGGTGGGGAGCTGCCAGGTTCTCTGGTAGGTGAGATGGTTGGGCAGCCTAAATGAGGAGGAAGCCAACATGAATCATCTCCATGACAACCACCAGTTAGGAGATATTATTTCTTCTATTAGTAAATAATAATAAAAAAAAAAACAGGTTTCTGATGTTACAATGTTCAATATGCCTTTATAAATCAGCCAAATAAAGATCTTTTCTTCTTTATATATTTTGCTGTAAACTTTGGTTTCCACAGATAATGTGCCTTGCCGAAAAAAGAACATCATCGATCTTGCCTTCCTTATAGTTTCTTTAATTTAAAATCAGTATCACGGGGTCTCATACTTTACTTTTCTTCCTTTTTGGGAACATACATATCTTTGTCTCCTCAACTTTGTATAGAAAGTCTTTGTGGAAGAAAAAGAAAGCCATTCATGTTTCAATCTTTTGCAATTTTCCTACTAGTTCAGAAGACAGTTCTTATTTACTAGCTAACATCGAGCATCACAACTGGTGTACCTTGGCATACAGGTATATTATGAACAAGTTCAGGTGTGCCCAGATTGCCATTGCTCCAGGTCTGGGGTGGTATGGGGTTAGGGGTGGTTGCAGCAGACAGGGGCTGGGGTAGAAGCCCTTGAAGTCAGTCTCCCAGTGTGTGAGAGTACCATGATGTGAAAAAGGTTGGGAAGTGTTATGCTAAATGACTGATTAGAAAAACTGCTGAAAAGAACTTAAGGGACATTTGTAAAAGGTGATGAACCAAACAGAAAATGTTCCAAGAAATTTAATTGAAAAATAGCAAGCTGTAAATAGTATATTAACATGCATTCATGTAAAAGGGGAAAGATACATAAACTAAATGGTTTGTACATGATGTGATATACCCTGTGACACCTCCTGGTGCCTCTCTGCACACTGAGGAACTGACTCATCTTAGAAACCCAATGAGAGAGAAGTGGAGAGATTTATCCTTGTAAACTCTTTCCATTTTGAATTCTGAACCATGTGACAGCATTAATCATTAAAATCAATAACTTTTAAAAAAAGTATTAAATCCATCTATGCCTCTCTCCAAATTTCTTTAGTAATAATTATCTTACCCCAAATGTCTTTTTTTTTTTTTTTTTTTAACAAGTCAAAGAGTGTCTTAAAATAAGTGAAAGATTTGGGTGCTGGTTACCCAACTGTGTTCAGTTTGTGAAAATCCACAGAGTTCTACACTTACAAATCTATACGTTTCTTCCACAGGAATATCCCAATTAAAAACAAAAACATAAAACCAATAGATTATGTGGGTAAATGTTCTTTTTGTTCCCTTTTTAAAAGAACAGAATTAATATTTGCTTAAATAAAACAAGTTAGCTTTTCAAATTTTTTGATCATGTTTCTCAGAAAAATCTTGTAAAACTTGAGTTAATGATGCCAACTCCCAGTGACAAGGGCAACCAGACCTTGCTATAGATAAATTCTGGGAAAGTCTATAGGAGTTTAACAGTCTCGAGGCCCATATTCTCAACTTTCCCATAAATTCTGTGAGTTTAAAATTATTTCCAAGTAAAGTTTTAAAAGTCATTTATTTATTAATAAATAACTACAATTGTAATCAAAATAAGCTTAGAAACAAATTTGGGTTTTGATTTTGATGGTTGTGCCTCATGACTCATGAGTCACTTAATTATGTAGATATTATCCAAGGCATTATTTCTATTTGTGGAAAAAAAAAATCACATCTTCTGGCTAGGTTTACAATTGAGCAAAATAAGTGCCTTCCAAGACCAAAGCTTAACATAACTGTCTTTACCATAAGACTCTACCTCACAATTTTCTTATGTAAGCTTTAATGAAGAAACCAGATTTACAGGATGTTTAATGAAAATTCCTTACCAACATGAAAGATTCATCTTGTCTGAATGGTGAACACAATGATAAATTCTAATAATTTACAAGTTCTTAAGGCCTTACCGAAAGAAAAAATCTAACAAAATGGTAAATATCCCAATGGACATGATTCTTTAAAATGATAATGAAGAACCACATACGTAAGGCAAAATTTTAAACATACAGAAAAATATATAGGGGAAAATCTTTGTGACCTCAGGAAGGGAATAATTTCTTAAACAAGATTATCCCCAAAAAAGGGAGAGTTGGGGGAGAACATCAAGGAAAAGAATGATAAATTAGATTCACAATTTGCCTATAATAAAAATTTCACAATGAAGATAAAAAGACAAGTCATGGTCTGAGAGAAGACACTGTTCAAAATAAAGCACTCCAACAAAACCCTAAGACAGATAACATTCCAACAGAAAAGTGGGCCAAAACTATGAACAGGCAACTCACAGGAGAGAAAAAAGAACAGTCAGCACTGCTGGTAACAGAGCCACCTGGCCTAAGACCAGGGAGAGCAAGCCAGCAGTATCTAGTAAAAGCCCTGTCATCATAAGGCATTTATGCAAAGCAGCAGAAACACCCTGACTGACTGCCCCACATTCCCAGGGAGATCCTCCCTACTGCTGTTGGCTGACCCAACGGCAAGGCAGGGAGAAAGGGAAGCATCTAAGGAGAGAGCTTCCTCACCAACCAGGTCCCCTTTTACTAATGAGGCCATTTGCAGATGTGTCAAGTCTAAGAGGTGGCTCCAGGCGTTCACACAGGATGATCCCAGGCATCCCTGTCTAGAGTGTTGGAAACCTTA
The DNA here is from genome assembly GCF_048772815.1 of Callospermophilus lateralis. Taxonomy (NCBI): domain Eukaryota; kingdom Metazoa; phylum Chordata; class Mammalia; order Rodentia; family Sciuridae; genus Callospermophilus; species Callospermophilus lateralis. The sequence continues at coordinate 146,666,888 of NC_135307.1, forward strand.
AAGTTATATTACTTTTAAAAAAGAAAACTATCCCCCAGTCTTCCAATTCCTGAGTCCCAGGACACTACTTTACAACTATATCTTGGAACTGGTGCAGTATCAAAGTTCTTGATTTAACTCAAGATACTGGCTCTAATGGTGTCTATCTACTTAGCAGTATCTAAGATGCAAATATAACTACAGTAAGACATTTTGAAAAACAATTCTCTCTCAGAAGTAGGCACATCCTCTATAAATCTACCAACAAGGCTCCCTTCTCAGAGATAAGGGTCAGGAGAAAGTGTCCCAAACTACCCAAAGCATTACATATTTTAGCACAGATGAAATATTTTAAGGCTGTATCTACTTAATTAAGGATGGAGAAAATGCAGAAATACTTCAGTATTTTGCTTAATATAGCATGAAATCCCCAAATGGCCTTCCTCTTGCAAAAATCCATGAAAACGAGATCCTCCTGGCCCAGCCAACAAAATACCTACATAATGGAGCAGGTGGGAGGAGTGGTATAGGTACATGAAGATTAAGGGATTCATTCAGATCACACCTAGCACTTTAAAACACCCTTGCAAATTTAAAATTAAAAATTACACGAAGACCATTTCCTATGCACTTGAAAATGTCTACCTCCCTAAAAGTTCAAACAAAATTAATAGAGTGATTATAAGACGTTTAAAAGCAAGTGTGGGGAGGAAGGCAAGTACAGACAAGAACACCAGTTCTTCACACAAGTATTTTAGAAAATTAATTCCAAAAGAGGTAACAGTTCACATTAGAAAGTACATTCTTTTTCTTGGGCAAAAGGCCTAGCAATTTCCTCTGCTCTTCACAACTATAAGTAGTTTATCGATCTAAACACAACACAACCGAAACCATTTTTTTCACTGTTAGATCCTGCAACTGCAGGCAAGAGGTACACATCTGCCAATAAAAACAGAAAAAGTAAAAAAGCTAACTCATATCATCTGGAACTATTAATTAGAAAACAACCACAAGTAGATTTCCTTCAAAAAGCTCAGGTTTTAGAGAAAACAAACCAAAAAAAAAAAACAAAACAAAAACAAACAAGTTTCATGTGCATGTCAAGGTAACTCAGAAACTGCCTACCACCTCATCTGAAAGGAACTACATTATAAACGTACAGGTTATAACAACTATCCAAAAAGTCAAGGTTCAAAATATTTGTTTATTTATGGTGTTGGGGATGCAACTCCAAGCCTCATGTATGCTAAGTACACACTCTACCCAAGCCCTAAAGTTCAAAATAAATGCAAAGTCAAATGCTGCTATTTTTTTCACATTACTAATCATTTTGTAAATTCAAAACATGTAAATTTCTACTCTGTGTAGGTCATCATGTCCAGATTAGAAAGGTCAATTTTATCTGTGGAGTCAGCAGAAATCAGATAAAATGATTTTCTAAAAAATCATGAAAATGTCACTATGACCATCAGCAAACTACTAGTGTTATTTAAGCCCCAAGTGTCATTATTCATCAACCAAAGTATTATGACAAAGGTATGGAAGGCATGCTTCAAAAGCTAAGACCAAGAGAAAAGGTATTAAGGGGATCTCAAACCTTAGAAAGAAAAAAAAAACCTGAGGCTAAAAATGTATAATTTATACTAATTTTAACCCTTGAAAAGGATCACCACTAATTTCCTACAACTGATTAAGAACTAATGACAAAATTAACAGTCTTTCCTATAATAAAGATTTCTGCTCTTACCTCATAAGACCAAACACACTGTACGCCTGCAAACCTCCGGACACATCTTCCTACTTCCACATCCTCGTGTGTAGTGTACATTTCCCGGAGACACTTGCCAATGTGTGGTACCATTCTCCGAAGCACCTCCCGGCTCATGATCACACCAGGCCCCCCCATGCAGAAGTTTTCACCAGGCTCAAGGGCCAGTTTCCCCATTTCTTCTGTGGTGCCCAGTCCTGTCTGCCCGAGAAACAGGGGCTCACTGCTATTCAAACTCCTCAGGAAACTCTCCAGACGATCTCCTTTGATGTAAACATCATCATCTGCTCTCATAAACCATTCATACTTGTCCAAGTAGTGGTCATGCATGTACTTGAGCATCATAAAAGACTTCTTCTGGGGCGGGTAGGAGTCATCCACGCCCCGTAGTGGCACTATTGGAATTGGTATAGATGTGTCTGAACCCTCACTAGAGAAGAACTCCACTTTCCCAGGAATTGTCTTGGACCATGTTCTGGAATTAAAATAAATATCAATTAGAGAACAGTTTGTTCCAGGTTTATTTTTAGAAATTCACATATCTGCTCATTTTGAACCACTACATATGATTGCTTGATTTTCTTGGTTTGTTTGATTCCACTTAATGGAAGCCTAGGCTCCCAGATACTGCAGAATCCAATTTTTTTTTTTTTTTTTGGAACTACAAATTGAACCCAGGCATGCTTAACCACTCAGTTACATTCCCAGCCCCCTGCCTTTTTTTTTTTTAATTTTTTTATTTTGAGACAGGTTCTTGCTAAGTCGCTTAAGGCCTTGCTAAATTGCTGAGGCTGGCTTTGAACTTGTGGATCATCTTGCCTCAGCCTCCCGAGATACTAGAATTACAGATGTGTACCATCATGCCCAGCTCCAAATTCATTTTTTTAAAAGAACCCAACAAAAACAAAGGATGAAGTGTTAAAATAGTTGCAGTTCAGTTTCACTGAAAACCAAACTGCCAGACATCAACACCTGGATAGTCAGGTTACTTTCTGATATATCAACTCCTAATGACCAACTCTTCAACTCTATAAAACAAGCTACAAGAAGTCAAATTGTGGGGCTTGGGCTATAGCTCAGTGGCAAAGCACTTGCCTGGCACATGTGGGTTCGATCATCAGCACTACATAAAAAATAAAGATATTGTGTCCATATATAACTAAAAAAATATATTTAAAAAAAGAAAAGAAAAAGAAGTCAAATTGTGGTGTATACCTATAATCCCAGCAGCTTGGGAGGCTGAACAAGGAGGATTGTGATTTCAAAGCCAATCTCAGCAATTTAGTGAGGCCCTAAAAAGCAACTCAGCAAGACCCTGTCTCTAAATAAAATATAAAAAAGGGCTAGATATATGGCTCAGTGGGTAAATACCTCTGGATTTAATCCCTGGTACCAAAAGAAAAGAGTCAAATTATTCATTCAGTAAATTTTCTCAGAACACTGATTAAGTGCCAAATATGTGCCAAGAAAAATGAATGTGATGGTGAACAAAACATCACCCAACTCATTGAGCTGACATTAGAAGCGAGACATTATGGGACATTCACTCATGTACATATTATCAAGAACTAAAATAAGCTCTCTGAAAGAATCATTACAAGTGAACAAGACCTGTAAGACAGAGAATGCTTCCCTAGAGAGGGTGACCATCAAGGACACCAAGGCAGACCAGGATGCAAGAGCGTGGAAGTGCGGAGAGTTGTCAAGTAGGGAAAACTCTGCAGGTCCTCCAGAGCCTGCCAGACATGTGGGCCTTTATACTACAAAAACCACCAGAAGTCACCAAAGGTAATGGAGTAGAGGACAGATGAAATCCCCAGAAGCAGAGTAGAGGGTTGAAGGAAGCCAGAGATAACATAGGATCAAGGAAAGACTAAGGATCAATTAAGAGGAAACAAAAGCATCCTTATACCAAACAACTGATTTAAGGCTATCACATGCCCTTTACCTTGTACTTAGGCTATCTACTTAGAACTGAAGTAATTTACTACAATTTATTTACATAGACTACTTTCAGGAAATACATATAATGGAGAATAAATGAAATATAAGTTGAGTATCGCTTATCTGAGATGCTTAGGACCAGAAGTGTTTGAAATTTGGAGTTTGCTTTCTTTCTTTTTTCTTTTCTTTTTTTTTTTTTTTTTTTGATTTTGGAATAGGTACACAGACTACCAGTTGAGCAGATCTAATCCTAAAGTCCAAAGTGCTCTGAAATCTGACCCTGGCAGAATTGAACACTGCACTCAAGTTTCATCATGTATCAGAGCATTTTGGATTTCCACAGTAGGGGTGCTTGATGTGTAGTAAATTTAATCTTAATGAAATTAAAAAAGCAGTTTCCAAATAATATTCTCCTCTGCTTTATTTTAACTTAACTGCTAATAATAGTATTTGTACACTAAAAAGTGACTTGGCAGATAAAATTAAACATACACATCTTTAGTGCAAAGTCTTAAGAGAAAAATATCTGAAAAGATGCTAAGCATGGTAGCACACACCTGTAATCACAGAGGCTCAAGAGGCTGAGGCAGGAGGATTCCAAGTTCAAAGCCAGCCTCAGCAACCTAGCGATGCCCTAAGCAACTCAGTGAGACCCAATCTCTAAATTAAATATTTAAAAAGGGTTGGGGATGTGTCTCAGTGGTTAAGTACCTCTGGGTTCAATCCCCCGTACCAAAAATAAAAAATTAAAATAAATACAAATAAAAACTAAAAAGGATTGGGGAGGTAGTTTAGTGGTTAAAGGCACCCCTGGATTCAATCCCCAAAACCAAAAACAAACAAACATATAGATATATAGATAGATAGATAGATAGATAGATAGATAGATAGATAGATATAGATAGATATAACTGAAAATATATTCCAAACCTCTGGGAAAGAGTATAGAACTAGCAAAATTTAGAGAGGCTAAACAGTGGATAAAGAAGACTGTCACTGTTTCTTAGTCTATGTATCTCTGTATTAAGGGGAAACTTTCATAAATATCATATCACTTAGCTTTGAGAAAAATTTAACTGTGATAAAATACACATATCATAAAATTTAACATCTTAAGCATTTTTAAGTATGCAGTTCAAACTGGGCATTGGAGGCATACACCTATAATCCCAGCAATTTGGAAGGCTGCAGGAAGAAGGATCACAAGTTTGAGGCCAACCTCAGTAACTTATCAAGGTGCTAAGCAATTCAGCGAGACCCTGTCTTAAATTAAAAAAAAAAAAAAATTTTTTTTAAAGGAGTTTGGGATGTAGCTGAATAGTAAAGCAACCCTGGGTTCAGTCCCCAGTGCCAAAAAAATTTAAAAAGTATACAGTTCAGTAGAATTAGCTAATTCACATTGTTGTGGTGCAACTATTACCACCATCCATCATTTTGCAAAACTGAAATTCTTTTTTTTTTTTTTTTTTGGTGGTGGTGCTGGGGATAGAGCCCAGGGCCTTGTGCCTGGGAGGCAAACACTCTACCAACTGAACTATGAAATTCTAAAACATAGTATTACTTTTGTAATTTTAGAAACAATTTACAATAAAGTACTCTTGGAAAATAAATTTTCAATGAAGTAGTTGGTTTCATTTCTCAATCAAAATCTTAAAAATACATAACAACTTCACATTTCTTTAAGCAAAAGAAAAATCTGATGGGATTCAACTTTCTGCTAAACATTTCCTTTTCATCAAATCTAGAATGTAAGATGCACCATTTCATCTATCAAGAAAAAAATACCGCCAATCATAATCCCATCATGCCAACATCTATAAGATGCATCCAAATTTCAGAGATGTTAAAATGTCAGGGGAGAAAGTGCATTTTTAGAATGGATACAACAAAGTAGTTGCTAATGTTTCCCCTTAATGCCTTATGGATTTTAAACAGAACTACTATTCTATACCACTTTTTATTCTTTAAAAAAAATTCATAACTCTGCAGCATTAAATGCTATATCACATACATTCATTTTCACAAAAACTATTTTCCTTAAAAAAAAGAAGTAGTGGGGGGGTGGCGCAATGGCGCACACCTGTAATCCCAGTGGCTCAGAGGCTGAGACAAGGAAAATTGTAAGTTCAAAGCCAGCCTCAGCAATAGTGAAGCACTAAGCAACACAGTCAAAGCTAAATAAAATTTAAAAAATAGGGCTGGTCAAGTGCCCCTGAATTCAATTCCCAGTACCAAGAAAGAAAGAATGAGCGAAAAAAAGAAAGAGAACTATAAGAGAAATGGTCATTACTAAGGCTTTTAGAAAGCAGTTTCTCATTTGCTGTGGACATGACCATAAAAAATTCCCACTAAGTTTTCTATCAGCTACTTTGCTAACAGTCAACCTATCAGGAACATTTACGTATACTTGTTTTGTCTATGGTCTAGACATAAATAAAACTGCAAGTCACATGAGATGTTCTATGTTACAAAACATTCAAATTCTCACCATGGTAGATACTTAGCTTTCTGTGGCCTTACAAATCCACACAACACTCACTTTTTTACACCAGTTTGGTGTAGAGCTAACTCTGATGTGGCTCCAGAACTCACTCCTGATCGCTCTGTCTTCTATATTCTTATTTTTTTTAATATATTTTTTTAATTTTTTTGGTGTAGATGGACACAACACAATGCATTTATTTTTATGTGGTGCTGAGGATCACACCCCGGTCCCGCCCATGCTAGGTGATCACTCTACTGCTGAGCCACAATCCCAGCCCCTATATTCTTATTATTAAAAAAAGAAAAAGATGGGGCTGGGGCTCAGAGGGAGAGTGCTCACCCTAACTGGGTTCAATCCTCAGCACCACATAAAGTAAAATAAAGACATTGTGTCCACCTATAACTAAAAAATAAATATTAAAAAATAATAAAAAAAGAAAAAGAAATATAGGAGAGAAACCAAACCCACCCATAAAGGGACCAGTCCCTTGGCAAATGTGAATGAGCTGCAACCTAAACAGAATGTATGACAAATCCACAGGTGTTCCTTTGATGTGGTCACTTCTGGAGGGGCGATGACTTCCCAACATTCTTCCAACCTCCAGAAGGTGATGGCAAAACTAAACTAACCTCATTCAAGTTAAGAAATCTGACTCAGCTGGGTGTGCTGGTGGCACACGCCTGTAATCTGGGAGGCTGAAGCAGGAAGATCACAAATTTAAAGCCAGCCTCAGCAACTTAGTGAGGCTCTAAGCAATTTAGCAAGATTCTCTCTCTAAATAAAACACAAAAAGGATTGGGGACATGGCTCAGTGGTTAAGCACTCCTAGGTTCAATTCCCAGTACAAAAAGAAAAAAAAATCTTACTGTATTCTCTTTTTTTTTAAATTTAATTTTATTTATTTATTTTTATGTGCTGCTGAGGATCGAACCCAGGGCCTTGCACATGCGAGGCAAGCACTCTACCACTGAGCCATAACCCCATCCCTCTGAATTCTCCTTGTATAGAAGTGTTGTTTTGTTTGGCAGTTACGATTCTTTAAAAATATAAATAATTTCAGTGCTTGACACATAACAGAGGTAAATAAATGTGTGGAATGAATACTAACCACTCACATATAATAAGTGAATTAAAGATGACACATATGTGTTTGCAAAAGGGCAGAAATCATTTCCAGATAAACTTCTCACCACTTTTCATACCCCAAGTCATACTTCCTACAATTCCAACCTATAGAAAACTGACTCAAAGAACAAGAAAACAATTATCCAGAAGGAAAATTCACAGGTTCACTGGAGTTGAAATATACTACTATCCATATATTTCTGAAATGTAATTCAAAGCTAAATATTCTGTACCATTTTATGACTGATTTTGAAAGGATGAGGAAAAACAGCTACTTAACTTCAGCTTGTTAATACATATGGTGCTTCTAAACTGAAAGGAGAGTACTAAAAGCAGACCAAGTTCAAAGTAGTGCTAAAGTAGCCAACCCAAAAAACTATGAAAATACAAAAGTACCATAGTATTATTTGGAAGCTGAAGTAACTAATTCCTCACTTCAAAGGAACAACCTATTAAAGAGGCAATCTACACTGCATGGGCTCTGGGATCATGATGCTGGGATAAGAATCCTGGCTCAACTTTGGTAAATTACTCTGTGCCTCAGTTTCCTGACCTATAAACTGGGAATAACAGTATCTGCCTTATCAAATGGTTGCGAGGGTTAAATAAATTGTTACATGTAAGGTGCTTAGAAGCCTGCCTGGCACTATAGTAGTATCATTTATTATGAGGGTAAACAGGAACTTGTAAATTGTAGTTAAAGAAAAAGTGAGAGAGACAGGGAAGTGTAGACCAAACACAGAATAGTCAGTTGCAAGACTGCAAACTGGAATGAAGCTATTAATGCTTCTCACACATCTGGCTTAAAACCCCAAACCTTCAAGCTATGTACTTTATTAAAATTTTGTTTTATTCTCAATCTCAGAGTTACAAAATACAAGTCGTACAAGACTTTAAATTTTAGGTATTTCTGCTTAAAACACCAGACTCTTTAATATTTCACCTGGCCCTGCTTCCTCACATGCCCCGAGACAGAACCCAGGACAGTAAGCACTAGCAACACGCCTATCACAGTTGCACTTAATGTCTCAACTATGATTTCAAGTGGTGTAATTTGTCCAAGAAGAGAAAACAATTAATTTTAAAAACAGATAATCTGGGCTGGGGATGTGGCTCAAGCGGTGGCACGCTCGCCTGGCATGCGTGCGGCCCGGGTTCGATCCTCAGCACCACATACAGACAAAGATGTTGTGTCCGCTGAAAAACTAAAAAATAAATATTAAAAAAAAATTCTCTCTCTCTCTCTCTCCTTCTCTCTTTAAAAAAAAATAAAACAGATAATCTAATCTTCAACCATCTTTAAAGGCCCCTCTACAGTCTCACAGTAACTCCACCCAATTATTATCTGCTACCTTTTAGGTAACCCAGAAAAAAACAACATGCTGTCCTTTTCTGATCTAAATGATGGTGTTTTAAGGGACATCTCTCAACATGAAGTCTTTGTAAACCCTCCAATCTTAAGAAATTGTTATCTGTTCAATTAGGTAATTTTACCTTAAAGAACTCCACCCGTGAATAAGTTCTGGAACATAATTCATAATTCACCCTTAGGGAGGGAAGGGGCACATTAATAATTTCAAAGAATTTAAGGAAATGTTGCTGACCAAGCAAGTTGGCCCTCCTTCTGTAATAGAAATAGGCAAAGGTCTGTAGTTTCCACAAGTAAATGGCAACTTGACTATTAACACATTTGTTACCGGCAGTTCTTAACTGACACAACAGGACATTTCCAAAGGCCCTTGCCAGACAGTTCAATTTTCAATGGCCTGATACCCAACTCTTCCTAAAGCCTAGATAAGACAACTGAAACCTGAGAGTGCCAAGCAACTTCTACATTCTTCTAGGCTCTAACCACTACCCCTACAACAAGTCAAATCACAGTTCAGTAATGCTGCTGGCCTAATCCTAACTTAGTAGAATGTCTGTGTCCTGTGAGGACTTGATATCATATTCTCCATTTCTATTAAATGACATTGTTAGGGAAAACTACATAAAATTCATTTCTGTGTAACACTATATCTATAGCACAACCACTGTCCTGGGTAAATAATCATAAGATATGGTCAGTTTAAAAAGCAGGATATATATATTTCTGATGCGGCTTTCTAGAAGAACAAATATATACATACAAAAATAAGATAACATATACCTCCACTCCAAAATAGTTACTACAGTTATTTCTGGATAGGGAGCCAGAAAGTCTGAATTTTCTTTGCTTTTTTTTTTTTAACTGATTCATATATTTAGAATTAGGGGAAAAAAATTACCTGGAGGAAAGCTTTGGGCTAACAAGCAAATAAAGAAACCAAAAGATAAGGACAACAGAAAATTTTACTTTTGTAATAAAAACCTTTCTTTATTTAACAGGCAAAAACTTAAAAGAAAAACTTAAAAAAAAAATTGAGTTCTTTGTTTTAAAGTTTCTAAACTTAAACAGTTATAATTGATTTTTATTTTAAAAATGCTGTGAGAGTTAGTTTCAAGTTCCCCAAAACCATTATTAAGCATGTCATTTGCAATTTACAGAGTGGCAAGTCTAAAAGGACTCATGAAAAAAAAAAATCACCTCAGATAGGGCTTCTTGGCCTTTTGGTTAAGTTCAAGTGTAAAATAATTTTAGAAGTTGAGGTCAAAGAATGAAGGGAGAACACAGGTGTTCCCTTGTAGAAAATTTGGATACTAGGAATTAAGTGTACATATATTCTTCCCTGTTTCAGAGAGGATTTATGACAGACAAAATTTAAGAGAAAAAGTGAACAAGAAAATGAAGCTAAAGAAAAACAAGAGTAGGAAACCCAGAGCAAGGCATAAAGGGCAAAATCACTGTAGGAGCTGCCTGGCCCAACTCTACACCCAGGACAACCCTGGATCAGTCAGGGGACTCTCAGGGTACCCACTCAAACTGCAGTCAGCTCACATGCTGAGACCTGAGTGCCATGACGTGACCTGTGCAAGTGCCAATGGCAGGCCCAAATTCAGCTATAAGCTTTCCAGACTTCTGGTTCCAGCTGGCAACCCAAAGTCACAAGTTGGTGTCCTATTGTTCTGGGTTAAGTGTAAAAACTATTTCAGATACTAAGACTTGGGAAATTCCTCCCCCTGCCCAGGTCCATGGCAAGAAAGCAGGACAAATGTAGGGTATATCTGTATAGAAAGAAGTTTCATGGAGGAACAATCTCATTTCAACCCCCCCTCGCCCCCTCTCCCCCAAAACACAGATTGTGTGCTTTTTATTGCCAAAAGGATCACCAAAAGGCCTTGCAGACACTTCCAGGCTGAAAGGTGATTGACTAAGGCCTCTCCTAGGGCTGAAGGTGTGCCCTCAAACAGACACTGCCAGCATTATTCATTCCATTATTTCTGTCTTCTGCCAATAGCAGAAGCTCTGCATCAAATGTACTTACAGTTTCACCCTTCTGAATATGTGGTTTCCGGGTATGTGGCTTCCTCTTTTAAAATCTTTTAACTGACTCACTGTCCTTAAGATGTGTCTTTTTGGAATAAGTGGAGAGATTATTTTAAAAAGAGAAAACACTTTTGCTCTTTACTGACAATCCTAAAAAATACATACTTACAAGGAAAGCAAGTACTAAACAGCATTTTTCTTCTCAAGTTGTTGGCAGGGTAGATTACAACTTCCCATCTCAACAGTGGCCTAGGCACTCCCCCAGAAGACATCTCTAAAGTATTAAGAGGTAAGAGTAACCTGCTCTTGGAGCACAGGTTCACAACAAACAATGGGAACACCCCTAATAGAGACCTTAAATATACCCTCCTTGAAACATAAGAAATAAATTCAGAATGTAAGTGACAGAAGGCAAATTCTAATCTCCTGATAGATTTCTAGAACTTGGAATATTGCAGAGATACTTGGTATAACATGTAAAATGTTGCTGTACACTTAAAAGTGTAAACATACAACTAACTCTAAGGGATATGTATGAACAGAGAGCACATTTTCAAACCTGCTTGAATCTCGTTTTTCTGGATTACATTCCTAATTGGCCCCAAGTAAATATAATTTCCTTTGTTCTTGGGAGAAAAAGAAGATACATATGAACAAAACTTAAGTTTCCAAATCTAGGGGGGGGGTGGGAATCAGTGTTTAAATGCAAACGATAAAAACCACTCTGAGGGCTAGGGATGTGGCTCAAGCGGTAGCGCGCTCGCCTGGCATGCGTGCGGCCCGGGTTCGATCCTCAGCACCACATACAAACAAAGATGTTGTGTACGCCGAGACTAAAAAATAAATATTAAAAAATTCTCTCTCTCTCTCTCTCTTAAAAAAAAAAAAAATTCTTTCTCTCTCCCTCTCTCTTTGGGGAAAAAAAAAAAAAAACACCCTGAACTTATTCTAGCTGACCCTTTTGAAATCAGTATTGAGGCACTACCTTGAATCAGCCTGCTTATCCACAGCCAACAGTTACCTTTCACTGAACAATTACAGAGTGAATTACACTCACTCAAACTCAGAAGGACTCTGTGAGGTATGTGAAGTATCATTATCCACAAGAAGGTGAGACTATGGTCTAAATCTAAGTAACTAACTTGCCCAGCATCATAAAGCTAATAAGCATGGAAGCCAGAATGCAAACAGTACAGCTCGACAGCCCCCACAGGCCAGCCTATTGGCTTCTTATCCCATACACTTGTCACCCAGATTATCACCCACATTTCTTTTCCAGTCTCTGGGCCACTGATAAGGCTGAGGAAACAGCCATCAAAGATAAGGAGAGCAGTCTTACACACACTTCAACCACTCCTACCCGACCTTTGTCTGTCTGGCTTGGTGACAATAAATCCAGGCAAAATTTAAGTGTTGGGGTCAGGTTTTACTCTCAGCCAGAAAACCCGATTCAAATATAACCTTCTGAAATCTGTTTACTATTCAAAATCCTGCTCACTTCTTTTGGGGCATTATCATCAGTAAGAGACACAAGTTTATTTACACCTGTGATCAACTTACAAAAATCATACATTCATGACATTGATATCTAGTGTTCAACAATCCTCAGGTTTTTGGTTCACAAGCACCAACTTCACATCAAGTAGGAGTAAACTGTCCCTTACTTTTAACCATCCAAAACAAATCTGTTTATATACAAAATAAATGCTGTGGCAGTCAGTGCTTCAAAAATGACAATGCATTAAGTTGAGAAGGCAGACAGACCAATTTAATACATTTAAACAGCAATTTAGTAAGACCCTGTCTCCAACAATTTAAAAGGGCCGGAGACATAGCTCAATGGTATAGCATGCTCCTTGGTTCAACCTCCAGTACTGGGGCGGGAGGGGGGGCGGGGGGTGGGGGGGGAATCAAATTCATGGTTCTTCCCAAGAGCTGTCAACTCCTCCCCACTCCAATATAGTTTTATTACAAACAACTACTGATTATAAAACAATTCGAATATATAGAATATAAAAAGTCTTTTAGCAACATGGTGTATATATTATTTTACACTTTCTTATCTATACTACACAAATATCTAAGTTTAGTTTGATTATAAACGAAATGGGCCTCATGCTGCCTATACTATTTCATAGCACAGTCGTGCTCAAGTATATTTTGAAAAAAATATTTCAGCCACACTGCTTTTCCCTTTCTCTCAGTGCTGGGTGGGGATGGAACCCAGGGCCTTGTATATATTAGGCAGGCACTCCACTACCAAGCCTAGGCCCCAGACCCACACCATCTTAATGGTATGAAATATAGATCACAATACAATTAAATCAATTCAATTAATCATGATCCAAACTTCCTGATGGACATCTAAGGTACTTTAAATATCTTTTTCAAATTTCAAATTTTCCTTTGGAAAACTTCTAAATGAATTGCTAGATTTCAGGAGAGATGCATTTTAAAGTTCTTGATAAATATTGCCAATCACCCCCCAACCCCGTCAAATAAGTAACAATTTGTCTTTGGATTTTTGCCCATTCTCGAAATAGTTAGGCTGTCAACTGATCTTCAGAAACTCCAAACACACCAAGCTACTCTGCGCTGAAATACCACCAATAGCTCTGGACACCCATACCACAAAACCCAATTCCTTAGCCTGGCCCTGAATGTCCCTGCCTGCTACTCCGTCACCCACAGCTCAACTCCAATGAACTGTCCCTTTCACATCCATCATTTCATTATTTCTTCATATTTCATGTTTTTAGGAAACATACTATTGTGTCTCAAAAACTCCTAATCATCCTTCAAGATTCAGCAGGAAAGAAAGGGTGGGAGTGTGGGTGAGACTGCCCTGATCCTCTTCACGCAGTGTAAGCCTCTTTCTTCTGTACCCCCCAGTAATTCGTTCAGGCACCTCCCTCATCATCCATCATCATTCATTTCCTTCCCTGAACTAAATTATGTTCGGATTGAGGCCCAGCACTGGTAATCTACTTTTAATAACTAGCACCTTAACTCATGGACAGAGAAAAGTCAAACTGCCATATGATGAGAACACAACCATTGCTATGCTTGGAATATTCCAATCGGAGACAACAAGATCTCAAATCACGATATTTAAAACTACCCTCATTTTCAGGACCACATTTTTCACTAGTCTTTTTCTACAGGTAATACACACTTGAAATGGATTGTGCTGGAAAAGTTCACTTAGAAGTTATTTGATTTTATATGTAAAAACCTTCCATATAAATGTCTGCCAAACAGAACTGCATCTAAGAAAGTGAGTACTGCTCTAAACTGGTTCAAGATAAACATGGTGAACTTAGCTCAAAAAGTAAGGAAATGAACTCTGAGATATAAAAAAGAGGAGCAGTTCATTAGGGTTGGTAAAAGGAACAGTCTGCCTTCTTTCAAAGTACTGGGAAGAGGTCATTAACTGATTCAATAGTACCTTGAAATAAGAGTCCTGTATCCACAGCTGGTGTTTCTCACCATTTTTTCCCCACAGTCCCCTACAGACAGACACTAATCTTTATAGGTACCCTTTATCACTCTTGGGCAAAGAAGGGAACCAACCAAGTCTTTCTTCTGAGAAAGAAATAAGCAAACTGTTGCCCATCAGGCCCAGGAGAAGCAAGAACCAAGACAAATAAGAAGTGTTGGATTAGCTCAGTGTTCTGAGATTTAAATGAACTAAACAACTAAATGTGTATGCTATTTTTTGTAATCAAAACTTTGACAAAAAATAAAATAAAAATATGTACACAACTGCCCCAGCAAGAACATGTAAGTGTAGCCAAGAAATGTCTGAAACAGATGACAAACAAAGGGGACTTTGTCTACCGGATATTAAAATATTATTCAACCTCAAATAATTTTAATGGGTGGTACTGGCATAAGAATAGACAAAAAATATCAATAAAACAAAAGAGGAAGTCCAAAAACATACCCAAGAATTTTGAATATGATGAAGATGGTATTTCAAATTGGTTGGGAAATGAGAGCTTACTCAACACATGGTGCTCAGACAATATACTATGTGAAAGGAAAAAAATGAAGTGGAGATGACTTCTATCCTTTCTAGCATTAGAAAAAAAATGTTACCTTTTCAAATCTCCCTAGGGTAATAGTTTTCAGAACTTAAGGAAGGAGTTATAAAATCAGGGAAAGACAGACTGAATTGCATAAACAGTTAACCTCTGTTTATCAAAGAACATATTAAGAAATTTTTTAAAATGGAGAAAATTTGGATTGCAGTTAGTAACTCAAGACATGCGGAACAAGGCATTTCCACAACATGCTGATAATCAGCACAATAAATTATTTTAGGGGAATCATAGTATTTTAAAGTGAAATTACCTAGAATACAAATAACTTTGTAGATGAGTCAAAATAAATTATTTGCTGTTTATTTGCAGAATCCCAACTACTCACCCTTTTCCCTGCTTAAATGCTTGAGTGGCTTTTTCATTCACTTAGAATAAAATTCGGAAAGACTGGACACTGTAAGCCCATTTCCCTTTCTTTTACCGGCCATGTTTGGGTTCCTTTCCAAACTATTTCCTGCCTTGGATCTTAACAGTTCTTCCCTTTGCCTCACATGCTCATCAATGATATTCAGACAACCTGTTCCTCATTATCAGACCAAACGGCCTAAGTGCACTTTTTCTAAAGCCTTCCCCAACTACCTAATATAGACAGGGCACCTCCTAGCCCTGTCCTTACTCTGTTCTATTTTCTCCACAGTGCCCACCACTAGCTGAAACCCTCTTTTTAGTGTCTGTCCCTCCCCCTGGAACAAGCATCTGTACTGCTATGTCCCCAACCTCAGCGAGTCTAGATCCACAGGGGCCATGCATGTATTTGCTTTACAAAGGGATGAATTCAAAGTGTAACTGAACATTTTGATGAACCAAGAATACTCCTATGAACTCAAATGCTATGTCTCTAGTCATAGTCTATAGAAGTCAGATCTGGCTGGTCTCTGATCTACTGCACTTCGAGTTTTATTTTGCCTCCTGTTTAAATTCTATATTTTGTCTGCTGCTACCTATCACTGCCCTGCCATCTCTTGGTGGTACCTACCCTTACTACAAGCATTTGGCAGGTCTAGAAAATAAAGTATGTAAGGACGAGGTTGTTTTATCATTAAGATGCAGTAACGTTAGTGCAGACAGGCATATCTTCTTGAATATCTCAAGACATTTTTAGATCTTCTATGGATTTCAAACAGTCCTTGGAAAGAAGAGGTTGATAGTTACTAGTTTCTAAACCTAAATTTTAACACTTTCAGTATCTTACAACCCACTACCCTCTTACTAAAAGTGTTAGCATCTCCTTCATCCATAAGTTAAACAACAGGTTTAAAAAAAAAAAAAAAGTGAAAATTTTTTCCTGAGATTAAGAATAAATTTGCTTTCCAGAAGAAATATAAAACTGAGCACACCCACTTGCAACTATGATTTCACCTTGTATTAGAAGACTCGAGATTCAAGTCTACTTAACATACAAATCTGTACATGGAATTTCCAATTTGAGAGTTCAGTGTGGACTTTTGGCCTACAAAGCACAGCAAAACTGTAATCATAAGTTACACCCTATAAACTCCATCCCAATTCAGGCCTTCCCTGAAAGTTCCTTAAGGTTAAAATTGTCTTGTGCCATCTCCTGAAGCCAATCTAAACACAGGGTAGACAGGAGGGGCAGACACTCTAACTGGTAAGGTAGGCCCACCCTTAGACTCCAAGTATGCCGAGTTTTCCAAATTAGAGACATAAAAGCTATGCAAGAAAGTTGAAGGAATGACTGCAAACCTCTGGTAGGGGTCTTCATTTCTCAGAAAAGCAGAGGTGTCTCAAAGAAGGAAGAACCCAGGCCAGAGGGCAAACTGTGTTTTTACTTTCCCCAACTGCCTATAAGAAAATAAACAAAATCTTTGTGTGTGTGTGTGTGTGTGTGTGTGTGTGTGTGTTTTTTAAATAAAAAGGAGGAGGAGATGTAGACAAGAAACCAAAAGTCAGAATGTCAAGCATGG
The DNA here is from genome assembly GCF_048772815.1 of Callospermophilus lateralis. Lineage (NCBI taxonomy): Eukaryota > Metazoa > Chordata > Mammalia > Rodentia > Sciuridae > Callospermophilus > Callospermophilus lateralis. Next base: position 146,683,626 of record NC_135307.1, read on the forward strand.
ACTTTGGGAAACTATCATGGAGGGCAAACTAGTAATTCTGGATTGCATTACATTTTAAGTATGCTGGTATTTGTTGGGGGCATCTGACAAATTACTATGGTAATTGTCCCTAGAACTGTGATTTCACGTGGCCAGCCATCAAACTGTAGTCGTGTGGACTCACCAATTTCTGATGTGGATGTTTCTCTTTACCCAAGTAAATCATGGTACACCTAGGAGAGAACCTGATCTGACAGCTCCCAAACTGATGTATTAGTCTATAGTTATAACACCTAAATTCTTTTTACTTGTTCTATTTAGATATACATGACAACAGACTATATTTTTTGATGTATTACACATATATGGAGTATAACATTCTCATTGGGATTCCATTTTTGTGGTACAATATGTAAATTTGAAGTTTTTCAACTGCTCAGAACTATTCTTGGCAGAATGTGGAGTCTGGACTTCAACAAGATAATGGAAACATGTAGGAATGGGGATTAAGTCATTCAAAGGGCAGTCAAGCTCTTTGACCTTGTTTCTCAATACTTCCTCCTTTAAAAGGAAGGAAAGATCTGTATATGCTAGTCCCATTACAATATCTAATGCTTGAAAACATAAAAGAGCAGTACTGGATTTAAAAGCTGAAGTTACAAAGGCATTTAAAACAGAAAAAAGAAAGAAAGAAAAAGAAAAATCAACATAACAAAACCCCCAGCAACTATTACAGCCTTGCTCAGTACTGACTGATCTAAAAGTTCATTCCCAAAACATTCGAGCTCTAAAATCATTCCTGACACTGGCTTGTTTTTGTGGCCTGATGAATTCCAGTGTTTTCTATATTTCACACATAAAGTTTCCACCAAATCCCTTTACTAAGTGTACATCCCTCTCCTACTTTAAATTCACTCCACTACAAATCTGATTCTAACCATGCCGGCCATTCCAAAATCATCTCCTTTCTAAAGACTGCTTTGGCTAATCCCTTTGTTAATCCTTAACATGACTACAGCCACTTTTATGACTCATTTAGCCAACTAGGCTTCAGTTACTGGATAACATGCATGTACCATAATTGATGAGCTAAAGAACGCGGGAATGCTGCCTTCCAAGGAATTTACCATGGGAAATGATTTTTTTCTCCAAGGCTCTTTTTCTCTCTGCTTTTCAGACCGGTGTGGTCAAGTGCACAGTGGGCACCCCCTTTCGTTCACCGGAGTGCCTTCAACTGTGAAATCTAGAAGTATGCTATGGAAAATCTCTAGCCAGATTAACTTATATGAGCTCTAGCTGTGCAAGAGCAAATGTGCTCATTTTAGAGAATCAAATTATAACCTCACTTGCCACCACTACCACAGGTACTGGGCTATGAATTTTCCTACAACCTACAACCTCAAGAGACAGACGCATTTAATCAGGCCCATTTAACAAAGGAGGAGGCTTGGACACGGAAAGCTGAAGTGCCTTGCAAAAGGTTAGGACGAGGCACACCCACAGAGTCATCCTAGTCCATCCAACCCCAAAGCAGAGCTCCTGAGCCTTGTGCTCGCTATCCCGCCGCCCGTGATATCAGCTGCCAATGTCGGTCATCTCCTGAGAAGAACACCTGGATCCCCCAAGAAGTCTGGGAGCTTCGAGTCTGATAACTAGACAAGGGCAGGAGCCACTGAACAGGTAATGTGGCGCACCGGGATGCAGAATGCAGGAGGCTGTATCCAGAAAGGAAGGGCTCACCTGTAGGCAGCCACAGCGCGGGTCTGCAGGTATTTCTGGGCAGTCATAACTCCCACGAAGAGAAAGTTCCTGTCGCGCGGGCCACCATCCGGGGCCGAGCCGTGCAGCCACAGCTGCGCCCCCCGCGCATTGCCGCGCACTCCGCCGGCCTGGGACGCTGCTGCCGCCGCCGCCGCCGCCTGCCCGGGCCGGCAGCCCTCGAGGCTGGTGCGGCGCCGCGGACCCGCTCGCTTCAGCTCCGAAGCACGGGGCAGGACAAGCCGCGAGGCCAGCACGAAGCCCAGCACGAGCCCGAGCAGCACGCTGAGCCAGGCGCGCCGGCCGCGCGCGGCCATTCCCGCGCCACTCCGCCCGCAGGGCCGCTGCCGCCGCCGAGGCTCCCCGCGCCCTCAGCCCGCCGCCCCCGCCTGCGGAGGCCAGCCCGTCCTAGCGCCGCGAGGCCCGGCCCGGGCAGCGCCGCGGCCGCCGCGGGCCCGCCGCGCCCATCGCGGCCCCCGAGCCGCCCGCAGGCCCCGCGCCGGCGCTTTGTTCCGCACGCCCGCCCCCACCTCCGCGGCCTGCGCCTTTAAGAGGGGACCATGCCCAGAGCGCGCCGGCGGCGGCTCGGGAGCTAGGCGGCGGCGGTTCCTCCCGCTCGCGCGTGGAGGCGCGGGGCCAGCGCGACGGCAATAGCAGTGGTAGCCGGGCCAGAGCCCCTGTCCCGCCCAGCTCGCGTCCCCCGGCTGGCTCTGCTCGGATTGTGCTGCGCCCGCCCCCGTCCTCTTCGTGGCCGACGCCGCCGCCGCAGCTGCACATCCTCCGGCTTAGCTCGCCATTGCAACAGAAGCCCCTCACGTCACGCACAGCGCGTTATGAAGCGGCTCCGGCGGCTGCGAACCGTGGCCCCTCTCGGGATCCGTCCGCGCCGAGCGATTGGCGCAAAAGTGAATGGGGGGCGGTTCACGTGGCCAAAGTTTGATCAAAAAAAAAAAAATTAAAAAAGCCCACGTGCCCCGCCCGCCGGTGCGGTTTGCGGCCGGGCGGAGGGGGCGTGGGGCCGCGTCTGCCCTAGAGCTGCAGGCCTATTCAAACGCCGGCTCCCGCAGCCCGTTATCCGCGCCGGCGGCCACGCCCCCGCCGGCCCGCAGGCTGACTGCGCCGGGTGGGAGAACTCGCCTCCGTGGGCGGCACCGCGGGCAGTCCCTCTGCGCACCTGGGCGTCGCTAATGGACATCTCCCGGGCGAGTTTTGCAGAAGGGGCTTCTTGGCCCCAAACTACACGAACCGCACGTTCCTCCCTCCTACTCTGTCCTCGGATAAACCCCACTGCCGCGCCCTGCCCGTCAGCCCGGCTGACCTCCCCGCTCCTTTGCCTGCGTCGCCCCATCCACACTGTATCTTTGTTCCCGCCGTCCTGTGGGCAGGAACCGGCACGTATAGAATCAACAGCTGGGGAGCCGTTTGGGACGTGCAGGCTTGGAGAGTTAACCAAGAATTCAGTTACCTTGAGAGAAAGAAGGGAGGGAGGGAGGAAGGAGCCACACTTAATGCGCAGGCTCTTCATACAGTACTAGCATTTAGTAGATGTTGAAGAAACGGCAGAAGATGTTAATACTCTGGGCAACAAACCACTACTTTTATTTGTAGTCTATGTGGGCAGATAGCTGATTAGTATCGTTCATCTGAGTCTTTGTCAATATTTTAATAGTTAATCTACAAAAAGGGTCCTGGATTTCTGAAGACAGGTTTTGGGTACCTGCTCCTCTAAGCTAGATTTTAAATTTTATACATTTCCTTTATGAAACCTCAGTTAAAGCTACAGAAACTGAGAACGTGACAATTCAACAAATGTTTGCAAGTATCAGTCCTGTTACTTAGTCGCCAACATATTATCGGGGTTTTATAATGAAATTCTCTAAGAGCAAAGTATTTTTTAAATACCTTTATTTTGTTTTTATGTGGCGCTGAGGATCAAACCCAGTGCCTCATACATGCTAGGCAAGCATTCTATCTCTAAGCCACAACCCCAGCCCCAAGAGCAAAGTATTTCTTGGGCCTGAGGGGCTCTCATTTAATTAAGTGAACCCAGCAATTTGAGACAGAAACTAAGCATATTTGGGGATAATCATTGAGTCTCTCTTCATTACTAATAAGACCAAATAACTGAGATATTGACATAGTTTAAAATACCAAGCTGTGAGAAATGCAGACACTTTCTTTTTAACCGAATGGTGGTCGCTCTTGTTTCTTCTTTGGAGTACTACTACTTTCTTAGACTTCTGTGATTTATGTCAAAAATAGTTAATTACTCACTTCCCCACACTCCCTCCTGAGAAGTGATCCACATCCAAAAATAAAATACAATTATGCAGTGAATACAGGATTCTAGCAATGGTCTTGAGAAAAATACAGAACATACAACCATGAATTACAGGCTCAAAAACCATCGAAAGAGGTTTCCAGTAAGACCATAGACCACAAATGCTGGGGAGTCACCAGAGCCCCCCAAATTCAGCAACAGCCCCATAATTCAAAATGATTTATGTAAGACATAAATATGGCAAGTTGTGCAGGCCTGTAGACATTCAATTTCATGACATAGTCAATGATTTCATAACCTGCTTTGGACATGTCTTTATTTCCTCTCCTAAATTAAAATCCAATAAAAAGTACAGAAACATGTGAAGGGAATAATATTTTGTCTTCCACAACTTCCCAATTCCTAGAAATCTCTGGATTCCTAGGTGCACATTCGGCCTCACCTACAGGTTGAATAGTGGAGGCCCTGGAAGCTCCTCACTCACAAGTCTCCTCACATTCATTTATTTTTAAAGATAGGGAGAAGACTGGTTAAGATTTTGTAGGTGTTTCACCACAGTACATTAAGAAAAGTGTAATGATGTTTGTTGGGTTCTTGATTAACAGCACTGGGAACCATTTTTGTTATTTTGGGGGTCATTGACCGCAAAATAGGAGTGGTGTTGACCATAATCAGATACAGGCCCACATGCAAGGGAAACCTGAACTGTGAGCATATTCCATGAAAACTCCTAATGGCACCTGAGAGGCGGCTGGTGCTGGATGGGGGAATCAGGAGCCTGGGAAGGGCTCTGACTTCTAAACAGAGTCCCATTTAACCAAGCTCAAAGAGTTTCAGGGTCTGACAGTCTCCTTTTCTTTAAATGGATCTTTCCAACAGATCCAGTTAAAGTCTCCTAGTAGTGAGTCTAGACTGATATTGAGAAATTCATTTTAAAAGGTTGGATCATCTACTTCCTTTCTGTTTGCATGTCTGTGATTCTCTGACACATAATTAAAATTCACCTCTACCTACATGACTGAACATTTTCTCACAAATTGCAACTTTGTTCCCACATGAAATACATTTTCCCCTCTGCTGCTAATACATTGAATGCCTGTTGCAGGTATAACATTTCGTGTAATTTGCAGCAATTTCTTGGAAACTCTTGGTAAATACCTCAATTGTTTATTGGCAGCAAGCCTTGAACAACTGACAGAGTTCCCTGTAAGGGCTTCTTGAAAAACACGGTGTCTGGACTTGAGCCTCAAAAGAGGGTCCCTGGAAAAAAATGGTAATCATTTAAAAAAAAAAAAAAAACTTTTAGAACTGCCTCTTTTAAGAAACAGTGAATTCTGAGAGTTGTAATAATCCATCCTTTCAGAAGGTTCTCTTCACTGCCTGCAAAGATTATCTGTAATGACCACTTTACTAATATTACCACTTAACCTCTATTAACCCAATAAAATTTTGCTTCATTATTAACATTGCTATTAAATTGTCGGGCAAGATCCTCATTACCTTTTTAATTTTTTCAATTTTTCCTTCTAGTTGCAGCATTTCCAGTCAGAGACAGGAAAGGGCAAGTGATTATGGGTTTTACTCTGGCTTCTCTCTCTAGAACATTCTTCAGTGTTTCATGCTTCCTTGTTCTGCCTATCATCTTTGTGCATCATCAGTTGTGTTTCTCACACAAGCATGTGTGCATGTGCACATGTATATTAGAACAGAGCCGGAAAGAAAAAATTGAGCATGGTTCTGCACACTGGCCGGGTGAGATGTAATCTTACTAACTAGAAACGGCTGCCGCCAGCTCAGGCACTCTTGGGAAACAGCCTAAACGTTCTTTGGGAGATAACCTCCTTGCCGTGGCCAAGGACAGTTTGCTTCTAGCCTAAGACTTAATCCTTATGTCACAAAGAAGTTTGACTTTCCCATCTGTTGCCAAGAAATGCCATGAGTCTTTACAGCAGGGTCAGAATTTCTGCAGCTGGAGGGTTTGCACAAAGACATAGCTTTCATCCACAGGAAGGACACCCCCCTCCTTCGCACCTGAACCCTGGTGCTGGTCAGCTGGCCAGCATGGCCACCTGAAGGCTAACCACAGTTGGGGTCAGGTCTTGTAGAGACATTCCAGATGTGTAGCTCAAACCCTCTTTGTTTTACTCAAAGCTTAATGAAGCATCAAATCACTTTGAATTCAAGCTGCAGAAGAAGGTTTAAGCTACTAATTGAGACAGCAGTAATTCAAATACACAAACACCTAAAGTAAAATGCAAGGATAAAAGAACATTTCATCATAGCACCCATTAAATCACCCCCTAGTGCTTCCCTGATCCTTTGCACACCCTGTTATTCCGATATCATGCCAGCACTAGGGTCATAAATACTCTTATCACTCATCTGATGGTTGATAAGGGCTGTTGCCAGCCTGGCAATGAAGGGCTCTCTAGGAATTCTCACTAAGAAAGGTATGATGAAGCATTCTGTCATGCAGTCTGTACAACTTGTTTGGAGGGCATTTTATCATCATTAGCAATTTCAAGTGCATTAAATTTAGAGCCCACTTCTGAGAATTTATCCTCCAGCCATACCAGTACAAAATGACACTTGTACAAGGTTGTTCTCTGTGACTGTGTGTGGAATGAATAAATAAACTATGGACTAGCCTTTGGAAAATGAAATGCAGGTGTTTCTCTATTTATGACAAAGATACGTCCCAATAATCCCATCATTGGTTGAAAATATTATAGGTGGAAAATGCATTGAATACACCTAACCTACAGGACTTCACAGCTTAACAACGTGGCACACTGTGCAATGTCACTTGTTTCCCCTCCTAATGGTATGGCTGGCTGGAAACAGCAGCTCCCAGCATCCGGAGAGAGGACTGCACCAAAAATCACTTGCATGGGAAAAAGATCAAATTCCAAATTCAAACTAGAGTTCCCATTGAAAACACATCACTTTTGCCCTATCATAAAATCAAAAATCTTTAGTAAACCATTGTAAACTGGGGCAGTCTGTGTTCTGCAGCTGTGAAACAAAGTGAGCAGGCTCTCTCTATAGCAAGATGGTGAAAAATAAAGGGGAAGAAGAAGAATGCTTTCATCTGGGCATGGTGGCACACCCCTGTAATCCCATCAACTCAGGAGGCTCAGGCAGGAGGATCACAAGTTTGACGCCTGCCTCAGCAACTTAGTGAGGCCCTAAGCAATTTAGTGAAACCCTGTCTCAAAAAATAAAAAGGGCTGGGATGTGGCTCAGTGTAAATCCCCATACTGAAAAACAAAAACCAATAAGAATGTTGCTAGTGTTTTTATAACAAAATACTAGATGGACGCCTAACAAAGGGAGGATCTATAAGGAGCCAGGGGGAATGGGGTACGGGAGTGTTTGAAGGAAAGATGTGAATGAGATCTTCCAATGAGTATTTTTAAACATCAGTTTTGCTTTTTTTTTTTTTTTAATATGTGCTTGTATTACTTAAGCCAACAAAGACAAAATGATACCAATTTTTCCACACAACAGATTTCCAAAATATTAACAGTTTAGATCATTAAGATCACAGATTCTATCTGACAGCTGTTTTGTGTTACAGAAGTGGACACTAGGACAGAAGAAATGAAGTCAGTGAGCCACATGGTGAGTGCTGCCACCAGCCACAGCCAAGGAGCCCAGAATGCATCAGAGCCTAAGCAAGTATCTCCATAATACTTTATTTCAAGTTTTGTCTCTCACCCCTCAGTAGCTAATTAAAAATGAAGTTTCAGAGAACTAATTTAAAGTTTTGTTTCATAGTTTTCTTAATATGTCATTGTTAGGATTCTTCAAGCATGGAGCCCCCTTGAATAGTAAGAGCCCTCTTGAATAATCAAAATGCCTATATGGGTTGAGCATCCCTAATTCAAATATCCAAAATCCAAAATGTTACAAAATCTGAAACTTTTTGAGGGCTGAAATAGGGCTACAAATTAAAAGTTCCATAACACTGAGCTTTGTTTTATGTACAACATTATTTAAAATATTGTATAGAAACATAAATGAATTTAGCCCCATCTCCAAAATATTACTATATATTAAAAAACAAACAAACAAACAAATACACAAACACTTAGGTCCCAAACACCACTTTGGATAAATGTACTTAGAATCTATTTCTCTATTTATTTAATACTTGCTCCTCCTTGTATTTTATTCTCGGGCCTTCCATAATCCTAAGGATTTATGGTAGTCTTTTTTTTTTTTTCCTTGTCTTTTTTCCTGGTGCTAAGGATCAAACCCAGGTCCTTGTGCACACTAGGAAAGTGTTCTACCCACCTTCCCCATCTGCGTCTTATTATTTTCCCCCTTTTAACCCTTAAACATTTTTTTTTTTTTTTTAATCTTTCAAAATTTGTTAGGATAGTACGTTGAAAAAGGGTTGGGTCAGGACAGTGCTAGAACTTTGTGACAATGGCGCCCTCTCGTGGTATATATCTGTTCTTGTTAAGTGAGGATTTCTTTAATAATCTTGGACTCAAAAGAGATCAGACACTTTATTTTATGGTTAAGAATAGCCTATTTCTAATTATCGCTTTCTCCAGTGCTTTCCAATGTTATATACTGGTTTTCAGTTTGTGTTTATCTGGCGATAAACACAAAGTTGAGCTAAAAAACTTTACTGACTTGGGCAATTGGCACACACCTGTAATCCCAGCAACTCAGGAGGCTGAAGTAGGAGGATGGTAAGTTTAGAGGCCAGCTTCAGCAACTTAGCAAGTCTCTAAGCAACTTAGTGAGACTTTGCCTCAAAAAAAACCCTGTGTACTGGAATCTACTCTTTGCATCATGAAACTGAATGATGTTGGAAAAGTAGGGCTGACTTCTGCAGGTTTAACAAGCACCCCAAGTGATCCTGATGCCCAGATTGGTATGATAGCCATGGATCTCTTCTTTCATGTGACAGATGGGCCAGTGATCTCCCAACACCTGAAAAATATCAGCCCATCTAAGCTTATTGTACATGGCTGTGGATGCTTCTTGAGAAGTTTGGTCTTCCTGCACTAGTCTGGGACCACAAGATGCAACTTTCATACAGGAAAGGCTGTCTGCAGGTCATTGCTGCATATTTTTTAATACATGGATTGAACCACTCCACCACTGAGCTATACTCCCAGTCTTTATTAAATTTTATTTTGAGACAGGGTCTCACTAAGTGCCCAGGCTGGCCTTGAAATTGCAATTCCTGCTTCAGCCTCCTAAATAACTGGGATTACAGGCATATCCCACCATGCCCAGCCTCACTACAAAAATTTTGAGTTTCCAAATAAGCATTACATGGCTGTGAAAAATTGGGAGGTTTAGCCAAGCAACAGTGGCGCATGCTTTTAATCCCAGAGACTTGGGAGTTTGAGGCAGAAGAATCGCAAGTTCAATGCCAGCATCAGAAATTTAGGGACACCGTGTCCCAAAATAAAAATAAAAAGAACTAGGGGTAGAGATCAGTGGTAGAGTACCCCTAGATTCAATACTCAGTACCACCCCAAAAAAACTGGGAGTTTTGTTGATATGTTCTACTGATGTTGTATGCCCTGCCAACATCAAACAGTATCACAATTCAAAAACATCACACAGTATCACAACATCAAACAGTATCACAATTCAAACAGTATCACAATTCAGAATGCCTTCCCCAAGCCCAGAAAATCCTGATATTCATGGGATCTGAGCAGGCATAGGGTGAGGAGGGGGTGGATTTAAAGGTCAGTGAGGTTGTTCACATCATTGGACTTTCATCAGCCTCAACACTAGTGCAAAGATGATAAGCCCATCTTTGTCCCCTACAAGGGGGGGGGGGGGCTTTCATTTGGTTCTGGAACATTCCCCAAAGGCCCATGTGTTCAAAGTTTTGTTTTCAGCCAGTGGTACTATTGTGAGGTGGTGAATCTTTACGAGATGGGACATAGTGGGAGGAAGTTGGATTATTGGGTGTATGTCCTCAAAAGAAATTTGGAGATCCTAGTGTCTCTTCTTCCTCTCTTTTCTTCCCAGTTGTCACTCACTCCTACCATGATATATTGTGCTGCCACAGGCTCAAAGCAGTGGGGCCAAGTGAATGAAACTTTCAAAACTTTGAGATAAAATATACCTTTCCTCTTTAAAAGTTGATTTTAACTCAGGTATTTTGTCACAGTTATTGAAAGCTGCCTAACACAGAAAGGCTATTGACCCTTTTTAAAATTTTTTTTTTTTTTAGTTATGGGTGGACACAATGTCTTTATTTTACTTCACGTGGTGCTAAGAATCGAACCCAGTGCCTCACGCATGCTAGGCGTGCACTCTACCTCTGAGCCATAACCCCAACCCAAGGCTATTGACTTTTTTGAGATTTCATTTTTAAAAATTTCTCCTGAAAAATGATACTTTTAAGCTGTTAGCATCCATGTATTGTCTCAGTGGTATAAGCTCTCTGTGGGGTCTTGGAGTCTCTGTGAGCTTTGCTCCCTTGATATCATAAGCTGTCAAAGAAGTGAAGCAGGGATGGGTTGGCCTGGAATATGTCCCTCATACGTGTCCTGGGGAGCTCCCGTGGCCAAGCCCACGCAATACAACTTTCCACCTTGCTTCTAGAGTCTGCCCTGTGGCAGGGAAGCAGATGGTCTTATTACTATCAAATATTTAAATTTTAAATTTCTTTTTTGGTGCTGGGGATTTAACCCAGGAAAGCTTTACCCCTGAGCCATATCCTCAGTCCTTCATTTTTTTAATTTCAAGGTAGGATCTCATTAAGTAGCTGAGGCTGGCTTCAAACTTGCCATCCTCCTGCCTCAGCCTTCAGCAAAAGCCCTCATTACGGTCCCTAGGAAAGACCTCAGACCCCAACGCCTGAACACTCTGGGCACTCTGAAAATGTATCCCACCTGGTAAATGGGAAGGAAACCTCCAAAGAACACACTTCTATCATCACAACTGGAAATGGCCTAAGGCACAACTGGCCCTGGTATTCAGCTGCCACCGCTAGAGTGGCTTAACACCATTTCAGCAAGGTTGGGATTAACAGGAGGAATTCTACTCAACCAGTATCATTTGTTTCTTCTCTACATTTTCTGTATTTCATGACATTTTCTGATTGATTAGAAATGGTTTTGAAATGAAGCTTCATGCCATTTAACTGTAAATCAGAAAAAAACACCGAAGCCATTGAAAAACACATTTAACCTGGCATGGGGCAAATGTCTGTGATCCTAGTGCCTCAGGAGGCTGAGGCAGGAGGATGGCAAGTTTGAAGCCAGCCTCAGCTACTTAATGAGACCCTACCTCAAAATTTTAAAAATGAAAGGACTGGGGATATGGCTCAGTGGTAAAACTCTCCTGGGTTCAATCCCCAGCACCAAAAAAGAAATTTAAATTTTAAATATTTGATAGTAATAAGACCATCTGCTTCCCTGCCACAGGGCAGACTCTAGAAGCAAGGTGGAAAGTTGTATTGCGTGGGCTTGGCCACGGGAGCTCCCCAGGACACGTATGTGGGACATATTCCAGGCCAACCCATCCCTGCTTCCCTTCTTTGTCAGCTTATGATATCAAGGGAGCAAAGCTCACAGAGACTCCAAGACCCCACACAGAGCTCTGACCCTTCCCCAGAGCCACCCATCACATCTGGGCCCAGTTATTTGAACAGAAATAATTTTTAAAAACAATATTATTGAGGTACAACTGATATCAACTGTATATGTTTAAAATGTAAAATTTAGGTTTTGACATATATATGCATGTACGTATATATATGTCATATAGATAGATAGGTATCACCACAACTAAAATCATGACCGTTTCCATGGTCATTCCCCCAAAAGTTTTCTTGCACCCCTTTATGCTTCTTCCATCTCTGCCCATACCTCTGTTCTCAGGAAACCATTGATCTGTGCTCCATCATTATTGGTCACGTGCATGTTCAAGAGTTTTGTATAAATGAAATCATATAGTATATACTCTTTTGGGGGGCTCTGGTTTCTTTCACATAGAAGAAAATACCTTGAAACAACATTTTATTGCTAAACAGCCTTCCAGTCTAATAAAGTACCACAGTTTATCCATGCACTCATTTATGGACATTTGCACTGATTTCATTTGGGGCTATTAAATGTACAGCTGCTGTGAACATTCATGTCATTTGCTAGGCTTCATATGAACACATGCTTTCATTTCCCTTAGGTAAATATTTACCAGTAGAATGGCTAAGTGGTACAGTAGGTGTCATTTCACTATTTTTAAGAACTGTCAAATTGCTCTCAATCTTCTTTCTTCCTTTTCTCTCCACTCCCACCCCCATCCCTATTCAAACCCAGGGCCTTGAACATGTTAGGCAAGTGCTCTACCATTGAACTATATCACTCACTGCCCTGTTTTCCATTCTTAACAGGAATGTAAGAGTTCCAATTCATCCACATCCACGCCAAGTGTTCACACCAACACTTGGAATCATAAATATTCTTAATTTTAGTCTTTCTAAGAAGTATGTAGTGTTATCTCACTATAGTGATATGATTAGTGACGTGGGCTTGAGAACCATACCTTCACAATGGGATTGGGGACTGGCTTACTCAGCTATTGGAGCAAGCTATGGGATACTAGTGGCTGACAGTGGCATCAGGGGCATTCAGGATATCCCTGTTGGCCTAGGGAAGTAGGCAATAGGAGATCAAAGGACAGTGAATTAGGCACAGTGGCAACAAGGGAATCACAAAGACCCATGATGTCAGATGGCTGCTTCTGATGACCCTCAAGTGTATACACAGAGAAAAGGACAAATTGAAGGCAGATTTTGTCCAATGTAGAACACAAGGGGAAGATCAGAAAGCCCTGATGGACCATCATCCTCTGCAGCAGTTGGAGAAAAAGGTTGGAAGCCAAAATTAGGCCTGAGTAAGAGTTGCAGAGAACTTTGAACCTTTAAATCCATTTGTCTCAGCCTCTCACCGCCCAACTCCTACAGAAACATCTTTCAATTAATGCACCTAAGGTAGCTCCCTACCACCTGATGCTGACCACCCTCAGGCCTCATCTCACAGCTCCTCACAGCCTCCAGGATACAGAAGGAGTTTGATCCCAACATCTCTGGTTGAAAAGCTTGTTGTGGGAGGCCATAGCTAGACACTAAAAGTGTGGCAGGACCCCATCTACCCACACTGGTGGGAAATGGGGAAGAATTATGGAGGGGGACTCCACAGGTGTCAGGAGGTAAAGTAAAACAATGATAAAGTTTGCTGGAGCCAAATTTATGGAAACAATTCAGGTTTACTGTGTTGATAGGAGCACCTAGGATGCTTACATCCTAATGATGTTTACATCTGCTAAGTCAAGGTGGCCTCAGGTCAACACCCAAATGACTGGCCTGAACAGACTGTGGATAAGTCCCTGCAGCTCATATAAGTTAGTCTTCTGGTGAAAGAGGGGGTGAAAATGGGCTTGGAGTGCCAAACTTGAACTGTCCAGCATGACCTGTCACCCTGTCCTCAAGTCAGGCTTTGCTCTGATCAGTTACCACCAATGCAGTTCAAGAATGTTGGTGCCCCCTTTACCAGCATCTTTTCAAGACTTTGCTGAAAGAATGCCCTCCAGGCAATCTTCCATTATTAGGATGTGTCTGAGCATGTTACATGTAATAGATGCATGCCACTTTTATTCTTCCTGAGCCTTTGGACTGTATCTATATTGTTAACAAGATATAAGAGAAATTTCTATAGGACAACTACATTTCCTGTAGGTCACTGTATTAGTTTCCTATGGCTTCTGGACAGAAGTGATAGGCATTTGGGAGCTCTTAATTATGTTTTTATGGAGGGGGGTGAATAGGGATTTAACCCAGGAGCTCTCCCCCACCAAGCTACACCCAACCCTTTTTGTTTTGGGGGGAACAGGGTCTCACTAAGTTTCCCCAGGTGGGTCTCAAACTTGCAATCCTACTGAGTTGCTGAGATTACAGCCTAGCCCAGAGCTCTTAACTTTTAAATGATAGACGAATCCCCCATCCATCTTAATCATGGAGCAGCATTAATAAATTGTTGGGCAAAGAACACATAAATCTTCAATGGAAACTTTTAGGTAGATGGTATTGTGTCTTTGGCCAAATGATTTGAGAGAGACTTGAAGAATCATGACTCAGGGACTCTTTGCTGCCCCTCTCTCTCTCCATCCTACCATCTCTGCTGGTTCCTCCTCATCAAACAGCATTACTAAGTCTTTCTTCTAAGGAGCAAGGTCAGGCTGGGCACCGTGGCGCATGCCTGTACTCCCAGCAGCTCAGGAGGCTGAGGCAGGAGGATTGCAAGTTCAAAGCCAACAATTCAGGGAGACCTTGTCTCTAAATAAAATATAAAAAAGGGTTGGGGATGTGGCTCAGTGGTTGAGTGCTCCAGGGTTCTATCCCTGGTACAAAAAAAAAAAAAAAAAAAAGCAAGGCCACATCAAAATAAGCCTTGGTTCCCTCTGGATGAGCGGTCTCTTAATGTCTGTTCCTTGCCCTGCCAAGTGCACTGAAGATGCATTCCTGGGTCCATAAATTTCAGACTTTAGGGATGTTTGGTTCATCTTACTTGATAGCACTGGACATATTGTATACACGCCTCTCCTTGTGACATTCCCACCTCTTCTATAGCATTACCTACTGGATTTTACTCAAATGACTGACCACACCTTTCTTCTCTGTGGTATCCAGTCTTGAAAATATTTTCTGTATTCTCTCCCATCTTTTTGTCCATTTGTTGTTAAATCTATCCTGCTAACTGTTCCTAAGGTCACTTGTGATGGTAAGTGTGATGGGCTTGAATCTCAACTGAAGTTATCCTAATATATATATATATATATATATATATATATATATATATATATTTTTTTTTTTTTTTTTTTTTTTTTTTTTAATTACCCAGAGCACTCTTCAAAAACAGTATTCATCTGGCTTTGGGCCTCCTAGATTGTGTGCTTTTCCCTTTTCTGACCATTCCTCAGTCTTGCTTTTTTCTGACCTTCCTAATCTCTACCACTGGTGTGCTTCAGAGCTCAGTCTTTAGACCTATTGTGTTTTTCTACCTATGCTCAATCTCATGGGGGGGGGGGCTGAAGGGACACCCCCACCCCAGCCCTTTCAGCTCCAATATTTGACATCTTCAGGAAGCCCACAGACCACGTTGGGATAACTGCTGTGTGCTGCTCAGCTTCCACTCTCCCTCTGGGGTAGAATCATCACACTTCCTTGTAATCACATCTTTCCCCCAATCCAGAAATTTTGCTGGCCTGCAGATGCATCTTGGATACCTAGAATGAGCTGATATCTGTGAGTGCCCTACCTTATGGA
This sequence comes from Callospermophilus lateralis, assembly GCF_048772815.1. Taxonomy (NCBI): domain Eukaryota; kingdom Metazoa; phylum Chordata; class Mammalia; order Rodentia; family Sciuridae; genus Callospermophilus; species Callospermophilus lateralis. Next base: position 146,698,958 of record NC_135307.1, read on the forward strand.
GGCAAGAAGGTAACTACCCCTCTAATGCCACTTGATATAAGTGGTGATGTGGACTCAAGTACACAAATGCCTTTTCTAGAGATTACACAGGTAGCTCCGCCATGGCAGCGGCGCTGGGTCGTCGGCGGCGGCGAATCTGAATGCGGTGAGGGAGACCATGGATGTTCTGCTTGAGATTTCAAGAATTTTGAATACTGGCTTAGATATGGAAACACTGTCTATTTGTGTACGGCTTTGTGAACAAGGAATTAACCCAGAAGCTTTATCATCTGTTATTAAGGAACTCCACAAGGCTACTGAAGCACTAAAGGCTGCTGAAAATATGACAAGCTTACTTTCTGGAGAGATCCTGATGAGATATGTCAAATTCCTCAAGAGGATTTGAAGATTGCATTTTAGTCAAGAATGTACAGTGAAATTACTACATGCAGCAGTGTAGAAAACTTTTCCTTTTAAAATGAACTATAAAACCATAGCTTTATAAATCAGTGGAACGTGGCTTACAGAGAGTACGAACTATCAAATGTGTTTGCATCACATCTTTTTTTTTTAATGGCCCTAATGTTTTGCATTGCTATGCTTATATTTATGTATTCCTTATAGTTCTGATAGCTTTAATTTTCTAAGCAGTCTGTCTATCAGATGTGCACATCTGCTGTGCCTGGTGGAAGTATAGTGGAATCCATCAGTATTGACGTGACGTAGTTATGACTTGTTGACATTTCCATTATAAACTTTAATTTTGAATTGTTTATGCATAATAACTGTTGATTTATGTTGTATCAGGCTGAAAGTTGACAATTTTAGCCACCATGTAAGAATTTGTATTTAAACTCCCTGTGTATACCAGAATTTTGTTTTTTAAAATGAGAACATAGAAAATATTTCTTGTAATCTTCTCTTTAACAAAGAATATTTAGTTTTTTAAACAGTTTTTGGGCAGTTAATAGTGTGAACTAGATCATTTTGTATTGACTGAAAAATAAAACTTCTAGAAACTTAGATTTTAAAAGTAATAACAGTGCTTAACTTAGTATTGTTTGTAGTTTCAATCATTTACAACGAATATTAGTTGGGAATGTTTTTCTAAGTTTTATATCCTATAAAGGCCTAAAAATAATGTGTATAAAGTGAAACATAGCCAACATGCAAAATTCCTTTTTACTTTTATTACATAAAACTAACTGGAATTCTTATCTAATAAATATGATGAAGATATATAATAAATCACTAGATAAGTGGTGTGTTTTAATGAATATGTAATATTTTCTGAAGAAATAAGGATTTCTAGTCATTAAACAAAAACTAATGAAATGTGTATCAGGAATTATAAGTTTACCTTTCTAAAATAATTTTGTGTGTCATTATTTACCCTTAAAGTTTTAACTCATCAAAATAATTCAAAAATAAATTTTAGAAAATTAGGATGTTATTGGTTCTGTTTCTGTAACAAAATCTCAGTGGAATTTTTTGCAAGGCTAATTGGATTTAATTTCATTGTTGACTAAATTTTATATTTTGTTAGATACCTTTTAAATGAATGCTATTCATTCTTCACTAATGTTTTTTGTTGTTCATACAAGCTGAAGTGGTTTTAATAAGATTTAGTGATATTAGGTAGCCACTTTCTCTTTTTTTTTTAAAAATATTTATTTGACCATTATGACTTTTAATTCATGGCATCTTTACCAGTAAACTGAAAAGGTCTATTAGCAGAACAAGTTGGGAGACAGTAAGAATTTGTGATAAGCATTTGTATGAAACTAAACACTACAAATACTGCATGTTATTTATAAATCAAAGAGAACATTTATTCTCAAACTCCAAAATGTGTATGCAGTTCTAGGCCATAAGAGTTGATAGTTTTGTATGATTTTATAGGTTAAGTTATTTACGTATGAAGCAGAATAGGAAAAAATATTGAGAAAAGACTATGTTTACAGAGGCCTTCTTAATGTGTCATATTTCTTAAATGTTTTTTAGTGATACTGGGGATTGAACCCTGGTGCATTCCACTAAATCACATCCCCAACTCTTTATTTATATATATTTATTTGAGATTGGGTCTGGTGATATTGTTCAGGCTGACCTTGAACTTGTGATCTTCTTGCCTCAGCCTCCCAGATAGTTGGGATTAGGTGTGTGTCACTGCTGCTGGCTTTATGTATTAGTATCTTTTTAATGAATACTCCAGTAATATTTAAGAAATAAAATAAAATGATACAATTCTAATGCTGTACATGTTGACAATGACAAAAATAAAACCATATTGGTGGTTAAAAAAAAAAAAAAAGAGATTACACAGGTAGACATTCATGGCTTGAGATGAAACGTCATTGTATCATAACCCAATTCAAATGCTCCATCTCAGAAAACTACAGTGGCAGAAGAGATGTGCTGTAGAAAATAAGACTCAAGCAGGCCTGGAGATGCTGTAAACAGCATAAGCACAGTTCTGCCCTGCCCTGCAAGCCTTGTAGTTTGCTGGGGAACAATGCTGGATGATGGCAAACATTGCATGGTGACAGAAATGAATGACACTGGGTATGGTGACAAATGCCTGCAATCCCAGTGGCTCAGGAAGCTGAGGATCAGGACAATCACAAGTTTGAGGCCAGCTTCAGCAACTAAGCGAAGCCACGATGTAGCTTTTTAAAAGTTTATTTATTGTGGTGCTAGGGATCAAACACAGGGCCTTTTGCATGTGAGGCAAGCACTCTACCAACTAAGCTATACCCCTAGCCCAACTTAGCCATTCTTAAAATAAAAAAGGGGCTTGGGATTTAGCTCAGGGTAAAGTACCTCTGAGTTCAATCCTAGTACCAAAAAAATAGTTGTCTGATTTAGGAGGACCTAACAATGTGGATTCTGTAGCCACAGATTGCACTTTCATGAAATGTAGGAATTGGAAATGTTAGTAAGTAATGCAGAGATGAAATAATAACTGTCTTAGCTGCTGCAAGGAGGTACCATGAGCAGGGTGGCTTATAAAACAGCTTCTCACAGTTCTAGACACAGGAAGCCCAAGATCAAGGTGCTGGCGCAGTTAGACACTCTTCTGGGTTGCAGACAGCCAACTTTCTCCTCATCCGCCTCACATGGCAAATAGCTCTGCAGGCTCTTACAGGGGCACCAATTCCCATTCATGAGGGTTCCACCATCACAAGCTGATCACAGCTCAAATGCCATGCCTCAGTACTTTGGGAATTCAGGATTTCAATATAACATAAACAGGTAGGGGTAGTATAACCATTCAGCCTATAATAATCACAAACCAGGGGGATCTAGTGTTCAGTGTTTGTAGCAGTCCTCTATCTACTTCCATGTGGGATCCACATGGTCAGGTGAAAACAAGGCCTTAGCAGTGTCCCTGTTGCCCCCCTCACGCCAAAATCCCACAAATTATTAAGAGCTCCCAAATGTCTACCACTTTAGTTCCAAATTCTGTGCTAGAATGTAGTTTGTTCCTATTTACTACAAACTGTGTGTCAAGAGCTGACTTTCACTAGACTGCAGCCAGAGAGCTGATTCTGCTATGCACAAAACCCTGGCCTGTATCGCTCTACTTTTAAAATGTATAATTGGAACTCAGATCTCTCCGAACTGTCGTGGTTTTCATGCAAACTTCTTTGTTTGTAACTGCTTTTTACATACCCTGCTCTGCTTTCCTCAACTCTTCCCTGTAGCATTTCCAAAGACATTTTAAGTCCTATGTGACCAGACTTTTTCCCTTTATATGCCAGGATAGACAATCACAGAATATTCTACCTGCATCAGATACTCAATAAATGTTGACTATTTATTTTTAAGAATTTAACCTTTACTTTTTATTTGTTTTTATGTAGTGCTGATCATCAAACCCAGTGTGTCACACTTGCTCAGCAAATACTCTACCACTGAACTACAACCCCAACCCAAATGTTGATTAATTTATGAGACCATTTCAGAATACTTTTCTGAATTAGCACTATTCTGAAGTTTAAATTTTTTTTTTGGGGGGGGGACAATGGGGACTGAATTTAGAGGTGTTTTGCCACTGTTCTATATCCCCAGTCCTTTCTTAGAGATAAGGTCTTGCTAAGTTACTGAAGCTGACCTTGAACTTACAATCCTCCTGCCTTGGCTTCCAGATTCATAGGGATTATAAGCATGCACCACCATACCCAGGCCTAAAGTTTAATTTTGTTCCTTCTCATGATAACCTCTACAGTAGGGGTGGTCCATAACCTATAGCATGTAGACCAAATCTAGTCCATGAGCTAGGAATATTAAAAAAAAAGAAAAAAAGAAACTTAACCATAAAACCCAATAACTATGTAGTCAGTGAAGTCTAAATTATTTACAACTATCTGGTTCTTTTAGAAAATTCCTGATAAGGGCTCTCACAGAACATAATCAAGGGCTGGGATTGTGGCTCAGTGGCAGAGTGCTTGCCTCGCACGTATGAGGTACTGGGTTCAATCCTCAGTGCCACATAAAAATAAATAAATGAAATGGAGGTACTTTTCCATCTGCAATTAAAACAATAAAAAATTTTTTTTAAAAATTAAAAAAAGAACATAATCAATAAATCATGGCAAATTGGGAATGACTCATAGGGCTCTTAGGAACCTGGTCAGCCTACAAGTTATCTTGAATCAAGATGTTTCTTCATCCTATTAATTCAGTAACTAAACTACAAGATCCTGATATTGGAGATGAGCCCAATAGAATCTGCCAACTTTCAAAATTGCTGTAGCTGTCTACCATTTGTGATTCTCATTTCTGGTAAGAAATAGTAAGTGAAGAAGTTAAGTACAAACATTTGGAGTCTGAATGTTAAAAAGCTGCTTAATGTATAATGGACAAATTCAAGCGCATAAAGAAATTTCCTTAAATTTAATAAATATGCTAAAAATGTCATTCTTTGTTTTAAATATTTACAATTTCATTTTTTACAAAGTTCTGTACATAAAAATAAATATACAGAAACAAACCCCATCAACCATCTGCATCAGTAATCCTCACTGGTGGGCTCACCATTTATAAGGAAGACATCATTCAACGCAACCTGTCACAGAGACTGTCCTTAATTAGGAAGGACTTCCAACATAAAAGATCATTGCTGAGCCTCTTTTACCAAGATTGCTATTTAGCTAGAGGCCTTCTATCTACCAGCTAGTAATGAATCATGAAATCAACAATTGCAATGACTGACTTTCAGTGGAGCGTTACCTACTGGCAATGTCTACATCCCATGCTGACTAAAACCCTTAAACATGCAAGTATAGTTAAGAAATAACCACACCTCCCCTGGGCTAGTCACTGTGAAAAGTGTGCGTAAGGCAATCGAATCAAGGGCTAAGGGATTATCTTGCTAATGTCAAAAGTGACACTAACAAGAATCTTAGTTTCATCCACCAGATGATGGGCCTCTGCGTCCAGGTCTCCAGGAACAGGTTCCACCTCCTTCTCCAGTCAAAGGATTATAACCTGGAATGAGAGAACAGAAGCAGAACACTAGATGGCTGAAAATCTGGGAATACTTTATATCAAAAATACAAATGGAAGCCTCAAATGCGCAAAGGTATAAATTGTATTCTCATGGATATTTTCAAAAAACTTTTAACCAAGCTGGGCGCAGTGGAACATGCCTATAATCCCAGCGGCTCTGGAGGCTGATTCAGAAGGATTGAGAATTCAAAGCCAGCCTCCAGCAATGACAAGGCACTAAGCAACTCAGTGAGAACCTGTCTCTAAATAAAATACAAAGTAAGTCTGGGGATGTGGCTCAGTGGTTGAGTACCCCTGAGTTTAATCCCCAGTACCAAACAAAAACAAAAACTTGTAACTACCATATTAAAAAAATGTTCTACATTGTGATTGCAATTTGAATTGACTTTTTGCAAAGAAAAAAGAAGCATTCAGTCTTTATCCTAACTCCCCAAAACATATAAGCCAAAAAAAAAAAAAAAAAAAAAAGCCACAACAACCAACCCCATCCTTTAGGATAGCCTGACTTTGAGTATATGAATTGTACAAAGGCTTCAACTGCAGTGCTTAATAAAAAGTATATATTCAAGAGTAGTTCAAGCTATAGAAAATAAATTTAAAAGACTGGGGTTGTAGCTCAGTGGTAGCACTTGTCTAGCACGTGTGAGGCACTGGATTCAAATCCTCAGCACATTAAAAATAAAAAAAAATAAATGAATAAAAGACAATAAATTTAAGCCAGAATGGTGGAATGAGCCTCTCATCTTAGACACTTGGGAGGTTCAGGAAGGTGGACTGCAAGTTTGAGGCCAGCCTCAGCAACTTAGTGAGGCCCTGCTTCAAATTCAAAATAAAAATAAGGTCTGAGAATATAGCTTTTTGGTGGCACTCCTGGGTTCAATTCCTAGTACCACAAATAGATAGATAGATAAATACATAATGAAATTTGCCAGTTGGAACTTGGCAGAAGTTCTATAATGGAACGCCTATGAGTCAGAACTGGGTTGCCTACATCATTTCTCCCTCTTTCCCTCCCCGACTAGCTTCCTAAGTCAGCAATCAACTGATGACTTGGGTTGAGTGCTGAGGTCCCAAAGCTAACCAAACAATGAATGAGCTGGTTTTTTTGTTCCTTACTTACTGTGGAATCTTTGGGCAATAAATCCCCGTGCCTATTTCCTTCTTTATAAAACCACGCTGGGCAAAGGCCCTAGATTCAGGAATGCTAGATACCAAAATGGGCCATGTACACAAGCATGTCATGTATTACATTTTCTACAATTCCTATTCTTTCCCTACATATCACCACTATGAGCTCTGGAGATGTGGCTCAGTGGTAGAGCACTTGCCTAGCACATATGAGGCACTGAGTTTGATTCTCAGTATCACATAAAAAAAAAAAAAGAAACAAATAAAGGGTATCATGCCCATCTATAACAAATATATACATATACACACACATATATATATATACACACATACACACACACACATACACACACACACACACACACACACACATATATATATATATAATATTTTTTTTTTTAAGGCTTCCAGCAATGAAAAGTTATAAAATAGCATTTTCTACTCAGCTGCACTCAGTTCCTGACACAGAGGGGATTAGAGTGCAGCCTTTTGCCAAGTTTGTTGCCATGCTGCCTAGAGTCCACATCCTTGTCTCCTCCCTGGTCCTCAAAATGCCAAGCAGGCCCCTGTTGTGCCCTTCTTCCCCCATGGATGTCTTTAACCTAGAACTGGTGCCTACATGGTGTTCTCATATCTTATCTTTATTCTTGCTCAGAATTAACTGGGAACTCCTAGTCAGAATCACAGAAGACTATTGATTTCCATTTCGGTATGAATTCCATTTTCCTAAGTATATCTGAAGTTTCTCTAAGATACAATAAGACAGACTGCTATGGTACTACCTAGAGTGTCCCAGTTTTCCTCACACAGAAAAAAAGCTCTGAACAGACATCTGTTCACATTTTTTTTAGAAAAAGTTACTTATGAGAAATAAGGAAAACCTGACTACCAAGACTTAACCACTATGTTTTAATCCCTTGACAGTCATTTGCCAGGTGGGCAGAATGTTCCCCATCCTGCTTACCTCTTATAGAGCTGCAGTGGGATCAAGTGAGAATACTGATCCCAAGCATAATTCTAATTACTTAGTACCTATGTGGCATTTTCTGTTTCCTTTATTTAATCCTCATAACACTAAGCTTAGAAATTAGTGTCAATTTATGGACATTGAGACAAAAGAAATAGAATCTACTTTTAAAAGGTTTAGTACATCCTGTAAGTGTTGAAAAATAAATGTTTGACATTGGTGCTTACCACCTCCCCGCAAAGGCTTTTTGTCAGATTTCCGTTTTGGGATGACAGATGAAGTAGAAGGCCCAGGACTCTCTTCCTCCTATTTGAACACACACAGGCTTAAGAATTATTTAAAACCTTCTACTTGGGGCTGGGGCTGTAGCTCAATGGTAGAGTGCTTGGCTAGCATGTATAAGACCTTGGGTTCAATCCCCAGAATCACAAAGAAAAAAATTTAACATTCTACTTAACAAATCTATCTATTAGAAAATGGCAGGCCAATCTATAGTTACCTGAGGGTTTCTCGCATTTCTTTTGTAACTCTTGCCTTCCTGCATGTTGTCCCACATTTCAATCTTCTGTCTCCTTTTCTCTTCTTCAAGCTGAGAAAGAGAATCACATAAGAGGGTACTCATAAGTACCACCCTTTCAAGGAAAATGCTTATTTTCATAATTATTAACTTAAATGTTTTTCAAAACAAAAACGGTACCCATTATTTTCTTCAATTAAAAAAGCTGTTGTGATCTAGTTGTGTGAATTTAACTCTTGCTTTTCTGTACTTTTTTTTTTTTGGTAGCAGGGATTGAACCCAGGAGCACTCAACCACTGAGCCATATCTCCAGTCCTTTTTAACTTTGAGACATGGTCTTGCTAAGTTGCTTATGGCCTCATTAAGTTGCTGAGGCTGGCTTTGAACTTGTGATCCTCCTTCCTCAACATCCTGATCTGTTGAAATTATAAGTATATGTCACTATGCCTGGTTGCTTTTTACACTATTAAAAAAGAGCAATGACTGAGGTCTTCTGAAACTTGCACTTAATAGGACATTTTTAGCATGTGGAACTACTTTGACTTGGAAAAGGTGGCAAGCAAGCCTCCTTTTGTCATCACCTGGCTGTGCAGCCCAGGGAAGTCACTAAAACCCTCTGCCTGAGGCTGTGAGGATCATAGGAAAGACCTTTGCCTCTGTTCTCTATTCCTTAACAAATACCATCTCTTCCAGCAACCAAGAACTACAACTGACATGTATACCAACAGTACTTAAAATTTCTCATTTCCAATGGAATCCAGACAGAACTGTAATTCATTCTGGTTCTACGTAACTGATGTCACAAGGATTTGTGAACAGATATCTTAAAAAACGGGCACCAGCAAGTTTCTCCATAGAATTTATCCTGCTACATAAGATTTATCACTGCTACACTCGAACATCTATTACATCATACTTCCACTGTCATCAAGTAAAAAAGGTCAAGAAACCAATCACCTCTAAACGTGAAAGTTCTTTAATACTTCAGTGAGTAATTGAGAACATCTAAATGAAACCATAGCAGACAAATTTTGACACTATACACAAGAAATCTCATAGTAACCATGAGGGACAGATCCAATCAGAATTACATATGCCATAGAATTTAGAAACTTGAACACGGACAGACTTTTTGTCCCTCTTGCAATTTTAGGAGGCTTTCATTACAATTCTAAAGTTGTCTTTTAAAAGATTTTTCAGCCATGTATGGTGGTGCATGCCTGTAATACTAGCAGCTCAGAAGACTTAGGCAGGAAAAGCGAAGCTTCAAAGCCAGACTCAGCAATTTGGCAAGGGTGTAAGCAACCCAGTAAGACCCTATCTCAAAATTTAAATAAAAAGATAGATAGATAAATGGCCTGGAGATGTGAATCAGTAGTCAAGCGCCCTTAGGTTCAATCCTTGATTCCAAAGGGAAAAAAAAGATTTTTCAGTTATATTAGCAAACTGAATGATAAAACTGTTACAATACACAAACTAAGATCTTGAAATCATTGAATTCTGATGCACAGAAGAAATACGACTTATTGTACAGCTCTTAGAAACAAAACAATAATAATTAATGGTTTGGGATGGGGGTATAGCTCAGTGATAGGGTACTTGCCTAGTATATGCAGAGCCCCAAATTCCATTCTCAGGATAATACACACAAAAACACAGGATTAATGGTTATAAACTGTGGGGGAGGGAGTGCTCAAAATGACATGCTTCCATTTCTATAAAAAGGAGCCTATTGCAGAGTGCGGTGGCATATGCCTGTAATCCCAATAGCTCAGGAGGCTGACACAGGAGGATCACAAGTTCAAAGCCAGCCTCAGCAAAAATGATCTGCTAAGCAACTCAGTAAGATCTTGTCTCTAAATAAAATATAAAATAGGGCTGGGGATGTGGCTCAGTGGTTGAGTGCCCTTGAGTTTAATCCCCAGTGCCAAAAAAATAAAAAATACATGTGTTTATTTTTCAATATTTATTTTTTAGGTATAGATGGACACAACACAATGCCTTTATTTTTATGTGGTGCTGAGGATCGAACCTGGGTTCTGCCTGTTCTAAGCAAGCGCTCTACCACTGAGCCACAATTCCAGCCCATACATGTGTTTATATATAGATCAAATATTTCTGGAAAAAAAGTCCCAGAAACTTAACATTGTATGGTATGCTTGTGCAGTGCAAAGTGAGGGAGTGGGGAAATATAAAAATTTAGTTTCCATGGTATAGATTTTTACATTTCAACTTTTTTTGTTATTGTTGTTGTTTTATTTGTTTATTTTTATGTGGTGCTGAGGATAAAACCCAGCCCCACAACTTTTCTAATTAAAAAAGTTAAGTAAATAATGTACATTTTAGGTTGACAACTAAAGAGAAGATCAACTGTCATGGACACTAAAAAAGGCTGTTGGAGCTGGGCACAGAGGGGATTGTCTATAATTGCATCTTATCAGGAGACTGAGTTAGAAGGGTAGAGTGTTCAATGCCAGCCTAAGAAACTTAGTGAGACCCTGTCTCAATATAAGGCTGGGAATATAGTTCAGTATAGAGTACTTGCCTAACATGAGCAAGGCCCTGGGTTCAATTCCCAATACAGGGGAAAAAAATGAAAAGAAAAGGCTGTTGGAGGGCTGGGGATATAGCTCAGTTGGTAGAGTGCTTGCCTCACATGCACAAGGCCCTGGGTTCAATCCCCAGCACCACACACACAGAACACACACAAAAGGCTGTTGGGACAGGGTGATCAAGAAGGGGAGTGTATGGAGGTGGTCCCAGTCAAGCGAGGCAGACAAACCACAAGGAGATGACCATGCAGAAATAAGAACAGCTGTCAGTGACTGCAGAAAGACACCTGTCTCTGGAACAAGGGATAGATGCAAGCGAGACCAATAATACAACCTTAAAAGTTGCTGGCAGAGGCATCATTTTGGGGGGATAAGGAGGCCCAGAAACTTCTGGACTAAAATTAGATGACAAAGGTCATTTTAGTGGCACAGATGAGGACAAAGCTGGTGGGTGATCATACCACTTCATTCCACCTGACTGCTGAAGGCAATCCTCAGTTCTTCCTCCCGACCTCACCTTCCACCTTCTCTTTCAACCAAATCCCATGCCTAAAAATCTTTTAAAACATAAGTGTGGTGGCACAAGCCAGAAATTCCAGCAGTCAGAAAGCTGAGACAGGAGGATCACAAGTTCAAAGCCAGCCTTAGAAATTTAATGAGACCCTCTTCCAAAAAAAAAAAAAAAAAAAAAAAAAGGGATGGGGATATAGCTTAGTGGTAAAGCACCCCTGAGTTTAATCTCTGGTACCAAAAAAAAAAAAAAAAACCTTTCAAAACTCCATCTCCTGTTTTCCATCTCTCTCTCAATTTTTTTTTTTTTTAGTAGTAGTTGGACATAATATCTTTATTTTATTTATTTATTTTTATGTGATGCTGAGGAACAAGCTCAGCGCCTCACACGTGCGAGGCATGTGCTCCACCGCTGAGCCCCAGCCCCAGCCCCTGCCCCTGTTTTCCATCTCTTATTAGTACCACTGTTGGCTGGGCCCCTCAGCTGCCTTCCCCTCATTCTCCTTCAATTCACTGAAGAGTGCCCTTCCCTCATGCTACCTCATGTGCAACACAGCTTAAAACAAAGCTAAAAGTGTCTTCTGTGTGTCTGTGACTCAAGACCTAGACACGTGAGTATTATTAACAGAATGAAAATGCGTGCTGAGCAACACAAAGCTAAGTGGAAGCCCTTCTGCTCCTACTACTCCCAACAGGCACAGGTCCTTATACACACATCTTGCCTCCAGTCTGTCCCTCTTAAGGGCTGTACTTTGTATTACAATAATACATCCACATTTATCCTTCCCTAACAACAGAATTATTTTTTCATATCACCAATATTTACATGGTAAGCCTTAAAACATCTGTTGAATTTCACAGGATAGGACCCTGTTCTAATAATTTACAAATAAGAACATATCATACAGTCACTCTTACCCACTAAGTTTCACACCATTTTTTAAGACTACATTTTCAAAGTAAAACCATTCAGATTAGATTCAGCTCAGAGGTACAGCACTCACTTAACAAGCTCCAGACCCAGAACAGCAAATAATAATAAAAAAAAACCTTACTAAATAAAACCAGTTTATACCTGTCTTAGTTTTTCCTTATGCTTTTCAACTTGTGCATTCAATTCTTCTTGCATTCTTAAACGAGCAGCCGCTAAAGCCTCTTGTCGTTTAACAACAACATCAGGTTCTAAAATATCAGGAAAAAAATGTGAGATAAGGCATCTTATACAATATAAAATAGAAACTTCTCAGTGTCTGTAAGTATAGATGTACAATGTTAGACAACAACAACAATTTTTTTTGTTTTTGGTGGTGCTGGGGATCAGAACCCAGGGCCTTGTGAATGCCAGGCAAGCACTCTACCAACTGAGCTATATCACCAGCTCAACACAATAAAAAAATTCTTATGTGAGTAATCCTACCCACTTCTGCACATATATCTGACTGCTTAAGGTAACAGGTGACAATGCCTTAGCCATAGTTCTTCAGCCCTAAATGTCCACATTATCAGAAACAAATCTCTGCACTTGGGAGATTTGAGGTGGGAGGATCCCTTAAGTTCAGTTCAAAACCAGCCTGGGCAACACAGTAAGCTTTGTTTCCTAAAATAGCTTTCTACCTCAATCTCAGTACTGCTTTGTGTTTGTTTTGAGTTAGGGTCTCACTTGGCTCTTTCAAAAAATAAATGCAGATACCTGTATTCCCTACGATAATATTAATTCAGGAAGTCTCGTATACAGTGGGCCTGTGAATGAAATATGAGTAGTGTGAGATTCACAGTGAGATTTCACTATATAAATTGAATACCTCACTCACACCCTATCTTTAGGTTGACCAGAAATCCAAAAGTTAAAGAAAGTTTTCTGAATCTTCCCTCCCCCCCTTATTTTTGGTACTAGGCACTGAACCCATAGGTACTTTACCCTGGGCCACATCCTCAGTTCTTTCTATTTTTTTAAATTAGGGTTTTGTTAAGTTGTTGGCACTAGCCTCAAACCTGCAATCTTTTTGCCTTAGTCTCCCAAAGTCACTGGGATTTCCAGGTGTGAGACACCAAGCACAGCCAGTTTCCTGAATCTTTACCAATCACTTAATTAGCCCACATCTATATCAGAAAAAGGTAAAGATTCATAGAAATTTTATTCTCATTTCTACAGAAAAGAAAAATCCTCCCAACTAGCCTTAAGAATATTAACAAGTGCCAGTTTATGTTTTTATCTAATTTGTAAAATAAAGCTTTCCACCCTAACTCAGTACTGTAGTGATTCAGATGCATGAAGATATGTGTTTGCTCTGGAGCTGGGGTGTTGACATGTTGCCAAAGCTGGACCCAAACACTTGGGCTCAAGCAACCCTCTGCCTCAGTCTCCTGAGTAGCTAAGACTACATGCCAGTGTAGCCTTTAACCAGTGAAAAGATTACTTTGAGGGCTGGGGATGTGGCTCAAGCGGTAGCACGCTCGCCTGGCATGCGTGCGGCCTGGGTTCGATCCTCAGCACCACATACAAACAAAGATGTTGTGTCCACTGAAAACAAAAGGAAAAATAAATAAGAAAAGAAAAGATTACATTGAGATGGAATTTTTTTATACAACTAATGCAATTAAAAATCAGATCTGAGAATTTAGTGAAAAATCATGATGAATTATCTATGAAAAGCTAAGGCTGTTTGTGATCACTCACAAAGGTTCTTGTGATAAAACTCAGTGGACAGTTCCATATGTACCAATAAACTGTTTTCATTTTAATCCTTCCTAAAATTAATAAATCATTTAATAAGATATGCACTGAGCACACTATACACCATCAGGCAGACAGGTTGAATTTTCCAATCTCATTAAAATCTCTGAAACAGGGCTGGGATGTAGCTTAGAAGTAGATAGTGTGTTGGATTAGGGTTGTGGCTCGGTGATGGAGCGCTCACCTAAGCACATGGGAGGCCCTGGGTTCAATCCTAGGCATCACATATAAAAAAATAAATAAAATAAAGGTATTGTGTCCAACTACAAGTAAAAAAAAGAAGTAGATAGAGTGCTTATCTAGCATGTTTGAGACCCTGGTTTCAATCCCCCAGTGTCACCACTACCCTCTTGCAAAAAATAAATAAATAAATAAATAAAATTTCCAGATTATCTTCATTTCTACTGTCAAAGTTTAAGACAGTTTGAAAATTGACACTAAAAAATAATCTCTGAATCAAAAACAGAATTAAATATACACCAAAATCAACTTTAGAGGCAAAGTACCCCATCCCATACATAAAGAAGCATATGTATTGTTACTCTTAAAAACGGACTTTTAAGTAATAGTACAAAAAGCAGGTGTCAAGCCACTGTCTTCCTTTCGGTTATATCAGACACTAACCCACAGCCGCCTCAGCTTGGTCCAGCTGTCTCTGCCTCAAGGCTCTTAGTCTGGCGGAGAGCTTCTGAAAGACCACGTAGAGAAGGATGCAGCTGAATAGGATGTACCAGCCATAGGTGGCCAGCAGGGAGCCCACTGAAAAGAAAAAATAAGACACTAAAAATGACACTTCCATAAATCTCAATAAAGACAAATTGGCTCCTGCCCTAAAAACCTTCTCGGTTTAGCTGAAAAAACACCCTCTTCCAAAAAGAGCGAGAAGCGCAACAATTAAGGGAGACGGCTCAACCATCTAGGGAGTATGGCCGGTGGAGGGCACAGCAGTGGGTTCTGAAGGCTGAGGGGGAGCTTAATCCGACCCGAGATGGCAAAGGTCTTTCAGAAATACAAAATCACACATAAAGCTGTGACAGCACGGGGTGTGTGTACGGGCGAAGGTGGGGGAAGGGGACGTCTAGAAAGAAACGTTAAGGGTCGAGTGACAGAAAGGACCGAAGTACAGGACTACTACAGCAAACAAGACCCGCGGGCGCCACCCAAAGATGGGCGGCTCTAGAGAAGGCATCTGCGCGAGATCCAGGCCGCAGCCCAGGGCCTGCATGCGAGGTTAACGCCCGACTGCGAGTCAGGCCTCTGGGCCCCGGCCCTGAGCTCAGAGCGGGGTACCACCCACCGAACATGGCGGCGCGCCGAAGAGGTGATACTCGCGCCCCACTTCACCACAGCCCGCGGCAACTCACCTGTGACGTGCAGGAAGCGCAGCCCCTCAGTCTCCAGGGCCGGCCGCGCGGACAGCTGTTCCCCTTCCCGCTCCATCGCCGCCACCACCGCTGCCCAGCCCTGCCGCGTCGCCTCTATCCGGGTACTTCCGGCCGGTCCTTATGTACACGTGGCGCGCCTGGACGTGGCAGTGGTGTCCACCAATCGCGTCTCGACCCGTCCTGACGCTTGGCCAATCGTAGAGTAGGTGCCTCCGAGAGGCGGGGCGAAAGTCGGCTGGACACACCCCGAGCCAGCAGGGCTGCGCTAGGCAGGGAGGTTTAATCTTCGTAGTGTCTTCAGTGAGGGAGGAAATCAGACTTCTATTCTGATTTCTTATGGAATTTGTACTTTTATACTGATTGGACACTTTGTCAAGAAGGTTAGGGTCCGCCCAGGGATAGGGATTGCGCCCACACTCTTGCCGGAGCCCTTTAGTCAACAGAGCTCAACCTTTTGGCGACATCCGCCCCGCAAAGCTGAACACGAAATACAGCAGCTTCTTTATCCTACTTTAAGGCCAAGAAAGTCTCCACTGATCCTAAAAGTTCTCCAGAATCAAGAGCTCTTGGAAGAATTACCATAGCTGTGGCACCAACACGTGTTCATGGTTACTGTGTGTCACAGGATATTATCACAGTTATTTATAATAGTATCCCGGCTGTTCCCTCTGCCTGCAATGCCTTTCTCCACCCCCTCCAACTACTCAAATGTCACCACCTCTTTGGTGATTATAACTACCCTGCTTGGAATTTGACCTTTGGGTTTTGAAGGCGTGCACTTAACCTAGCTGTGTTTCAAAAGAACAGACAAGAACTAGAAATACGACAAAGTGAAAAAAAAAAAAAAAAGGTCAATGGTTGCTATTAGCAGATTTTTACAACAAATTGGGTACTGCTTCCTTTTCGGAATTGTGGACCCAATAACAAGATTCAGCGCTGATTGAGCAGCTAAGGAGACTTTTCTTCCTGGCCAAGAATAGTAGGGGTGGGAAAATGGACTTGTAAATCATTCTCAATCCTGGAGGATTGGTAAATTATAGTTACATGTAAAGAAATGAGGGGGGAAGTATAGGTAAATAAAGGGAAAGACTATTCATATATTCTTTGGGTGGAGGTTTTCTCTCAATTCTGGTGTCTCCTCTTTTTATGGTTCTTCCTTGTGGCAACTGTCAACTGTCATGGGGTGTCATTTAGCATGGAGATGGGATGAAAATGAAGTTAGATGTTGTCTGGCAATCACTCTGGCAGTCATTTTAGATCCATCCAAGTTTCAGCTGGCTCACCTGAAAAGGAACTTCTGGCCTTCAGGCATCCCATCCTCAAAGATAATCAGGGTTGGGGGCGGGGTGGTGTGTAGAAATTCAATTAGGTCACTTAGGCAATATAGGATTAGAGTTGGTAACAATGATAATGTCAGAATGTCACACTGCTGCCATGACCAGGAGTGGTGTGGGAAGGCTTACATCATTATCAAGCTGGAAGACCAGCAATGCTTCTTCCTTCTTTAATTTGCCAAGAAGTTTTTCAACCAGGGGAGTGAACTTCAACTCACCAAGTGCTCCTAGCAGTATATTCAGAATCAGTAAAGGAGAAGATTGCTGTGGTTTGGGGTTTTTTGTTTTGTTTTGTTTTTGGTAGGAGGGATTGAATTTAAGGGCACTCAACCACTGAGCCACATCCCCAGCCCTTTTTATTTTTTATTTTGAAAAAGGATTTCAATAAGTTACTTATAGACCCTCTAAGTTGCTGAGGCTGGCTTTAAACCTGTGATCCTCCCTGCCTCAGCCTCCCACCCACTCGAATTCAGGCATGCACAACCATGCAAGATACTATAGTTTGAATACAGTTTGTTCTCCCAAATCCATGTAGTTTAATCCTCTAAAGGCTTGTTAGTGGAATTAAAAGGGGGAAAACTTAATCTGACTGTGGTGTTTAGAGGTGGGGCCCTTGGGAAGTTATTAGATTAAATTAGGGCATTAGGGTGGAACCCCTAAGGAGTGGGAGAAAGAGCACGCACACATGTACTTCACCATGACATGATGCAACCAAGAGAAGCCCCTGCAAGACCACATACCATGCTATTGGGACTTTTATCCTCCAAATTAAAAGGATAAAAGAAACTGAAGTTACAATGTAAAGGACCAGGCATTGTAAAGCTGCTTCTAAGCTGCAAAGCCTGAGTTAAAATGTAAAGGACCAGGTATTGTAAAGTTTCTAAGCTACACTCAAAGTCTGAAATTCCTGTGGCAGTTAAGACAATTCCTGGAACTGCCCATTACATGTGTGTCGGATTCCCCCCGCTTGACTACCTAGTTGCTTAACAACCCGGACCCCAAGCAACTCAGCAGGTACGCACTTCGGGGCCTAAACCAATCAGTTTGAATGTGTACCCCGCTTTAGGACTGACCTATCACCCCCGCCCGACCTGTTCCCGCCAGTGAATGTACTAATCATGTTTGAGAGTTGTTGTTTGATTTTCCTGCGCCTCATGATGATTTGCTCTGATGTATGCAAAGCCCCCGCCCTCCCCAAAAAGTGTACTTAAGCACCGCTTAACCCCTGCTCGGGGCTCTGGGCCGCTCTCCCTTCTTGAGTGAGCACGGAGCCCCAGCGCGCTGGATCTTCAATAAACCCCCTTTTGCGGTTGCATGAGTCAGTCTCTTGGTGGTCTCTTCCTCCGTGGTTCGCCAGTCCCTTACAAAATAAATAAACTTCTTTATAAAGTAAGCCTTCCTCAGGTATTTTTATTATAGTAATGAAAAGCTAATAGAGATGCCTATTGAAGGACTGAAGTTCATGGGGCTAGTAGAGGAAAAACCTGAAACCCCTTCTTCACCTTGACAATGTATTCCTCAAACCAGAAAATTGAGAACTGTGAACATTGTCAATTAAAGCTGTTAAAATAGCCACCAATTTGATGAGTTTAGAAAGGAGTTTCATTTCTTTCTTCTTTTTAAATTTTCAAACTGTGTTGGGGATCAAACCAATGCCTTATGCATACTAGGCAAGTGCTCTACACTGAGCTACAACCCAGTCCATATTTTCTTCTTCCTGATTTTTCTCTCGTTTAAATGATGAACCATTACTCTGCTTTACAATGATTTCCCACTTGTTCTGGCATCTTACAGGAACTCAGTGTATTAAAACTGCATGATTTCTTGGGATTATAACCATAATCAGACCAATACTTGATCTGAGATTAATGTACCTTAGAGCTGGGGGGATATAACTGAGTGGTAGAGAACTCTTATCTAGCACAGTCCCTTCAATCCCAAGCACCACAACACAACAAAATAAACCCCTTGCTAGGCTTGTTGGTACCCACCTGTCATATAACTCTGAAGGCTGAAACAAGAGGATCCCAAGTTTGAGGCCAGCCTCAGTGACTTAGCAAGGCTGTAAGCAACTTAAGGGAGACCTATCCCATAATAAAAAATAAAAAATGTTGGGGTTGTAGTTCAGTAGCAAAATTCTCCTGTGTTCAATACCCAGTACCCCAAAAAACAAAACCAGCCAAACAAAAAAACTTGTGCATAGTGACAAATGGGTAAGAATGAGGTTACTTGGCCTCTTTTGTCAGGACATTGGGTAAACTGCCCTGGGGTCATGGCAGCAATTGGTAGTGTCTCTCCTTTCTCTCAGGAAGTTTGTGCTTAGAAAAGGGATCACAGTACAAACAGTTTCAATCAATGCTTGGGAGTAGAGTTTATGTTTATATAGTACTTAACAGCTAAGATAGCATTTAATAGAAGGCTCCCTGCCTTTGCTTTATCAAGAGGTGTCAGATTAAGATTTGGAAGCTTCAAGAATGTTGCAGTTCACATCACTTCTGAGCTCACAGTGTACTTCAGGACTCAAGATGCTCACAGTAGCCATGGAGGAAGATACAAAAATGCAAAGATGTGTTGTTACCAACTTTCACCCTCTATCAACAAATTAAGTCAACCTTCATTGCTGAGAGCCATTGCCAAGTAGGAATGACGCATGGCAATTTCTTTGTCAGCCTACCCAATGTTGCTTAGAGGGAGGACTCTCCATTGTGGAAATGGGCTTGCCTTGGACCCAGGTCATTTGCAGTGACATTGCATGAATGTTTGAGTAAGGTGATCCTGCTCAAGGACCAGGGTGGATCTGGGTTTAGGGAGGATCCTGCTGGATTAGGGTGGGCCCAGGTTTAGGGTGTATCCTGCTGGGAATAGGGAGTATCCTGCTGCCTCAAGCTCCTTGGGTTTAGGGCGGTTCCAGGTTTAGGACCCTGCTGGGAATAGGGCGTATCCTGCTGCCTCAGGCGCCCGACAGCTCCTTGAGTCCCCGTTGAGTTCTCGCGGGATTCAGAGAGTATTTTGGGATGCAGAGCCTGGTAGAGGTGTGGATTTTCCCCAGAACATGCGTGTAGAGTGCTGGTGAGAGTTTCGGGAATAAAGAATTGCTGTTTGAATCTACAAGGCTGTGAGTGGCTTGTGATTTTGTGCCCAGCCAGACTGCGGCACTTCATCTAGTTAAATGGGGAAAAAATTTGATGTATTCATCCACCCTGTCTTGGTGCTGTAATCATCAATATGGGATAAATTGTAACTTTAGTTTTTCTCTTTAAAAAGAAAGACTCTACTCTTTGCTTCCTGGCTGTCCTGAACTGAGCAGCTTTCCTCTACCACTCCCTTCTGCCATGATGTTCCACTTTACACCTGGCCCACAGCAATGCTGTCAGCTGACTGTGAACTGAACTGATTAAACTGTGAGCCAAAATGAACTTTCCACATCTAAGCTGTTTTTGTCAGGTGTATTGGTTACAACTACTCAAGCTTGATAACACAAATGGCTACTAATTACTGCATAGTTCTTTACATGGTAAATAATACGAGTGTGTGACATATGTGTATATCTGACTGCCATATTCTCTTTAACATATTCTCTATTCCTAGAACTTTACCCAGTTTTTCACTAATATTTACAAGGATATGCAAGAACAATCTTGAATATATATACTATTTCACATCTAGATATAAATTCCCAGAATTCATAGATAAAATATAGACTATATTGTCAAATTGCCAACAGCCCATGAAAGAAACACGAAAAAAAAAAACCATAAAAAACTTCGTGATCAAAAAATAGAATAATAGATTTTTGTGCATGGGAAAGGGGGTAGTGAGAGACAGAATAAGCCATGTTGAATGACACTATGAAGAACAGAGAAAATATTTGGATAAACCCTGTGTGCATAAACCTTTGATTATGAGCTTTTCAGTCTCTTTTATCCTAGCCCAGAACAATATTTCATTGTTGTGCTGGGGCTGTAGCTCAGCAGCAGAGTGCTTGCCTAGCATGTATGAGGCACTGGCTTCCATCCTCAGCACCCCATAAAAATAAACAAATAAAATAAAGGCATTCTGTCCATCTACAACTACAAAATTTTTAAAAAATATTTCATTGTTGGTTCCTTCCCTGATTGTATGTGCTGTTGAACTGCTGTTGATGTGACTCCATTTTTGAGAAACCAGCTTCTACCTCAAAGCCTGTCCAGAGGGAGGGGCGTGACCCTTGTCATTGGAAAAACCCACAGAATGTTCCTAGGCACATAGCCACCCTGCTGAGTTGTTTATCTGCAAATAATGGAAGAGATCTGCAGTGCCACGTGTCTCTGACTCAGTCAGACTAGGTGAGGACCTATAGCAACCCCCTAGCAACCACCAATCATCATGAGACAGGGAAAATACCTGGGATGCCAGATGACCCCCCAGTAGTCTCAGTGATTGATAACATGTTAGGAAACTATGTAGTTTAGCATGTACACCCCTTACGAATTAATCAGTTCAAACGAATTCTCATCTTGTACTAACCAATCACCCCCACCCAACTTGTTCACGCCAGTGAATGTGCTAATCAATGTTAAGAGTTGTTGTTTGATTTTTCCGTGTTGTGGAATGATTTGCTGTGTGATGTTGTGACAAACTCTATTTGTTCTCACTGAACAAAGGACCAGGACTCACTCCCTGGGACCGCTGCTTCGGAAACGGTTGTAGTCCAGGCTCCAGCTTGCAATAAAGACTCTTGTGTGATTGCATCGGATTCAGCTCCTGGAGGTCTATTTGGGTCCCACAAATCTGGCGTTACAGAACATCTTTAAAAATATTTGTTATTCTTATTTCTTGTTTTGTGAATAACTTTTTGAAAACCTTTGTCCAAATTTCTTAACTTTTCTGTCATATTTGTTATAAATATTATTCAGGTTTGCAAAATAAAAATCACATTTAGGATAATCTTCTCTTGTCATACAGAGTATTTGCTTTGCCCTTCTGGTATTTGATTGTATCACTTTCATCACCAGAAAAATGGTCAGTTGTTAAAAGAACAACTATTTCTTCTGTAAGTCTAAGCTCAACTAATATCTTTCCCCAAAATCTAGCAATTATTAACTGCAATTCTTCCTTAGGTTCTTATTGCATATTACCTTGTGGTGTAAGTTATTTATATTCGAATTTCTAATTCCTTTAGTGAATCCACTTTTCTTATATTTCAGTGTATCTATTATTAATTAATGCCAAATGCTACTGGACCACAAGGGCCTCTACTTTTAAATTCAGATCTGATTTATTTTTTGGCCCATGAGTTACTTAAAAGTTTGAGACTTTCAAGTCTATATGGTACCTTTTTTATATTAGTAATGTTGCCAGCTCAGTCCTTGTCCCTGAGGGCAATCCAATAATGATATGATTTTGAGAAAAAGGTTTATTGTTTTGCTAGCAAAGGAGAAACACTGGAGACTCCTGTCCCAAAGGCTATAATTCTGCCTAGGATGGGGAAGAAAAGTAATCCTGTTTCCCCTGAGATTAGGGATGTGGAGAGAGAGAGGAGCAGGGAGAGAGGAAGAGAAAGAAACATGTCCATTTTAAAAATAAGTTGCAGCTGGGCATGTTGGTGCATGCCTGTAATCCCAGTGGCTCTGTAGGCTGAGGCAGGAGGATTGTGAGTTCAAAGCCAGCCTCAGCAAAAATGATGTGCTAAGCAACTCAGTGAGACCCTGTCTCTAAATAAATAAAATAGAAAAAAAGGGCTGGGATGTGGCTCAGTAGTTGAGTGTCCCTTATAAGGTCCTTGCTTAGCATCTGGACAGCTGCCCTTTCAAAGGAAAAAGTTTCACTTTCCAGTCCAAGGGCCTTTCTGAGAAAGGCTCACCACTCCCTCATACCACCACAACCCCTAACAACCAGCATTAGGACCAGCCTGGCTCCGATTCCTGAGCCTGCCCTAGGAAAGTCCTGGAACTCAAGCCTGTTTTACCTCTTTCCTCTAGAGAGATGGCTTTTATTTGTCAGCTCTGACAAATAAACTCTCATGTGTATCTCTGCCTGGTCTCCATCTTTCATTTCTCACTTACCAGTCTCTTGTTCCTTGCTTTCCCTTCACCCCTGAGCTCAATCCCCAGTACCGTGCCCCCAACCCCAGTGCAGTGGCAGAGCAGAAAGGGTTATATTCAAAGCATAAAGTGGGACACGGTTAAAGTAAATTGACTACTTGTGATAATATTATAATTTGAGTCAATTCTTTATATTTTGTGAGACACAAAGGCCAAGTTCATGAAGTATTAATAAACTTCCTTTGTGTTTAATGAAGATGTTCTATATATTTTCCAACTGTTCTTTATGTATTCATTATATCAACTTGTTTATTATATGGATTTCAGTGTTCTTTGCAGTTCTACCAATTTTGTTTTATTTAAAATGGAATTAATAATTTTCCTAGTGAAACAAACCATTTACCAACACTCTGGCTCTTGTAATAAAAAGATAGCTGGCAAATAAAAAGTGAGAATCCTTTTTCCACTGAGGACCTTGTAATGTAAAATAAAATATGGCACCAACTCATGAAAATAACACACATTTTAAACAATTACAATATCCATGTCAGGACCTTCACATGGAAGGAGTGAGTTTCTCCATCCTTTGACTTTGTATCTGGCCAGGTAGCTTACATTGATTAATGTCAAGTGGGCATAAATGTGCATCAGCTCTGAGTGTCAGCTTCAGGAAGCCTTTAATGTTTACTTCTTGAGACATTGCTAGGTTATCTGGCTTGTCAAAGGAGAGACAGACTTGAAAAGCTACCCTAGTTAATCCATAGATCTACAATGAAATACAGAGCCAGCTGTGAACTCATTGTTTCCTCTTAAAAAAACAAACTAAAACCCTTAGGTTTTGAGTGGTTTAAGAGGCATGATTGTGGCAATAGCTACAGATAAAGTGACAAAGGTCTCCTTTTGACAAAAGTATAAGCAAGAAGATAAGATTAAGGGTGTGGTAGATAAAGGAGTTAAGAAGGAACAATAAATCAACAGTGTCAGGTTGGGGGATACAGCTCAGTTGGTAGAGTATTTGCTTCACATATGCACAAGGCCCTGGGTTCCAGCACCGCCCCCCCCCCCCCCCCCCGCCACACACACACACACACACACACAAAAAAAAAAAAAAAGAAGAAAAAAAAAATCACAAAAATGTGTACTGTGAGGTCTCATTGCTTTTTTTTTTGCATGCAATACTGAGAATTGAACCCAGGGTCTTGTGTGTGCTAGGAAAGTGCTTTACCAATGAGCTACACCTCTACTTTTTAACTGACATTATTGCAGACCCCCAAGGTGAGCTTTAAATTATGTTAATTATGTACACAAATAAAATGTTTCCTAAGTTAATAATTTTTAGAACAGCAAAATCAGGGCCTTTAATCTAATACAAACACTATAATCAGATAATCTTGAAATAAAAAATCCACTTACTTTTACTGTTGGGAATCAAGCCCTGAGATGCTTTACCCCTAAGCCACATCCTAGTCCTTTTTTTTCTTTTTTAAAATATTTTTTCAGTTTAGCTGGACACAATACCTTTTTTATTTTTATGTGGTGCTGAGGATCAAACCCAGGGCCTTGCACATGCTAGGCGAGCACTCTACTACTGAGCCACAACCCCAGCTCGTATCTTTCTTCTTTATCCTAAGCATTTATCTGTCCTTGAGTTTATGCCCACCACAGAAACCATGTAATCTAGACTTTGAATACCAAATAAACAAAGTCATAGTGTCCAGGAGCTGAGGAAAGCATGACTTATCCTGCCACCAGGGAAGCCAAGATTCCCCCCCCACCACATACTACAGGTTCTTGTCATGTTCCCCTCAGCAATATTTCAAATCAATTTATTTATTTGTATGATATTTACAGATAGGTTTAATTAAAAAGGTCAAAAGATGCTGATTTGTGTGAATCCTAAAGCCTTTAGGAAAAATCTGAAAATGTAAACATTTCACAGATAATGGGGATGCCTACCTACAAACACCATTGTCCCAAACTTCCAACTTAAATCTGTCCTTACACCTCAGTGCAAATACACAATGACAAGCAATTCGGCAGCACAGTGAGTGGCCTTTATTTTTTACCATTTGTAAAAAACTGACATTTAGACTTCAAAATTTATAATACAAAATTATGGGCAGCAGTTTAAAACATTTCAACAATGGTGAGATTCCACTTTGCTGACACAAACAAGGCTATTATTCCATGTTCAAAAAGTAGATTTGTCCCAAGACTGCTTATTAGTAGACATCCATCACCTTGCTCAGGACCCGTTTGTGACTGTGTCTTCTTCCATCTCTTCTTCACCATCATCAGTGGGTCCTGGGGGGGGGGGGGGAAGCCACATCAGTTTGAGAGAATATGTTTGCTTAGTAGGTGAGTGCCCATTCTATGGCTACTGTATACCAGGCACTGGACTAGGCACAAAAAGACCTGGAGCAGCCCATTTTTAAGGAGTTTATAGTCCAGGGTCAAACTGTCTTTGGCAGGTACTGAAAGGGATGATCGATTTCCAAGGAAAAGGGTCACAAAGGGTCTAACTAAAGTCAAAATTATTGCCTCCCATTGTAGTTGATAGTTCATTTTTTTTTTTGTGAAAACAAAAAGGTTATATGCATGTGTTTTATTCTTGCCACTACTATGGGCAAAGAAACTAGAAATACTCAAAAAGCATTTGGGCATTCACTACTTGCCAGATCCTGGTAATAGTCAATGACTTTACTGTCTCTAACAACAACCACTTGGTTCAACAATATATGGCAGAGTTTTTGGTTAATATATTAAAAAAAAGGAAATAATGTTTAAGTCTATTGCTTCTACAGTTGGATCCAAATACCAGATTTCTAGATGTAAAACTACTAAGAAGGAATGGCTTCATTAGTGCTACTTGGAAGCCTGGGCCCACTGAGATCTAGCAAATCAAGCAATGGAGCACCATACTCGATGTCTGAACTATGCTTTTGATTATGCTTTAAATCCTAAGATAGCCAAGACTCAACTGAAACATTCCAGACAAGGGTTTGGGATGGCAGCAAATCAATGCAATAACTCTTGACACACTATAGTCACAATACACATTATTTTTTGGCACTGGGGATTAAACCCAGGGGTGCTTCATTACTGAGTGACATCCCTAGTCCTTTTCAAGATAGGGTCTTGCTAAGTTGCTGAGGCTGGTCTCCAACTTGCAATCCTCCTGTCTCACTCAGCCTCTCACCCCTAGTACAATAAGGAGTTTTCTTACTTCTCAATCTGTCATCATCTAAGCTCAAAAGGCTCAACAGATTTCCACCATACATCACACAACCTGCAGCGTCTATGTGGTTCTGTCAGCTCATCAGGCCACATCCTCCCAGAGATGTGAGCCTCATTCACTCTGGCCCTTTCTCAGTTCAAGTGTACCTTTCTACACAGGATTCTGGCAGGGCAGTCTCCTCTGCCTAGAATGTCCTGCTGCCTCTGTCTAGTTCAGCAGTTCTTAAACTTTTAGGGTGAGGACTTAAAAAAATCTTTTGTTTATGTCGATAATATCTGTTGATAGGTATCAGAAATTAAAACAATTTTAAAGAATAGTAACTTATTAAAACAGTAAATCCATTACATGTTTATGTTTGCATTTTTATAGAAATGATATTTTCTACTACAAAACAGTGACATTATTTAGTATTTTCCCATTATTTCTGCCTTAATAACAGTCAACTAGACTCCTGTATTGACTTCAACAGTGCATCTGTTCTAACACGTTTTGACTCAAGGCTATAAAGAAAATTCAGTCACACAAATACTTAGTAAGAAAGTGTCTCATTGAGTTGCTGAGGCTGATTTTGAACTCATAATCCTCCTGCTTCAGCCTCTTGAACTGCTGGGATTATAGGTGTGTGCCAGAGTGTCTGGCTTCTTTCTTTCTTTTCTTTAATTTTGAGAACGGTTTTGCTAAGTTGCTCAGGCTGGCCTCAAACCAACAAGTATCTTGTCTTAACCTTCTGAGTAGCTGGGATTACAGGTGTGGACAAGGCCCAACTCTCCCAACAATATTTAACAGCTTGTACTATTATCATCTCAGATTTAAAGATGAAGGAATATACTTCATATTTGCCCAAGGATAGAGCTGATGAGGCTAAGATTTAAGTCTCAGGCTGTTTGGTTCTAGGACCTGTGTTCCTAATTATTATAAGACAGCCATGCTTCGCCTACTGACAAAGATCTCTTCTGAGAACTTTATAGCTGGGTGATTTTGTTGTTATGTGAATCAGAATAGCACAAAGAGTATACCTGCAAATCTAGATGGTATCACCTATTGTATATCCATTCTATGAGGCCTAGCCTATTGCTCCTAGCTTAGAAACCTATACAACATGTTACTGTTCTGAATACTACAGGCAACTTTAATGCAAAGGTAAGTATTTGTGTTATCTATCTATACATAGAAAGGATAAAGTAAAAATACTAAGCATATGAGTTTTCCAGCTCTATTATAATATTATGAGACTACTGCTATGTATGCACTATGTCACTGACCAAAACATTATCTGGAGCATGACTATACATATGGGTAAAAATTCATATAACACCATTCCCTAACCTGATCTGCGTTCTCTTCCAGGTATCTGACCAGACTGCAGCAACCCCTTCAGCCTCTCCACTTCAGCCAGAGTTGATGCATTTGCTATGGCATTCTAGAAGACACAGAAAAAAGGAGATAGACAATTAGTTGCAATAAAGAACCAACCATGTGGAAAACACCTACAGAAATTCACAGTATCTTTTCACATGGAATATTATGTAGCTCTGTATTAGGGGAAGAATTTTATTGGCATACTGAATCAAAAAGCAAATCATATAAATTTTCAAAATTAGTGAAGAGAAACAGGCCTTCTTCTAAGAGAATGAATGAGAAGTCTACATATCCTAAAATTTAAGATAAATACCTAGTATTACTGGGGACTTTAGGAGGCTGTATTATAAAATAAGGATTTTCCACAGAGTATCCAACAGGATCTATTAGCAAATCTTTGAAAGCAAAAATTAAGCCAAGGGCCAAGGCTGTGGCTTAGTGGCAGAATGCTCACCTAGCATGTGCAAGGCTCTGGGTTTGATCCTCAGAACCACATTAAAAAAAAAAAAAAAAAAAATTAAGGTAAACCCTGGTAACTATTAAGCATATCAAAGAAATTAACTATTTAAAATGACAAATGCATCCTGGGAAAACAAGAAAGACAGATGCTTCCCACTTTGATTGGCTGATGCAATTAATTCAAGTCAAATAATAACTTTTAGGTAGTTTTCCCTCAAATAGAAATATAGCTGGATTCTAACAACTATGGAATCTGCAGCATTCAGAACTTGGTTCACTATACCATGATGTGTCCTAACCACATCTCAGCTCTCTTCAGTTCTAGAATACCAAAACATTATTACCTTGATTGCTTCTACATCCCCTGGAGATGGCCCACCTTTCTTTTTGTCAGTTGGCAAACCAGCACCTGGATTAAAACTTAGGAGGGAAGAACATAATTGTTAAAACCTGCCCAATGGAAGTTGCTTCTCTTTTACTTTCAAAGGTTTTTGAAAGTAATTCAACCAGTGTAGTATCTTATCTTTGTTAACAAACTGATACAAGAACTCTCTCCTTCAGAAACACCTCCCAATTAATCTTCCTATAGAGAAAACAGGATGTATAAAATTTCACATTAAGACTGCAAACTGAAATATATTCTCTGCTAACCTGTTAATGTATGGACCATGGATGGTGATAAACTATCAGCACTCAAATTTAATACCACATTAATCACAGTTTTTGGCTTAATTTTGAAGGAGGCCAACTGCCAGACAGTGTTTCTGAAGGTGAAGGGAGTTAAGTTGGATATCCGTATCTTACGTTTTGCTTCTCCTGGCAATATCCTTTGCAAGCTGTGCACCCCGTTTGCCCTTGAACATTTTCTCTGCTTCCTGACGCTCCTACAGCAACACCACACACAGAGTTAATGGAAATAGGAATACCACATGCATTTAGATGCATTCCTCAGAAAACATGGAAGCCAATTCTCCTGAAATACTCTGGGCTGGCAAAAATACCAAAAAGCCAATTTCATATGAAAAGAAGATAGTGGTCTTGCCTTCTCTGGTGAAGCTCCCTGAAGAAAGTTCCCTTCCTTCCTTTCAAGGAGGGATCCCAAAGAACCAGGAAAGGAGAGGAAAGCAAAAACAGAACCACTTCCAATAAAGGGTAAGTCATGCTAATAGTTGCTCAAAAATAGATCAAAATCTTCAGTGGGAATATATTTAAGCAGATACTCAATGACGTGGTTCTAACATTTTGCAAAATATGGAACAGCAAATGTTAGACAAGAGTGTTAATTTAAAATCCTACCACGAGGAAAAAAAAAAAAATCTGACTTAATATTTTCTTTCCTATATTTTAAACTGCAAACTAATAGTAAATTGTATTCAATTAGGAAATTTAAAAAGTCAGTAACAAAAGTTTAAAGACAAACATAAAACTCTATAATGACCTACAATCAAAGAATACTTACTTTTAGTTTTACTTTCTGAAAATCCAGCACTCTGACTTGTGGGACTTTATAAATCACATACAGTCTATAATGCTTCTTATTTGTTACAGGATTTCTTAGAATGCTACAAGAAAAAGAACAACACAATACCAATCTTGTTCATAGGCTAGCATTTAAGAGATCCATTTGAACAGTGTAATAAATCTATAAATTAAGGAGAAAAAATTATTTACATTAAGGAAACATCTATCTATTTATCTTTATATTTTTTTGGTGGGGAGTTCCGGGGATTGAACTCAGGGACACTCAACCACTGAGCCACAACCTCAGTCCTATTTTGTATTTTATTTAGAGACAGGGTCTGAGTTGCTTAGCACCTCATTTTTGTTTGTTTTTTAAAAACATTTAGTTTTTAGTTATAGGTGGATACAATATCTTTTTAAAAAATTTTTATGTGGTGCTGAGGATTGAACCCAGTGCCTCATACATGTTAGGGGAGCACACTAGGTGAGCGCTCTACCTCTGAGCCACAACCCCAGCCCCCTATATTTGTTTTTAAAAGCTACTTTCTACTGACTGACTGTTTTAGGGTCAAATGTAATTTTAAGTACTTCATTAGTTTTGTTAACACAACAAATAATTTCCATACCTTAGATAAGTCAGTGATTTAAGAGACGCCAAAGGGTCCAGATCACCCTATAAAAATAAGGAGCACACATAAGAACACTGATACCATATGCTGTCTATTTTGATATTTTGAAGAAAGTATCCATATTGTCTTTTATTTCTTACTACCCCAGCACCTAGCCCAATATAGCACGTCTCAAATGTTTAAATACTTATATTTTGAGCTTTGTAAAATCTTGGCATTAGCTCTGTCAACAGCAGCAGACATACACAAAAAATTGATTTCATCTGACAATCTCAAAATGGCTACTGAGCAATTATTCTGAAAAGAAAGCAATGCTAAAGCTGATGCAACTTTGGAGCAAGCTATTTACCCAGGGAATCTCAATCCAGAATCTTGGTGTAATGTGGTCTTTTTTGGCAAGTATCTCCCCCAAGTGCCTGGGAACAACATATTGTCTTTGTGAAAAGGCATTTTTATTCTAGGCTTCCCTAAACCTCTTCAAATAATTTTTCACAAGGTGAACAGAATAGTTAAAAACAAACAAAACCCCCCACCGATTATGGGAAGAAGGCAGGATGGTTTTTGAATCTGCCCAAATTGTCCCATAAACCACAGTTGAATGAGGATAGAAAAACCAAAAACTTATTGTCAATAGTGACAACTAAAGTAGATGAGAAGATATTTCCCATGAACCATACAATGGAAATAAGTACGGACAACAACTTGAAAGCTTCAAGACTTGCATGTGGGCTGGGTTGTGGCTCAGTGGTAGAGCACTTGCCTCTCATGCATGATACCCTGGGTTCGATCCTCAGCACCACATAAAAATAAATAAAAATAAAGATTAAAAAAAAAAAAAAAAAAAAGACTTGCACGGTGACACCATTTGTGTAGAAAGAAGCAGAGGGAAGACAAACAGGCATCTCTTACACTGGAGAACACTAAAACAACCAATAGGTACTTAGTTTGAGAACCACAGTTCAAGGATCTGAACATTTCAATAGTGAGTACAAGTCTATGAGAAGGTCTAATGGATTACAGCAATCTAGGCCCTCTTCCTAAACACTAACCAGAAATTGTTTCCCTTCCAGAAAAAAGCCCTACACTAAGGAAAAAACTGCTAAAAACAGATCAAAATTTAGTAAACAGGGCTGCCAAGATGGACAGTGAAAAGAAGTACTGATAAAAACAGGAGAGTGCTTACTTTTGTAGCACATATACGATAACTGGAAGGATATAGGGATTAGTATGACCTGGTCAAGAATGATATACAAAATCTGGAAGAGGTCCATATTAAAACAAGGAACCAACTTCCAAAAGCAACAAGGGAACAGAGCCACTTTTCAAAAAAGCAAGCATTCATCTTTACTTCACAAACACCACCAGAGGGACCTCTTGAGCTTGATAATGGCACAGCACCACAGATGATCCAAAAAGAAATACTAAACGAGGTTTGTTACATATATACAATAAAACACAATAAGTTTTAAAAAGACTAAACACATAAGAAGTTATGGAATTGCTGAAATGTTTTAGGTCACTATACTGTATTGTTTGGGAAGGTACATGTAAAACTAAGACTGACAGAAATCCAGGCAGGTAGTCAAATCCTCTATCACTGATGTGAGACTTGAACACACCTTTTTCTGTAACTCATAGGAACGGGTTTTTATCTTTGCAATAAACTTCAAATACAACTATAACTTCTCAAATAGCATTTGCTATGAACACGCATTCTGGGCTAAGTACTTCAAATTTTGGAAAGCACATGACCTCAAGCCAGTTCATTCCTACTATTGGAGTTAAATACCCCTTTGAAAACCTGAAAAGATGCTATGAACACCTCTGACACTGTCCAGCAGGAATAGAACATACAGTTCATTCTAAACAATAAGGAAAATAGAGAAGGCAGACAAAATCTTAGTAATCCAAAATCAAACTATGTAATATGAATTTAAACATTCAGTGTTAATGTGGAAAATTCAGGTTACAAAACAGGATAACTCAATATGAACTCAATTTTGTTAAAAATTAAACATGTAGAACATATTTTTAAAAAATTATTTTATGTGATATTAGAGATTGAACCCCTGGTGGTCTACTATTGAGCTATATCCCCAGACCATTTCACTTATTTATTTATTTCGAGCTTGAACTTGTGATCATACTGCCTCAGACTACTGAGATGCTGGGATTATACATATGTAACAACACACCCAGCCAGAATGGAAATTTTAAGGGCATAAAAAAGGGCCCAAATCATTGTTATCTATACAGTAAAACTGAAATTTGCCTGTTATCTCATAACGAAATCAGTTGCAGGTGGATTGTTCATCTAATTTGAAGAGCAGGGCTAGGGATGTGGCTCAAGTGGTAGCGCGCTCGCCTGGCATGCGTGCGGCCCGGGTTCGATCCTCAGCACCACGTACAGACAGATGTTGTGTCCGCCAAGTATTAAAAAATAAATATTAAAAAATTCTCTCTCTCTCCTCTTTCTTTAAAAAAAAAAAAAAAAAAATATATATATATATATATGTATATATATATATATGTATATAATTTTACCTATTATCCAAAATACTATCATTTCAACATTAGTATTAAAAACCTACTAAGTTTATGTTTTCCTTTTTGGTACTGTGTTTTGAAATCTGACATGTATTTTATAGTTCTGCACATCTCAATTCAAAGTATCCACTTGTAGCTACTGGTACCACATCGAGCATTGCAAATCTAGAAAACAAAGTAGGTGTTTCTTTATAATCTGGGGAGAAGAAAGGGAAGCTTCAACAGAACATTGGAAGGACTAACAACAACAAAAAGAACACTGAAGTACTAACAATAAAATTGACATAAGAACATTGAAAATACTGGGGCTGGGGTTGTGGCTCAGCGGTAGAGCGCTCGCCTGGCATGCGCAAGGCCCTGGGTTCGATCCTCAAGACCATATAAAAATAAATAAACAAAATACAGGTTAAAAAAAAAAAAAAAAAAAAGAACATTGGAAGTACTAACAATAAAAATTGACATATTTAGACTACACTCAATTAGGAACTGTTTCCATCAGGATACCTTAACAAAGTCAAATGGAAAGCCAGGATAGGAAAAGGTATTTGCAACATTTATAGCCCAGGAAGTTTGCCTAGCATGTATGAGGCTCTGGATTCACTCCCTAGAACAGTAACAACAGAAAGGTACCATATAAAAATAAAATAACCCAAAAGGTCCAGATTCTGAAATAATTAAGAGAAACATACAGGGGAAAAAAAAAAAAAAAAAGACTATGATTTTTTTTTTTCATGTAATGTAAAAGAAACTTGTAATACCTTTAACCCTGCCCCTAAATACATTTTCCCCCTGTCCAACTTACCAATTCCACAAGACTATTGTTGGTGAGAATGAGTTCTGTCAGGCAGGGCAGAGCCTGATCAAGTCCCTCACCTATACGGCTAAAATAAAAACAGAAAGTCTCTTATTGAAAGTGAAAATTAACAAACTAATAATTTCATCCCTGTCCTTGCTCAGAGGATCTCAGTCCTCAAAGTTCGAACAACCTTAGAAATCCTTCCATCATACCCTATCTCATAAAAGAGAAATGAAGCACAAAGAGGAAGCCCTGTTTGAGGTCACAAGACCAGCGACAGGAGTGGGATGATTTTAGAACCTAAGTCTCCCAAGCTCTCTTTCCAACGCCATACCGTCCAGAAGAACCTAAACAGGGTGAGTATTCCAGATAGAATAAACCATTTAGCTTGCTTCATAACTACTTTTTGGTTCAGGAAGCATGGACATACTAGTGATTGCATTCACAGTTCAGGTACAAGACATAACCATGCCACAAGGGAATGGTTAACCCATGAGAACTATTTCTAGCTTAAAAAACAACAACTCACGACTTTGTACTTCTTTATAAAAACATTATATTTTTCCCAATAAAATTTGCATAAAGCTGATGAAGGGAGGATAAAAAGATCTCAATTTTATAAAGTTTTATTTTAGAAATTGGTTGTAAAGAAAAACAAATAGAAGAGGTACAGATGATTAATGAAAAAAATAACCGGATTTTTGTATATCCTTTTAAATATGACTGCTCTGATACTGCTTCAGAAACTAAAACATGTATAAAGCAATATGTTCAAGATTACAAATATACAAATATATAAGATTCTGAATAAGGTACACATAACCTAGAACACTGCCAAAGTAATCTCTGGATCTCAATGGGAAAAAGTGTTACTGTTTTTTTTTTGTTAGGAAGAAACATGTAGGTTTAACTGGCAGTATGTATTACAATTTCTTCCAGGCACACCAAAACATTTACTCTAGAGGGGGAAAAAATATATCACTCTCTTAGCAGACACTTACCATATTCTGTTGTTGTTCACTAATAATGTCTTCAGTCTTCTTAGCAAAGGAAAACCATCCAACTTCCTGATCTCATTGTCAGAAAAATCAATAGCATCAAACTGGTCTAAGGTAGCACCTAGATTTTCAATGACTGGAATTTTATATCCTAAAAATGGAGAGGGGAGAAACCACATAAGAGGTTATTAATGTAATGTGATTTGAAGGTTCATTAAAACAGTATCAGTATTTCATGGTAATTGCCTCAAAGCTTTCATTTATTCAGGAAATAGTTACCTTTCCCCTATGCCATGTCAAACACTCTGCAAGGCACTGAAGATAAATGAGGTAAAGTCACAAGCCCCCAGTTCCCTGAAGCTTATGGTCTGGCAGTGGACTTGAAAATGCTGAGAACAAGGACAAGACTAAGGATGATGGGGCTATTCACCCTGGGTAGTCTTGGTAACTAATGTTTATAAGAACATTTACAAGATATTTCACTGTTCTTAGGCTTTAGAGCTATTAAGCAGTATAAGAAAAACTGACACTTGCTAATTATCAATGCCCAAGCCTTATTCAGAATTTGGGAAGAACAGTTCTCAATCTCTTGCATTCCCACAGGCCATATTCATAGAACTCAAAGTCAACATTTTATACACAACTGGTAAACCACAGTGTGAACAAATTCAACTGATTTGTGTAATTTGGGCAATAAGAAAAGAAACACAAACCAGGTTAAAGTACAGAGTCGTGAGCCTTAAAGGCTATATCAAAGTACTGCACCAAAATAAGATACTGCAAGTGGTTCAAATAGTGCCAAGAGTAAAAGTGATGAGATTCTTTTGAATTTGGCCTCTGAGAAAATTAATTTCTCTTTCTTGGTCCTGGGAATTGAACCCCCGAACCACACACACGCTTAGTCTAAGTTTCTAAAGGTCTCATTAAGTTGCCAATACTGGCATTGAACTTGCTATCCCCCTCTCTGTCTCCTAAGTGTCTGGGATTGCCACCATGCCCACTGAGAAATTTAAATTTCAACAAAATAAAAAGAACCGGGATTTCCCAACGGTCAGCAAGGAATATTAGCACAAAGCAGAGGTGGCAGCAGTGGCACTCTGACCTTGGTGTCTCAGGCCGTGATCACACATTATTTTACCGCGGAGAAATTGTCTTTACGACTTTCCAGAGTCTCTGGTATTACAGGCTTGAGCCAATGCGCTCTTTACACCCTTTCTAAGACCGTATCCTAAAAAACTAACAAGTAGCTATCTGCGTTCCCGTTTTTTTTTTTTTAACTTGTAACCAAACTTCCTCCCTTCCACAAATGTCGTTAACATATCTAATCCACAATATCTATTAACTATTTACTAAGAACCAACACGGTCACCCTGCTCTAATTATAACTATTAACGAGCCCATTTTCCTGGCTCTAAAACAGCTCAAACTGCGGCACACGCCAGGCGAGGCCTAACAGAGTACGGATCAGGAAATAATTAAGACGGTCAAGCCTGTGAGTAGGAGCGGGACAACATAAGACTCTGAGGAGCCTAACGGCAAGATCGTTGGGCAACAACGGCAAGAGGCAACCCCGACTGGGAGTCCACACTGCAGGCTCGCGGGCCAAGCTCTAGCCACCGCGCACGCGGCCGGGCGCGGACCTCAAGGCCACGCGCTGAGGCCCGGGGGAGCTCTTCCGCTGATCCCGACTCACCCCGGAGGTCCAGCTCGCGGTCCCGTACAGCATTGGTGTACTGCGCCGCTTGCTCGATCAGCTCCGCCGTCAGCTTCACCATCCTGCCGTCTCCCGCTCCTTTTCCGCCACCGCCCGCCCGCAGCCGCCCGCCAGCGAGAAGTCCCAGCGTGCACCGCGCTCCGCCGCCAGACAGCACCAGTCGCAGCCGCCGCAGCCGCCGCGTGCGCGCGCAGCTCGACCGCCAGGCCGAAGCAATCGAAAGAACCACAATCACCCTGCGCCCAGCCTCAACGCACCTGGCGGCCAGGGTCTTGGCGCGAGTGTTGAGAACGTCTCTGTTTTTGGGTTCTTTGCTGGGGCGTGTTTGACGTCTGGAGAGTTCCTGATATATAGCATTTATGGCCAAAAATTAAGCAAAAAGTGCAAACACCCAAGTGGAGTTTTCTTACACATCACTGCAGCTTGAGGTGGGAGGGAAAGCTGACCGTCCTCTCTCCACCCGGGAGAAGCGAGGACCTGTAGGAATTAGCGAATGGTCCCGGACTTAAATTCCTGTCCTGGGCTTAGGTTGTGGATCTCAGGCTGCAATGTGAAGACCGCGGCCAGGTCACACGTTTCGGGCAGCTGCTGGGACCGCCCCACCGCCCCGCACATCCCAGCTGGCACCCGCGACGCTCGGGTTTGCCGAGAGACTTGCGATCTGTAGACATTTGAACGTCCACCCTGAAGAAGGACGCACAGCAAAGTGTGCGCGACAGAAGTCGACCACGTGACGAAGAACACACCTACGTTGTCGCCAGTAGGGTCCGAAGCACAGAGACAGACAGACAGACACACACACACACACACACACACACACACACACACAATTCTACACGATTCTGAAAGCCTCATCTGTTCCCAAAGGCAACTGCGAACCTAACACCACCTATTAGTTTCATTTGCTTTTACTATAAATAGAATTATGAAATATGTTTTTATTTGTCCGTTTTGTTTTGCCTGTTTATTTGATATTGTGTCTGGAATCCACCTGAGTTGCATACAGAGAAGGCTGGTTTTATTTCACTGGTGTAAAGAATATTTATCATAATGTAATTTAACCCTTCTTCTGTTGATGGACATTAGTGTTGTTTCCAATTTCGAGCTTTTGTGAATAATGCTGCTGTGAATTTTCTGTTACATGGATCTGATGCACTTGTGCATGAGTTTCTCCCCCCATGGAATTGCTGGGACATAGTGTATGGTAGCCCCAGAAGGTAAAGCCTAACAGATGCTAAAAGGTTGAAATAATTTACACATTCTAGTGATGTGTAAAAGAATTTATAGCTTCCATTCTCAGCCTCCTTGGCATTCCCAGTCTATAATTTT
Organism: Callospermophilus lateralis; assembly: GCF_048772815.1. Taxonomy (NCBI): domain Eukaryota; kingdom Metazoa; phylum Chordata; class Mammalia; order Rodentia; family Sciuridae; genus Callospermophilus; species Callospermophilus lateralis. The sequence goes on from NC_135307.1 coordinate 146,736,131, forward strand.
AGTGATTCTGACGTTGGCTGCATAGAAGTACTATTGCTTTAGTTTGCTTTTCTTTAATATCTAATGAAGGATGAGAACCCTCCTGTGTGTTCTGATACAGTCTTTTATCAGGTGCCCATAAAAGACTGTGAATTTTCTTAATATTTTAGATATGAACACACTCAGTGGCTTGCCTTTTCTCCCAATGATATTTGATGATTAGAAGTTCCTAATTTTTATGTAGTCCAATTTATCAGTTCCTTTAGGGTTAGTGAATAGTGTATGTATATGAGTGTTTGTTTTTAAGAAATCTTCCCTTACCTTAACATATTTTTCTATTAAAAGATTATCTACTAAAGGATTGCTTTATCTTTCCCACTTAGGTTTCCAGTCCACTTGGAGTTGATTATTTTTTGACTTTTTATTCAAGTATGGTATACAAACAAAAGAGTACAAACTGAACACAACCAAGCTATGGACAATGCCACAATCGAAACTCCTGCCCCAGGGGTAAACATTATCCCCACATGTTGTATAGATTGATTTCACCTAGTTTTGCATTTATGAAAATGAAATTGTCTTCTTGACATTATGTTTGTATGCAGATGTAGTTCTTTTATTCTCATTGTTATATAGTATTTCATTGTGTAAATATTCCACAATCTATCCATTCTGTTGATGAACATTTGGTTACTTCCATTTTGGAGCTATGTACCTATGAATGTTACAATACATATCTTTAAGGAAACATACACTAATGTATATGGCAGAATGGAATTGCAGGGTCATGAAATTTACTTTAGTTCAGCTTAAGAAGATGCTATTAGTATTCCAAAGTGGTTGTACTGATGTAAACTCCTTGGTAACTTTTGGCATTGTGTGTCTTCTTAATTTTAGCCATTCTAGTAGGTAAGTAGTGGTATAGTGTTGAGGTTCTAATTGTATTTCCCTCATTGATACCACAGTTAAGAACTTTCTCTTTTTACATGTTTATTGTTATTTAGTGAAGTCTATTTAGATGTTTTACCCTTTTTTCTTTCTATTTGGATATCTTTTTATTTATTTTTTTCTTGTAGGATCTCTATTAGCCTTTTGGATGTGAGTCCATAAGAGTCCTTATGAGATATGTGAACAGTGAATAACCTCCCTAGTCTGTGGCTTATCTTTTCATTTTTAATTGTGAATATTAGGTGCTAATTTTAATAGATTTATGAACTTTTCCCTATAAGGCTAAGTTGGGGGGTGGGGTGGTACCAGGAATTGATCCCAATGGAGCTTAACTATTGAGCCACATCCCTAGCCATTTTTTATTTTGAGACAGGTTCTTGCTGAATTGCTTAGGGCCTTACTAAGTTGCTGAGGCTGGCTTTGTTTTTATTTTATTTAAAATTTCTTGTAACTAGTTATACATGACAGTAGAATGCATTTTTGACACATGTACACAAATCGAGCATAACTTCTTTCTCTGGCTGAACATGGTGCAGAGTCATACCAGTAGTGTAATTATAAATGTATATAGGGTAATAATGTCCATCTCAATCCACTGTTCTTCCCAATCCTACACCCCTCCCCTCCCTTAAATCCCCTCTGCATAATCCAAAGTTCCTTCATTCTTCCCTACCCCCTCCCCAATTATGGATTAACATCCACTTATCAGAGAAGACATTTGGCCTTTGGTTTTTTGGGTTTGGCTTATTTCAGCTTAGCATGATATTCTCCAGCTCCATCCATTTACCTGGAAATGTCATAATTTCATTCTTCTTTAAGGCTGAGTAATATTCCATTGTGTATATTTACCACATTTTCTTTATCCACTTACCTGTTGAAGGGCATCTAGGTTGGTTCCATAGTTTAGCTACAGTGTGGGGTCTGGCTTTGAATGAGTAATTCTCCTGCCTCAGTCTCTTGAGCCACTGGAATTACAGGTGTGTGCCACTGCTCTCAGCTATACATGGCTAAATTTGTTTGTTGAAGTTTTGTTTGTGGGGCTGGGTATTGAAACCAGGGCCTGGCACATGCTAGGCATGTCACATGCTCTACCACTGAGCTATAGCTCCAGCTCCTACTAATTTTTTTTAATGTTCTTTAAGAATTCTTTGACTATCTTCAAATTGTGTATATTTTCTTCAAAAAGCTTTATTGTTTCGATTTTCACATTTGGATCTGCAGTTAGCCTGGAATCAATTTTGTGTACACTCCAATGTAGGGATCAAGCTATGTTTTTTCCCCATATTGGTATTCAGTTGATCCAGTACCATTTAAGAAAAGACCATCCTTCCATCACTGCTCTGTGATGTCATAAATTAGTTATGCAAACATAACATTCTGCCTCTGGATGCTTTTGCATAATAACTTAGTTTTATTTTATTTTATTTTTTGGACTGGGGATTGAACTCAGGGGCACTCAACCACTGAGCCACATTAGAGACAAGGTCTCACTAAGTTGCTTAGTGCCTTGCATTGCTGAGGTTGACTTTGAACTTGCAATCCTCCTGTCTCAGCTTCCTGAGCTGCTGGGATTACAGGCATGCACCACTGTGTCTGGCTAATATCATAGTTTTATAATATAAGCTTTATATTTTTAAAATTGGAGACTTTTATGATTTTGTATCATGACTTTATATTCATCTCCAAAGGCTCCCACTTTTTCAGAGATTACCTTGGTTGTTATTGCCCTTTGCATTTTAATATAAAATGTAGATACATCTTATATCTAAAAAAGGAATGCCTGTTTTAATTTATATTGTATTGGATCTACAGACAAATCTGGACAGAATTTATAACTTTACAATATTGAGTATGCCAATTCATTACATGGTATAACCCTACATTTATTTAGGTCCTTTTTAATTTCAGGAGTGTTTTATAGTTTTTGGATAGAAACCTTTTATGTCTTTGACAAAATTTAGTTTATTATTTGATAGTTTTTTAAAATAAATATTTATTTTTTAGTTATATTTGCACACAGCACAATACCTTTATTTTATTTATTTACTTTTACGTAGTGCTGAGGACCAAACCCAGAGCCCCACACATGCTAGGTGAGTGCTCTACCGCTGAGCCACAATCCCATCTCCTATTAGATAGTTTTTGATGCTATTGTATCAGTATCTTTTGTTTTGAGGATTGAACTCAGGGTGCTTTATCACTGAGCTACATCCCCTATCCGCCCCACTTTTTTTTTTTTTTTTTGAGACAGGGTCTCACTAAGTTTCTGAGGGTCTTGCTATGTTGCCCAGGTTGCCTTAAACTTTTGATCCTCCTGCCTCAGCCTCCCAAGTCACTGGGATTATAGGTGTGTGCCACCAATGCCTGGTTTGTAAAAATCTTCTGTTTAAAAATTTCAGTTCTGGCGTTTGTTTCTGTATAACAAATTGCAGTTGGTTTTTGTATTTTGGCATCTTATCCAGCAATCTTGTGACAATCACTTATTAATTCAAATAGTTTGTAGTCATTCTTTTGTTTTTGGTACCTGGGATTGAACCCAGGGGGTGCTTAACCCCTGAGAAATATCCCCAGCCCTTTTTTATTTTTCACTTTGAGACAGAGTCTTGCTAAGTTGCTTAGGTCTTCGCTAAGTTGCCGAGGTTGGGTTTGAATTAGTGATCCTCCTACCTCAGCCTCTGAGCTGCTGGGATTACAGGCATGGGCCACCATGCCCAGCCATTCTTTTGGATCTTAGATAACTATGCCATTTGAGAATACTGATAGTTGAAATATCACATGAGCCCTACATATAATTTTATGTGCCAATTAAAAAAGGAGTAATGACTGTTTTATTTCTTCCTTTCCACTTCTTATAATGATAATTTTTACCTTGTTCACTGTCTTCTTCAGCACAATATTTGAAAAGTGGTGCTAGTGAACATCCCTTAGAAGGTGTCATTTCATAGCCAAAGAGAAAAGACCCTAATCAAGTGGTCAAAGTTTATGTCACCAGCAGTGAGACAAATCAAAATCATGTAGCAACTGCTAGAATGAAATGAGAAAAACAAAGAGTCACTACTATGAGATCCCTGTCAAAGACATATGACCTGAATAGAGACATGAGGAAACTTCAGACCAATACAGACTGAGGGTCTGTAGTCTTTAGGAGGTTCAGGGTCATGAGAGTTCAAAAAAGAAACTCTTCCAGACTGAACATTAAAGAGACATTATGACTAAATGCAAAGTGTGATTATAAGGTGGATCCTTTTGCTAAGTGCGTCTCTGGGCCCAACTAGAAGGAGTAGAATCTAGTCAGAGGGTTAGATGGTAGAAACAACAACATTAATTTCCCCATTCTGATGACTATGTAGGAAATATATTTATAGGAAATACTAGTGTTTGGGGGAAGTCATAGGGTATCACTTCAGAAGCTTGCTCTCAAATTTTTCAGGAATATTTTTTAAAATTCTATTTGCAACTTTTCTATACTTTTGCATTGTGTTTCAAAATAAAGTGAAAATAAGCCAAACTTCACTTAATTGCAGAGAGGGCCACCAGGTGGAGTCCTTGGGCCAGAGAACTGATTTACTTGGCCCTTCTGCTGGGTTAAAGAAAGCAAGGCCAGGAGGGAGAGTATTCTTCACTTTGATAAGGACAGAAATCAAACCACAGGCAGTTTGATTCATTTTAGAGTATCTCTCTGAAGTTGGAAACAACTTTGTTTTTTGATTCCATTTCTTTTGGCCAGGTTTCTCAACTTCAGCACTACTGTCATTTTGGGCTACACAATTCTTTGTTGTGGGGCTGTCCTGGGTAATGCAGGATGTTTAGCAACATCCCTGGCCTCAACCCGGGTGATGTGTTACATTCCTCCAGTTGTTAAAAATGTTTCCAGACATTGCTAAAGCTTCCCTGGAAGACAAAATTCACTCCTGATTGAGAACTACTGACTTACGCAATAATATATTCTTTGTTTTGGGCATTTTGGCTTCTGTAGCTTGTAGCCCTCTCAGGGTGGCTAAGAGATGTCTGGTCATACCTAGTTTGGCTGGTCCATAGTGGTGGTGGGGTTTTGCATGGTGGGACTGAACCCCAGAACCTGAGACGGGTGCTCAGTGCTGGGCTACTCAAAGGTGCTTTGCTATGCACAGATAAGCAACAGAGCTTAGGGTATCAGGAAAGGCCTTAGACAACCAACCAGGATGAATAAAGCCTTGAGTTCATGGAAGAAAAAGCACTGTTCAAGGCCAACACCAGCATGGAAACTCCTGTTTTCCCTCAGCAGCTAGTGTCCAGTTCCTTCTACATAGCTGGGCAGAACTTTAAAAAGCTGGAGATCAGCCATCATATGTTGCTTTCCATCACTACTATATGATCGAAGACATTAAAATGTCCTTTTGTACTTCCCTACCTCCTTTACTTTCCATCTTCTTTGCTAAACCTCCGCCTGTCTGCTGTACTTAGGCACCTGATAGCATACCCTAGGTTCCAGGCAAGATGCCTTCCAACCCCGTTACCAATGATGTAAATGCAGTGAATGGTGGTCCCCAAAGTTCAAGGACACTCCAATCCTGGATACATTTAGACCTTGTTTCCCTTTAATTTTTTAAAATTCTGTTCATTCACTTTCCCTTTATAGGTGCATATTCTATAAAAAGTACAGTTATCTCCAGTCCTTTAAAGACAGGATATAACGTCAGCAGTAACCTGGGAGGGATGGGAAGTGCGTTGTTAGAAAATTGGGATAAATTCTGAAAAATGTCACTTCCTGGAGATGATAGTTTAAAAAGTTCATTGTGGCTGGGCGTGGTGGTGTATGCCTGTAATCCCAGTGGCTCGGGAGGCCAAGGCAGGAGGATTGTGTGTTCAAAGCCAGCCTCAGTAACAGTGAGGTGCTAAGCAACTCAGTGAGACCCTGTCTCTAAATAAAATATAAAAAAAGGCTGGGGATGTTGCCATTGGTTGAGTTCCCCTGAGTTCAATCCCTGGTACAAAAGAAAAAAAAGCATTGTGGCTGTGTTTGGTCAGTTGTAGAGTGATACCTTTCCTGGAGACAGCGAACCTCCTTCCTGGGTACAGGGATGGCAGCAACTTTGCCACTATGTGGCCCAAGGCAAGTCACTTCACCTCTGTGTGCCAGTGTCCTTGTCTGTGAAATGACAAATTGAGTAGATGACTTAAGATCCTGCCCCAGCTAAATTTAGATAATCCTTACCTTGAGGTTGGACCATTTGTGAACAGGCATCAAGCTAGTCAGGCTATTTTAATGAGGTGGCATTTAGTCATTAGGACTTTGTCCCTAGCTTCTTAACTCTCCCCTCAGGAAGTCAGGCCTGGCCACTGCAATGAGGGCAGGTGCTACTGATCCTGCCTGATTGGTATCTTGTAGTTGGTATCCTTCGGGAGACAGAAAGGGAGTTTTTTTTTTTTGTTTTTTTTTTTTTTTTTGGTGGTGCTGGGGATTGAAGCCAGGGCCTTGTGCATGTGAGGCAAGCACTCTACCAACTGAGCTATATCCCCAGCCTGGGAATATGTTTTTTTAATGATTCATCAAATCATAAGAGTATAAGTTCTCAGTGAACCCAAATTTCAATTCCAGGCCTTAGTGGCTCAAATGGTGCCCTGCGTCAGGGATATTTAGCAAGTTGCTAGTTTTAATTCAGTATCAGTCTCATGGGAGAGAATGGAATCCTATGGGACATTTTCCCAGTACTGGCTATGGTATCCCAAATGCACTCATTCATTCTATTGTTTCATGGTGTCAACTTTGGTCAATTTGTGATTCTGGTGGATATCTCTCAGATTGTGTGGCCTTTCTGCTCCTTGCTCTGGCACAGTGCTCTCTGCAGCCACATTCTGCTGCATAAGGCTATCCTTGTGGCCACCACTGATGTACTGGTGACAACCAATATAAAATAGGCTAACTGGAGTCTTGTCCTGGGGGAAAACAGCCAAGAAGCAGACCCAGAGTTTGTTCAAGGAACTGGACTTGTGCCAGTTTTACCTGGAAGCTGGATAATGATCTTGTCATTTGTCCCATCAACTGGAGAATCGGATTATGGAGAGAGAGGGAAGGGCACTGCTGCAGTACCAACAGGGTCCAGGTAACATTCAGTGCTGGTTCAGAGTTCCCAGTGTCTGGCCACATCACTCCCTGAAATTCGGAATCAATCCTGTATTGCTAAAATAACGCCTCTCACCTGCTTTTGCTTTTACCTGAGTTCTAACTGGTGCATTTTCTTTATCTGCAGTTAAAGAATTCTAACAAGTATAAGCATCTGACCTTACGGAGAGGCCTTGGTAGAAATCCCAAGTGGCACGTAACCAATGGGTGCAGGGGTTTCAGTCATTGAGCAAAAGACAAGCTGTAACTTCAATAAATCATGTTTGCCAACTACAGGTGACGAGGTCAGTCTGAGATGTAAAGAGCTCCCTTTGACAAATAGAAGGTGACCTTCTATCTGGAGAGGCTCTAGCTGCTCCACTCAACCAGTCTTTGGTTGCACGGAGAGGGTCTCTTTGCCAAAGGGACACCTGGCAAAGAGACCCTCCATTACTTCCTTATGTAAAGATTTCCATGTGATGACATCAAATAGATCCAGAAACCACAAAGCAATCTCCATTTCACAGACAGGTCAGCCCTCAAGTTTAATATTTTAGGTCTTAAAAAAAGAAATACAAGCTCTTCTTCCAGGAGATGTTAACTCTTTTATTAATTTAGGGTTAACATTGTATTTGCTTCACTGATTTATTTTTCAGAGTCGTGGATTCAATAGACAACAGCTGGGTTCTTGCCAGCTCACAGGTGAGAAGGCAAACACATTACCATCAAAGAGGGGAGCAGGACACTATGGAGAGAGACAAGGTTGAAAAAATTTAAGGCAAATGTTATTCCCATATTAAAGGGAATTGATCAAGCAGATCTGTGTATTTCAATGAAAATATATGAAATATTTGTCAAAATAATTAACATTGGTAAAAATTAGAACACGTAGCTTATAAAATGCCTACACAGGTTTGGCAGAAATAAATCCACCCATGTCACGTAGGCTCATACTATACAGACACAGGAGCGTCCACCTTGAGAGCAAGTCTCCTGAAGTACTGAGGCCGTGCCAGACATATTTTAAAAGCAATTCCATAAAATGGGAAGGAATGGATGATTAGATTCGTGGGCTAGGTTTACATTTTGTTAAGTGGAATTGCTTGGTCATTGGGGTATCTTTTGGCTGGCCCTGGAATGCCTTCTTGGGACCCTCCTCCAAAGGCTCTGCATCAGGTAGAGTGATCATTTGGGCCCAGGGGACTCCTAGAGACACAGGCAGAACACAGTCACAGGACAGCTGGGCTCACTCAGAGAATGCTGCAGAGAGAGGAAGAGAGTCTTCTGACCTGGGTTTGGTATAGGACTTTCTAAGCTGCCGCTGCAGTTTCAAAAGGAGCTGACTATGTAGATTCCATCCCCAGCAGTCATACATTTTATGACTATTTTATTTACAGTCTGACCAAACTGTCCCCCAGGCTGTGCTGTGGCAGGTGATGCACAGGTAGGTGGCTGGGCTCTTCATCACGTGTGAGGACAGCCCAGGGTCCTGCCAGCAGGCTGGTGAGATTTACTACAGAGCCGCACAAAAGCATGGGAGGGAGAGCAATGTGTGATACCAAGCGAATTTCCTTTCTGCTTTGGTCTTAAAGATTCAGTAAACCTAGGGTCTTAGAAGCTGCTCTGAAGCTGGAGCTGTGGATTCTTGTAATTCATTTTGTTCCCATTTTGAGTTTGCCAGAAGACTGTAGCCAGCAAGGAGAGTTTCAGAGGGTATCCTTGTTTCAGGAGCATGTCCTTAAGGGCCACCACCCACCTGGTTCAGGTACCTACAGATGCTGCAGAAGGATCTGGCTCCTGGGGAGATAAAACTGTCAGATGCTGAGCACTGCCCCTGCAACAGGTTCTGGCCAACATTGTAGAGGAAGGTGGATGGGTAGATGGATGGACAGGAGAGGCCCTGCACTCTGAGGGCGGCTGGTACCCCTACCCAGCCAGGAGGCACGTGCGGCAGCAGAACTGTATGAAGAGCTTCCGTTCACAGAGCCGGTTGGATTTCACCATCTCGCAGAAGGTTTCATCAGCTGGGGCCCCGCATCAGGAAAGGAAAAGAAGGGAAAGATCAGACTCTGGGGTCTGTTAGGATTATTTCAACAGTTCTGTGTTTACTGTGCACTGATGGTGCATCAGGTGGGGGGGCACACAAAGTCCTGCTCCTGCCATGTGTTTCATTGTGCAAGTCTAGGGTGGCAGAGGTAGCACCTGGTGTGCAGAAGCTCTTGCTGAGTCTAAGTGACAAGAGGAAGGTTCATGACAGGAACAAGTAGGATAGGGTGGGAGCGCTGGGATTCCAGCTGGGTTGGACCAGTATGGCCTTTGGTGCACAAGTGGACCTGTCTTTCTGGTCTGTGCTGTGTTGGTGGGAGGTTTAAGAAGAAGCATCTGTGGCAAGCAGGAGGGTGGGGCTGAAGGGAGGCAGGAATGCAGACTGCTGCCAGGTTCAGGGGACACTTCAAATGGGGAGGTGTGGGGATGAAGAGAGACATCAAGGTAGAAGGGCAGAACTCAGTGATGGGAAAGCTGAGGCTGGGGACAGGAGAAATGAAGGCTAATCCTTGGGCAGCTGCATTATCATTGTGATGCATTGTTATTAGTAGATCTGGGAATCTCTAGTGTGGCATCCTCACTTTCTTGGGCTGGATATATAACCTGGGCAGGTAACTTTCAAACAGGAAGCTTCCTGGCCTTTGAAGGGCCACAATTCTGCAAACCAAAAAAGTAATCCACAAGGCAGGGAGGTCACTGTGTGTTCTGCAGAGCACCATGAGGCCTCTCTTGGTGGGCTTCACGCTCTGGTGGATGGGACAGCACCACATATTTGCCGTGCCCTTTGGACACTCTGGAACTGTTTCCTTCCCTTGTGTGCCAGGATGTGGTGCCCAGAGCTACACCTGTAGCTCCTCCCTGCTGCTTGCTGAGCCACAGTATCCTCTCTATCATAGTGCATCTGGGAATGGCTCCTACACCAGACTTCCAGGACGCAGTCCTGTAATCCTTCCAACCCTTCTTGCCTATAATCCCCAAATTGGGCACCACCTTTGGTTCCCTTGTGAGTTTCTGTTTTCACAACTTATCCTTGTCTCTTTATCTACCTGGAGAGTAAGAGCTCTCCCACAACACAAATATGAGGCCTCTCTGTGCACAGGTGGCATTCCTGCTTCCTAGTGTGGGGCTGACTCTGGGTTCTATTCTTCTAGTCTCAAGACTGAGTGGGACTTCTCCCCTCAAGGAAGCTGCCACACTCAGGCTTTCTGGGGGCCCTATGGCATGAGAATTGGAATAGTACAAGAACAAAATCACTTTTAAGAGTCACTCATCATTAGCTGTGTCTGGGCTGGTCAATGTGTGAGAGACCCTACAGGGCTTTGAGAAGCCCCAGATAGCCCGCTGAATCAGGGACAAGTGTGCCTGTTCAGGGTGTGCCAAGCCTGCTTTCCCTTTTGACCAGAGGCTGGTGGGCTGGGGCTCACCGTTGCTGCACGTGTGGTTGGTGATGCAGGAGGTCCCCAGCTGCGTGAAGCCTGTCTTACATTTGCTGCAGTTCCTGCTGGAGCCCTCGCAGCTCAGGCAGTTCTCTTCACACCTGTGGGAAGACACCAGCTGAGGCCTAGGGAAGAGGCCCAGCCACTCCAGGCTCCCTTCCTGGGGCTCTCCCACCCTCCCACCTTCCCTGTACACACCCACAGCCCCCTCAGCTTTGGTCCTCTCTGGAGAGGCTGCAACTGTGTCCCCCAGGATGCTCTGAAACACAGGTCAAGTGTTGACGAGACTTCCTTCCTGTCTGACTTGACTTTTTCCCAGGAGGGTGAAGACAGCCATGGCTGGAGCATGCCCATGAGTGAAGGCCTGGCCTGCATCTCTGAGACTCCCTGTGGCATATCTGGACACCCTCCTGGGCTCTGGTGCTCACCTGAAGTGTGGCTCCCAGAGCTGGGTGGGCATGTGCTTCCTCTACAGGCTGCCAGCTGCAGTGGCTACAGGCTTGGGGTTGGGGCCAGACTTCTCCCAGGGAGGTGACAAACCTGATTCCAGAGCTCACAGGAGGGCTGCTGCTGCCCACAGGCTGACTGTCCTTGGCTGCCATGCCTACGTACCTCAAAAAGGTGGGAATGCCCTTCCAATTCCTTCCCCTCCTAGGACAGTCCTAGCTCAGTATGGCCCAGGGCTGGACCCAGAGATATTACTAATGCAGAGTCCTGTGATCTCAGGGACAGTCTGTATACTACAGTTGAGGTCACATTTACCAGTTTTACAGGAACACATGTTTTCACTTACATATGGTCTGTGGTTGCTTTTGTGCTCTGGTGGCAGAGCTGAGTAGCTGTGACAGAGGTGGTATGGCCCCCAAAATCTAAGGTACCTACCACCTGATACTTTATTTTTTCAGTGCTGGGATTGAAGCCAGGGGTGCTTTACCACTGAGCTACATCCCCAGCCCTTTTTATTTTAAAAGTTTTAATCTTGAAACAGGGTCTCACTAAGTTGCCAAGGCTGGCCTCAAACCTGCAATCCTGCCTCTGTCTCTCCATAACTGAGATTCTATCCAAACCTTCAAAAGAAACAAGAGCTTGAGTCTGCATGTTCTCTCTCCAGGGCCATGTAAACACCCACACCATGCTTTTTCTAGCTCCTGGTGACTAGGTCCATAATGCTCCTGGTTGATGTCCACCTCCCCATCACTGCCAGAGAAGCAGGGAACAGACCCCATGAGCGGATCTCAGAGCAAATGGGAAAGGCATGTGGGGCAAGAGCCTGGCTCTGCCAATGTATGGGCCTGCTTAGGACTGCTGCCTGCTGCCTCATATGTGAGACCTTCAGTAACCAGATGCCAACAGGTCCCATGAAGGCCTCTTTCCAAAGTAATCCTTTGACAGGGTCTAAAATGGCCACCACTGGGCCCAGTTGTGGCATCCCTCCAGCTAGATAAGAGGTGAGTTTTTTATTCCTAGTTAGCCTGAGGAAGCCAAAATTAGAGTTCAGACCTTTAGTTTCTGCATGTCAGTGTGTTAACCCCATGGGCAAACCTGCATGCAGGAGCCTTTCCAACTTCTTTCTCCAATAATAACAGCCTACCCACGCCTCACACTCTCACCAGGGCCCCTGAGTTGCGGGAGGAGGGGAGGAGAAGGTGGGGGGTGGTGGTCAGAGGACTCATCAGAGTCAACCATAAAGGATTCTATTCCTAACTCCCTTTTGGCAAGCTTCTACAGTCTGGTCCCTGAAACACTACCTCCCTAAACACACCTCTGCACCTTCTGACCGTCCAGCCACAGGTCCCTAGTGCACAAGGGATGATCTTTCCTGGGGGACCCTCCTGGCATCTCTTACCAACATGCACACCAGTGAGATGGGAGCTAGGCTTAAGCCCAGTCACTTAAATGAATGTCAGCTGGTAGACCTGGGCATCTCGGGTCATGACTGATTTGGGTGTAGAGTGGGCTATGGTAGAGAACTGGTAAGACACAGTATCTCTTCTTCAAATATGACCTTACTTGAATGTGGTAGGATGGAAGGTTCCTTGGGTTTCTGTTGCTCTGTCTCAAACTGCCAACAAAATAATTCATTCTCAATGGTTCCCAGTTCTGCAGGCAGAAGCCCAGGCAGGCTCAGCTGGGTTCCCTGCTTAGGGTCTCACAAGGCCCAGGGCATGGTGGCAAACTGGCCTGGGCTCTCATCTGGAGGCATGGGAGAAGAATCCAGCAACATCCTGCCCTCCCGCCTCAGCTGCCTTGTGGTTCCTCTTTCCTCCTGTCAAGTGACTGTGCTGGCAGGTGGTTTCTTGGGCAGAGGGTATTTCAGATGCCCCTGATTCTTCTCTAATCCCTATTTCACCCCAAAACCCCATGGCAACTTTCCCCTGTCACATTCTGGAAGGGAAGGCACGTGCCCTCCAGCTCCTTTTCCCTGCACCGTTCTGGGGCCACTCCCGTCAGCCTCCTACCTTCCATGTGAGAGCTGGACACAGGCCACCTGCTCCAGGAGCCTTTGCCAAGCTTCAGTTTAAGTACAGACTAAAGCAGAATGCATGTCCCCGAGGGTCTCTATCTTACTGGGCATCCAATGGGAAGAGGTGGTGGGGGGATGAGAAATGAGTCTACCCCTTGGGCAAGTATCCTACCAAGTTGCTCTCTTTTTCTTCCAAGATATCTTTGCTTGTTCCTGAAGGTCCTCTTACTAAGGCATGGGGGTGACCAGAACCTCTTTTGAGATACTTTTCATGGATTATTCTGAGCTTCAGGCCACAGTTCCCCCTGTCTTTGCATTTGGGTTGCTAACCCAGCAGGCCTGTGCGCTGATCTGACTTCCATATACAGCCCCCTGGACAGGCCAGTGTTCTGTCCTAGCTGCCTTGTCCCACCCACAGAGATGGCCAGAGAAACATTCTGGGACCTGGAGGAAGACTGTGGCTCTCTAGAAGCTGATGCTGTCCACATTGGGAGAGACCTACAGAACTAAGTGGACCAAGACCCTTCTTCCTGGGGAGGAGTCCACCCTGATGGTTCTTCAGGGCCAGAGGACTCTGAAATATGAAAGTTCCCCCACCCCACCTCCAGGTACTGGGGATTGAACCCAGGGGCACTCTACCACTGAGCTACATCACCAGTCCTTTTTCATTTTTTATTTTGAGACAGTCTTACTGACTTGCTGAGGGTCTCATTAAATTGCCCAGGTTGGCCTTGAACTTGCAATCCTCCTGCCTCAACCTCCTGAGTTGATGGATTACAGGTGTTCAGTATTGCCCTGGCTTGAAAGATGGAAATTCTGTGAAGAGCCAGCACTTTATCATTTGGTGGCTCTGCAGGGCTCTTCCTGGGGTGTCTGTCCTAGACACCTGGTGTGTCAGCCCCAGCACTGGACTCCCCTTGGGGTAAATAGCTTCTCCTCAAATAAGAAACTCCTAATCCTTCATGTTCAAGGAGGGGTGTACACTGGCTGCCTGCATCCTGCCTCCTGGAGGCTGGGGACACCATGGCCTCTGGGCACCACACAATGGGTCTGCCTGCCACAGGTGTGGGCATAGCATTCCCCGGAATCCAAGATGTTTGACAAATTAAAGTGATTATCACTTTTTAGTTCCAAGTTCTCCCCAGATGCCATTCTTACTTTAATTATCTGCAAACCAGCTGTCTGGGGAAATTGAAAGGTTTACTTTAGACAACTGTGCTCAGGGCCCTGAGTAGGACTCAGCAAGGCTGGAAGAAATGTGGTGACTTTCCCATTTCAAACCACTTCAGTAGAGGGGCTGGACTTTGCACAGACATGGGACCCCTACCAGAGCCTCTTGAGGGTTACATAAGTGTAAGGACTTGGTGATCTCATTGGCTTACCGTACAGTTGTGTGTTTTTAAGGGATTAGGTGACAACCCACAGCAGTTCTCAGAATTGCCTGGGAGACAGGCCTCATTATGGGGGGCACCTACCAAAGCCTATGTGTTGCCCACTGATGATGATTGTCCCAGGCCTCTCTTGCTATGAGTCTATTTCAGACAGAGGGTACCACCCCTTCCCTCATAGCCCACCCCACTGTCACATCACTATTATCACCTTCAGCTCCTGCCTGTTGTTCTCTCCCCAAATATAACAGGCTGCCCTGCCTTGCTGCTGGGTCTGGGTTTATGATGTTCCAATATGAGGCAATCTTCAGCAAGACAAGAGAAGACCAAAGCACATGGCTTCTCCCTTAAGGACCAGTAATACAGCCAAATTTCCATTACCACACAAGGAAGGTGGACTGTGTGTGTGTGTATATACACAGGAGTAAATGGAGAACGAGGGGGTTAAATATATGTGGATTCACTACAGAAGAAATGGAGTTAGAATGATGAGATGGTCAGGGTCCTTAGAATGTTTTTAAAAGCTCCAAATGTGGTTTCCAGTGTGAAGCCATCCAGTGTAGTCTGCTACTTGGATGTGAGTACCATGAGACAGGCACCTTGTTCTTCTGTTTCCTGCCCCATCCCAGCTGCTACCCAGTGCCTGGTGCATAGCAGGTATTCATCGAATAAGTATGCATTAAATAAACAAAGGCACAAAGGTTACCGACTAGCTTGTGATCTTGGCAATCACTAAATTTGGTCATTCCTTCCTCGGTAAATGGGTTCCTATCCGCCCACTGCACCTATAATAGCAGGTGATGTTGCACGTCCCTTCTCTAGGCCCCAGAAAAGGCCCCACAACACCTGGCCCTGTGGCCACTCCTCTGTTGGACACAGCACGCTACCATTCCCCAGTGGTGTGAGCTTGGAAGACTGTACCTTCGACACACTTTGTGGGGCAAGCCAGGCATCTCCTCTGGGTAGAAGCCCTCACCACAAGCTGGCACACATTTCCAGTCTTGGAAGTGGAAGTTTTTTGCACAGTGAATACATTCTTCTCTGCTGGGCCCTGAGAGGTACAGGAAAGGAAGCAGATGTCAGGGACTACTTGTTGAAGGTCCCATCCTAGGCTTGTTCCAGTGCCCTGCCCTGTAAGGTTTATGGTAATGTTTTAGATGTCCCAGGCCAGCCACACAGTTGGCATTTACCCATTGCTCCCTGAGGACTGTGCTGTGCTCACTAACTTTTAGGTGGGCATTGCCATTCCCCTTTCACAGATGGGGTCATTGGACACATGATCTGACCTCAGTAGGGAACATGCCTTCCCATGGCCCATACCATGATGACTGGCCCTGATTCCAAACACTTCTTTCCCTGCCAGGCTTAGTTAGGCCTCACTTCTGCTAGAGCCAGTGCCTTAGCCACCCATCAGCCACTGTGGCCAAACCAAGATGTGCTGCAACTAAAATAGTACCCACTGGATTTCAAAGTCCTACTGTTTAAAAAGAATGCAACATAGTTCATTTTTAAAAATATTGATACAAGTTGAAATGATAGTTTTAGAAACATTAGGTTAAAGAAGATACATTGCTAAAATTATTTTCATTTGTTTCTTTTCACTGTTTTAAGATATGGATACTGTAGCTCAGTGGCACAGCTTGCCTTGCACATGTGAGGTGCTGGGTTCGATCCTCAGCACCACATAAAAATGAATATATAAAATACAGGTATTGTGTCCATCTACGAGAGAGAGAGAGAGGGGGGGGGAGAGGTGTGTTTACTGAGACCTTTAAAATTGCACCTGTGGCTGGTATTTGTAGCCTATATCATAGTCTCACTGGATTATTAAGGCATTTTCAGTAAGAAAAAAAAATGAGTAGGGGCTTATGGGGTGGGGTGGCTGGCCTGAAGGGACACAACTTCTGAGCTAAGGATCAAAAATTATGGAGGAAATCCTGCAGCTTGGCCCAGAGTCAGTGGAATTGTTGCCCTTGGTCAGATGCTGTATTATAGTGACTAGACAAATATCCCCAGGAACTACTTGACAAGGGACCTTAGACAGAGGCAAGGAGGTGGCCACTGGCTGACAGTTTAGAAGGCTGAGAATGGGAAGGAAATCATCTCAGATGCTGCTATGTTTTGGATATGGTTTGAGAGTGTCCCCAAATGTCATGTGTTGGGATCTTGGTTTTCAGTGAGGCAGTGTTGGGAAGTGGTGGGACCTTTAAGAGGCGGGGCCTAGTAGTTATTTCTGGTCCCTCCTCTCTCTCTGGCTTTCTGTCTTGCCATGCGATCCCTTCCTCTCAAGGGCTCCTGCCATTGTGATGCCATCTGCCATGAGATCCTCACCAGAGCTGAGCTGATGCTGACACCATGCTTTTAGACTCTAGAACTGTAAGTTAAATGAACCTGTTTTCCTTATAAGCATGTCACATCAGTTATTTTGTTCTAGTAACAGAAAACAGGCTAATCCACTTATTATGGTAAACTTTTTTATCCCAATTTAATATGATTTTGGTCTTAGACTGTGGACTGAAAGCTAACACAGTGATAGCAACTCTTCTTGAAATAACTGGACTAAGATGAAACTTCTCTGCTGCAACAAAGGAAAATTCTTTGCAGAAGTTCCAGAGCCCTGGGGGCTCAAGGATCTGGGGCTACTCTATATCTTAGAACCCCCTAGGAAGAAATTATGAACTCTTGTAGGCTAAGCTTATCCTTAGATAATCAGGAAGAAGAAGACCCAGAGGGCACAGGATTTTGAGTGGGAACTAGAGGCAGGGGTAATGGGGACTCTATAATGGTCCAGAGTCTCCACATGGGGTCCTTTTCCCCCTGTGATTGTGATTGAAGACTGCCCCAGGTACAGTAGGGATTCAGTCAGGTTTATGTTGTTCTCAGTGGGAAGCTGGTCTCTAGCTTTGACCAACCAACCTTCCTATACTTTATCCCCAGGGAGCATCTGCAGGTCAAGGTGGTGGGCTGTGTGTACTTGGAGGGGCCTTCATCTGTGTTGGGACTCAGAGGACGTTCAGTGCCCACCACTGCCCCTCCCCTCCTGCCTTACTGGCTTATGTCACCCCCACTGTGCTTCCCCCAACACTACAATCTTTACTTAATGCCGGAGGAGCCTCTGTGTTGGCAAAGGAAGCTTGTTCTTATTCGTAGCCCTTTGATGCTCAATTTATTTACTTTTTGGTGGTGCTGTGGATCAAACCCAGGAGTTTGTGCATGCTAAGCATGCACTCTACCACTGAGCTACACCTCAAGTCTAATGTTCAATTTTTTAAATGTAAAATTTGATTATGGGCTGGGGTGCAGCCAAGTGGCCCAGCAATTTTCCAGCATGTGTGAGGCCCTGGGTTCTGTTCCTAGCACCATAAAAAAAAAAAAAAAAAAGAGTTGATACACATTCAGTTGGGGAATGTGAAAAACTCTGGAGGTGGATGGTGGTGTTGGTTGTAAAACAGTGAACGTACTTAATGCTACTGAACTATACATCAAAAATTGGTCAAGATGGGTGGCAGAGATACTGAGCAGGTGGATAGTGGGCATCAAACACAGTTAGCGAAGGGGAGTAGTTCTAATGCTGTACAGCTCAGTAGGGTAACTAAAGTCTACCATAATTATACATTTCCAAATAACTAGAAAAGAGTTTGAGAGTCCCCAACACATAGAAATGATGATATTTGAGGAGATAAAAATGCTGATTACTCTGATTTGGTCATAAATAAGTACAAATATTATATGCTTATGAAAATATAAAAAACTGGTCAAGATGGTAAATTTTGGGTTATGTATATTCTACTGCAATAAAAAAAAAGCTGATTGAACACACATTTTCTAAGCAAACGTTTTTTTCACAACTACTAAAAATGACTTTTATAACTCAAAGTCTCTCAAGGATTCCATTAAGTCACAAGTCTTTATAGGCTTTGAACGCTTTAGAGGCACCCATGATCATAATGATAATAGTGAAATGGGTTATGCTTTCGCTAACCCGTTATGCTGCCTCATTCATGGACCCCAGCGCAAAATGAATGCAGAGCCCTTGTTCAGAAAGCAAGAGCAATGTGCTGTTACAGGAACTAAGACAGGAAACGATCTCTTTTCTCTGAACTCTCTCTACTGAGCTGTCATGGTGGTTTTATTTGCTATTTCATTTGCTAGGCCAAGGGTACCCCTGGTGATGACTGACCCTCACAGGTCCCTGGGGCACTGTTCCTCATCCAGACCTGTAGGTGCCTAGATGTGTGTGTGTCCACTGGCTGCCAGTTGCTGACCAATGTCCCAGGTAGGTAGTGGAGCCAGGTTAGTGCCACAGGTCCACTGCATCAACCCATGGTAGACACACTAATCCCCAAAGGAAGCACAAGCTCCACGCCAGGATGCACTGGGCACCTGCAGTGAAGACGGAAAAGAAGCTCATCCCCATGAAGTCACCTGTTGGGTGTGCTGGGGTCCAGGGTAAAGACAGGTGACATTATGCTCTACTTGGATGCCACCAGGTACTCAAAACTGACCCTGACCTTTCCCATGACTGTGTCCAGCACATTGTGTCGGTGGTGGACAACAGCAGTCACTGTGCAAGAGTTGGGAGAGGAAGGCCAGGCAGCCCCATGGCTCTAGGGGGCAGGGAGTGGGCAGCTGAGAACAGATGCTTCTAAAGACACCCACACCTGATGGGGAGCAAGAAGCTTCCAAGTGACCATAAGTGGCGGGGGAGGGAGACTTCTGCAGCTGCTTGGGGTTGTACCTGTTCCTAGGAGGTTAGAAAGAACCAAGGCCAAAAAAAAAAAAAAAAGAAAAAAGAAAAAAGAACTAAGGCAGAGGAAAAATGGGGAAGTATGGAGAATCCTAGCTCCCAAGAGCTTTAGACTTGCATACTATTGAATTAAGTGCCTGAAGTGATAGAGAAGACAAAGGATTGAGATGAGAAACCTACAAGTGGTTCAATGTAGCTCATCAAGAGGTCTGGGGACATGGAGAAAGAGATGTGAATTGAATTATTGAATCAAAAGTGTTATAAACTACACACCTGAATGTTACGAATCAAGGGACTCTGACGTTTAAATAAGCATCACCAGTGATGCTTCTTAATTGACCTGGACTAAACAATGAGTCAAGAAATAAAAAAATAAAAAAGATAAAGATGACAGATGAAAAGATGACAGGGCAACATGCTAGAAAAGCTGCTGGGCTGACCACAGGTGAAACTCTTCCAGATGCTGAGCTTGGCTTCTTCTGGGGTTGTCCCAGGAGGGTATGGAGGTGGCTTAGGATCAGCCCCAACCATCACTTGTGGAAGCTGGTCCTGACCACATCCTTGGTTACTCTTGCATGTCCACTCTTAAACAGCCCAGTTGCAGCTGCAAAGGGCTAGGCTGGCCACACTGGGGAGGGTGGGCTGCCCCAGCCTGTAGCATTTTTGATGAATGGTGTCATGGCAACTTATTTAGCAGACACCTAATTCTTAAATTTTTAGGCTATGAAAACTCACTTATATGAGTTTATATATTTTATATTTCTTATGAGTTTATATATTTTATATTTCTCAGAATACACCAAAGTGCAGGGGGAAGGAGGAAGGACCAAGAGGAGAAAAGTTCATCTGAAATATATCTGAGCCCACAAACTCATGGTGTGCTTCAAGTTACTTGTGCAGATTACTGAAAAATTAAACTCAATAAAATGAATGCAATCTCCACGATATTCTGCATAAAAACTGTGCCTGGAGACATCTGTGCTATAATCTTTGTGGGGAATTACAATACACGTAAAATTGTTTATTGTAGTCTTTTCCTCTTTGAATAAAATGCTCAAAATAAGTGAACACAGGTACAAAGAATTAAGGTTTTGTTTTGAAACATCCCCGTCCCTATTCCCACCTGGATCCATTTCAGCTTCTCTAGGAGGCTTCTGAATCTTTATGGTGTTAAATTTTAGTGCAATAATGCAGCAAAAGCCAAGCTCCAAGGCAAGATGGCTCATGAGCAGTTCAGTAATTTTTATCCCTTGCCTGAAAGCATCCACTGCCTGGCTGCATTTCTTTTCTCTCTTTTCCTTTCCTTTCCCCCTCCCTCCCCTCATATTTCCTTCCTCTCATCTCCCCTTTCCTTCTGCTCCCCTTCCTTTTCCTTTCCTTTCCTCTCCTTCCTGGGATTGAACCCAGGGACACTTTATTACTGAGTTACATCCCCAGTCCTTTTTTTTTTTTTTTTTTTTTTTTTTTTTAAAAAAAAACCTTTTATTTTAAGACAGGGTTTTACTAAGTTTCTCAGAGTCTTGATAAGTTGCTGAGGCTTCACCTGAAACTTGTGATCCTCCTGCCTCAGCCTCCTGAGTTGCTGAGATTATAGATATGCACCTATAATTATTGGCCTGGCTGAATTTCTAATGCTGGGAAACCCAAGCTGCTTGTTCAGTGGCCTTTGCATTTTTTATTGCTTTTTGTTTTCTAACTTGAAAATTGTGGAGTAATGTACATAACATACAATTTACCATCATCTTAATCATTTTAAATGTTCAGTTCAGTGGTATTAAGTACATTCACATTTGTTGTGCAACCATCACTTCCATCCTTTTCTAGAACTTTTCCTTCTTCCTAAATTCATTAAACAATAACTCTTCATTTACCTCCTCTCATCCATGGGAGCCTTTGTGTTTTATTTTGTTTTGTTTTGCCTTCCTGTTTTTATAGTCTTTTTTTTTTTTTCTTGCAGTGCTAGGAATTTTCTCTAGGGCTTTGCACATGCTAGGCAAGTGCTCTATCACTGAGCTACATCCCAGTCTCTTGCCTTTGTTTTTTAAATGCTCCAATAAATGCATATGCCCATGATTTTCTAGGTTTCAAGGTAGCTAGCCTAATCCTCTCAGTAACCCTGACTGCAATTGTCCAAGGAAACTAAGGCCTCTGCAGGCCCTGAGCTCACCCACGCAGGTTCGGCAGGTGTGATGGCATTCTCCACATCTGATTAACTCAGAATCAAAGTAGGTGCCTGGCTCACAGTCTGGAAGACAGCTGCCCCGTGCAAGGCTGTTGGAAAGAAAAAGAGGCTGGTTTCCACATCTATTCCAAAATTCTAATGAAATTATAATTTGCCTTCAAACATCTTTCACAGGAGGAAATGAAAGTTGTTGAAGCACAAGGCTTTGTGTCTCTGAAGGCTCCCAGCTAATGAAAGCTAGCAAAGCTCTCCTGAAGCTAGCTAGAGGTAGGCTGTGCCTTGGTCCTGGCACAGGAGGCCCAGGCCTCAGGCTCTTTCCTGTGCCAGCTTCTCTTTCACTGCTGATTCTCAAAGGAAAACTGGAATGTATGGGGTTACCACTGGTGGCATGCTGGCTCAGCTGCATGGTCTGAGTCCCCCTTGAAGTGTCAGATTTGCAGTGTATCAGGGGGGTGTCTGCCACAAGGCTGACCCTCAGCCCTGAATCTGCCCCTGCTTCTCTGGGCTTGAAACCTTCCTGACTTCACCATGAACTTGAAATAAGATCCCCTCCTGGGACCTGGCAGGTCTGCTTGATGTGGCTCCTGCTTCCTCTTTCACCCCATCAGTGCCTGCCCTCCCCTCACTCCAGCCAGGCAGCCCAGCCAGGCATGACAGGGACACAAACTGAGCTAGACCACCCACACTGGGTCTGGCTCCACCACTTCCCGGCGTGTAACCCCAGGCAGGCCAGCTAACCTCTCTGCACCTCCGTTTCCTCCTGTTAATTGGTTCCTACAGTATAACGTGCTTGGAGGACTCACCAAGCAAATATATGTAACTGTTTGGCGTCTGGCACACAGCAAAGTACATAAATATCACACACCAAGATTTCTTTAGTTCCCGAGATTGTACTGTGTCTGATACATGCATTTTAAATGGGTTTGTCACAAAACATTATTGAACAAACTCTCTGGGCTGCATCTGTCAGATCTAGAGACTCCTGCTATGATATTGTGATTTATAATTAGAAATATTTATTTGGTCTTCATCCTGTTACATAGCTCCTAAAACCCTTGGAATCAATAAAATAATAAGTATTTTTTGTGCATGATAATGAGACGACAGGTGGATGGGGGCTCCTAAGTAGCCTCAGGATGGGGGCTGGTTGCCAGGTGAACCAGCTACATGATTAGAGGACTGGGATTTTTAGCCCACCACCACAACCTCAGAGGAGGGAGAGGGGCTGAATGTTGAATTAATTATCAGTGGTCAATGATAATAACTCATGATCCCATACTGAAGCCTCTAGAAAAACTCCAACAGAGTTCAAAAGAAGCTTCTAGGTTGGTGAATGAGAACACCTGCTGGAGGCTGGCACACCCCAACTCCACCGGGATAGAAGCTCTTGCACTCTTGCCCCTTTCAGACCTCATCCTATGCATCTCTTCATCTGGCTGTTCATACATTTCCTTTGTAACATCCTTTACAATAAATGAGTAAATGTAAGCAAAGTGTTTTCCAGAGTCCCATGAGCTGCTTTAACAAATTAACCAAACCCAAGGAGGTCAGGGGAACTCCAATTTATAGCTAGGTGGACAGAAGTATGGCTACAACCTGGGACTTGTGACTGTCATCTGAAGTGGGGGCAGTCTTGGGAACTGAGCCCTTAACCTGTGGGATCTGACCTACCTGCAGATAGCTAGTGTCAGAATTGAAATAGATTATAGGACACTCAGTTGGTGTCCTCTGGAGAATTCTTTTGTGTGTGGGGAAAAAACCCACACTTTTTGGTGACCAAGGGTAAGGGTGTTGAACGGAGTACGTGAGAGTAGGAAAAACACTTTGATTATTCTGATTCTTTACATCTCCGTTTAGTGGAAAGTTCTGTAGGTTCTCTATTCCAGTAACAGCAGTGGCAGACGCCCACCCAGGGCTCTTGCTCATCATGGGGCCAAGGCTGCTACGTGAGGCAGTTAAATCATGTCTTTAATAACTGACGTTCCCCTGAGATTATCCCCCTAAAAAGATGGATGGCCAGGAGGCAGCAGCTCGGCTGCTCTCTCACGGCTTCAACGTGACAGCAATGATTTGAAGTCACAGCTTAAGTGGATATTGGGCAATAAAAAGAAGCTTTCTGTGG
Organism: Callospermophilus lateralis; assembly: GCF_048772815.1. Taxonomy (NCBI): domain Eukaryota; kingdom Metazoa; phylum Chordata; class Mammalia; order Rodentia; family Sciuridae; genus Callospermophilus; species Callospermophilus lateralis. The sequence continues at coordinate 146,759,525 of NC_135307.1, forward strand.
ATTATGGCTGATGATGTTTCCAGAGTTTTCGAGCTTCTCTGAAAGCTTATCACTGCTGGAACCCCGGCTCCTGCTTTCTGCTGGACACTTTCTCCCAGAACACCATTCCTGAGCCTAGTACCTAGCTTCCCCCTGACCCCCGACAAAGAAATAGGTTCTCTAGGACCCCCCAGCACTTCACAGGGAAATGGGTTCCAGGGAGTTGCATCCACAAAGCCTTTCCTCCTTGACACCCTCGGTTAGCAGCTTGGGGAGAAGGATTCTGCCAGTGGGGCCTAGGACATCACAGCTGGCCTCTCTTAGGCCCTTGGTCATGGCCACCAGTGGAATGTCTCCTTTCTCTTCTAGCCTTTTTCCTTTGGGGAGTCTCCTTTCTGGACCAGTTCACCGGTTTACTTCTTTTTTTTTTTTTTTTGATGTTTTATTTATTTATTTATTTATTTAATTAATTTTTATTGTAGGTTGTTCAAAACATTACATAGTTCTTTATATATCATATTTCACACTTTGATTCAAGTGGGATATGAGCTCCCATTTTTACCCCATATACAGATTGCAGAATCACTTCAGTTGCACAACCATTGATTTACATATTGCCATTCTGGAGTCTGTTGTATTCTGCTGCCTTTCCTATCCTCTACTATCCCCCCTCCCTCCTCCCCTCCCCTCTTCTCTCTCTACCCCCTCTACTGTAATTCATTTCTCCCCCTTATATTTTCCCTCCTTTCCCCTCACTTCCTCTTGTATGTAATTTTGTATACCCCTGAGGGTCTCCTTCCATTTACATGCAATTTCCCTTCTCTCTCCCTTTCCCTCCCACCTCTCATCCCTGTTTAATGTTAATCTTCTTCTCATGCTCTTCTTCCCTACTCTGTTCTTAGTTACTCTCCTTATATCAAAGAAGACATTTGGCATTTGTTTTTAAGGGATTGGCTAGCTTCACTTAGCATAATCTGCTCTAATGCCATCCATTTCCCTCCAAATTCTGTGATTTTGTCATTTCTTAATGCAGAGTAATACTCCATTGTGTATAAATGCCACATTTTTTTTATCCATTCGTCTATTGAAGGGCATCTAGGTTGGTTCCACAGTCTTGCTATTGTGAATTGTGCTGCTATGAACATGGATGTAGCAGTGTCCCTATAGTGTGCTCTTTTTAGGTCTTTAGGGAATAGACCGAGTAGTGGAATAGCTGGATCAAATGGTGGTTCCATTCCGAGCTTTCCAAGAAATCTCCATACTGCTTTCCAAATTGGCCGCACCAATTTGCAGTCCCACCAGCAATGTACAAGAGTACCCTTTTCCCCACATCCTCGCCAGCACTTGTTGCTGTTTGACTTCCTAATGGCTGCCAATCTTACTGGAGTGAGATGGTAACACCCGTTTACTTCTAATCCTGCCTAGTCCAACCAATAAGTTTAAATAACCGTAGGTGTGACGTGTCACTTTGGGGGAGGGGTCTTGTTTTCCCTCCTCTCCCCAGGCTCCCAGGTTCTTGGCATTGTCTTCTTCTCAGTACTCATCTAAAAGAATGGCATAGGCTGACACCAATGTAGACAGGCACTGTGTTGGGTTCCTGCCCAAACAGGTCTCAGGCTTCCCCCAGAGCAGCTATATCAAAATCCACATTTAGACATGAACCTTGGTGATTCTTGTGCCCTTCATGGGAAAGAAGCACTGATCTCTCCAACCCCATCCCTTCTTTCTTTCCAATGCAGACCACAGTGCTAATACTCCCTCTAGTACAGAAGTGTCCACAGCATAATTTCAACAGAATGCTTTCTGAGTTTCTAGACAGTTTCTAGATAGTTATGTACATCTGATTGCCCTAAATGTAATTTGGTTGCATTAAATGGGCTAACGAACAATTCCAAACATAAAAAAAAATCATGAAATCATGAACTCTGCATTTCTTTAATGAAGGATGAGTGTGTGTGTGTGTGTGTGTGTGTGTGTGTGTGTGAGTGATAAGCTTTCAGAGAAGCTCGAAACTCATATATATGTAGTGGATGAACATAATACCTTTAATTCATTTTTTTAAATGTGGTAGTGAGGATCACACCCAGTGCCTCACATGTGTTAGGCAAGCAATCTACCACTGAGCTGCAATACCAGCCCCTCTGCATTGTGTTTTTAAAGAAATGGGTGCTGAACTTCACAGGGCTGAGCATGGCCGAGCAGGGAGGACTGGGAATCTACAGAGCATCCTCAGGGAGCAATTTCTCCTATTAGGATGAAGATGCCAGAAAATGGGGTGTGTGGGGGGAGAAATGACAATGAAGGAAAAGAGGAAGGATGCATGAGCTATGGCAGCCCACCCCTGGGCTGGGCCTAGAGGGGAACTGGAGTAGGAACAATTATTGGTGCAAAGAAGGCAATGATGTGAGCTTCCCTCAAAGACTCACCTTCCAGTGGTCAGCCCTACTTTATGGTCAGCCCCACTGTTACTTTGATCAACTCTCCAAATGTTGCAAAAAATGTAGATTACACCTGTCTTCACATTTCCCTCTTAAACAACCAGTTCTTAACATGATTTTCAGAGACTGGGAATATTTACTCTGAGAGGCTTCGGGCTTCTGACATTTTAACTTTCAAGAAAAGATGCAAAAACTTGGTGAATCAATGACAGAAACTAAATGCAGCTTCAACAGGTTGTCATTCTTCACGTTTTTAAAGCGCGGAGGGTTACCTGAATCCTTCCTTACAGACAGTACATTTCTCAGGTTCATCCACACACTTTTTACAGCTTGGATGGCATTTAAGGCAGTTTTTCTGACCTGGAGAAAAACAGCAAGATGAGGAAAACAGAAGGAGTAGGTTAGAGGAAATCAAATCTGGAAAAGGAGCCTCCAGCATTTCACAGCAGGTGCGGGAGGGCAGCTCTTCCCCAGTGTCTATCTCCAGAAAGGATCCAATAATAATGAAACACCCAGAGGCCAGGTAGAGACCCTGTGCTCAGGTGTGGAGAGTGTCACTGGTGAGTGTCTTAACACTCTTTTCTGGGATAGGTCAAAGTCCTTAAATAACTACCATATTTTGGAGGTGGTTCTTTGTTCAGAGGAAGCATGGTTTGGTTCTGCTTATTGCAACAGGGACGGAAGTCAATTCCTGGCTGACTGAGTAGAGTTTAATCAGGTGCAAATCTTTATAAACTTCATGGGGCGGGGGAGCCTGGATGCCTCAGACCTTTCTACCCTAGAGCTTTCACAGGGGTCTTTTCTGAAGACTCAGCATCTATACAGAGGGAGATAGGAACCTATGACAAGCCATCATGTCTTGGGTCACTTCAACTCCCACCCTCACTTACATAAATCACTCATGTTGGCATCTCATAGACACTATCTTGTGCCACTACTAAGTGCTACGAATCTGGAAGCAGAGGGCTGCTTGCTCCACCTCAGTGCAGCCTCCTTGGAGCCACGGGTGGCATCACATGCACATGGCAGGTGCTCAGCGAGGACTGAAGTGAATGAGGGGATGGCTGATTCTGGCCCTGGGAAGGGGGTAGTATGAGGGAGCCTGAAAACAGGTCTGGCTGGCAGCCCAGGGCAGGTGTTCGCAAAGGCTGTGAAATGTGTCTTATGACTGTTTCCCCTCTGAAGAATGTCTGGTTATTTGGTAGCTTTATATGTCGTTACAGATTTCCTGGCTTCTTCTCCCCAGGAGTAACAGTGATGGCATGACAGGCTGGATCCTGCACAGTAGGGGCCCAGAGAGGAGCCCTGCAGGAAGGCCTGCTACCAAAACATCCTGAATATCAAAACAATAACCTCTTTCACTTGTTTGAGCATTATCTCCATCAATTTAACCCAAACCCTCTGTTGTCTCTTTTAGGGTAAGGTGCATTATAACACTGCCCATTCTACCCACCTTCTAAACACAGGATACCTGGAGGGGCTGCTCCAAGTTCAAGTCCCACCTGTCATTACTAGCTGTGGGTCTTTTACCATTTCTCAGCTTCAAGATGAGGAAAATACTGCCCACCCTTTAGGGGTGTGTTCACTTCCTGTAAAGAGCCCCCACAAAAATCGGACCCTTCTGAGCCCAATTCTTATCCCCTCAGGTACTTCTTCATTTTCAGAGGACTGTAAACCTTTTGCCTACACCTAAATCCCAATTTCAGCTCAGCAGCTCTATCCAGGAGGTTTTTTCCCCCAGTGTTGATCCTCAATTCCATCAATTCAAGTTGAGGCTCTGGCCCCAGTCCAGGACACCTGTCTCCTCTAAGAAAGAGGAGAAATTATAACAGAGACAGCAGGGGATCCTCTCCTGGTGTCTGAGAGCTGTGGCTGAGCCACATATCTGCCCGCCCTCAGTAGTGGACACTGACTTGCACACGTTTGAATTGCATGGTCTGCCAAATTCTTTGCAGCATCACTTTGAACTTCTCTTGCCAGGTGTGTGGGTGATCTGCTGCCAACTGACAGGTCTGAGCACTCTGATTTCATGGAGTTCTCTCCTGCCTTTCCTGTGAAAGGTCCTTGCTGAGAACCACAGAGTACAAGAAGGAAGCCAAGGCCAGGGAAGTCCTCCCCGGGAGGGGATGCCAGCCTAGCGACAGGGAGCTGGCTCAGGCCTTCTCATGCCCTCAGACATGCCACTCACTTTCATCAGCGTAAAATCCAGCAGGACAGAGGGTCACACAGGTGTTCGTTTCCTGGTGATGATAGAACCCGCGGCGGCAAGACAGGCACTGGGTTGGGTTCCTGCCCAAGCAGGTCTCACACCCCTTGTGGCATCTTCGACAGCGTCTTGCTGCTGTGTCCCCAAAGTAGCCTAAGGGACAGGAGCTCACGCACTTCCTGTGGGAACAGGTACAGGTGAGAGCTCCTGTGAATCAACCTCCCACCCCTGTGTGGCCCCTGCATAGGGATGGGGGAAATACTATCCCAGAGCTTGGAGACCCCTGCAGACTCAGCAAGACTTTGAGGACATGAGGGCCCCAGGGGGAATATTAAGTCATAAGGGAGTGTCCTGTCTTGGTGAGCACCCTTGAGAGGTTCCTAAGGACACAGATGGAAGTTTGAGGACTTGAGTAAGGAGCCTTATTTTCTCTTGGAAGCCATCCTGGTGGGAAGTTCTGAGGTACCTGTGGCTTCCCACAGGCACCATGATGTTGGTATTTGACTTTTGGAACTTTTGGTTCTGCAAAAATCTTACCAAAGGTGACTTTGGGAAGCAGGTCTCTCGGGCACTGAATAAAGCTCCAGAACAACTGCCTTTGTGCTGAGTGCACTGGGATCGCCCTGGGACTGGGAACTGCAGACACTGAGAGTGCCAGGCCTGTACCTCCACCCTGCACAGGGAGCCCCTGCCTGGACTTTGTGGGTGTGCACCAGCAGCTTTCAGGTACATCTGGCACCCAGGCCCTTTAGGAAGCTCCCAGTGTCATTTAGGCCTACCAGGCCTGGCCTGAGCAGCATGTGGCAGGTGCTCAGGAAGGTTTGTGAAACCAAGGAATAAAAAGCAGAGCAGCTGCAAGACTGACAGGGAAATGTGGGAGGGTGGTGATGCCAGCAGTTCAGGTCCTGGCTGCAAGGACCTGCAGGTGTGCACGCTCACCTCAGCAGGGCCAGCGTGAGCCTACACAGCTGGCCACATGCCTGGGGCTCCCACATCAGCTCTGCCAGCTCCTTCCCTCCGGGAGCATTTAGTCCCACAGGCTTTCCAGGGAGCTGCCAGGAAAACCCCACACTAGCCAGAGGCTGCAGCATGTTTTCCAAGAGCCACAGCGTCCCATCTGGCCCTGTGTGGCTGACAGTGCCGCCCCTGAGTTACACGTATCTACGGTACCCCTAGGACACTTGCATATTCCATATGATCCATTTTTGTTTCACAAATGGATGAAGAAAGCTTTATAAGCATGGTCACCAAAGTGCCACAGTTTCAGATTTCTCTGTAATAAACACATATTACTCGTTTGATTAGAATGGAAAATTATTAACAGTTTTTAAAAGGCAGTTAACTTCAATGTGATTTCTTTGTTGGGGTGTTACACAGTTTGAAATGGGCCACCTTAGCAGAGCTCCAGAATGTGCCGATGGCGGCCCCAACACATTACCTGCTGGTCTTGGCGTTCCCCAGGCTGAAATGGACACAGTTCAAGCATTGGTCTGCATTGGGACCATTACAGCCTTTGTTCCCACACTCTGGATGGCACACACCTTAAAGAAAAAACATTTCCTTTACCCAGAGAGATGCCTTCTCCATCCAATCCAGTCCCCTGCGTCCCCGACAGAGCATGTGGCAGCCTGATGAAGTTGGGAGGATTTCCCTTTAAAGTGGTGGTTCTGTGAGGGCTGGATGGACAGACAACAAGGCCCTATGGGATATGGTCCCAGCCAGAGCTGGGTCTAGCCAGGGATCTAGTGTCAGAGGGCCCAACACTCTAGACAGCAATACCATGAGAACAAGTAACGCAGTCAACCCTGGGAGAGAGCCAAGGTCAGGGATTGTGAGAGGCAGGAGGATGGAGGAGAGAGAGGCAGGGAACACCTGTATTAAGTTCATTCACTTACACCACAGTCATTTTGTTGGGACCAGACAGCTCTCTGATTTCCACTGTGAAGGACCCAGCAATGCAATTTGGGGGTGTTTTAGGTGTTAGGAAAGCTGCCACCAAGGGTGCTGAGGCAACATGAATTAGGCAGGAGGAAGAGTGCAGAGAGAATTCTGTACATGCTCCAGCGGGAATGAAGATGGATTTCTACGTGTTTGGACCACCTGGTATAGCTGGTGCTTCAAGAGTCAGGGTGGACAGAGCCAGAGCCTGAGCGTGTCAAACTGGGTGAGTGGGAGCTGGCTGCACGTGGGGGTGGGAGTGGGGTGCTGCTGCTGTGGGCTTCTTCCTGCAGACTTCTTTTTGGCCTCCCTGGTTCTTGCCCTCAGTAGTGGAACACCAATGTCTTCCCTTAAGTCCTCCCAGGTCCCTGAATTCTAACCCTGAGCTTGTACGTTGTTGGAAAAGTGACACAAATGTAGGGAAGCTCAAAGATTCCAGCAAACTCCTTGTTCTGGGTCTCTTCCTGGTAAGAGTCAGGGATGAGCTGGCTTTCAACATCTACCCTTTCAGGCTGGGGGTGGGCATGTTTGTAGGTTTCCTCTCCCTCCTGTTCTGCATAAGTGACAGCCGTGGGAGCCAGTCTGTGCTGGGATTCCAGACTTACCCACCAACCCCATCCCTTCTATGGGGAAACTGCTCAGGGAAACCTCCTGGATAGCTGAGAGGGGACCCAGGGAGGGACTGAGTGAGGCATTATGAAGGCTCCTGAGTCTCTGGAAGGGAAAAAACCTTCTGCAAGGTTTGAGTTGTTGGAAGGGGTGGGGAGTGAGTTCAGAAGTAAAGAAGAGTTAATTTGCGGGCCACCCGCATTTCACTGGGAAACAGGAGGGTAAGACAAAAGTCCTCATTCTCAGCGGCTCACAATGGGTCTTTGCTGAGGCATACAAAGCTCTCTTCATTCCTTCTTCAAGAGTCTCTGGCCTTCCCAAAGTCAGACGCGGGTTATTTTGCTACCCTCCTGGAGGTTCACCGTTGTTGATATTTCCCAAGTTTTCATTGTGGGTCTCCGCCTGCCTGTGTTCCCACTGCGCACTCCTTTCAGAGCTGCGGTCATCTCCAGAACGCTCTGGACTGCTGTCTCTTCTGGTCCTGGCTGGCTAGTCCGGTGTTCTAGATAAGTCTGTCATTTCCAAAGTTTATCACTGAACCACACCTTCCCCTCCACCTCTGGACTATTTTACTATTTTGAAGTCGATTCTCATCTGATTTGGATTTCTGTGCGCTGTGTCCGGTGGGGGGGGGGTGTCAATTGTGGGGGTAGTCTCAGAATGCTTTGTTCCATCATACCTTTTTTTCTTTTTCTTTTTTTTACTGGGGATTGAACAGTGCCTCATGTACGCCAAGCAAGTGTTCTAACACTGAGCTACACACCAGTCCTCTAACAAAAAAAATTTTTTTTTTTTTAAATTTTGAGACAGGGTCTTGCTAATTTGCCCAGGCTGTCCTTGAACTTGTGAACCTCCTTCCTCAGCCTTCCAAGAGGCTGGGATTGCAGGAATTCCTTCCATCTTAAGGGAGCTGGGTGTGTGTGTTGGGAAGAGGGGGTGACAGACCAATCTTCTCTTCCTCCAGGCACTGGAGATGGTAGCACCACACAGGCAGGATCTGGTCTAGCCTACTCATTTTCAGTGCTTAGAATGGCATCTGGATGGCTGGGATTGTGGCTCAGCGGTAGAGCGCTTGCCTCGCATGGGCGGGACCCGGGTTTGATCCTCAGCACCACATAAAAATAAAGGCATTGTGTTGTGTCCATTTACACTTAAAAAAAAAAATAAATATTTCAAAAAAAAAAAAAAAGAATGGCATTTGGCACAGAGCAGGTGCTCAGTAAATATTTGCTGAAAGGCTGAGGGGTTAGAGTATGGATGAAAGAAGACTGGACAGAAACAGGAGAAGTGCCAATATCCCCACCACCTGTATACACAAGGTTCCAGGATGTTCTGGGAGAGGAACAGCCTGAGGGGAGGGCCTGGACTGGTGTTCATAGCTGCTGGTACATGGGATGTAGATATCACCCCCAGAGTCCTCCTTGGAGCCAGCCTCTCTGTAGTGGAAAGTTTCATGACAATCCAGAGGGGAACCAACCCCTGGCAAGGCAGGGCAGCAGAATTCTGAGACAGCATCAAGGTCTCCGGCAACATCCAGCCCCAGCTGGAAAGGTCAAGAGGAGAAACTGCCCATCCAAGGGCTGCGGATACTTAGATAAATATCTGTAAACAAACCTCCCCACATGGGACTCTTTGTTGGGACTGTTTAAAAAGCCAAATATCCAGATTCATCTCTTCCATGAAACACTGTAAATGAAACCTGGCTGGTCATCTTGTCCCAATCACTCCTTCACTTCTAAGAATGTTCTGGTACAGCCATTACTCATTCTTTGGGTGAGCTTGGGTTCTTTGTGTTGCAATTTATATTTATGCCTGCATTTCCTCTTCCCTTCATTAGTGAAAGTTCCTCCAAGACCCACAGTCTTCCTGGGTCACTTTCTACCACTCCTAGCAGAGGCTCCCAGTAAAAGGCATGCTCGATTAATGTGCAGAACAGGCTTTCTAACAGCTGACCCCACCTGCATACGGAGTTAACTGACACAGGCTAACTAAAAATTCTATCTTAGAAATTTTGTGGAGCAAATCCAGAATTTAAAAAATACAAATAAAACAAGTGTTAGCAGCTTGGGAGTTCTCAATGGACTTTGTCATTAGTGTGCAGACTGTGCTGGAGGAACAGTGGATTTCAGAAGATACTGGCACCTATTTTGCCCTTCACCCTATCCAAAAAAGGGCACCCAGGGAAAGTTACCTCCGTTAACACTGTCAGACTTGGAGCAGGATGCAAAAGTCAAGCTGGTTGGTAAAGACGTGCCAATGAGAATAACAGACGGCTCTCATTGTGTCTGGCCTCGTTCTTGACTGCTAGGTGACCTAAGTGAGTTATTTAATGCTCTTGAGCCCCTGGTATCATCTATACTGAGCCTATGACCCCATACAATCCCTACGTGTACACACCATGCACATTGTGAACCAACTGCTGTGTACCTGTCAGCTGTCCTGGAACCTTGTCTGTTTTCTAGACAAGAGGACATGCTCTCTTGACTCCCCTCATGGTCCTCTGTGGATGTCCTGAGCTGTCCTCCACCCATTCATCTTCCTTCCAAGAAAGCTCAATACTTGCTTCTTTCCTGAAGCCCAGGCTTTCCTCTGTTCCCACAATAGTTCTGTCCTGGCCTCTCTGCCATTCTCTGGTAGGAACCTGAACCCCTCCCTGTGTCTTACCATGTCCTTGCTTGTCTCAGCATCTGCTGGCTGCCTAGGCCACACCACCTGGAATCACATGTGTGCTGGCTACAGGTGAAGACTTCCTAGCTCCTCAGACCTACTGAATTCCAGCTCTTGGGGTGGGGCTAGCCCAGAGCCTGTTCTTTAATCAAGTGTCTTGGTGGTGGCCTCTATCTCTACTGTGGCCACCAGGTGGCTCTGTCCAGAAGGCTGGTCCTCACTGCAAAGTTGGCCACCCTCAGTACCGCTGATGTCTTTCCTGTGTCTCACTCTGTCCATTGTAGCTGCTCTACTTCTTCCTGCCAGGCCCTCTGGTCCCCAGACCCCCACCACCACGCTGAGTCACTGTCCACACCCTCCTTTATCTTAGGAACTCCAGAATTCACCATTGCCTTAGCCTTCCACTTGCCTCAGCCTGGAGAATGACTCTGGTTGTTGTTTCTGCCCCATTCCCAGGGAGCGATGTGGGCTGAGAGTGTCTGGTGGCCACCTGGTCCACCTCATGAGGGCTCCCTTTGCAGGGCAGCTTTTCTGCCTGGCTCTGGCCAGGTTCTGGTCTGGTAAGATGCTCTGAATATGTCTCCTGAAGGTTCATGAACTGGAAGCTTGGTCCTCAGTAGGACAGTGTTGAGGTGGTGGAACCTTTAAGCAGTAGGTCCTAGGACAAGGTCATTAGAGGTGCTGCTCTTGGAAGGGATGAATGCTAACTTCCTGGGCCTGTTAGTTTTAGCAAGAGCAAGTTGTTATAAAGTGAGGCCACTCCACACACCTCTCTGCCATCTTGTGATGTAGCCATGAGGCCCTCCCCAGAGGTCAGACTGATATACCTTCCTAATCTTGGATTGCCAACCTTCTAAACTGTGAATTAAATGAATCTATTTTCTTCATAAGTACTTGGCTTTGGGTATTTTGTTATAGCAACAGAAGATGGGCTAATGCTATGTCCAACACCCCCTGTAAAGTCCTGCTCCCTTTTAGTGGATCATGTTGCCTGCGACTATTTGGAGGTCCTTGCAGTCTCTAGACTTCCCTCTCCATCCCTTGTTCATATCCTCTATTTCTCATCCTGGGGAAAGTTGGTCCTCCCTGCGGTTGGCTCCTGGTACCACTGCTCTGTCAGATTTCCCCTGCCCTTCTGTCCACAGGGTCCAGATGAAACCTCTGCCAGCCTGGGCCCAACACCCTCAATGCAATGTTTGCCCATGGTCAGCTCCCCACATTCTGGAAGTTCCATTCCACATCCCCCGTGACCTTGCCTTGGACTCTAAATTTGTTGTCCCCCCTCCTTCTCCTTTGTCCCTCACATCATGGCACCCTCTGGTTCTTATTCCCTCTGTCCTGGTTTCTGGGCATGCTCTTTCTGCTAGTGCTGGTCCACCCTTCCATTTGCCCCTGAGATCACAGGGAGCCTCTCTGAGAGCCAGGAAAGCATCTCACTCCCATGGAAACCCCTCTGTCCATTCAGGCCATGCTCAGTGATGCAGACTGAGAACAGCCTGACAGTTGAGGTTCCAGTGTATGAGGCTGGGAGTCAGCAGCAGATTTTAAGGAAAAAAAAAATCAGTTCTTTATTAATAATTACTGAATCTTGCCACTGTTTATAAATCACAGGGGGAAACAGAGCAGATTAGTCCATACATAATTCAATGCTCTGTTTTAAAGAAATGGTGAAAGAAATTTAAAATGGAATCAACTATAATTTATGCTTGATTTGTATTGGTAGAATTCTCCATTTTGTTATTATTTTTTCAGAGGATATTGGATAATTCAAATCATCCGTATTCTGTGATATCACCCGTCATTTATCAAATAGCCAGAATATTTAGCTAAGAAAAATATGCCCAGCCAGAAACACCTGGTGTCACACAAATCACCATGAGATGGGTGGCTCAAGGGGAAGGAACCACTTTTGACCTAATGCATTAAAAAACCTGTATCTAGAACAGTATCAGGAGATGTCCAAAGCCCTGTTAGGGGGACTGTGGCTCTTGGCTACCTTGAAAATGAGCTGGTGGCTCAGAGCCAAGGGCCATCTTAGCAAAAGATGGCTAGAGAGAAAGGATCTGCACAGGCATCTTAAGTTCTGTGAGTTCTTTTTTTTTTTTTTTTAAATATTTATTTTTTAGTTCTCGGCGGACACAACATCTTTGTTTGTATGTGGTGCTGAGGATCGAACTCGGGCCGCACGCACACCAGCCAAGCGCGCTACTGCTTGAGCCACATCCCCAGCCCAGTTCTGTGAGTTCTTAAGGATGCTTCTGTAGTATCAGTTTCTACTGATGACTCCCTTCTCTGGGCCTCTAATCCTACCCTCAAGGATGGCGGAATGTCTACCTTCAGCTCCTTTCCTGGTTATGCTCCCAGAAGCTAACCTTCTTGAGGCCTTGATAGTAACTGCTTCCTTCCCACATTCTGGCCACTGAAAGTGCGTGGACTTGAGGGTGTCAGGAGGCTGAGCCATGTGATGGGGACCTCTGAGGAAATGGAAGTGTCCCTGGGGGCAGCTGGTCAATCAGAGGCACATCCCAGTTCTGGTGGGGCATAGAGGGGCTCAGTGTCCCAGCCTGGGAAGGTCAGAGAATACTTACTGATCTGAAGCATACTTACTGGTCTGTAAAACATTAGGAGAGACTTGGATGGGAGGAGCTGTGTGAGTGCAAATGACTGTCATCATTATGACTTCTGGGCAAGAGAGGACCTGCAACCACAACCCTGCCTTTTGCCAGGAACAGCCCCACCTTAGAGAGTTACAGAAGGAAGCCAAACTCGAGGAAGCTACCCATGTCCTCTTGTTTCTGACTCATTACCTGTGTAATCTTCTTCATCCTCGAGCCCCTCAGCCTGGGACAGCCACTTAGCCGCCTTGGGTGGCTCCAACTGTGGGGTTGAGAGCTCCAGCATCCGCGAGCGGGACTGATGGGAACTGAAGGTATGGTAGGGGTGCTCCGCTGTGCCATATAAAATGAGGCTCCACTCTTTCAACTTCCCTGGAAGGCAACAGACCCACCGAGTTATTTCCAGGAAGCTCTTGATACACCTGTGTGCTCCTTTACCTGTGCACAGGCCTCCATCGCTGTGGCCTATGGCTTTCACTGCCTGCTCACCTACTAATCAGGTGTACCTCTACCACCAGGCCACATACTGCTCTCTCTGTATGTGCCACTGCTGCAAGCCAGCACTCCTGGACTCTTGTGCTATTGAGCTGCCCTATGCTTCTGTCTTTGCTGGTGGTGGGGGTGGGGTGTTGGTAGGGGTAATGGTGTTTTTGAATTATACTCTCCACCCTCCTGGAGAGTGTCTTTGGCTCCTCTGGTCTCACAGCAGATTCTCTTGATGCTGCCTCCCCTACAAATGGCGATAGCAACTTGTCCCCCTTGAGATGTTCAGTGGTAACCTGGGTGTCAGGCTGGCTGGGAGCTTTGTCTCATAACCTCCAATTGTGATCACTAGATTGTATTGAGGGGCCCTGCAACTTGGAACTTCAACTCTAGAGCACAGAAGACTTGGTCTTGTGCTTTCCTCCACAGCCAGCCCAGGGCAGTATTAGGGATAGTATTGCTGGTACAAACTCAAAAGTCTACAGAGGTTGAGTGTAGGGGGAACATGCTTGCAAAGAGGAGGATGAATGATACATATGCCAGGCTCTGCTGGGGAATTCTCGGTAGACAGGCCTGGGGAGGCAGCCAGTCTGTGATGGGAGTGGTGCGGACACTGCTCTGCTTATAGCCTCCATGTGGAAATGGCAGCTCGTGTGATGAGGTTGGCTCAGCTATAAAGAGAAGTGGGAAATCTGGCCTGTGATTTCCAGGTGAACTGCTGATGTCATAAAACACATGACAGATGTGTGACATGTACTTGTGGGCAGGCTCAGCCACATGTGGCTGGTTTAGGTCTCCTTTTCTTGTGATAGTGTCCCCTGCATTCAGGCAGGGCCTCTATGTTAAGAAGGTCCTTACCATCATTCTTACCTGAGGGGCCAGAGTGATCTGCCCAAGGACACACTGCTCATGCCAACAGGACTCTGCTGCCTGGGCTCTCAGAGTCTATTTATAACTGAATTAGCTCCAGACAAGATGCTCTCGTACCCACCATGAATGACCTTGATGAATCCTCACCGTGACCAGCTATGATCAATGCTTTTGCCAGCTGCTTATCCGTGTCAGCTGGGAACATCGCTAGCTTTCATCTCCTTTTCAGTCCTGAGGTTTCTTGCCAATCAGGATGCTTTAGGCAAGAAAACGTATCATGATGATTCTTTGATATGTATGGTGTTTTTACTGTCACTCACTCTGCTCATCTCAAAGACTCCCATCTCTGCTCCATGGCAGGCGGAGAACTGCCTACAGACAGTTTTTGCAACGTGGGCAGCTCTGCCACAATCAACTTTATCTTTTGCTCCAATTCTGGGAATCTCTTAGACTCTTTAAATCCAAATCAGAGGACTCCGGCTCATCAACATTCCACAGGCCTGTGGGCGCAAACCATAGAGTCCTAGGTAGGTGGGCTGAAGCAACGGCCAGAACTGGTCCTATAGCTCACCAGTCCAAGCTCAGTAGACTTTGATCTAGTTACACCATGTGGCACATTAGAAGCACTGTTTTAACTATTGCCCTAGGTGACTAAGGTACCAGATTCCAAAGCTTCCAGCCCCTAAACTGCCAGTTATCATTTAAATAGCCCCCCAAAATTCCAGTGTTGGAAACTTAAGCCCCAAATTCATATTAACAGTAACTTGGAGGTGGGGCCTCTGGGAGGTAATTGAGATTAGCTTATCTCATGAGGATAGGATCCCATAATGATATTTATAGGAAGAAGAAGATATATTCCATGTTTGCATAAAAATAGACTCTACTTTATTTATTTTTTTTTTTTTTTAAAGAGAGAGTGAGAGAGGGAGAAAGAGAACTTTTTAATATTTATTTATTTTTTATTTATCAGCGGACACAACATCTTTGTTTGTATGTGGTGCTGAGGATCGAACCCGGGCCACACGCATGCCAGACGGGCGCGCTACCGCTTGAGCCACATCCCCAGCCCAGACTCTACTTTAAATATAATTAAAAAGAAATAAATAAAAATAAAAAATAAAATAAAAAAGAAAAAGAAGAGATATTTGAGCCATCATGCTTGCTCTGTTTCATTATGTGATGTCTTTTGACATGTTATGATGCAGCAAGAAGGTCCTTCCCAGAGTCAGCACATGCTCTTGGACTTCCCAGCCTCTAGAACCAGGGGCTTAATAAATAAACCTCTGTTCATTATAAATTACTCAGTCTTAGGTGTTTTGTTATAGCAACGGAAAGCAGACTAAGACACTGCCCTGAATCAGAGCCTATACTGCCTGAACCTCTCCTGACCTGGCCAGCATCAGAGGATGTAGGCAAGGTCCTTCGACTTGAAAAAACATTCCCAAGCAGACCATTTCTTAGTACATGAGCTTCCAATAGGCGTAGTTCTTTTACATGCATGGTGGCCCATTTCTCTAACATGCTTCCTAACCCGGATCGCACATTTGATAATGGTAACATAGGAGGTGACTCATGCAGTTGCAGGCACAGAAAACAGTCATGGAGATGAGTCTTCATCCGTCCTCAAATCCTCAGGATCAAATTAAAGCTGCATTTCAAAACCACAAAGGAATCTGGGCTTTTTAACCACTGAGTGATGAACGGTGATTAAGGGGGGAGTGTAACGACACAAGGACAGAGGCCACGGGCTCTGTGGGCTATAATTGGAGTTGAAATTTATTTCAGCCCTGGAGGGTATTTTCAAATACACCCAACAAAGGCCTACTCACTGAGATTAGGTTCTTATTTTTAGATCTAGTTTTGGTAAAACAAACAGAAGGGTCTGCTCCACACTCAGGATGCATGGTGTTCCCCATGTGGAGGGAGAGAGGGAGAAGAAAGAATCCCAGCACCAGCAGCAGGGCCACCTCTGGGGAGGGAGCTGGAAACGAGGCTGGGCCCAGAAACGGAAAAGACACTTTGCTTTTAGTATATTCCCTTAGGGACTGATTGTCTGTTTGTTTTTAATATTTATTTTTAATATTTTATTTTAATGTGGTGCTGAGGATCGAACCCAGTGCCTCATGCATGCTAGGTGAGCACTCTACCACTGAGCCACAACCCTAGACTGGACTGATTGTTTTTTAAAGCCATAAGCATGTACTGTATTACCTGTTCACATATATAAACTTAATAAAAAATTAAACTGCAATGAAAAAAAATCTATCGACAAAGCTGTTGCATAGTTAAAAAAACACTAAAAAGTAGTAGTTGTCAAAGCTTTTATGTTTCTGATAAGTAATATACAAAGATAGTTCCAAATCCAAAAGTATAAAAGGGAATACAGTGGAATTCTCTCTCCCATCCCCACCCCATGGGTGACCACGGTGACCTACTCCCTGTGTATCCCTCCAGAGGTATTTTTTTCTTCTTACTCAATACAAATGTGAACATATATCCTGCCCTGTCCTTTTTATTAACACATCTCATAGCACTTTCTGAACCTTGCTTTTCCCATTAAAGAATCATTCCCTTGCTGTACCAGGGACATGTAGCATTGCTTACCTAAATAAATCCCCACCGAGGGGCATTTAGGTTGTTTTCAGACTTTTGCAATTACAGACAGTGCTGTCACCTTGTAACCTTCGCTGCAAACTTGGTCATGCAAAGAAGGATTCAATGAGGGAGAGAGATCAAGGGCTCTGGAACAACAGTATCTGAATGCTGTCTCTGTCCTCTATTCGCTGGGTGACCTTTGGGAAAGTGACTTCATCTCTGTTCTTCAGTATCTACCTCTAAAGAGTAGGGGTAGTAATAATTCTTCCTTATAGAGTTGTCTGGGACATTAAACAATTAATGATAACAAAGCACATGAAACAGTGACTGGCATCCAAGTGCTGCCTCCTGTGTGTTTGTTAAATAAAATCTGAAGACCAGATCATTTTGTATGTTTGTAAGAGGACCTTCAGGTCACATTCACAGAAGCAAGACCAGGCATTAAAAGGGGCATGTTCTTCCACACTGGGGACCATGGTTGGGATTGTCAACCCAATAACTCAGAGAAGTTAACTTCACATTTCTCTTACGTGAGAAGTTGAGCATCTTCTCATATAATTAAGAGCTAGACCCCTTCCTGATTTGATAAAATTTGAAGCTCAATTTACCAAAATTATTTGCTGGGAACAAATGATGAGTTTTCAAAAGATGCCTAAAAGTACATTGTAGCCATGCTCATGGCAAGTCCAAGGGGCATGAGAAAGTGTTTTGCTCACATCTGGCTTTTATTTTTGTTCCTTTTACATGCAAGATATTTATCAGAGCTGGGCGTGGTGGAACACACCTGTAATCTCAGTGGCTCAGGAAGCTGAGGCAGGAAGACTGCAACTCAAAGCCAGACTTAGCAATTTAGCGAAGACCTAAGCAACTTAGCAAGACCCTGTCTCAAAATGAAAAATAAAAAGGGAAGGCTGGGGATATGGCTTAGTGGTTAAATGCTCTGGGGTTCAATCCCTAATACCCGCCCCTCCAAAAAAAAAAAAAAAAAAAAAAAGATATTTCTCAGAGCCTGTGAGGGCCACGTAGTGTGTTAACAAGCTGCAGAACAGAGCTGGTTCCCTGAAGGCAGGGGGCTCGAGGCAATGCCTTCACCTACCTGGAAATCCCACCTTTCCTAACAAGCAGGATCTGGAAACAGGTCCTCAGGTTGTGGTTTAGATAATGACAATTTCTCTCTCTGTCTCTGTCTCTCTCTCATACTTAAATACTCTTTTCTCGCTTTCTCTACCAAGGGAGTCACTATTTTCCCTTGCTTTCCTAGGACATAAAAAGAATCATTCCACATTTATGGCATTGAGTGTATGGCATAAAATGTACGGCATGAGTTTGAAGTATGACTTGAAGTTATTTTCCTCTAGTTATAAAAGGAGACAAATTATTAAATATTGAAACAAATAAAGAAGAAGGTACAAATCATCCATAGCTCCGGCGGCACACTTTCTTCTGGGCTGTTTTCTCTGCGAGTGCGTTTTCTCCCCTCAGCATTGCACCACATTCATTAGGTTCAGAAGCTGTCCTACTTGTTTACTTGCTCATTGTTTTGGGGCAAAATGTCTTTTTTAGCTGGTGCATTAGCTTCAGTATGTGACAAATTTCTGGCACATAGTAGGTGCTGAATGTTTTCTAAATGAATGAATTAATATTTTAAAATATTAATTTTTGGAGAAAGGAAAACATTTTGCCATATAAATGTAACTGTTCCCCCCCCCCCCTTTCTGATACTGGGGATTTTTAACCCAGAGGCATTACAGCCTTTTTTGAGACAGGATTTCCAAGAATGTAACCATTTCATTAATCAATCTCTTATCATGGATCATACCAGAACATTTGTTCCACTTTCCTACTTCATTTAAGAAAATATATACACTTGCCAGAAATATCATTTCCTACAGTTTGGACTACTTTCTCAGGATAGAGTCTGACGAACAACGGGGTCAGAGAAGAAGATACGGCTGGGCTCTTAACACGTACTGCCAAATGGCTACACCACAGCATTTGTCATCACTGGACCCTTGACTCCAAAGCAGACAAGGGACAGAGCACAGGCCATCTAGGGGAATCGGTTCCTTTACAAGAATCACATCTCCACATGGTCAACCCCAGCCCCAGCTGCAGCCCTAGCTTGACTGAGTCAGCAGGGTCAGTCACCAACGACTTAGCAGAGCAGATCAAAGCGGAGGCACAGGGAGGAGCTGATATGAAGCTCTGGTCTTCAGGGGTCCCTGTCCTCATAAAAAATCAACACAGTCCCTCAGCTCTGGCATCCTGTGCACAGGCACCAGAATGAGGTTCCCCAGGCCAGCTCCCTCCACCCTTGGTCACTCCCGAGGCTAGACTCTAGCTGGGAAGATGAGACCTGTGGATATGGAAGTTTTTTTTTTTTTTTTTTTTTTTTTTAAATTAATTTCTTCTTTTTAGTCATATACAAGGAAGAGGAGAAGGCAGACCACATCCAGGGCCACCCCAGGCCCCACCAGAGTCAATGATTAACAGAAATGCCACCCAGAGGCAGGAGGATTGCACAATGTTGGCCTTGCTTTGGACAAAACATTCAAGAAGAATGTATTGCCGTTCAAGATGTGCGGCAAGCCTGGTCAAGTTTACTGTGACAAAAACTCGACTAGTATCGTGAATTCTTTACTTTATAGGAGGGGTTCTTAAAAGATGTCCAAATCCAAATTCTTTCACTTTTTTTTTTTTTTTTTTTGGCCATGAGATTCCTGAGACTGTAGAAGAAAGAACTGCAAATCCACCTGCTTAAACCCCGCATGTCAGCAGTGAAGCCCGGGTGACTGTGATTTCCAGAGGCAGAGGATAATCCGCAGCTAATGCCATGTGAGGCTGCCAATAAAGGGCTTTATCGTCATTCACTATCTTCACTGCAGCATGTCCCCTCAATGAATTAAATTCCTAATGAACAAACAGGATTATTCCTATTATTCAAGAAAGAACCAGAATTAAGGAAAGTCTAAGGTTGAGTTTGCCAATAGGAAAGAGCCAGCAGTAATCAAGCTTTTCTCTGCCTAGCATTTTGAATTAAGAATTAAAGGTCCTTGAGAGGGGAAGTTACAACTGGAGACAAAGAGCGTAGGGGTGGGGGAAAGGTCTGGCTGGATGAAAGACTATGAGCTAATACTTTGAATTCCTAGGTTTTTCTGGCCATAAGAGAAGTTATTAACAATAAAGAATTTATCAGTTCTCCACCTGCACCCCCATACCATGCAGGAAGACTTTATCTGAAGCAGTAAATGAAGAAAGGCCTAGAAAAATCAAGTAAATATGTTCCAGCCTAACGCTCTGGTGGAAGGATTTTCCTTCTGAGTCCAGGGAACCAGTCACCGGAGGGCTATATTCAAGCCACAAAGTTTAAGGTAGAATTTTGGGCATAAGAAATGAAGAAGGTTTCCCCTCCATCTATTTATAAAGTACATGTAAGAACACTTTAAAAGGGTGAATTTTATGGTATGTGAGTTATATCTCAATAAAGCTGTTATTATACACATACACAGAGAAATGCCAGCATTTACTCAATAAACTTAACCCACAATTAAAAGTGCACTTTAAGTCCACATTATGGCAAGTAAGAGGATAAAGGGAATCTAGGAAATGACTTGGAAAGGAGGATAAGGAAGAGTGTGTACCCCACCCTCCGCCCCACACACCCTTAGAGACAGAAGAAAGGAGACAAGGAAGTGTCTTCCTTGTGTTCCTGTAGCCATAAAACCCCAGATAGATGGTATTTCAAATGCCAGAAAAGGGATCCCAGAATGTTAAGCTCCTGTTTTTATTTGGGTAAGGTACAGAAACAAAGACAGTGGTTTCCTCTTATCTGTGGGGGTATGTTCCAAGATCTCCAGCAGATGCCTGAAACCACACATAGCACGGAACCTCTAAATACCATGATTTTCCTGTACATGCACAACATACATTCAATGCCTTTTCCATCTTAACTAATCACTTCTTCCTCACTGTGGCTATAGCTTCTGCAGTTTGAGGTCTGACTGCAAAACTAGTATGAACTTATTTATCCTTTTCATAATATCACAGATACAAAATTTGTTCTTACTGTGGATCACAGCAACCTCAGCATACACTTTTTCTTTTTTTCCCTATTAAATTGAGAACTTTCACCTTTATACTTAAAAAAAAAAAAAAGCACTTACTGGTTTCTCTTTGGCAAATACAAATTGCTAGCATTATTATTCTTACACTTTAGGGCCATTATTAAGTAAAATAAAAGTTACTTGAACACAGCCCTATGATAGCAAGATACTTGATCTGGTAACCTAAATAGCTAATATCTGTAGTGGATCCACTGGGGAAAGAGATAATTCATATTCTGAGCTGGATGAGTAGGACAACATGAGATTTCATTATCCTACAGAAACACATGCAATGTAAAGTTAATTTTTCTTTTGATTCCATAAATTTTAGGTAACTAAAACCATAGAAATCAAAACTGTGGAAAAGTGGGGAACTACTATATTCATATAGTAAAAAACAGTACAGTGAACAATGCACAGCATGGCACTTTTCCTAATAGCATCTACAAGGTTAGGGAACACAGGAATACCATTTTTAAATATTTTTCTGTTTTTTTCAAAGTAATATGTTAATAGTTTGAAAAGTCAAACAACGGTCCAAGGTTTATAACAGAGGATGTCACACAGTTCTTTGCTTCAGTCCTTTCTACTTCTTGGAATCCTGCTACCCCCACCACATACAGTCTCTTTTACATTTTAATCCAGTTTTTCTAGCATTTACCACCCCATTAAAAATGTCCATGTGAGGGATATAGCTGGGGATATAGCTCAGTTGGTAGAGTGCTTGCCTAGCATGCACAAGGCCCTGGGTTCAATCCTCAGCACCACAGGGAAAAAAAATCATATGCTATGTCCCAGTCTCTCAATTTGAGACATCATTTGATGACTTCTTAGCCAGCAAGCAGAGAATCCAGTTCTCTTAAGCCATCGCACACATACATCTCCCCCATTCTTCCTCCAATACATAATTTCTTAATGGGTCAATATTTAGCATCTTCTCCTACTTTTGATTCATTTTCTGGGGGGTTTATCAAGTTTATTTTATAACTTATCTACTGAATTATTATTATTATTGTTTGAGATAAGGTCTCACTGTGTTACTCAGGCTGGTCTCTAACTCCTGGGTTCAAGTGATCTTCCTGCCTCAGCCTCCCCTCAAGCTAGGACTACAGGTGTATGCCACCTGGCCTGGTTTGAACTTTTAATTTTTGCCTCCTATTTAAACATTTTAAGGCATTTTTTTGGTTCTCCTGATGTTCATTTAAAAAATGCTGCAGCCTGTTCCTGTTTCGACAAAGTATTTTCTCTTCCCAGAGGATGACAGAGTTGTTGGAAGTTTCCTTTTGCTGTCTGAATTGCTCCTTTCCCTCCAAGTTTATTCTTCTGTGAGAGTTTGTCTACTTTAATGCTGAGTAATTTCCTCCAATGTCTGGTGATTCTTGGGCATTCTTTCACATTTAGTAGGGAGGCACCAAAAAGCTAATTGGAAGTTCTGTGTGTTCCTGGAAAATGAAAATGTGCTTTTTGTTTGTTTATTCATTTTGTATACAGCCAACTTGCTAGCTTATATGAGAAAGGAAATGTTAGAGTATACCAGTTGGCTCTGATGTAAATAACATTTGCATGGTAAACGTAAACATTTTCCATTGAAAGCAATGTAGGTCTGATGAAAATGTAATATCTTTAAAGTGCTAAAATAAAAAAAAATACTACTAAGCCCCAAATTTATATCCAGTGAAAATACCATTCAAATAAAGGTTGAAACAAAGATGTTTTAAAATAAATCAAAGCTGAGCAAATTCATTACCAACAAACCAGCATGATGAGAGATTCTTTAAACTGAGGCAAAATGACCAGATGATAATCTGGATCTACAGGGAATAAGAAAGAGTATTGAGAATGGCAAATGTATAGGTAAACATTGAAGAGTAGCTTTTTTATTTCTTCATTTATTTAAAAGACTGTTTCATCAACACCCCCATAATAGGAAATTTACAATGTACCCAGAGGTAGAATAGATTCCAGAGCACAAATGAGGGAGTGGGGGATGGAATCACAGGGCCACCAGGTTCTATCCTCTGTGAAGTGTGAAACTGTCCAGTCCCACGGGAGGCTTGAACCCAGGGGGTGCTCTGCCACTGAGCCACAGCCACAGCCCTCTTTTAAAATTTTGAGATAGGGTTTCATTAAGTTGCTGCGACTGGCCTCAAGCTTGTGATCCTTCTGCTTCAGCCTCCTCAGTCACTGGGATTACAGGCGTGTGCCATTGCACCTGGCCCTTCAATCTTAATTTTAAGTAAACTGCAAAATTTTAAGGGTTGCATATTGTAATCCAGAGAGCAACCACTCAAAGGAAGGCTGAAAAGCTAATAGACGAAATAAGATGGAATTCTGAAAAATACTTGCTTAAACAAAAGTAGGGCAGGGAAACAGAAATTGAGTATCTTACTTTTTAAACAGTGTTGGATTTAGTTTTGATGATCCTGGACTTTGAACTTTCGAATTTGTGTTCTTGAGTTGGCAGAAAAATTTCCATTCTTGTTATATGCTCTTGGGATTTGATATCAAGGATATATTGGCTTTGTCAAAGTATTTGGGGGCTCTTTCCCTCTTTTCTTACTATCTAAATAGTTTACGGAATATTGACATCACTTCTTCCATTTCAGTGTTTAGTAGATATGCCAGTGAATCTATCTGGCCGTGAGTTTTCTTTTAAATTATAGAATCAATTTAATTTTTATTTTAATTTTTATTTCAACCTGTTTCAATTTTGCTAAATTGTATTTTTTTCTTGAAATTTGTTCATTTCACTTAAGAGGGCATTTTTGGTCACAAATTGTTTACAATATCCTCTTAATTATTTTAAAACTTATGAGATCTATAATCATGTTCTCCTCATTTCATTCCTGAAATTATATAGTATTCTTAGTTTTTCCTTAATTGGTCTTCTTAGAGTCTTATCAATTTTCCCAAAGAACCAATTTGTGGCTTTGTTGATTTTGTATACTTATGTTTATTTTCTACTTCTTTAATTTTTGCTATTTTAAAAAATCTTTCTGTGTTCTTTGAATTTATGTGGTTGGTCTTTTTATATCAGCTTAAGTTGGATATTTAGCACTATACTTAAATTAGAAATCAAAATCAGAAAGGTAACTGTCTCACCTGATTTTAGAATGTCACAATGGACAATTTAGATTTAATGGACCTAATGGAAATCGTTCCCAAGAACACACTGGCTTTTTTTTTTTTTCCAGTACTGGAGATTGAACCCATGAACATTCAGAGCAACATCCCCAGTCCTTTTAAAATTTTATTTTGTTTTGAGACAGGGTTCTGCTAAGTTGCTCAGGCTGGTCTTGAACTTGTGATTCTCCTACCTCAGCCTCCTGAGTAGGCAGGATTACAGTCAGGTGCCACTTATGCCCATACACTCTCACACTCCATTTTCTTTCTTTTTCTTTCTTTCTTTTTTTTTTTTTTTTTTTTGTGGGGGGGATCAGGGATTGAATCCTGGGGCGCTTAACCACTGAGGCATCCCCAGCCCTTTTTTGTATTTTATTTAGAGACAGGGTTGCTTAGGGCCTTGTTAATTTGCTGAGGCTGGCTTTGAACTCATGATCCTCCTGCCTCGGCCTCCAAGTCACTGGGATTAAGGTGTGCACAACTGCGCCCAGCCACATAAGCTTTTCAAACAAAAATGTGATGTTCAAATTTTCTATTCTTATGGATCTTTGCTGTTTTATCTACCAAATATATTTGAGGCACACTATATAACCTTGTTGTGTGTGTTTATCCTTTCTTTGTACTTTTAAAAAATTTTTGCTTTATATATTTTAAGGCTCTATTATGAATTACATATAAGATTAGAAGTGGAACTTACGGAATTGAACCAAACTTTTTATCAATATGCAGGGATCCTCTATATACTGATCCATGGAGCTACACACATGGCTCTTTTTAACCATAACATTTCTATTTGTCTGATGTTACTATAACTATCCAGCTTTCTCACAGTTATTATTTGGTTCATATATCTTTTCCTGTTCGCTTAATTTTTCATTTTTCTCTTTTCTCATGTTTTAGATAGTTTTCTTACATATAGTTATAATAGTTCCAGCAGGAAGTAGACAGCATAATTGAAGTAGAATAATCCAAGGATCTTTCAATAAATGGATTATTTACAAGGTGTGAGCTAAGCCAAAGGAAGCTACAAAGGATGATGTGTTCCCTGGGGCTAGTGTTTCCGCAAACAAGTGGGAATGGCGGGAGCCTTGAGGGATGCTGGCTGCTGGAGCACTGGGAGAATAACTAACTTATAAATTACAGCTCCATCCTCCATCCACTTTCCTGCTGGAAGGTCCCCCCTTGCTAAACTCAACCACAAATAAGGGGCAAGGTCAGCTCCCCGGAGTGGAGAACGCATCTGCCGGGTAAATGGAATATGTCTGGCACAACAGCAAACGCATTTAAAATAATATGACAATCTTTGTGTTTTAAGCGGAGCGATCACTCTACTTTTCTTTGTTGAAATGACTGCTGTTGTTGTTTGGGCGTTTCAGTGCTGGGGACTGAACCCAGGGCCTTCTGCATACACTCCACCACTGATACCCCCATGCACTCATCACCCCTATGGTTGGCCTTCTAACAGCCTGTTTTCTGTGTTTCAGTTCTGCCTTTTCAGTTTCTTTCTCTTCCTTGGGTGCCTTTGAAGTCCCAGGTGCTAAGAGACTCTGCACCTGAGGTGGGCCCCACACACTTGCAAATGCCCCAAAGTGAGAGCTGGCCCCATTATTCCAGGTACTTCTTTGGCTCTTTGGTTATCAACATTTCTACTATTATTCAAAATTCTTTTTGGTGGTAGGCAGGTTTCAAGTTTCTTGATCTTTTGAATTGTTCACAATATCTTTTAACATTGTAATTTTTTTGTTTGGGGTAATTTGTTGAACTTTAGAAAAAAAAATGTTTAAATTACCTTTTACTTAAAAAAAAAAATTCCAAACAGAATAATAAGAAAATCAAAGCATAAGCAAACTGGGAATTAAAAAAAAAAAAAAAAAAAAGAAAGAAAGAAAGAAAGAAAAAAGAGAAAAAGAAATTTTCAATATTATGGAGAGAAAATTTAAGATTATTTTTGAAAAAGAATCTATAATGACATTAAAATTGTTTGATATCCAAGCAACCAAAGAAATACCAAGTGCCATGTGCAACATGGCTAGAGCTTTGTAAAATGTTAGGGTGAGAGAAAAAAGCCTGAATGGAAATACAGAGATATTTTTGAATCTGACGTGTTTCTCAAAATAAGTTGTATTACTTATGTTCAAAAATTAAATGCATTCACATTTTCTGGGGTGGGTCTGGTTGTTGGAATGCTGACCAAGACGGGCAGCAGGAATCCTGAAGCACCCTTTTGTCCCTAAATTCTGACAGATGACACTAAGAAAGGCATTGCAGGAGAGCTTTTCCTCTTCCCTATGCCTATTTTTTTATTCTCATCAACATTAAGTATTTTATTTGCAGGAATAAATATGAGGAAAGGTCAATCTCATCTTTTTGTTACATTCGCTATCAGGAGAAACAGAACTGATATTATGACCCTCACATATGCACAGAAGCAGCTGAGTTTCTACCTAAATATGGTGAGTTGACCTGTCTTATTCTTGAACTAGGAGAGTTTGAGGGGAAAACATTCTGCAATGATCCCTTGAAAGAGAAGAAGGGGCCAGGTGGTAACCCAGCGAATTAAGAGGCTAAGGCAGTAGGATTGCAAGTTGGAGGCTAGCCTCAGCAACTTAGTGAAGCCCTGTTTCAAAATAAAAAATAAAAAAGCGCTGGAGGTGTAGCTCAGTGGCTAAATGCCCCTGGGTTTGATCCCTAATGCAAAAAACAAAAACAAAACAAAACAAAAAACAAAGAGTAAAAGATAGGAAATGTGATCAACTACAATATTAATGCAAATAGAGCTAAAAATGGAACTTTCTGACAGCCATGCGCATGGCGACTGTTTGAAAATGGGACCAAGTTCTTCAGTGCTGTATCCAAGGAAGCAGGAGTGACACTCTATAATCACACTTTCCAGAAATAAGAATTTAGTGAAAAACTTTAAAGCTGGCACAGAAGGTTTGTGCTTCAAATTTGTCATCCCTTTTAGCATTGAGCACAAGATAGATTGAGTCATCATCGAACATGGATTGCCAAATTTTAACTCTTATCTTGGAAATGAAGTTTAGCTCAAAACAGATGTCAATAAAGCAGAGGTCAACAAAGCTTGCAGTAAAATGAGAACAGTTACGCTTGTGGGCAGAGAGACGTGTATGAGAGAACCACCACCAATGGAAACTGAGGAATCATGGAACGCTTTATGATGAAAAATGGAAAATCCATCACACAGGAGAGGCTAATTCCTTCCCGCTTTAACTGATTATTAAACATTTCACTCAGGATGCACAGCCAAAAATAGAGTCGATTAAAATTACATGAGCTTTTGATTTAAATAAGGCTCATGCTTGCATGCACGTTTGCTCATCCAATCATTCAAAACAACGACTTATGAAACATGTTCTCAGTGCTGTGCTGTCAGGGGAGAGAGACAGAGACCTGTCGGGGCTTCCAAAGGCCATGGCGGAGTCACAGTGGACCAGTTCTACCCATGATGCTTTTGATATCTATTCCTGTGCAATATTTCCCAGAGATGATCAAGGCTCTTGTCCAATCTGCCACCTGAACCTGTGTTTTAGCCCAGGTTCCCTAGAAGATGAGGGTCTGAAGTAAAGCTGAGGCTGCATTGGGAGGTGCCATCAAGGCGATGAGACTGAGGGGGAGAAGGGGACAAAGGTGAGGTGGCGGGTTTCAAGCTGAACCAAACAGAAAGCAGGTGGCCTGGGCAGGGAAACTGACCTCATGGGACACTGTGCCTTACACTGTCTGCTGGAATGAGCTTTCTCTCCTCCCTGTCTTTGGGCAAACCTTTTGGGCAGTTAGATACTGAGGAGGCCAGGTGTCATGCCTCACCTGGAAGTGAAGAGACAAAGCCGGAGCCTTGTCAGTCCCGCTGGGCTGACCCCTGGAGCTCCTACCTGGGCAGGAACAAGGGCAGCCGTGTCACAGCCTAGTCTGTATCTGTGGAAGAGCCCAGAAGAGGAAATGAGGGCCAGACCTCCCCATGGGGCCAGAGGTGAGGCCCAGGTAGGGAGTGGGCAGGGCTGGGGCTGGGCTAATCTGTGGAGGCACATCAGGAGTCTAGTGAGATATTTAGGGAGTAAAACATCATCAATGCGCCTGCTTCAAGGTATAAATCATAAACGATCATGAGCAATGTTTGAAAAGAACCTATTTCCCTAGGTTTTCTGTAGTCTTCTATTCAAGTGAGTGCAGCAACTTCATATATAACAGCAGGAGGCACAGTTGCAAAATTTGGTAAAATTATTGGTACATGTAGTTGATTCTGGAGAACTTTAACATCAAGAAATAATTATTGGTGTTGACATCATGTGCACTATGGACAAAGGTTATAATCCTAAAACCTCTGAAATTCTTCAGAGAGGATTTGTTATATAAAGCTTTCCTATATTTGAATTTCCAGCAGACTCAGGGACATATATGCCATCATTCCCACTATATATGTGCAGAAACTGGGACCGAGAAATTTCATGACTAGACCAGTTGGAACCCAGGCTACACCTGCCAGAGGCTCTGTTCTGGGCTCACTCACATCACCATTCCAAACCCCAAACCCCCAGCAGTGACTTCAGTGTACCCAGCAGCCTGCTCACCTTCCCACTGCCCACTTCTCCTTTCAGTCAGGTCAACTGGACCCTGCTTTAGGTTTAGTCTTCCTAATGTATCTCTGCCTCTCTCTCCACAGCTTACAAAAGCGTTACCATTCTGAGTGGACCTCTTTGATCTTGCCCAGCTTCGACTTTCAAGTTCATGGGAAGGAGAGAACCAAAGACAGGGTTCCAGGGAAGTGAACAGGAGGAGTCAGGTGTACCGGGCTGAGCTCCAAAGAAAGCCAAGATGTGTGGGAACCGCTTTAATAGCCTTGACCCTGGGGAATGTGCCCAAGTGCAATACAAAAGCCAGTGGGAAGCCAGTGCAAAATCCTGGTTTATTATCTTCTCAGAGCAGTTTGGAAACAAAGCTGGTGATAAGCAAATTTTTGTTTGCTTTGCTTGCAAAGAAAAAAAAAATGTTGCTTAAGGAGAAAAAAGGAAGCACAGAGACATACCTGCTGAATTCTGAGAGCCTAGAGTTGGCCAGTTAACCCAGGGCGAGCCAGTTTGCCTTCACAAAATCCTGGATTCTATTGTTTTCAAATTCCTGGTTTTTCCTGAAGTCAAAGCCAATTTAATTTTCCTCAAAGGCACATGGATAGGTCTCTACTAGTGGCACTTGGGCTGGAATTCCCCACAAGGCCCATGAACCCATTCCTAACTTGTGCAAGGGTGGGAAGAGGTAAGAAAAAGGACCTGAGGGTCTGTGACAACCTAATTCAGGTGGCACTAGAAACCTGCCTCCTATCAGGGGCTCATAACGTGCTCATGATTGAGTTAGTCCTAGCCACAAGGTCTCCCAGTCTGAAATTGGTAGAGCTGGTATTGGGGCCCACACTGCGGCCCCAAGGACAGAATGCCACTCACATTCTGGTATTTGTTTTGCAATCTTAGAACTTCTGTTTGTTGGCCTGCTATTGTGATACCTACCTTCCTGTGTTTCAATTTGTATTTTCTTTGATTTATTACAAAGATTAAATATCTTTCAATGATTGGTTATTTGTATTTTGTATGAATGGCTCTTTGCCTATTCTTCTAGTGAGGTGTTACAGGGAGCAGGCCGTCCCTGCTCTGAGTTACCCCATGTTGTAGAGAATAGTAATTTGACATGAGCTACTGCATTTTGAATTCAAGTGTGAAGGCAGAGTGATGTGATAACTGGACAATAGATGACCACTAGACATTGGACACACAGAACTTACTGAACAACACCCAGATGCACAGCACAATCATAAATTATAAACTGATACAGTAATAGTGCTAACAAAAAATGACCCCTGTGAGCTTAATGAATTAAATCAGAAGCACACAGATGCCTGGGCATATCAAACACAATATCAGAGAAACCACACCTGACTCTGAGCTCACCAAACACATCAGACCACTGAATGATGCAACTCTCTTCTGAAACACATAAAAGGAAGGACACGTACGATAGCGGTATAGCCACACATTGACCCTGTCACCTGGTCACTTATCAGAACCTTTGCCCAGGACCATCGCCACAGCAATTCCAACTCTGTATTGGGCTTCAGTTCAATACGATTTCTCCTGTCTGTGGTGACAAATGGACCACTTTGAATTGACACTTGCAGCTGGCACTGTGAAACCACCTGTCCTTAGGACACTCCCTCTACTCTGCCATGTGAACTGGTGGGATAAAACCCTTATGTGACCACCTGCAGTGACTCTTTGCATTTGTACCTGCTCTTTGCCTTTGTGCATGATCCTGAAACCCTGTGGCCTTCTTAGCCTTTCTGTAACTTACATATATATAATTGTATGAAACAAGATGTGTGACTTGATTGTTATAGATATTGGTAATTAAAATTGAAATGGAGTAAAATAACTTGTGATTGCCTCAGTCATAACACCTATGAATATTTTCAGTGAGTTAAAGCTGATTAAAGTGATACAGCTTGTGTATTTGTTATTCAATAAATCCTGACACTGTAGAAAGACATAAACATGACAGGTCTATCTTAATAGCATGGTTTGTCACAACAGATCTTTAAGTATTCTTAGTGATTTGCAAATAAATACTCTTTATTTACTCTTTTAAGGCTAAAACAAAGTATAAAGCTCTGTTGTGATCATCTAACCTTGGGGATGTTGACATATTAGACATAAAGAAAGTACTTACCTGTTAGGACAATGGTACATATCTATAATTCCAGTGACTCAGAAGGCTGAGGCAGGGGACTTCAAGTTCGAGCTGAGCCTCAGCAATTGAGACTCTCACTAACTTAACAAGATCTTGTCTCAAAATACAAATAAAAAGGGCTAAAAGGCTGGGGATATGGCTCAGAGGTGGAGTATCCCTGGGTTCAATCCCTGGTACTCTCAATCGAGAGAGAGAGAGAGAGAGAGAGAGAGAGAGAGAGAGAGACGGGTGGGGGGAGTCTATTACAGAGATAGACACTTTCTTTTATATATATATAATTTTTTTTTTTTTTGGTATTGAGGACTGAACCCAGGGGCACTTAACCACTGAACCATATCCTCAACCCCCATTTTTTTTTTTTCTTTTGAGACAGGGTCTCAGTAAGTTGCTTAGGGTTTTGCTCAGTTGCTGAGACTGGCCTCAAACTTGGGATTCTTCCACCTTAGCCTCTGGAACTGCTGGGATTGCAGGTATGTACCACCATGCCTGGCTAGAATTTTCTATGCTATTGTTTTAATTTCTCTCTTTGAAAAAAATGATTTGGGGAAATATTGAGAATTCAGAGGATGACTGTTTACTGATTAGCAAAAGATTTAGTCAGAAAAATAGTTTAATTTATTAAATAAGCAGTTAAATCAATGGCCACTAGACCTCAGAGGGCCATGAAAAGAAATAAACCAATGAAACAAGAGCCCCTGACTGGAATGTATGGTCTTGGGTAAGGACAAGGCTCTATTAGGAGGGGCTGGTTCTATTTTCATATAGAGATGAACTGGGGATGTGGAGCAGAGCTCTGTGTAAGGTCTGAGCCTCAGTCACATGTTGAACAAAGAGGGCCAGGGGCATAGCTCAGTGGTAGAGCACTTGCTTAGCCCATGTGAGGCCCTGGGTTCTATCCCCAGTATTGGGGGGTGTGGGGTGGGGACGAAAACCCCAAAGTCATCACTTCCTAATTGCTTTATTATATTTCATCAAATATAATTATATTATATTTATTTAGGCTTTGGAGGTCGCTTTTGTCTACTCTGTGTATTCAGTGGAAATGCTCTTCTATGGTGGCAGCTGTGCATCCTTCAATTCTGTTTCTGATGGTATCACCTTGATAAGTTGTATTCAAATATTAAATGGGAGCCCAATACTGGAGGCTACAGCCCATAAGTTCCTACATGAGCACAACAAAACCTGTTAAGATTTCCTTCCTCAATGTGGCTGATTTAAAAGAAAATGAAACTTAAGTTTAGCCAATCATGGGTGGCCAACGGGCACTAGTTTTATTGTCTTGAACTTCCTACCAGGATTGTCCAAATAAGGTGCCTTTTTAAACTTTTAACTAATCAAAGAATTCCTTTCCTCACCCTATGAGAGTTTCCCCTTGATCACAGGAATCTCACAGCTGGGGTTTGGTGCTGCTTGGTCCATTAATCACTATTTGCTCATATAAACTCCTTAAAATTTTAACACACCTCTGTGTATCTTTTAACACTTAAAATCAGCCATGGTGGGACTATTCCCACAGTGAAATGGACAACTTCTACAAATAAGGGCTTAATTTATTTCTAGACTTAAGAAAGTGATGGAGAAAATGTCAATGATGGCGTTTAAACTTAAAAGCCCGTTTTGTTTGCAGCCATTATGAGTGTGAGTTGTGAGTGGCATAAAAACAGGAAATATTCTTCCTATATTTGGAAACTATTATCCAGCATAGCAGAAGAAGTTGCTTACATCATTGACAAATGAAGTTCCCACATGTCTTTGTTGTCTCTCTGACAAAAATTTTAACCAGCATTTATGTCAGAAGCACAGTTGTTACGAATTTCTACTATAAGTTGGCTATGCATTCAAGGATATGGCAAAAACCAGTGAATTCATTCTCTGAGAATCAAATAGCTACATGGAACTTACAATGTGAATGGTGTATATTAGATTATTTGTAAATTGTATGCTACACAATATAGACCCAAGGCATAGGAAAATGGGGATGTGATGGATGCCTCAAATAATACCCAAGTAAACAGGCCTCTTCACTACTAAGAACCAATGTTAAATTCAACTGTGACTTGTAAATAGGGTAGGGCAAGGGGCAGAAATGATGACCACAGACCCACTGTGTTTTGGGAGTAAAGTTATATTAGAACACAGCACACGATTCAGCTCCATATTTTCTTTTGCAATACAATGGCAGCATTGAGTAGTTGTCACAGAGGCCAGAAAGTATCACATATTTACTATCTGGCCATTTCCCCCCAAAAGTTTGCCAATCCATGGGATAGAAGTGAAAGAGCCATCTGTGAATTATTTGAGTTTCTCTAAAATAGTTCATAAATATTTTTCTAATTTTAACATTGTATTTTTTCCAAACAGAAGTTTCTAATTTTATGTGTTTTCATTTATCATGATAATTATTTCCTTTCCAAATGGTTAGCCAGTTGTCAATAGCTTTTACTCAACACTTCATTCCTTCCCCACCAATTTGAAGTGCTATACAGCCCTCTGTATCTGTGGGTTCTAAATCCATGAATTCAACCAACTGTGGATCAAGAATATTTGACAACCATGTACTGATTTTTTAAATCTTTTTATTTCCCCTTATTTCCATAGCATTTACATTGTATTAGGTACCATGTAATGGTACCTAATATGATTCATTCAGAGAAGATTTAAAGTATATAGGAGGATGATTCATTCAGAGATGATTTACAGGAGGATGTGTGTAGGTTACACACAAATATTGCACCATTTTATACAAGAGCCTTGAACATCTAAGGCTTTTGATACCTATGGGGGTCCTGGAACCAATCTCCCACAGTCACAGAGGGATGGCTGTACTTAGTATATATAGACTTATTTATGGACTGTCCTACTGTTCCCTTGACTTACTTGTATATTCTAGCAACAGTTCCATACCATTTTAATTACAGTTTTTAAAGATATGTTTAAATATCTGCAGCTGATTTTTTGTCAGAATTTCTCTGGCTAGTCTTTATGCTCACTATTCCAGATAAGCTTTATAAGCAAACATTCAGTGACGTTTTCCCCCTTACTTTCATTGGATTTTGAAGGAAATTGTGCTTATACGACAGACTATGAAGAATAGACATCTTAACAACACTGAGTCCTCCCACCCAGGAACACAGTACCTAGGAAAACTCTTTAACAATCAGTGGGCCTCGAGTGGGGGTGTATAAAAGTGTGTGTGTGTGTGTGTTTCAAATGTTCTAGTGCGTAAAAAAATAAAAGAGTATACCCAGTTGGTCACAGAAAGTTCTCAGAAATCCTTTGGATCTCCTGGATCTTTTATGGGGGAGGCAGCCACCCAGGAGAGATCCTTCCTGGGACAAGGCATCTACTAGTTAGCAATATTCCATTTGACTTCTGTCTTCTAAGGACAACATATGAAATAAAAAAAATCCAACCAAAAATATCTTAAAGTCAGATATGTGAAAACCATTGGCTGCATGGTTACAAAGAATAAATCAACTAAGTGCTACCTGTGCCCCCTGGATGGACCTGAGAGAATGCATCATGCTGGGCTGCGAGGAGGGTGGCCCTGGGCCAGAGGCCAGGCCCTGAGTCTAGGCTCTTCGCTTACACAAAGGTGAGTCCAGTTGGGCTTGTGGATATAGCTTGAATTCAGTTTTCTCTTCCATAAAACAAGGATAAAAGCCCAATAAGGAGGAGTCACATTAATCATGATGCTAAGCTTTGCAGGCACTGATTCATTTAATCTTTCAACAACCTGTGCAGAGGAGGAGACTAGGCTCAGAGCATGGAAATGCCCTGTCCAGAGCAACTGCTGGAAAGAAGCAAGATATGCATATGATGAGCAGGTGGCTTGACTTATATGCTGTGGTGGGTCTTTAAAAGCAAGCAAATGTGTACACCCCTATATACATGGACATCCATGCGCGCACGCACACACAAACACACACACACAAATACCACAAATACATGTGCATACACAGATATACATACATACATGTCCACATATATTCCTCCCACACACATAAGTTTGGCACCCTTCTATATTTATAGATATATGTCAGACTGGCTAACTGGAGATTAAAGGAAAAAAAAAAGCTCAAGTATTAAAAAAATATAAAGAAAGAAACTAGTTTTCCATGGTGCACTGAGCAATTTTTCCCTAGCAACTAAACATAAAACAACTAATCTTTATGGTTTTTCAATTGGGCCACCTAAACCTCTCTAACAGCTCTTCATTCTGACCTTTTAGATAGAGATAATCCTCATATTTTTAAAACAACTTTTCATCATGGAAATTTTCAAATATATACAAAATAGAGGAAATAGCACAATGTACATCCCTGGCCCCCAAAACCATCTGTATTTTGCCAATCGTGCTTTGTCACCCCTCCCTGCTCTTCCACTCCATACTCCCAGGTATATTTTAAAGCAAATCCTAGACATGGTAGCAATCTTTCGTTTGAACATTTTTGGAAACCTTGACTCCTTATTATAATTTATTACTGTTTAGGAGCCCACAATTCTACACTGATTTTTAATAACGAGATCCACTAGGACCAGTGTCCAGTGGAGAACACAAGCACAAACAATCATCCTAATCCCCTCTCATTCTTTTGATAAATCTGACTTCTTCCCTAGATTAGTGGGCATCTAGAAATAAGGCTGGTGATGCTGAGAAAAACAGCACACGTGGTTCACTCTTTTGGAAACAGTGGAAAGAAATGAGAAAGAAGAAATTTTAATCAGAAAGTGAATTCTCAGCATTCGAGAGAATGACACAGAATTTTAAAGCATGCCATCGATTGTCTCAGACAGTCTATTTATTACTGTGTGAATACCAAGTATTAAAACTAAAACCCTTTGGAGTCATGAAGTAAGATACATGATGTTGATTATAGAAAGAGGATTGTGGAGCACGCCGGATTATTTCCTCCATTTGAATGCTGATGCCCCACAGTTCCCCTCCTAGGGGGAAATGGTGGGAGATACCCAAGCTCCTGAAGCGGCACTTGGGAAGCCATGGGTAGGGTGGAGTGGGGTTGTAGCTTAGTGTAGAGCGCTTGCCTGGCATGGGTTCAATCCTCAGCACCACATAAGAATAAATAAGTCAAATAAAAGGTATTGTGTCCATCTACAACTTAAAAAAAAAAAAAAAAAGGGAGGCCTGGACTATGTCAGGTTGGAGTGCAACCATACCCCTGGTAGAGCAGGCCCTGAAGGGCACTGAGCCCAACCTTCAGCACTGGAGGGGACACAAAGGCCAAGAATGAGAAAGCAGACCTTACTCTCCTGCCTACCCAGCAGATCTGGCACACAGTAGTTATGTGAGTGCTGAATGAATGAGAGAAGCACCAAGCAAAGACACCCCTTATGCTGCACAAAGCCAAGTCCAATTCCTGCTATGTAGGGGAGGACCCATGCTTCATAGGCATCAGAGGGCCCACAGAAGCTCCGGGTCATGAGGGGGTGCAGGGCTCTTCCTTATCAGGGTATCAAGGTGGATGCACACCCAGGCAGCCAGGTGGGCCTGACCATGCAGGTGCACAGGCTATGCCTTGTGGCCCAGGTGTGACCACAAATGAGGGCTCTGAGGTGAGTGGGGGAAGCCTGGGTCATCACCTTCTGCACAGTGAGCCCCATCTAACAGAAGGGGCCCAGCACTAAGGGAGAGTTGTGGACATTGGAGGTAGGAAGATCCTGGTCC
Source organism: Callospermophilus lateralis (assembly GCF_048772815.1). Classification (NCBI taxonomy): domain Eukaryota; kingdom Metazoa; phylum Chordata; class Mammalia; order Rodentia; family Sciuridae; genus Callospermophilus; species Callospermophilus lateralis. Next base: position 146,795,587 of record NC_135307.1, read on the forward strand.
AGGTTTGTCCAAACCCGATGTAATAAGATGAAGCATACATGTTTCCAGGGAATGGAAAGTCCCTGCACTCAGTACCCAAATGGAAAATCTTCAGCATTCTGGATGGAAATTCTTAAAAATGTAGCCAAGCTTCTCTGAAAGATATTTCTGCAGAATGAGACCCCCTATCCCTTGTTCTGGTTTGAATCTTAAATGTCCCTCAAAAGCTCATGTGTTGAAGTCCTGGTCCCCAGTGCAACAGTATTCAGAGGTGGGGCCTTTGCAAGATGATAGGATGGTGAGGGCTCTGGCCTCATGAATACATGAATCCATTGATGGGTTCATAGCAAAATGGACTATTGGAAGCTGTTGGAATCACTAGGAGGAGGGACCTAATCGGTGGAAATAAGTCATTGGGGGCATGTCCTTGAAAGGTATATTTTAATCTCCAGTCCCTTGCTCTCAGTCTATTTCTGCTCCCTGGCCACCATGAGGTGAGCAGCTCTGTTTCACCACATGCTCCCCTCCATGATGTTTTGCATCAACACAGACCCAGAAACAATGGAGCCATTGACCATGGACCACGAAACCATGGACCACTGGAACCATGAGCCCAAACAAACATGTTTTCCTTTTAAGTTGTTTGTCTCAGGTATTTTGTCATAGTGTGGGAAAGCTGTCTAACACATTCCTGCTCCAACCTCACTGCGGGCAGCTCCCTGTTTCTGTGGACTTGTGGGCTCTCTGCATGGAAACTGCCCCCAACCCTTGCATAGGCAAGGACTATATATGTCTTGCTCTGGAGGGGCACAGTTCTGGCATTACCATATCTGATTCTAAGAAAAGTTCAATCAAACTGTGCTGAAAGCAAGAATGAATGAAAAGCTAATTGCACATGCAGCCCAGCTGTGAAGCGGGATCTGCACTCACTTCCATTCCTTAATTGTCTCCTGGAGGAAAGTGATCCTGGGAGAAGGAACACCCTTCCTTTGGTCTAGGAACTAAAGAGTAAAAGGGATGACTAATCTCAGTCTTAGAAAATGGTTTTAAAAGTAATTACGTAAGCCAATTTCAATCTGACACGAGGTGAGCATTATTCCAGCTAGCATGATTCAGATCACTTAATTACTTAATAAACCCCAGGTCTTAGCTGAGATTTTCAAGTACTTTTTACCCAGCATACCATTAAAACCCAGCTCCCTGCCTTTTTTTTTTAAGTGATTGAGTTGCAGAGATTTTTAGGGAGGTTGAAATGAATAACTAAGAAGGGAGGTACCTTGCCCTAAGAACAGGTTCTTGGGATTCCTGTGAAGAAATGAGCACGGTGCTGCTCTTTCCGGGCACCACGCCTGAGTGTTTGCTGCATTATGCCGGGCACCAAGACCAGCAGTGATCTTGCCCTCACAGGCCCCACTCACCAGATGACCAGGGCGTGAAAGGTCACACCATTCAGATCAGTTCACACCCTGGCACCATTAATACCAATGGGGCCGCTGATCCTGACAATCCTCCTGGGCTCCTAAACTCCAGGAGCTGGATCCCAGAACTGGTGGAAAACCTGGTCATTGGTCACCCTTCCAGATTGAGGTGTGCCACGTTCAAACTGACGGGCACGCTTCAAGTTGGGGATCACCATGCATCATGGAGAACACTAGCTGTGAAGGAGTCCTCCCTCCCTCCCTCTACTCCTTCCTATTGTATACCAATCATGAAACCACAACAGAGTAATAATGGGCACATAAGGCCCAGTTCTCCTCATCACCCAAGGGTTGATTCTAAATGCTCTTCAGTAGGCTATCTTGTCACCTCTGATATAGCCTCTTGGGTGTGACCTCAGAGTAAACTGACTCTGGGACCAGGTTCATGGGCACAGTGGAATAATGCCTTAGTGAACTTTCAGGGCACACAAGCACTTGATTCTTAGAGTACCTTTTCACCCTGAGCATCCTGTAACCCATTTTGCTAGATGTTTTTTTCTGGCACTATCACCATTTCTAAAGATCGTTTTAGACTGAAGTCCTGATTTCTCCTTCCTCTACAGCCTTACCTGCCTATGATCAAATCATCCCTGGGCACAAGAATGTCTTCACTCTGGTAGCCAGCCCTTCCTCGGGTCATCTCCCAGGAAACCCCTCATTTCTGCTCTGCATTCAAGGAAGCCCCTGGGGGCAGCTCTAGACTTGCGCCCAGAGGAGGAGAGTTGGGGAAGGTTGTCACTGAGGCCCAAATCTCAGCCCGACACTCCCCTCCCTTATTTGCCCTCCAATCAGATGTGGAAGGCTTGCTGTTTCATGGGGGACCCCCATCTGTGGTCCATCTACTGTCTGGTGAGTAAAGCCAGTCCTGAGGTTTCCTACCCTTAGGTGGTAGGCTGAGTGAAGCAGGTGACCCATGGGTACTGCGTGACATTTCATTTTACCTAGGGGCATCTGCTAGGGTGGACAAAGTAGCCTACAGGGAGGGCATTTATAATCAGTGTTTGGGTGAAGAGAGAAACTAGGCCCTATGTGCACATTAATGAGTTATTATGGATACCGATTTTCTGTTTTACTGAGGTAAAAAAGAACAAATGAACACAGGGAAATTCTGAAATGTGGCAGGCCTTACAGTGTATGCATTCCTAAAGCCCTTTTTCCTTCAGCTGGGGGGTTACCTGCTCTGCTGAACTCAGGGTCACTCCTGAGTCATTGGTGCTAGGGGTCTTGTGTATGCAATTATTGGTTCCCCAAAACAGAACTGCATCTCAGGACTCTCTGTGCCCTCTGAATATCTGTATGGCTCTGGCACATGGCAGAATGTCCTCAACCATTCATCAGGAAAATGCCGCTTAGGACACACAGAGCCTCCCGTTTGACACTGCAGAGACAACAGGGAGAGGGTTTATTACAGGTTGACCTCAAAATTGTTGGGCTGCCTATCGCTTTCATCATGCACAAAACTCAACTCAACGTGGATCAACGACCTAGGAATTAAACCAGAGACCCTGCACCTAATAGAAGAAAAAGTAGGCCCAATCTTCATCATGTCAGATTAGGCTCTGACTTCCTTAACAAGACTCCTAGAGTGCAAGAAATAAAATCAAGAATCAATAAATGGAATGGATTCCAACTAAAAAAGCTTCTTCTTAGCAAAAGAAACAATCAGTGAGGTGAACAGAGAGCCTACAGAATGGGAGCAAATTTTTACCACATGCACATCAGATAGAGCACTAATCTCTAAGATATATAAAGAACTCAAAAATCTTAACACCAAAAAACCCCAAATAACCCAATCTATAAATGGGCCAAGGAACTGAACAGACACTTTTCAGAAGACAATATATAATCAATCAACCAAATATACAAAAAATGTTCAACATCTCTCGCAATTAGAGAAATGCAAATCAAAACTACTCTAAGATTTCATCTCACTCCAGTCAGAATGGCAGCTATTATGAAGACAAACAACAATAAATGTTGGTGAGGATGTGGGGAAAAAGGCACACTCATACATTGCTGGTAGGACTGCAAATTGGTGCAGCCGATATAGAAGGCAAGATAGAGATTCCTTGGAAAACTTGGAATGGAACCTCCATTTGACCCAGCTATCCCTCTCCTCAGTTTATACCCAAAGGACTTAAAAACAGCATACTATAGGGACACGGCCACATCAATGTTTATAGCAGCACAATTCACAATTGCTAAACTGTGGAACCAACCTAAATACTCTTCAGTAGATGAATGGATAAAGAAAATGTGGTATATATACACAATGGAATATTACTTAGCATTAAGAGAATAAAATCATGGTATTTGCAGGTAAATGGATGGAGTTGGAGAAGATAATGCTAAGTGAAGTAAGCCTATCCCCCAAAAACAAATGCCAAATGTTTTCTCTGATATGAGGATGCTGATCCATAATGGGATCTGGGGAGGAGCATGGGAGGAATGGAGGAACTTCAGATAGGGCAAAGGGGAGGGAGGGGAAGGGAGGGGGTAAGGGGGTAGGAAAGATGGTGGAATGAGATGGACATCATTACCCTAAGTACATGTATGAAGACACAAATGGTGTGACTCTACTTTGTTTACAACCAGAGACATGAAAAATTGTGCTCTATATGTGTACTATGGATTAAAATGCATTCTGCTATCCTGTATAACAAATTAGAATAAATAAATAAATTTTAAAAAGTAAACTTTTCAAAACTTTAAAAGAAAAAAAGTGCTGGGCTTGCCAGTATGGTGGTACATGCCTGTAATCCCAGTGGCTCAAGAAGCTGGGACAGGGGGTTTGCAGGTTCAAAGCCAGCCTCAGCAACAGTGAGGTGCTAAGCAATTCAGTGAGACCCTGTCCCTAAATAAAATACAAAACAGGGCTGGGGATGTGTCTCAGTGGCCAAGTACCCCTGAGTTCAATCCCGGTACTTAAAAAAAAAAAAAAAAAAAAAAAGTGCTGGTCTCACACAATAGTCTAGGAAAAGGCTACTTCATTTTTATCTGAGCCCCCTGGCTTCATGTTTTGCTCTTCATCCCATCATCTTTATCCTAGGAGGCTGAAGCTGCCACCTAAGCTCCTAATTCTGAGGTTGATGCTCAAATAAGGTAAGAAGTACAAGTGGAGCATGTTGGAGAGGCTTGACCGCAGCCGCAGGGTGTGATTCCCAAGGTGGAAAGGTGCTGACGGAACGAAGGTGGAACTTCAGCTGTGCAAGAGGCGGGCAGCTGGATGCCTGGATGTGCTGAGCATGAGGCCCAGAGAAAGAAATCCCTCCCACAGGCACAGAAGGAAGGGCTTGCTGTGCCTCAACTATGGCAGCCACCTGCTGACACTTGCCCTTTCTGGCAAAGACCTCGTTCAGGGGGTCTCTGTACAGGGTAAAACTCACGCAGAACAAGCCCTTCCCAGAAGCCACTTTGGGAATGTGCATTGGTCTCTGTGACATGATTGGAGAATGTGTCCCCACCTTTGAATTCTAAAAAGTCACCAAAGGTCAGAGCTGCTAACACCCACAAGATGTTTGTTTGGCTCTCATCTCAACCTAACAACAAAGACCCAGATTCTAGTCGTGCATAAGTAAGGAGATCAGTCTATGTCAGGACTTAATTTGGAGCCAGATTTGGAAAGTGTCCCTGAATCTTCTGATCCTATGTCCTCTGTAGCATGAACAGCATCTGGTTATGTGTTGATTACAGACAATTTCAATGGCACTAATCAATTTTGTCAACATCTATGGTGTAGCTATCACAGACCATGCAACAAGGCTCCAGAGAGCATTAAAGAAAAGGTGGTGCTGGCGAGTGCTGTGGGGGCAGGAAGCAGGGAGCTGCTGTGGCAGCACCGGGCTGAGCAGGAAAGGGCTTTAGTGCCTTGCTTTTTGCTGAGGCTAAGCCTCCATTCTTGAAGAGAATGTATCATTCTTGAAGAGGAGTATCATTCTTTGAATAGTCCAATGAATTCCACCTCCTAATGTTTTATTTAGGATTTTTTTGTGGACCTATTCAAAATTGCCTTTCTTTCTTTCATTTCTTTTCTTTTGGTATGTTGATCAATTTTTCTTCATCCTTATTTTCCTCTAGTGATGTGGAAGGTCAGCATCTTGTTTTGAATTCTGGTTATCACTAGATTATACATAGACATTTGATTTGGTATGTTTGTAGCAGGGTTAAGAATCAAACATGATCTTTTACCTTGCTCTGGCAAGGTAAAAATAAGAATCTTAGCAAATTTTGATTTCTTTTCATTCTCATCTCAAACCTCTAATGTTTTCATAGAAGCAACATGGAGTGGGAGCATTAGTGGGGCAAGGAGGATCTCCACCACAGATGTTCAGATGAGACCTCTCCAGGAGATCATGTCTGAGCTTCAGTCATGGGAATCATTGGGGAGAGTAAGCATTTCCAGAGGAGAGAGCAGCAGATACAAAAGCCCTGGGGTAGGTAAAATTTAACATATTTAGGGAGCTGAAAGGAGGTCACTATGATAGGACAGGGGAAATGGAACATGGTGGAGGGGTATTGGAAGCTTTGCAGGTTAGGCTAAGAGATTAGGGTTTTGCTTTAAGTCGTGAAGGTCAAGGAGTAGTTATCAGGGGTTCATGGTCATATGAATTGTATTTTAAAATATTATCAGCTACTGTGTGGAGAGTGACTAGCTGCTAGAGGTGGAGGTAGGGAGGCCAGGGCAAGCAGGAAGCAATGGTCAGCAGGGGACTGAATGGAGGAAGTGGGCAGATGAAGATGTATTCTAGGAGTAGCTGATAGAGAAAGAGAAGAACTGGAGGTTGACCCTTGATGAGCAAGTAATCGACAAGGAGGCTATTTACGTTAATGAGAACACTGGAGAAGCAGTTGGGAAATTCTGCCGGAGATGCACAGGGAAATGGAACATGGTGGAGGAGTACTGGCAGCTTTGCAGGTGAAACTAGAAGATTATCTGGTTAGACCCCATGTGCAGAAGCCTTGGAGGCTGTTGCAGAGCAGGTCTGGAATGCATGGGGGGCAGATAATGGGCACTGTCATCAGAGTGCTGAGTGTGGCTGCTTGAGACCCCAAAGACAAAGCTGGAGACCCAGGAGCATGCCCAGGACTGTGTGGGGGAAGGATCCATAGGGGAGACAGGTGAGGCGGGGAGAGCCCAAGTGACATGGCATCCTGCAGCTGCATGAGGAAGGTACTTCTAGAAGGGGTGAGCTGCTGAGTGCTGTTGTGTGTTGGGCTCTGTGCTTGGCACCCTGCCTTCATTGACTGATTTGATCCTATAACAACTGAATGGTGTGGACATCAGCAGCCCATTTTCTAAATGAGGAGACAGAGGCCCAGAGAGGCTAACTGATTTGTCCATGGTCGCAGTATTAATAAGAGTTTCGCTTCAAAGCCCATAGTACCATGTGGTCTCCAGAGAGAGTATGGAGCCTGTTAGAGACACAGGCTCTGGCTTTAACAGCCTGCTGAAGATAGAGATAAGGACATTGGCTTGGACACATGGAGAGCCTGTGGGACCCTAAGAAGCCCCAGTTTTTTGTTGATGTGGTCAGAAGTGGGCTGGGAGTGAGCAGTGGACAGCCATAGCAGGCCACTTCACTGCAGAGAAGTAGGCAGTGGCTATAGGGGATTCAGAGCCAAAGAAGGCTACACAGCATGGGTGTGAGCCTAACAGGCTGGAGAAGGAAGGATGATGCCTTAGGACACAGGTAGGGCTTGTTGCATTCTGCTCATGGTACAAGTGGACATCACAGGTCCATAGTAGTGAAGAGAAGAGCTACCAGGCTCCCAGGCAAGCAGGCAGGTTGGGCTAGTACAGGATTGCTCATAGTGCCCAGAGCAATGAGGAGGGCGCAGCTGGCGTGGGAAGTTGACCCTTGATTGTTCATACTAGGCCGATATACTTTGGGACTTTAAAAAGAAAGAATTTAGGAGCTTACATTTTTGACATGTAAACTTCAGGTCACTTAAAGTTTTAGGTTTTTATATTTTTAGAGTTTGTTAGAGTACTATTTATTTACTTATTTTTTACTAGGCAAAGAACTTTATTCAACTTTGCTTCAAACTTTATTCCCAGGCTTCTTCAGCTTAATTAGCTGAAAGAATAAATTGTGTATAAGCAAGAACCAAAAAGAGCTGCCGTGTCCAAGAGGCTTGGGCTTAAAAATATTAGAGATCTAGATTTTATCAGATCCATAAACAAAACAATTTAAAAAAGCAGTCATAATATAAAATAGCAGCTCCCAGTAAGTTATTCAAGTTTATCTTCTTCAGAAGTTGATCAGTTTAGTTTGTCTCATTCTTAGAAGCCTCAACAAAATTTTCCACAAGATCTGGAACTTCATCATCATCATCCTCTTCAGCAGTAAGTGGTGCTTCTCCATCCACAGATTGTTTGAGCAGAGCTCAGCCAGTCTCCTTCAACTAGTCAGATGGTCTGCACCAAGTTGGTTTAAGATGCTGGGTAGCATTTCTGTAGTTGCTTTGCCTCATCATGGCCTGTAATGGTGAAAGTGTTTGCGGCCAGAGACGCCTGAAAGTCAGGGTTGTTAAAGTGGATCACTGTTCCTTGGTTTGTAAACATATTCACCTCCTCAGTACCAGAGACATTGTTTACCCCTGACTTCTTTAAGGAGAATTGAAATCTTTTATCATCTGCTGTAGCGGTTCTACGAACCACCTTCTTTCTGCAAGCAGTTCCTTTCCCACCAATGCGCACTTGTGCCCGCAGTTTGGCGAGTTTTTCCTGGTTCATGATAGTTTCTTTCATCTTGTTGGAGCAGAAATGGGACTGCATGGGGGGACTAGGGTTGGTGCTCAGGGGATCTCTGGTAGACCAGCTGAGATTAGGCACATGCGTAGGATGGCAGTTAGAGGGAGGCCAGAAGTAATATTTTCTTAAAATAGTTTTTTTTTTTTTTAAACCAGAAAGTAAGTGATTTGGGGAGAGAGGAAAACCTACAGATAACTTGATCATTTAAAGTCAATTTTTCTGCCAAAAACAAGACATTGTTCTTTTTTTTTTCCCCTCCCTAGTTAAAAAAGCAAAAATAAAAACAAAAACACACCCTTGAACCTATGTGCTACAGAGAACTGGAAAAGAACCAAGGTAGGAGAAGGCTCTTAAATACCCACAGAGTGATCAAGAAATGGGATGTGTCCTCATAGTAGGGCACAAAGAAGGAGAGAACAGTAAGTCTTGGAAAAGTCCTCCACAGGAAAGCAAGACTCCAGCACAGTCCACTAAAACCTACCAAAAAATAATCCACAAGAGCTGCAGGAGGAGCTTACTTACTGCCCTTTGTAAATGACTCTAGAGTAAGATGTGATGATTATTCTGGTTTTCTTTCCTGACTATTCCCCCATCACCGAGATCAGTGTTTGGGTCTTCATAGGCATTCAATAAAGATTGGTTAAGTAATAATTATTTATTAACTAAAAGGATTTATAAAAGGGTACCAATCAAAATTAAGAAAACTATTCCATTTACAATAGCACCAAATAAATTAAATAAAATACTTAGGAATAAGTTTAACAAAGGCATTAAAAAAGCTTGTATACTAAAACCTACCAAAAATAATAATGAGCTGTAGATATAGCTCATTGGTAGAGTACTTGCCTCATGTGAGGCCCTGCATTAAATCCCCGGTACCTCTCAACATATGTATGTATAGCTGAACAAAGTTATAAAAGACTCACATTTGGTATGCATAAAGACAGATACATAGGTCAACGGAACAGAAAGTCCAGAATGAAATCCCTTATACCTATGGTCAACTGACTTTGACAAGAGTGCCAAGTTCAAACAATGGGGAAAGAAGAGTTCTTTCAACAAATAATGCTTGGATGACCAGACAACCCTGTGCAAAAGAATGGATTTGGACCCTTACCTCATATCATATACAATAATTAACTCAAAATGAATCAAAGACTTAAATATAAGAGCTAAAACCATTGAAAGGAAACATAGGAGAACCGCAAGGTGGTGCAAACCAGTAAGCCCAGTGACTTGGGAGGCTGAGGCAGGAGGATGGCAAATTCAATAAATTAGCTATATCCTATCTCAAAATAAAATTTAAAAAGGGTTCGGGAGGTAGTTCAGTGATACAGCACCTCTGAATTCAATCCTCAGTACTGGGAAGAAAAACAAAAGCATATAGAAGTAAATCTTTGTGACCTTGGGTTGGGCAATGATTTATTAAATATGACACCAAGAGTATAAATGACAACTATAAAAAACAAACTGGACTTCATCAGCATTAAAAAACTTTGTGCTACAAAGGTCTTTATCACCCAAGTGAAAAGACAACCTAAAAAGTGGGAAAAATGGGCTGGGCATGTGGCTCAAGCGTAACGCGCTCGTCTGGCATGCGCGGGGCGCTGGGTTTGATCCTCAGCACCACATAAAAATAAATAAAGGCGTTGTGTCCACCGAAAACTGAAAAATAAATATTAAAAAATTCTCTCTTTCTCTTCTCTCTCTCTCTCTCTCCTCTCCTCACCTCTCTCTCTATCTTTAAAAAAAATGGGAAAAATATTTGGAAATCATTTATCTGATAAAAACTCTTACAACTCAACAACAACAACAACAAAGCAATCCAATTTTAAAAAGGGTCAGAAGACTTGAATAAATCTCTCTCCAAAGAAGATACACAAATGAGCAACAAGAACATGAAAAGATGTTCAACAGCATTAGTCATCAGGGAAATGCAAATCAAAACCACAGATACCACTCCACACCCAGTAGAATGGCTATAAAAAAAGGTAAATAACAAGTGTTAGGGAGGATGTGGAGAAACCAGACCTCTCACACATCACTGGTGGAATGTAAATTGGCATAGCCACTGTGGCAAATAGTTTGGCTGCTCCTGAAAAAGTTAAACATAGGGCTGGAGAGGTACTTAAGCGTTAGAATGCCTGCCTAGCACTGGTGTGGTCCTGGGTTTGATTCCCAGCAACACACAAAATACATAAGTTAAACTTAGAGTTACCATATAACCTACCGATTCTATTCCAAGTTATATAACTATGAGAAACAAAAACATGTCCACCCAAAAATTTGCACATGAATGTTCAAACGAGCACTATTTCCAATAACTAAAAGGTAGAAATGACCCAAACATCAATGGGTGAATGGTAAATAATGAATGGAATATTCATACAGTCAAATATTGTTTGGCCATAAATAATGAAGTTCCAATGCATACTACACCAAGGACAAACCTTGAAAATACGTTAAGAAGCCAGATGCAAAGACCATGTATTATGTTATTCCATTTATATAAAATGTTCAGAATAGACAAATTCACAGAGACAGAAAGTGCATTAGAAACTTTCAGGGGCTGGGAGGGGAGGAGGGACTAGAGACTGATTGATTCCCTAATGGGTATGGGGTTTTGCTTTGGGGGGATGAAAATATTCTGGAATTAGATAGGGTGATGGTTATACAACATTGTGAATATACCAAAAGCCACTGAACCATATACTTTGAAATGATCAAGATGATGACCCAGTGATTTAAATGTAGGAACTGCCAAGATCATTGTAATGTCATGTGTAGCTAATAAAAAAATTTAAAAAATGATGGCGAATTTTATGTTCCATGAATTTTGCCTCCTCAAAACAAAAAGTTAGCAGAGACACTATAGTTAAATAAAGGCCTAGAGTTAAAAAGGTCAAAATATAAAAGTTAAAATGAAATGCCCCAGAGTCACTGACCTTGTTTCTCTGTGTTGCGGATCTGGGATGGCATGTCTTGAATTTCCAAGGTCCATTCCCCTTCTGCCTTTTCTCCCCAACAGTGGACAGTCATGAATTCCCAGTTTGTGAAGCCTTCATTGGAAAAATCCAGCAATCTGCAGTTGGAAATGCAGTGTTAGAAAACAAGAAGGCCCTCATCTGGGGTGGCTGGGCAAAGGGACCAGCTCAAGGAGGGTTCTGTGCACCTGAGGAATTATTCCTTGGGATCCCTTATAGACCTGCTGAAGCACACCCCTAGGCCAGGGAGGTGAGAAGAGGGGAAAGGAAAGCATGCAGTTTTCAAATGTTGATTATTCTCAAAATCTCATAGCTGAGTCTCACCTCCACTATCTCCCCAAACTGTTTTAACATTCAGAGTGGCAGGTTGGCCTCACATGCCCAATAAAAGAAGGGGAATCACTCTGTGTGGTCTCTTCCCACTCATCCTATTTTTTTTGGGGGGGGGAGGTTACTAGAGACTGAACTCAGGGGTAATCTACCATCTACAGCCAGATCTATTAGCTAGATTTTTTATTTTGAGATAGGTCTTGCTAAATTGCTGAAGTTGGCCTCAAACTTATAATACTCCTGTCTCAGCCTCCTAAGTTGCTAGGATTATAGGTGTGTGTGCCACCATGCCCAGCTCCTCCCATCCTAATTTATGGAGGAGAGATCCCAGGCTACTAGTTTGTTGCAGCCCAACCACCAGTAACTAGCTGAGCTGGGACTCCATGTGGGAAAAGGGCATCATGACTCCTCCATGTTCTTTCTACCACCAACAGGTCACTGACCAACGTCCCCAATGCCACTTTCCTGAATAAGTTATTTGTTCTCTTCCCGCCCCAGGACTGATCTCACAGAACCCATGACCCCGGAGCTTGGATGCACAAAAGTAGACAGAGGCTGGGCCACAGGACCCATGTAAGCCCCCAAAGGGTATTCACAGAGGAAGGCTTTCGAAAATGAGTATTTGTTGGATGAATGAAATGTCCATGTTTGTCTTAGAGATAGCTCTGTGCACTGTTCTTACAAATTAGAAAAAAATGAACAATTATTCAAACTTGTGGGAAAAGTGATGCCCCTGAACCTCCAGGGATGGACCAGTTTGAACAGCTGCATTTGAGGATGACAATGATGACAGACCTGGTTGTGTTCCAGGGCCAGTGGGAGGCACTCCTGGGCTGGAGGAGGAGGAGAAGGCTCCTCTGCACCTACCCCAGTGAAGCCCTCTTGGAGGTACTGATGAGCCTCTTTTTGTCTTCCAGACTGAAAGGTCTTCGACTGTTCTCACCAGCCTCTGGGCCTTCACCCCCCTCTCTCCCTCCCTCCCTCCCTCCCTCCCTTCCTTCCTTTCGAAATACTTTTGTTGTATTTATTTATTTATTTATTTATTTAATGCAGTACTGGGGATCAAACCCAAGGCCTCACTGGTGCAAATGCTTTACCACTGAGCTACAATCCTAGCTCCCTCTATCCATTTCTCATATTCTGTTCAAGTAGAAACAGGACACAATTAGTCAACACCCTCTCTCTACCAAGCTTGAGTGTCCTCCTCAGTCTTTTGTCTTCAAAGGAAAAATGCCGAAATCGTCTCTCTTCCTCTTCCTTCATAGTCTAATTTTCTATTTTTATTTTGGAATAAGAATTTTTTAACTCAGGGTTCTTTATTATTTATTAGAAATTTACATACGTATGTTCCATCTCCAATTTAAGGGCTCTCTGAACACTGGAGCACAAAGACGTTCATCAAGGCAACATTATTTGCAGGGAGAATAGTGCGGGGGTGGTGTGGGGATATTCTGTGCTTTCTGCAAAGAAACTGCCAAGGTCGAGGCTGATTTTCAAACACAAAGCCAAGTGGAACCCGACACACTGTGGCTGGAACAAGGACAAACTGTCTTTTAAGTGCTGAAGTCCTTACAAACATCAACCTATTCTTAGTGAAAAAATTTGGCAACCTGAAAAGGCTGCCAAATTAAGTAAGATGTGGAATAAAGTAGAAGGTAATAGATCCTAAAACCAGAATCTTGATATAACCACAAAATCTGTCTGTGGGGCGGGGGGACAAATTCTCAAGACTCAGGTGACTGCCAAGTGGCCTCAGGGCAGTTTTTAAAGTGCTCTGTGGCACGGGTACAAAAAAACAGTATCCAGCAATCAAGCAGATCCACATACACCAGCAGAATGTACTCTGTGCCATCCCAAGGGGCTCAACACTGGGCCAGAGATGCAGAAGGGAAGGAAAATAGAGCCCAAGTGGGGTGATGCTGGGGTGCTGGAAGGTTCTTGAGGGTCAGATGGCCAGATGGACTTCAGCAGGACATGAAGGGCAGCCAGGCACCTGTGCTGAACATTTTTATCTGTATTATCACATTTGATTCTTGTAATATTCTATTTTTTTCTTGTAATACTCTCAATATTTACAGGTAAGTGAAATGACACTTCCAGAGATAAGGAATAAAGATGGGTTAAATGACCAGCTCTCGGGAACCCAGTTGGAAAATGAAGGGACTGGAGCATAAGCTCAAGTCTCCAGATTCCAAAGCAATGTCCTCTGGCACTGCTGCCTTGTCTGCCTGCCATGTGCTGCCCTAACCTCTAAGCCTCACTGCGGGCTCTCTGGCCATGACCTGCACAGGAACTCAGCTGTGCTTTTGAATCAGGGATCACAAACTCGGATGCTTCCAAGTGTAAATGCACCTAAGAGTGAATGGAAGTAGGGCTCTACCAAGAAGCAGGAGCATGGGGTGCACAGAAGCAGACTTGCCTCTTTGCCCAATTCTAGGTCAGGATGCACAGGAGACATGGGCCTGGTTGGAGAACTTGCAACTTTTCAAGAAATTCTAGATATGTGGGTTCTAGATATAAATTCTAGATATTAAGATGAAATTTCTTAAAATTAGATAACAACAATGAATATTCTGGAAGCCAAGAAGCAGGAAGCTTCAGCTTGCTGGCTGGCACCCCCAAACTGCTCACACCCATGCTGGCCTCCCACAAGCAGAGGCAGAGATGGCCAGACCCACCTTTAGGAGCAGGAAACACTTCCATGCTCCTGCTCTATTAGGAAAGTGGGACCCGGTAGGGGCTGGGCATGGTGATTAAGCTCTTGGAACATATAAAGCCAGGGTCTGATCTCAGGGTTGATCCCAGTACATTCAGGACAAAGCTGGTATGTGGTCCACTGCCTGCTGTTTGTGCCCACTCTATGGGCTGCTGGACCTGGAAGCTGAGCAGAGGGTGTAGGGTGTAGTTTAGACCCCCTCTTCTTATGCAAGGGGCATGGGCAGAAGCAGATAAGAGAAAGGGTGACTTCTATCTGGCCTGGTCTGAGAACTTTCACTTAATACCCATGTTTCTGAATCTCCAAAGCCCAGAAAAGGGCTGCAGCCCCAGACAGGTAACCAAATGAGTCACATGGGTACTATGGATAGGGCAACCCTGGTGACAGGTGCTTCCTCCTGGGCTGGGAGGCACAGTTACCAGCTCTCATTTTTAATAGAACTTGGAAATGTTGATTTGTACATGAAGCCTGCTTTTCCCTCTGTCTGTCTCTTAACTAGAAAGAGACAAACAAGGTACCCCCATTCTCTCCCAGTCACCCCAACTTCTGGTAAATTCCTCCACTCTAATTACCTGCAAGTCATACAACTGCACTGAGCACTTGTCCTGATTTCTAAGTTTGTTGAAGAAATGACTCCAGGGGTTGGGGTTATGGCTCAGTGGTAGAGCACTTGCCTCGAATGTGTGAGGCACTGGTTTCGATCCTCAGCACCACGTAAAAATAAATAAATATAATAGAGGTATTGTGTTCATTTACAACCAAAAAAATATTTTAAAAAAAAGAAAGAAATGATTCCATACTCTTCCACAATAACACAAGAAACTTCAAGAATTTGGAGTCTGTGTTAAAGCACTGGCATTTAGGGGAGAAGGCTGTAGAGAGAGCCTGGAAGCAACTTTCCCATATCCCATGCAAGCCTGAGGGTCAGAGCACCTGCCAGGCAAGTTTAAGGAACAGCCTATCAAGGGGTAGGAATCACTCCAGGAAACCAATGATGCTGCTTGGGGTTATGCACTCTTGTTTCAAATGCCAGCTGAATAGGCTGCACTTGACCTTCAATGCTCTTCTAAGAGCAATGAAAGCACAGCTGGAACTCCATCAACCTCCCCCTATATAACAAAACAGCAACAATGCCTTTGTTAATTTTTCCCTCAAACAAAGTTTTCCAGGACTGTTTTAAAGGCAAGCTTTCAGAGAACTATTTTTCAGGTCTGTGGGGGTCTCCAATAGGAAGGAGGCTGCCAGCAGACCCAGTAAGATCCCCATGTGCAGGATCCCTAGGTACACTGTGGGCCTAAACTGGAGAGGCCTGCATATGGCACAAATCCCAGCAAGCCCAGCTTTACCTCTTTGCCAAAAGTTGAGACTTGGTTCCTGAGGGAGAAATCAGGTTGATCTGGAGGTCTCCGCGGCGGGGGTGTGAGATGGAGATGCGGACTACCACATGTTCTAGGTAGATCACTCGCTGGTCTGAATGGTCAGCGCAGGCATTGGTCAAGGCAGTGGTCCGTAGTACCTGCACCACAGGGATGCTCCTAGGGAGGAGAGAAAGGCTCAGAACCTGGTACCTGGGTCTTTAATGCCAGGTATATGGAGGGCCATGGACTCAAGTGGACAAGCTTGCTCCTGGTGAGGTCTCTGGTTCTGGGGCCCTGAAGGAGCAGCCAAGGTCTCCCTCTAGGATGTGTCACCCTGTGTTATATTACCTGCCCAGAAAGACTTCTTAGTTCTGGAAGTTGTTTATAGAGATTTAGAGAATGAGTTCCTGTGCCGATTTGAGCCAATGTATCTAGCGGGGGGCGGGGGGGGGGGGTGTCCCAGATTTAGTGCCCAGGAGGCAGCTTCTAAGTAGCATGTGGCCAACTTATTTTCTCAATGGCCTGAGGTCTTCAAGGCATTAATACCCCACTACTTTGTTTCATAAACTGTCTTGAAAATAGAAGTCACAATGCTGAATAACAACAGCAGCAGAGATTTCCTGAGTTAACCTGCTCCAGGCACCAGTATGAAAATTTACAGGATTAACCCATTTCACCCAGAGAGAAATTAAGGGCTGTAATGAAGATCACCTGGCTAATGAGAGGTAGGGCTGAGATCTGAGTCTCCAGTCCCCCATGTCACCTTACACAGATGCTCATGTAGACTCCCGCCCTCAAGAGACTGAAGTCTCTGGAGCTGGGCTGTTCCCAGATGTCCTACATAAAGACCGCAGGACATCTCCTCCTGTCCCTGAACCAGATGATGGTTTTCTTTACAAACTTGGGCAGCTTTGCCACATGGGACCAAATCTGAGGACAAGCACAAAGCACCCATCACTCAAGAGTCACCTTCAACTAGAATTATCTGACACACAAAGCAGACACAGAGTTTGGGTCCAAAGGCTGTTCCCGTATCAGACTGAGCCATCCCAACTATTCTGGGTCGCCACAGTTCACATCTCCACAAAGCCTGGCCCTCTCACCCCCCGTGATTTGCAAACTGAAGAAAGAACATTCTTCAGTAGAGACCCAACTGCCGTTCAGAAGCACACTGGTAATTCCCCACTATGCTGCCGGCGCTTGGTTTATTATGGGGAGCGCTTTTCCCATTATGCCCGTCTTTCCTCTGGGGAGGCTGGAAGCGTGTGCTTAGGGCCTCTCAGGAATTACATCGCTTCGCTCTACTAGGCCTGAGTCATAAAAAACAATCAAAACAGTTAGAAACAGTGATGTAATTCCCTCGGAGACTCTGTAAATATTTGAAAACATGCTTTGCGTGCACCATAAATTGATTTAGAGGTGCTGACTTCTTTCATTGCCTTCTCCACGTTTTACTGTCTGTGTTTATTGGTCAGAGGGCCCCTTTGCTATAGCAGATATAGAACACACTGGAAAGCTCTGAAGAGTTCCAGGGCCCACATTCACCTCCCGGCAAACTGCCCACCTGTCTTTATGTACTAAGAATGCAAGTTGGTTGTGTTGGGGGTAAGAGGCCCCTGGGTGTGAAGGCGGAGAAACAGATTCACTAATGTTCCCCTGCAGCTTTGAAATGTGGCTCCCAGTCAAGGCCCCGAGATCTACTTTCAAACTTCTAACACTTTTCCAGGGCTGAATAGCTAGAACAAAGTGAAAAACAAAAGCCACAGACAAGTTTAAAACACTGTCCCTGACCCTAGCTTTTGTCTAATTGGTAGGGGGAGGAACCACTGTACTCCAGAAATAGACCTAAAATCCCAGAGAGGAAACCTTAACCCTATAGATAAGACACAGGACTTAAGAGAGAACAAGAACGGTGTAAAATAAAAGAAGGTCAAATCCCACCCTTCATATGCACCACTGCCATGTTCCTGAATCCAAGTTCCAGGCTGCCATACTCCCATCGCAGAGCAAATAACACCCTTTTTTTAGGAAAAAAACAAAACAAAAACAAATTATCCTAATGAGAGGAGCAAGTCTCCTGCATCTGACTTAGCTAAGGACTCCAGCTGCTGGATGAGAAAGGCGGGCCGGGTCTAATCCACAGGGAGCCCCTTTGCTGCTGTCCCAGAGTGGCTGGCTGGGGGTAGGCAGCCTCAGTTCCTTTAGAAGTTAAAGGGCTCCCTTGGTTTGGTTTTCAAAGTCAAGGCATTATCCTCCCCTGGGGGCTAGCCTGCCCACTAGGGGAACAAGGCTAACTGTAACAATTAGTTTTTATGTGAAATCTCTTAACTATGAAATCACTCAGTTATAGGCCACCAGGACTCCTCATTTCTGCGAGAGCTGGGAGCTAGGAGTCACTAACTGCAAAGACAGCAAGTTGTTACCCGCCTATGTACTTTATTTCTGCAGTTGCTATGGAAAAAAACCAGTCTCACATCCCAAGTCAGGGGGCTTTTTAATTTTCTTAAAAGAAAACTTTGAAATGTTTCATGATAATCTACATTGAAATTACTATGTATGTCAGACAGAAACTCCAAGGAGAAGTACTGAAACCAAACACAAAACTCCATCTCTTAACTCCAAAACAGAAAGCAAAACACTTTTTTTCCAATGAAAAAAACAGGGGGGAAAAGTGATGCATGCCTATAATCCTAGTTACTCAGAAGGCTGAGACAGGAGGATCACAAGTTTGAGGCCAGCCCCCACAACTTAGCAAGACTGTCTATAAAACAAACAGACAAACAAATAAATGGGCAGAGGATGCAGCCCTGTGGTAGAGCACTAGCCTAGTATGTATAAGGTCCTGGGTTCAATCCCTAGTATTGGAGATTGGGGGGGGGGGGAGAAAAAGAAATCACTCTCTATCTGTAACTATTTCGGAAGATAATACATAAAAATGCAAGTCAACTGTGAAGAAATTTATTTTTTAGGTTAAACAATTGCAGGGATTACCTTTGTCATACAAATACAATTAAATTGTAGTTTAAAGATGAAAATTGATTTAGAAAGATCTTAAAGGTCCCTGGATAACTGAAAATGTTCTTCTGCTATTAAATTCTGAAATTGCTATCTGTACATAAAGCCAACTTCCTAGGACCCTAGAGAAACTCAAGGAGTTAAAGGATCTCATGGAACCGGTCTGCAGACTGAGCAATGTTTAAGCCAGGGAAACTGAAAACTTGGAAATTATATCTAATGACAGAGAAATGCCACTTCCTGTTGAGCTGCACTTCAGAATCAATTATGCTCATATTCCAGATGTTCTCCATTCACCCTAAGCTCTCTGGAATGGCTCGCTTCTCCTGAGGAGGTAGAAGGCTACCAACAGTAACCATCCTAACAACAGTTTAGTATCTCCATCCAGGCCACTAGCATGGTGGCTTCCTTATAGTTTTCTCCAGTGCGTAAAGTTGTAGAATAATTCCTGATTCACTGACATCAAATTCTGAAAAGCTTATGGCATCAGAGTAACCTTCAAAGTGAAAGATAAATATTTTTAAGTAGTAGAAAAGAACAGAGGAAGGCGGGTCACGGGTAGAAACTTCCCATTTCTGGGAGCTTCCAACTCTCCACTGGGAGGAGTTGCTAGGAAGCCACTATGGTAAGTATTTCTCAGTCTCCCCTTGTAGACCTCACCTCAGCTCAGTTTCATGGGCAGATTAACATCCTTGCATTTCTGGGGCAATGCTGACCTTTCAACTTCAGGTCTGGAGGCAAGAGCTGAGCTGGGCCTAGTTCTTCATTAGACAACGCTGAGATCACGTGGGAAACCCAGAATCAGAAGGCAACTGCCCTCTGGTGTATTTGACATCTGTCTGGGGGAGAAAAGGTAGCTGAACAGCTCAGGCTCAAAGAGCAGAAGGTTAACCAGGAAAACCTTTCACAGACCTTCCAAGTGGGTGGAAAGGGGTTACTGGAGCAGATACATGAAATTAAACTATCAGAAAGTAATTTGGTCTGTTGGAGGGCAAAGAGTCATCTGCATGGGCATCACAAGAGGCTCTGAGTCACTTCCTGGATCTGTGTTCTAGGATGTTCTCCACAGGATGGTCTGAAGTAGGGACTCTTTTGTTTTTTGGTGGACTTTCTCAACTGTATTAGTTCACATTTAGAATTTCCTTTGATGAAATTACTTTTCTTTAAAAAATATTTTTTTAGTTGTTGATGTACCTTTATTTTATTTGTTTTTATGTGGTGCTGAGAATTGAACCAAGGGCCTCACACCTGCTAGGCAAGTGCTTTACCATTGAGCCATAACCCTAGCTCCTGATGAAATTACTTTTGATTATCAAACCATGGCACAGCATTTAGGCTGGAAATAAAATTTAACCACAAAAAAGAAGGTAATCTATTCCACTAATTGAGACAATGCTGTGCATGATTAATTGAACCATAAAGTGTTAATATACAATGTTGAAGTTTATAGCACCCATTTTTCTTCTGTGTGAGATAAAGGGGTTGATTAGCTGATTTTAAATATTCCTTCCAATGCTTGTGGTCTAAGATCCTATCAGATAAGGAGTTTAAAAAAGATAATAAGGGGTGGGGTTCTGGCTCAGTGGTAGAGCACTCACCTGGCAAGCATGAGGCACTGGGTTTGATTCTTAGCACCACATTAAAAAATAATAATAAATAAAGGTAATATGTCCACCTACAACTAAAAAATAAATATTAAAAAAGACAGTAAAACCTATAGTCAGTCCTCATTATTCATAGAATCTACATTTGCATATGTACTTGCTAAAGTTTATTTTGTATACTTAAAATCAACACTTGTGGTGCTTCTGTGGTCACATGTGGAAATGTACAGAGAGCAAAATATCTGAGTCACCTAATCTGCACTTTCTATCTGAGGTCAAACAGGGCCACGTTCTGCCTTTGTTTCAGCTATCATACTGGAACAAGTGTCCATTTCACAGTGTAAGCAGTGGCATGTTTTTCGAATTTTTGTACTTTCTGTTGATGATTTTGCTGTTTACAAGCCCCCCCCCCCCGCCAACCGCCCCCAGTTTAGTGCTACAGTACTGTCTAGTGTCCCCAAGTGCAAGAAAGCTGTGATGGCCTTACAAAGAAAACATATGTGTGGCTTTCAGTTCAGATGAGTTACAGTGCTGATAGCCATGAGTGCAATGTTAATGAATCAACAATAGATAGCAAATAAGGTGTCTTTAAGTAGAAACACTTAGAACAAGATTCTGTACTATCAGTTGACAAAAAATATTGTGGCCAGGGACTTGAAGGAATCTGAATCAATATACCCTCACTGGGGCTCAGAAAATGATACCCAAGCCGAGCGTGGTGGCGTACTCCTGTAATCCCAGCGGCTCGGGAGGCTGAGGCAGGAGGATTATGAGTTCAAAGCCAGCCTCAGCAAAAGCGAGGTGCTAAGCAACTCAGAGACCCTGTCTCTAAATAAAATACAAAATAGGGTGGGGGATGTGGCTCAGTGGGCAAGTGTCCCTGAATTCAAAACCCAGTACACCCCCGAAAAATGAGACCCAACGTGAAGACCTCAGATGCGGTTTCAGAAGTGAAGGTTCTCTCTGACCTTCTTCTGTCCTCCTGTTTCCTGCTCCCTCACCTGGCAGGTCATAGAATTAGAACTTCTCTTCCTCAAGAGAAATTGGGCTCTTGAGCAAGGGCCTCACTTGGTACCTTGAGTATGAGGGCTGTATACTCAAGCCCTCAGAGGACTTTTGAAGACTTTTTTTTTTTTTTTTTTTTTTGTAAGAAGTACCTGTTCTTCACTTGAAGTGATTTTCCCTTCTCCTTGCACTTAGAGCTAGCATTCACTGGATGCTGCCTGTGATGGTTTTGCCCCATGTGGGCTCCTGCAGAGGTGGCTCAGATGCCACGGCCACGGTTCTAGGGGCTGTCTGTTCCAGGGTCCAGGGAATATAGCTCTCTGAATCTAGAACCCCTCTTCCCAGTCACAAAGCCTAAAAATATTATCAAATCTTCCCAACGTTTCTATCTTGGAGCTGGCCATAGATTCTCTGACCTACCTTATCTGATGGTCAATCCTATTCCAGAAGGATGCCACCCCTTCCCTGGGAAGAAAGAATGCTGCAGAGAGGCCAGGAAGAATCTGAACAGACAGGCCTTTCAGGGTTCCTCTCTCAGTCGATTCCTATTAGGTCACCTTTTTAATCCAGTCATTTGTCCACATGGCTGTCCATGCGTCATCAAACCTAACTACAAACAGGAGAAGTTCACTCTGAGTCTTTGGGTCTTCTTTGACCTGAAGGCTCCTATGTCATAGAAAACCATGATCAGTACTTTGTGCTTTTCCTCTTGTTAGCCTGCTTTTTGGCATAGGGGTGTCAGCCACAAACCTCTATGTATGGCAGGAAGCCAAGCTCCTGCATACTCAAAATCAGCAATGGTTCAGGATGAGTAACTCATTGTTCATGGCAGCTCTGTAGAATGTAACTACCATGAGTGATGAGAAACAATTTTTCTAATTCAAATATTAATTTTAGGAGTAAGAAGCCTTTATAATTTGGAGAAAACAGGTTTACTTTGAAAACTAAGCTAGGAAGGGCAAAGGCTGCAACAAAATAGGCAGCTGTCAAAGTCTATCAGAGCCTATGGGGTAATAGGAGGCAGAACACATGTTGTGGGCCCAGTATAGTTGTCTCCAGGACAGGACTGCACAGCACCCCACAAGTTTTTAGAGGATACCCTAAATAGCAATGATGTAAAAAAAGAAATCAAAAGCAAGGGCCTCATATGGTACCTAGGTAAGCACAGAGGTCAGAAACCCTGGAGGGATACACTAGGGAGGGTTACAAAGGGATGGAAGAA
Source organism: Callospermophilus lateralis (assembly GCF_048772815.1). Lineage (NCBI taxonomy): Eukaryota > Metazoa > Chordata > Mammalia > Rodentia > Sciuridae > Callospermophilus > Callospermophilus lateralis. The sequence continues at coordinate 146,818,032 of NC_135307.1, forward strand.
TGCAGGAATTTGTGGAATACAGAGAAAGCCCAAAGGGAATAGGGGCCTTTAGCTTCCTAAATAGGTTGTGTGCTTGGGCACAGATGGGAGTCCAGATACCTGGGTCCAATTCATAGGTATTCCATCAGGACCCTGCAGCTTCTTGCTTCGCTAACCTGCTACAGAGGGGCCACCCAGGGTCTGGCCTCTTGGGTGCTGATTCATGGCCAAGACTGGAGGAACCTCCAGGTAGCCAGGACCAAGGTGCTTTTCTGTCTTTGGAAGCAGCATGTGCAGCTGGTAGGGGACATGGAGAAATGGGAGGAAAGTTCCTCTGGGGATGTAGAAGTTTCTCTGCTTGGTTCAGTACAGGCTGAATTCCCACCTAGAGGGGCAAGATGGATACTGAAAACAGCAGTCTGGGGCAGAAGCTCAGCCCTGCAGCAGTTCAGCTCCAGTCCAGTTTCTAAATTCCTTTGTGCCTCAATTTCTTCCTCTATAACATGGGGATAAAAATAGTACCTGAACCCTTCATCTTTGTTTGGGATTTTGAATGACTTAATAATGTGAAGTGCTTGGAACAATGCCTGGAATACAGTCAGTGTCTTTGAAACCATCACTGGTCATATGTCCTTACACGTGGAGTTGCTAGAAGACAAGAATCATACACAGTCTGGTTTAATGAAATTACACAAATAATCAATTATCAGAATAGAAAGCAGGATTTGGTTGATCCAAAGATAATCCCTGAGCATCTACAGATTATCTGCTGCATAGATAATCCTTAATATTCAAAACAACATAATGGCTTTGGGGGTGGAAGTATCTTGAGAGAGAAAGGGAGAGAGTGTCTCTCTCTCTCTCTCTCTCTCTCTCTCTCTCTCTCTCTCTCTCTCTCACACACACACACACACACACACACACACACCCCAAACTAAACTATTAACTCTGTCTGAATGGGAACTTTCCAAATCAGTCAAAACCTAAGACATGTAGGTAAGGTCTGATTGTTTCCCGCTGGTTTAAAAGACACTTTTGTGGCTGTCTCTCAGTATTGAGTTGGGGGTCATGGGTGTCGTAAACTGTTTCACAGTAGCCTGGATTTTTAAAGAAGTAAGGAAAGTACTGGCTACACAAATCCAAACAATCAAATAAGATATTTCATAGCAGAAACTCTTTTTCATTCAAAGCGATTATATTAAGCTTGATTTTTTTTTCACTCGAAGAAAAGCCATAAAAGAGTTAATTTTAGCATTTTCTCTGTGTAATACATAGATTTCTAAATAATTCTGTACAGGTAGCTGTCACTGGTCACAATCCTATTTACCATCCTTTAGTTTAAGAAGGTTCTTAATAGATTATCACATATTAATAGTAATAACGTGTTTGATCCTCTACATGTGTTTGAATTACAGCAGAGACTCCTTTGGGTATACTTTGCATTTTTCATTCAGTTTTAACTTGGAACCCCCCAACTCCTGTTTTTTTTGTGTGTGTGGGGGGGGGGGGGCTGGGAATGGAACCCAGAGCCTCTTGCGTCCTAGGGAAGTGTTCCACCACTGAGCTGTACCCCAGCTGCAGTCATTTTCTCCTGTAGTTAAAGTGATTTCCCCTTGCCCTTGCACTGAAGAGTTAGCATTCCCTGGACGCTGCCTTGACCCATGGGGGCTCCTGTAGAGGCAGCTCAGATGCCTTGATTCTAGGGGCTCAGTCTGTTTTGGGGTTCAGACTTTTCCTCACATCAGGGCGATGTTTCCCTTCTGCTCAAGGGAAAGGTAGGTAAGTACACCCCATGTGCCGCACAAAGGTGCACACAGAACGCAGAGCCTCTTCCTCTCTTCCTCTTCCTCTCTCTGTGTGTTGTCTTATTTTGTCATTTACCATGGGAAGCAGCTGAGCCAGGTTTGGGATATTCAGAAACTCCTAGAATTCCCCCGCTAGAGAAAGAAACTTGAGCAAGGCCAAGACAGTAGAAGCTGGACTGAGAAATGCACATGAGGGAGCAGTCAGAGGAGGGACAAGCAGATACATGGAATCCTTCCTTCTCATCTCATCTGTGGCAAAGCTAGAGGAGAACCCTGGTGAGGGAAACTGGCTATAACTGTGGTGAGGAACTCAGCAGCTCTGGTTCGAATCACTGCCCACAGGCAAGCAGGACGGCGGCAGAGCAGGCTGGAGCTTCCCACCAGGAGACAGGCTGGTGGAAAGGAGGCACTCTTCTCCCTCTGGAGGCCCTTACATCCTCGGAAACAATCAAGTGGAGTTAGGGAAGGGTTTGAGACAGTAAGTGGGCTGAAAATTCCAGAAAGAGTCTGAAACTGCTAAAGGTAAAGATGATTTTCCTTCAGAAACAGAAGTCTGATTCTTGCCCCCTCTTGGAATTTGTAGAGTCCTTATTTTCCTCAAAGGACAGGAACAATGTCATACTGTGTGTTACGGCGGGTTCCCTCAACCTGTGCTGTCTAGACTCTGTGTGCTTTCACTTAAAAAACAAAATAAAATAAAAATAAAAACAACCATTCGCCACCGAGGCACCACTCTACCATCTTAAAATGATTTCTGGCAGGAGAAGAAAGCTTCATTCAGGAGCTTTCCTGACGGGGAGAACAGTGAAAGGGAAGAGGGCAGCTCTGCAGGTCAGGAGCCAGCCCCAGGAGCCCACACCACCTCACCCGGCATCTGATCATCCATGTTGTGGGCATCTGGCAACAAACCAAGCCAATGAGGGTGAAAGGCCTTGTTTATCTCACCAAATCTCCCCTTTCTTTTGCATTTGACAGTCTAATAAGACTCCTTAAAGAAAATGCATCTTTAAGAAACCAACATTGAAGGGCTAAGGATTTGGCTCAGTGATAGAGTGCTTGTGTGAGGCCTGAGTTCTATCCCCCAGCACTACAAAAAAAAAAAAAAAAAAAAAAGAAAGAAAGCCAACATGGAATCTTGCCTCCTGGCCAGCTGACCTGTCAGGTCTTAGATCTTCTGGTGATCAGTCTGTGCAATTAGCCATAGGTTGGAAAATGCAATGTTTTAAAAAAGATCCTTCAGAAGCTATTCATCCAACTTTCTGAATTCCTACCTTTTGTAAGGTATCCATGAAAAACACTTTTCTCAACATTTTGTGACAAAACCTAGTATAAGAGGTAAACATATTCCCAGAAAAGGTGATCTCAAAGAGAGGGACCTATATTTGTCAATAAAGCAATGTACCCCTTCTTTTTTCCCTCCCTTCCTCCCTTCCTTTCTTTCTGTGCTGGATGGCTTACACAGGTGGGGCAAGCACTCCACCACTGAGCTACTCCCCCAGCTCTGCAATGTACCACTTCTAATCACTTCATCATCTCTTTTACAAACACCCATTTTCCAAAGGTAATGAATAGATCTAGCTGGAAATCCACTCCATTCTTTATCAGATATTAAAGTCTAGAGAAGCACCACTAGCCTTCTTAGCACAGGAGCAACAGCAGAATTCAGGAGGATAATCTGATTTCTTTCCTCAATGGAGTGGGGTTCTCACCGTCTGATTTGCTTTCCAGCTGATTTTTTTTTTTTTGTAAATAAAAATCTCAATGAACACATGTAATTGATTTAGAAAAACTTCCTCCAAAGGGCAATGCATGGAAGAAAGATGAAGTCAGAGTCCTGTAGCCAACTGCTTGAAGCTTGTTAAAAAAATCCCAGTGCTTAAACCTTAAGAAGGTTTATGAGGCCTGATAAAAGCAATGCAGAGCCGCTATGCATTTTGGATTATAAACCCCTGGTCTTGCGCCCCTTGCAACAGAGAAGAGGACTGATGCTGCCACTCTTGCCCATGCCCAGCAGGTTCACACTGTGGACTCTAGGGCAGTTAGACTGGGCTGGGGCTATGATTCCAACCTCAGTGGGTGGGGACAGAAAGATACTTGTGGCTGCTCTTCATTACACCTTGCTGGGCAGGGCAGATCCTTGGTCCAGTCTGCTATGTTAAAACTTATGGATAAGAATTTCCTGCACCAGGCCAAGGGATTCAGGTTGAGGATCCAGCTCCCTACCATCATGCAATCTGCTGCAGAAGAGGAAGAGGCCTAAAAATAGTCATGGATCCAGAAGGAAACCTTTTCCTAGCTCCACAATCCACAAGAGAAAATGCAGGCATGTATAGACATGCACCACCAAGTACATGCGTACATGTCCTGCCTACCTGCATAGGAATGTGTGTGTCAACACCTCCCCCACCACATGATACAACAGAGTCAGGTCTCACATGTCTGAAAAGTAGTCACCAGTGCTGGAGCGGAGCCTTACCTGGGCCTCTTGTCTGAAGTGGCCACACACATGTGCTGGGATGGCACTGCTGTCCACTTCTTTGCCTCCAGCACGAGAGCTTCTGCATCCACCAAGCCAAATCCATAGAGATGGCTAACTGAAAAGACAGGGCCTTCAGAGCCAGGCTCTCCTGCCTCCCTGCAGGAAGGGAGCAAAGCCAGCTTTCCCACCCTGTTGGGCTTCCAGGGAACACATGCCAATGGAGTCACCTCAAGGGCTCCTGAGAGCCCCAGGCTGCAGGATGGGTCCCTCAGTTGCATTGTTTTCTGAGCGGAACTTCTTCCACTTAGGAGAGTGGGCCAGGACAGATGTACCATTTTGGTACAGAGTAGGAGTGAGAGGGCCTAGGACTTTCTTTTGGGGTAGGGGGTGGAGGGGACAAGGACAGATTTATTTTCATTAAAATAATCTATTGGCATCTGAGCCTCCTGAATCTTAGCCCAGACAAGAGAAAAAAAAATCGGAGACCTCAGGGTTGGGGGTTTAGCTCAGTGGTATAGTACCTGCCTAGCATATCCAAGGAACTGAGCTCCATCCCCAGCAATGATAAAACAAAACTCAAAACAGACAAAACTGACCACGTGCACTAAGCACAACATAAACAAGGCTAGCGGCACTTGTAATTTTTCCTCTTCCTTGCTGAGTTCCCCAGGCATTCAGGGCAAGCACACTTTGGAGCCCACAGACAAGAGCGCTGAGAGCTGGCGGCTCCAGTGTTTAATTTGGCCAAGGGAGGAGAGTTTCAAAGTTTAATTTAAGAGGCAAGGTCAAGAACTAGATACAATCTATTTTCCTATTTAATTAGGCCCAAACTGAAATGTAGGTCAGCTCTTGTTACAGCACACCACTACCACCAACATTCCTGCAACACAGGGATGAATGAGGCCCAATCAACAGCTCCTTATTAAAAGGAATGCTCATTGGCCTTTATGGTAACAATACTTGACCTATATTTTACAGATACTAGTACTGGGCTTGGTGTCAAAATAGCTGGACCTGCACTTCAGAAAAGAGGGGGAAAGTCTTCCCTAATAACACCATGGCTGACCAAAATCTTTTCCAAGTATCCCTGAAAGGCAAACAAAGCCAATGATCCAGTCTTACAATTACCTACTCCAGAGGTGCCAAGTTTCTGGGTTGATCTAGTCCTGACAATGGCTTCATGGAACCTGGGTCTATACAATACTGGGTTAGGGGTGGAGGGTCTGCTGTCCTATGAGTTGCTTTTATAATATAGGGGCTGGCCAACAAGTTTTATAGTTAGAAAGTTATTTATATAAATATCTCAATGTCCTTGTTTATTGTGCAGTTGAGGACATTAAGGGTGAGTTTCACAATGACAGAACTATTCAAGGCTAAGAATGCAAGCTGCCCTTAGATGGCAAAGTATCACTTATTTTAAAATTATGGATTTGTTTTAACGTGTATAAAAAATAGCCACAAATCAACAAATCAAAATCTATGATTCACTAATTATAAAAAATTTCCTTTTAAAATGTATTTCTTTATGTAAAAAAAAAAGGGGGTGTCAATTTAAAGAGAACTATTCAGAAAATGCTGGTAGAGGTGGTCCCCGGATATGGCAAAAGTCATGAAATTAAGGAACCTGAACTGTTAAGATTTTCGGGTTCTCCCTTTATGTCAATGCTGGTGCCAGAATGCTTTGATTCCAAAGATCACCCAGAGGGTCTACTAGGATGTGGTGACATGCTGGTCCTTGCCCACCCACCAGGAGCTGCCGCACCTTTATGCCCAGCGCCGTTCACTTTCCAGTCGTTGGCTTTCAGGTGGGCTGGCCGGGATGTCTTCACTAGCAGGTGCTGGACGTCCCTCCAGGTTAGCTGGCTGCTGCAATGACACAACAACAGCCCGCTGAGGCCCACACAGGTGCACGCGGCTGGCCACACAGGCCCATTCAGAGTGATGTGTGGGGAGCCAGCCCGGCCCTGAACTAGAGCAAGCCCGCAGGCTCACAGCCACAGCCTCAGCAAGGGTAGACTTCATAAGCTCTTCATAAAGAATGTCTTCCCGAGATGAAAGAGCACAAAAGATGAATTAAAATCCACAAGCATAAAAAAACCTCACTTTGCTGCCAAGCTCTGTCAATTTGTACAGGGCCATACAGGAAATTTTGGAAGTGGCAAGAAGAAAAAATTTAATTTATTAAGTATTTGGGGCAATTCTTTGTCATAATGCACAAGAATATCCTCAAGCCATGATGGAGCCCGATTCCATCCAGGTACAGACTGTAGTAATTCTAAATTTCTAATACATGCATTTTGGTGCAAAGTAGAAACATGTCATTCAAAGAACATATTTCTTTGATTCTAAGCTACATTTTCCTGCTTTTATAACTCCTCTCAAAACAGGATCCATCTTACCACTTGATGTCTCTTATCACCCAACTCTGTCCACAGCAATTGGGATCTTGTTACATCGCCTGGGGGTGCTGAACTTGATCCTGGCTGTTCTTATTGTCACTTCCAGGTCTAAATAACTCTGAGTCTAAATGAACTCCTTGATAGTCATAAAATTTCAAAGAGATATGGAAATATATTTTTTTTGTCAGCACTTCTGGTTTTTGTGGTACATAAAAGGGTACATCTTATGATCAATGGCATCTTGGATTTGATGAAGCTATTCTTCCTACTATCTCTAGGCAGAGAAAGAGAGTATAAAGCAAAATTACTTCTTCTATTCAGTATTAATTGTCATGAACTCTGGATATTTGCATGTATACGCTTTTTGCAAGGCTGCTTTTTAAAATATGGTACAGGCGATAACTACATATGAGCTGCCAATAAAAGGAATATATTATGGCTACATAAAACTAACAGCTGAGTGGGAAGGTAGAAGCATGGACTCATGAATCCACTCACAATTTGACAGAGATATAGTTATATTTTATTCTTCTTTTAGTTTGTTAAGTTGACACATATCTACGAACTTTTAACTAGAGAGTTAACCAAGAACAAATGAACATCTATTAAGGCTTGAAATCCCTAACATCCCCTCTGCCCCAAATACTCTTTCTTTCCAGACTACCTTTTCAGGATTTATTCAAGTGGGGATGACCCAAACAATCCCCAGGACTACCCCAGGAACTTAATCCGCGTATGTGTCTATTTGCTACAGATCCCTGCTGTGCTATGTGTGCTCCTACAGCAAATGTGAACCTATGAACATATGACATGCTTGGAACCTGGAGGAGCAGCTGCTGCCACAAGGAAGTCAAAATGCTGAGGCACCCTGATGTCCCGAGCAACCTCCTCAGGACAGTGCCTGCCCTGACCCAAGGCAATCTCCCACTGTGTGTGTGCACGTGTGTACATGCATGTGTTCATGTGTGTTGAAATACCCATAATGTGAAATTTGCCATTCTAACAATTTCTAAGTGTACAGTTTGGTAGCATGAAGTTCATGCATATCAACATCCAGCAAGATGCATCTCCAGAACTCTGTCATTTCCCAAACAGAAATTCTACCCATGAAACACTAGCGCCCCATTCCTACTTCTCTCAGCCCCTGATAACCACCATCCTATTTTCTGTTCCTATGAATTTGACTTTTGTAGGTACCTAAAATAAACGGAATCCTGTTCTATTTGCCTCATTTTACTTAGGATAGTATCTTCAAGGTTCATTTCTTATTATAACATGTGTCAAGATTTCCTTCCTTTTTAATGCTAAATAATATTCCATTGTATATAGAGACCACATTCTGTTTGTCCATCCATCCATCCATCCATGGACATGTGGGTTGTTTCTCACCATTTGGCTCCTGTTAATGATGCAGCCATGAATATGAGTATATTAACTTTTTTTTTTTTTTGTCTTCCTGCTTTCAATTCTTCTGGGGTTTCTTGATCATATGGTAATTCCACATGTAATTTTTTTTTTTTTTTTGGAACTGCCCTACTGTTTTCCACAGTGGCTGCTCCAGTTGCTGTTTCCACCGGTAGCTCCTGCTTTGCCTATTTTCCCATAAGGAGCTCACCTGTGCTGTGACCCTGGGGTACCCTCCTCCCCGGAGGCTCTCACTCTGGTCTTCCCTGGTCTCTCTGATGTGCTCTTGCTGCTGTGCCTGCCTGTTACTGGGTAGTCACTGGCCTCCTTGCTGTTTTACCCCCACCATGCCGACCCATCCAATCTCCAGTTTTCTGCCAGGCACAGATTGATCTCCTACTTTCTTCTTATGCTTGTTCTCCTGAGAACCTACATACCAACCTCAAGGGTAGAGAAAGATTCTGAGGCCCCAAGTAGTCTTAAGCAATGCACCCTGGTGTAGTGGTTATTGGCACAAGCTTTGGAGTTCAGATGGAGGAGATGTGGCTGTAGTCATTTTTGGCTATGTGACCTGGCAAATCATCACTGCATGTCAAATGATTGTTGCATGTTATGGGGCTTACTGAAGGATGGCTTAAGCCAATTCCCCGGAAGCTTAGCAATTAGGTACTAGGAAAAATGAGATTTAGAGTAAAGGACAGAAAGGCATAAAGTTAGAAATCTTTTTTTTAGCCTCTGCCTTTTATTTGCACTTATTTTATGATGAATTTATTCCCATAAGTTTTTATTTCTCCAGTTTCTTCTGGGATGACTTTCTTCCATGCAACCTCCACTGGTGGCTTAGGAGCAATTTGTTGCTTTTCAGTGAGGATCATCTCAGTGTGGCAGGGGCAGCTCCTGCACAGGATAATCTGACCATAAGCTCTGTTGGTGGCGAATCTTGGTTGCTTTGCTCACCTGGAAATGCTCCATGACCATACATCTAAATTTACGTTTAAACCTTTAAGTTCAGCATTAGTCTTGGGATTTTTAAGCAGGTGCAACAAAAATCCAGCACTCTTTTTTGGCCATTGACCCTGTGTCCAGCCCCACTGTCCAGCCTAGTCACACCTATGAGCTCTTCCAGCATTCCTGGCACACACTACTTTTTAAAAATGACATCTTTCAGATACTTGGTAGCTTTTTGGATTTGCATACCCTCAATGGTCCAGGCAGTTTCCCAGGTGCCCTTAAAGTGAGCATGAAGATTGGGATCTTTTAATTTCCATGATATTATAGAGTTTTGAACCATCTTCACAGACTATCCCAGGCTGTTTGTGGGAAGAGGGGGCTACAAACCATTCTGTTATGAGGAAATCCATTTCCTTTTTGATTCCAGTTAATAAAATCACAGTGTAAATGTATGGAAAATATGTCAAGGAAAGGGTGTTGGAAATGGTTTTCTTTCTTTCTTTTGCAGAACTGGGAATCGAGCCCAGGGCCTTGTGCAGTTAGGCAAGTGCTCTACCACCGAGCTACGCCCTAGGCCTGAAAGTGTTTTTCAGTGAGGAAGGAATGGCTGGATGGGAAGTCCTAAAACTGCCTTAAGCTATGGGACAATTCTTACAAATAAGTCTTCCTTCATTCTAATCACACGCTGCCCTTAGGTCCTCCCAATCCCCCTGGGAATTTCTCCCCTCAGGAACATCTGCTTTGCCCTGGTTCCTTCTACACCTACAGTGAATGAAGAGAGAAGACAACTCGGAGACTGTGCACCCTAGGCAGGTTGGACTCAGTCTCCAAATCTCCTATATGCAGGCCTGCGGGTTCCTTGGATGTCACTGTTCCTTCCTTGACCAGTGCCATAAGTTTTTAAGAGCTTTAGGCAGACACTATCTGAAATGAGCCTTGCTTGACGACTTGTCACCTAAATGTCTGAGAAGGTGCTGTGACAATAAAGAAGATGGCTATCTGGGTTTTCATGGATCCACAGGCAAGTTGAGTAGAACCTTCGGTCATGAAGCAGGGTTTGTTTTCTATTTGGTTCTAACAAAATTCCTCGCATGTTTCCAATAAGAAATAGAAGAAAATAGAGAGCAATGAATTGCTAAGTATGTGAATGCAACTTTCCACACAAGTAACTAATTATTTAGGACTTTTAAAAAGAGCCTCAGGACACAGAAGCTGACATTGTGGCCTGGAAATTGAAAATATTTAGCTGTTTCTTTGTTAAATTGGTAGCATTTGAGTGTTGTGCTCTTTAGTTGTGTGCAAATCAACATGCAAACATGCATAATTACAAGGATTTACGCAGCCCAAACATTCTTTTTGAATCATTGAAAAGCTCATCTACAGCAAACGATTACTGCAGAATGGCTCATTTGTTCCATGTCTGTTTTGATGTCTAAAACTAAAATTTGCTTTTGACCCCATTATTGCATGTGGAGTTAATTCTTTTTTCTTTTTGATCCATTCACACACTAGCAACTCTGGGATTTCTATTGAGTTTATAATAGACAAAGCATCACCCTTTTATCGTCAATTTATGAACTAAAGTTCTTAAAGGGAACACAACAAGCTAAAACATGACTTTGGTGTGTGAAGTAGAATGGACACTGGATCCAGTGCCCAGGATCTTCCAAAGGGGAGAAAACAGTGGGCTTAAAGAAAGAAGATACTTTAAAAGATGGGCATGGAACCACCATATGACCCAGCTATACCACTCCTTGATATTTATTTATCCCAAAGAATTAAAATCATCATATTATAGCAAAACATGCATATCCATGTTTACATCAGTACAATTCACAATAGCCAAACTGTGGAACGAGTCTAGGTGTCCACTAATAGATGAATGGATAAAGGAAATGTGGTATATGTACAAAATAGAGTTCCATTCAGCCATAGAGAAGAATAAAATGGATGGAACTTGAGAATATTATGTTAAGCAAAATAAGCCAAACTCAGAAGGTCGAGTGTCATATGTTTTCTCTCATATGTGGAAGCTAGAGAGGGAAAAGCGGGGATGAAGGTATGTGGATATGGTGGGGGGCCTCATGAAAATCAAAGGGAGATCAGTAGATCAAGGAAAGGAAGCAGGGAGAGGGAGGGGAGAAGGAAAGGGGAAATACTGGGAATGATACTGGCGAAATTGTATTGTCAACTTGTATTCATGTACAAATACGTAACAACAAATCCCAGCATTACGTATAACTATAATGCACCCATAAAAAATGGGAAAAGAAAAAGTAGAGAAGAAACAACTTTGCAACCTTTGGTATTGCCTGAAAAAGGAAGGAAATTCTGATACATGCTACCACAGAGATGAGCCCTGAAGACCTTAAGCTAAGTGAAGTAAATCAGCTACACAAGGACAAATACAGGTGGAGTATGTCTATTCTCCAAAATCCCTAGGACTAGAAGTATTTTGGATTTTTTATATTCTTTTTGAGATTTTTGGAGCTTTTGCATAGACTTAATGGGTTAAGGATCCTTAATCTGAAATCCAAACTACTCCAAAAGATGACAATTTCTGACCATGGTGTTAGCACTCAATTTGTTTTTGGATTTTGGAGCAGTCTGGATGTCAGATTTTAATTTTAGAGATACTCTACCTGTGCTGTAAGATTCCATATGAGGTCTGTAGAATAATCAAATTCATGGAGATGGAAAGGAAAGTGGGGGTCGTCAGGGGCTGGAGAGAGTGTTATGAGCTGAATTGTTTCATATAATGAATGCCTCAGCCTAGCATGTGACCATATTTGGAAACAGGACTTTCAAAGGTAATTAAGGTAAGTGAAGTTACTTGGGGGAACCTTCATCTACTATGTCTAGTGCTCTTATGAGAAGAGGAAATCTGGACCCTGACAAGGGATATGACATAGAGACACATAGAGAGGTGGCTGTCTGCTAGCTAAAAAGATACCAACTCTGCCGACACCTGCATCTAGGACCCCTAATCTGCAGAACTTTGAGACAATGAGTTTCTGTGATATAAGTTGCCTTTTATGACAGTCTGAGCAGATGAACATAGGTAGCTGGTGCTTCATGGTTCAGAGTTTCAGTTTGGGAAGGTGGAGGACTCCTGCAGGTGGGTGATATCGTGATGGCTGCACAACAGTGTACTGAATGCATTTGATGCTGCTGAGCTATACACTTAAAGGTGGTTAAAATGGTAAACTTCATGTATATTTTGCCACAGTGTAAACAATTTTTAAAAAAAGGAAAAGAAAGGAAAGTGAAAACTTACTTTGCTTCTAGAGCCAAGGCGATGATGCCCGCCACCATGGGGGCTGAGACCGAGGTCCCGGTGTGGCCATCTGTGCAGCGCTGACGCAAATCAGTGGTGACCTGGGTGAGAGACAAGTATGCGAGATAGGGAAGGCGTGAGGGCTGACTCAGTCTCAGAGGAATCAAGACTACCCAACATGCTGCAGGCTGGAGAGTGTGACCCTGGGTGCCAGGAACAGAAAAGGCACTGGGCAAACGCATTGTCTGGTGCTCCCCACGCGCTGGCTCGTTTCACGTGTGAAGTGCTGCAGGAACAGGCTAACCTCAGGGTGAAGATGGGGATGAGGCAGGGAAGGACAAGCAGCCGGCAGACACACATCATGAGCTCAGCTTGTTCTTTAGTATTGCAGAAGTATGTGCAGAGAAATAGGAAAAGCAAACTGAAACAAAGGCGGACCCTCCATAAGTCCTTTCCTTGAGTCACCAGCCACTGTGCTTCTTCCACTAATGCCTAAGAGTTCCTACAGCAAGACCATCCACCAGAGCCCACCTCAGTGATTTCCTGATTTTAGGGCAACTGAAAACCAGCTGCTCATGGTGTGCCCCAGTGGCTGGATAGTGTAAAGTTATTTAGCCTCAAAGTTACATATTGGAGTCTCCACCCTGATGTCCCCCTCAGTGGGCCCAAAGCACCCCAGTTCTGTCTACAGAAACAGATAAACCTGGAGTGTCCTCGGCATCTGAGCAGAATGAAGAGCCCCAGTTGCTGTCTTTGGGAAAGTGAGCCTGGCTCTATCAGTTGTGTGTGTGTGGGGTGTCTGTTGGCCCACCTGAGAGGCAAGGTGGGGTGGGCCTTGCTGCTCATCCTGACCTGCACCCCCTCTGGGAACTGAAACAGGGAGCAGTGGCATTGGGATCAGCATGTGTGTTCTGCTGCTGTGGATAGGATCATGCCTCCTGGGGATCTTTGCTTTTAGTGTTTCTTCCATGCACTTTGTTCACCAGCTGTAAATCAGGGAGCTGATCCTGGGTTACCTGGGAGGGCCCTGAGAAGTGAAAGGGGGCTGGGAGTCCGGCTCAGTGGTAGAGTGCTTGCCTAGCACTGCTGGCTTGGAAGGGAGATCTGGGGAGACTTAAGCCAAGGACTGTGAGTGGCTCTGGAATGAGAGTACCCCTAGTCAGAGCCCATGAGCAAAGGAGGACCTGAGTCCCATGGCCACAGGAAGCTGAATACTGCCCACAATCTAAATGTGTACGGAAATAGGTTCTTCCCCAAAGCTGCCGGAAAGGAGCACAGCCTGCCAACATATTGATTTCAGGCTTATGAGACTCCAAGCAGAGACCCAGCAAGGCTGCTGGATTTCTGACCTATAGGACTGTGAGATATAAATTTGTGCTGTTTTAAGCTGCTAAGTTAGTGATAATTTGTTATGGCAGGAACAGGAAACTAACCCACCCACCCGCCCACCACAAGGCTCCAGTAGCCAATTTGTGTAAGCCTTGAGAACAAATTTCTCCAGTGATAACAGCCCAGTCCTTCCACATGTTTCCCCTGTCTCGTTTTAGCTGGGTTGACAATTCCGCAGTGGAGGGGGATCTGTGTCACACATGCACAGGAAGATCTGACAGGAATGTCCACAGAGGCTGCCTTCCTCCCTGCCAGTCCAGAAAGCCTAAGGCACCCTGACATGGAAAGAGCAGCTGAGGGCAAGGGAAAAGGGCTCAGGATGCAACCTCTCTGCCCCCAGCCTCTTCATATGCAAATAGGCACAATGATAGGCCTCAGTGCTGGGTAAATGGTAGCCAACAAGGGAAACTAAGGGTGGCTGGGCAGGAAGCCAAGCAACTGAGAGCATGTGAGGCCCAAGATTTGCTCTCCAGCCTCAGAGAAGGTGAGGAGTGAGCAAAGGGATCTTCCTCAGGGCGGACAGCTAAACAGTGAGGGCAGCCCCCTGTGAGTCCTAGTGCTGTGCCAGAAACATGGTTCATGTTTACTGAACGTATAAACCCTCTGCTGAGGTCACAGATACAATCAGTGGGGGTCATCCCTCACACCAGAAAGACGCTGCTTGACATTCATTGGACTGAGAGGGATGAAGCACACAAGGGCACAGACATTTGACTACTGTCAGAGATCTGCCGAACTCAAGACTACGAGGTGCCGACTGTCCAGATCAGTTGCTTGTCCCCTTGCAGGATATCTGAGTGGACTCAAAGCAAACACTGGGCTCTAGTGGAGCAGATGGAAAATGCCACCCATACTGTCAGAGTAGAGTTCTGGGACAGTAACTCTAACTGGTTCCATTTTCTCTTTTATTGTGCTCCCAACTACATCTTCTTACCCACACATTATTGCTCAGAGAATTTCTTTTTCAAAAGAAAAAAAAAAAGAGGGGGGTATTAAAGCATCTTTCTTTTCTTTAATTTTTTTAGTTGTCAGTGGACCTTTATTTTATTTATTTTTATGTGTTGCTGAGAATTGAACCCAGTGCCTCACACATGCCAGGCAAGTGCTCTGCCACTGAGCCACAACCCTAGCCTGTATTAAAGGATCTAAGTGTGTGCACATGCATGCACAAATACACACATGCTAGCATGATTAAATAAGCAAATAAAGCCACGAGTCCTGCTTCCAGAGTTGAGTGACACCATCCTCCCAGAACGCAGCCCATGGTACAAAATGCTCAATAATTCGAGCCTCAACTTGCTCCCAGTTGGGTTTCAGCCCAAACATCTGTTTAATAAGACTCCAGCAAGTCCATGCTCAAATGAGCTGGATGCCTAAATGAACAGGACATCATTTAGAATCTCAGCTGCCCATCCCAGGGGCGAGGGCTGCAGGAGAAAGGGAAAGTAACAACTTAAATTAATGCCTTAGTCAAGCAGCCTGGGCTGTGGCCAGGCGGGCAGTGGAATGGTGGTGGCTGACCTTTCACGGGTGCAGAGCAAAGCAAAGAATGGGAAGCCTGTGTACTTCCCCAGAAAAATGTAAAAATAAATTTGCAAATAATTTCTAAAGATGTAGCTAAGCACCAGGAGAAATAAAAGATGCTAGTGAGCTTTAAAATTAAACCATGTCTGGCCTGCTCTGTGGTCTCATTTTTTAAATGTCTATAAACTAACTTAACAGTCGTTAAGTTAGTACATTTGAATTCTGCATTAACTAGATGGGAAACCCTCCCTTTCTCCATTTTTTTTTTTTTTTTTTAATTAGGAAAGTGTATAGGGAAGAAAGTGGAACAAATTCCACCCATATAGGAAAACCGTTACCGTATGAAAGGTCAGTCAGGGGCTGGGTATGTGGCTCAGTGGTACAGTCCTGGGCAATGCTCTGGGTTCCATTCTCATCACCACCCACCCCACAAAAAAAAAAAATAAAATAAAATAAAAGAAATAGTGAAGGATAAATCCCATATGTTCAGTGAAGTGAGCAGAACAGACAGAAACCATTGGTTGACTTCCAAGTGGCCACCATGTGCCCTTTAGTAGCAGCGGAAAGCCTAGAAGAACACTTGGATTTCCAGAATATTCCAGTATAAAAGCAAGACTTTTTCTTACTCTATTTTACACGTGGGAACTGGACTGGTCAATTGGATTCTGAGTGATGCAACCACAGAATTTCAGAGAGCTAAAAGGAGAAATGATGAGAAATGAACCCCATTCTTAAATGATATTTTTGGATCACTAAAGCCAGAGAGGGTTTCAACTGGTATTTCTGGGCACAGAGGAGAAAGGCAGGGTTGGAGGCAGGCTGCCAAGGGACCGAGGTTGACCTCAAGGCTCAAATGGTTTGCCAAGGACTGAGGCTGGGAACCTGGGATCCAGCACAATTTGGCCTCATTCTAATTCACCTGTAGGGAAAAGGAGGTCTCCCCACCCGCTGCCACTCCCCTCCCAGAGAGATGACATACATGCTATAAACCCTCTAACTTTCCAGGAAAACTTACAATTTTCCGCTCATAGAAGGCCCCGCTGCTGTAGGTGGTAGCCAGGGTGGAGGCACACTCCTCTAGGTACCAGGGCTTGTGGCCGTTCTCGGTGGTGCTGCTCACAGAGATGGTGTAAATGCTGTTGGTGTAGCCGTCACAGGAGCAGTAGTCCCCCTCTCTCCCACCATTCCCAGAGGCCCAGACAAAAATGGATCCCAGGCCCTGCCGGCCCTAGATGGGAGCAAGAAGAACAAGGAATGAGCCAGGGCAGCCAGAACCTCCTGGCCTGAAGTCATACCTTCTAAATATTCAACCAAAGGGACTACGAAGGATGTACTGAGACCATCCAGGTGCAAACCTCTCTATTGATTTTAATGGGGCAATTTTGCCTGTGGCATCAGCTTTAAAACTGTAAAACCCCCAGATCATGTAAGGGGAGGAGAGGCAGAAAGAATCCTTTGCTCTTCTCAGGAAAATCCAGGGCCTAACACAAGCTGTTCCACTTCAGAGAAATGCCTCTAATTTTCATTGCAATAGCCAAGAATCAAAGAGACCTGGTAGTGCCACAATAATACCACAATATAGAGGATGGTAGAATTCATAACTTTGATTTCTCTGGGTTGAAGGAGCTGGTTTTAAGGGAAAAAATCAGGAATTTTCCTGCAAACATTGCTAAAGAGGTACCCTTCTTGGAAAGCCAGCTAATTTTGCAAAGAGGGATGAGACCAGGAATTCTACGTGAAGACTGAAAAGGTAATACAGTTATGGTTCAAAATGCTGGTGGCTGCCTGCAGGTGTCCTGTTAAAGTTCCCTGCCATGGGAGAGTGTTGGAGTGGTCAGATCATCAACACAGGCCCAACCAGTGGCTTCATCCCTGTGTAGGTTTCCATTGTTAAGAACTTACTCATGAAAGCAAGCCTGTGAGAGACAGTAACTGGTCAAGAGCAGATTCCAGCACTTCTGTTCTATCCCACACCCACAGGATCAATGATTTCTAACCAAACCAACACTCTCCCATGGCAGGGAACTCTAACATCCCAGCTATGAACATTAACTAATGATTAACTAATGGAAGCCTGGAATGACTGATTCAGTCCAAATAGCTGGACTTGTTGATGGTGCACAGCCAGTCTCAGTGAGTGGTGCCGACACCCACATGAAATAGGGCCCCCAAGGCTCCTGACTTCTGCATCCTTATTGAGGACCCTCCTTTCCAAACAAAATGACATGTCCCCAAATCAATCAATTTAGAGATAACTTTCAACCTAATTTTGCAACCCCTGTGGAGACAATTTGAAGCCCTACTGTGACTGAATACAAATAGAATTCAAGTCTGTCCTTGGCTAAGTGGATCACTTCTTCTGTAAGCTTTGCATCACTCCACTTTGTGGGCCAAGGGGATTCTAGTTCTAACCCAAGTTTCCCAAGAGAGTAGGCAGGAAGGTTCACCCAGTCCAGCTACTTCAAGTAGCTACATCCACTCAGCTTTCTGTATTTCTAAGATGGGTTTGTTCAAGTAGTCAAGAGCTCACCAAAATGGTTACCCTCATTTATCAAAAAGGTTAACTTCTAGATTAAAGGAACTAAGTACTAAGGAAAGTGGGTGTGTCCATGCAATTATAGTCATGTGCCAAATAAGAATGTTTCAATTAGTGATAGGCCACATGTAGGACCGTGGAATATCATATAGATAGGTGTGGAGAAGGCTAGACCGTCTAAGTTTGTGTGAGTGCACTCTTGTGATATTCACACAATGATGAAATTGTCTAACGATGCGTTTCTCAGATTATATCCCATCATTAAGCAAAGAAAGACTATAATTACCTGTTGGAAAAAATTAATCAGAGAAGCAGTTTAAAACAACCAAAATCCAAGTAAAAAGGAATTTAACCCATTGGAGCCTATCTTTCTGCCACATGAGAATCATCCCTAAGACACAGTTACTCTTAACTCTCCCCATCCCACTCAAAAAATTCATAAAATATTATCATTTTGCAAAGTGGACCAGCATCCTTATTGTCCTGAAGGCATAGAGAATAGCTTAAAACAGTGCTCCTCACACTTAAATGTGCACGCACTTAAGTCCCCTGTGAATCCCCTGTTTCAATGCAGACTTGGACGTGTCAGGTCTGGGATGGTGTGGTAGTCAGTTTTCTTGTACTGTAACAAATACCCAAGATAATCAACTTACAAAGGGAAAAGGTTTATTTTGGTTCACAGTTTTGGAGATCCTAGTCCATGAACAATTGTACCACTGCTGTGAACCTGTGGCAGCACTTCACAAAAAGAATATGTGGCAGAGGAAGCCCATTTCCATTATGGCTGGAAATGAAAGAAGAAAGAGGAGGGCTGGGTCCCATTACCCCCAGTGACTAGAAGCCCTGCCACTAGGCCCACCTCTTCGAGGCTCCACCACCTCCCAATAACACCCTCTGGGATCCAAGACTTGACACTTGGGCCTTTGGGCCACAATCCAAATCCAAACTGTAGTAGATGGGCCTGAGATTCTGCCTGCCTCAGGAGGGCCCAGGCGATGCCAGTGCTGCTGGTTCTGGTCTTCCCACCTTACGCTGTGCATTTGCTGCCAGCCCAGCCCCCTCTCACAGGCACGGCAGTATCACCAGCCTCCTTTTCTTCTTAAAAATGCTTCCTGGAAAGGGACCATGGGAAGGAGTCAGAGGAGATACCCAGACGACCTGAGGTGTAAGAGAGGTCTTAGGGGTCCCTGAGGATTTTATGTATACTCTCCAGGTCTCCCAGGACAGAAGCCACAGGGAACGTGTCAATCCCTCTAGCATAAACCCGCCTTCTACTCAGTAAAGCCACAACTTCAACCTGATCAAATCATATTTCGACGTCCTCCCGGGGGAGTGGTGACTTTATCCATGAGCTCAGAAGCACTTCTCCTGAGGGCTGGCCAACACCCGCCATCTGGTGAAGACCAGTGTTTTTAGCCCAGTGGGGTTTCGTCTCCCTTCTGAACAAGCCATGGGAGGAGCAAGGACTGACATTAAACAGATCCCTGTGCCAAATTACGGCTTTGAAGGTCTCCTACCACCAGACCACATCATCTACCAAAGATGAAGTCAGATTTTTACAGAAAAAGACCATAGGTGACAAACGGGGCGGCAGGAGGAAAAACAGATGGGGAAATGTGGTTGGGTTTGAGATCATCAGATTTCTAGGAGGATTTTCCGTGACAGCTTTAGACAGCTGCGATTTAAGGCTCCCTCTATGACATATTTTACTTCAGAATGACTAAAAAAAGAAAATTAAATGACCTCAGTATTTTAAGAAACCGTGACAAGAATGACGGGGAACCACATGGTCTCCCCTGCAAGTCCCTACTCCCCCTGACAGCTTGATGAAGCTGATGTTGCTCAGAATTCAGAATGCAAAGATCCCCTCTCTGCAGCTCCAACTTTTCAAAGTCTCCACAGGCTCCGTCTACACAGATCCGCGGGGACAATCCAAATAATCTCTTAAAAACCATCAATACCTCCCCTGGAAACAGGGTGCCTCGTTCTCAGATCTTTAGAAATCATCCCAGAAATGCCAGATGTTCAGTATTAACACCACTCAAAGGGATGTTTCATGCAGAAGAAGCCATCTCTAACTTAAGTCACCCTCCCTGAAGCTGAAATTCAGCTTAATTTTTAGGACGTTTCACTTGTCATCAAGTTTGAGATCCAAGTGATCTAGTGGGTGGGAGGGGAATTGAGTCATGGAAAGACATGATTTATTTATTCAGCGGTCCCTTGTGAGCAGAGGCTCACTTGGTCATCCCTGAATCTGCCAGCACGTGCCCAGCTCAGCACAAGGCCCAGCTCAGGTGCTCAGCGGCTTGACGGAAACCACCTTTGGGTCTCCCTGGAGTCGGGGAGATAAAAGAAGCTGTCAAGCAACCCAAGACTGACGTGCTGCGGGAGTCTACTTTTCCTCCTTTATTTTTCTTCTTACATGGAGTTTCTAGGTGAGGAATAATCTCGAGAACCGACACCCCCATTTTGGGTGACTAGTTTCTTGGTTGTGAAAGCCTGGGTGGTGGCAGGAAAGCGCAGTGGAAGAGGAAACCTTCACGCACACTTCAGGGCAGCACCCCATCCGTCAGAGGAGCTGCAGACCAGGTGCCCCAGGCAGGAAGTGTAGACATGGTACAGAATCCCAGCCTGGGAAGTCTACGGAAATGGAGGGAAACGCCAGGGTTTCAGCACAGTGGGAAGTGACAAGGTGGGGGGGGCCTTCTGAGACAAAAAGAAATTCATAGATAGCAACCAAACTCAATGCATCCTATAAGGAAATCCAATCATATTATTCAGAAAAATGGAAATCATGAACAAAGCAAAAAAAAAAAAAAAAAAAAAAGATTGTTCCTCTGTGGCTAGGAGATAAAGAAGGCTGTTTTCATTAAAATCCTCTGGAACATTATTTATTTATTTATTTATTAGCTAATTATTGACCACATTTTAATCACTATGTATGGGTTATAATACCATAAGAACTTTTAAAAAATGTTTTAAATTATATGACTAATAAAATGGGCTTACCTCCCTCTATCCACCTCCTCTCCTCTCCTCCTCAGAAATCAGAGATGCCTGGATTTCATTCTTGAACTCCTGCACCCACCAGCACTCATCAGCCCTACCTTGTGCTTTGGACCGGAGCTTATTGAACCACCCAGGACCTTCTAGATGCCCGTCACAGCTCTGTCTGCCTGCTCTAAGAAGCTGTCCTCACCCAGATTTCTTGCCACCAGCTTCTAAGAATTGGTTCATCTCCAGCTACCCACTTCCCATCTCCCAGACTTTCTGACCCACGAGGATCCTGAATGGACAATCAGTGGCTGGTGGGTAACCTGCTGGGAGGAGCCTGCCAGCCTCCCGGGCTTCTGCAGACACCAGCCTCGAGGATATTTCCTCTGCTTCACATCTGATGAAGTTCTACTCGGAAACAGTATGCAGGGCTGTGTGCTGGTGCGGGGGTGGGGGGTGTCTAGATAGTGGCTTCCTACTACTGTGGGATATTGAATTAGCATATACCCTGTGATGGGCACAGAACACTCCATGGCTAGGTACTGATGTGGGTAGATGGCCAAGGCCCAGGATGCCCTTTCCACCTGCCCAGTCCAAGGAACAAGTCAGGTGATTTCTCATCCACCTGCAGACTTCTCAGCCAGGACAGGCAGGCTCCAAGACAGAGGGCTGGGCAGGCAGATGCCGGGCTGACTCTCACTGGAGCAGCTAAAACCTTCCCCACAAGTGGGTAAACAGCCACTTCCCTGAGCCCCTAAGTGACTCCTCCCTCACTCTGGTCTTGGCACCATAGGGCCCCGCCAGTCCTGTTTCAGGTTGTGGCTGGTATCACTCTGACATTTAACTGCTAAGACTGTTCACTGTCACCCCCACCCCCCAAGCTCCCCTGTAGTCCTGGGTTACTCACACCTTTTTAATGCCATACTCAAAAGCTTGTTTAGCCAGTCGGCCGGGCCCATCCACCGTCTTCCCGTCGTCGTCCGGGCCCCAGCTGGCACTGTAAATGTCAATGTAGTTGGGTTTGATGCCCAGGGACTTGGCCTCAACCACATCTGTCACATCGCCGTCCAGCATACGAATGCCTGAAAGCACAGAGGGAGACTCACCGTCAGTGCCCATCGTCCTGAGCACGCAGCCAGGGCCACCCCGGGCTGGGAGGGGAGCGAGACAGAAGAGTCCCAAACAGCGGAGATCGGGACACTGCGTCACTGAGCTCCCCTGATGGAGCTTTTCCCATGCTGTGGAAAGCTTGCTCCTCCTCTCTGAGTTGGCTGATGTGAAAGAATTAACACGACACCGCAGGCCACATTGTAAACTGCTCCTGTTGTGTTGTGTGGCAGCGACATAAGAAAACCAGCAACTTGCAAGGGAGGATTCAAACGGTTGCCCTCAGTAACATGATGTCGTGCAGGTATCTAAAAATGCACACTGGTACAATAGGACTCAGGAGTTCTTTTTCACTTTCCCAGCTGTTCATCACTTATGTTTACTTCTCTTTCCTTTATGAGTCCATCCCTGATGTACAATTTATGATGAATCACTCAGTGAGTTTTTAACTTGGAAGACGGGAGCCCAGTCTATGGAGGAGGGAGTTGGGAGTCTGGGATTTCACCAGCCTTCTATTTTCCCTCTGGGTTCAGGTTCCATGTTCCTAGGAGAGATCCTTAGAGGTGGGGAGTCTAGCTTCACAAGAATCCCCCAAATTAAGGGAGGGGTGGGTTCCCACCAGCCTCTTCCAATGCCTGCTGACCCATCTAGGGGGCCCTCATCCTGGTCCCCTTCTCAGCCTTTGCCTCCGTTACTCTGTGTCCAGCAGGTGTGCCCCTTCCAGCAGCATGTCACCCAGAGAAGGTGGGGTGGACACACAGCACAAAACTGGGAGGCGGTGAGTAACACAGCCACCAGCACATCCTTTCTGTGTCCTAGAGATACATAAAGTCTGACCTCTCTGAGGCTTGGGAAGCCTTGCCACCCCTCTCAGAGGCCCCTCAAGCCCCTCGTACTCTGGCCCCAGATCTGTGTGTGCAATGACCATGTCTTTTGTCAAAACAAATACTATATCCTAGAGTTATTGAAGATATCATGGAAAAGGGAGCTTTTTCTGATTGTAAGAATAATATATGTTCTTGGAAGAATGTTTGGGAAATAGAGAAATAACCAATGATAATATTTTGGTTACTTTCTTCTACTGTTTTTCTTTGCCTGCAGCATATAGTTTCTTTCCAAGTCCTTGTTTTAAAATCTGAACTTTATATGGCTCATTTCCCTGTGCCATCAATGACTCAATTTCAAGACACGATTGCAGTGTCTACTCCATGCACCCAGCCCAGGCAGCCCTCCCTTTAGGGCCACCTCCCCAAGCAGAGGTCCCCTGACCTCACTTGTACTGGAACTATGTTCCAGAATGTACATTAACACATAGTGGGGGCTCAAAAGCAGAAACTTTGAATATAGTCATCTTAAAAAGTAAAATACAGTCAGCACTCTGTATCCATGGGTTCTGCAACTGCAGATTCAACCAAAACTATAGGTGAAACTTACTTAAAAAAAAATTTCGTCTACTGAAAATGAACAGATTCATTTTTTGTCATAATTCCCTAAACAATACAATAACTATGTATATAGATTTACATTGCACTATGTATTATAAGTCATCTTAGATGATTACAGTATCCAGGAAGAGGCAGAGATTCTATGCACATGCTACATTATTTTATATAAGGAACTTGAGAGTCCAAGGATTTTGGCATCCTACAGGGGGTCCTAGAATTAATCCCTTGTGAATACTGAGAGACAACTATAGCAGCTTCCCCTGAGCATAAGAGATGGTATAGGACAAAAGCAATAAGAGCCACAGGAAGGAGACCCTGGAAGCAGAAGCTCTCCCCAGGTGCTCAGGAACAAATGTTTAATGTGAATTAAATCTTACTGTCCTAACCATTCAAACTATAATTGTGGGGACACCCTGCTGTCATTTCTGATGAAAAACTGATAAACAGAGATCCCTAACATGTACATTGTCAATTTTCTTGTTCTATATTCTCTTGCTCAGTAGCACATGGGTTACAAATAAATAACTGAGTGCACTTTATTATTTGCTATGGTGAGAAATTTCTTGCCTATTATATACTTTCTTTCCAAAGAAAAGTATTTTACTTAAATCATCTCTAGATGACTTGTAAGTCCTAACAAAATGTAAGTGCTATGTACATAGTTGTTATATTTAAAGAGGGAATTTAAAGATTTAACCACAGTTAAACTGCACTCATTTTCCCAATTTGTTCTACCCAATTTCGAAGGTTCAGTTTTCCCTAAGGTCTCTCCTTACGATCTGTCATGAAGCTTCAAGTCATGAGGAAGAGAGATAACACAGGAGTCACTACAGAGGGTCCTTGTGAGGTTAAGGGGCACCGTTAGTGTGGCGGTAGTGGGGGGTAGGGCTAGTCTCACAGCATCTTAGCCCCACACTGCTGTGGGACACCAAGCTTAACTAGAAACTCCTGTTCTGAAAGCCTGGGAACTACACTCAAAATCAATGTCAGAAATTTACAGCAATAGCAAAGTTGAGGTGTGGGGGCCATCAGAAGTTCAACAACAGTGCCCAGGGCCTCGGGGGAGTGCTAGCCAGGCAGACGTGGGCAGTGATGGAAGATGGGACTGAAGTTACGGGAAGAGCCATGTCTCATAGCTCTAAGGTCTTAAAAATGAGAGAGAGGAATAAATTTAACACTGGCACCATCCATCTTCTCTTCTGGCTCTCTTTCCTTTTCTCTTCTTCTCTTTATTACCCCAGATACCTGGCTGCAGGATGGCCCGGGGAAGATACCACTGTCCTGCTACTTAGATGGTACTACACTGCAAGGGGCTTGATGCCGTGTCACCGGATCCTTAGGGGAGGCCCAGCGCTCTCACAGTAGTGTGCATCAAGCCAGCAGGAGGCAGATGGGCATGCCGTGTGCAGAACTCCTGCCATGATCACCAAGTGTGACCAGGAAATGACTTCAGTAGTTCTCATATCTTATGAAGTCTTAGTTTTATGTACACTGTGATGATGAAAGTCATTGTCTCTATAGAGATGTCAAACAAACCAAAAAGGATGATTAATGTAAAGTGCCTGGTGCACAGAAAGCACTCAGTATAAGTGTCCACTGCCAGCTTGACTCTGCTGAGCCTCAGTTTCCCCATCTGTAAAAAATAATAACTTTCTTCCCTTTATTTTCTAAAGATAGGCTGTCTGTATGTATGAAGAATGGTATTCACACACATGAAATAAAGCCTTATAAAATAACTGACACTCATGAATCCTCTATCCAATACAGAACGAGGACATGACCTACTGGGTCCTCTACCTGGGTGTCCTCCTGTGGCCCCCACCTCTCACAGGAAACTGCTCACAGAGTCAGCACTTTGCTGCTAGGAATGTTGGGCTTTTAGATCATTCATCCTATTTCCATTTAAAAATAAGTGTTTTAATACAATTGTGTGTTTAAATATATAGTATAGTTTTGCCTCTACTGGGAATTAGTCCTTTGCTGGTTACACGGATTACAATTATCTCCTAGTGATATCTTGTCTTTTCACTTTGTTTATGGAACCTCTTGATAAACAGCAGTTCTTAATGTGTACGGGTGTGTGCGTGCACATGCTCTGGGGATTGAATCCAGGGCCTTGTGCATGCTAGGCACGTGCTGTACAACAGAGCCACACCCCTCTCCCCAGAGGTCTTTAATTTTAATAATGTTAAGAGCTCATTTCCCTCTGACGATCAAGGGAGTCATAATGGGGCCCAAATCTTCCCTGGGTTTGTTGGCATCTATTGTAAGTTTCCTTTTACAGGCAGGGCAGAGCCACTCTAGCCAGCCACAGCCCCCATGAGCCACAGCACTAGCTCATTGGGGAGAGGAGAAGTCAGGATGGCCACGAGGTTGCTGTCCTTCCCTAGTCTGTCATCTGGGTGCCCAGCATGTCCATCTCCAGGGCTGATTCAGGCACACTAAACCCAGGCACCCAGCTCCCTCAGCCATGAGCCTTCAAGAGGGGCTATAGCCAGTACAGGAAGTTGGTGGTGTGGTGTGGCACAGACATGGTACCTGACAAGACACAAAGCAGCTTACAGTGGGGGAGACAGTTAGGGTCAGGGAGCCCTGGGTGGAGTCTTAAATTTGCATGACCTTGGACTCTCTAAAACTTGTTTTCTACAATATTTATCTGAGGTGGTAGTTGAAAAGACTAAGGAAAGTATAATTTGAGGCCCTGTGTGTGGTCTGGATAGGGTTATATGGTTTGAATGTGTCACCCAAGGGTTTCTATGTGGGCAGCTCAGTGATAAGGAAAAGGAGGAACCTTTAAGAGGTAGGACCTACTGGGAGGTGGAAAGGTCATTGGGGATGTGACCTTGGAAGGAATTTAAGTAGTTCTTGAAGGATCGTGGTTAGGTCCCCAAAAGATGAGTTGTTATAAAGAATGAGCCTGACCCCTGAATTGCTCTCTGGGTTCTTGTCTTATCATGCTCTCTCTCCCTCTTGCATGTGCTCCTGCTATCCACCATAATGTGATGTAACCAAGGGGGCCCTCATCAGGGCCAGCACTAGGCTGTTTGGAATGTCAGCTTCCAAAACTGTGAGCTTAAGAAACCTCTTTTTGGATGGAGTTGTGGCTCAGTGGCAGAGTACTTGCCTAGCATGTGTGAGGCACTAGGTTAGATCCCCACCACCACCACATAAAAATAAACAAATAAAATAAAGGTATTGTGTCCATCTACAACTAAAAAAATAAAAAAGAAAAAAAAGAAATCTCTTTTTCTTTTCAAGTTACCCAGCCTCAAGTATTTAGTTATAGCAACAGAAAACATACTCATATACCCTGGTACCCAGTGCTCCTGGATAAATGGCAGCAGTATTCTTCATGCCTTTCCATTAAGAAATGAACTTTCCATTGTGGTAGACCTTGCTGACCACAAGCAGCCAAAGTCACTTCTGGTGTTCTAGTGTTGAAACTGAACCTGCTATTCTACAACTTGACATACAAGTTGTAGGTGGTAAAATGTCTATTTTTGAACAAGAAGAACACGATGGCAGAAGAAATTCAAAAATATGTAAAACATATGACCAGAATGATTTCCCAACACCTCTCATAATGCTTTTTATCTTGGAAGAAGACTGATGGATGTGTGAGAAAGCAAGCATCATGTATTTAGATTTGAACGGAGCATCTATTTTCCCCAACACTGACAAGTTGCCAACAGAGAAAAGGTAAATATTTTCAGTAGAAACCTGCTGTTCCAACATTAGCTTTAAATGTGACTGGCTCTCTGGAAATGCCAAGGAGAAGAAAAACAGCAATCATTCCTCTAATGAAAAAAGAAAGACCCATTTACTATAAATTGCTGGGTACGAAAATAATTTAGACAAATCATTTTGATGGCAAATTAACTCCCTGTTGTTAGCTTGCTAATGGATTGCTTTTCTGCCTGCTGAATTCAGAGCTCATGGTAGCAAGATAAATTCGCTTGACCTGTCTGTCCACTCTAAGGATGAGGCTGTGGGCACAAGGTGGAAGGAGTGCTGAGAGAAGGAAGATGGTTGCTTTCCTGGGCCTCATGACTTTGGTTGGGGTGAACAAGTCAGATTGCCACTGGGACTTAATCTCCCAATAGACAACCCTAGGTCCCCCTCAGAAGCTTCATCTAGGAAAGAATTAGACAGGTTTGCATCACTTTCAATAATATATGTGTTCCTATTAAATTGCCTAAGCCCAATAATATTTCAAATGCCCCAGGAGAACTTGCTGAAAAGAATGATTTTATAGGTCTCTTGGTAAAGTTAAAAGAAAACACTTTTTTTTTTTTTATAGTGACCCGTCCTTCCTCCTCTTCTACTGTTTCTAATTTATATCTCAACTTTCCAAGTAACCAGCTTACGTTAGGCAAGGCTAACTTACAACATGCAATCGGCCCTCTAACGCAGCACAAGGCATAGTATTTGCACTGAAAACTTTCTGAGCAAGCTCACTGTTAAACGGAACGGGAAGACCACGCACATACATAACCACATGCACACACATAACCACACGCACATACATAACCACATGCACACACATAACCACATGCACACACAGACAGTAAGTCAGCATGCTGCTTGAGTTACTACAGTGTGGAAGAAGGCAGGGGAGCTGGCCATGCAGGGGCCACTTTGTTTATTGAGAAATAATGTGTCTTGCCTTCAGCAAACCCAATGGCAACGCAGGAGCAATGAACAGCAGCAAGTAAAAATTAGATTGTAGCTTCCTGAGTTCGACAAATAGGCCTACCCAACAAATTTTGCTCATTAATCCTGAGTTGATTTTAATAAATTCACAGAGATCTGACCCCCCCTCCCCCCATAAAACTACACTTTGTTCTATAAGCAACCATTCTGGAACAAGAAAAGTTTCAATAATTGTTTTAAAATGCTACAATCCTGTTGGGTACGGTGATGCACACCTGTAATCCCAGTGGCTCAGGAAGCTGAGGCAGGAGGGTTGCAAGTTCAAAGCTAGCCTTGGCAACTTAGTGAGGCCCTGAGCAACTTAGCAAGACCCCATCTCAAAATCAAAAATGGGGGGGGGAAGTATGTAATTCAGTGGTCATATGTCCCTGGGTTCAATCCCGATTACCAAAAAAAAAAAAAAAAAAAAAAGGAAAGCTAAAATCCTAAAAGGTTTCTGACAACTCTCATTAATACTCAAGATAAAAACAGGGCTCTTCAATCTCTAAATATGCTTCCATGCCAAAACCTTAGTCTGGAACCTCCAGGGAACTATGGTGGGCAGAAATATCAAGGCACATGTACATTTAGCACTGTCACATGGAGATCTGCGGTGGGTTACCAACACGCCTCCTGCTCTGCTGCTGGTCTCCTGATGGAGCCGTTCCATCTCCTTCCAGAGATGCACCAGCAAACTCATGGGGAGTCTGTCATGAGATCCTGGGCCAGTGAACATGCGGCCCCTCCTAAGTAGGGTCTTGTGTTCACTGTGTCTTTTGACATTCTGTATTCTGATGCTTTGATATCTAGGTGTTGCTAACCCTGAAGAGACTGTCTCTTTCCAGGAGTAGTCAACTCCTAGGGATGGTTAACAACTCACCCAGGAGCATGTCTTTCAAACCAGCAGATCCAGAGTCTACACTTCCAACCACTTCTTCACTGGGATCTCACAGTCCTGCCATTATTTCCCCACCCTGATGATTCCAGAGGCAGGTATCAAATGATGAGGGACCTCACTGACATCCGGTGCTTCAGGGAGGTGCTGCGTGATGCAGTGTGTCCTATCCTCTTGGGAACTGTGAGTCACAAGTTATCTTTTTAATGAGCGTCAGTCACCTCTCATCAAATGTCCTTGCCAAACCTATATAATAATAAAAACTATGTTTCTCTTTCATACTCAAATCCTGTTGGTTTTTTGAAGAATTGTAAAAGAGAAGCTTTAGCCACCATCTAGAGGGCTGACGTCCTGATCAATTCTTTCATGATCTCTTCACTTGGGAACGAGACTAGAAACATAAATGAACTGCACAGAGACCCAGAAATTCAGTGAGAGCTGAGAGCTCAGGACACAGGGCAGAACAGCATGCTTCACAGACAGATGGAGCACCCACGTGTCTATACCATGAGGATGGGAAGGAACTCCCAAGATGAGTGGTTGAGACAAAGGAAGCCAATGCTTGCCCTGAACTGCCTTCTGAATGAGACAGGCAGACATTGAAGTAAGGCATCACACTATCATGCACAAAGGCCACCTGAGAGTTTATCAATCAGGCCTGAATGTGCTTTCTCCCTGAGTCAGTGCTTCTGCCTGTCATTCTCACATACATCCAAGAATAAAGCTGCCCCTCCCTAGTATTCCTCCTCTCAGGAACCCTGAAGTGTAACCCAGGCATTCTGGAGCCAATCACCTGTTCTCTGGGGCTGCAGCAGTGCAGCCTGGGGAGGGCATGGCCACCAGGAGACAGGGTGAAGGGCAAAGCTGATTCTTGTCCATCTCCTTCTTCCATGGCTCCTGCTCTTCCTAGAGATGCTCAGACCCAGCAGGCAGGGGCCTTCAATAAGAATGTAAGGAATGCCAGGCTTGGTGGCACTTGCCTGTAATCCCAGTGGCTCCAGAGGGTGAGGCAGGAGGATTGCAAATTCAAAGCCAGCCTCAGCAAAAGCGAGTCACTAGGCAAATCAGTGAGACCCTGTCTCTAAAATACAAAATAAGGATGGGGAGGTGGCTCAGTAGCCAAGTACTCCCGAGTTCAAGCCCCAGTACCCTTCCCCACCCCCCACCCCTACCCCCAAAAAAGCACATGAGGAGCAAGGGAAGGGGAAGTGGGAACCCTGTTGTTTCTGAAGGCACTAGATCCTAACATTCTTCAAATCCCTTGCCGAAACCTCCCAGTGCATTTTAAATCCTACTGCAGTTAAAAGTGCACTTGGAGCCTTTGAAGATTAATCTGGAGCTTAAACGGTTCTCTTAAAATGCTCACAAGCCCAAACTGCTTAATGGAAACGCTAATGAGACTGAATTCTGTGACTGAGAATTAACATAATTAACCAATTTATGAGCACAGATTAATTTAGCTGTTATGTACTTAACATTTTCATGTTTACGAAAGGAGAAACATGATTCAGTTCCCCAATCAAAATATGGAGCAAAAACACCAACAGAAACTCAGCTGTTGCCGTTCACTTTTTCTTCCCAGATACAGAGTAAACAGCCTGAAAAGACACATGCCCGCGCTGCATATGCCACAGTAGGCACTTTTCTGCTTCAAATTGTTCGCCAGGCCCGATGGGGTCCTGGCGGCCTCCAGCTGCTGGGCTCCCTTGCTGCACACTCCAGATGCTGCCTGCTCCCATGCAGCTTCAGGGATTGGGTGCCCTGGGCTTGGAATGCTTCTCAGAAGCAGGGCATGCAGTACCAAAAATGCTGTGTGCCCCTGGCACCCCTCCTGCCCCAGGAGAATCTGAATCCTGTTAAGCAGCAGCAGAGGCAAGGAGTAGGCTCATGCTAGCATCTTGGGAGGGGCATTTACCCCTCTGGAGACACCACAGGAAGGAAGGACGTGTCCCAGGGAACTCACCTTGGAGCTCACCTTTCAGGTGAGCTGTGCTGTTGCTGGGTTGATGGGGCTACAAGCAAGTCCCATAGCTGCCCGCCACCCAAGGCAACCAGAAGCAGACACGTTAGGAGGGAAGGAGTATCACAGAAAGTGAGAAGGAGAACTATGTGTAGCACCAGTCCCTTAAAATTTAATTAAAAGACAAAAGGGTTAACAGTGGGAGAGAAAAGAAATGTTAAACAAGCAGAGAGGCTGAGAAAGATGACTACTACTCTCCCTTGCTACCTGTCTATGTTATTCCCATTACCATTCATTTTTAGGCCAGGAGAAAGAAGCAAGGCCAAGTTATGTTTGGAAGGAATATGAATTCTTCCGAGAAAAGCAATGTATCTGCAGACCAAGAAGCTTCCCTTCTGCTTCTGTTTCCAGCCACTGGGCTTGGTGGCAGCTAACCTCATGAGGTCAGTGCTATGCCCTGGCATCAGAAAATTATGACTCTGATAGGGAAGCAAAGGGGAAGGCCAGGCTTCAGGTCAAGTGGCCTGTGTTCACATATTCTCTCTGCCTCCCAGCAGCTGTGTGACCATCAACATGGGGATTCACCCCTCTGTTATTTCCCCCAGTGTTAATTGGATGTAATAAGATGCAACTCACAGAATCGTTCTGAGGATCAGATTCAGGTTGACTCTAAATGCTTGATGTAGCATTTGCATCTAACAGCAGCCAGTGATAGCTACTACTGTCATCACAATAAAAATACTAAGGAGACCAGACCAAGAAGGTGGACCAAGCATACAGCCTATCTCTCCTCTGGGCCCAAATTCCTAGAAAGAATGTTTAAAAGAAAAGTCAGCAAGAGAGATATTCCAAGGAAATATGGAAAGACACAAGTCAATGAGATCAGCAGAGAGATGGAGGCAGCACCTTGGTGGGAAGAGTCTTCTGCTATGGGTGAGCAATTCCAGAAGAGCTTGAAATCCCAAAGACTGAAGTGCAAGGACAGGTAGGCATCAGTGTGACAGCTGGTGGTGGCAGGTCAGCTGTCTACTCTTGCAAGTTGAGCAGTGAGCATCAGTGGGATTTATCCAGAGGTGCATATGGCAAGACAGGGTGGTAGACCAGAGAACCAGGACAGTGTGCCAGGGTTGGGAATTTACCCACCACCCTACCAGAAGGGCAGGTCCAGCAATAGTCCCTTGTCCTCTCACATCACAGGAAGACCCCTGCCATCAGGCTAAACAACACTCACAGCCAAATTGGGATCTGTGAGCAGAAATAAGAGTAGACAACAAAGAATTTGCAAGTATTTGAGAAAAAAACAATATCAAGAATTAACACACACACACACACACACACACACACACACACATATATATATATTCAAGAGACAGAAAAGAACAAGTGGGAAAATAAATACCTTCCAAAATAAGGATCATTAATATGCACAACATGACATAGAATAATACAATAGCTGTTAAAAATCAACAGAGGACTTCTATTTCCAGGGAGACAGCAGACCCTCCTCAGGTATGGGTGCAGGATGAAAGGGCAGCCTGGATGCACACCTTCACCTGACAATAACCAAGTGGTGTCCCTTTTACATTTTCCGTAGAAGCTAAAACAGAAGGTTTAAATGAGACCACGAGTATCATAATACAAATGTACAGGTTTAAAATGAAAATCAGCCATCATCCCAAGGAGGAATGTCTCAGAGGTGTGGAAAAAAGACCATCAATTAATGCCAACACTGGGGAAATAAAAATGTTGGGAAAGTCTGACAGGTTTTATTTATTTATTTATTTTTGTGATACTGGGGATTAAAGCCAGGGGTACTTCACCACCAAGCTACATCCCCAGCCCATTTTATTTTGTTTTATGACAGGGTCTAAACTGCCCAGGCTGGCCTCAAGCTTTCCATCCTCCTGCCTCAGCCTCTAAAGTTACTGGAATTCTAGGCCTGTGCTACCATGCCTAGATAATCTGACAGATCTTAAAGCAAAAATGCTTTAAGTCAGGAGAAAAAAAAAATGTCTTAATGAGTCCTTACAAATATGCTTGTCAGAGTGAAAAAACAGAAAACCTCAAAAAAAAAAAAAAAGAAATGGAAAATGGAACGTATCACAAAAGAAATAGAAGATATAAAGAAAAACCAAATAGAACTATTAGAACTGAAAATACAAATATCAAAATAACTAGTTCAGCTGATTCAGGGGACACACTGAAGGAAAGGTGAACTGAGGAACAGAACAGAAATTGGCAAATCTGAACAACAGAAAGAAAAGATTCTGCTTTTTAAAAATGAACAGGACCTCAAGTATTGTGGGACTATAATGAAGACCTAGAATTCATGTCACTGGAGTCCCAAAAGGAGATGAAGAAGAGGGAAGGGGGAGGGCTGGAAAAAATAAAGAAATAACAGCTAAAGACTGTTCAGATTGGTAAGAGACATAAACCTATGGATTCAGGGGGCTTTCCTTCTTCTCTTGAATTTTCTACATTATGTTTGATGCTTAAAGTAAAAAATTTTAATACTGTTTGATGTGGTTCTAGAGTGTATATTTAAGAAAATTATATGTATCATAAATGGGGGAGGATAATGAGCTGTAAAAAAAGATAAGGTTTCTACCCCTCACCTGACCTGGTGAAATGACAACAGGCACTCTGTATTAAGTTACATGCATATCACATACCTAGAGAAGCCACTAAAAAGACCACACAGAAAGATATGGCCAAAAAAAGGAAACTATTTCCAACAATAAGATAAGCCAAACGGGAATTCTAAAATGCATTCATATAATCTCAGGAATGCAGAGAAAGCAAAAAACAGAAGCGAAAAATACAGAAAACAAAAGATAAAATGTCAGACTTAAGCCCTAACACACCAATAATGATAGTAAACATAAATAGCCTAAATATAGTGCAATTAAAAGACATAGATTGAAAAAAAAAGATGTAGATGGACAGTGTGGATTTTTAAATGTATACTCAACTGTATGGTATCTACAGGAAACTCAGGTTGAATGTAATAATTTAGGCAGGTTGAAAGTAAAAGAATGGCAACTACTAATCAAAGGAAAGTAGGAGTAACTAAATTAATATCAGATAAAGTGAACTCCAAAGCAAAGGAAATCAGCAAAGAGAGAGACCCCTTATCAGCAACACTAGATACCAAAGACCATGAAACAATGTTTCAAAATTCTTAGCGAAGATTATTTTGAATTTAAAATTTAAATCCAGTCAACTTTGTAGGAAGAAAGTAAAGACAATTTTAGACTTCAAGGACTCAAAAAACTTTTACTATTTATAAAACTATCCATCTGTATAGCAAGCACTCAAACATATCTCTTAAAGAATTAATGATTTACCAGATTAGAAAAATCTAGTAAAAATTTTTTAAATCACCTAAAAGAGCTTAGAAACAATGGTAACCAAGGAAACTGGTCACTGTTACAGTTTAGCTCACGTAATTGTTGATATATAATGTAAAACTATTAAAAATAATACGGAGCTAAAATCTTGGATGAGTTGTGTGCATGTATGAATGTGAAACAATGAATACACTATTATGTATAATTATAGTGCACCAATAAAAATATGGGGGGAAAGGTCCTGAATGAGGTGAGGGGAGAGAGGAGATGATGGCAAAGATAAGTGTAGCTGTGATGAGGTTCTTGCTTTGCTCAGGAGAAGGTGGTAAGTACTGATTAATGTTAATCATAGAGAAATAGAAACTCGAACCTATCTGTTTCAAGGTCATAGAAAAGCAGAATTCAAATGTAAAAATTTCAACCCATTTAAAGGAAAAAAAGTAAAGAAGAAAAAAGGAAACTATTTCCAACAAAAGGATGGTAAGCTTATACATGTTTATAATACACACATGAAATAAAAATATAAAAACAAAAGGTAATAACAGATATAAATCCTAATATGTATGAAATCAGCATATGTAAGAATATATCAAATTCTCCCATTAAAGAGAATCTTCATTTGTACTTAAAAATCAATCCATCCATCCAGACACATGCTGCTTTAAAAATAAGGGTTAAGAGGATGAAATATATTACTATCAGCCAACGTATAATTGAAGTTAAAAAACAAAAGACACAGAAAGGATTTTTATATTGATTTATAGGTTTGTTACACCAAGAGGCATCTTTAATACACCTTGTAACATATGTATGAAATGTACACAGGAAAAATTAAAAGACACTGACAATTCTGTAATTATTTTGGAGATCAATATACCTTCTAAGAAATTGATAGGATAGACAAAAAAAAAAAAAAAAAAAAAAAAAAGAATGACTCCAGAAATTGTGAATAAGCTTGATTAAAAACTGGTGACAAATGCTGATGCCTGGAAGAACCAGGCAGGCAGGGAAATGGACTAGGAATCCAGGCTCATTAACAGAGTGGACGGCAAACTGTCCTTTAAGTAGGAGCAGCTGCCATGCAGATTCAGCTAACCACTGCCATATAGGAGTAAAGGCTGAGCATGGCCAAAGCTTTTGATTTTTTTTTTTAAGAGGAGGCACAAATCCATGTTTTTTACATAAAATCTCTTGATTTATGAATGTTTGTTCAACTTAAAAAAAAAATCATGAGGGTCAAACAAAGCACATCTGTAGGCCGAAGGCAGCCCGTGGACGACCAGCTGCAACCTCTAATCTAATATAAATATAGATCTTTGTACTCAAAAAGCATAGATTAAAAATGCTCTTTAAACATCCATTGCAATATGTATAAAAACCAAACGTGTGTTAGGCCACAAAGAAATTCTCAATAAATTCCAAAAGGCAGAAACTACATAGAACAGTCTCTGATCTCAATGCAATAAAGTTACAAATTAGCAACAAAAGGAACACCAAAAAAATTTTATCCAGTTGGGAAATTTCATAAATCACTTTGAAACAATTCCTGGTTTAAAGGGAACAGTCAAAGCTGAAATTAAGAAGTTTTCAGAAATGAATAGCAAAAAGAGCATGATACAGTTAAACCAGTGATATGTGTCAGAGGAAACATGTGTGTAACATTTATTTATTTACTAGGATACATAAAAGCCTAAAAAGAATAAGCATTCCATTTAAGGAGTCAGGAAGAAAAAAAATAATAAAATTTTAAAAATTGAAGGAACTGATAAACAAGGAAAAACAGAAATTCATGAAACAGAAAGCAACGAAAAGCAGTTAAAAAACAAACTAGTTCTCTGAAAAAAAACATTTTTAGGAAGCCACAATTTTTCATTGATCAAAGAGAAAAGGAGCAAGATCATAAATAAGATCAGGAACAATTATAACTACAAATATGGAGGGTATATTTTTAAATTATATGAATATGATCTTAAGTTTATGGGTATATTTAGAAACTAGAGAAATTGTTGATTTTTTAAAGGAAAATTTCATTATCAAAATTTCCCTTAGAATAAAAACCTAATAGACCTAGTTCTTTAATTAGTCAGTATATCCAGGAAGGTTGATTAAACAGTTCTATCAACATTTAAAAAAACAAAAAACAAAAAAACCAGTCAATGTCTATGATATGTGAACTGTTTCAGAGCCCATTAGAAGACAGAAAGTTTCCTAATTCATTCCACAAGACCAATGTAACTCTGACACCCAAACTTGAGACATGTCAAAAAACAGAAACCACAGTTCAATCTATAAATAAAATGAAAAACGATATATAAAATATTACCAATTGAATATTAAAAGAAAATATTCATAATTATTATTCCAAGAACTTATTCCAAGAACAAAAGAAATTCCAGCGTTAGGAAATCTATTAATGTGATTTACTACAATAAACAGATTAAATACTAAAGGCAAAAACCAATATAATTATCTCAAAGACTTAAAAAAGAGCAGGTAATAAAACTCAACATCCATTCTTTATTGAACTGCTTAGAAATCTAGGAATATAGTAAAATTTTCTTAATTTGGTAAAGGCCTTCCTACATATAAGAAATCTACAGAAGATATCTACAAATTCTATAAAACTAGAAGCATTCCTGTATGCATCAAATAAATCAACAGAACCTAGAGCTATCATTACTCAGTATTCATCATGAGTCCTTATATTTTGAAATAAGGCATGAAAAGATATGAAAGTTACTAATACTAAAGAGGTAAATCATCATTTTATTTACATATAGTTATTATTTATGACAATCTAGAAAAGAGACTTAAATGTAAAACAGTGGCACCAAGAGTGTTCAGTCAGGTAGCCAGAAACAAAAATCAACACACAAAAATCAAAAACTTTCCTAAATTCATTTCAATATTGACCCATTAAAATATAATCTTAAAACCAATCAACCTAGATATAAACCTAATAAGAAGTGTGTAAGATCAATGGAGAAAGTAAGAAAACTTTTTTAAATGGTGTAAAAGAAGACCTGAATAAATAAAAACATACCATGTTCCTGGGTGGGAAGACTCAATATTGTAAGGATGTCAATTCTCCCCCAATTAATCTATAATTTCCATGCAATCCCAATCAAAATCCCAACAGGATTATTTATGGAACTTGACAAGCAGATTCTCAAGCTCATCTGAAAGAGAAAATGTGCAAGAATAGCCAAGAAAATTTTGAAAAAGAATCATGAGAAAATTGTCCTATCAATTATTAAAAAAGCAAGAAAAAAATTCTTCTAAACTATAACAAATGAGTGGTATTATCAGGGCTTAAAAAGAAACAGTCTAATAAACCTAAAGGAGGATCCAGTATCCTTGGGGAAACTGGGATGGAATAAGGGCAGCCCATGGAGATTACGGAATATGAATTTTGGGGGGAAGTTAGATCTCTCCTTCATAGATATATATTCTATTGGATTGGAAGCTAAAAAACAAAAACATAAAAGCTTTAAGATAAACCCTTGTTCTAAAACTAAGGTTTTAGAGGAAGTAAGGGAGAATCAGTTTATCACCCTGAACTTTTCTAAGCTAGATCCTAAACCCCAGAATCAGAAAAGAAGGTGAACAAATTTGACATCATAAATTTTCTTTTTTTTAAAAATGAAGTATTAAGTATAGAAAAGGTGCACAAATCATCCATGTGCAACACAACTTAATAAAAAGTTTAAATTTCTCTAAAATGAAATACATTAAGGACTCCCAGTTACACAACACAGAGAATCCCACTCTCCTCTCTGAAAACAAAGACTATAACATATGCCCCCAGAGATCCCTGAGAACACACACTTTCTCCCCGTCAGAGGTGATTAACACAGTGGCAGTATGACTGGTGATGCTAGGGATGTGGTGGTTCATAAGATATAATTTGGTCAGTTCCACTGCTTCATCTTAATTATTTTTATGTGATAAAATTTAAAAGAAATGTGATTTTATAAAGAAAGTTTTTAAAAAATTCCACTTGTATGAATATGTACTCAAGTTTTTAGGAGGTTATCTGTGGTGATTTTAAACTATACCCATAAATTCTCTGACACTTTTCCATCCAAAAAGAGCAGCCAAGTTTCTTTCCCTTTGGGGGTATGTTAGACTCAATGATACATTTCTAATGATCAGTATAGCTGAAGAGACAGTGAGCAACTTCTGAGACGAGGTCACAAAAGACATTGTTGTTTCCTCCTTAGTTTCTATCCTGAATCATCTGAAACAAGGGGAAGCTAGCTCCAATATCATGGGGATCCTGGAACAACACCATAAAGAGGTCACATGGTGAGGAATCAATGCCTCCCCTCAACAGGAAGGAATTGAAGCACCTAGCTAACAGCTACCTAAGTGGCACTTCTTGGGAGTAGATCCTCCAGCACTAGTCCGGCCTTCAGATTACGGTCATAGTCAAAAGCTTCATTATAACTGTGTGAGCAACCCTGAGCTAAACCATTCAGCTAAACCACTCGGTGTGAAATAACCAATGTTTGTTGTTTTAAGGAGCTATATTTTGGAATGATTGTCATGCAGCAACGGATAACTAATACACAAATCTGTTTGGTAAAGAAATATAAACCACTAGTTTTAGTTTTAACAAGGGCAGAGTAGTTCATACCATAGTGACTCTTCAAAATATGATAATTATTAGCTCTGGAAAAAATATTTGTTTTAAAAAAATCATAAGGACACTGGAGAGTAATCAGATGAAGGCAAGATTTAGTACTTGAAAGAAGGAACCATACTTGGTTATGATCTATGTTTAGATGACTTTTCCCCAGCAGGAACTTCCATTTCTCTTGGTGTCGAGAGGCTAGAACTCAACCAGGAAAGTGTAATCTTATTCACCTGAGATGTCAGGGAAAGGTTTTAGGAACCGTCAAAGAGGAGAAAAGGAGAGAGCTATAGAGAAAGACACATAGATTCCCCTCAACCACCTGGCTGACCCTGAACTAGACATGTTTGGGCAACACTCTAAAAAAGTCCAGGATGGAAACAACAGTTAAAAGGCTAAATGATCTGGGCAGATATGTCAGCTGCTATCTACTGCAGTGGAATCAATTTAGAGACTGAATTTTGGTAAGTTAGAGATTTGATAAATATTTCAGGTTTTCCATTGAAATACCAAAAGGGTCATGGCAGAGGAATAAAGACTATGTGCCTGAGCGACGGGATTCTCCCCGAGGTAAGGGCAAATCAGAAAGAGACCAACCATTAAAAAAAAGGATAACCAAGAATTTTAAATTTCAAATTTAAATGACTGCTAGAACAAAATTACACAGTACTCAGGAAAAGACAACAGAATCCAAAATCTCTGCAATGTGGCATAAAAATGTCTAGTAGACAATAAAAAGTTACTACTTATGTGCAGAGTAACTTATATACTTATGTGAATATGAGACCCATTCAGAGTAAAATCAATCATTAGAAACATACAACTGACCTAGATACTGGAATTAATACATAAGACTTAACAATAACTCTTACAAACATGTTAAAGAGTTTAAAACAAAAGACAGATATAATGAATGCAGAGATGGGGAATCTCTGGAGAGATTTGGAAATGGTTAGAAAAAAAAAAAAAGAACCAAATGGAGTTAATGGAGAGAAAAACCATAAGAGAAAAGCACAGTATCTGAAATTTAAAAAAATCATCATATGGAATTAAGAACATATTGGATACAACAAAAGAAAAAATTAGTGAACCTGAAGATAGTGCAATAGAAATCACCTCATTAATAGCATATAAAGAAAAACGGATTTCTGAAAATGAGCAGAGCCTCAATAACCTGTGAGGTGTATCAAGCAGTCAAACACTGTATCTGATGTCCAAAGACGGGTGAGATAAAATGAATTAAGAAATATTTGAAGAAAATGGACAAAATGTTTTCCAAATCTGATTTGGAACAAATAAACAAAAAACAACCCACTAAGAAACACAGCAAAACCCAAGCGGGAATAAGGTGAAGAAAGTTATTTAAAACGACACTATGGTCACAGGCAGAGCATGGATAGAAATTCTATAAAAGCAGCCAGAGGAACAAAACATATTGTATAAAGGGAAACAGTGATAAGGATTACAACTGACTCATCAGTGGATATCAGGAGACCAGGGAATAACATGGTTACAGTGTGGAAAGAAAAGCACTCCGTGTGCAGCAAAATGAAGACGCAGACACTTTCAGATAAAATCCGAGAGAATTTCTCACCAGCTGGGAGGACAAACTTCAAAATATGTTAAAAGAAATCCTTCAGAATGAAGAAAAATGGGAACAAGATGAAAATCTGAAGTTAGAGAAAGCAAGGAAGAGAATGGTATATGGGTAGGAAACTATATTTCTTTTCAGTCAATTGAGTGTTTAAAGGAAGAAGAACAGCAATGCACTGTGGGTGTCTAACATGGGGAATGAAAAACATGACAGTGACAGCCAGAGGATGAGAGTGGGTGTGAACTGGAACAACGTGCTTTGGAGCCACACATTATACATAAGTGGTGCACCATTAATTCCAGATAGTCCGGGATAAATTAGGATGCACATAATCTCCTGAGCAGCAGTTGGAAAAAATAAATAAGGATCTAAAGAGGTATAGTTCCAATATCAGCTGCAGAGACATCTCAGAAAGATTCCTTGCTATGTGCAAGCACACTAAAGGCAGGAGGCTTTCCCATGATGGGTGCTCAAAGGTTTCGGCCCAGGGGTGACTTTGAGGGAGCGGCAGGAGGATAGGGTGGTTGTCTCTGTGGAGGCTGAAACTTTGGAGCCTGGTAGTCACAGGTTCCTTGGATCAAGGGCAGCCTCAATTCCACACATGTCTTCGCATGGTCCAGCCACACTTCCTGTCCCCTGTCTCTGAATAGTACCCTCCCTCCCAGCTCCATGTGGCAGACTCCACTGTTTCCTTAGCCTTCCGTCCATTTGCAGCCAAATTCTTCCACAGTGCTCAAGCCGCGCCCCAGGCCTTCACTGGGGCCTTGCCCTGCAGCCCCATGTCTGCCCCTCTCATTTCAATGGTTGGTCCTGTACTGGTTTCCATGTTGGTACGGTGCATCCTAAAGACACGCTAAGCTCCTGGAGGTCCCGAATTGTGTCATTTCCATCTTCTCTCCTTCAGTGGCAAAGCCATAATTATACATGTGTCATGTGCTTAAAGGTATTCCATCTATTAATTTAAAAATATTCCTGTTCTTAAGCCCTGCAAGTGGAGGCACTCTTTCTCTAGAATCCGCAAAATTTATGTTTACAATTTTGCAGTGAGTGTCAAGGTAGGAAATAATAACCAGCTATATTAACTGAGCATCTTCTGTGAAAGATGCTGTATGTACACTGTTCCCCATGACTCCTCCTTACAATCTTACCTACCTGCGTGACCCCAGAGAGTCCTCTAAGTCAGCATTCTCAAATTGCCATTTGTAGACCAATCCTGTGATTATCTTGTTATACTGCACATCCTGGCTGACAGATCTGGTATGGAGCAAAGATTCTGTATTCCTAACAGAGCCCAGATGATGTCCAGGCTGCCAGTCTAGGGACTTTGAAGGGCAAGGCTCAAAAAACTCCAAAGGTGGGGTTGAAGCAAAACAAATCACTTCTATTCTCTCTGTGAGAATTTCAGCAGGAGGGAGAGAGGAGTTCAGGGGCTCCCTGCAGACTGAGCCCTGAGGCAGTGCTGGTGCACTTGACAGCTGATTTCATCCTCACAACAAACCTGGAGAGGCAGCTGCATCACCACAATCCCTCCACCCAGTGAAGAAACAGGCTCAAAGACGTTATATAAGCTGTCGAAGGACACACAGCCATTAAATAGTGGGAATGGGCTTGCTGCCCAGGTCAGCATGATTCTACAACTCAGGGGAGACTTCTCAGTGGTCTTTAGTCATCGTCAAAGACTCCAGAGAGAACTATACATCTCAGTATAAAATAACTATCATAAAATTGGGAGGCCAGTTGATAAGTCTCTTCATTTACTCTTCAGAATACATCCTTTGGGTGTTAATTCTGTCATGAAGTGATAATCCCAGAGAGGCAGAGAATCTTTATTAAGTAAAAGCTGGGGATCATTTTTTGGAAACTCAAGGACTGGGTCATCCAGGAAACCCCTGGCCCAACTTCCCTACCTTGTGCTGCTCATATGTGGAACTGAGGAGGCTACAGCCATCGAAATGAGCAAGTGCACCTTCCAACAGAGGTGGACAGGCCTCCCAGGTGAGACCAGCAGTCTCAAGCCTGCCTGGCACCCCTGTCCTCTGCCTCCACCTGCTCAGTGATAGGTACTTAGTGGGCACTTCAGGACACTTGGCAACTGAATTGCCACACTGTTGGACTCCAGTGGGGAACAGAAGGACATGTTAGCCTTTGCTCCAAGGCCCCATCCTAAAAAGGGGCACTTGACTTACCATGTGAGAAGCCAAAAAACAAAGGCAGATGCACCTGGGGTCAGGTAGAGGAAAAGTGGACCCCAGGGAACAAGATGGGGCTGGGGGGTGGGGTTCTCTTCACCGAGATCAGTGGGCATGAAACGGTTTATGCCACAGGTGGACTGATTCAATGGAAAACCAGGGACAGGCTGGGAAGGGAAGGAATCATGTAAGCCTAGGTATGAACAAGAAGACTGGACATGTCCAGGGGAAACTATGACAAATGTCTTTTGGCTATAGTCAAGGGACAGGAGCAGGTGCTGGGAGGGGGAAGCATGGGGTCATGGGTGCTGGGAGCAGGTTTCCTAGACTCTGACCTGGGGAAGGCATCCCAGAAGAGACAACCTGTGAGCAAATGCTTCATAGAAGT
The DNA here is from genome assembly GCF_048772815.1 of Callospermophilus lateralis. Classification (NCBI taxonomy): domain Eukaryota; kingdom Metazoa; phylum Chordata; class Mammalia; order Rodentia; family Sciuridae; genus Callospermophilus; species Callospermophilus lateralis. The sequence continues at coordinate 146,861,025 of NC_135307.1, forward strand.
GGCCAGGATGCTTGAATGGAAGTGAGGAACAGGGAAAGACTAAGTCTATCTGGGAGCCACCAAAGGCCTGGGAGCACCCAATGCAGGCTTTCAGAAGGGGTGGTCTGATGGCGGAAGGTGAGCCAGCGGCCAGGCTAGTGGGACCACAGTAGAGAAAGAGGGCAGCGTTCTGGTGGAACCTGGGATGGCTTTTCAGTAAAACAGTGAGCCTTTTCTCTGTCTCAAGGCCCCAACCACTCTGTGGGCTGCCTGGGCCATGGCGCAGCTGGTACTGCTGCTTCTACCCCAGGGTCCTGACATGCCTAGGGCCAAAGGAGTGAAGCTGCCAAGCCTGCAGACAGGGAGCTCTCCAGGGGGGCCCCTCCGCCCTGGGGCTGCGCGCTCCCAGCCTTACCTCCTATTTTTGCATTGTATGCTATGCCCACGATGCAGTAAGAGTTGTTGGCCGAAGCAGCAACTTCCCCTGCGCAACGGGTGCCGTGTCTGAAGCAAAGGAAAAAAAACAAAGTGAGGCCCCAGCCCAGCCATTGTTAATGAATTCCACACACTGCTCAGTTCTCCTGCAACAGGCCAGTTGTCCCTGTGCCAAGGGATGCTGGTGAAGCCCATTTTCTGCATCCCCTGTCCACCACACCACACCAGGGGGGAGGTCCCTGCAGGAAGCAGCCAGCAGACTCTGCCCAGCCCTTCCTGCTACCACACATAGTGAGCATTTGCTCACAGGTTGTCTCTTCTGGGATGCCTCCCCCAGGTCAGAGTCTAGGAAACCTGCTCCCAGCACCCATGACCCCATGCTTCCCCCTCCCAGCACCTGTCATTGGCTCACTGCCATTGCCATTCACCGGGGTGGCCCCACCTACCCACCCACCCCCGGTCTCAGCTCTGTGTTTCCTGTGACTAACACCAAGGCCCTTGGCACACACAGGTCCAGTGTTAACGCCTGGCTGACTGGTGGGATGAAAGGAAGGACGAACAGGCACTTGTTTGTCCCCTGTCACCTTCAACACTATGCTCATCCTGGACAGCCCTCCCACCATTTCTGTGGCCATTTAGCAGGAACTGAGGAAGAATACTCCAAATTGAACACTCAATAACAGCAGGAGGACAATGAAGAAATTACCAGAAAAACAAATTGCTTTACTTTGTAATGACCCCATTCTCCATTGTGCCACAATGGGTCAGTTCCCCCAGCAGAGGCCAAAATATGGGTGACTCTAAACAACACATCTTTGAGAAGAGTGCACAGGGGATGAGAATCGTTGATTCAAATTTAAAACCGCCTGGTAAAAATGGCCCTGGGTCTGCATGCCAGCCTTTGCAAGGGACTCATCTGTCCTTCTCTGGAACTCTCACTGCCCCATGGCCACGGCCACTTAAGGGGTCACATAGCTCAATGGCTTAAGCTGGGATTCAATCCCGCCCTTCAAGGGTCACTGCATGGGATATGGATCATGCCTTCCTGTTCCCCGATGTGTGACCAGGAAACAGGCCCATTTGCCCCAGGCGTCCTCACTGCTGGGCCGGAAGGGCACCTTGGGACATGAGTCAGGGAAAGCAGCCCTCGTGGCTGGGCCTCTACAGCCTGTAGTGCAAAACAGAGCAGCCCAGCCAAGTCTCCCTGCACAGTACTGTGTGGTCATCAGGGTTTTTGTTCTTTTGTTTTAAAATGGGGTCTTACTATGTTTTCCAGGCTGGACTTGAACTCCAGGGCTCAAGAGGTCCTCTCACCTCTGCTTGTTGAATAGTGGGGTCTACAGAATAGTACCACTGTGCCAGGTGTGGGCACTGGGATTTGAACCTTGAAATCAATCAACTGCAAGCTCACATACCTTTGCTATAGTGTAGATTCTGAAAGTCCCCCAAAGGCCCATGCATAAAGGCTTGGTCCCCAGCGTGGTGCTTGGGAAGTACTGTGAACTTCAGGAGCAGGGGCCTTGTAAAAGAAGACTAGGTAATTGGGAGCACATCTCTGCAGAGGATTATGGGACCCTAGTCCCTCCTTCTTTCCCCTTTTGCTTCCTGGTTCATGAGGTGAATAGTTCTGCTCCTGCCACGATGTGCTGCCTCAAACACAGGCTCAAAGCAATGGAGCCATTTAATCATGAACTTGAACCTCCAAAACTATGGGCCAACTTCACTTTTCTTTAGAAACTGGTTATCTCAGGTATTTTATTCTAGTGATGAAAAGCTAATGAACACAACCCTGGTGAGGGGACACACATGAGCAAGCACAGAAGGGAAAGAAGAAAGGGCCTTTATTATTTTCCTCTAAATATTTTTGAAGAATGGTAAGAACTCAGGGCATAGGGCATGCTGACAAGGAAGGACAGTCAGCACAGCAAATGAACTCCCGGCACAACTGCAGGGCTGATCCCCCCAAGAGATCAGGTGACCTGTGCAATGTAGATAATCCCTGTGGCTTCCTGTGCATTCTTCAGCCACTGTCTCCTCACCCCCAACAGCTATGTGAAGTGGGTATGTCATCTCCATGGAAAAGCCTCGAAGGCATTATGACTCAGTGTCTCAACCATGTCCTTTAATGTACACAATGCCACATAGCCAGGGAGTAGATGAGCTGGGATCTGAACCCAGGTTTGTCCAGCATTGCTTGTGCCCTCCCATCTTGCTCAAAAGGTGAAAGATGGAGTCACAAAAGTTCAGACAGGTGACCCATGTGCTCAGATAGACCAGATTGATATGTAACAGTGAAGGAGATCATTAGACTCCCTAGGGATAATTCTTCTAAAATATTCCAAGGAGAGTGGTACCAGGAGCAATGCTAAAATGCATTGTTAGCTGAGTAACACAGGTGACACCCCCCCTAAAGAAAGAGGCTAACTCCACAGAAGTCACTTGTGCCCAAGGGGCTGTGCTAGGCATGGCTTCTGACTCCTGGGTCAGCCCTCAACAGTGCCCAGGCCGCTGGAGCGACACCTAAGCCCTCCACCTCTTCAGGGGCAACCACAATAGCAACCGCGGAGAGAACAGAGAAGCAAGGGGAGACAAAGGGACGCACTTATTTTCATTGCTGGCATCATAGCGTGGAGATGGGTCATAATCGTTCCCGTTGACATCATAGCTTGCGTAGGAATCCTAGGAATTAAATCTTAGTGAGTAAAGAGCAATGGCATAAAATATTACAGTATCCTTGAAAATTATTTTTATGCCTGCCTTGGAAAATAAAACTATACAGTTTCTCTCTTATATTATTTATAATTATATTATTAAAATGTATAATAATATAAATTATGTGATATTGATACATATGTGATGGTAAAATATACCTAACATTAAATTTATCGTTTTAACCATTTTAAGTGTATGGTTCAGTGATAGTAAGTACATTCACATGGCTGTGCAACCATCTCCACCTTCATTCTCCAGAACTTTCCTTCTTCCCAAACTGGAACTCTGTATCCACTCTACACTGACTCTCCATTCCTCCCTCCTCAGCCCCTGGCAACCACCACTCTGCTTCCCATCTCTGTGAATTTGGCAACTCTTCATTCTTCACATAAGTGGAATCATACAGCGTTTGATTTTTTGTGATGGGCTTATTTCACTCAGCACAACATCCTCAAGTTTCAACAGGGTTGACTGTGTGTCAGACTTTCCTTAACTTTATATTTAATGCATAACGTTTTTCCTCTACATACGTGTAATAATAGTAGTCATATAATTTGGATCCTCCTTTGAAAACATATCACAAAAGCTTTCCAGTATTACTGACAGTCTTCAAAACTCAATTAGAAAGGCTATACAGTTATCTACTAAGTATGTGTAATTTAATCACTGTTAGATGCCCAGGTTCCTTATAGTATTTAATGTTTTTATTGCATTTATTATGTGCCAGGCTTTCTTGTTTACATATATGAACTCATTTCATCCTTATAATAACCCTATAAGATAATCCTCTTATTAACCCCATTTTATAGACAATGAGGCTGAGGCACAGAGAAGTTAAGCAACTTGGACAAGATCTCAGCTGGTAAGTCACAGAGCCAGGATTGGAACCCAGGCTGTCTGGGTCCAGAACCCATGATTTTAGGCTCTCTCTCTCTCTCTCTCTCTCTCTCTCTCTTTTGTACTAGAGATTGAACCCAGGACCTTGCACATGCTAGGCAAGCACTCTACCACTGAGCTACACTCTCAGCTCTTTATATTTTATTTTGAGACAGGGTTTTACTAAGTCATCTAGGCTGGCCTCAAATTTGTGACCCTCCTGAGTTGCTGAGATTGTAGGCGGGCACCACCACACCTGGCTCAAAGCCCATGTTTAAACATGGTCCATGTAGCTACTCTCTATATGATGAACACCTCTATGTAGGTGCTTCTCAGTTCTTCAGTTTCCATTCCTAGAAATATGTGTGACTCCTCAGACATGTAGGTAAATCACTCTGAAATACCTTCTCTGGCTAGGACAGTAGTAGGTGGCAGGATGGTGATTTACCCAGTGCTCCTCAGCACAGTGGGGTTTTTGCAATTTGTTTTTGCCTAATTTAATGGGAACTAAGGGTGAAAATCAATTTGTTGTTTTTTAAATTTTGCATTTATTTAATGACGACCATGGTTGAACATCTTTGCTCTCAGTTCCAAGGCGAGACTTACGTAATTTGGAGCCAGGTCTGGGTGATTTCTCTCTATGCCATCATCAAGGATGGTGACCACCACATTCTTTCCTGTGTAGCCCCGCTTCCATGCCGCCTGGACATTCATTTCTGACCGGCATCGGCTGTTCTTGTCGCCACAATGCTGTATGCACAGAAGACACAAAGCCCCCGACGTGGACACTCCTGACGTACAATGGACATACCGTGTAGACCAGCAGAGAGGTGATTACGCTTGCAACGAGTAACAGGAAACAGCAGCCCCTGCCTTAGGCAGGTGAGACACTCTTCCTCCCACCTAGACCCAGGATGAATAAAGGTGGGGGTTCCCCTGGCTTTTTCTGCACCTGACAATTATCATTTTCCTCAGGCATCACCTCCCAGAAGGGGCTCTGTCCAGGGCAAGTCTTCACCATGCTGTTAGACCTACACCCTGCATCAAATCACTTCCCTGTTCACTTCCACATATTTAAAGAGGGGAAAAAAAAAAACAAACCCTGAGAGTGCTACCCTTTGGAGCAGGGGCTTTACACACAAAATGAAGTGTGTCTCATTGATGTCGTCCTGGGAATTTAGCTTAGTTGGGGGAAATTAACCCATGCCAGAAACCCAGCTGGTAATGCAAACGTGCTGGGGCCGAGAAGCCCACGCCCTACTCACCATGTACCACATGTTGGACCAAATGGGGTCGTTGAAATAAAGGGCCTGAGGGTCACTTCGCACCTGTCTCTTCACCCTGCGTTTCACTTCTTGCTGTTGGAGCCATTTCACCTGCCAAGAAAAAACAATTACTCTTCATTTTAAAAACAAGTTCCTGATTTTATGTAGCCTCTATAAGTGCCCTAGGTTTCCTTTCACAAGAATTGTTATCATAGTAGATGTTTGGGAGATGTTAACTTCAAGGTGACTGCATTTGGAAAATGACAACTTGCTTGTTATACGTGCAGGGGAAAATAATAATGCCCTGATATATTCTGAAGTTACTCTACTAAAAAAAAAAAAATGGACTTTGTGAAGTTGCCAAAAAATTGACAAGTGACTTGCTCCAAATAAAAAGGAAATATATGTATGGGAGAGGAATGAGTGGAGAGAGAAAATAAATTGTTTGGTCAAACTGTTATCAGAAATTGATTTACAGTGAGGACATGAATAATTAAATTATGATAATTTGTACATTAGAATTTTTGGCAGCCGCTACTAGAAACATGGTATCAGAACATGTACAAGGAAAAATCTAGAAAAGATACAGCAAAATGTTACTAGCAGCAATTCCTGGGTGGTTAAATTATTGCTAATTTTAAATTTTTGTGTTGCTTTTGGGATTTTTAGAAATTTCTTTTAATTGGTATGATTTGCCTTTGTGATCAAGAAAAACGTTTGAAAAGTGATTTATGTTATTTAAGATGATCCCTGAGGGCTGGGGTTGTAGTTCAGTGGTGGAGCACTTGCCTGGCACGTGTGAGGCACTGGGTTTGATCCTCAGCACCTCATAAAAATAAATAAAATAAAGGTATGTATACATCTGCAACTAAAAACAAATTAAAAGAAAGATGATCCCTGGATTCAGAGCCAACTTCCCCAGATTCAAAACTCAGCTCCACACTCACCTGATGTGAGACTCAGAACAGGTAGCTACCCTCCTTGGACTCAGTTTATTCATCTACAGAATGGGGACCACCATGCATTGTCATGAGGGATAGAATATGAACAGTGTGTATTAAGCATTCAGGCCACTGCCTGGCACAACTATTACTATCATCATATATGTGCATGTTCTTTTCAAGCTGGAGAAACTTAGCCATTTTAATAAAGGACATTGGGGAAAGAATTCATGGAAGTGTCTTCTTTGGTCTTGCTGTGGTGGTCCCACCTAATTCATTAATGCTGGAAGCTGGGGCTTAGTCCAGTGCTGGGGCCCAAGACTAGCAGCATGAGGATAAGGATGGGCACCCAGACCCTGCTCTCAAAGAGTCTGTGCCATATTCTGGGGCTCTTGCCAAGCAGGCAAGAGAGTATGGTGTGACTCTGAACAGGGCAGGCTGCCTGGAAGAGTTGGGGTGTGTGGGGGGGGGCATGGCAGTAGAATGGGGAGAAAGATAGAAGGAGGAATAGAGGGCTCAAGGTGACTTGGAGGCCACTAGCCCAAGACGGGGAACTCCAGGCTGCTCCTGGAAGCTTGACCAGCTATCATAGTAAAGTGATACTTAAGGCCAAGAGGCAGGGAATAAGGGTGACCTCAGGCTTGGGGTAATATTTCCTCTCTTCTCCTATCCTCAGCTTCCTAGTGTCCTGAGGGTAGAGGGCAGAAAACCCCCATATGCAGCCTCAGAGTTTGGGGTGGAGGATTCATCCTTGGGGTACAAGACAAAATGCTTAGAAAGAAGTATCGCCTCCGATGTGACTATCTAATAAAACACCCATAGACTGGTTCCTTAGAAACACTGCACAGGGAGCTCAAAAATCAATTTTGGGTTAGACACTAAAAGGGCCTCAGCAATAAGTCCTAGATAATTTATAATTACCACTGATAGATACTCCTACAGAAAATAAAACTATAAAATGAGATATTTTGTTCATAATGCCCACTGATGGCATTTTTCAACCTCCCCATATATTACTCCTGAACTAGAATGCTTTTACCTGGTGTAAAGTACTGAGGGTGATATTTCATAATTTGCTAAACATCCTGTTATAAAACACGGCAGAATGTAGATTTCTCACATCTCCAAGCTCCCTGGGATGTTCCCATCCCTGCTGCCAGGCTGAGCCCTGGATTCACTACTCGCTCTACTGCCACCCAGCACCTTCCGACTTCTGTGCCCATCAAAGTGTAACTGTTGTTAGAGAAGGAGGTGAGCTCTACTGTTCCAAACACAAGTGGGCAACTCTCCTAGAACCAGGTGACGTGGGAAGACATATTTGCCAGAAGTCATAAAATTGTTGCCCTGTGGGATGAGAGGGCTTGGGTATCTGAGCTCCTTACTGTTGCAGGGCTCTGGTAAGAACCCCATTCTGACACAGTTCTGATGGTGGGCTACGACCGCACAGGGTCCAGGACACGGTTTGGGGCTCTCCCAAAGGCACAATCTCAGCCCTCTCCAACTTTCTGCTAAAAAGCCTGCTCATTATAAGTCTCTGATCACAGCCACAGTAGTGCCAGACTGATGGAACTGAGTATGATAGATTATCTGCCAGCTTTGGGGGCGGCAGAGACGGAGAGGCGAACTTAGCCAGCGGCACCTGTCCGTCCTCTCGGCTCTAATCACTGCCTGCTCTTCACCTGTCCTTGGGAATCCACTGAATTCCTGATCTTCCTCCCTTCCCACCCCAAAGAATAAACCATTTTCCAGGTTCACTGTCCCTGACTTCTCTGCACAACTGACAAAGACGCACTGCGTTTTCCCATGTCTCTGGCACCCGGGTTCTGGGGTAGATAATGTGAATTTACCTGGTTCCCACCTCAGATGCTAAAGCTCTGCTTCAGATGCCCCTCAGGTTGGAGGTACCTGGCCACTCTGGAAAGGCCAGAGGTGTGGCAATGACCCAACCACGCAACTGAAACTTGAACTCTCCCATCAAACAGAGTCAGCAACTGTCCAAGCTAAAGGGGTAGGCTTGCACTTTCAACCACGTTCAAGGCCTTTCATTGTATACGAGGTGGTAACATTTCAAATAAAGGATTACACCATCGCAGGTCTCTGAGCATGTGTCACTCATGGGATTGATTCTTCCATACAACCTGTGAGCAAATGGTCAGATGGGAAGAAAGGAGGGTGGGGGACTCCACTCTGGGACTATTTTATCTTATGCATGCCATTATCTGTGTTAGGAAAAGTAACATGGATTTGAAGAATTCTCCTCCTCCTGAGAGGGCTGGTACCAATGGGAGGTCAGTACGAGTGTGCTTGCATTCTCCCTTTCACTGCAGCTTCAGGTGTGGCCTGTTCACCAGATGCTTCAAAATGTCTACACAGTATTCAGGCTTTCTTCTGTGTAAAATATATGGGAAGAGACACAACTTGGAAAATGAATCCTAAACCCAAGCAAGCCTTAAAATGAGTGATCCTGGACATTTGAGGTTGCTATTGCTTGGAATTGCTTCTGAAAAACCCAGGAATTGAAGACTTGGTCTGCAGCCCAAGGTGCTATTAGGAAGTAGCAGAACCTTTAGCAGAGGGGCCTAGGAATTCAGGGCAATTGGGGAATTCCCTTTTGGGGACATTGGGGATATATATTGGGACCCTGACCTCTTCCTCTCTCTCTCGATGCTTCCTGGTGGCCATGAGGTCAAAGATGTCCTCCATGCACTCCTGCTATAATGTACTGTGCTGCATCAGGCCCCAAACAACAAGGTCAAGCAATTGACGACACCACTGAAACCATGAGCCAAAATAAACCTTTCCTAGTTTTAAGTTGATTTATCTCAGATATTTGTCACAATGACAGAAAACTGACTAGCACAGGAGTGATCCGGTTATCCTCTGCTGCCCCCCATTCCCCACCTGAACAGGATCTGTATTTTGTTCACCAATGTGTTTGAGTACTGGGTAATACATGGGATTCAATAGGAGACCACTAAGTTTCCTGAAGGAAGATGTGAAGTTATACTTTAGATTTTAAATATAGTACAACCACAAATAGACCTGACTTCTGAGTTGAAAATGTGATCAGGTCTTAATGACTACAGGATGATATTTGTGCATGTGTGTGTGTGTGTGTGTGTGGGGGGAATCAACTAAAAGTGATTTTGGGCAAAGTAAGGTTGATTTGCCAAATGTCACTTCCAGCCCAAACAAAAGTCCTATCTGTTTACAAGCCTTGATTTCTCTGAAGTCATATTTTGAAGATGGAACGTTATTCTGACCCTTTTCCGTTTTATCCATTTTCTGTTCGTATGTTTCCTGCTAAACATGCAGCATATTTATCCTAGAAATGTCTTTGCTCTGAGAAAGGGAATTCTAGACACAAAGAACACTTCACAATCTTCTCAAGATCCCAAGGACAGCAACGCGGCATATGTGTGAGTGTGTGGGGATCAGACCCAGGGCCTCGCACATGCCAGGCGAGCGCTCCACCACTGAGCTACAGCCCCAGCCCTACACTTTCTTTGGTAATATGTGCCCTTCTCCAACTTTCTTCTTAGAAGTTAAGTTAAAATCAGGCATCTTTCCAAATGTTCTGTAGATAATTTGAAGTAAAATTTCAGATACTCATAAAGAGCCAACATAAATAAGCAGAGGCCAGGAGAAACCTTGTCTGCGTCCTGGCAAATGACCTGCAGATATCAAGGATCATCAGTGCTGCTGAGTTCTAACTACTATCTGAGTGGCAGTCTTAGCTGTTTTAACTTCCAAGAACTTCCTGGGTCCTCTGGAGCCTTTTGGGCTTATTACATGCAGGACTGACATATCAGGTGGGCTTCTGATCTGGCAGAGTGCCCATGGCTCCCAGGAAAGAAGGGAACCTCTTGGTAAACCATATGAAAAATGATGCAGGTATGGGCATATGACTTTGTTTTCCCTCTGGAGACAGTCCACAATCTTCATAATTTTTCAAAGGGGCCTGTAGTGGTAAAGGGCCACTGAACTAATGAGCAAAGCTCAAGGAGATAGAAAGGGTTTCCTTTTCATGTGTGAGAAATAGATACTACTGCCATCCTCTTCCTGGAGGGCAGGGGAACTGTGCCATAAACAAGAGGAAGTCAATTAGCACCAACTTCATAAGCACCAGTCTCAATGAGACCCTCAAATCCATCTTGGGCCTTGTACCCTATCACCTTGGGGTGGGAATGAGGGATGCCAGGCTGCTATGGCAAAGCACAGCCAGACCTGGTGATGCAGGGCAGTGAAAGAACCCCCCAGATAAAAAGATATCCTAGCCGGGTGTGGTGGTGCACGCCTGTCATCCCAGTGACTCGGGAGGCTGAGGCAGGAGCACTGCAAGTTCAAAGGGAGCCTCTGTAAAAGCGAGGCACTAAGCAACACAGTGAGACCCTGTCTCTAAATAAAATACAAATAGGGCTGGGGGTGTGGCTCAGTGGTTGAGTGCCTTGAGTTAAATTCCCAGTTTAAAAAAAAAAAAAAAAAAAGATACACTGACCTAGAAATCCACCATCTTCCTCCTCCCATATCAGCAAGGCAAAAGAGAACACAGCTCTCTGCCACTTCCATACCTGCAGCCACAGGCAAAACACTGCATAGACCATTTTCTGAGATCTGTCCAGAAGATCCCTGTGTAACTAGCAAGAGAGATGATGACAGTACTTGTTCTGCTAATTTGGGAAATGGGACAGTGAGTGCCAAAGCACTTTGGGAAATTGAAGCTGTTCATTCATTTGTAACTTAGCTCTCATTTTGCTGAGAGGAATCAGGAGGTACCCTTCTTCCCAACACCTGTCACTGTCCTGCAGTCATGGACAAAAGAACAGGAAGCCATAGCCCAGTTTCATCTATTGTTTTGAATAACCCCTGTCCCTCCCTAAATATTTGCATGGAAGTCCTAAGCCTCAGTAGCTTAGAATGTGACAGTATTTTCAGACAGTCTTAGTGTCTGTCTGTCTCTCTCTCTCTCTCTCTCTCTCTCTCTGTCTGTCCTGGGTATCAACCCAGGGTATTGCACATGCTAGGCAAGCACTCTACCATTGGCCACACCCTTCAGCCCCTTGAGATAGTCTTTAAAGAGGTAATTGAGTTAAAATGAGGTCATTAAGGCCAGCCCTAATGCAACCTGACTGGTGTCCTCATAAGAAGAGGAGATTAGGATGCAGATGCACACAGAGGGAAGACTATGTGAGGACACGGCAAGAAAGCAACCATCTGCAAAAGACCAGAAGAAACCAACCCTGTGATGCCTTGATATCAGACTTCTGGCCTCCACAGTTAGAAGATAATAAATTTCTGTTGCTTAAGTCACCCAGTCTGTGGCACTTGGCCCCAGCAGCCCTAGCAGAGTAATACACATATGAAGTCAGATACTAGTCAGCATGCCCAATGTCCAGCAATTGTCAGTACTTATTTTAGCTTTAGCAAGTTAGGATAAGGCTTCGTTAATTCTAGCTCCCTTTAGAATTTTTGTTGTAAGTTAATCAAGGTAAACAGTTTATATCTAAGATATTTACATAGAAGCTGATAAGCAAACAATAACAGATATACTTGTATACATGAGCCTAATCTGTGAAAATTGAGATACATTACAATAAACATTTACTAAACACCCATCTACATCAGATTAGAAAGCTGCTGAACTGATAAAGGAATAAAAACAAATGAGACGTGGCCTTGGCTCTCAAGAACTTTGTACTATATTGTTAAGAGATGGGCTTGCATGCTTCAAGAATAAAAGATGTTCTAACTCAGCCTAGGATCCTACCTACAAGTCCCTCTCTCTCAGTTATCTACAGACCAGGTCAGTTCACCTTCCATCGTCCCTCTACAGTTCTGGAATACTGGACACACTCTCCAGTCTGCTGCTCTAAGCCGCCCAGGAACCTTCTGCAGCTCTCCTGCCTGTGCCGTCTGTCACTGACCATCCCAAGCACACTGAACTAGTCTTCAGGGTTTCCACCAAACACTGCTGTGTGCTCCCAATCCAGGGCTAAATCCAGAATATAAACATACAACTGCTAGGAAGAGCAGGCCAAGTCTGAGGACTCTGAGCAGCCTTCCCAGTAGCAGGGATATTGGAGCCGAAAAGGGAGGGTGGGGAAGAGAGAAATGTTGGGGAAGGTTGAGAGCAGTCTGTGCAAAGACTGAATGGAGAGACATGTGAAGTCATTGGAGAAAAACTTTAAAGGCTAGTGTCTGGGCTCAGGGGGCCACTGGGGCCCAGACCAAGGAGGGTCTGGGAGGGAAGGATTCCTTGGAAGACTGAAGAGGAGATAGGTGGGAGGAGTGAGGATGCCCACAAGAGGCCCATGAAAAGGACCATGCAGTGATCTAGGTGAGGGAAGATATGTGTGTGGCCTAAGGCAGAAGATACAGGATGTGAGTAGGGCCAACTGAGCAGCAGGTGGAAAGACTCCAACAGATTAAACAAGGTGGGGTGGGGGGCTGCAGGCTCCTCCTACAGAATGCAGAGAAATGCTTCGCTCTGAGTCAGAGGTAGCATCAGAGATGAGGACCTGAGTGCTGAAAATGTTGACTTTGAGGTGCCTTTGAGACACTAAGTGGAAGTATAGAGTGCTCAGGTGCAATAATCAAACGGTCTTTTAAGGTGTATTTTAAAATTCAACCTTTTTACCAATTCAGAGGAATCATGCCACTAGAACCATTGGGTTGTGCCAAAAATATGAAAAGATGGCTCATCCCTGTCTTTTGCATTGTCCAGAGGGGACTGCCAGGTAGGATGGCCTGCGTTCTCTCCTTCCCGACGTGAGACCCATCCTGGGCAGAAGCCTGCTCCCGCTCCCAGCCCATGACACAGTTCATCAACTCCTGAGACCAGTTTGGTCACTTACTGCCTATGTGTTGTTATTTGCCAGGAACTTTTTGTTTGTTTGCACTTTGAATGGCTCTAGCACACAAAACTGTCAGATAAAATTCCATCTGTGGTTAATGGAAAGATCTGCTTAAATGTTGCATCACTTCTGGAAAGAAACCTGAGCTCTGATTAAACTCTGGGGGCAAAGTCCCATCCTACAAAACAGAATGTCTACTCCTGTCCTTGAAATCGTTTTTTTGCAACTTTGGTGCATTTAAGTACTAAAACGAAGAATCAAACTGAAGGCTCCCAGTGCCCAGGAAGGAGCCACCAAGGGCCTCCCTAATAGTATCTTTATCCTTCCATTTCCATCATCCATCTGGCTGAAAACTGAAGGGAAGGAAAGGGCTGAACTCGAGTCATCACGCTAAAATGTAAGGTTTGGAAGACACAGGCAGCAACGTCTAACTATAAGCCAGCTTGGAATGGAATCAGAACAAGTAATTTAAAAAAAATTTGTGAATCCTTTCAGCTATTGGCTGATGCGCCTGTAACATCCACCCTTCTCCAGACTTTTGGCAAAAGAACAAGTTAAAAACAAATGCTTTCAGTTTGCTTAAATGACAGCCCTTGGAAAAAACCAGGGACTGATACTGCACGCTGAGAACACTTGGGCTGTCCTCTCCAGGATAGGGCTGAGCAACAAAGCAATTTGAGCAAAATGGCCCTTTTTCAAAGATGGCTAAAAAAAAAATCAAGTAAAGGTAATTAAAAATGTAAGGAAAACGATCGCACAATGCTAGCACAGGGTCATGAAAAAAGATGCTTCATAAATATGTGAGTATGTGCCTGTGACTGAAGAAGCAAGTCCTGCTATGGCCTGCCCTTGCTGTGTGTTTTGTTTTGTTGTAACCCATGTACACTCTATCAGATTTTATTTGATGTTGGGGTGGACTATAAATTCTATCACTTATCAAACACTTTTATACAACAGAGACTGGAGCTAATTAAAATAAAATACCATCTGTATTCGATTGAACTTTATCCTAAGCCCTATAACATTCATTTCCAGTTTGGTCATTCCAACACAATGGTAACTTTGCATTCCAATGTCTTAATAATAATAAATCATCTTTTCCTTTTGCTAATAATATTAATTACACAACTCTCCAGATGTTAAGGTGTCGCAAAAAGGCTCTTGTAATGTAGGAGGATGGTTCAGATGCACTGCAGTGAAAGATAACACTAAATACTTACACAAAACAGCTAATTTCACCAAATATGTAATTGGAATGACTAGGCAAAGTAAATATTCATCAGACTGACAGCTAATTGATTTGGTTTGCCTTAAAACTGGACTAATGTAAACAGAGGTATTTCTGAATTCATAATTGGTTCAGATGTCTATATGCTTTCCCTGGGGCTAGAACTTTAATTGGAACTGTGAGAGACAATCAGCCAATCACGTGGAAGGTGCAGGCAGGACTGGGATGGTCAGGCTATTTACCTTTTCTCTCTTCTTTATTGGCAAGATGCTTTGATTGCAGCCCTGCCAGAAGCTTATTAAGAAACTCTGTGAAAAGGGATTTTTATTCGAAAAAATTTAACTGCCAGAACCTTTGCCTAACAAGTCTATCCTTCCTTCTGTTTCCTTCAAGGGCCCAGCTGATTACTGGGAATACTTTGCCCTCAGACTCAAACTGGATACAGAACTTTAGACCCACCTACAATGAATCAACAGAGCAGGTCAGACTCGGCAGAGGGAGATATGACTGAGGCACTTGAGCCCTCTGTGAAACCTGTCTCCACCACCTACACGAATGACATATGCACAAGTCTCCAGGCCCACATTTTGCTGTGGGCCCGCCATTGCAGAGACCAGCTGGGCAACTCTGCACTCAACATCAATATTCACAGGTTAATATTTTTGGAAGGAAGGGAAGAACCACTTAGTTGAATACGATTAAAGTTTTAAAATTTAGCCACCAAAAATAGAAGATATAGCAAAACTACAGATTAAGGCTCCTATTTTGACTCTGCCTCCAGATTAACAGTTGGAAAACAGCTTATCTTGGAAGCACCCATGGGGACCTAGAAATCCACTGCCTTGGTTTCTTTGCAGAGTGCACCTATGCAGGAGGCTTCCTGCATGCAAACAGCATGCCCTTCATAGTAACACTGTGTGTGGTAGCAATTTAACAGCTCCAAAGACTTCAGATGAAGAAGGAGCATGTTGTCTTCACAGGACAGATGGACTGCTTGCTTAAAGTGGGGCAATGCCACAACTCTTTCCTAGCTTAGGATTTTCTCCAAGATGACAGATGATAGGCCACTTTCAACCTTACAAAATCCATACTACAGTCTACCTTTTCCATACTACAGTCTGCACAGAGTACCCATTCTGCTGTTTTTCCTACTAATGTATTCATCAGGTCTGCTTGTCCTTCCCCAGTTGCCCCACTCTGGGGATATGAGAAACTACCCTCCGGCTTTGCTTCCTAGTGAAAGAAAGTGTACTTGTCTCTGAAAATCATTCCTTCACTTTCCATGGTGTGAGTGCAAGTAGATATAATCATACCCCCTGTCATTAGGAGAGATGATGTATATCAAAGTGCCCATGCACACAGGAATCCCTTAATAAACATTAAATTCCTTTCCTTGCTATGAAGGAATAATGAGGTTTGCAGAATGTTTTATACCTATCTCTATTGATTCACCTATCTATCCATCCATCCACCCACTCTTCCATCTGTCCACCAGTCTGTCCATCTATCCATGCATGTATCCATCCATCTACAAAATGAATTCAGAAATGTATTTAAGACATGTCTACCTTTTCACAGCCCACTTACAGGAATGAGTTTCATGGTGACCACTTCTTTATGTGCTTCAAACCAGAACTCTTCAGCGAGAGATGTCCCAGAGAAGGGTAATTCAGTACAGTGCCAGGGATAAACCACCTCTCCCCCTCCCCCAGCTCTGTCCACACAGAAGAAGCCATGCTTGTCAGGGGTGTGGTTTGGGGCAACACGGAGAAACCATTCTTCCATGGAACATTTATTATAAATGTTCTCTGGGACTGTGGAAATAATTTTGTATACTAGCTAGGAGCTCAGACTAGCATGTAGCACATCGCTTTTAAGAAAAGATGATTTCCATATCGAAACTATGGTTTATCAACCATAGCCACATTTCTTTCTCGGTACTACTACTGCTTCTCACAAGAACCGTGTTTTCCTTCCTAGTACTCATTGCCCCATGATTCATCACATCTTTTTCTATTTCTTGCTTTACTTTCAGTCAGCCCTTGACCAGCTCCATGGGCCTTACCAGAGGACAGGGATTTCAAAAATGCCTGTTGAATAAATGAACTCATCAAAGGTTCACTTGGCCATCTTAAAATTTTAAACTTACCAGGTATCTATTATACTGATATTTGTCAAATATTAACTTTGTACAGAAAGGTAGTATAATTAACCACCCCCAATGAATAGCCCCTTTTCAAATCATATTAGTTTTAATCTCAAACACAGATCACATAATTTTTAAAAAAAAATAACACATTTATTTTATTTATTTATTTTTATTGTGGTGCTGAAGATCGAACCCATGGCTTCGTGCATGCTAGACACGCACTCTACCGCTGAGCCACAACCCCAGCCCAGACATAAATTCTTTTTAAATATTTATTTTTTAGTCGGACACAATATTTTATTTATTTATTTTTATATGATGCTGAGGATCAAACCCAGGGCCTCGCCCATTCTAGGCAAGTGCTCTACGGCTGAGCCACAACCCCAGACCATCACATAAATTTTAAGGAAAAAAAAAAGTTAAACTTATTGCCTCTGTTTTAAAATTCATGATAACCATTATGATATGTGCCAATGACAATCACAAAAACATTAATCTGACTAATTTCTAATTTTATGATTAAAATACCTGCTCAAATTGCTTAGTGGCTTTGCTTTATGGATACAATTTACATATGCATCTCTTGTAATTATTGTGTATTTGTTGATTTTTAAAATATTTAGAGGTCTACCCTCAAGTGAATGTTGCTTCCAATTAAATAATTTATATTCTATTTTTCCAATTAAATAATTTAGATTCTTTTCCCTCCTCCATTACTGGGGATTGAGCCCAGAGCCTGATGCATGTGAAGCAATTGCTCTTCCACTAAGCTACACTCTCAGTCTAAGAATTTATATTCTCAAAGCCTGATAAGGAACCCTCTTTTTTGGAGCATTTAAAATGGTTTGATAAGTTGCTACACTCTGCCTTATTTCATTTAAAGGAGATATGGAAAACTAACATCTATCTAGAGTGACATTATAACGCAGACTCAGTTATTTTTAGGACTGCAGACCCGAACACTCTTGTCCTTAGGAAAAGTATCCTGCCCGTGTGTACCTGGGGGTCCATTCTGAGGAAGGTATGAGGGCCTCTGCTACTCAACGTTGATCTTTTAAAGGTTTTACTGTGATAAAAATGGTAGTAATCTTCCAGGTTTCCAATCTGCAAAACAAGAAGCAAGATATCATCCATTAATACTGTCTTACAAACAGCTTCAAAACTCTTCCTTCCCATAACGCCCTTCCCCTTAAGTGAGAGGCTTATTCTGTTCCCAGAAGGAAACAGACCACCCCTCATCGTGCTACCTACCTGTATCTCTGGCACACAGTCAGTGTTTATGGAACCGGAAAGTGGGTTTAGATAGTTCTTTTTAGATAAACAACCCAAGTAACTTCCAATGAAGCACATACTCCATCAAATCCTGTGGTAGGTTAATATCGTTTAAAGTTTGTACTATCTTTGCCAAGTTTTTTAGACATGAATTAGTGTTCATTTCAGGTCAAGCATCCCTGAAGTAGCTAAGTTGGTGTCAAGTCAGGTCTACACCAAAATATTCATTATAAACAAACTCCATCCTCTCCACCCCATGGGTAAACTGAAATATCTAAGAATGAACACTCACTCTCAAATGCAACAAGAAAGCCAAAGAAAACACCATCATCTTCTCTGGGATTGTGAAAAGCTCGGATGAGAACATCCAAACCCTTGGGGTGTCCCAATTTTCTGCCAGGGGCAGTTTTTCAGGACAGATTTCAGCTTGAGGGCTGGATAGAACCAAGAAAAGCCAGGTGGCCCAAACCCTGGTCTTCAAGAAGCTCTGACCCTCGCTGGCCCTCCCAGCAGTGCAGATGACCCTGAAGTGTGGACATCATTCTCAGAGGCCTGCTCCTTGTTCTAACTTTCACTGGTTGAAGGAAATTGCTAGTTAGTCACTGTCCTCGAAGGAAGAGCTTTTAAAACAAAGACGGATTGAATTTCACATAGACTCTCATGTTGCCCTTCTCAGGTGAAATCATCCTCATTTGTTTTCTATCTTCTGATTAAAGGAGCAATTTAAGACAATGGTAGTTCCCTGTTGTCCATGTTTTCATTTCCTGAGGCTTCAGTTACCTGCAGTTAACTGGGGTCTGAAAAAAATTAAATGGAAAATTCTAGAAATAAATGATTCATGTTTTATAGTATATTGGTATAATTGTTCTATTTATTACTAGCTGTTAATCTCTGATGGTGCCTAATTTATAAATTAAACTTTATCACAGGAGTATGTATGTTTAAGAAAAACAGTATGTGTTTATACATCTGTGTGTGCATATATATACATGTATACATGTACACATGTACACAAAATACTATTGGCATAATATACTATATATCTTACATATATAAAAAATACAAATACATATACATTATATATAGTACATATGTATACTATCAACATAGTATATACATGTGTCTGTGCATATATGTGTATTTATATATATATATATATATATATATATATATATATATATATATATAAATGCACATACGCCATTAGCAATTTCAGGCATTCTTGGAAGGTCCTCTACAGACAAGAAGACCTAGTATGATTGTGCTCTTCGGTGGTTTATATGTGAATGATCACAAATATGGATTTCAGTCAGAAAAGCCTGGTTTAAACCCTTCCTACTATTAGCCACATGACCTTGGACAAGGCCATTCAACCCCTGTGAATCTCAATTCAGTATGAGTAAAATGGGAAAAAAACTACTTAACCCTTGGACTTACTTGGGTAGGACTAAAGTCTACCCAAAACACAGCACCCAACTGGCTGCCCCAACATCACTCACAGTCATTCTGTTTGCCTGGACCTGACCCCAGTAGAGCTGAGTGGCCCAGGCAGAAGCCCAGAGTTACTTGGATGCTGTAAGTGGCAAATTCCATATCTACACACAAGAAGACAAAGCAGATATGCAAGAGAGAACCTGCTAGCCTTTTTTTTTTTTTTTTTTTTTTAAACCACCTGTCAGCTCTCCTTTCCAGCAATCCTGGCAGTCTGGCTACCTCTTATACTTGGCATTAGGTGATATCCCTTTGATTTTCCAATAAAGAACTTCTTTTTTCACTTGAGCTTGCTCTGGTGTGCTTCTGTTGCTTACAACCATAGAACATCAAATATTATGAAAGTCATGCTGATCCAAGTAGGTATTATCTACAGTGCTTTGTTTAGTGCTTAGAGCCTAGAGGGTACTCAACAAGTGGTGGCTGGCTCTGGGAGCTGGAATTCTCTAATTCCTCTCCAAGGCTCCTCTATTCCCTCTCAGATCAAATCTGAGTCTGCACCTAACTTGACCCCTTTCTGCTGACTGACCTCAGCTTACCCTCTCAGAGTCTTCCTTCATGAGATTAATAAAGACCATCTTGCAGGTTGATTGCTTCAAAATTTAAATGAAATAAAATTCAGCAGAGCACCCAGCAGGTAGTAAGCACTTGATGTATCCTTTCCTGTGATTACCAGTTCATTTTTCTACCTCAATACATTGTTCAACCATCATAAACCTCACTCTTTCTGTCCTATTTTATACATAAGCACTTCTTTTTATCCTCCCACAGGTAAGTCAAGTCCCCTTGCTTCTTCCTTCTTCAATGAATTGTTACATGCATCCAGAGACTTCTCCTGAAATGTGAGACCTGCTCTTCAGCAACAGGCAATCAGGGAGCCTCAATCTACAGCACTATTTAATCAACATGTTTGCTTATAAGTGGCCACCATCCCTGGGAGGTGTTACATAATTTTTGGTTCTTTTAAATGTGGTCATTGAAGTCAAATCCCATTTGGGGACATAGAGAAACTATGAATTTAATAAAATTCACTGGCAAAGGAATGGATTAATTGCAGAGCTGCTGGCCCTCAGTAGGCCCATGGCAGAGAGGTTCTGGAAGCCATTCAGGGCAGTGGGCTCTGGGCAGCTAAGCCAGGCCAGGGACAGCCTCCCCTTGAGGAAAGTTCCAAGACTCTCCAGCCCCCTGCCTCTGGGCCACCATGATTATCCTTAGCAAAGCTGTACCACGGGGTACAGCTGATGAAAGTTGTTCTCTCAGAGCAAAGCAGGAAAGGAACAGATGGTTCCCACTGGCTAACCAGAAAAACTGTCTCTGGGGGTAGCAGTACCAGTGCCACGTCTGTTTGGAGACTTTCGGCAAGAGGGTTGAGGGCCTAGGAAGGGTGAATCTCTCTGCAGGAGAAAAAAGAACACCAGCCAAAGCCACACCCCTGACCTTGCAAAGCCAGCTGCAGAAGAGGCTGGAATCTGATTACTCTGGTGGAATCATACATTTGTCTTTTCCTGCCTGGCTTATTTCACTTGGCGCTCACATCTTTGAGATCCATCTACATTGTAGCATGTGTCAGAATTTCCTGTCTTTTCAAGGCTGAAGAATATTTCATTATATGGATAGGGCTAACTATAAAACAGAGCCACATCTCTGGAAAAAGATGGCCCCACGTTACAGATGGGGATACTGAAGCCAGGGAGGGTAAACCCAGTTCTGAACCACAACCTCCCCATGTGACAACCTTTGACACAAAATGACATAAAGACAAACAAAGGGTACAAACTGCTGCTTCCCTTTTGGTATACTTTCAGCACCACACTGACAGAGGCTGGACTCATAAGAATACTATAGTCCTTGCTGACCAACAGGGCATGATAGTCTAAGAGCCTCACTGGATGCCTGAGACCACAGATAGCACCAACCCCACATATACTGTGTTTTTTCCTATACACACGTATCTATGATAAAGTTTAACTCATAAATTAGGCACAGTAAGAGATTAACAAATAAAATTGAATAACTGCAATGGTATGCTGTAAAAAAGTCACTTAAAACTTACAAATTGTTTATTTCTGAAAATTTCCATTTAATATTATTAAACTGAGGTTGGCTGAAAATAAAACACCAGATAAGAGGAGACTACAAAAAGGTGGGAGCGGCAGTACAAACATTTTAAAAATTCAAGGTGATTCTCTAAAGAAACAAATGTTCTTGTGTGTGTGTGTGTGTGTGTGTGTGTGCGTGCATGCACATGTGTGTATGAGTGTGTGTGATTCTGAAGATTGAACCCAGAGCCTTGCACATAAACATGCACTGAGCTACACATCCAGTCCAGATATATTCTGATTTTTGTTTGACATTTACATTGATATTACAGCCGTCACTCTTCTAGCTTGGCTGCCTTGCTGTCCTGGGATGCTGTTTCTCGGTGGTATCCTGATATGGGGTCTATGCCAGGCATTGGCTGTGCTTCCACAGATGCTAGTTGCAGGCTCTGTGTGCCACTTCTCAAGCCAGTGTCTGAGCAGCTTGCCTCTCTGCACAGAGAGCACTACCTTCAGGAATACTGCTGTCTGCAAGGCTGTGCCTTCCTCCTCTTCCTTCTCCAGGGGAATAGGAGAAACTACCCCATCCTCCTGGGCAGGCTTCCTGTCCTGCTCAGTTCTGCACCCTTCCCAGGACTCCATCTGCTCTTCATCAATGAATCTGACCACTGGCTGCAGGCATTGTTTTTTAAGATCCAACATAAAATTTCAATATGTTCCTCTTCTTTTTCTTGCCCATGATATTTGCATTCATGGAAGCCAGTCTGAGTGTACCATCCAAGAAAATAAACCATTTGCTGAATATTGAATGATCATGTCTCTCTTCAATAATGATAAGTAACTACACATATTAGAATATAAAATCGGTAATATCATTAATATGTCACTTAAAACTAAATGTTCTCAACAGAACACTGGAAGAAATGAGATTGAAGGACCCACATTGAGAAGAGTTAGATGTAGTTTAATTCTCTTTAACAGGACCCTCTATTAGATATCCTTTAAAAAAACCTAGATAATTTAGGGTGTGGAGTTAATAGGAAACAATAATCTCCCCCAAACTTCTCCAACTGGAGTTCCCCAACTTTAGCAGAATACTCCCAGCTCAGTAAAACTTTCCCCTAGTGTTTCTGGCTCAGTTGGCAAGCACTGAGAATACGCCTACCCTAAGCAGCAAGCTTCACATTCAGATGAATTAACACTCCTGGAGCTGGATGTTAGGCTTATTCTCATCTTGCAGATGGGGAAACTGAGGCACAGAGCAAAAAAGTAACTTGTTCAAGATCACACATCATGACAATAGCACAGCCAGGCTTCTTAGGCATCAACCCTCCACCTCTTAGCACAGTGAAAGCCAGTCTTTGCTGTGGAGGATTCCAAGCACTTGGTCCTTGTCCTCAGCAGCAGGTTCTTTCACACAGAGCCAAACACCTCAGCAAGTGTTCACTCTCTTTCATTCCATTAAAAAGATGACGGGAGATATGTGCACTGTTCCATGTATTACGTTCCATGATGACTGTGTGTGTGCATGTCAGTGAGCAAGGGTCACATATATACATGTACATATTCTGCTGTGTGGGTGTGTATGTATATGAATGTGTTCATGTTTGAGTATATATGTACATATATGCACACATGCAGCCATGTATCACTTAAAGACAAAGACTCATTCTTAGAAATGTTTTGTTAGGTGATTTGGTGTTGGAATATCACAGGGTGCACTTACACAAACTAATGTTTTAAGCCAATCACTTGACATGGCCTCTGGATGCCATCTGGAGACGCGATAAACGTGAGATCTCTGAGGCTGTTGCTGGATCAGTGGCACACACAGTTCATAGCTCTTTTTTCTTTATAAGAGGAGGAATATATTCTAAAATAATAAAATGTTTAGTACAGTAGATAACCAGGAACAATGTTGCTTACTATTATTAAACATTATGCTCTGCCATAGCTATATACGCTATACTTTCATATAACTGGCAGTGAGGTAGGTTTGCCTATACCAGAATCACCACAAACATGTGGGTAATGCATTGCTCTAGGATTTTAGGACAGCTATATCACAAGGTGGGAAGGATTTTAAAGATTCCATTATAATCTTATGGGACCACCTTTACATATGTGGGCCATCCAAAACATCATTGTGCAGCATGTAAGTATTCAGATGTTTGTGTCTCTCTGTCTGTAGATCTTTTGTGTGTAGAGACACACATGTACATATGCTCAGGTATTTTTATGTATAGGAATGTTCAAGTGTTACATGTATACATGTTTATATGTACCTGAGTATGTATATACACAGATGTGAACATATGTGTATTTATGTATGTATATGCATAAAATGCACATGTTGAGGTCTGTATGGGTGTTTATGCAAGGTTCATAAACAAATGGCTCTAAAACACAACCAGATGACTTCTTGATGTTCCCAAGGCCTCCACATCTGAATAAGCCTCTGGGGCTACTGCCAGTGGGCCTAATTCAGAACTCCTGGTGGTTCCCCACCTTGGTGTACATTAGAACCACCCAAGCAGCTCAAGCAAACCCACCATGGGCTGGACCCGACCCCAGATGGAGGCTCTGGCTGTAGAAGTCTGGGCTGCACTGGGCATGCGAATTCTGAAGCCTCTCTCCAGGAGAAGCCAAGCCCTTCCCAGGGAGCTGTGCCTCCCTTCCTACTGGCCAATCCCCACAGATCTCTCACACTCAGCATGTATAAGCGATTCTGCACAGCCTTGTGAGTCCCAAGCCACTGCACTGTAATGGCTGAGCCCTCTGAGCCATACCGGACCCCATCTCTGTCCCTGGCTCCTAATAGAGTTCTGGGGTAAGCACAGGACCCCACCAAAACTAGAGCAGCCACCAACCTATTTCCCTACTCCCAATGTGTTCCTCCTCCTAAGTCTTGGTGGAAGGTACCACTAAACACTTCCAAAGTGATTTCCTAAATGGTTTCTAAAACTGATCCATCCATTGCCACCCATTCCCCCCCCCCCCCAGTGCTGACAGCCCCTTGTCTCTACAGGCCTCTTAGGACTGTTGGCACCAGATTTCCTTCTTCTCAGAGGACAAAATAAGAGTCATTCACAGGCACATGAAGGGGTCTCCACAATGGGGCCAGGTCACCACTCCAGCTGCAGGCTTGGCCCCTGCCCACATCACCTCTGTCCTGTAGTGACACTACTGAATGTGAGGGGCTCTGCCCTAACTGCTGGTTCCCTCATTCTGAAAAGACTAACTCCCACTCTGTTTTCAACCTTCACCTCAGTGTCACAGCCTCCACGAAGTCCTTCCAGGAGGAGTGAGTCTGCCCTCAAGTGCCTATCACAGCCCTCGCCATTCCTTCCCTCTACCATAAGCTCCTCAAAGGCAGAAACTATGCCATCTGTCATTCCTCGGGGCCTCTGCTCAATAGGAAGAGCTCAAACACTAGTGAAATGATTAGAATTCCAGCTCCAAATGACAGCCGATAGACACAGGTGAAGTGTCTTCCCCATTCCACCTACATACAGCTAGTTGTCCAGCAGGCAGCTGACCTGCACCTCAGTGCCTCCCAGGCACTGCTGTCTTGCTTTCGGGCGCTCTCCCGGGCCCCTCCTTAGACAGTCCCAAGGCTAGACTGCACCATGCAGTGGAATCAAGGAGATCACCTACAGCAGTGTGACCTGGGCAAGACCCCCATTGGCCTCTCTGCTCAGAAGACAAGAGGCAGGCAATGCATAAATTGAGATTCCACTCAAGTGGCTTACAGTCTTTATTCATGGTGAGCACACCCAGCAGATCCTCCAGAGGAGGACTCTACCGGCCTCAGGTGAGTTGAGCACAGCTTGCAAAGCCAAATCCCGAGGGGCAGAAGCCAAGTGTGAGAAGTTTACTGTCATATTTTTTTTTTTTTAATACAAGCTTCACATTCCCTTACTGCTTCTATAAGGCAGGTAGAGGATCTGACGGCTCTCAGTGGGTGCTGTCAGCCCAGACTCTCCCTGCCTTCTTGAAGGAGGAGATGAAGACTTAGCATTATTTGAAAAAAAAGGAGGAGGACAGTTCCGTCTAATTTACCATGTCTGATTTGCAGCAAAGCCACTGCTGAGCACACTGAGTCTACCTCAAATAACATTAGATCATTCCAAAGGTCCACCCGCCCACTTAGCTCTCCAGTGGACATGACTGCAGACACAGGCGCACGTCTATCAGCCTGCAAGCCAGCAAGCTGGCTCTGGGGGGAGGTGTGGGCTAAATGCACACTTTGGTCAGTCCACCAGACACCACCCCATCGCAGCTCAATCCTGCCTCAGGGGAACAGCTGATAAGCAGCCAGGGAATGTCACAATTCAAGGTCTCAAAAATGAATGGGCCATAGATGAGGCTTCTGACTTTGCAAAAAAAACTACTCACTTTATCACTCCTAAAGCCTGCCCTTGGCTGGAAACAGATGTTCCAAGCCCTGGCCACTCTGCAGCTGCAGTGTGCCGGCTTCTGGAGCTGCTTGTTTCTTTGGGGCCAGCATCTTCTGAGGGCCTTGGCTTCCTGGAAGAGTCAATGTCTAAAGTCATGGTCGTCTGAGTTCAGTTATATAATGCTATTGATCCCAGTTGGTCTGCTTAAGAAAAACAAAACTAATTAGAGCCCATAAAAACCTACACACCAAATTAATTCTGTATCGCTCTGGTGACTTCCGCCTAAAAAAAGTTATAAATATAGATGGCCACCGAACCTATATTTAGCCAGCACTGGGTTACCTGGTATTTATAATTAAGGAAGCTCAGAGACAGAGGGGGAGAGAATGGACATTTTGTTGTTTCTTTTTAAAAAGCACTTTTAAAAAACTGCTTCCCATTTTCGGGCACATATACACATAACAGCATTCTGTTATGGCAGTAATTACAATCCTGACCCAAGTCAAGATTATTGCACAATTTCCTAGTCCCCTAAAATTACTTTCTTCAACATGCATCCACCCAAACTGTGCAATTAAGCTATTCAATTTCCTACAGATTCCTCAAAAAATCATTAATTTTTACTAAGCAGACTTCATTTTCTCTTCCCTTAAGTTTCCAAAGCAAATGGTCCGGTTTCTGATGAGAACCCTCAATGTAGGAACTTGGTCTTTGCCTATAATTTTACTGTCCACATAGCTATCTGAAAAGTCCTACCATCTTTACTTTGAAGATTTTCAATTAAAACTGTTTACTAGCTAAGGTTTCATTAGGGCTCAGGGAGAGATTTCTTTATCGCTCTCTGGAATCAGTCATTTTACCAGATTGTTAATTCCAGTACCCCTTTAGTATTGATTTTTGTTATGTTTCGATTTTAAAATAAAGTGTAAAAATCTTCCTCTTCCTGAAAAATCCCATCCAAGGCTATCTAAGGGGCAGAATGTGGCGTGTGTGGGGAGGGGACAAGAGAGAGACCTAAGCAGCCCAGAGCAAGGCACTGCTGGATCCCAGCGGGTGACGAAGGAGTCCATGCTGGGGGATGGGATCCAATAGGATCCATGGGAGAGAGCAGCCCACCTGGGTATGAGAGTCCAGGAAGGTGAGGAGGATGCCTAGCAGGGTAGGTACCGTCAGAGGACATGGCAGATGAGTTGTCCCCAGAGGGACTGATCAAATATGTCAAAGCATCAAGAGCAATGGGAGCCAGATCTTTAACTGTTGGAAAGGAGAGTGATACACAGAAACACTAGAAAGACCCTATGGTATTGGAATATATGTTTCAATATAGGTGGAGAAATAAAGCATGGGCATGCTTCGGTTTGGATAAGTGTCCCCCAAGGGTCCATGTGTTAGTCTCATGCTAAGTTCCCAGCCTGTGGTGCTACTGAGAGGTAGCAGAACAACCAGAAAGTGAAGTTTGGTGGCAGGAAGCTAGGTTACTGGGTTCTAACTTCTTTGAAGGAGATATTAGGGCCCTGGCTACTTCCTCTCTATCTTTTGCTTCCTGGCTGCCATGAGGTGAGCAGCTTCATTCTGCCATGCACTCCCGCCTTGATGAATCTTATGCTCACCCACCCGCCCAAAGCAACAGGATCTACTGACCGAGGACTGAAACCTTAAAACTAGAAACCGAAACAAACCTTTCTTCCTTTTAAGTTCTTTATAGCAAGTGTTTTATCACAGTAACAGAAAGCTAATTATTACAATGTGGGTGTATATAGACACAGATGTGTAATCCCAACTCTCTCCATTGAGCAGACATGAGACCAACAAAAGCAACAAACCCACCAATAGCTTGGATTTTGGCTTCTAAATGCTATTTTTATACTAAAAGGAACAAGGCTCCTTGGAGATATGGCTATCTCAGCATTAGGACAGAGAAAGCACATGAGGAACCTGTACTATCATGTTTTAGCAGAAAGCAAGGCCCAAATTCTAGAGACATCAAAAGGTTACAGAACTTACAAACTAGACTGAAGGGTACCCACTGATCAAACTGGGCACAAGAAAATCATTCTAGTATGCTTTAATTCATTGACCAAAATAAGAAACCCTGAGCACCTACAGACAAAAGTGAAGTAATAATAACTGAAAGTTTTATAGGAATATATAGCTACTTTTACATAGTTTCAAAGTATCCCTCTATAATATACTTATTAATTCTAAATGCAAAAGGAGAACTTTCACAGTGCAAATTCTGGTACAAATCATCTGAATCAAGTGATCATCACTAGCAATGGGACAAATTAAAATATGAGCCACCTGGGCTGTGGTCTGGATATGGTTTGTTCCCTCTGAAACTCAGGTTGGAGTTTAATATCCACTATGAAGTAAGAAGAGGGTAGAAATTTAATCCAATTA
Organism: Callospermophilus lateralis; assembly: GCF_048772815.1. NCBI lineage: Eukaryota > Metazoa > Chordata > Mammalia > Rodentia > Sciuridae > Callospermophilus > Callospermophilus lateralis. Next base: position 146,889,066 of record NC_135307.1, read on the forward strand.
CTGTTGCTTAGAGGTGGATGTGTGAAGGTGATGAGGGATCAATCAGGTCAACAGAGTGGAGCCCCCATGATCCAGTGTTCAGCTTTAGAAGGAGAGACATGGAACACACAAGCATGCTTTCCTGCCTTCTGCCATTTGATGCCCTGCACCACGTTGGGACTCTACCAGCAGGAAGCCAACCAGGTGCTGGCCCTCAACCTTGGACCTCAGAGCCATGAGCCAAAATAAACCTCTTCTCTTTACAACCTATATAGTCTGTGGCACTGAGATAGTACCAACAGGAAGCCGGCTAAGCCATGGTCAAACACGCTGATAATGAGTGCCACTCTCACGACTTTCCTGTCAGTGTACAACACGCCTGGAGGAGGAGCTTAGAGGAAGAGTGTTTGCCCAGCATGTGAGAGCCTCTGCTTGGATCCCCCAGCAAACCTGATATGTGAAGAGTCAAGGTCATGAAAATCAAGAAAATACTAAGAAATGCTCCAGACCAAAGGACACTCAACAGAAGTGCCATGCAAAGTCATAAGGGAGCCAGAGATAAAGGACAAATCTGTCATATTGAGCCTGACTGACTTTAATTGTTGATATTCTGTTCATTGTGGACATTCGTTAACTTTAATTTTTAATACTTCATTAAATATTATTTATCTTGATTACCAAATATCTTAGCATTCTCTTACTGTGTGCCTGAGGCAAATGCAAACCTCATTTATACTAGTGTCTAATCATTAACAAGACCTGCTGACCAAATGTAATCCCTGACTCTAAACAGAATCCTTCCCAGTGGTGAGTCAACTTTTTGTTACTGTAATAAAATACCTGAGAAAATTAACAAGCTATCCAGACCTCCCAACTTACAAAAAGAAAAGGTTTCTTTTGGCTCACGGTTTTAGGAGGCACAAGTCACGATCAGTTGGTCCCCATTGTCTGTGGCAAGGCAACACATGACAGAGTGAAACTACTCACCTCATGGTACCAAGGAAGCAAAAGAGAGAGATGAAGAGGCCAGGGTTCCACAATCCTCTTTGAGGGCATGCTCCAATGACTTAGCTTCTATCACCTCCCAAAAATGCCACCCTGGGGACACAGCCTTTAACACACGGAACTTTGGGAAGCATTCAACATCTAAACTATAACACCTGTGAGGGACACTGTTGGGCAACTAAGGAAACCGAATTGGGGTGAGGACCAGGGGGTATTAACAGACCAGTGAAAACGTCCTCATCTCCGTGATGGGCTGTGGGGTGCGCAGTTCTGAGTCTATGGAGATGGCTCTTTATTTATGTGAAAGATAATACCAGAGTGGTAGGGCTGAAGAGGCCAGGTCAGCAATGTTCTTGACAATGTCTCAGATAAAGTCTTATACTGCATTTTAAACTTTTCTGTTAGTTTTGTGATTGTTTCAAAAATTAAAAAAAAAATTTAAATTGCACTAGAACAAGATATCCAGACCTCCCAGTCCCTTTCCTAATGGAAGTTAAAGAATTTCCAGTCTAGAAGATAAAGCTGAATTGGTTAAACTCCTATACCTGTTTGCTCAGAGTATCTTCTTCTAACTAGATGCTCAGATGGGTTCTTAGAATCATGTTATTGCTCCTTCCTCTCATTAAGGCAGAACCTATGGGGCCCAGGAATTATGATGTAGAAGACACAGAAAGAAAATGTTTTGTTTTGCTTTCCCCATAGCAGGTGACCTCTGGAATAGGGATGCTGCCTGAGGCCCCTCACGTACCCAGGGATGGGCTTTCTGCTGCAGGAAGGGCAAGTGAGCCCTTCTCAAGGCTGCTGACTCTGCCGCTGATTTGGGAGTGAGGATGGGTTCAATCCACCTGTCCCTGCTGCCTGCCCTGTGAGGTCTGCTCTCTTTGGTTGGAATCCCCCATGCAGGAACTCCATAAAGGGGAGGAGGAGGGTCAGTGGAGACTCTGGAAAACTGAGTTGCCAGGAGACATTCAGATTGCACATGAGCTGTCCCTAGATTTTAGTATTAGCAACTCATTTTAAATGTTACTGCTAGTTTGCAGCCTGCCCAAAATGTGCTTTCAGGTTGCTGGAAGTATGTGGTTCTTGCAATGAGAATCTAGATATCTGGTACAAACTTTCCTATTCCAAGGGGTTCTGCTGTTTACTTTTTTCTTTTTTTTCCAGTCCTATTTGGAAAATCTTCCAGGGAAGAGAGGGTCTGGGAAAAGCCCAGATTGTCTTTCAGCAAAGATCATTTCTATCTTGAATGCAGTAAAGTATGTGTGTTGTCTGGGGCACCAGTGGCTGTGCAAGGTACACCTGGGCAAATGTATTAGGCTGCTTTTCATCACAGTGGTAGAGATGCCCCACAGAGAAGTTTATTTTGGGCTCATGATTTCAGAGGTCCAGTTGATGGATGGGCAACTTCACTGATCTGGTACAGGGGCCAGGGCTGGCCTGTAGTCTGGGGTTACTTCTTGGAGGAAGGCTATGTTGGAAGAGGTTGCAAGATTTAAAAAAAGAAGGATCTTGTCTTCATGAAAAAAGTGCTTGAAATTCAAATTTGAATATATAAAACACCCTCACTTGAGACTAGTTATCCTAAGGGAAATTAAAAGGTATCTTAGAAAAATTAATCTTCAAAATTTTTCACTTCCAAAATAAATCTCTCCAATATCCAGTAGAAATGAAAGCAGGAGCTGGAAGATATTTGCACACCCATGTTCACAACAGCATTTTTCACAACAGCTAATGGGTGGAAGCAAACTAAGGGTCCTTCAATGATTGAGTGAATAAATGAAATGTGGCATACACAAAGGAATACTGATATACAGTGGAATATTATTCGGCCTTGAAAGGAAATTCTGACACATGCTACAACATGGATGAGCCTTGAAAACATTATCCTGAGTGAAAAAAGCCAGTCCTCAAAGCAAAAATGCTTGTATGATTCCACGCCTATGAGGTTCCTAGCATCATCAAATCCACAGAGACATAGTGTAGGGTGACAGCTGCCAGTAGTTGGGGGAGAGGGAATGGGAAATTCGTGTCTGAGTTTGGGGAATTTAGAGTCTCAGTTTGGGAAGATGAAAAAGTACTAGAGATTTATGCTGGTAATGGCTACACAATGTGAATGTACTTAAAATCACTGAGCTAACAAACTTAAAAATGGTTAAAAACAGTGAATTTTACATTATGTATATTTACTATCATTAAAAACAAACAAACAAACAAACAAGACCTCTATGTTCTGTCCCCACCTTACCTAAAATTGACGTGTCTCCTATGTTGCTCAGGATGCTGGGGACCTGGCTCCAATGTCCAGGGACACATGATGCTACCCACAAGGAGCGGGGGACAGCGTGCAGAGTATACTAGTGCCGTCCAGCTCTAATTACTAACAGCTCTTCCCTGCCTTCCTCCTTTTCCATCATGGTTGCCCTTTAAGGGAAAAAGGACACGAGAAGGCGGTGACAATGCTCTCAGAAACAGCCTGAGTCTCCTGAGCCCGCCACAACTCTGCAGCCCCCAACTGAGAGTACGAAGGCCGGCAAGCAGGACTGCAAGCCTCATTTCCCTTCAGTCAGAGTGGTGACATGAGACCTGCCGACCAGATGGCCAAGGGGCCATGCTCCTGGGCTAGCCTGCAGGGCTTGCCCTGCTGAGACAGGCAGGTCAAAGTTCATGAAAATACGGAACACTTCAATTTAATGACATCAACGGCCAAACTCAATAATGCCAATTAAGAACAGGCATAGAGACACGCTGTCATTCTGTGTCCCCGATTAAAATCTCATCCCTGTGCCGGTGATTAAAAATGAAGAAGTTATTGATGAGCAGCTGCCACAACATCACCAAAAATTAACATGAGCATGGTGAGCCGGCACCCCAGCAACTCCAGAGGCTGAGGTGGAAGGGTGGCAAGCTTGAGGCTAGCCTGGGCAACTTAGCAAAATAAAATAAAATAAAATAAATGTCTCAAGATAAAAATAATGTAGCTCAGTGAGTTTAATCCCCTGCACAGCAAAAATAAAAATAAAAGGACACCCTTTCCTGGTTTCATGGATACCTAAGGCTTGTCCATTAAAAATAGGACGTAGTGCAATTGTTTTCATGTTAGCCCTTTAAAAATGGCATTTGGGACTCCTGGAGGTGCTAAGGAGTCAGAGACCAGGGTCCCAACTGTCTCTGCACCCTTGCAGCCTCAGTTTCCAGCTGTCAGGGAGAAGCAGCATCAGCATCTCCATCCCTTTCACACTAATATTTGTGGTTTATAGAAATTTTTCAGTAAATGATTTGGGCAGGACTTTTATATTCAGAGTAAGACTTCAGAAGCGCTAATTTACAGACGAAAAGTAATCACTTGAAAGAAAAACAGGAGAAACCTGATCTTCCTATTCTCTCTTTGCCCTCTCTCCTCTGTTTGTGATTCACTGAGATAGTGCACAGAACAGCCTCTTATAAACTGGGACCCAGGAAGACCACCACAGTCCTCTGCAGTCTCCTTCATGTGTGTTTATTCATAGCAAGGCCCATCCTGATTGCTGGGCCACACTGACCATTTCTTCCTCTTCCTTCTTGGATCTATTCTTGGATCTATGTCTTCATCTTCTCAAGCCACCAGGTCTCTGTAGGTACCTGAACACTCCCTCATTCATTCCCTCAACAAGTATTTGAGGAGGTACTTGAACCAGGCACCCCGAAGTCCCCTGGGCCCAGGGCCTGACTCCAAGGGAGAGGTTGATAAGAGTGAGCACCATAGTGTGAGATGAAGGGGCACAAGCCATAGGGCCCACCTAGCACTCAGAGGAGCAACTAAACACAACAACCTGCTAAAACACATCCTAAGATCAAAACAGGGATCCATCTTCTTACAGGCTCCGTGGAGAAAACAACTTCTCTACTGATCTTTCAAGGAAAGGTGGGGCTTGGGAGAGGGAGATGAGGATGGGAAGAGGCAGGGAGGGACCCCAGTCATTACTGCCTTGCAGAGGACACTCCAAGGGGACCCTACTCAGCAGTGGAGACCTAGGGCTTGAGTCCAGGCTTCTCACACCTGAATCTCAGCTCTGATTAACTAGGAAAAAAAAAAAAAAAAAAAAACAATCTCTGGGTAAATTTCTTGATTTCTCTCCGTCTTCATTTTCCTTTCTACACAATGAGGATACTACTGTCCTTAGATAGGTAGCTTTGGTTTTTTTTCTTTTATCCCCCCACTTTATTTATTTCTTAAAGAAAGACTCAAGGGCACATTTCACTTTGGGGGGGGGGAATGGATCATCATCAGCAAATTAGTTGTAAAGTTAGATACAAGTTACCCTTTGATTTTATTTTTTTTTAAAAAAAAGTACACAGCTAATTCTCTGTATCTACAGCTTTCACATTGGTGGATTCAACCAACTACTCAATGAAAATATACAGAATAAAAAATGTCACATTGTTACTGAGGTGTATACTATGTGGTAAGGCCTCAATGGTTATAGTCATATCTGTACTAAACATGTACAGACTTTTTTTTCTTGCTGTCATTCCCTAAACAATACAATGTAACAACTATCTGTACAGCATTTAGATTTGACGAGGGATTGTAAATAACCTAGAGATCATTTTAACTACATTAGTAGGATGTGTGTAGATTCTAGGCAAGCATATTATTTTTTAAAAATGAACTTTAAATTTTTTTATTTTATTGATTTTTTTAAAAAAATAAATGACAGCAGAATGCATAACAATTCTCATTACACATATACAGCACATTTTTTCATATCTCTGGTTGTATATAAAGTATGTTGACACCAATTCGGGTCTCAAACATGTACTTTGGGTAATGATGTCTATCACATTCCACCATCCTTGCTAACCCCCTGTCCCCTTCTTTTCCCTCCCACTCCTCTGCCATATCTAGAGTTCCTCTATTCCTCCCATGCTCCCCGTCCCTACCCCACTATGAGTCAGCCTCTCCTTATATCAAAGAAAACATTTGGCATTTGTTTTTTGGGGATTGGCTAACTTCACTTAGCATTATCTTCTCCAACACCATCCATTTACCTGCAAATGCCATGATTTTATTCTCTTTTATTGCTGAGTAAAATTCTATTGTGTATATATGCCACCTTTTTTTTATCCATTCATCTACTCAAGGGCATCTAGTTTGGTTCCACAGTTTAGCTATTGTGAATTGTGCTGCTATAAACATTGATGTGACTGTGTCCCTGTAGTATGCTGATTTTAAGTCCTTTAGGTATAGACGGAGGAGAGGGATAGCTGGGTCAAATGGTGGTTTAATTCCCAGATTTCCAAGGAATCTCCATACTGCTTTCCATATTGGCTGCACCAATTTGCAGTCCCACCAGCAATGTATGAGTGTGCCTTTTCCCCCACATCCTCACCAACACTTATTGTTGTTTGTCTTCATAATAGCTGCCATTCTGACTGGAGTGAGATGAAATCTTAAGAGTAGTTTTGATTTGCATTTCTCTAATTGCTAGAAATGATAAACATTTTTTTAATATATTTGTAGATTGATTGTACATCATCTTCTGAGAAGTGTCTGTTTAGGTCCCTGGCCCATTTATTGATTGGGTTTTTTTTTTTTTTTTTTTTTTTTGTGCTTAGCTTTTTGAGCTCTTTATGTACCCTAGACATTAGAGCTCTATCTGATGTGTGAGGGGTAAAAATTTGCTCTCAGGATGTAAACTCTCTGTTCACCTCACAGATTGTTTCTTTTGCTGAGAAGAAACTAGTAACAAAAACAGCATGGTATTGGCACCAAAACAGACTGGTAGACCAATAGTACAGAATAGAGAACTAACCCACAAAATTACAATTATCTTATATTTGTTAGACAAAGGTGCAAAACACATGCATTAAAGAAAAGAGAGCCTCTTCAACAAATGGTGCTAGCAAAACTGGAAATCCATATGCAACAAAATGAAATTAAACCCCTATCTCTCACCATGCACAAAACTCAACTCAAAGTGGATCAAGGACCTAGGGATTAAACCAGAGACTCTGCATCTAATAGAAGAAAAAGTAGGCCCTAATCTTCATCATGTGGGATTAGGTCTCAAATTCCTTAATAAGACTCCTATAAGTGCAAGAATTAAAACCAAGAATCAATAAATGGGATGGACTTAAAATAATGGACTTGACATCAGTGGATTTGGGTATTCATGAGGTGTCTTAGAACCAGTTCTCTATAGATACCAAGGGATGGCTATACTTCTTTATCAGTGGTCCCTGTGAGAAATACAACCCCACCTAGACAGTCAAAAAAGGCCAAAGTAAACATCACCACTCAGTGGTCAGGCCTGCACCTGGAGGAGGGCAGTGGGAGCAGAGGAGTACGCTGAGGTGACAGACGGTACACAGGCAGCGCTGAATGCCACCTCTCAGGTGAGTGGTTCCCATGCCTAGCAATCCAGTGGATTTCCCAGTTCCCTGAAATGAACTTATTTCTTATCCATTTATTTTTAAAAAATCCTTATGAGTCTGCAATATATGTCTGACTGTGGGCTGAAATGTTTTTTGAGTCCTAGACTTCTGCTTCTATAAAACAAATTCATGCCGTATGTCACCTCTTATGTTCACAAGTCTGTAAAGATAAATTCACTTGGAGTGAGGGAGAAGCTCATCCGGTTTGGCGAAATCCTATCTGATATATGCTCACCACCTGCCACAGCTGACAGCTGGTGTCTTCAAATACCCTCACAGACTGGTGCCCTTGATACACCTCCTCCATAGGTGGGGCTGGGTTCAGCAGCGCTTTCTGTGACTCGTAATACAGTGGGCCCTACACACCCTGCTCTCTGGTGGCTTAGTGGCTACTCTTCACATGGAGTTATCAGGCATCACACAGTGAAGAACTGATGGGGCTGCCACATGACTTCTCTCAGAGAATGACCCTTAAATTCACTCAGCTCTTGGTGAGTGGGCACAGGTTGTGGAGATAGGAATGGCTGTCAGGAAACTCAACTCCAGGGCTGTGTTGTCATTTTGTCCCCTATGTGGACAAATCAACCCACTGAAGGGGTTTTCTGCATGGCTTTGACCTGGGGCACAAACCTCAAAGTCCTAAAGAAGCCAGCCAGGTGGTACACAGTCCCTGAGTCACCAGGAGAGCCCTCAGGGTGGACCTGGGCAGGTCCTGGCTGTGTTTGCTCACACATTCACAGATTATCTTCCATCTGCAAGGACTATACTCTTCTCTGTGTTTCACAAGTGTGTATCCCCCTCAGAGTCTCCCACAGTGGCCTGGAGTGTGTCTGACAGTGCTGGAGGCTCCAGAGTTCTTTGTAGACTGGCTCCTTTCAGAGAGGAGCCATTCTGTTATATTTCTTTCCATTCATAGACACAAACTTTGTCAAACGATCACTCAGGTTCTCAATGATGGGTCTAATTACTTGGCACACCACTCTGTAACCTTTTTTTATCCCTGAGTCTAGGTTAAATTTAGCAGCTTTGAGTCTCTCTCTGTCAGCTTCTACATAATTCCCCCACATCTGCCTCACTCAGAAAAAAACAAATTGCCTTCCGTTCCATTTGGTTACCCTGACATGCCCACCTCAGCTTCTCCTGCCAAGGCTTTAAGTGCCTGGAGGTTTACTACCAACAGTTGCATAACTGTGGTTCTGCCTGCCACATACTCCAAGATGGTAGCTGTGAGCCTGGCTTCTCTCAGCCAAGGGAGAAAGGCTTTTGGATAGATGAAGGTCAGAAGAAGAAATGAAAACACAAATTTGTCTGACAGGCTATCCTGCCTGCAAAGCATCTGGAGATGCCAGTCTGGAATGGCCTCTAAGTCACAGCAGCAAGCCATGCTGGGGAACTCCTAGACTGGTCAGCTCTTCATGCCCCTGCTTCATCTGGTTCATCATCTCCACTGCCCTTCCAACACGACAGCCCTGCCTCCCCTGATCAACACCCACAATATGTCCCAGACACAGGTGCCAACTGCTCCTGACTCATTTCATGCACAAAACCTCTCTGGGCTGCCTCTCCTCCCCCAACCTCATGGTTAGCTATACCTCTGAGAACTTGATCATCTCTATTATTAAAGAAAAGAAAAAATAAATCAATCAATCAACAAACAGAAGACTGGCCTACCTCTCTGGACAAATAAAAGACTGGTCTACCTTGTGTACTCTCAGCTTAGTTGGTAGTCCCTGCTTGCCTGACAACTGTCCCAAGTAAAAGTGTTATGTCCTGGCTTATTTAGTCCTGTCGTCCCTATTTAGGTATCTGTGGCTCTTAGAAATGTCTTGGTTTGAGCAAAAAATTCTGTGGCCACAGACATCTCACTAGGCAGAGAAGCACAGAAGTTCCCAGGCCAATGCGACTGTCGCAGCTCCTAAGTCTTCATGGTCCCTCACCATCACTCTCGTGCCCGACCCTGCCACATTGTCCACCATTGCCGATGGACTCACCCCCTCTTCATCACCTTTCTGACACTGGCTCAGGACTTCAAAACTCTGGTAAGTGGCTCTCTTGATGCTCTGAATCTCTACCTTACTGTTCCATCCCAACACCCGTGAACACAGTACCAGCCAGGCCCCACACCAAAGCCCCTTCCTCACCACAACTCATTGCAACTTAGTTGTTCCTGGGTCTTGGCCCATTTTGACTTTCCAACCCAGCCTGGTTCCTCTGGGCTGTGTCAACCCTGTTCAGCTTAGACCCCCAGATGGCCTACACTCCTCCCTCTGCCACATCTACTTTCCCAATCCCCACATCCTCACCACACAGTCACACTGTCACCATCACACAGGCCTCCTTCTCAGTGACCACTGCAGACTCCCCCCATCAGTCTAGGCCCACCCAGCTCCAACTGCCTGGGCATCCTCCTCTCTGTCCTTTCTCCTCTGTCTTCGCCCCAAGACAACTATCTCCTGTCACTCTTTTAAAGAAGGTCCTTTTCAAAGACCTCTAGTACTGACTCCAATTGTCCCCTTCTCTTTAGTCCCTCCCCTGGCCTTCCCTCAACAGTATTTAGGTTGTTCCCTCTACCTAGGCCCTCCCCTACCTCCATCAGGCCAGATCCTCCTCATTCCCCAAGGCCAGTCCAAACACCTGCTCCTCCTATGCCAGAGGACACAAGGCACAGAGCTGTCCCTCAACAGCAGAGGGTTGTGGGGATAAAAGTCACTAGAGGTGGAAACAGTCACTCTGCCGAGAAGCATGTTCTAGCAGACTTAACTTTGCATCAAACAGTTGACAACCTTCTTCTCTAGGGGCAAAGAATGTTTTCAAAGATTGACCCAGTACTAGGACTTACAGCAAATCCCCCCAGCATCAAAGAATGGATTTCCAAGACAGCACAGTCTATGATCACATGCAATTAAGTTAGATGTCAACAATACAAGGAAAGACGAGAAATTCCTACATGTTTGAAAATTAACAGGTACATATTTATATAAATATGGGTCAAATAAGGCATCAAATGGAGATTTAAAAAAATATTTAGAATGGAATGATAATGAAAATACTACTTCAGACAATTCATGAGCATTAGTAAACATGACCTTGGAAGGATAATGCATAATGTTTATATTAGAGAGAGATGCTGAAAACCCATGAGATTAAATAGCCAACTAAAAAGTTTGAGAAAAATAGAGGAGAAAGGAGTTAGGAGAACTCTATAAAACAGAAAATAAATTCACAATAGAGAAAATTGAAAACGCTGAAAGTAGTTCTTTAAAAATCCAGCAAAAAAGACAAATCTACAGCACCATTAATAAAGAAAAATTGAGAGGAAGCACCAAGAAGTAATATTTTAAATGAAAAGATTTATATAGCCACAGATAAAGCAGGGATTCAAAAGATAATAAGGAACCTCTCTTGATGATGTTAAGCTAATAAATTTTAAAACTTAGAAAACATGAACAAATGCCTAGAAAATTATAATGTATGAAGGCTAACTAAATAAGAAATACTTAAAGGACTAGTCATATTTTCCACTAAAGCAACTGAATTAGTTAGACATCGATCTCTCTCATACAAAACAGGCCCAGACATTTTTACAGGTGAGCTCTACTAAAATTTCAAGTAGATCATCCTGTTCTCGCACAAATTCTTTCAGAGGATAGAAAGAATAAAATTTGATGAGGCCAGAAAAACATTAAAACCAGACAAGGACAGTATAAAAAGGGAAAATTATGGGTCCACTTTGGCTATGAAGATAAAAGATGAACACCTAACTAGCCTATTAGGCAACCATACTCAGCGATGACTAGAGAGGATAATTCACCATGTCCAAGGTAGGTGTATTCCAGAAGTGAAAGGGTATTTAACACACAAAGTCAATAAATGCAATCCATTTTATCAAAAGATTAAAGGAGATACAGTAAAAATATTTGTAAAGTTCAAAACCCATATGATTGAAGATTCTTAGCAAGTTAGAAAAAGAAGTTCCTGAGAGGTGGGAGGGAAAGGGAGGGAGAAGGGAAATTGCATGGAAATGGAAGGAGACCCTCAGGGTTATACAAAATTACATACAAGAGGTAGCGAGGGGAAAGGGAAAAATAATACAAGGGGGAGATATGAACTGCAGTAGAGGGGGTAGAGAGAGAAGAGGGGAGGGGAGGGGAGGGGAGGGGGATAGTAAAGGATAGGAAAGGCAGCAGAATACAACAGACCCTAGTATGGCAATATATAAATCAATGGAAGTGTAACTGATGTGATTCTGCAATCTGTATACGGGGTAAAAATGGGAGTTCATAACCCACTTGAATCAAAGTGTGAAATATGATATATCAAGAACTATGTAATGTTTTGAACAACCAACAATAAAAAAAAAAAGAAAAAGAAGTTCCTTAAACTGTTAATAAGTAGTCTACAGAACAGATAGCAAATATTTATATCCAAATGGATATACTGAAAGAATCCCCCTTTAAAATCAAGAACAAGGTAATGATGCCCCAAATCAATGCTTTTTTTCATCATTACACAGTAGGTCCAAGTCAACACCAGATACTATAAATAAACAGCTTAAAGACTAATAAGGAAAAAAACTAAATTATTTGCAAATGATATAACTACCTACATGGGAAATCAGAACAAATCGATGGTTTCTTACAGTTTATATAGGAAAATTAGAGACACATTATTTGAAAAAAATAAGGGAGTTTATAGCATTCAGAATGGATAGGAGGAGATCAATATTTTTTTAAAAAAATCAATTGTCTTTCCATTTACTAGCAACAACTGTTAGGAAACATAAGGCACCTGTATATTTAGCAAAAGATTGTAAGTCTTGCATATAGAAAATTATTAAATTTTACTAAAAATTAAAGGGCACCTAAACGAAAGACATACCATGTTCATGAATAGAAAAACAATGTACCATAAATGTGTGTTCAATATATCAAGTAGATTGATATATTAAATAATATTTCAGTTGAAATCATGACAGGCTATTTATTTATTTGTTTTGTCAAGCTTGTCAAATTGATTCAAAAGAATATGGAGAACAAGAAAGCAAAAATAGCCTAGTGAAAAAGAATCAAACTAAGGGAAAAAGAAGATGAAATACTGGGGAGTGATATTGGACAAATTATATTGTCACATTGTGTGCATATATGAATATGTAACAATGAATCCCACCTTTATGTACAACTATAATGCACCAATAAGAAATATGAAAAGAAAACAAGATTTGCCTTGAGCCAGGCATGATGGTACATACCTGTAGACCCAGGGGTTTGGAAAGCTGAGGCAGGAAGGTCACAAGTCCAAAGCCAGCCTTAGCAACCTAGTGAGGCCCTAAGCAACTTCGTGTGACCCTGTCTCTAAATGAAATACAAAAAAAGGCTGGGGATGTGGCTAGTAGCTAAGATTTGCCTTACCAGATATGAAGCTACAATACTGAAGACTCTGAAGCACCGGGTCAAGGACAGGCAAATTTAACTCATGAAACACAAAAGAGAGGCAGATCTATGCAAATCCATAACTTGCTTCACGACACAAAATCAGTAGTATAAGGAGGACTAATCAACTAATGATGGGGGAAAGGTGACTGCTCACATAAGAAAACAACAGCAATACCAAGTAAATCCTTATTTTATTATCTAACACAAAAACAAATTTGAGCTAGAGTAAGTACTTAGATTAAGTAAGTGAGAAGTAAAAGTAAAGCTTTCAGAACACATGGGAGTGGGCCAGGTATCTTCTATTTGTTCCTCCAATTCACTCTGCAACCCCACCTGCCCTAGCTCAGCTGGGATCCTCCACCCTCTGACTGTGAGTTGGACCTGGTAATGCAGAACTCTGGAAAGAGACAGAAGGCGGCAGGAGGAGAGTGGAGTTGGCTTGCTGACTCCCCTGACCCTCCCCTTCAGGGTTGCCTCCACCATTAAGTCTGGCCCTGAGGATTACGGCCCTCCTCAAGGTTCCTGGTCAGCACAATCTCTCTTTCCAGGTCCCATCAACATTCCCATTTCTTTTCCTTTGGAGCCAAGGGGTGGAAACAACTGTGCTATTAATAGTCCCTGGTGGTTCCTCTGCACTCTGCCCTTATCTTTAGAAAAATTCTATTGACCTTACTTAAAGTACCCTGACTTCCCTTCTAAGACCTTGACTGTTGAAGTAATTGTTGGAAGTGCTCAACAACTGGACTTCATAATGAGATCCAGACTCCGGAAGCCCTTGGGTCATGTGCACACATGTGTGCATGTGTGAATAAAGGCCACCCCAAAGCCAGATATGTAAATCCAGAGCATTCAGGATGACACACAGGATGAAGGGCAGGGGGAGGGAGAGGCACTGGAGACCAGGGGGTGGCAACAACAGTGACTGCAAAGGTCGTAAGGTCAGGCAGATTCTTCTTAAGGTCCTAAGGAGCATATATAGGGAAAAGAGAAATTGAAATCAATAAACACTCAACTAAGAATGTACAAGGAGAACAAGAGGCCCAACGGTAACCCCAGGGTGTGATTTTTAAGGTTCCAGAGTCAAAGAGCCATTAAGATGTTCAGCATCTAGGCCCCTTACAGTTAGGAGGGTGGGAAGAAGCTGGCCCAGTGGACAGGAAACAGACACTGCCTGTGGCAGCAATTTGACTCTTTTATCTGCAGATATGACCCTCCCTTCCTTGAATGCAGAAATAGCCTCCTTTGCAAAAAGCTGTCCTGCCTCTGAGGCCACTTTTTCACAAGTTGGAACCCTTTCGCTCAAGACCACCCCTACCACAGCTCCCTAAGTCAATAAAAAGATCAGACCTCAGAGGCAGAGGAGTTGCATCTGGAGGACAGTATGCAGGAACCTGGGAGGTGTGTGGAGTGGCCTGTATAACATGAGCGCCAGGAACACAAAATATAAATAGGTTAGGTATAGCCAAATGTGGGGATGTGGGCATTTTCCTCACTTTCTGATTATTGAATGTGTATAAAGGATCTGTAGAGTCCACAAAATTGGCTAACCAAATCTAGAATGAACAAAAACCAAAAGCTGATGAGGTTGATATGCCAGAACTCTCTGACATCCTGTGCTGCCATGGGTCTCCACCCTCTGAACAGCTCTGGCCCACTCCCAGAGTTTCTGATCGAGTCCCAAATGCTGATGCTGTTGGTCTGGTTGGAACTTGGGGAAATGGGAATAATGAAGGGATTATGTGACACCTATCTGCTAAACTACCAAAACTCTCTGGGGAAGGAGTCAGAAAAGTTCCCTGGGTAAGGGTCAACAACCTCCAAAAGAACTGCTGGGAAGCCATCCTTTCTGTATTGCAGATGACCAAAAGATGCTCCAATGACATCTGGTCCTCATCTCCATTGGAACAGTGGGATCCTGACAGGAGGAGGCACGGAGTAGCAAGCATACCCGAATGCCACCCTAGGCAAACGGCTGCTGTAATACTCACGGTACTTCATTGGAAGGAAGTGGGGATTTAAAAGACACACAGAAGCAGGAAACCACTCACTTTGCTGGGCAGCACTGCAGTGGGGATTCACAATAACTAAGCAGCACCCAGACCTGAGGTCCTGAATTAATGACAGGTATGCAGGGTTCCTTTATGGAGGAAGCAGGGTTCCTTTAAGGAGGAACTGGGAACACTTGGTTACAGGCACCTATACTACACAGGTGAAATAGCACAGTGTTATTTGAAAGTGGACTTAAATTAATTAATTGTAAACTCTAAGAAAACCATGAAAAGTTTCTTCAAAAGAAGTATAATTGATATGCTAAGCAAGAACGTAAAACGGAATTATCTCAATTAAAATAAAAGAAGGCAGAGAAAGATAGGGGAGAGGACAAAAGAGAAATGCAACAAAACAGCTGTAGACAGGGTAGATATTAATCCAGCAATACCAGCAATCACTTTACATGTGAATGGTCTAAATGTATTCATGCAATAACACAGCATTAGAGTAGATTTTTAAAAACCAAAAACTTCTTTGCTATAAACTCTTGAGAATGTGAAAAAAAAAACAAGCCAATAAATGGGTCAAAGTATTTCCTATCTGGAATATACAACAATAAAGGACACATAAACCAATTAAAAATGAGCAAAGTATCTCAATAGACATTTTAAAAGGATTTACAAATGGTTAATAAGCACATGAAAACATGCTCAACATAATCAGCCATCAAGGCACTATGAGCCCAAATCACAGAGTTGCCACTTCACATGCACTGGGATGGGAACAATTAAAAAAAAAAAAAAAATCAGGTAGTAACAAAGCTTAATGAGGATGTGGAGAAATTGGAACAATCATACACTGTTGGTGGGAATGTAAAATGGATCCACTGTGGGAAACAGTCTGACAGGTTCTCAAAATGCAAACACAGTGGTACCAAGTGATTCAGCAATTCCACCCTTGATATAATCCCTAGAGAAACAAAAACATATGTCCATATAAAATCTTGTACCCCAATGTTCACAGGTATATTATTCACATTAACACAAAAAGTAGAAACCTAAATGCAAATTTATTGATGAATAGAAAAACAAAATATTCATATATTAGCATATTCATACTGTGAAATATTATTTGGCAATAAAAAGAATGAAGTACTACAAATGCTACAACTTAGATGAACCTTGAAAACAAGGCAAGTGAAAGAAGCTAGACACAAAAGACCACATATTACATGATTTCATTACATGAAATGTCCATGGAGACTGCAGGTTAGCCATTGCCAGGGACTGGGGAGGGGAACAGAGTGGAGAGTGACTGCTAATGGGTAAGGGGTGATTAAAAAAAAAGTCTCAGAATTAACTATAGTGATGTTTGCACAACTCCAAATATACTAAAACCCACTGAATTGTACACTCTAAATAGGTGAATCATAGCCAGGTGTGATGGTGCACTTCTGTAATCCCAGCAGCTTGGGAGGCTAAGAAAGGAGAATTGCAAGTTCAAAGCCAGCCTCAGCAACTCAGTGAGACCCTGTCTCTAAATAAAATACAAAATAAGGCTGGGGATGTGGCTCAGTGGTTGAATGCCCCTGAGTTCAATCCCCAGTTATCCTCTACCACCTCCTCCCAAATAGGCAAATCATGTGGTATGAGAATATCTTAATAAAACAATTATTTAAGCTATTATTTAAGATAAGAGGCTGTAAATGTAGCTCAGTGGTAAAGATCTTGCCTACCATGTGTGAGGCTCTGAGTTTGATCCCCACCAGAAAGACAAAGAGAGAGAGAGAAAAGAAAGCAAAGAAAGACAGAGACAGAGACAGAGACAGAGACAGAGACAGAGACAGAGAGAGAGAGAGAGAGAGAGAGAGAGAGAGAAGATTGATATATACAATTGTATCAAAGCTATTTCTCTATTTTAACCAGAAGACACCCACACAGGATAAAAAAAAAAAAATCTTAAATCTAGAAATGCTATTTCCCACACTTATAACTGATGAAGGATTTATACACAGTATACATAAAGCAATCTTTCCAATTCTAGGCACATATCCAAAAGAAACTGGTATGTGTGCATCAAAGGTTAAATATATGGTTCTTCTTGGCAACAATGTTCCTAATAAAAAAAAATCACAAATATTAACTGCCAGGAGGATGGACAGATACAATGTGATCCGTTGTGTATTCTGTGGAACAACGAAAGTAGAGGACCCAAAGTTAACCTGGGGCTGGGGCTGCAATGCGGTTGAGCTTAGAAACGTGACGCTACGTGAGGAAGAACCAAGAAATCAAAGCAAGCCCCAGAACACCACACACAGTATTTCTTACAGAGCTCAAAAGCAAAACCAAGCAATACACTGACCAAGCATATCTACACCTGAGACACACCACACAGACAGTGGTTGCCTATAGGGCTACTAGAGGTGTGGTGGCAGGTGGTAGAATAAAAGAGGAATGTGTAGGTCATATTGCTAATAACCCTGTGACTTCACAGGTTCGACTACACTTTTTATAACTAACATAAATTATGGGGATTATTTTCTATATATCAAATAACATGCTTTAAAGATAAGGGAGAAATAACTGGTGTTGGCTCTGACTCTTCCATTTCTAATTGGGATAAGTCACTTCTCTGCACCTCAGTTTCTTTGCCTGTACATGGAAACAGGGAGAAAGACCTACTCTGTGAAATAGCTGTAGGGAATAAATGAGGTCAAACCCTTAGGACAGTTACTTGCCCTGTGAGAATTTACCACACTTGACATTGCCACTCTCACCGGCCTCACCATCATTCTGGTTTTCTTTAATGGATGGGATCCCTGACTGTCCAGTCCTGCCAGGTCACTTGTGCCTCACCTAGACAATGTGCACCATTCTACTGGTGATGTGATCATTGATGTAGATGCCTCCTTACAAGAGAGCAAGTCCTTGAGACCAGCTAGGACATTGAGGCACCTTGTCAAGAGCCTGACCCACACTGAATTGCAGCTTAATCTGAGGAATATTAAGAGGCCGTTCTTCCCTTGGAATAACATAGGGGTCTCTCCCTGCCTTTCTTTCCATTCATTAAGGCAGTGGAAGTATAGTACAGTCCTTGTGATGTGTGGAAGACACCACTGATTGCTCCATCCTACCTTTATTTCCAACCCTTTCTCCTTTGCCTGCCTCTTCTACCAAATGTAAAAATCTTTTTTTTTTTTTGAAGGTCTGATCTTATTTATTTGTTACTGATAAAAATTCTTATTTTTGACTGGACTCAGACTTAGAAGTAGAAGCTCTCAGAGAAGACAGCCTACGTCTCTTGGCAATCTGTTCCTGGCGTTTTTCTTTGGCTTCTTTCATTCTCTTGGCCAAAAGTTTGGCATATTCTGCAGCCTCTTCTTTATTCTTCTTAGTACGCTGTTTCTTCAGAGCAATACGCCGGCACTCGTGTTGCAGGACACGTGGAGTAACAAGACGCTGAATCTTTGGTGCTTTGGTCCTAGGTTTTTTACCTTCCTTGTTTAAGGGTTTTCTGACAACATACTGGCGGACATCATCTTCCTTAGAGAGATTGAAAAGTTTGAGGATTCTACTAGCTCTTTTGGGTCCCAGTCTTCGAGGTACAGTAGTATCAGTAAGTCCAGGAATATCCTTCTTTCCTTTTTTTACAATAACCAAGTTGGGAACACTCAGATTGGCATCCACAATGCAACCTCGAACAGATTTGCGCTTTCTCTCTCCAGTTCGCCTGGGTCTATAACATGAGTGCCCCTTACTCAGTAGCAGGCGAACACGGCCATGGGTCAAGACAACCTGCTTCATGGGGAAACCTTGTTTGTCGTTCCCACCACTGATTCGGACCACATAACCCTTCCATTCTTCACCCAGAGCATCCGCAGCAACTTCTGTGGCCATACGCTTCTCATAAAAAGTACGAAGTTTGCGTTCATCATCCACTTCAATGAGTTTCTGACAGCCAGTGGCTGGGAAGAAGATATTCAGCTTCATCTTGGAGGAGCTGATCGCCCACAAGGCGCCATGAAAAAGAGCTGTAAAAATCTTGAATTCTCAGATTCCCTTGCAGCTAGCATGGCCATGTGACATAGTTCTATTCTGAGATGTTGGCAAAAGTCCCTGGGAAGGATGGCCATTCATTAATGAAAAGGAAAAAGCGTTCACCTTTTCTTCCTAGCCCTGCCTCCTGCCTGGCACTTGAACATGAGACCTACAAGTGTAATAGCTACCATGCTGCCATGAGGCAATGGCCACAAGACGTTTCTGCTAACAGTGGCAAAGTGATAAAAAGTGACAACACATTGCCTGGCACCAACCCTGCATGAGTACACCCAAATTTGCTAGGTGAAAAATAAAAAGAAAAAGAAAAGCTCCACTTTGTCTAAATTGCTTCTTATATATATTTTTTCATTTGAATGCATTCCTAGCAAGCATTTGACAATGCTCTGAAATTGATTACAGGTGGCATATGCACAGGGTGTATTTTATTCCCCAGTATAATGCAAATCTACTCTTGGAGGGGATCTTTTAGGCTGCCTGGTTAAACTAAACTGCTGCAATTTGATCATTTCAAACTTCAGCTTTTGTGTCAGACAGTGGGCTGTGACTCGGGGACTCCATAAACATGTAAGTCCAAATCGAAATGTAACCAGCTCCTCCAAATCCAAATGTGACCAACCCAGGAAACATGTGGGGGAGGAGAACATAGTAGGTATTAATAAATAAGGTTGGGTACCCACCTTCCTTGGCCCTGAGCCAGTGATCACAATGTGGACTGTTGTTAGGTGTCCTTGTAGGAAAGCATGACTTTCCCCAAGGTCATCACAGAGTGAGGCCATCAGTTAAGCAGACCAACTTCATATTCATAACAAGAGTCCCTTACACAGAGGTTACCATTTACCCTGCACTCCTCACAACAGCCAGCTGCAGAGTTCCATTTCCCCTGATAATTGCAATCATATTTTATGGATGAATGATCTGACATCCAGGGATGTTCAGTGGCTTTGCCAATTGTTGATCAATGTGTAGGCAACAGCTCTAAGATTAGATCTAAATCTTGTGTTTTATGTTTTGGCTACTGGCTCTGTTTGCAAGAGCTACAAGATCAAATTAGTCCTATAAAATGAGGAGAAAACACACCTGTCTTTATACATCATGGGAGAAATTTGGCTATTTTAATTAGAGCAGAAGGAGAAAAACATTCCACTTTTTGCTTTGCTTTTGCATTTTTGGGGTCCCTTTAGAACTAATGCTCATTTGATTAAGACAGCCAGTGTTCTGTGTAATCCATCTTGAATGATGCCCAGAGCAAAAAAGTTTAGGGAAGGGGAAAAAATTAGCACCAGCAGGTACATTGCTTTTGTAGGAATAAAAAGAAAACAAAATAGCAAACATTTGAAATCAAGAGGCAAATGGACACTTGTAGAGAGTGGCTATAAGCCCTGATTGGGTCTGCATGCCATAGACCATTCTACACAAGCGGCTCTGTTAGCTCTAAGTTTTATTTTCTCTTATCTTTAAGAGAGAATCCTTAATGAATTTCAAGTAAAAGGGTTCTCTTTTGCATCAGGAGTGGTGGGTATGAGCTCTGCTGAACATGCCAGGCAGGCAAAAGGCTAAGGAGGGACATTTCACATGCTGCTAAACGGAGGGGCTGCAACCAAGCTCCTAGATGGGAGCCAGGGATGTTCCCTACACACAAGATATGACCCACTGATTCCTTCTTAACCTGGCTTAACTTCTGCCTGTCCTATCCTAAGCTTTACAACAGGACACCTTTCCCCCCAAAGAAAACAAAGGTAAAAGAGGCACTTCTCCATGATACCTTTTGCTAGCTTTGAATTCTTGCTTTTAAAAGTAACCCCCCTTCCTAGTGTGATCCCAATGCCTGACTCAGGGAGGACATGTATCTATTGGTGTTAATCATAATCACTATGGTGATGATGATGATGACAATAATAAGGCTGGCACTATTTCAAGCCTTTGGTTGTGGAAGGTACCACTAACTTCCATTTTTTTAAAAAGAAACTTTAAGGCACAGGGAGCGGAAGTGACTGTCAGTAAAGAGAAGCACAGTGTTCATGCCTTCATTCATGGGACTTTAATCTTGGAAGGGAGTTCTGCTGCTTTCCCCATTGAGTGTGTGTGGCTTTAATCTCCTAATTTAAGGAATCCTCATTGAACCACCAGTTCATTCATTTAAAAGCACTTGTTTGATTCAAGCTTTTCTAATGTTAGTGAGGACTCATTTTGTATCATATCCCCACAATGTCCTAGATCAGGAGTCAAAAATCCCTCTTTTCATATGCAGGAGGTGAGGCACTGTACTGGCTGCTGGAACAAAGTGAGCAAATTGTGGCTATTTACATATTTTATCATATTTAATACATTTTTATTTTGCCAGCGTCTCTTAAAGCACATTAAGTATTTAATTAGTTTTATTTCCTTTTACAACAATGGCATTTTATTTGTCTTTATAATGTAATTAGTGTAATCTCCATATTTGTTTTCCCCTGGAGTCAGCTTAACACTTTCTCCTTTTCATTATGAAATATTTTATGTTTCCTTCCAAGTCTTCTCCTGACCAAGTCCTTATTTTAATTCACTTTCCCCATACAATGCTCTCTAAGATGATTTTATTTCAGAAAAATGTCACATCTTCCCCTTGGTACTAAGACTCTCTTCTCATTTCACCACTGTTCCCTATTTTAGTTTAACGTCCTTTCATTTCTATTATGTGTTCTGTGTTCCAAGTTTTATATCCCTCCGGCATTCATTTTAATGGAATTAGGAGAATCTATAAATAAAAGCAGCTTCTTAGAATAATGCTTTCATTCTTCTCCTCTCTCCCCACCCCCCACTTCTGGAGCATGCCCTAAATTTACCAGCAGACCCTCTTGGGCTGAGGTTCTCCTACCAGGAGTCTGACTGCTGTGTCTTGGCTGCATCTGATCTGGGTTGAATCCTGGGGAATACAATGGCAGGATTCCAACTCAGGATGCCCACCCATTAGGAATCTGTGCAGAATGGCTACTGGTCCTGCCCTTCGATTTCAACAAATCAAAAGAGGCTGAGAAGTCTACAGAAAGTCAATAATTCAAATTCTGAAGCTGGGGGGGTGGGGTGGGGTGGGGTGGGGGGGGGTGGGTGGAAATACTGCAGAGCAAGAAGGAGAAGATAATTAGCAGGCAAGCAACCCAAACTCCCATTGGCATGCCAGGGGTATCTGCAGCAGGCTTATCTCTCCTCAACAGGAAGGTCCTTCAACTGCAGGACTCTGCTCATTTGCATTTCTTGGGAAGCTACCTCCCGGGGCTGAAACTCTCTGCCAGAGAGAAAAGAAGTGAGGGCCTCACGGAGTCACATAATCCTTTCAGGTGCCAATGTGGCCCCAGAGAAGACTCTACAGAAGTTAATGCCCCCAAACCCAGATCCCATGGGTATTTCTTTGATGACATTATTTGTCCTGTTAATCCCTAGAAGGCTTCTAATCATCTCTAAACATAACTTAGTGATTATGTCTCCAAGGACAGACAACATGAGATTTCTCCCAAGTCCAACTCATCCCCACACCATGCCCTACCAATCTTTTCCTCCCAATATCTTGTTTTGAAAATTTTTCAAACATAGCAAAGTTGAAAGGCTTGTGTAGCAAACATCCATATATCCCATCACTCTATTCAACTATTAACATCTTCACTGAAATCACTTATATTCTTCTCCATTGATCCACCCATCAATTCAATATTTCTGGCGAACTCCAAACTACACTGCAGTATCAGTACACTTCTCCTAAATACTTCAACATACACATCAGTACAAAGAGTTAAGTATTTGCTTATGGATTTTCTTCTTTTGAAGTAAAATTTGCCTGTGATAAATAAACAAATGCTCATTCTATACCTGTGGAGTTCTGATACATGTATACACCTGTGTGACCCAAAACCCCTACCAGGATTCAGAAGATATCATCCCAGAAGTCTCCCGTGTTTCCTCCCAGCCAATACCTGCCCCAATAGATTAGTTTTCCCTACAGAATGTTTTCATCTCTTCTAGAACTTTCTATAAATGGAATCATCTAACTCTAGTATGCAGCTTCTTTCACTTGGTAGAAAGTCTATGAGTCTCATCCACATTGTTATGTGTATAGTCTGCCTGTTCTTCTTTATTGCTCATTGAATGACTGCATCATATTTGTATATCTATTTGCCTATGGATAGAGCTAAGAAACTTAAAATTATGATAAACAATTTTACAAGTTAAATGACCCAGGAAACTCCAAAACGCTCTGGGGGTGAAAATCAAACAGAGGCCGCACCCCAGGCTGCTGAGAATACATCAGCAGGTCAGGCACACTGGTCCTGGAAGCACTTGGCTTGATTCTCTCATCAAAGCCCCATGACTAAGAAGGGAAGCCACAGCACAGTCCCTGCTGGCCCGGGAGGGCCTGGTCACATCAGTCAACATGTCATCTGTTGCTGTGACAGGCTAATGCAGAAATCAAACTGAGTTCAAGGATAGCGGACTTCTGGACAAAGGCTCAGCATTTAAAATGCACTGGGTAAGTTTGGCAAGATGACTGTTCCCTCCTGGCTGTGTCCAGTGTTCCTAATGGTCATTGGAGCATCAGTTTCACACCCAAGGTTCATGCAGAAACAAGGTCCAGCCTTGAGACTCGCAATCTATTCATGCAATCTGACAGCACGATTCAAATAAAACACAGACAGCGCAGGGAGAATGGCAGCAGCAAGCACACAAGTATCTGTGGCCTTGGGGGATAAGGATCTCTCGATGGCAACGTCTGGCCATTGAAAGGCTACACTGAGGAGATCAATGTTCAGGGAGGAGGCTGAGCCGCTGCCTGGCACGAAGATGAGCCCAGGCTGGCAAGTACAAAGCACTGTAAATGACTTACTTCAAGAAAGGAACCGACTGCTGGAAAGTAGAACCAACTTGGAGTCCAAAAAAATAAATAGATAGGATTTTTCTGTAGCTCTCTGCACTGAACTTCTGACAGGAGAAGACAACAGAAAATCCACCCAGGGCTCTTTGTGAGGGATAATAAAAATGGGAAGTGGATTCTCTTTTTTTTTGTTTTGTTTTTTCGTTTTTCAGAGTAGAAATTAGAAGTTTATTAAAGGACAGCAGAAAAGACTTCTCCCGGAGGAAGAAGGGGACCCAAGAGGTGGAATCCCGGGAAGTGGATTCTCACAGTGAGGTTTTGCAACTGAATTTACTTAGTTGGACTAGGAATACTAAGACAGGATGGGTCCTTGAGTAGGTTTCTGAGTTCTAGTTCCCCAATGTGAGCCTCATGATGTTGCTACAGTCAGTGTATTCACATCTGAAACCTCACCTCTGAGGTTTCTTTTGGTTTCTAAGATGATTTAATGTGGGAAGGCATCAACTTGATCTTATAATGGTCCTGGTGTGACCAGATATCAGAAGATAGAAGACCGTGTTCCTGGAAAAACAAATACAAACAAACAAACAAACAAAAAAAAAAAAAACAGGAAGCACTAATGAGTTAATTTTGTGCAGTGACATGAAATTTGTGGGAATGGAAAACATCCATTCCCACAAACAGGTTTTGCATCTTGGGCTGAAATGAAGGGTTACAGGCTGGAGGTGTAGCTTGGGGGCAGAACACTTGCCTAGACCGCACAAGGCCCTGAGTTCCCTCCCAGCACTGCAGAATAAACAAATGAATAAATAAAAATAAACTGAAGGGTTATGAGGGTTTTAAATAGACAAACTCATGGTACAAAAACCTGTTTAAGCCATTGAAATTAACCTAGCTACTTATCTGGGGTTAATAATGTCACATTCCTGCAAGTGACACACAAAAAGAGACGTGCATAAGAAGAGTGACTGCCGTTAATGGTCTTAGTTACCTTGACAGAAGGACAGAATATGCTTTCTTTCCCTTTTCCAGAAATTGGGATTTATCAAGAACACAAATTGAGATTTTTTTTTTTTTTGCTTGTTTAAGTTAAAAAAAAAAAAAAGAAAAGAAAAAGAAAATCAAGATGTGTGTCAGACCCAGTGCAATGATGGCCAAAAATGGACTTATTTTTCTGTGTTAAAATCTGTCCTCAGACAGACACACCTAAGTAAACTCTGACTGGGACAAGGAGGCACTGATCCAGGTACGTGGGGTCTAACAGACAAAACCACAGGCTTCTGCCGTGACCCTCGGAGAGCACGCATGCAAAGCTAAAAGTGGCACCATGGCAGGGATCACTGGGGTGCATGGGCCACCTTCAAAACTCAGTATCTTGCGTGCGTGCACTATGCCAGGCTTGATAACAGCACTCAAAAATGCTAAATAAAAACAATGAAACTCCCTACCCTCTTAATAGCATCGGGTGTATGCTGAGATCTTAACACCCCCAGAACTTTCCTTTCTTGCCACGCTGATGTTTGTTCCCTTGGCCCTTCCACACACTTGGTCTGCACCCTCTCTACCCTGCTTTAGGCCCTGAAGGGTGAGGCCCACAAGCCCACATGATCTGGGCCAATGGGGGCACCAGAAGGAAGGTGGTGCCTTCCATGGCTCCAGGTCCCTCAAGGCTCTGCTAATATTTTGTCCTTATTGCTTCCCACAGGTGGGTCAGCAGCTCCCAACCACCGCTAGACCCTGGGTGCCTCAAGACCCTTTTTTGGTGCAGCCCCTTCCTGACACTCTCCTTGACTGAGTCATGGAAGGTGAGTAGTTTCCCAATAGTTTTCTGATGGGATGCAGATGAAAATATTCATGATCCATCTGCCCATAAGGCACCTCCTTTGCTGCTCCTGTGTCTATATAAAAAATTCTGGTGGACTCTCAGGTCTGGCTCAAATACCCCTCCCTGGTTACAAAGCCTTCCCTGAAACCCTTAGGCAGAAACTAACCTGCTCTCCTCTGCTCCCCTAAAGCACATTGTGTCCCCATCTCTGTTTCACACCCCTATTCCTCTTCAATGGTGACTGAGTTCTTGTCTGTTGCAGACAGGGATCCTGTCCTGTTTGTCTCTGAATTACACAAAGTAACAAGCCCAGAGCCCTGCAAGCAGCACTGCAGATTTTACTTCAAAAAACAATAAGCAAGCAATCAAACCCTCTGAACAAAGTTCAAAGAAAAATGACCTATGGGAAAAATATTTGCAACATACTTAAAAAACAAGGGCTAAACAGTTATAACATAGAAAGAACACCTACAAACCACTGAAAAACAACTCAATTGAAAAACTGGACAAAGAATACAAATAAGCAATTCAGAGAATAATTAAAATGGCTAATAAATACATGAAGAGATATTTAACTTTAGTAGTCATCAGGAAAAAAGCAAATTAAAACAATATTAAGAACTGACAAATATAACAATTGGTTATCTCCACCCAAAGTGAATGACCTCCACTCATACACTTCTGAGGACAGTGTCAATTGTCACCACAAACCTGGAAAGCCACGGCTAATGCCTCATACAATGTAACATGTATATATACTTTGATGCAGCAGTCCCCAGCCTTGGGAGCCTGACCATCTCAATCCAAATCCTGGCTCTGGCATTTGCAAGCTGTGTGATCGAGAACAAGTTACTTCACCTCTCCATGCCTCGATTTCCATATCTGCTCAACGGGGATAATAAAAACACCTATCTTATATGTCTTGTAAGAAACTTAAATGAGCCAATACAAAGAAAGCACTTGGAAAATCACCAGGCACATAATAAGGGCCAGACCAGTGTCTGCAACTATCATTTATTATTATGTCTGTTTTTGCTATAATACAGCCTATAGAAATTCTCACTCATGTGCCCAGAGAGACATGAACAAGGATGATCACTGTGACACTGTTTATTATATGAAAAATAACTGGAGGCAAATCAAATGAACCCTCTTAGGTAAATGGTATAACAAAATACATTGCATCCATAAAAATGTCATAAAACTATTTGGAAAGGATAGAGTAGATCTCTAGGTACCAGCAAGGAAAGATGTTCAAGATGATTAAGAAAAACTAGGTGCAGAAGAAAGCTAGCTGGATCAAAGTTTTGCAAGAAATGAAGCCTCCAATACTGTACATGCGTGTAAGTGTGTACATACACATATCCTTAAAGGCACAAAAAAGGACACTCATACACTGAGGTGAGAATGGCAGTTACATCTGCAGGAGGAGAAAATTGAGGAAGGGATGAGAAAAGACCTGGATTTCTCCTCTTTATACAAGTCTAGCTGAACTCTTTAAAATGGGAGTGTAGCTGGGTGTGGTGGGTAGAGGAGGTTGAAGCAGGAGGATCACAAGTTCAAAGTCAGCCTTGCAACATAGTGAGCCCTAAGCAACTTAGTGAGACCATCTCTAAATTACAATAAATAAATAAATAAATAAGGGCTGGGGATGTGGCTCAGTGGTTAAGCAACCCTGGTTTCAATCTCTGGTACCAATAAATTAATTAACTAATTAAATAGGAAACTATTTATATAGTACATGTGCAATTTTTAAAAATAATTCTCATTAAAATCCCGACTTGAAAAAATACTACCCAATCATAGACCCTCTGCAAGACCAGTGATATAGGATGGGGAGACAGAAAAATGGGAGAGGAGGCTATGACCAGGGGCCCAGGGCAGTGGTGCTACATGGTCCTGACATTCCAAACCAGCAACAGCACTACTCACCTCCCCAAGGCCTCATAAAGTAGCCACTGACCCAAATGTCAGGGAAAGATTAAGCAAGATATGAGCCAGCCATGCAATGGCACGCTGATCAGCCATTAAAAATTACACCACAGGACAGTTGCTGACTTGGGAGGGTCAAGTTGAAAACTGGGATAATCTCATGTGTATAAGACATTTCTGCATATACAGGTGTGAGTGGATGTCTGTATATGAGCACAAGCATGCATGCTCACACGCACACATGTACTCACAGACAGAATTACAAAAACAACAAAAAGACATGGTCCAAATTTTAACCATGATGATCTCTGGCTGGTGGAATTAGGAATGATTTTGTGTGTGCGTGTGTGTGTATGTGTGTGTGTGTGTGTGTGTGTGTGTTTCCAAAATTTTCCACATACATGTACTCTTCTTGTATTATGAGAAAGATCAAGTAATATAAAACTTCATAACGAGGCTGTGCCATCCTCTGTGCAGTCTTGGGTCCTCGTTAGGCCTCTTCTCTCCTCTGGGTTCTGCTTTTTGTCTCTGATTTCCAATTCCACAGTGGTCCACTCTCCTACTCCTCCCAGGGCGTGAGAAACACAGTGGGCTCTGGTATGCTGGGAGGAGGGGATCCAAGAACATTTCCCTGCCCTTGAGAGTCTTAGAACCAACATCTAGAATGTGAATCTAGGGCTGAGGTGTGGCCCAGCGGTAGAGCACTGGCTATCATGAAAGAGGCCATAGGTCGGAACCTGTAGCACCATGATAAAAAAAAAAAAAAAAAAAAAGAATGCTGGTCATTCTTCATTCCTGCATAGAGGAGTCTTTGAAGTGAGCTCCAGGCCAGAGGCTTGATAAAAAGGGAGGATCCTGTTACTGTCACACCAGGAGGGCTACACAGGGCACCCTTCCTGCCCATGCTTCCATTTGCCTGGATTGTACCTCTCTGATGTAGGCAGTTAGAAAACCCCAACTCCAGCCCCCTGACTGGCTCAGGCACCACCTGCAATTTGCAGACACAGGATACAGACACTATCTATGAGTTCAAGTTGTCCATGCTGACATTTACCAAGCTGACACTTACTAAACGGTCGTAAGTCATTCAAATTCTCTGGGCCTAGTTTGCTCACAGGAGTAATGGGGTTTCAATACTAGAACTGAAATTATCACTGTTTGGTGGACAGTAAGGACTATGTAAGAGCTAATGGTGGCAGTCACATTGGGGATACGGAGAGCATTCTGATGAAATACAGCTTCACCTAGGAATGGAGAGGCTATTTGCTCTAAGAACTTGGCTTCTTCTTTACAGACTAAACTTGACAGAAAAGACTCCCACTAAGGCCCTGGGACAAGTCTATGCCTGCTTTTCTACCCTCTCCTTTACTATCTACATTTCCCCTTCTTGGGCTGCCCCAGTCTGGTTTTCTTGTTGGCTTCCTCTCTTCCTACTCTTCTGCCCACCTAGAAGCAAGGGGCTCACTGCCCATTTATAAAGAACACTAGTCCAGGATTGTGGGTTCTGCCAGATTTGCCAGTTCTGCCCTGGAGCAGTCATGTGGTATAGGTGACTAAAGATCTGATTTGCAAAGCCCTGCAGGTGAAGGAGACCCTGAAAGATCACTCAATAAGACCTAGTGCTGGGGAAAATGCTGCCCAATGATAATGTACCAGGAAATGTCACTGGGTAGGAAAAACTCAAGTGATTTGACTATAAGGAAACATC
This sequence comes from Callospermophilus lateralis, assembly GCF_048772815.1. Taxonomy (NCBI): domain Eukaryota; kingdom Metazoa; phylum Chordata; class Mammalia; order Rodentia; family Sciuridae; genus Callospermophilus; species Callospermophilus lateralis. Next base: position 146,918,248 of record NC_135307.1, read on the forward strand.
ACAAATGTCTGCCACTCAGAAACCTCCTGGAGCTCAGCAGAAGGGGAGATAATAAAGTCAACATGTTCCCTTTACTCACGCTCTGAGGATCATTTACCTTTGATGAGTAGAATCAAGAAATCACAAGTCCTCATATAAAAATTTCTAGAGTGGCACACGTCTATAATTCCAGCAACTTGAGAGGATGAGGCAGGAGGACTGCGAGTTCAAAGCCAGCCTCACCTATTTAGTGAGGCCCTAAGCAACTTAGTGAAACCCTGTCTCAGAAAATAAAGAGGGCTAGGGATGTGGCTCAGTTGGTTAAGCACCCCTGGGTTCAATCCCTAGTACTCCCTTCTAAACAAAATTTCTAAAGGCATCTTGTTCACTAAAACTTCTATTCCTGGGAATCATGTTAGGGCCCAATTAAACCCAGATGAGTAGGGTAAAAACACTGACCACAAGATGCTGTGGTCTAGTGGGGAGACAGATACCCTTGCATTCCAGGGTCTAGTCCTTTCAAGGAGCTCTGGGAGGACACTGCCAGTCCTGCTGAGCAGCAGAAAGGTCAGGAAAGACCACGTTAGCTAATTCTGAAGGAGAGCAGGGTTCTCCAGGTAGACTGTATGGGGAATGGGTATCTAGGTTAAAACAATAACGAATAGCAAGCATGAAAGACAGAAAATACATACAGAGAGTTTCTAGAACACCAAAGGTCTGGAATAGCTGTAGAATGTAGTAAGAATGAGGCCTTTGGGGTTGAGGACAGAGCAGGAGGGAGGGCAGCTTGCTCACAAACAGCTGAACGTAGTGTGCTCTGCTGAGCAGGAGCTTCTGCTGATTTTAAAGCAGTCAGAGGACAGCACGAGGCTTATGACACTGAAGGACCTTCTTGTGGCAGTGTGGGAAATGGCCCGGAAGGGAGGCAGGGAAAGCAGAGTGGCAGTAATCAGGGTGTTACCAGAGTGCAAGAGGGCAGGCTCATTCCGGGCTGTGGCTGTGGGCTAGGGAGAGTGACAGGCCTGGCCTCTGGAGAGAGGGCCCTTATCTGACAAGAGGGCAGCCCCTCCTCCCCTTCCATTGCCCTCCTTCATTCTGCACCTGGAGAAGAGTCTGGTAAAGATTGCCGAGGTGGACTTGGGCCTCTGTGGGCAAGAAGCTGGCTCTTCTTGATCATTTCTCAGAGTTGTCACCAGGATGTTTTCAAACCAAAGCGGGAAAGTTTAGAAATTAAGGTTCCTTGCAAAAACACAAGCACTAACATCAGTCACTGATTTACTTGTTTTCATAGTGGAAGCAACCTGGCTGACCACTCTGAGCTTCAGGAGGCTCATCCATTCTGGCTGTTTCTTCCCACTAAGAAGATGGCTTCACCCAACAAGAACTCTGAAAAAGTGATGTCAGCTCCTGGCAGAAACTTAAGAGGCCCCAAGGAGGGTCAAAGAACTGACATTGACAGCCCCTTCCTGGCCCAATTCAGCAAGGGGATCTGTGCACAGCACAGCAGAGCCGCACGTCTGGCCAGGCTGCGGGGCCCTGTGGGGTGCGGCTTGTTTGTGTCCAAGCGGCCAAGGGGGAGACAATGAGACTATTTCTTCCTCTCTGCAGTGCCACCATCTCGACACTGAGGGCATTGATGGGCTGGTTACCATGGTCACCCAAGGCTGCCAATCCCATCCCACAGAGCATGAGGCTCCCGACAGCTGATGGCTATTCATCCTCGTTTCTCGCAGGACTGGACAGGGGACTTGTGCCTGCCACTGGGTCTTCAAAATTCTCAAATAGCAGAGTCATGATGACATCAAGAAGACCCATGATGGGACAGGATGACAGGAGTCATCTATCCTAAAAGCATATATAGTAGGCTCCGGAACAGTGCCAGGGTCCATGGGATTATTGGCTCTGCGTGCAGCTGACCTGACCCAGAAGTAAAGGAGGTGTCACAGGTACACCCACCAGGAGGGATCAGTCACTGAAAGACTTCAAAAAACAAGGAATTAAGATTAAAAGGCAGTGGTAGAGTTGTTTCGATAATTAACCTGCAAGAGCAGGAGCTTGACCATGCTTCTTCATAAAGATCACCAAGGGAGAGTATACAACAAACACTAGCTTAATAAATGCATGCATGTCCGTGGCCACAGACTGCCCTGGTGTAACTTCGCAGCCATCATGAAGGTGGCAGAATTGGAACTGATCTTAGTGAGCAGCCAGAGGACCAACTTTGGACTGACTCACCCAGGAAGTCCAAAGTCCAATGGCAGAACACACAAGCCAGCAGGCCATAAATAAAAGGGTGACAGGGTCTGGGGAGCTCAGAAGGGCACATCCACTAGGCTGGGGAAATCAAGGGAGGCCCACTGATGGATCTGATGATGGCACTGAGCCAGGAAGGAGGGATAACCAGGTGGATGGGGAGAAACCCCACTGAGCAGAAAGAACAGAATAAGAAAGCCTAAAGGGAAGCAAGAGCAAGAAAAACAGGGTTCAGCAGAGTTGGGGCTGGGACTGGGGTAGAAAGTACTGGGGTATAGCAAGAGGCCAGGAAGCAATGCAGGCAGGTGGGAGGCAAGAGGACTATTAGGGTTTAGATTGGCATTCCCTAAAAGCTCATTTGTGAGACGATGCAAGAAGATTAGGAGGAAAAATGATTGGGGCATAGCCTTAACCTAATAAGTGAATTCATAACTAATGGGATTAACTGGTAACTGGAGGCAGGTGGGGTGTAGCTGGAAGAGGTAGAATTGGGGCATGGCTTTGGGATGTATATTTGTATCTGACCAGTGGAGTCTCTCTCTGCTTTCCAATCACCATGTGAGCTGCTTCCCTCTGCTACATTCTTCCACCATGAGGTTCTGCCTCACCTCAAGCCCTGAGGAATGGAGCTGGCCTTTTATAGACTAGGACCTCTGAAACCATGAGCCCTCAAATAAACATTTCCTCCCCTAAAATTGTTCTGGTGAGGTCCATTAGTCACAGCAGTGAAATAGGTAAGACAAGGACCCAGCCTGCACTGGACAGTGGCACAGAGAAGCAGGGGACCCAAGAACCAGGAGAATGATAGATAAGGCAGGTTTAATCATAGACCAGATGGGATGACTGGAGCAGATGGAGGTAATGATGGATTGCAGGCCTGTCTCAAGCACCAGGTCAGGGGATCCCTCTCTGGAAACAGGGACCCGCACAGAAGGAGGTTTACAGTAAAGGGCAATCAGTGTGGTTGATAATGTGTGTTTTCAGTAACTGAGTGTGACATCATTCTAGGAGGACTAGATGGGTTGAGTTTATGTTTTCTTTCTTTCTTTTTTTGGGGGGGGGTGTGGGTTTGACAAACAATGAGAAAGGTGTTTATTTTCCTGAGTTACAGCTTGTTCAATACATAGAACATTCTGAATACCAAGAGCTTTTTAAAGTATCTAATGGTGTCACATTTTGTTAGAATCTGTACAAAGATAGTGTTAGGGGAAAAAATCACAAATTAACAGTTAATGGGTACTAATGCAAAACAATGGTCCATGCAGTTACCCTGCTATATTCAATTCTTTCAGTTTGTTTCCTGAAGTATTTAATAACTTCAGAAGCATGTGCCACTTTTACAAAGATAAGGAAAGGTTTAAATGTTTCTTCTTTTACTCTCAATGGTCAGTAAAGTTAGTGAGGAAAAGGTAGCGAGGAAAAATACAAGGGCACTTACCTCCCACCAATGGCACTATTTAAGCTGCCAATGTATTAACCCAAGTCATCAACTAATGTCTGCATGAAAAGATTTTTCCCAATTTGGGAATGAAGGAGTTAATTTGAAAAATATTAAGAAAGGGACAACTGAGGCCCCTAAGAAAACTATTTTCTTACATGAGTTTATGTTTTCTATGTCATTGGAGAGATGTACGTTTCAGTGCTGATAAGAAGCCAAACAGAATAATGCTAGCATAATGTGTAGCACTGTGTGTGTGTGTGTGTGTGTGTGTGTGCGTGCACCTGTGCATGTGTGTGCAGGTGGAGGGAAGAAGAAAGACTGGCTGATAGGGTCCATTTGTAATTCATTTGTTCATTCCAGTAGGGAGCTGAAAGGCTTCAGTTGTTGGATGGCTGGCCCTTCACTCAGAAGCAGGAGAAAGACCCATCTGTCAAAGGTGATGAAGGTAGAAGACAAGTTGGAGGGTGCGGGTTTGGAGCCTGTCAGTCACCAGCTTGTCAGAACCCAGTTGGACCTAAGGCTTCATTACCATTAAATAGTCTGGTGACACCTCCCTGCAGGGTTGGTACAGGCTCCTTGAGTAAGAGCACTTACGTGAGAAATGTCAGCTGGGCAAGCACACATCTGGGCTTCTGGGTCAGTGCCAAGGCCAGACACAGACCCTGTGAGCCAGGAGTGACACAGGGACTGAGGATAAGTACCCAGAAGCACATTACGAGCAGGGTACTTGAAGGAGGAGGGGAGAGGCATCTGCAGCCTGGACTGGGCTGGAGAGGATTCATGGAATTACTTTTTGGATGGAAAAATCTATGTGGAAAAGAGCTCAGGATGTTCCCAGGATGGCAGGAAGTTGGTGGACACTGGAGAATAGCCTTATGGACCTGTGGCCACTCAAACTGCAAGGGCAGAAAGGGGTCTAGATGTGTCCAGTCTCACTGACCCTGTGAACAGCTCAATATTTCGGATTTGCTTCCTTGGTTTTTACCTAGAGAAACTCAACCCCTTCCCAAGGACCAGTCAGCTGGAACATGTGCTCAGGCTTAATTCTGGGACAAACACTGCGTTCTGGGGCCTTCCTAGCTCCACATACTACACCTAGCTCAGCTTTCATTACCACTCTCCACCCTAGTCCCAATGACTCAGGAGGGCAGTCCACTCAATTAAATCCTGTCTGCTTAAATATGTGACCAACTGAGTAAAAATGCCAAATGAGAGGGTATGACACAAGCAGCTTCAAAATCATAATCTTGTCTGTGTCCCCCAGTTCACACCCAGGACCTCTCCCGGGCCAGCCATGCACATGGCTCCTGGCTCAGAGCACATAACACCAAGAACATTCAAGAATTAGTCACAGGTGACTGCTATTCTGGGCTTCCCCTTGTCCCTATCAAGCCCCTGACACCCTCGCTGGAACACATTCTGGACATTATTCTAACACCTGGTTAAGGCCTCAGCTGGTTTTTCATTGTGAGAACAAGCTGTCTGCATCATGACAATTTTCCTTCGCTGACAAATGAATTCCACAGGTCCACCTGAAATTCTGGGCCAGGTACAAACTGCTCAGCAGCTATTTTAAGAAAACTATTTAAGGCAAGTTCAAAATCATTTAAGGCTCTTAGATCTTTTAGGGCCCTGGCAGCCAGCCTGCCTTTTTATGTTCAGACGCAGAACCAACAAATTAGCTCAATACCCCAGGCAAAGCAAAAATCCAAGGGGAAGTAGGGTGTCTAAGTGTCACCCTTCAGATAAGCATCACTTCCCAAAGCTGCAGATGCTGAGTGCTGTGAATCAGAGTGTAGAGAGTATCTTTGCTCTCTTCTCATAAACAACTTAACTCTTCTCAGAGTCATCAATGTCAAAGGTAACTATGCACATGGGTTGGAATGACACCCCTTCCCCCAGCCAAGAGATGAGTCAAAAGAGAAGGGAATCTGGTAGAAGGGAAGGACAAGAGCTGGGAGCCACGGTTCCTGGGTCCTGGGTGCAGCTCTGTCCAAAAAGCCACAGATCTGCAGCCAGGCATTCTGTTTCTCCAGGTCACCATTCCTTGATAAGCAGATCAGCCCAGACTGAGAGGCCTAAAGCAGGGAATGCTCAACCTGGGTCCAGAGGCACCTATGCATCCACAGATGTGATTCAAGTGGTCCAGGAACACCATGGCATGTATGTATAATGTACATTTTTTTTATACTTTTAACATTTTATTTGTATATAGGTGTATGTGTGTAATGTACATGTCAATACATGTATGTGTATATATATGCATGTGTGTATGCACATGTATTAATTCTCATATGTAATGTATTATGATATGAAGAAAGTATAGAATGTCTAAATGCAATTTTGTATATGCATATTTGCAAGCAACTGTCCCATAATAGTCATAGGGGACTGGCTTCAGGATTCCCTCAGATAATAAAATCCACAGATGCTCAAATCCTTTATATAAAATGATACAGTAATTGCATTGACCCTATATACATCCTTGTACATACTTTAAACCACCTCTAGAAGACATATAATCCCAAAATAATGTAAATGCTATGCAAGTAGTTGTTATACCATATTGCATAGGAAATAAAGACAAAAAGTCTGTACATCTTGAGTTCAGATGCATTTTTCCCCCCAGACACTTTCAATCCAGGGCTGGTTAAGGCCAGGAACAAGAAACCCAAGGACATGGAGGGAATGCATGTGTATATCATGAATGAGAACAATGCAGGTCAATTTTGACATCTTTTTCCCCAGCTTCTTTTCCCTCTTTCTTTTCTCAGAGGCTACTACCAACTACAAGTTGATGGGTATCCTTGCAACCCATGCTTCTAAACTTTTACTACATCTGTAAGCATCCATAAATATACACTATTGTTTTGTGGATTTTTTAAAGTTTGCATAAATACCATTACATAGTACATCTGCAACTTTCTTTTTTAACTCAACATTCTTTCTGAAATTTATCCATGTAGGTATATGTGGGAGACCAACCTCGCGAGTGACTGAGTTAACTCCCCTGCTGAGCAATGTGGCATCAGGCACCCATGCTGCTAGATTGCGCCGCTCTTCTAGAGTTCCAGTGACTGTGTCTTCATGCCTGGGCGTGACTTCCCACAGCCCCATGGGTGGAGCTATGCACACCTGTTCCTTTTAATATAACCCTTTGCCCTGTTTAGGATAGAATGTTTCATGGAAGTGCCTTGTATGTGTCCCCTTCTCTTACTGTGCCCTTGTGTGTGGCCTACCTACATGTCAGTCAATCTGCTGACAGTGGACATCATGAAGATAGACTCAGTCCCCTGAAACCTGACCCCTTGCCTCACTGAATAGCTTCTCCCCAATAAAAGGGGTCAGCACGTGCTCTCGCTCTCTCTCTCTTCCTGCGGACCCTTAAGGTCAGAGGAGCCGTCACAGTAACCCCAAAGAAAAAGGTATTTGTGTCTCTTTGTGGTTATTTCGTGCAGCCCAATTAGCTCAGTTCACCTGGAATGACCCCTGAGCCTTTTAGTCGCGAACAGAAACCCGACAGATATATATCTTGGTTTATTCATCTATAACCACTGTATAGTGTTCCATGTGTGTGACTTTTATTTCTCCATTCTTCTGCTGGTGTATATTTAGGTTGTTTTTCCCTTCTTAAGAAATTCCTGAAAGCACATTCCTATATCAGGCTCCCTATGCATGTGTGCAAGAGTCTGTCCAGTATGAGCTTAGATGAGGACTTACAGGCACAATGCAGCCTTGCCATAGAAGCCAAAATGCTCTCATAAGTATATACTAGTTCCACCAGCAGCAACTGAAAGTTCTCGTTGCTCTACATTCTTGCCAACTCTTGATGCTAATGCCTTTACATGTTTGCCAATCTGATAGATGTGAAATAGTATCTCGTTATTGCCTTAAGCTGTTGTGCTGCCGTAACTCCCAGTGAGGCTGAGCATCTTTTCTGCTTATTGGCCATTTGGATCACCTCTTTTGAATTCTCTCTTCATATACTTCCACATTTTACCTGACATTTCTCTTTTCCATATTGACTTATAATTTTTAAAAGACCTTATGCACTAATTCATTTGCTATAATACTTTTCCTGGTCTATGACTGGTTTTTAATTGTTAGGATGTCCTTATTTACGTAGAATTTTTATTTTAATGTATCAATCCCTTCCTTTTTGTATTAGCTTCTTTCAGGCCTTTTAACTATCTGGAATTTACTGTTGTGGAGTGTGAGGTGAGAATCCAATTGTTTCTCCATGTGGAGAGTTGGTTCTCCCAGCACCATTAAATAAGTGGTCCATGTTTTCCCATCCCTTTGTAATACTTCTGCTCACATATACAGGTTCCCCTACATGCTTGGTTGAGTCCATTCCACTAAGGGGCTGGACAATCACTGGGCCAGTGCTGAACTGCTAGAATTGCCATAGCTTCCCTTCTTGCTCTTCTTTCTCAGACTTGTTTGAGGTATTCTTGGACCTCATACTTCCATATGAATTCTAAAGTTCCTCTGTGGATTTCATATTCCTCATGTAATCCAGTTGGGTCTTAAACAGAATTACACTGAATTAACAGATTAATTTAGGAGTAACTATGATATTTAATCCTTCCATACATGAACATAATGCATCTCTTTTTTTACCCTTAATCTTTCCTTTAAATGTTTTGTAATTTTCAGGGGCTGGGAATGTAGCTGAGTGGTAGAGTGCATGCTTCGCATGCATAAGGCTCTGGGTTCAATCACTAGCAACATTAAAGCTTAAAGATTTCTTTTTTAATTAAATTTTCTCCATAAGTCCCCTTTTATTTTAGATTTATTCCTAAGTATCTTATAGCTTTTATACTAAAATTAATTACAATTTGTTTTATCTTCTCAGATAAAAGTTGCTGTTATACAGGTAGCTCGTGTTGATCTAGCAGCACACTCAACTTTCCTTTTAGTTCTAATAGTTAATCTTTATATTTCCATGGATTATCCAAGTAGTTTAGTTATCTGATCTGTCAATAATGACATTTGACTCTTCCAAATTTTTATTCCTGTTTTTTCTTTCTCCCCACCCTATTTTTTGGCATTATATGGAATGCTGGCTAGAGGGGGCAAAGAGTAGCTAGCTTGCCTTATTTCTGAATGATGCATATTTTTTAATATTTATTTTTTAGTTGTGGTTGGACTTCATACCTTTATTTATTTTTTATGTGGTGCTAAAGGATCAAACCCAGGGCCTCTCACATGCTAGGCCAGCTCTCTACCATTGAGCCACAACCCCAGCTCCACGATGCATTTTTTTAATGGGAAAGATCCAGAGACTGTATCAGACTCTGAAAAAGATCTATGATTCAAAAAAAAAAAAAAAAAAAGTGAATAACCACTGGTCTAAATTACCTTTGGACCATGTTAGATAAACTGAGTCAGATTATCAGTTGTGTAAAATAGTTAAGCAAGAACTCGGAGCACAGCCACAATGATGGAGGGGAAACCAGTGCTGTGATTCAGGCAGGTACAGAGCATAATGCTAATTGCTCATCAAGGATTTGGAAAGTCACACAAAGGAAATCTCAGACCAAAGAATACAGCAAGAGACAAAGAGCAGGGAGTGCAATTGTCAGAGGTGACACAGGCTTACCGTGTGAACACAAACAGCTTCCCTCCCTTGCTTTACCCCCATTTACTCATCTATAAATCAAAGGTAATAACGTCTACATCTTATTTATGAGTCACAAATTCTCCTGGTTGAAAAAAGGCAATAAGCTTTTTAAAGAGTTCTTATTGAGTGGGTAGAGGTTGGAAAGCTCCAGGCCTTTTCCACATTAGCAGTGCACTTAGAGGTGGGGACAGAAAGCCAGTTTGGGAATAAAGAGTAATAGGCCTCCCTTGAGTAATCATGCCCAGGCCTTTGAGACAGCTCCTATCCCCAACAAAGTAATCCTTCAGTTTGTGAATGTCCCAGTGACCCCACCAACACCATGCCTGCCTACCAAGCTGAGTGACCAGACTGTAAGAGTCCACCTTGACTGCACTGAGCAAAGCTGGGGAAACCCTCAGAGACACCTTGGAATGTTCTGAGTACAGGGTTACATACAGGGGGGGACCCTTCTCACCCACAGGCAAAATCAAGAGAGCAGACTTTATGAGAAAGCAACTTAATCTAACAGTTGATTCAAAGGCCTTGCATGATCAGGGAGGGGCTGGAGAGTTTTATTTCTGGGGACAGAAATTTCAAGGGAGGGTTGACTGCGCCTCTCTGCCTGTCTCTTGCAATACCCAAGAAGTTATAGTTCAACTTCAGCTCCCCTCTTCTCTTTTAATGATGGGAACCCAAAATCCAAGCACTTTGTAATTTACCATGCAGTTTAAGAGTCACTTGTAGCTGAAGACAAATTGCTAGGCCACCTGGGCAGAGCAGCAGAGTGTGGCAGGAGCACCCAGAGCCCTTAAGCAAACAGGAGGAGTGCCTTCTACAGCCTGGACAATCAGCCAGGGAGATTTGAAAGCTATAGAAAGAAACAGCGCTACCCAAGGCAAAATCTTAAATCACAGGCTATTTGAGGAGACCTGAGGGGCCAAAAAAAAAAAAAAAAAAATTTTTTTTTAAAGACATACAAAAGATGTGAGTATGTTTTTTCAGATAAAACTCTGAACCATCTTGTGAAGTTAACTTGAAAAGGCAGAATCTACCCTTCCAAGAGGTCTTATACTCCACACTAGCAGTATCAACACCCAACTTGGGATGAGGGAGAAATGTTAGATCAGGGTTGCACCACACTTTGCTGGTTTCTGTCATGGTTAATGATGAAACTAAATTTAACACGGCCTGGCACCAAGTTGGAGTTATGAGGCAGTGCTTCCTTGTCACTTCACTTGCTCATCTTGAGTGTGTAGTTCCTAGATTTGTTAACTGCACTGAGCGGTCCCCACTGCACACTTCAGTCTGCTGAGGTCCTCCGCGGGCCATAAATTCGGATCAAGCCCACCCCATCAGCCTTTTGTGGGGCTACAACAGAAAAAAGGGGGACTGCCTTGAGAGTCCTGAGGAGCTATGCAGCCTTCCTGCCCAAGGCTCAGCCTTTCTTACTAAATGAAGATAGGGATAGCTTGAGGCTGAGGGCAGGGGTACTTCTGCCTCTCTGAACAACGTCACTTCCAAACACTGGGTCTTCCAAACAACATTGGTTAGTTCCAATACCTGCATTCAGTGTGCACTGTCACCATCCCTAAGCGGATGCTCAAGTCAGGGAAACGACTTCCCTAAGGTCACACAGCTAGAATGCAGGCAGATGGCAAAAACAAAACAACCCTCTGGGCTTAGAAAGGTTTGACCCGCAGCCTCCAACCCCCGGGCTATGCTACTGGGTCTTACACTTTCTTCCTGAAAGAGACTTGGCTCCCGCGCAGGTAGCAGGACACCCTGCCTCCCAGAGCTCGCGGATACAGGGAAAGCGAGTCCCCGAGAGACGCCCGGCCACGCGCATGACACTACTGAGCGACTGGCCTCCCGAGCGGAGCACCAGGCCCAGAGTCCCGCGCCGCCCGTCGAGGGCAGGGGGTCCGAGGGGAGGAATTGGGACTCGAAGGCCATGAAAGGCTGGCTGGGTGGGCAACGAAGACAGCGCCGGGGAGCAGAGTGCGACGCTCCAGAGAGCTCCCCAGTGCCGCGCTGACGGGCAGGTGTCCGTGCCGGGCCCGCTTCCGAGGCGACACTCCCGAGCGCCAGAGCTGGGCGGCACTGCCAGGGAACCCGCGTCCAGCTCTGCCGGATTGCCTGGGCAGCTTACCCGAGCCACCTGGTCCTCTCCGCAGGGTGTCCCACGCGCCGCACTCCCGGGCGACTCCCGGCGGGACGCCCCCACCGCCCTCCCAAACGCGCCGGTCAAGCCGTCCCGGACGCCTTCCCACGCGGCGCCACGGGCCGGGCAGGCGACAGAGGCGCCCCTTCGCGTGTGCCCGCCGGCCGCCGGGAAAGTTTTCGGCGCGCTGGGCTGGCCGCACTCACCTGGCCCAAGTTGAGGTAGCCGTGCGCGGCGGCCACGCGGTCCGCGGCGGCCGGGCCGCCCAGCACTTGCACTGCCCAGTGGTTGGTGTAGACGGGACGCGGCGGCGGCGGCGCGGAGCAGGCGGCGGGCAGCGCGAGCAGCAGCAGCCAGCGCCAGGGGCGCAGGGCGAGCGGCCGGAGCCCTGGTCCGTCGGCGCCCCCTGCGCCCCCTGCGCCCCCTGCGCCCGCGGCGGCGGCGGTGGCGGCGGCCCGGGGCGGCGGCCGGGGCCCGGGCGCAGGCGGCGCGCGCGGAGGCATGGCAGCGGCAGGCTCGCGCGGCGCCCGAGCGGCGAGTGCGCCGGGGGGTGGGGTGCCGCCTTTTAAAGCCGCTCCGCGCCGGGGAAGCGCCGCCGCCGCCGCCGCCGCCGCGGGCGGGAGCGAGGGAGGAGGAGGCGGCCGCGGCGCGTTCCCGCCCGCGCGGCCCGGTGGCGCCCCTGGGCCCTCGCTCGTTCAGCCGGGCGCCGGAGCCTGCGTCCACTCCCGGGGCTGGGCGCAGAGGAGGCCCGAAACGCCCCCCACCGGGGGAACTTCTCCGCAGACTTTTGGGGCTCTAAGCCCACAGGTCTGCCCCGAGCGGAAGCCTTGTCCCCGCGAGTTGTGCTGCGAGCCGGTAAGGTCTTTGGGACATCTCAGGTGAGTTCCCCATTCCCCAAGGAGCTTCCGCTGATGCCTTCCCAGGGATCGCGCACCGGGAGGCAGAACTCACCTGGCTGTGGTTCCCCTGGCCAGGCAGCCTTGCCCACCTGATCGCCGGAGAGTGGGCTTGCCGTGTGCAGGGTCCTACGAAAAAGGCTTCCCCGAAAGCACTGAGGTGTCCCAGGACCCGGCCCGATTTGAAGGGGCACATTGAATTGGGCAAAGGCCTAGGCCTATTGGCAGCATTCAACTAGTTTATAGAACTCACCTAGAGAGGCAGACTGTTCTGATGAATCTCCAGACTGACCACGGAGCATCTGTGTGATCTTGGGCAAGTTATTGCCCTTGATGAGTAGGCAAAATAGTGGTAACTGTGGTTTCTACTCCATATGGCTGTTTTGAGGATGGCATCGGCTCTTGCCATGCAATCAGCTGTGATAAATATTTGCTTTGATGAGCCCAGGGCCTGCCACCACGTGGAAGGTAGTCCCTAGATTGTGTATACTCTTAAAAAGCACCCATTGAGCTGGGACTAGTCAGTGAGAAAGTGAGTTGAATCATCCTCAACCTCCTGCCTGGAGCAGCCTGATATCCAGTAGGTAATTATTTGGAGAACCCTGGAGAATTGTGGAAGTGTTCACACTAAGAACAAGTAATGATGAGAGGTGAGGATGGCTGCAAGATCTCTTATTCCTCCCAGGACCTGTTGGTCCCAACTGACTCCACACAGAACGCAAACCTTCAGCCTGATTAATACAGGAGGGGAAACAAAACAAAATCAAAAAAGGTAGAGAAGGCCTTGAGGTGGGAAAGAAACTGCTTATCTGATGCTCAGATTCCAGGAGCAGTCTCTTTGGTTATAGTGCTATGCATAATTCACTTGCTTGAGTCTGTGGCTTGGCAAGTAGGGGTGGTGTACCAGGGCCAAGAGAGGGTAGGGAGAGGGCAGGATCTGTAGAGATGGCTACCTGAGGGCCTTTCCAGTCTCCCTTTTAGGAGTCCTTGGGTTTCATAACCCACATGATTCATCCTTTCTGCAGGCATGAGTCACTCTAATGGAGGTGGGAGAACAGGAGGCGTGGTGGGAGGCCCAACCCGGACAAGCCATATCCATGTGCACAAGGGCCCCTTGGAACCTGAGGATCCATGTCCCACATGGCCTTCCCTTTTTTTGCACCGGATATACTTTCTCTCCCCTGACCAAGATGGGGCAGTTCCCTGGGAAATCACTCCAGAGCTGCCCACACTGCAGAATACAGGTCCCTTGTGTCACAGCCTGGTTGCTCACTGAACACTGCCCATTGGAAAGACCCAAGGCCCTAACACAAACTGGCTAGTGCTAGAGAAGGCCACACCTGTTGGGCAGAAACAATATTCAGGGGCTAGGGTTGTCGATTAATGGTAAAGCATTTGCGTAGCAAGCGTGAGGTACTGGGTTCAATCTTCTGCACCACATAATAAATAAATAAATAAAGGTATTGTGTCTATCTACAAAGAAAAAAAGAAACAATACTTAGAACCCTTAGCTTGGCCTATCTTTACCCAGTGTTCCCCTGACTGCCCAGTCTCTGGCCCACAGAGAAGGGACACTGGACTGAGTCAGAGGTGGAATTAGAATCCTTTCTCTGTCAGCAAACCCTCCTGGTGATATGTGTCACTATAGCTCTTATTGGCCAGCCTGTCTCTTGGACTTATTCCACTCCCGTGTTGTACTTCTTCAAGTGTGTGGTCTGCTTCAAGATATTGCACACTGTGCATAATCTAAGTGATTATGAAGCAACTCATGTCTCTCAAGAGAGTACCCCCATGAGAACAGTGATTTTGACAGGATGAGATAAGAGTTTTTCCATAATAATTTGGTAGATTAAGGGATTCAGCCTACTGAACTGAGGAGACTAAAATGCATCTGAAATTTTTATTTGCAGGGATCTGAATTTATTTTATCAACAAGTCTGGTCCTTTGGGGGCTAAACTTTCCATTTGTCATGGAAGTACCTGGGCCATAGTTTGGCTCCAAAATTGTAGGAAGACCAGCTTCCCAAAATGAACATCCTAAATCAAATCACCTCCTCTGAGTTTCCTATTGATTTATACAGTGACAGGATTAACTCAATCATAGGTGAACCAACCCTTTGCATTGTGATAAGATCTGTAATAAAACTTGGCTCGGTTCGTCCTGCGGGGAGGGGATTTATTACTCACTTGAGCTCCCGCTCTCCAGATGGCCCTGGCCATCCTGCTCAGTTCTGGGGCCAGGGGAGCCTATGTTTTCCTGGATTAAGGTCAGCCAGACTGAGAAGGGACAGACATGGACCAGAAAGGTGACTGGAGCCTAGCTGTATCTCAGGAGTTAGAAAATGTTAATAGAGAGACGTGATACTTATACAGCATCTTTTCAAACCAGAAGGTAGGAGTCTTCACCAGGAGTATTAAAACTGTGTTCTCGTGCCCATGGCTGGACCCTTTTACAGAAATTACAGGATTGCCCAGCCTGGACCCAGCATCACCCATTCAGCCAAAAACTAGTGGAGAGCAGAAGACTTTGCTCTGCCCCATGGGGGTGTTTTGAAACAGAATTTGATTCAGAATTACCTCCACTTAGGCAATAGACAGTTGACTGACATATTGCAGTTTGGAGAATGTGCTAGTTCAGCGGTGAGGGTGGTATTTCTCAAAGAGTGTCTGATAGGCATCCACCTTTAGGATATCAGAGAAGAGCATGCATTCAAAACCCTGCTTCACCATGTTCCTTACTTGTGTTCAACCTCAGGTGAGTTAAGCACTTCTGT
This sequence comes from Callospermophilus lateralis, assembly GCF_048772815.1. Taxonomy (NCBI): domain Eukaryota; kingdom Metazoa; phylum Chordata; class Mammalia; order Rodentia; family Sciuridae; genus Callospermophilus; species Callospermophilus lateralis. The sequence continues at coordinate 146,933,357 of NC_135307.1, forward strand.
GTCCTCTCCTATAAATGGCAGTGATGTTACTGTCCCTGTTCGGGGGCACTGTGAGGATAATAGGAGCTGACTGACATAGAACTTGGTGCCAGCAAACACTTCAGAAATGGGAGCAACAGTGACCACTGCCCCAGCTGGGCACCTGGAACACCCCAGTGGGATGGAGTGGCTGGGACTATGTGCTGTGTCTTTCTGCAATGCTCACAGGCATCTCTGTGTACCGTCCTCCATCCATGCTAAACCTCTCAGCCTTTAACATCCTGAAGTCCAGAAACGTCTTTCAATCGGTGTTTTGCATTTACCACTGACTGGGATTGAGATTGAGTTCTCCAGGGAGGGTTTGTGTTTGCTTCTGCCAGTGATGTGGTGGCACCAGCTTTTGGGACCCCTTGAGGACCACTTGTATAGTGAGACCTCAGGCTGAGAACCAGCTTCGGGTTCCAGTGATAGTGCAGGGATTTTCTCCCTAATTCTCTCCCCCTCCGTCAGGGTGAAGGAGGAGGCCAGACGGTTCCTTGCCCCCCTTTCTTTATAGTGGGTCTATTTCTCATTTTCTTCTACACTGAGAGTGTAGCTTGTCATTGTCCCAGCTTTATTGAGGGCTCTCCTGTGACACTTCCCATTCTTAGACTTTTTTTTTCTTTCTTAGTGATACATTCAATAGTGATGTACTTTCCAATCAAGAGTATCTCAAGTTTGATGTCATAGTATCAATGCCTTCAAAACATATCACAGTAAAGATACCTACTGAACTCACTCAAATGTATGTGCCTTTTTTATTTTAACCCCTTGTGGCATCTATTAACATCCTGCAGAAAAGACACAAGGACTGCCCCGCACTCTCTTTGTGGGGGAGGATGTGACCATCTGGGTGGGGTGCAGGAGGCATGGAGCAGCTTTCACCCCACTCCCTGCCTCTCTGGTTCGACTCTCCCTTTATATTTAGATCCTAATTGTCTTAAGAAAGAGGCTGTAAAAACTGCTTTTCCTGTGAAACAGTTTTCCTGGATCTAGCAATCATGTTTCTCAGCATTCTTTTCATAAACTCCCATGAAGAAATTTAGTGTCAAACAGGGAATTTAGGAGCAAAACGCTGAAACTCCCTGAGGAGCTCTTCCTCATTAAGAATGAGAGCTTTTCAATTTATCTGATTTCCTTTTTTGCCTTGACTTCCAGGATGCTCTGGGCCACAGATGACAGAAAAGCACAGCTGTTTATTTCCTCCCTCTTGTAACAGCTGAGATGCCTTTGGTCACTAAATACTAGAATGCCCAACTAAAAGGAACACAAACAATAAATACAACTCATTGTTCCACAAACAGGAATCTGGTGGTAGGTGGCTCTAGAGTTGTTAATTCAGCTGTTCCAGAGATCCCAGGACTCAAGATGGCTCTTATTCACTTTGCCAAGCTTTCTCCTTCAGTTCCTAGATGACCTCTGCAAATTAGAGCATCATGTCTTCTCTAGAGAGCCCCAAAGGAAGAAAGGGAGGAAGCGGCTGCTCGGACCTTCTCCCACTTCCCCCTATCTCTTGAACGTCTCTCCTCTCCCTAGCAAAGAGACACCCAGAACCCCCAACCATTTCCTCTCAGGCTCCACTGACCAAAACTGGGTCCTAGATTGTCGATCTGCAGCCAAGTAATGATTGACAGTGGGCACAGGGTTACCCAGGTTGCTTGGATCCATTTTGCTTTTTCCCTGGGGAAACATTCCCCTGAGCATGTTTGCTGCCCCCAGTGGCCCAAACCCAGGATTCTGTTAGCAGGAGGCAGCTCCAGGCAGGCTGCCCGGGGTCCCCAGTGGGTCTGCCGCCTCCCCTTCTTTTGCTTCCATTGTATCACTTTCATATAGATCCTGATAGGCACACCGCAGACTTCCATCAAATATTCACTGAAAGAAAGGAAGGGAGAGAAGAGGGCAGTATGGGGGTGCAGAAGAACAAAGGAAGGGGGTGATAAAAAGTGGGGGGGAGGAGGAAGCCTCAAGTATTGTTTGGAATGGATACATTCAGTAATCAACAACAACAACACAAACCAGCCTCAAGCAGCTGCCGCTCTGACCGTGCCCACTTCCCCCAGCCTCCTGCCAAGCTGAGCCCAGGATTCCAGTTGCACTTCACTCCAGCCCAGCAGTAGAAGACGCCTCTCTCTCCTGCGAGAAGGCGTCCAGCGACTTCAGGATGGGTTTTGAGTTTGTCTTAAGTGCTTTTCTCTAAGGGAGAATCATTTAGAACTTGGGCTCCCTCCCTAGTTGGGGCAAGTGGAGTGAGGCAGAAGAAGAGGCTGGGAGTGGGGGATTCACAGTCAGAAGCAGGAGCCAGAAACACTCCTTCCTACAAAAGAATGGTTTTGACAAGCTGGATGGATAGACAAGGGGAAGAGCTCATCGCAGAGGAACTGCCAAGATGCAGCGTGAAGGAAGTGGCTGGGCGGGTGGCCTGTCCCTGGCTGCCCCAAGCCCCAGTTCTCGGGCTTCCCTTTCCTCTTTATCTTGCTCTACTGATGACCTCAGCTGTTATACGTGTGGGTGGCTCCCCTGTGCTTCACTGGTTCAGATCTCACTCCTGAACTCCACAGGGCCAGCATCTCTACTGGGCTGTCTAAGGCGGTCACAAACACGGAGCCAGCGCCTGTTCCCCTGCAAGACCCCCCACTGTGGTTTGAATGTGTCCTCCAAAGGGTCACGTGTTGAAATTGAATCCCCATTGTGTCCTGTTAAGAGGGCGGAAACTTAATCTGACTCTGGTGCTTAGAGGTGGGGCCTTTGGTAGGTTATTAGGATTAGGAAAGGTCACCAGGGTGGAGCCCCCAGGATGGAATCCTGCTGACTTTTAAGAAGAGGAAAACAGACACACCTGTGTGCTCCCTCCTTCTCACCATGGGATGCCATGTGCCAGATTGGGATTATGCCAACACAAAGACCATCACCTGATGTGGCCTCTTGACCTTGCACCTCCAGAACCATCAGCCCAAACAAACCTCTTTTCTTCATAAAGTCACCAAGCCTTGAGTGTTTTATTATAGTAAAGCCAGACAGGATAATAGACACCCTTTGTCCTGTCCCAGCTTTTCCCATCCCAGTAAATGCTGTTTCTGTCCTTCTATTGCTCAGGCCAAAGGTCCTTTTTGATGCTGCCCCCTTTACCCCTGTCTGTGCTCTCAGTGAATCCAGTTGTTTCTACATTCAAATCCATTCATCATTATACAAAGTGCATGTATGAAGACTTGAATTGACAAACAGAGATAGGAAAAATTGTGGTATATATGTGTATTAAGAATTGTAATGCAAAAAAGTACATGTATAATGACATAAATTGACATGAACAAACTTTATATACAGAGATATAAAAAATGTGCTCTATATGTGTAATAAGGATTGTAATGCATGCCACTGTTGTGTATTTTTTAAAAATAAAATCAATAAAAAAGAAAAATAAAAAAATTCATTCAGAGTCTGACTACTTCTCATGCCTACCACTACCACCCTGGGCCAAGTCACCTCACCTCTCACTTAGTGCAACTTAATAGCCTCCTAATTGGTGTTCCTATTCTGCCTTGCCCTCTTTAATCAATCCTCAACACACAGGATCATGTGCAACAGAAGTCAGATCAGGTACTTCCTTGGCCCAAAATTCCTTCCACAGCTTCTAGTCTCATACAGAGAAAAATCCCAGCCCTTACAGGGCTCCAAAGTTCCCACCTGGTGTATGTCCCCCACCACACACATGCACACACAATGGAGCCTGTCAGATGCTAGAAGAGAATTGAACTGGATGCTGAAGGCTTCCTGGAGGAAGTGGCTTTTAAGCTGAGCTTGGAGAAATAAACAGGAAATAGCTAGATAAGTGGTCCATCAGTCAGGTCCAAGTAGGAAAACAGAAATCACACTTGAATATTTATGGTGGGGGAAATCGATGACTCGAGCAACCCAAGAATAGCCTGGTCTCTCTCACTCCTGATTGGAGATGATCAGGCAGAGTGCCCAGGAGCAGTACCAGCTTGTGCAAAGGCCCTGAGGCAGGAGGAAACTTGATATGGTGGAAGGACTAGAGGGGAGGCAGAGGGCAGGGGCATTGAAAATGAAGGGAGGGTGGTGGGATTGGGGACAAGAGGAGTTGTCAGAGGACAGGCTGTTACAGCTTTGTCAGCCTTGGCAAGAATTTGGACTCCATCCTGAGAGGAATGGAAAGCAGAGAAGGGACTCTCACGTGCCCCAACCAGGCAGGCCTCTGTGACTCTCAAACCTGTGTCTGCAGGCTCACTTTGTTTTGAAGGTCACACATTGGTGCCCACATATACAGTATCCTTACACAGTATCTCCGCTCTCTCTGGCCCCTCAAGCCCAGAGCGGCCTGTGTCGACCTCCTCACCCCACCCCTCCTGGACCCTGGCCTCCAGGGTGCCCTGAGCACTCAGAGGTGTCACCCACTCTGCCTCTCCCGCCAGTCCCCTCCTGTCCTGGCCGGGTCCCCCTCAGGCACACCCAGCTCTGATAACTTCCCAGACGGCCTCAGGCTCCAGCCACTGCCCCTCCACCACGGTCCCAGCTGTCCCAGAGCCTTGTCTCCAGGAAGTCCCAGGAGCCTACTTGGACCCTGTGGAGCCTTCCCAGCCAGCAGGGTGGAGGCCAAACCCAGGGCCGGTTTTGGAAGCCGACACTGTCTTTCTTGCTCTTCCTGCCCCGCCATAGAGCCAGCAGCTGATCCCAGACAGACTGGCCATGCAGGCCCGGCCGCCTCTCCCCACTCCCTCTCGGGACAGGCCTCCCTCTGCCCCCCCTCGCTCACTCACATTCCTCCCACAGGTCACCTCTGGGAAAGCCCCTCAGCCACAGGCTCCTCCAGAGGTCAGGGAAGCCTTTACACCAGCTCAGGCCTGGCTCAGGGTGGAGTCTCAACAGCCGCTTCCCATCCCGAGGGGCTCTCAGACTCAGAGATCTTGCTCCGCCCCGGTTCAGAACCTCTGATCTAGGATTTACCCGCAGCCGCCTCTTTTAGGTCCTAGTCTCTCCCGCTCCTCAGCAGAGGTGTCCAGGCAGACTGCTCAACAGTGAGACCTGCATGAGCAAAGGCCCTGGGGCAGGAGAAAGCATGGTGTGGAAGGAAGCAAGAGGGAAGGCCGAGGAACGGGCTTTGACGGGAGAGAGGTGGCAGGGGAGACTGGTAAGGATGGTGTCAGGAGGAGGGCTGTGAAAGGGACCCAGCAGGTTTTAAAACATCTATTAGAGTCCTGGGTTTTTCCTAGACATGTGACAACCAACTTAAATCTAAATGTCACCCCCTCCGGGTTATCTCTCCCTCAGTATCGGTCACAATGCTTTTCCTTAAAGAGTCAAGGACGGAAGGTTGGTTTGTAGGTACCAAGGAGCTACCAGCAGCCCCTGGGGACACTGGCCAAGCTCAGGAAGGCTGTGACTCTGGGCCTCAGTATGTTCTGAGCCCCCCTGTGCCCAGGATGGGCTGTGGCCTCCTGAGCAGGCGCTGTGGGAGAGCAAAGGGCTTGAGGACAGGTGAGTACATCAAGGTGAGATAAGGGCCAATAGAATGAGAGAATCCCAGGGATCCAGGTGTCCCAGAAGCCAGGCACAGAGGCAGGTGTGTGGCTTCAGAGGTGCTGCGTGATTTTCTGCAGATTTTAGGGTGACTTCCCGCAGGGCGCCCTTTAGCGAGGGCCTCATTCAGCTGAGTGTGGAACCCAGCCCACGGCTTGCTGGCTGTGAGACGGGGGGGGGGGCACGGACCTCCCTGCCTCAGTTTCCTCAACTGCAGGAGAGGCTGACCATGGAGAGTGAGTGAACTGGTCTTGCAGGACAAGGCCGGCAGCCAACCTCAAAGGTGGACATCCTTGGCTTGGCAGGTGCTGGCAGGGGTTGTCGGGACAGCTGGAGGCGGACCCTGTGCAGGTCCCCTGGGGCCGTGGGAAGGGGCCGCTGTGTCAGGGACCTCTGTCGTCCTGCTTGCATCCATGCGGTGAATTTAGGGCTTCCAAAAATCGTCTCGAGGCTTTTTCTGTATTCTTCACCATGGACCGTTCAGGCTCCCCAAGCCCCCAGCCCAAACAAGATCATGTCTGCTGTTTATTTTTCCTAAATCAAACTCACTAGCAGCGGAGGAGAACCAGCTGCGTGACTGCAGCCTCTGGGCTCCCCACAAACCTGTCCCATCAGGGGTGACACTTAGGAAGTCCTTCACCCTTTGTAGGTTCAGCCACACTGAACCCAGGGGTCGCCTGCCACAGGGTCACAGTAGGACTCCCCACAGTGCCCTTGATTCCTGCCATCTTACTGCATGTTCCAAAGATTAAAAATCTGGCGATCCGTGTTTCTGTGGCTTGAATTATCTGGGGTCTTCACTGGATCAGGGCCGATCTCTTTGTTCTTTTTCTTTCTCCCTTTGGAGCCTTTCTTCTTCCGTCCTGTAAAACTGATCTTGTATTAGAAACAAGCTAAATGGATCAGCACAGTGACTCCTGAGCACTGGCTCATCACGGGCCACAGGGGTTCACCGTCAAGAAGAATGCCTGATTCAGTCCTCAGCTTGGATAGATGGGAAGTCTGGAACGTCTTCACTCACACTTCTCAGGTTGAAGCTTGCTGAGGACTTCTATAGTGCCCAGCAAGGCCATAAGACAGCGTGATGAGAAGTGACGCTCAAGTCCTGTCCCATGAATTGGCAGGGCATGGTCCTAGCACGCACAGCAGGATTGCCCAGGCAGGAATATGAGAGGACAGTAGCACTGTGGTTAGTGCAGAGATTCTAGGGCTGACCAGGCGGGTCCTCATCCTATCTCTGTACTTCCTAGCTGTGTGACCTCAGGTGAGTCAGTTAACCTCTCTGGGCCTCCGTTTCTAAATGGGTATCTCAATAGATGTTCATCTCAAATACATTAGTGTAAAGTGCTCTGAAATTGTGCCTGGCACTTAGACCACATTATGTGAGAGGTATTATCACAGGACCAGAACTTTGGCAATATCAAATGCTACTTGTAACATAGATGGTTCTGGAAGAACATGTGTGTCTGCAGCTTTGTTGGCACAGTTGGACCTGGGGTCAGCCAGTCCCTTGGGAAACAGACAGCCTTGCATCCCCCACTTCCACAAAAGACCCTTGGACCAACCTCCCTTCTCCCTTCCCATCGTAGAATTCTAAGGTTCGCACAGCCCAGGGGGATCAGCCCATTCTTGAATGTGTGTAATTAAAGAAAAGGAAACAGGCACCCAAGGGAGAAAGGAAGGAAAAGTGGCAGGGGACGAGGGCCTCACGTGTACTGAGCCCTCGGTGTGGCTCTGTGCATACTGCATCTTGCTGTTTCTAAAACCACCTGGTGGGCTGAGGTTGTGGCTCAGAGGTAGAGCGCTCACCTACCATGCATGAGGCACTGGGTTCGATCCTCAGCACCACATAAAAATAAAATAAAGATATTGTGTCCAATAAAGATGTCCACCTATAACTAAATATATATATATATATATATATATATATATATATATATATATATTAAAAAAACCAAAACAACACCTGTGCTGTGCTTCTCATTTTCCTCTTTTGACAGGAAGGAAGCCCAGACCCAGAGGAGGAAGGGCCCTGCCTAAGGCCTCCAACCTCCTCGACTTGTTAGGGCGGCGGTGAAGGCTCTAGTGATGACTGCGGCTGCTCCCGGCTGTGAAGGTGGAAGACAAGAGGCAAAGGGAGGGGGCTGAGAACTGCCCAGAGGTCCCCGAGTTCTCCTGCCAAACAAAGGGTGAAGGGATAGGACCAAGGCGGTGGCCTGGAAGGGAGGGGAAGGAGAACCCTCCACAGGCCGGCCTATCCACAGGTGTGCAGAGGTCTGGACAGGCCTTGGGGAGTGGCAGGTCCTCCATCCAGGACTGTGCTCCTGGGGTGCTCTCCCGGGATCCCCAGGCCGCACCGACGCCCCCTAGAGGAGACAGAGGAGAGTCACGTCATGCCTGGTCTTTCCAACCCAGGGAGCCCAGGCTGGGAACCACCTGCCTGGCTGCAGAACTAGGAGCTGTTTTGACTGTCACACTCCCCAGATCCCTCCCTATAGGGGGGCTCAGGAGAGCGGGTCCCAGGTGGCTGCAAAACCAGTTCTCTGGGATGGAGAACCCACAGATGCACCAGCTCCCCTGCCTCCTTCCCCCAGAGGCGACAACATGGCCTGGTGTGAGGAGGAGCCCTCCCCTGGTGTTACTGGGATCCTTTGGACACCTCCCTGCTGAGGGACAGATCACTCTATCAAGGTCCACGATGTTCTCATCGCCTACCCTCTTCTATATGTTTAGAAGTCAAACCTACTGCCCGTGGCTTTCAGGAGTTGAATTATACTGTCCTAAAAAAGAAGACGAAGAAAAAAGTCTCCTCTCCAGGGCAGCATTCAGATGCCCAGGAGCTCCACCATCAAATATGAATATTCTCTTAAAAATAAAAATTATGGTGCACTTAAAAAAGAGCATGTTATGTCAGCACTGGTGATAAGACAATTTATTACTGTCGACACAAAGCAGGCTCTAATGACGTGGAGGAAGCTGGCTCAGCGGGCTGTAAATTATGAGCCATTCTCTCCCTGGCAGGAATAAATCCTCCTGTCAGTCACTTCAGTCTCCCCTGACAGACCCACAGGCCGCGAGGAGCAGGCAGAGTCCAGAACCACACGTCCATCACCCGGGAGAGCCGCCGTGCTCCACCGCAGCACAGCCCTGACACATGCCCAGACAGCTCAAATCACAGATTTGGGACCTGTGTCCTTTTGACATGAAAAAACAACAACTGTTGGCGAGCTTCTAACAGGCAAAAAAGAACCGAGTTCAATGGGAAAAGAGCGGGAGGAGAGACAGAAGTCCCCATCAGAACTCCTCGATGGAGGGAGGCTCCTTTGACCTCTCTGAGCCGCCTTTTCCAAACCTGAAAAATGAATGGGTTGGGCCGAGGGTGAGCCAACAGGTAGTGCCGCTCCCAGAGGCAGTGTGCTGCCCATGAGGTGATGAGCTTCCCACGCTGGGAAGCATTCAAGGAAGGCTGAGGAGCATCTGTTGCAAAGGTTTCCTCCACCCTCCAGGAAGCTGAGCTCATGATTCCCAGGGCCAATCCACGATTCCCCAATTCAGTGAGAGCAGTGCCAAATCCCACTCCCATACGAGCCCAAACCCTGCCTCTGGCAAAGCTGGTAAGTGTCCCATTTCCAACCCTCGAGTGGACTCAATACCTTCCCAAAGCAACCTGTGCAATTAACCTCCTCCTGGGAGCACAGGATTCAAAGTGTCATTTAGAGGAGGGCTTCTTTTGTACTACTCTCTGAGACAAACCTGCACGCGCCCAAACAGAGATACCACCAATAAATAATACTGTATATGAGCTTTGGATCAAATGCTTTTATTGTAGATTGGTTGAGAAATTAGTTTGGTAGTGCTGCTAGATAAAGACTAGATGCCAGTTAAATTTGAATTTCAGATAAACAATGAAAGGTTTTGTTTTGTATGAGTACATCCCACAGAGTAACTGAGATATAATTATACTAATAAAAATTATATGTCATTTATCTGAAAAGAAAACTAACCTGGTTGTCCTGTATTTTTTTTAATTTGTTTTGGAGTTTAGTTTTTTTTTAGATGAGGTCTTCCTATTTTGTCTGGACTAGTCTCAAACTCATGATCTTTACCACCATGTCTGGTTTGTCCTGTGTTTTCATTTACTAAATCTGGCAACCATAGTCAGGGAGTGGGGAGTGTCAAGTGCTCAAGTTGGAAGTGGGTAAGGAAATGCACTGCTAATATATTTTTAAATATATATATATTTTAGTTGAACACACAGTATCTTTATTTATTTTTATGTGGTATTGAGGATTGAACCCAGTGCCTCACACATGTGAGGCAAGCACTTTACCACTGAGCTACAGCTACAGTCCACTAATATTTTCAAAGTAAGTGACAAGCTAAATTTTTAGTTTAAAAACAGAACATTTTCTGTTGGGGTCCAGAAATTGAGGAAATACAAACTATTAAAAGTGTTCTGCTGAGTGGTACAGAATAGAGGACACAGAGACTAACCCACACAATTACAGTTATCTTCTATTAGATAAAGGCACCAAAAACATACATTGGAGAAAAGACAGCCTCTTCAACAAATGGTGTTGGGAAAACTGGAAATTCATATGCAACAAAATGAAATTAAATCCCTATCTCTCACCATGCACAAAAACTCACTCAAAGTGGATAAAAGATATAGGAATTAAACCAGAAACACTGTGCCTATTAGGAGAAAAAGTAGGCCCAAATGTCCATCGTGTCAGATTAAGCCCCAACTTCCTTAATAAGACTCCTATAGCACAAGAATTAAAATCAAGAGTTAAACAATCAGTGAGGTAAATAGAGAACCTACATCTTGGGAGCAAATTTTTACCACTTGCACATAAAATAGAGCACTAATCTCTAGGGATTATAAAGAACTCAAAAAGCTAAACACCAAAAAACCAAATAGCCCAATCAATAAACAGGCCAACAAACTGAACAGATACCTCTCAGAAGATGATATACAATCAATCAACAAATATATGAAAAAATGTTTACCATCTCTAGTAATTAGAGAAATGCAAATCAAAACTACTCTAAGATTTCATCTCACTCCAGTCAGAATGGCAGCTATTAAGAACACAAACAACAATAAGTGTTGGTGAAGATGTGGGAGGAAAGGTACAAACATTGTTGGTGGGACTGCAAATTGGTGCAGCCAATATGGAAAGCAGTATGGAGATTCCTTGGAAAACTGGGAATGGAACCACCATTTGACCCAGCTATTCCACTCCTTGGTTTATACCCAAAGGACTTAAAATTAGCATACTACAGGGACACAGCCACATCAATGTTTATAGCAGCACAATTCACAAGAGCTAAACTGTGGAACCAACCTAGATGCACTTCAGTGGATGAATGGATAAAGAAACTGAGGTATATATACACAATGGAATAATACTCAGCAATAGAAGAGAATAAAATCATGGCATTTGCAGGTAAATGGATGGAGCTGGAGAATATGCTAAGTGAAGTTAGCCAATCCCAAATACCAAAGGCCAAATGTTTTCTCTGACATAAGGAGGCTGATTCAGAGTGGGGTTGGGAGGGGGAGCATGGGAGGAATAGATGAACTCTATATAGGGCAGAGGGGTGGGAGGGGAAGGGAGGGGGATTGGGGTAAAAAATGAAATGGATATCATTACCCTAAGTACCTGTATGGAGACACAAATGGTGTGAATATACCTTATGTACAACCAGTGATATGAAAAATCGGGCTCTATATGTGTAAAAAAAAAAAAGTGTCTTGCTGAGCTCAAAACAGTCCATCAGACATCTAGACAGATAAAAACAATGTAAGACTAAATAAAAATGAAAAAAGGCAAAGGAGGAGAAAGACCAAGATTAAGTGAAATTCTAAAGAGATGCCAACTCTTGGGGCCTTGAGCACCAAGATTCATTAGAACAGCAATGGCTCAGAGACCTTGCCCATTAGGGGGGTTTTGCTACTATTTTAAGAAGGACTTGGGCGGGGGGTGGGGGGGGGCTAGAACAGAGTCTCTTTGCTTGTCCATTCCTTCTGATTCTGGTCTTCATAGGCTCCATGACTGGGAAGGACAGAGTCAAGAAGTGCCCACTGTCCAGAACCTGCAAGGGCCCTAGCCAGGAGGGAGTGCCACATCATCTGTGTGTTTGCTTCTCACCCTTCTCTCTGCCTCTTTCCCTGTTCCCATTGTCTACCCCAGATACCTCAGCCACCTGGATAATCATCCAAACCAGAGGCACCCCCTTCCCAACAATTATTCCTCTTATTTCATCATTTTCCTTAATATCTGACTGTGTCTTCCTTGATTTCTCTATTCTGCATTTCTTCCATTTTCTTCTTGCTTATTACTGCCCCTGCCCATGTTTTCCTGAGGGTCTGTAAGACATTTGTCCCCCATGGAAGGACCATGAGATCCCTGTATCTAACTAACCCTTAGTGGATTCCTGGTGTGTCTCCTGTGAGAAGAGGTGCCCAGCCCTGGGTGGATCCACCAGGTAAGGACAGAGCAACTGTTTGCCAGTCCCCAGTGCCCATAGCAAGCTACATTTAGCATGGGAGACATGACCGCGGGCAGCTCTAGCACCACACAGGAGGCCCTTGACCTTAAGGAGGAGTCCAGCATGGTGGTGGAATGTCGGCCGCACTGCCTTCAAGTTCACGTTAGGCTGTTGAATAGAGGGGGAAAGGACAGGGCAAGGGGCCTACAAAATGGGCTTATCCAATAGCCTGTTAGCTGTAGTTCAACATTAACGATTCTTCTGAGAAGCTACAGAGTAATGACAATATTCAGCCCATCAGTGGTCAATGTCAAAATTGCAAGGAGTCACAGAACTGTCTGATTCACTGATTAAATCGCACCCACTGCGGAATATTTTTTAGAACTGTTTTTTAATTGCTTAAATTGGTTGTTTGTGTCAGCCATACACCATAGTATGATAACCACAAGTTTTGATTAGCAGGTTCACAGGGAGCAGGCTTGGGACCCTAAGTTCTTTCTATTCAACATTATTTTGTGCTTTTTTATTTTCCCAAGAAAAATGATGGTTCAAGGCAGAAAAGCTTGTAAAGTGCTGTCCCCAAATGAGCATGTTAAAAGGCAAAGAGCTATCTAAATGTCACAAACTTTTGCTCCTAGCCCATCATGTGAACACTTTTCTAGCTGAGTGCATCTTCAGTGACATTCCCCCCTGACCCAGCTCCATTGGTGAGAGGACACCTCCTGCTAACAGACATTAAGGATACAGACCAACACTGCCTTCTAGTTCAAATGTTAGGAGTTATTCCCATCAGATGCAAGGCCATAGTCCCAAAGGGAAAGATCCTTATGGGTCACAAAAACCCAGAAAAGTACAATCAGAGTAACATCATCAGTGTGGGCAAAAAAGATCATGACTTTGAAAGTAACTTCAAAGAGTTAATAAGATGGTGTGATGATACATTTTAGATCTTGTGCTTGTCAGCTTTCCGTTACTGTAAGAAATACCCATGATAATCAACTTATAAACTGGAAAGGTTTATTTGGGCTCACTGTTTTGAGGGTTTTAGCTGGCCCCATTGCTCTTGGGCCTGTGGTGAGGCAGCACAACAGGGTACCGTGAGCCTGGTGGAACAAAGTGGACAGGATGCAAAAGACAGAAAAAGGAAGGGGCTGGGATTCCAGCTATACACGGGAGAAGGATAATCAAAAGTTTTGACTAATCAACACTTTGTCACAGAGAGCAGGCTGTACCTGCCATCTTTGGACCCAGAGTCCAGAGGGATTACTCTGTTCCCTTCAAGGGCATTGCCCCAGTGACCAGAAGGCCTCTGACAAGGCCTTACCTCTTAAATTACCCGTCGCCTCCCAATAACATCATGCTGGGGACCAAGACTTTAACTCGTGGGGACTGAGGGGACATTCCACCTCCAAATTACAGCAGGTGTCTACTTGGGCTGGATTAAGGAATACTCAGAGAACTGGTAAAGCACTCTCTCTGGGTGTGTATGGGTGTGAGGGTGTTTTCAGAGGAGACTGACAAGTGAGGAAGATTGTCCTCAGTGTGGGCAGACACCATCTAATCAGCTGGGGACGTGGACAGAACAAAAAGGCAGGAAAAGGGATTTTTCTCTCTCTCTCTCTCTCCTGGGACTGGGGACGGTCCTCTTTCTGCCCTTGGATATAATAACTCCAGACTTTCTAGCCTTGGACTCCAGGACCTACACCAATGATCCCCTAAGTTTTCAGGCCTTTGGATTTAGACTGAAAATTACTCCTTTGGTTTCCGTGGTTCTGAGGTCTGCAGACTTGGACTGGGTCATGCTACCTGCATCTATCTGAGGGTGCCCAGCTTGCAAGTAGCCTGTGGTGACATTTTAGCCTCCATTAACTATCTGAGTCCATTCTCTTAATAAATCTCTTCCCACCACTGTCTGTATCTCTCTTTCTCTCTCTCCATCCATTCTGCTGGTTCTGTCGGCCTGGAGAATCCTCACTAGTACTGAGAGCCCATATATTTGGGTCACATGTGAAACATGTAAGTCATCTACCAAATTCTGTCATTGCCCCGAAGCACCAGATTTGATTTAAAGGTCAGCGCAGTCACTGATGCCGAGCTTTGAGCATCCCCCAGTCTGCCCACATCCTCACACAACATGGCCAGCAGGGTGGGTGTGCCCACGACCCTGCTGTTTCAGGGTGCATGGGACACTGTGCCTGGGATCTGGGCTGTTCAGCATAGTGCACAGAAAGCTTTGCTGGGAATGTGTGTAAAAAACCATACCCCAAAGGAACTTGCTCCTGCAGTGGTCAGAGAGGTAGGACAGGAGTCCATCCACACCAGCCAGGCAGAAAGCCAAGGGAACAATTCAGTGGAAGGGCTGTCTGTGGGGACCCCGTGGACGCCTACTGGTTATGTACAGAAAAACAAGAGGGGTTCCAAGTCTCTTGAACTAAACAGGGCCACTCATGTGGCTGTCTCACAAGACCAGCACATACGGGACTCTCCTTTTGACCAGAGGTCATAGCAGGATTCCACTAGAACGGAGGGTCCCAGTGGAAAGAGTGCCTGGCGCTATCTACAGGTCATGCGGATGGAATTTCATGTATATACTTAACCTTTTTTCCAGGTTTCTTCTTCCGAATCACATTTTACAAAAACAACTTGGCAATTTTGATTCAGAACTGGGACATTTCATTTTTCCTGTTATCTTCCAGCATGTGTGCACCCATGCATTGTATCAAAATAGCACCTCATGCCCACTGTGAGCTTGTCCTTAACTGGGGGACCGGAAGCTCTAATGCTTCCATTCTGTGGCAGGGTCACCATCCTGGAACTCGATAACAAATGGATGACGAATACTGAACACACTCATCTGGGAAATTGGCTCTTACTATCAACATGTCTTCATAACATTCAACATTTTATGTTATTCATTTAAAGCATTTCAAAATGTTTTTCAGAATATACACGGTAGAAAAGGCATATTTTGAAGAGTATAAATCACCTACTCTGTTCCTCTGCCTGATCCTTAGTCCCAGAGGTCACTACCCTTAACCATTTCTGCCTTTGGTTTTCCCGGTGGCTGGCATCCTGATTCTAAATGGCATACTTATATCTTTATCCTGATTTTTTGATTTTGGCAGCATCCATTGATTCCTTGCCATGAAACCCAAGACTTCAGCTGACTTACACTCTATCCTTTGCTGAATTTTGACAGTTTGCATTATTATTTTTGTTTTTCCTTTGGTTACTTTTGTAACTTTCAATCTCATGCCCAAGTCTCATTTCTTGTTCAGATAATACCACAGATTCTCTCCTCTATCCTCAACGTTTCACTGTCAGAGTGGATAATTTTATATTCTGTCTTATAAGCATAAGTCTTTCATGTTGATTCTAGAAATCTAAAATACCAACAAACCCTGGGAACATTCTTGTGACTATAAATATTGTTCCATCAAAGGCAATCAGTATGTTAGCATTTTATTTCTTTTTCTACTGTGTCATCAACTAAAAGCAACATGGTGGGACAATTATTAAGTTGATGTCACATTTTTTTGTTTCATTTTTATTTAGACATACTTGACATATATATGAGTCTCTTACGTGAGAGACTCATATCTATTGTTGTTTTTCTTGGTGTTTTGTTTTTGTTTTTTTTTAGTGATGGGGATTGAACCCAGGGCACTCTACCACTGAGTTTCATCCCTAGCCCTTTTTTATATTTTATTCTGAGACAGGGTCTTGCTAAGTTGCTGAGGCTAGCCTCTAACTTGTGATCCTCCTGCCTCAGCCTCTCAAGTCACTGAATCCTGTTAAGGCATACACCACCATGCCCAGCTCATGTTTCTTGAAGCTTTTTTATTTTATTTCTTTTGGCTGGGCCATAATCTGTAGCATCAGAAATGGTGCTTTGCAGGTAAATTCTCTGCATACTTGTAAATCTAAACCTTTATTTTGTTCACATGCTTTGTTCTGGGTATTAGAATTCTGAGTTTTCAGTGCTGTTTCCAGAATGTTTTTCTTCTAGTATCCAAGGTTCCTGCTCAGATGTCTGAGACCAGTATTTTGTTGTTCTTTTTGAGGATAATTTTTCTTTTCTTCCTTGGAAATTTCTTAAGAATTTTCTTTTTGTATTTGATGTTCTGAAAGATTTTGAATCTATATCAAGGCATGATCCTTTTATTCTTTGCCCTTCTCAGAACTTGAAGGGTCTTTTAGTTCAGAGATAACTGCCTTTCTTCAGTTCTGAGAAGCTTTCTTCTGTCATGTCTTTATTCTTATTTTAATTTTGATAAAAGTTATACAACTGAATGGTCTAAAAACTTAATAGTTCTACAACTCTAACAGTGAAATTAGCAGTTGCCTCCCCAATGCCCCAGAAGCCACAACTTCCAATACTTTCAGTCTTCTGGTATTTGCATCTTTATTTCTAATTTGCCTGTTTTGAATTTTTTTTTGGTTGTAGATGGACATAATACCTTTAATTTATTTATTTATTTTTATGTGGTGCTGGGGATTGAACCCAGTGCCTCATATGTGCTAGGTAAGCACTCCACCACTGAGTCACAACCCCAGCCCATCAATTCTTATTTATCAAATTTTAAATATAACATACACATACATATGTATACATATATATTTTTACTTCAGGCAGTGGACAATAAGGGTTTAGCTTTCTTACTCCACTCTCATGCCCTCAAATATATTTCTTTTCCATCCCATTTTTTCTAGCAGAATGGCATTATCAGTTTTAGCTGGGCATGGTGCCACACACCTGTAATCCCAGCTACTTGGGAGGCTGAGGCAAGAGGATCACAAGTCTGAGGTCAACCTCAACAATTTAGCAAGACCCTGTCTCAAAATAAAAAATAAAAAGGGCTGAGGAATATAGTGGGTTCAATTCTCAGTACTGAAAAAAAAAGGGGACAAATTGATATTTGTCATTTATGTGACTATGACTATGTAGATACTGTTTGAGGTCATGGCCATGTACTGATGCACTCATAATTTCCCTTCTTTTCCGGTTTTGTCTTTTTTTTTTTTTTTAATATATATATGTAGTTGTCACAAATCCATTCCCAAACTCTGCAACAGAAGAGAAAAATCTCTTTCCTGAGATAGAAACCGGGAGCAATTAAAAAAAAAAAAAAAAATGGAGACATGGCAAGTCCAATAGTGTCCAATAGTCCTTATTGTATCCGGACAGCGTGTTGACTGCTGGCTGAGCAAGCTGGAAATCATTGTCAGTAAGAATGTTGAAAACTTTACTCTATTATCAATTAGCTTTCAGCATTTCTTTTGAGAAGTTGAATGCAGAACTAATTCTAGACCTTTTGTATTTGACCTGTTCCTTCTCTCTGGGAGCTTTAGTAACTTCTTTTGTCCCCAGTCTTTTGAAATTTCTCACTGATGGGTTTGGGGTGGCTTCCTTTTCACTCATTGTGCTGGGTGCTTAGGGAACTTCAGGCCCCTGTCCTTGATGTCTAGGAAATTTTCTTGAATTTTTCTTTGGTAAATTGTTCCCTTTCATTTTATTTTTTTTCTCTGTTTTCTAAAGACTTATTAGACTGATTGTACTTTCTCTGTAGTCTAATTTTCTTACTGTTTTTCCTTCCATTTTCTGTTTCTTTGTCCTAATAGTTCTAATTTAGGGGACATTTCCCTCTACTTTCTGAGTTTCCACTAAATTTTTCATTTCTGCTTTTGAATTTTTAAATTCCCAAAATCAGTTTTAAATTCCAAAAACTTAAATTTAAATTCCTTAAATTTAGATTTGTTTTTAAAATGTTCCTTTCCACAACAATATTCTTTTTTCAGCCTTATTGAGGTATAATAAATATGTAATCATACACTTTTAAAACGTTTATTAGTTTTTAACATATGTATATACCCATGAAAACATACACATACTCATATAATAAGCATATCCAGAACCCCAAAGTTTTTTATGCTTTTTTAAAATCCCCACAGTATTTTTCTCCTTGCCCATCCCATTCCATATGTAGATAACCACTAATTTACTTTCTGTCACTGTAGATTAGTTTGCATGGTCTAGAACTTCATATAAACTGAATCATATAGTTCATACCATTTTTTCATTTGGCTTCTTTCATGCAGCCTAAGGATTTTAAGATTCTTCCATGTTCCACATGTCAACATTTTATTACTTTTTTTCCTACATCATGTTCCAATGTATATTGTGTATACCACCTTTTATTTATTCATTCATTCACCTGTTGATTGATATGTGAGTTGTTTCCAAGTTCAGGGCTATGGAAAATAAATCTACCATGAACATTCATGTATAAGACTTTGTATAGAAATATGCTTTCATAAATATCCAGGGTAGAATACTTATATGTGTGTTTACTTTTTATAGAAACTGTTTATATTAATTATTACTGTGTAACTAATTACCTTTAAAACTTACTAACTTAAATTCATGTATTTATTATCTCAGGATTCCTTTCCTGTGGATCAGAAGTCCAGGTATAGTTTAGCTGGGTGCTAAAGAAATTGCCTTAGCATTCTTGTCAAAAATCAATTGCCCGTATATGTGTGAAAGTATGTCTGGACTTTCTACTGTCTTCCATTAATCTGTCGGTACATCTCTACACCAAGAACTATACTGCTTGATTACTGGGGCTATATAAGAAGTCTTAAGTCAGGTAGGGAAAGCCTTCCAAATTCAGTCATTTTTTTTTTCCATATTTGTGTGTCTCTTCTAGTTCCTTAGCATGGTTAATCAATTTCCACAAAAGAGTCTTCTGGGATTCTAATTGTGTTAATTTTATATCTCAATTTGGAAAGAATTGATATCTCAGTAATATTGAGTCTTCTCCATGAGCTTGGCATATCTCTCCATTTGTTTAGATCTTCCTTAATTTCTGTCTGTGTGGTTTTGTAGTTTCCAGTGGAAGGCATACATTGTTGTAAACTATAGTCACCTTACTGGGCGATAGAACACTAGAGCTTAATCTTCCTCTGTAAAAATATTTTGGTATCTGTTCATTCCCTTTCTTGGCTATGTGAATGCTGCTTCAATAAACCTGAGAGAGCAGGTATCTCTTTGATATACTGATTTCATTTCCTCTGGCTACATACTCAGTAGTGGGATAGCTGGATCATATGATAGTTATGGTTTCTGTTTTTATGAAAACCCTTTGTATTGTTTTCCATATGACTGAACTAATGTACATTTCTACCAATGCTGTATGAAATTTCCCTTTTGCAGCATCCTATCCAGTATTTGTTATTTTTTTGTCTTGTTGATTGTGGCCATTTAAAATGAGATGAGATGATAACTCATTGGGGTTTTTGTATGCATTCCCCTGATAATTAGTGATATTGAATATTTTTTCATATATTTTTTGGCCATTTGTAAGTCTTTTTTGGAAAAATGTCTGTAGAGATTATTTGCCACTCAGTGGAAATGTATAATGCATCTTTTGTCAAATTTACACCTAAGAGTTTTATATTTTGGATACTATTTTACTTTTTTTTTTTGGTTCTGGGGATTGAACCCCAGAGCGTTTTACCACTGAACTATATCCCCAGACCTTTATTTTTAGATAGGGTCTCACTAAATTGCTCAGGGCCTTGTTAAGTAGGTGAGGCTGACCTTGAACCTTTGATCCTCCTGCCTTAGCCTCCTGAATCATTGGAAGTATAGGCATGTGCCACCGTGCCCTGCTAGTTACTATTTTAAATAGTATCGCTTTTGAATTTTCAATGTATGATCTATGGAAATACATGTGATTTTCTTTTGTATGTCTTTAGCAGCTTTTTTTTTTTTTTGCCACTATGACCAAAAGATCTGACAAGAACAATTTTAGGGGAGGAAAAGTTTATCTGGTATCCATGGTTTCAGAGCTCTCAGTCCTTATATGACCAACTCCATTGCTCCAGGCCTGAGGTGAGGCGGAACAGCATGTAGAAGGGCGTGACAGTGGAAATCAGCCCAGAATATGACAATCAGAAAGCAGAGAGAGACTAAGCTAAGAGAGAGAGAGAGAGAGAGAGAGAGAGAGAGGGAGGGAGAGAGAGAGAGAGAGAGAGAGAGAGAGAGAGAGAGAGAGAGAGAGAGAGAGAGCGCTCACCAGGGACAAAATACGTATCCCCAAAGGCATGGCCCCAGAACCCACTTCTTCCAGTCACATCTGACCTGTCTACAGTTACCACCCAGTTAAGCCATTCAAGTGGTTTAGCTCACTGATTAGGTGAAATCATTTCATCTCTGAACTTTCTTGCATCGTCTCACACAGACACTTTTGGGGGGATTCTTCATGTCTAAGCCATAATAGTGTATTAATCTTACATTTTACAACATTGCTATCCTTCTTGGTTCCAGTAGTTTTTTTTGTAGATTTCCAGGACTTTCTACAAAGATGATCATTTCTGCAAAGGAAGATGGTTTTCTTTCTTCCATCTGGAATCAGTAGCTTTTTTTCTTTTTCCCATCTTTTTTTTCTTAATTGAGTGGGCTAGACCCTCCAGGACGAGACTGAATATCAGCAGTGAAAGCAGACATGCTGGCTTTTTCCTAATCTTAGAGGAAAAACATTCAACTATATTTTTAATTTAGAAGATCATTTTATTAGAGGTACAAAATAATAATCATAAAAGAAATCTTGTGAGGATGAGGTGAATTCTTTTGATGCAACACAATGTACTGAAACATTGCGGCTGCTTTTCCTTTTCTTAAAACAGACTTTATTGGGGAGGAAATTTTAGGTTCACAGCAAAATTAAGCAGAAAATACAGAGAGTTCCCACGTACCAGCCCCCACCCTGGACTCAGAGTGTCTGCTGCTATCAACATCCGGCACCAGGTTGGTACATTTTTCACAATCCACAAACCCACACTGATGTATTATCATCACCCAAAATCATAGTTTACATTAGGGTTCACTCTTGATATACGTTCTGTGGGTTTGGAAAAATGTGTGATGACACAGATATCTATATTATAAAATCATACAAAGTATTCTCACTGTCCTTGAAATTCCTCAGTTCTCCTGTTCTTCTCTCTTTCTCCCTAACCTCTGGTTACCATAGATTATTTCTTTTTTAAAAATTTTGTTCACTGTCTCCATAGTTTGCCTTTTTCACAATGCCACGTAGCTGGAGAGATGCAGTATGTGGCCTTTTCAGATTGGCTTCTTTTACGTTGTGGTAAGCATTTCATATTCTTCCATGTCTCTCTGCATGACTTGAAGTTCATTTTTAAAATTTGCTGAATAATAGTTCATTTTAGGTATGGACTATGGTTTATTGTTCATTCACCTACCAAAGTACATCTTGGTTGTCTCCTTGGTTTGGGCGATTACCAATAACTGTACTGTAAATATTTGCAGGGTTTTGTGTAGATAAGTTTTTAACTCATTTGTGTATATACCAAGAAATGCAATGGCTGAATTATCTGGTAAGAATATGATTTGTGTGTAAGAAATTGCCAAACTGCCTTCCAAAATGACTACCATTTTGCATTCCTACCAGCAATGAATGAGAGACCCCATTGTTCCACATCTTCTCCAGCACCTAGTGTTGTCTATGCTTTGGATTTTGGCCATTCTGATAGATGTACAGTGGTGTCTTCTTGTTCTTTTAAGCATTTTTATTTTCACTGTGAAGTTGGATGCTAGTTTTGTGTTTTCCTATAGTTATCCTTTTTGAGCCTGAGAAAGTTCACTTCTAATTCTATTTTGCTGACATTTTTTTTTAAATCAGTAATGGGTGTTGGATTTTTTAAAATACTTTTTCTGCATCGATTCGGTGTTTTTTTTTTTTTTTTCTAATATGATGAATTACCGTGATTGATGTTTGAATGTTGAACCAAAGTTACATTTCAGGGTTAAAGTATAACTTGTAATGATGCATTATCATTTGCATTTACTCTTAGATTCAGTTTGCCAGGCAATGCTGGCCTCATAAAATTAGTGAGGAAAATCATTTCTCCTCTTAAATTTTCTGGAAGAGTTTGTATAGAGTTGGAATCATTTTATTTATTATAGGGAATTCTGGGAAGTCTTCCTATGTCTTGTGTAGATTTTAACCAGTCTTTCTCTTTGGACCTCCTCAATCCCTTTGCTCATAGTTAATGGATGCTTCCAACTCCTGAGTCTTTGGGGGACCTTCAGCTTCTGGATTTTCCCTAGAGCCATGTAGGCTTTGGATTTCTTGGACCCACTGACAGTGACCACTCACCCATCTACCCCCAAGCCTCCAAATGGATTGCCTCAGGTTTTCCCTCCACCATTTGCTTTGTCCTGACAGGTGTATCCCCTCATGTTAGTCAATTTCTGTTGCTATGACAAAATACCCGAGGGAAATCAACTTAAAGGAGGTATTTATTTTGGATCATGATTTCAGAGATTTCTGTCCATGGTCATTTGGCTCTGTTGATTTCTGGGCCTGTGGCAAGGCAGAGCATCATGGGGGACAGGGTGTGGTAAAGCAAATCTGTTCACTTTGCAGAGTCCAGGAAGGGGGAAGAGATAGAGAAGGGAGAGGGGCGAGGTTTCCAATATACCTTCAAGGGCAGGCCCCCAGTGACCTTACTCCTTCCACAGGTCCCACCTACTGAAGGTTCCTCCACTTCCCACCAGCATCACAGGCTGGGGACCACGCCTCTACCATGTGGTCTTTGGGGAGCATTTTAGATCCAACCCAAACACCTCTGATTGTCATTTTAGTGAAGTTTGGAAAGGAAGCAGCAGTAAATTCATGTGTCTCTTCCATGTTGACCAGAGGACAGATCCCTTTCTAAAGTGTACCTAGTTTTTATTTGATAACACCCTTCTCTCCATTTGCTCTGAAGCTGTGAGCTGGGTGTTGCGCCTCTTGTAGAAATCTTGTGGGTCTCCTGTGTTTTCTCTCCTATTTGCAGTCTCTTTGACTTTGTATTTCACATCCGGAAGCTCTCCTCACCTTTATCTCTCAGTCCTTCTGTTTTATTTTTAACTTCTGAGAACTTCTTTTTATCCTCTTTTCATAACATCCACTTCAGAATTTGTGAGCACAGAATCTCCTCCAATCTCTCTGAGAAGATTAATTAGTTTTATCAAGTCCTCTCTGTTCCCTGGATCATCCTTTTTTTTCCTATGGGGTCAGCTACTCTGCTCAATGTTCTTGTTTTTTTTCTTTCAGATGCTGACTTTTCCCATGTATCTGGTGATCCTTTGTCTTCTGTTCATATTTGAGGTTGAAAGATTGTGGATATAGAAAGAAAATCAACTCCAATACAGATTCAGCTTCTCCTACTCTACGCTCATGACCCAGGTCACTTCTGTGACTCCAAAAGCTGTGGGGGCTTCTCCCCACCAGGAAGCAATCAACCCTCCAAATGGGCATCCTTGAATCCAGTTCAACTCTGATAACCATTGCCTGAGGTAGTGTGATACCCCACAGGTCCAGGGCTCAGGCCCAGGACCATCTCCCACATGCAATTTAGATGCACTAGCAAGCCCCAGGCTGTTTTCCTCTGGGGTTCCCACAAACCTTTCCTTGGTTTGGTTAATCTGCTCAAGTGGCTCCTCCAACTCAGGGAAACACTTGTTTAACATAAAAGGATACAAATGAAGAGATGCCTTAATCAAGGTGTGGGTCTCCCGTGCCCACTCCTGGCATGCCACCCTCCAGGAACCTCCACATGTTCAACTGTCCAGAGGCCCTCCAAGGACTGTCCCTTTGGGTTTTATGGAGGCTTCATCAGGTGGGCATGAGGGAAGCATAAACGACCATGTTTAAATGTGATTGGACAAAACGGCTCTGACCTTGGGCTAACAGTCCGTTACCATTCACGTTCTGCAGCATCCTTCCTTGTGGGCATGGAGCAGGGCCCCCTCTGAAATGGGGGTCTTATCATCTATGAAAGAAAGTAGGTCAGAGAATTTCTCGATGGTCAGCTCCAAGACAATAAGATAGAGGAAGGTTGGAGTTTCTATGACCCAGAGAAGAGAAATTCTAGTTTCTTTGGCCTGCTCTGGGGAGGGAGTTATAAATGAAGGTTTGTGCATGAAACAAATATATGTCATAGTGTCACAAGGACCAAATTAACAGGAGCTGGCATGTTGCATCTCTCGGATGGGTCTCGCCCTTGAGTGAATAAGGTGAATGGGAGCTTGATGTGGGAGGCAGGCACTCGAGCACCAGGGCATTTAGTCAACTTGGAGGATTCCCATGGTCTTGAGGCCACCCTTTGATATTAGAATAGCAGGGCACCAACATCTACACCAGAGCCTTAGATTTCCCTAGTCAAATGTTTTTATAGAAGACACTCTTATTAGTTATTTTGTTTCCTGGGACTGGGTGGGGGGTGGATGTAGGTGTCTGTCAGTCTCTGCCTGTGAAGCAGAGTGGGATGTAAGGAAGGGGCTGGTTCATTTCCAGCTCTGATCCCAACCCTCTCCACATTCTGTTGGGTAAGTTGGCCACTGCTATAGCCCCACCTCTCCTGTCTCTGCACTGGCACACCCCTCCCTGGCTCTGTTCCATCTGTCACCTCCACCCTCTGCTTCCCATCTCCCTGTCTTTGTTTGCATGCCTTGATACATATAACTCCCAACCCTCTTCCTGTTTAGGAAGGTTATTTCATTTTGTACTTCTTCATTGAGACTCGGAAGTTGGGCTCCTGAGCTGTCTGGTACTGTAACCAATATCTGCGATAAATAAATTTATAAACAGAATTTGGGCTCATAGTTTTGGAGGTCTGAGTCCATGACTGGGCCCCACGGCTTTGGGTCCATGGGGGTGCATCATAGTGTGTGTGTGTGGCAGTGCAATCTAATGGCTAAGATTGAAAGAGAGACAAAGGCTGCATCTGAGGTCTTCCTGTCCCCTTTGAGTGAATGCCCTCAATGACCTAAAGACCTTGCCCTGGGCCTCATCTCTTTAATAGTCCACCACTCCCAATAATGTCAAGCTGGGGACCAAGCCTTTAACACATGGGCCTTTGGGGGAGAGTCATGGACATTTAGGGAAAGTCAAGATCCAAACTAGCTTGGCACAGTGGCACATGCTTATAATCCAGCAACTCAGGAGGCTGAGGCAAGTTTGAGGACAGCCTCAGCAACTTAGTGAGACCCTGTTTCAAAAAATACAAACATAAAAAAGGGGGGCGCTGAGGATGTGACTCAGTGCCTGAGCACCCCTGGGTTCAATCCCTAATACCAAACAACAACAACAACAACAACAAAAAGATCCAAACTACAGCAGAAGGAAGAAGTCTATATATGAAATCTACCATCTTAAATCAGAAGTCTGTTTTCCCCTAGTTTTAGAAGTCATTAAGCTTCTGTAGAAATACACACATAATTGGTTTATTTTTTAACCTTGAGAAATATCTAACTAGGAGTCAATGAACCTTATAGGTTCTTGATTCAGCCACTTCTATGTTTCTGGATGCACAAAGTTTATAATAAAGGGGAGTAATATAGTCACCTGAGATGGGTCTAAAGCCAAATGTGTTATGGCAAAGGTTTACAAATACTGAAAATTATTGCAATGTGGACCCAATAAGCAACCTGAAGCTGCATCATAGAATTAAACTGAGTTCGAGCCTGAGTGTATTGCTCCTTGGGCGATTCCAGCCTGTGAATAATACATTATCCGAGGCCAGGTGCTGGAGACAGATTACCGCAATACGCATCTCAGGGACCTGTTGCTCGGATGTGTGCAGCTCGGACCCATCATCCTTGTGCTGCTGTTTTATTGATGCCAGAGAGTCCCCAGGATAATGTATTACACATCAGGGAGATGGCCCCTGGAGGAAATGAAAGATCTAGGAGAAAACTCTGTAATAATTATTGGAAAGAAGACAGCTACCATCCTGCATATAAAAAGTTTTGTTTTTTTCCCCTGTCAACTAGGAAAGAATATAGATCCCAGGTTATTTCTTCTGCTTCGTGGAGTATGTTTGGATATCACTTAGAGTTCCTTTTCAGATTCACCCTCCAATTAAAAAGAAAAGTCCTCATTCCCCGAGTAGCTCTGAACCTTCACAGAATCAAAGATGGATAAGTGCTACAGTCTCCCAACTCCCTGCATGTGGTGCTCTTAAATTCCCTGCTTCACAATGACTGAGATGGAATTTCAAGTGCAAAAATATCTGTCAGGGAGAAGATTAAGCAACTCCACACCTTGGGCCGTTCTGTCTTCGGCTATTTGCTGATATGTTTTAAAAACATACCATTTAAATATGAACAGCAACTTCCTGTTCAACTTTGGATGTAGCAACCAACAAGAAATATGGCCCCCGGTGGTGAGAGAGGAAAAAATAGTTTCTGTACACAAAGCCCTAACATAATAAACAAGCAGAAGCACTTCCTGATAAATAGCGCCAAGCAAACATTCATATCCTTGCCTCCGCTGCATTCAAAATATTTTTACTAGACCAAGTGCAAAGTATTATTATCATTAATATTAAGTTTATCCTCCTTGGAACTGATCCAGGCTCCAGTTCTATCAGAAGGTCTGGTAAGAGCCAAGGGTATGGACATTTATCATGGCAGTTACTTTGGTTTTAATTCTCTTTATACAAATGTTGCAAAGTTGTGGATGCATATAAACATTAGTGTGCTTGATAAAAACCCACGCCCAACAGCCCCAGGCCCACAGCAAACACCCCACAAAACCATCTAAACGGAAATTCCAGAGCAGTAAACAAGCAGCATCAGATCCAGCCACAGTCCCTAAAGGCAGCCCTGGAAGAGAGGCAAAGACTATGTCGACAGTAGCTGGGTGCCCACAGGTTCCCTCCAGCCATTGCCAGGGGAACCGGCTATGGCAGAGGTAGGTCCCCTTCAGAAAGCGGTTGGGACCCAGGGCTCAGAGGGAAGCATTTTTTTGGTGTTCTTGTTCACGAGCAAAATGGCAATCAGCAAATTCCCTTTGTTTAACCCAAACACTAAAACAAACAAAAAAACACAAACTACTTTTTATTGACATTATGTTCAGCCAGAAAAGTGCACATGTCATATGTACAGTTTGATAAATTTTCACAAACTGAACCCTTCCGTGTCAACTGCACCCAGACCAAGACAGAGCATCAGCAGCACCCCCTCAGGTGTCCCTGGGTCTGCTCCCCAGCCCCGCCCCTCCCGGGGTAGCCACCATCTGGGTATCCTTCCTTCGTATCTTCCCAGGAAGGAGCTGGAACTCCAGATGGCAAGTGGAAAATTAAGTGCCACTTTGTGCCCAGACTGTATTCGAATCCAGGGCAAGGCCTGCAGCAACTTAAACAGGGATCCCTCTCAGCACCCCCACAGGATCAGGGGAGGGCACTGCAGAAGAGGTAGGAGAAGGATGAGGAAAGGAATTGTTTAAATGGACAGGCATGGAAGAGAGCAGAGTTGTCAGGGCCCCGAACGCAAGGAGGCCCTGATGGGAGGGACCTGGCAAGGGAAGAGCAGTGTACAAACAGCAGCCACTGAGTCACCTCTGCAATGTGTCTCCAGCCACAGGAGCTCAGCTGAGCAGCTGGGGGCACGCCCTGATTGGCTGTCAGCATCACTGTCTGTAGGAGGTGGGTTAGGGGCTCTGACAAGGGCCCAACTCCCTGCTAGGTGGTGAGTGTTTTAGTCGGTTTTTATGTTGCTGTGACCAAAAGACCTGTCAATAATGACTTAAAGGAGAAGATGTTTATTCTGGCTCATGGTTTCAGAGGCTCAGTCCATGGCCGGCCAACTCTATTGCTCTGGGCCTGAGGGGAGGCAGAATATCAGGGCAGAAGGGTGTGGAGGAGGAAAGCGGCTCAGGACAGGGCAACCAGGAAGCAGAGAGAGTGCTTTGCTCACCAGGGACAAAATAGAAAATCCAAAGGCACACCCCCAGTGACCTCCTTCCTCCAGCCGCACCTTACCTGCCTACCAGGCACTGATATAGATTACTGGCCAGTTTATCTGTATCAGAGGATTAATCCACTAATTAGGTCACACCTTTCATAATCGAATAATTTCACCTTTGAAAATTCTTGCATTTTCTCACACATGAGCTTCTGAGAGACACCTCCTATCCAAACCATAACCCTTTAGGGTGACTGCTGAGGATTCAAGTCACACAAGCCACTGTCCTGCCTTTGAGAAGTTCACAGTCAAGTTGGGAAGACAAACAGGTAACGGGTCAACACCACATAGCACAGCAATGGGGGAGACACACAGGGGCCCACCACAAGGGCATGGTCATCTGTGTCTTGCCAATGCTGCTCACTGTAGTTTTCCCACATGGGTTTGTTGAGGGAACCAATACCCGAATGAATGAATCCACAAAGCACCTCTTCTGTCTTGCCCGAGGTCCCCCTGGGAGCAAGCCTGCAGCTGCCTGGGCTGACCTGTGAGGCAGGGTACCTTCCACAAGGAATGCACTGGGAGGAGTTTTGGTAGAAGTGAGTCTCCTTGGGCCTGCCAGAAGATCCAGCTTAAACACTGAAGACAGTGTTTCTGTATATACATACTAAACACCAAGAACTTGAGGGGCAGGCAGTCCCCGGACAGGGCTCCGTAGTGTCACTGGGGCCTCTCCTTGAGCCTTCTGCTATGTCCCTTCATTCCTCTGCAGCCATCACAAGATGTCTGGCCAAGATCTGCACATCAAGCTTTCAAACTGCACCTCTGCTTTTATCAGGGAGGGAGAAGCACATGCCCACTTTGGTCTCACTGGCTAAAAAAAAAAAATAATAAAATGGTTGCCGGGCCTATGGGGGCCTAAGAAAGAGTCTTTGGCCACCAGAAGTTGTTGGAAACCTCTCCTCCCAGATCTCTGTGGGTACAAGGGATAATTAGACCCTGTCAGCACATCTGATGTGTGCGGCCTCTGTGCCTCCAGACTTGCCGAGTGACTTAGGGCAGATCCCGTGGGATTTTGACTTCCTCTTCATTTCCATGATGTGGCCTGACAAGAGAACTAATTGGTCCCTCCCAACCATGACAGCTGAGGCTCTTGTATTTCTGTTTCATTTACCTGGATGAAATGCCCCAACAGAATTATATTAGCTTGTTTCACAAATGAAAACTTTGTGAGGAAAATATGATTTTTCTAAGAAAGTAAGTTATAAGTTGGAGGTGGTATGGCTGCCTGTTATAGAAAATCATATTTATTCCCGGGCATGAAGAACAACGCACAACAAAGATGGCTATACTATGAGTTGAATTGCATCCTCAAAGAAAAAAGAAAAAAAGATGTATTGAACAGGAAAAAAAGGTGTATTGAACAGGACTTGTGCATATGACTTTATTTGGAAATAGGGTCTTAGCAGATGTAATCAAGTGAAGGTGAGGTCATACTGGATTAAGGTGGACATCGATCTGACATGACTGGTATCTTTATAAAAAGAAAATACAGGGGAAATACTGGGGAATGATATTAGCCAAATATATTTTTATAATATGTGCATGTATGAATGTGTAGCAACCATTAGGTACAACAACAGTGCACCAATAAAAAATATGAAAAGAAAAAAAGTTAGAAAAGAAGACAGAAACACAGGGATAACAACAGGTGCTATTGGAGGAAGAGATTGGAGTGTTTAAACTGTAAGCCCCCAAAATGCTTGGGGCCCCAGAATCTGAAAAGGACAAGGACAAATTCCTCCATAGAGGTCTAGAGGGAGCATGGCCCCTGCTGACACCTCAGAATTCTGAGACAAAAAATTCCTGTTGTTTTACGCTGCCCAGTTGGTGGTATCATGTTACAATACTAATAGGAAACTAATAGAATCACATTTTTAAAAAATCCAGACCTTGGCAGAGACACTGAAGGATGTCTGCACATTCCTTTCAAATTGGGCATGGGTGGAAGCAATAATGGGATTCGTCCTTACGCCAGGCCAAGGTCACCAACAATTCTCAGGGAGAGGAAATGGAGTCTGGGAGTTACAAGATTCTGGAACTAGAATTCAAACCCCTTCTTTGCCTCTTCCTGGCTGTGTGATCTTGGGCAAATTACTTTACCTATCTGTGTCTCAATAACCTCATCTAGAGAAAGGAGATAAAATTGTGTTTTTGTGGAAGAGCAAATGTGTTAACACATGCTGTATGCCGAGAATAATGTTTGGTGCATAGTAAGGGCTTGCTAAGGACAAAGTTTGGTTGTTATGACCTCTGATGCCTCATTCATCCTTTGGTTACAGCATGGCTGCAGTGAGTCACCTAATGGTTTCTCTCACTGAAGCGAAGGTGGATGAACACAGGGTTGGAAAGATCAAGCCCGTCCCTGGAGTTGAAGCAAGGTCAGGAGTTGAAGCCAGACAGGAAAAGCCAACAGCAGTGTCCAGAGTAAGGACCTGGACATACAGTATGTTGGAAATATCAACACACAGTCTTGAGCCAGAGGACAAAGCAGGTGACCACAAGTCCTGGCAAGCAGGACCCAGAGGCAGGAAGAGGTAGAGATGCCTGGTAGGCAGCTTCCTGTTAGAGGGCAAAACAGAAGGGTACTTGTTGGCTGTGTCAGCCCTTGGTGGAGACAGAAGTCTTTAGGAGGACCTCAAGCAAGGAGTGGGAGAGGCCCACTCCCCCCTAGGTGGCTGTGCACAATACAGCACCATTAATACCTGTCGGACAGGGAAGTGGGCCCAGTGGTGTGTAGAGAAACTTGTCAGAGGTCATGTGTCCAGCAGAATTGCAGGGTCGGGCAATACCCAGCTGGCCCACTCTGCTGGTGTGGTCAGCCTCTCGACTGGCTGTCCCTGGAGTTGAAGGGACAGGTGCCCCATCTCCCCAGCTAGAAACAACTTGGAGTCCCCCAGACAGAAGTGCACGTGCCGTAGCTCTGCAGAAAGCAGCCAGTTTACCCCTCAGAGGCATCTGAAGCTGTACCTAGGCTCACTATCCTGCCCTGGGCAAGCAAGAAAGAAAAGGCAATGTAACTTTGGCCAAAAGTGTAAATTTGAGAAGTTAAGCAAATAATATCTAATTTGTGAGGACTCAAAGTTTCATGGTGGTCACAGTAAGACAAACAGGCCTAGAAACGGGCCTAGAAAATCCCCAGCATCTTCTTATAGTTCAATGAAATGCAGAAACTTGTGTGAATACCTTAAGAAGCAAATGACAAATACCTTAAGAAGCAAATAAACAGACCACAAAAGTATCTGCCAGCCGTGGGGTAGCTGACCTTCTACCCCGGGATCCTGGAGGAAAAGCCCTCCAAGACTAGTCCTACAGTTAGTTCTTGGTCTTGTTTCTATTCTTAAAAATAGTTTATAGAAGCCTGGTGTGATGGCACACAACTGTAATCTCAGCTATTCAGAAGGCCAAGGCAGGAGCCTGGTCAGTCAGCCTGGGCAACTCAGTGAGACCCCATCTCAAAAAATGGCGGTGGGGTGGGGATGTAGCTCAGAGGTACAGGACTTGCCTAGCATGTGTGAAGCCCTGGGTTTAATACCTGATTATTAACTAAAAATAATAAGGTTTTTTCCCCACCATTACAACTCTAATTAATATGCTTAGGACTTTTTTTCATTTTTCACTTTAAATAATATCTATGGATTCTGCACTGTTAAAGGGAAATTTTACTCATTTTACTCTAACCCCACCTCCTCCAGATCATAATTTGCAATTTTTAAAATTTATAATTGTAAATATAGACTTGCACAATCTTTGCTTTTCTATCCACTTGAAAGAGTACTGAATGTTCACCGCAGAGCGGAAGCCACTGGAGCCTCTTTTCCATCCCTCTGTTTTCTTTTTCCCTTCTCTTCCTTTATCAGCTGATTTTTCCTTTTACAACACAAAGGATGTATACTATCCTCTTTGATGGCTAGAATGAAGTTATCTGTTCTTTGTTAAGTTTTATCTATATGTTAAAATGAATAAATGCCATTTGCATTTGTACCACTCGCAAGCACCACTTACAGCAGTTGAGTGGTTTTATTGTCTATGGGGCTGAGGATTTTCTCTGAGCCACACAAAGAGTAATGATTTTAGCATCAAGGTCAAATGGATTTTTTTTTCCTTTTGTACATCTTCCTCTTACTCAAAACCATGACACGTTTTTTAGTTTATTTATGATAAGATCATGGTTATCACAGAGAGCTCTTTGGGTTTTCCCCCCATAATGTTCTAATTGCCTTTCTTTTTTTCTTGTTAACAAAGAATAACTGCTGTCTCCTGATTCTCAAGCTTCTGAATTTTTTCATATGTGATTTTTATTTGTCTGTTGACACAGCTCCAAACTGGTCCTTTTATACTCCCGTATACACCGTCAGGGCTGGAAGCCTGTGAGCTCGATTTCCCAGTTTCCTTAACCTGCAAGTTTCTGCCAGGGAGAGTCACTGGATGCAACAATGCAGGAAGATGAAGGAAGCATTTCTCCTTCTGTTCCCATAGTAAGATAATAAGGACTTCGAGGCTGCTTTTGCTAAAAGCACTGACTCTTTACTTGGGCCTGCAAATGTTCAACAAGTAACTAAAAGCAGGATAAAAACTTGGCTTCTCTGCTTCCATTTGCATCTATCTTCTTTGCTCTGAGTCACTCTCTCCTGCAGTCACTTGAATTCCAGGAACAATAGGTCTGATCAGTCCATGAACATCTTGTGATGAATCAAAACTACCTACCACTCCCCACCTCCAGACAATAGCAATTTCTTATCACCACCACTGACAAGGACTCTCTTGACAAATCCTGAGATAATGATCAATCAGATCACAGTTTGATCAAGACTGTTGGACTATGTCTACTTCTATCGCCTCTTCCCTATGTAATTTGGGAGCTGATAGCAATTTCTCTTGAGACAGGGCTGTGGACACAGGTCTCCTTGTCATCCCAGTGTAGCTATACTGATTAAGTTTCCTTTCCTGCCTTCGCCACTGCTCACCTGTTGGATTGGCACCTTGGGATGGGTGGCAGAACCTAGTCTGTTGGGACCCCTAGAGCCAGGCCTTTGCCCTAACACTCGGGCAACAGTCGCAACCAGCAACTTTACTGGTAGTAGATGTGGCAGTCGTGGTGGTGCTGGATGTTGGTTTCAAGGCATCGTAGCAGCAGCTGCAGGGATGAATTCTGGTTTCTGGATGCGAGGTGTGTTAGCCAGCTTTTCACACTGTGACCAAAGCACCTGAACAAGTTAGAGAAGGAACGATTTATTTTGGTTTCAGAGGATTCAGTCCATAGTCAGCTGATTCCATTGCTCTGGGTCAGAGGTAAGGCAGAACCTTATGGCAGAATGGCATGGCCTAGAAAAGCTGTCCATAGCATCCAGGAATCAGAGAGACAGGAAGGGGCCAGAGAGAAGATCAACCCTTCTAGGGCATGCCTCCATCACCCTACTTCCTCCAACTGGGTCCCAGCTCCCAGAGGCCCACGCAGCCATCATCACCAGACCCCTCAAGATCCAATCATTGCTCCAAAGCCCCACCTCTACACACATGAGACTTGGGGGCACATTCCAGGTCAAAAAGGAATCAGTGTACTCTAGGTAACCCCTACTTACATTTTATTCCTCTAGAGGAAGATACTGGCTTCCTGTAGCTCCTCATCTCTGGGTATCATGTACTGAATATCTGTGACCCTCCAAATTCATACGTTGAGGCCCTAACCCTCAATGTATTTGGAGAGGGCCTTTAGGAACTCATCAACGCTAAGTGACATCAGATTGGTGGGGCCCTAATCTTGTAGGACTGGTGTCCTTATAAGAAGAGGAAGAGAGAACAGAGATCTCTGAGTGAACACACAGAGAGAAGGCCATGTGAGAGGAGATAGTGAGAAGGCAGCTGTCTGAAAGCCAGAAAGAGAGCTCTCACCAGGAACCCAACTCTAAGAGCACCTATGATGAACTTCTAGCCTCTTAGAACTATGACAAATGGCTGTGAAGAGCCCCAGTCTGTGGTGCTTTGTGTTGACATTTTGTTATTACAGCTCAAGCAGACTAATACACTGAGTAGTTACTGCTTCTTTATTCTTTCATGCCTTTTTTTCTTTTTGAATTCTAGTTTTGTGACTTTTAATTGACTGATTTCTCCCTCAGCTATGTCCAACCTGCTTGTGAACCTATTGAAGGTCTTCTTTATTTCCGTTATGGTATTTTTTATTTCTAGCATTTCTTTATGATGCTTTGAGTTTTCCTTTCTCTGTTTCCTGTTTGTTCTCAAATGGTGTCTGGTGTCTATTAAAATCCCTACTATATTACTCATAATTATCTTAATTTCCCAGCCTTCTGATTCCAACATTTCTGATATCTGAGTCTGTTTCTGCTGCTTGCTCTGTCTTTTTAAATTGTGTTTTTTCTGGCGAGCACAGTGGTGCACACCTGTAATCCCAGCGGCTTGGGAGGCAGAGGCAGGAGGATGGTGAGTTCAAAGCCAGCCTCAGCAACTTAGCGAGGCCCTAAGCAACTTGGTGAAACCCAATCTCTAAATAAAATACAAAAAAGGGCTGAGGATGTGGCTCAGTGGTTAAATGCTCCTGGATTCAATCCCTAGTACCAAAAAAAAAAAAAAAAAAAGTGCTTTTTCCTTTTAGTCTGCTTTGTACATTTTTATTGAAAGCCAGACATGTTGTATCAGGTAAAAGGAAAATAAGTAAGTAGGACTTTGGTGTCAGGTTTTATGAATATTTGGCTTGAGATTAGGCTGTGTTTACTACTTACTGTAGGTGTAGGAGTCAAAGACTATCTTTTTCTCTAGTGTCCTTATTTTTATTTCTACTGTTGTCTTTGAGTTTCTCTAGAGCATTCTTCCTAAATAAGTCTGAGGCATGCATTTTTTTGTCTGTTGCAATCCCGTTATTACACATGAGTCCTATTATTGTGGGGGAAAAGTGTGTGTAGGGGGACTTATAGTTCTATGATTAGGTCTCAGTCTTTTAGTGAGTCTGTGTCCCCAGTCTATGACCTTCACAAGTGCTTTGATTCAGTTTCCTCACTTAAGGGAGACAAGAAGACTGCAGGGAGATAGAGTTGGGTATTTCCTTCCCCCAGACCCAATGGGCTCTGGCAAAACTCCAGCCAATCAGACTCTGGCAAGATAGTGTATTTTGAAAGCAGACTTTTAGGGAACAGAATGCCCTGGGTACATTGGAAAATGGCTACGTTTCCCATTCATCTCACAGAGTCAACCAAGAAGATTTTCTGTCTTCACTGTAGGGATCTTGGAGATTAAAAACTCATGAAAATGTACACTAACCTCTAATATTGGGCCCCCTAGTTTCTCTCAAGCTTATCCACATGGGATCTCCAGCAATTTGCCACTTACAGTTTAGATTTTCCCACCCTAACAGCACTGATTCCCATGGAAGGTTTTGTTTTGTTTCTTGAAAACGGAATCTTGCTGTGTTGCCCAGACTGGCCTCCAGTTCCTGGACTCAAGCAATCCTCCCGCCTCAACCTCCTGAGTAACGGGCACTATAGGCATGTTTCGCCATCCCTGGCTCCCCTGGGGTTTTTGCTTCTGAGCTTCTGCTCTGGTAAGCTGTGATTCTCTGTATCCATCTGTCCGTCTCCCCAAATTGGGGCCAGCAGTTGGTCTATGACCTCAGGTCTCAATAGATCTAAGAAGAGTTGTTGATTTTCAGTTTGTTATGCACTTTTCTTGTTGTGGATACAGGAATCATGTCTTCCAAGTTTTTTTCCGTGCTGAACCAGAAACCAGAAGTTGCTTTCAATATTTAAAGCAATTGCCTGATTTCAAACCCTCCTCTATTGAAATATTTGGAGATGCTTCATTATTCCTGAATGGGCATTAACTGATATGCCAACCTATTGCACCGACTCTTCCCTGCCTGGAGGCATCCATCTCAACCACCAGACCTCATGCTCAAATCTGGACTCGTTGCCCCCCAGGCAATCTGGGGACGTTCTGCCATTGAACTGTTGCTTTAGACCTACTGTTTCTTGAATCCTGTGTCTTCTTCTTTTTCTTCTTCTTATTTCTCTTTGTTTTGCTCAAGAAACTCTGTGAGAAAAGATTGTAAAATTTCTGAATTTATAATTGTCTGAAAAAATGCATTTGCTTGTCCTAATGCTTTTTAAGATTGTTTCACAGAGTACAGAATCCTATACTCGAAATATGTTTCTTAAACCTCAAAAGTCTTGCTTCTTTGATTTCTAGAATCCACTTTCCTTAAAAAGCCTGGGTTTTATTTCTTTTTGGGCATTACATTTTATTTAATTATTTATTTCTCTGGACGCTTTGACATCTTCTTTTTGTTCTTAGTTTTCTCAAATTTCACGTGACTGTGTCTAAATGTAGACATTTTATTATTAATTCAGACTGGTATTTGTTAGGCCTTTTTTTTTTCCTGAAGACTTCTATCTTTGAGGAAAAATCTGTTATATCTTAGATTATTTTCTTTCCTCAGCATTTCCTGAAACTGTAATTCTCAAATGTTAGACATCCTGGATTGATTTAGTACAACTTTTTGTTTTTCACTCATGGTTTTAGTTTCTTTCTCATTTTCATTCTATGATCTAGGAAGCTGCCCAACTTTATTTTATGGAGAATTTTTGAATGTTTACTTGAAACATTTAAATATTCATATTTTTAATTGAAAACATTTAAGTGGTCATATTTTTAATTTCTAAGCTTCCTTCTTTATAATCCAATGATTTCTTTTTCATATCATCCAGTTTTTGTTTTATAGGCTCAATACTTCTCATATCTCTCTGAAAATATTTGTTAAGATTTTGAGGAATTATCCTCTAATTCTTAATTGTTTCTTTTTCCTATGGGGTTGGTTGTTTTTGTATTTCATGTTTTTCTCTCACACTTGCAGTCTTCCTATGTGTCTGATAAACCTTGGTCCTCCTGTCATAGATGAAAGTGAAGGACTGGCACAGTGGCACATGCCTATAATCACAGTGACTTGGGAGGCTGAGGCAGGAGGATCCCAAGTTCAAGGCCAACCTTAGCAACTTAGTGAGACTCTGTCTCAAAATTTAAAATTTTTCAAAAGAACTGGGGTTTTAGCTCAGTGGTCAAGCTCCCCTGGCTTCAATCTCCAGGACTGGAATTAAAAAAAAAAAAAAAAAAAGGAGTGAAGCACCAGGCTGACTGACTTGGCACCCTGGGGGAGTTTGTCTGGGGTTGTAGCAGGTCTGGGTCCCCATGAGGCCACTGCTCTAACAGTGAATGTTGTGTAAGGACACCGTTTGCGTATTGTGTTAAATTAAATTAAATTATAGTAGGCGGTTGTTTTGGACCAGGCTAAAAATAAAAATGGAATCACCCATGTTAAAAGTTCCTGGTTGCCAAGCTAAAACTAAGCTGTTTCTCTTACATTCTGAGAAATCTGAATTAGAGAGATAACAGCCAAATTTCTCAAATAGACCAGTTTTAATTGGCATGATAATGAAGTTCCCTCTGCTTTACTCTTTATGCAAAACATGGTAACCTGGAGAAACCTGATATTAACTGATCAGTTATTCTCATATTATTCTGTCTCTCTGTCCACACCTTACAAGGAAAGTAATTTTGAAATGACCAATCTGCGTTTTGTTTGTTTCTGATTTCTTCAGCACTTTTCTGTCTATAAAACCAACCTCCTCTACTTGGCTTGTTGGAGCTCTTGTTCTGTTTTATGAAACTAAGCGTTGCCTGATTCTGGAACTGAAGATAAAGCAAATTAAGATGATGACTAGGGGTGTGCTCAGTGACAGAGCAGCAAGGCCCTGGATTCAGTCCTCAGCAACACCCCCAAAATTGTTATAATTTGACAAATGGAAGCTTCCTTTGGGGGGTGAGCAGGGCTAAGTGCTAAGTGGTTCTCCATCCAGATGCCTCTAGACCAGATGCAATTTTAAATCCTGATATGCAGCCTGGGTATAGAACCAACTAAGTCAGAACCTCTGGGGGATGGAGGTCTAGGTATCAGTGTCTCTCAGAGTTCTTTCGGGAACTTGACAGAAATGTAAATTCTCAGCCTCCCTTTAGGCCTTCTGAACCAGAAACTCCGCAGGTTGGGCCCATCTCTCCATGTCTTCACAAGCCCCTCAGGAGACTTCAGGTGATGTGGATGCTGCTGGTCCCAGAAAACATTTGGAGTGAGTCAGCCTACACTGGAAGCCTAGCTCTTCTTGGAAATTTGTTCAATTTCTTTTGAAAGGGACTTTGAGGGCAGGGTCGAGAGGGAGGCTGACACTGTAATTGCTTGGAGTCTGGGGCCAGGGAGGCCAAATGCTTGAGCAGCTTCCTAAACAGACTTCTACTTAGTCCTGTTCTTTTTTGGCATTTTTCTTCCCCAACCCTCCAAATCTGCTGGCAGGCTTAACCTTTGTCCCCCCTGAGGTTCAGGAAAGATGAGGCACCATTCTCTGAAGCCTCTCTCGGACAATGTTCTAAGCTGTGAGTTTGACTCTCTTTTTCCTCAGTCTCGACCTGTCCTTTTGCTCAGCTTTTAAAGTCCTTTTTTTAAACAAATCTTCTGACAGCAGATGCCACCGTCCCCAGGCCACCCAGCCTGGAAGTCCACTCATCCTCTACCACTGACCACTATGTGCCTCTCTGATGCTTCCAGTGCCCCAAGACAATACCACTCTCCTGCTGTCGTCCTGGCTGGAGTAGTAGCTCATTGGTTGCTGACTCTCTGTGTACAGGTTCCAAGGTCAAAGTCAATTCCCTAACAACACTTGGAGAAAGGTACTTCTGCTTTCTTCATGTCGAAAGTGAATGGGGTTCCCGGGTAAGATGCAGAAAGGCCACACAGCTGGGCTCCACACCTCCCAACAGGCACCTGCTCTGTACCACATTTGTCCTCTTCCACCCACACACAGTGGCCCTGGGATGCACCATGACTTCCCACCTGAGTCAAGCAGAAATTGTAGCCTTGCAACAACCATCCCTTCTCCTTGTTTAAAAATGGAACTAAAAAAATAAACACACACACACATACATGTACAAATATATATGTATACTCCCACACATACATATGTATATGCACACATATATACCTATATGTATGTAAGTATTTTTTTTTTCAAAAATTAAAGATAATTGAAGTTCATTTTTTTTTTTTGAAACCTTCATGGTAGCCCTTGAGATAAGTCAAAATGACTTTAAGTTAGTTTTGTGGTGATCTTAATAACTGTTTAGGAATGCATAGTTGTCTTGGTTTCTCATGAAATGAAGCTAGATATCTCTGGGCCAAGTTAGAGGAAGATTGTTCTTCGCCTTATACCTGAGGCTCCTTACTAAGGGAGAGGTAGGAGGGAGGGAAGGAGAGCCTGCCGCTTCTTCTGGACAAGGAAATTCACTTCTAGAGAGAACTGAAGTAGCATTTCCATCTCCACACTTCACCCAGGAAGGAAGGAAAAAATTCACCTGCCTGTGGCTCCCCATGGTGTCTGTCTGAGGCTGGATTCACTGACATTTTCACAGCTAAGTCTAGGTAGAGTTGTACTTTTAAGCAGAATATTCAAAACTCCTGTGGTCACCATCAAATGTCACACAGAGACAGAAACATCCAGCACAGCTCCAACTCCCAAAGACCTGGCATGCCAGCTCCTCCAAAGTCAGCCCCTCCATCTACTCATCCTTGGGAGAGTGCTGTGAGCAAGTTAAGCCATTACCATAGACTAGGCATATTTTTCATATCTTTCTGCAGTATCAGAATTTATTGAATAAGATTAAATTCACAAGTTCATCAATTTCATCCGCTTGAATTCACCATGTATTCCTGGCTCACTTGATACCCTAACCATGACAAACACAAGTTCTTTTATTCTATTCCAATCTTAATTACTAACAAGTATAATACTCAGGTCACACATCATGCTTGACACAGTGATAAAGTGATTATAGAATGGCTAAAAAGGAGTGGAGGTGGCCACAGGGTTTTAAGAGCCTGTATCAAGAACAAAGGAGCAAATACAAATGTGGAGTCCCTGCGGATGGTCAGATAAAGGTCTTAAGGAACCAACTGGCAGGGTCAAAGTAAAGGTCCAGAAAGCAGGCTGTTTCAAAGTGTTAGCCTGAACTGTCCGCTTGAAGTGTCCACTTGAAGTGGACAGTGTGTCACCACAGGAAGGAGAAACCACAGTGAACTGAAGCCTGGGGACAGAGAGTCGAAAGTTCATTGCTGTATCAATTTTCCTGGGCAAGGCTTAAGATGAATGATCAGGTTACAGGTCAGCATATTGCCATATCCAACCTTGAATTAGGTGGGTACATCCGGTGATATTGATAAGCTCCTGTGTCTGGTGTTTCTATATGAGTTGAGATGTCTGTGTGCACCTGCTTTAATTTAATCCGTTAATTTTTATTAGCACAAAGACATGATCAATTTGTGCTTTATGGTTTTACTGGGCAGATGGTGGTTGTTTATTTCTACAAACAAGGTATAGAGTCATTCTACTTTGGCATTTAACAGCCAAAATGGAGTAACTGATGGCAAACCACTGCTTCATACAATGGAGTAACTCAGGGTCAGGCACCGTCTGAAAACTGCTATTCTGTATATCCTGGAGTAACTCAGAGAAGGGCAAAGGCTGCCATCCTTGGGGAACTATGAAGCCCCCAACTGTGAGACTGAGGCCACATAGCCCTGTGTGCTTCTTCTGCTCTTGGTGTCCTAATCCTCTTCATTGTTACCCTTCAGAAGAAAACCAATGCATCTCACACAAACCCTGTTGTGAAGCAAGAGTGCAGACAGTAAGGAGATCTTAGATGTAATTAAATGCACAGTGACTGCATTTAATCATAACCCACCCGGCTCACACGTACATATGCACACATACACCCCAGCTGCAAGGCAGTGGTGGGGGTACCATAGCTCTTCACATCTGACCAAGAGCATGTGAGACAGCCAGGCTTACAGGCCACCTGCTTCCCAGAAGCATCTAAATGGGCGTCACACACAGTCCCTTGCAGAATTCTCTGGAACCAAATGTGTCCTTCTGTGTTCCCAAAGGTGAGTGAGATAACTGTTCACTTTTTTTCTTTGTCTTTTTCTCTAGCACTATTCACTGAGAAAGACAGACAGACAGTGCTGAGGAAAGAAAAAGGAGCGTAGAATATTGGACATTTCACACAACTCAATAACCAGGGAGGCAAGAGCACTTAGAGAGCAGTTGGAGCCAAAGAGCCGCTCAGGGATGGGAACAGCAATGACTTAAATATTTTAAAGCAGACGCCCTGAGAGCGGCTGTGGAGGCAGCTCTTTGTTAATATTTAACACGAGCTGGGCAGTCGCTGGGAAAGCAACTGTTTACAGGAGATATGAACAAACATCCCCGATTGCTCAAAGCTGCAGGGGACAAACAGCTGCTCATGTTTCTACATCATAGCAGCTCCCGTCGGGGTGCACAGCACCACGAGGCCACAGGCTTGGGGCGGCCATGGCTGTCTCTGGGGTGCGGTGAAAACTGTAAACACATAGCCTGGGGTCAGCTGTCCTGCTCCAGACTTGTGGTTTGCAGGAAACCCAGCCCTGCAGCTGGGCCTGGGTGGTGCCTGCTAGCTGGCTGGCCTGCCCCTCACTCCAGCAGCTGCACACCGCAGCCCCTGGCTGGGCGGTCCTTCTGGCCCCATGCACTGTTCCAGGCAGTCACTCTGCAGGAAGCCAGGGGCAGGTGTCCACAAGCAGAGGGGCTTGTGAAGAATCAGAGACCTGCTTGAAAAGCTCCCAGCTCACATTAGGACCTTTGGGGACACCATGCCAGACTGTTTTCAGAGATGATAAGATAGCCTA
Organism: Callospermophilus lateralis; assembly: GCF_048772815.1. Taxonomy (NCBI): domain Eukaryota; kingdom Metazoa; phylum Chordata; class Mammalia; order Rodentia; family Sciuridae; genus Callospermophilus; species Callospermophilus lateralis. The sequence continues at coordinate 146,974,999 of NC_135307.1, forward strand.
TTTTTAGGGACTAAAGGATAGGAGTCTTTTTCATTACAAATTTCCACTCCTATAAGCCTGGCCATCTTCATCCAGCTGGGATAAAGCAGGCCAGGAGAGGGGGAAAATTCACCCGTGTCAAGCCTCACTCCTCTGCACCCACTTCCAACCATTCTTTCATCCCCGATGTGCTCCCTCATGGAACTAGGCACCACCCACTCTTAAACTTAGCTGAATGTGAAAACCCAGCTCAAGACCAAGGGCTGCTGCCGTCTCGAATTCTGACACTGCCTCCCAGGGGCCATGGTCAGGACCACATGTGACTCGAAGTGGTCACCTCCCTGCTGCGTTATCTAGGATGCTGATTGAAAAGTTGCTCAACCCTCCACCCACAACCCTGGGCTCCTGCCACGCCACTGCCAACTTGCCCAAACGGCATTTGACCTTGACCCATTGGCCACTCCAACTGTTTACACACCTGGCCATTTATTGTAAAGGATGAAATGCTGAACACAGAGTCCTGCTCCAAAGAATTCATGTAAGAATTAGGGGACTGCGTGTTAATCCTTGTTAAAAATAATTATTGGTTTATTAGAAGAAAACTTTGGGTAGATTCTCAATCCTGGGTATCACAACATAAATATGTTTTATGTTATTTTGATAGCTTAGATACAAGACCATCTTGAGTCTAAGGTATTTAAAAAATAGTCCCTAAACTTTGTGTGTTCATAGCGTAATTAAGAATAATAGAATATGGAGGAACACTTGAAAAGATTTTTAAAAGATCAGGCAACATTAAAGCAATCAGCAATGGTTCTCCTTTAGTAAAACAGGGAGCCTCAAGGGCTAGAAACATCCACGGCCCTTGAGTGGTCGCTTGGTTGTTATTGTGGAAACTTTTTATTTTCTGTGTGTTGCTATGGTCTGACTACAGTTTTTCCCCTCTGAAATTCCTGGAGTTCATTCTCTTGTGAGATTAAGAAGGTGGCTGGGGGCTGGGGTTGTGGCTCAGTGGTAGAGCACTTGCCTAGCATGCATGAGGCATTGGGTTCGATTCTCAGCACCACATACAAATAAATAAAATAAAGGTCTGTCAACAACTAAAAAATATTTTAAAAAAAGAAAAGAAGGTGGAAGCTGAACCCAATTACAGTGTTTAGAGGTGGGGTCTTCAGGTGGTGGCTGAAATGTCAGGCGGGAGCCCTGACAACTGAATACTGGTGGCTTTATAAGAAGAGCGAGACCAGAAAGTGGGCTCACTCCCTGCTCTTATCATGTAATGCCTTGTGCTTCCTCAGAACTCTGCCAGCAGGAAGATCACCTGACCAGCTGTAGGCCCCTGGCCTTACACAACCAGAACCATGAGCCAAATTAAACCTCTTTTCTTTATAACTTACCCAGTCTGTGGTATTGTATTATTACTAATAGAAAAGTGAATGATGAGCTTTATCAGCCTCAGAATGGCCTTCTAATGTTTGGGGCGTCAATTGTATGATGCGGGTCAAGACCCTGCTTCCCTAAGGGGACAGAAATAAGTCCTCTCTGATCCCTGGAGTGCAGCAGGGTTCAGAATCAGATGCCCCCAGCAAGCTTGAAGACCTGTGAGTTCATTCCCCCATTCCCAAGTGGCTGAGGCAGTAGGTCAGTACCTTGGGCACAGGGAGTGTTGGCATGCTCATGCTCGGTAGGGATAGCATCCTACCACAAAAAATGGTACTGTGGCCCTGGTCACCTAGCTAATCCTGACCATTTTCCCAAAGCAATTCTGCAATCATTTATCTATAGATCCTTGATATCCTTTTAATGCATTTCTAGTCTGATGATTAGCTAGATTGCTTTGCAAGCAGGAGCCCTGGTCAGCACCACCAGGGCCCTGTGCTGTGATCTGAGGACCATCTCCTTTCCCAACTGGGTTCTCCTTCAAAGCTGGGTGCACACTTGATCTGATGCTCCGTTTCCCTCATCTTTGCTCCTGCAACACACAGCCTGCTCTGGATTCTTCACATCGCCTCCCTCTTCACCATTTGAATGGATTCAGCTGTCCCCCAAATTTCACACATCAATCAAAATTCTGCTGCATGCTCCGAGTGGGTGGCACCAGGGTGTTGCCATGTTCCAGCTGTTGGCCACAGTGGGAGGGAAGGGGGACAGCCAGCCTGGCAGGAGCATAGCAAACTCTCATTTTTAGTCACAGAACACAGGGGCTTTTCTATCTTTCCCTTTCTCAAGGCCGCTCCCTGAAGCCAGGTTCTCCCAACCTGAGTGACATTCACAGGAGCACTCTGTCCCAGCCAAGGCTTGTGCAACAGAGACAGAGAGGAGGCAATGCAGAGAAGGCCAGATTGGCCCACAAGCTTGAGATCTTGCATTGGCTGAGATGATGTCCCCATTACCAGGCAGAAATGAGGTACAAAATGAAAAATCAAGATCAGTTACTGAAAAATAGGTCATTCTTAGGCTTCTGAGTTTTAGAGAAAGGTTGATCCCACTAGGTATGGGAAGAGCCGTTCACTGAGGTTCCCTGAATGGAAACACTGAGTCATCTCCCATGCCAAGAGAGGCCTCCCTCCTCATTCTCCCTGGGCTGAGCACCCACGGTGTGCAGAAGCCTGGCCATGGATACAGGAGGTAGGTAAGGCCAGGTGGCCAGCCAAGCTGGAATGAGCTTCCGGTGCACCTGGCATTTGGGGTCCAGTCTGCCAGGCCAGGCAGAGAAGGGGAAGCCCCGAGAGCCAGAGGGCCTTTGCAGGAGCTTCACTTTGGAAGGGCCAGTAGGTGTGCTGGGGTGTACTGCATCAGCCCCTCTGGCCCCTGTGAGGCTGCAGGATAGTGACACTCATAGCTATTGCTCAACTGACCCCATCGTCACCTGACCAACCAGCTCCTGCTCTGTGGTCAGGACTGTATGCCGTCGGTGGATTGAAGTGCAGGGTTACTGTCTATCTTGGCTGATTTATTTGTTAATTGCCTTTATTATGCCCTCCCCTCTCAATATTCTGTATGTTTAGTGTGTATGTGAATTTTTGTTTTTGAATTCTTTATTGAATAAAAATTTATATCTTACTTTATATTGTGATAAAATATACATAACATAAAGTGTACCATCTGATGGTGGAATGCGATGGACATCATTATCCAAAGTACATATATGAAGACACAAATTGTTGTGAATATACTTTATATTCAACCAGAGATATGGAAAATTGTGTTGTATATGTGTAATAAGAATTGTGATGCATTCCACTGTCATTTATTTTTTAAAACTCAATTAAAAAATAAAATAAAAGTGCAAAAAAATGTACTCTGAACCACTGTTAAGTATATATTTGAGGTGGGGTGAAGAACCTTTTTGTGCAACCATCACTACCATCCATTTCTAGAACTTTTCCATCTCCCTGAACTGAAACTCTATACCCATTAAAAGTGTTTAATTCTCCAGGCCCCCACTGCCCCAGCTCCTGGTAACCATCCTCCTACTTCCTCGCTGAGTTTGGTTAAACGTCTAGGAGCCTCACGGAAGTGGAATCAGATGGTATTTTCCCTTTTGTGACTGGCTTCCTTCACTCAGCATGACATCCTCAGGATTCATCCATGCTGTAGCCCACGTCAGAATTTCCTCCTTTTAAAGGCCAAATAATATTCCATTGTCTAGGTGGACCACAGTTTGCTTATCCATTCGTCCACTGAAACTCAGTGTGAATCATATTTTAATTTACGTATTGTTTCACTCTTGGCCTCTTTTGATTTCTGATGTTCACTGAGCACCATGACCTAGTGGTTAGTTACTTTTTCTTTGTGTACATCTAGAGCATTGCCTCTAACAGGGGCCTGGCCTCCCTCCACACCTGGGTCACTCCTCCCCTGGTGACAGACAGGTCCCCCCACCTCCAACATTCCTGTTGAAAGCATCTGGGTACATAAAATGTACCATCTGATGGTGGAATGTGATGGACATCATTATCCAAAGTACATGCATGAAGACACAAATCGGTGTGAATATACTTTATATACAACCGGAGATATGAAAAATTGTGCTGTCTATGTGTAGAAAAATTGTAATGCATTCCACTGTCATTTATGGAGTCATTTATGAGTGTGGGACCACTGTCATCTTTATTTCCATTTTCCACCCCTCTTATTTCCACTTCCACCCCTCTCATTTCTTTTTATGACTCCTTATTCATGCTTTCTATAATTAATACTTCTTCTTAGTTAGAAATATTTATTATAGTTACTTAAAATTCCAGATCCGCTATAAAATGCTACTTACTCCGTGGGGTGGCCGTCCAGCGTGCAGTCTTCATGGGAGAGATGACGGACCTCTTGAACTTCTATTTGTCTTAGTCCCGAGGTTCATGTTTTCCTGTTTGGAGACAGGTAATGGGGAAGGTGCTGAAGCCAGGCCATGATCTGGGGTCTATGTCCCTCTTAGAGGGGTTTATAAGGACAAAATAAGCCCTAAGACCAAAGGACTATTGCTGACCACACTGATTTGTCTCTCTGAGAGTATTCCCTATGCTTAGAATAAACGGCCCAGGGAGAGACAGATTTTTCAGGTTCTAACACACCAGCCCTGGAGAGTGAAGGGGACAGTGTCTGAGGAAGGCTGATTTGAAAGCAGCCAGCTCCCACTTGCTCGGATCAGACCTCCCCAACATAAGGCAGCCAGGCTGGGGCTGCTGGTCTCTGTTCCAGAGGGATTGGAATGGACAGGTACCCAGGGAGCGAAATGGGCTAGAGAGGAACAGGATGTTCAAGTTGTCCCCACCACTGCCCTTCCTCCATGCCCTCTGCCCTGGCAGCCACCCCCATAGCTCAACAACCCCATTCCCAACAGCCTTGGGTTTCCCTAGGACTTTCCAGTTTTGTGTACCCTCTTCTTCCAGAGCTCTCTGTACTATCTGGACCCAGAAGCTGGTTGCTTTCCTTGTCCCTCCATCAAGTCCCACTTGATCCCAAACTGTTTCTGTTGGGATGAACAAATGCATTCCCAGGGAGTCCTTCTTTAGCACACATCGAGGCCTCCCCAGAAACCAGACCTCTTCATTCCCACATGCTTGGTTCTTCACTCTCCTGAAAACACACCTCTCCATCAGTCACAGCTGACCTGGCTGAAGGGCGTGAAGAAATCGAATGCAAATCCACTTGGCCACACACCACCTTCACAGTCAACAGTGGAAAAGGGCATAACTGGAATGTTATTTAAAATTGAAACAAAGATGTGAAAAATTATTAAAAAATTATTTTATAAAAAGTCCATTTTGTCTTATATTTTTTAAAAAACTATCTGATATCCAATGTTGATCTAATTCTTAGAAAAATGAAAGGCTCTGTTGTTTTAGTTTGGGACATAATTTTATATGCTTGTACAATATCACTAACACTTTAATACCCTTACTATGCACATGGCACTATAAATGTGTATATGTATTCATTTAATGCTCACAGCAATCATGAGACAGATACTATTCCTGTCCTCATTTCACAGATGAGAAAGCTGAGGCACAGAGAGGTAAAGTGCCTTGCCAGGCCACACAGCCTGTGTTGGAAGGGCCGCGGGTTCTGAACTGGGGCAGTTAGCCTCTGAGTTCTGAGCACCTGCTGTCCCTTACTTTTTGCTTGATTTCTGCATCCTGATTATGGAGAAGGCCTTGAAAAACCCCAAGGGCTCCATGGTTTTCTCAAGGGCCTCTCCAAATGTCGTGTCTTGGAAACTGTTGTCTTTGCAAGTGTTTATGAGGCCACCCACAATTTTTGTCAATTCTCTCCTCTTCAAACACTAACTGGCCTAAACCACAGACTTTCTTTTGAACGGTTTTCACGTGGTTCTAGGAGCTCTGCACTCTTTGCACTTGGTTTTCCAATGGGTTTGCCCTGAGCTGCTTCTGAGTGTGACATCCAATCATCCTCCAGCAACTGATCGACTCCTTAAAATTGATGGACAGGCAGGGTGAGGGCCCAGAGATTCTGAGCAAGACTGAGTTTACAGGTTGTTCACTTACTGACCGAGAGCCAGATCTCTCTCTGGCTCTCCTGTAGGCCCTGGAGACGCAACGGTGGACAATACAGGCACAACCCTGTTCGTTATGTTAATGCGGGGCAGACATACACGAGACCAATAAGGAAAATGCATCCCGCCCCCAGATATGTGATAGTAAGGAAGATGACGTTGGAAAAGAGGGTAGGAGGTGTTGCTGCTGCTGGTGTGTGTGTGTGTGTGGGGGGTATTGCAACTCAATTAGAGCCCTAGAGGGCCTCTCCAGGTTAGTGAAAGGAGCATGGAGCAAGGCCCTAAGTGGAGGGCAATGGGAGGAAAGATCCCAAAGGAGGAAGAACAGGCAGAGTACTGGGACATGTCACTGGGCTAACAGGACAAGAGCAGGGGTTTGCTCTGTCTCTGCATGGGATAAGGGGCTATGGGAGACACCAAACAGCGAAGGGATTCACTGGTCTCTGTGTGAAAGGGACACTCTTTCCATGTGTTGAGATCTGACTGCAGGGGCACACGTGGGCATGGGGAGGGAGGTGAAGCCGTTTGCAGTGATCCAGGCAGGGACAGTGGTGTCAGGCACCGGGGTGGTGATCCTGGTGAGGACAGGGTCCCCACAGAGGGAGTCTGCAGAGGCAGAGTGACGGTGCAATGGGCAGGATGTGAGTTGTCCCTCGAGGGTTCATGTGCTGGGGGCTGGGGCTGTGGCTCAGCGGTACAACACTCGCCTAGCACATGCGAGGCACTGGGTTCGATCCTCAGCACCACATAAAAATTAAATAACAGTATTGTGTGCATCTACTATAAAAATATTAAAAAGAAAAAAAAGAATTCATGTGTTGAAAGCTTGGTCCCCAGGGTGGTAATGTTGGGAGGTGGTGGACCTTTAAAGAGGTGGGGCCTAGTGTAAGGTGGTCAGGTCACTGGGGACACCACTCACAGAAGGACTCTGAATTAGTTCTTGAAAGATGAGACTGGTCCACTTTTTCCTCTGGCTTCCTGTTTAACAATGTGATCTCTCCCACTTACACTCTCACCACTGGGTGCCATCAGCCAAGAAGCCTTCACCAGAGCTGATCAGATGGGCTCTTGGACATCCAGGAGTATGATCTGAAGGAACCACTTTTCTTTGTAAAACACTTGGCCTCGGGTATTTAGGGACAGAAAATGGACAATTGCACATGGTATGAAAGAAGGGAAACCAAGATGATTCACCTGTGGCTCACGTGAAAACTGCCACCCCCTGGGATAAGTAGACTGAGAAGGAACAGGGGCTGAGGAAAATCAGTTCTGAACACTCTGAGCTGCCTGATTTTCACACTTAGCCTGAAATTCTGAGTGGCCTGGTACAGATAAAAGGAGAGGCAGGTGGGAGACATGACTTTGGGAGTCATTAGCTACAGAATGCATTTCACGCCAAGAGGCTCTGGGGACTCGCCAAGGGAGAAGATGCTCCACGGAAAAGAGAAGAGGGTCCAACTGAGCCATGGGCCTCCTCCCATGGGGGAGAGAAGGAAGGAGTGACCACCTAGGCCAACACCACACAGAGGCCAGGAGGAGGACGGGTATTGACTGCCAGGTTTAGCAGCATGGGGGGCAGTGCTGACTTTGCTGAGCTGTAACCCCAGCCCTGTAAGTCCCACTTCTTAAAGGTCCCACCACCCCACACATTGCTGCCCTAAGGACCAAGCTTCCAACACATGAATTCTTGGGGGGCACACCAATATCATATCCAACCATAGAACACCCTGGAGCCTACTCAGCTTGCTCGGTTGATGGTGCATGTTGTGACTACCGTGTTTTCTTTCCAACAGCAGGTGTCCTGAGTGGACATGAGACAAGCCATGGTAGATGGAAATCACTGGAGAAGGCATCCCAGGGCACACTGTCTCCCCTGGCATCCTCCCTCCCAGGGGGAAGAGACATCACAGAGACATGAGAGCAATTTGGGGACAGAACTAGGGAAGGTGGCAGGGTGGGAGATGAGGTCTCAGTTGGACAGATGGGTTGTCATGCATTGACTCTGGGACCTTGGCCAGTGCTTTGGCTCTCTGGTCCCCAGGTCCTGTCTCTCTGCCTTCCTCCCAGGGCAGGAGCAGGGAGTTCTGTGAGCCCAGGTATGTGGCATGACTCAGTCCACCTCCCTCAGCTTAGGGAGGTTGAATGACTTCCCCAGCACTCACTTCTCATTCTGCTCTGTCCCCTCCTGCATGCTACTCGCCCACCATGGAATCCTCTTAGAGCCATCCTACAACTGAGCCGAGGCAGAACCTGGGGTTCTCACAGAAGATCTCTGCTGTGCTGAGCCGTGGATGGAGCAGATGTTGTACCCCTACTGAGACGTCCCCTGCAGGAGGCAACTCTTCAGTGTCTGGCAGGGGACTGGGAGGCACTACTGCCCAACACAACAGGGTCCTGTCACAGTGGTGCTGTGGCACTTCACCACACCAGGAGTGCCCCCAAAGTGTGGCTCTGTGGGCAGGTAGGCCAGGCCCACCTGGCAAGCTGGCCGCTCCCCTCTCAAAGGCTTTCTACTCCAGTATTGTTCCTAGCTCCCGAAGGTAGCGGGGAAGGATCATCATTCTACAAAGGCACTGCCTGCTGGTATCCTTTCTGCAAATCTGCAAGGGCTGAGATCACGTCTGCAGGCTTGCTCTCTCACCTGCCTGCCGGGGCCTCCAGGAGCACCCTGGGCCGTGAGGGGAGCATTCTCATCCCACTCGTTGGCTTGGCTTCCCTTTCATGCCGGCCCCACCTGTGTCCCCGAGCCTGCCCCCTTTACATTGTCCTCTCCATTCCCACCTGCCAGAGAGCTGGGAGATGACGAGGGGGTTCTGGGAGGAGGCCCTTCCATGCCATTTCATGGGGGAGGGGAATTTCCCCATTTTTCTTACTTTCCATGTAGTGTGTTCTCTCCAATTACACGATGTTTTCTCTAATCTTGGCTTTGGCTTTAGTGGATAGCTTCCGTTCCTATTTAAACTTAAAAAAAAAGGAACTCCGACTCAACATACAAATGAGGAATGCAGCTAAAAATGGGAGAAGTTTTTTTTTTTTTTTTAAAGTCAGTACAAATATTTTTGGAATTTAATTTTCCTTAAGAAAAAAAAAAAACGACTTGCAGACAGAATGTCTACATCCTGTGTTTGAACACCAGTGGCCTCTGGTGTCTTTATTTGTAAACCCAACATGGTGATATATGACTCCACAAGCCTTCCCTTCCCTCTCAGCAAAATTAGAACAATGGCACCTCTCTTCCTCCTGCTGCCCGCCCCCTCTCTTTCTCCCTCTCTTCTGCGAGTCTCTCTCCTTTCCTCCCTTTCATCTTCTTGCATAATCGTGGGCAAACAGGGCCACACCCTATAGGAAATACTTAGAGCTATCGGAAGAGGAGAGTCTATAAAACAAACCACTGCCACTTAATGAGGAGGTTCGTCTCTATATGCCCATTCTGCTAGTGAGGCAGACAGGTGGGAAGCTGTCCTCCAGGAAAGAACAGAGACAAAGGTGAGCTGTACAAAAAAAAAAAAAAAAAGAAAAGCAGACCTATAATACAACTGGCACCAGTCAGCTTCTGGGACAGTGTGCTCATACTTGATAGATGTAAAAATAGTGACAGAGAAATAACCTCCCCTTTCCAAGTCGTTCAGGCCAACCTCAGGGTGTTCAACCTGAAGGCCAACGGCGCCATCTTTGTTCCTAACCAGTTCTGTTTGCCCGAGTTGCTTGACCCCTGATTGTCTCCAAGAAGTCCGGGACTGGGGGTGAAGGCACCAGCTGCTTTCACAAGGTCGGTCAGTGGTAATGGTACACTTGGTCAGGGCCTCTGCCCAGGATCATTCAATTTTCCTTAGTGGAAATTGTAAAACTGCTAAAGTTCCAACCACAGGTTATTGGTTAAATAAAGTATCATACGTCCATAAATTTGTGAACCACGCAGCTGTTCAAAATGAAGACTGGCATGGGAGACCACTCATACCTTTGGAGAAAACAGACTAAAAAGCTTCTCTTGGGTGACAGAAGTCAGGGTGGTGGATACCTGTGGGGACATGTGGGCATTGACTAGCCGGGGGGGGGGGGCAGGGAATCCCCAGCTGCTGGAAATGTTGGCTGTCTTGACTGGGCAGGGGTACACAGGAGTCTACATCATGGAGTTGTGGCCTTGAGATGAGAACATCACACTGTGAATATTATGCCTCGATAAAAAAATGCAGCACACTAAAGTAGTCTACAAAGATGTAAGGATAGAATGAAAATATGTATATTTTAAAATTTAACGTGACAGGTTAAAATTTTCCCTAAATGGCTATAATAATATTTCTTGTTCCAAAGGTTCTTCCAGCACCTTGCCACTCACTTCCCATCAGGAGGTGAACTCTCTCTTTCTTCTCCTGGAACCTGGCAGGCCTTTGTGTTTTTTTCCATTAACAGTAGGTGGTACCACGATGCCTGGAACTCCTGGGTCTCTCAGGAAAGCTGTTTTCTCAGGGTGCTCTCTATCTCCCCTGACACTTGCCAGCAGGACCCAGGCGCCCTGACCACTGGAGAGGCCGACAGCAGCGGACACCCAGCACCAACTACTGAACACGCAGGCAAATGAGCCTTCAGAGGATTTTGAGCCTTCGAGTGTTTCAGTTGAGGCCCCAAACATCATGTGGCAGAGGTGAGCCATCCCCATGGCACCCTGTCTAAAGTCCTATTACAGGCCCATAGGGTAACAAAGGGTTATTGTATATTACTCAGGGTTTTTTTTTTTGGGGGGGGAGGGGGTTGTTGGTTGGTTGTTTTGGGTACTGGAATTGAATTCAGGGGTGCTTAACCACTGAGCCATATCCTCAGCTCTTTTTATGTTTGATTTTGAGACAGGGTCTCACTGAGTTGCTCAGAACCTCATAAGTTGCTGTGCCTGGCTTTGAACTCGCGATTCTCCTGCCTCAGCCTCCCAAGCCGCTGGGATTATAGGTGTGCACCACCCCACCTGGCTATTACTCAGTTTTGGGTACAACTTGTTTAGCAGCAATTGTAACTGGAAGTGAGGGTGTGTGTGGGTAAATGGAAGAAATTTCTGGGTATCTGAAAACAGGGATTGGTGCTGGTATTTGTTTTCCCGTCATTTCAATGTTTCTTCAAGATGCTGGTTTTATTCATGTTATAAAACTAAAATTAAAAAAGATATGAATTTCTCAAATGGAAACCCAATGGAAGTACATATCCAAGCATAGTGTGCTAGGCCAGCCTGTGCCCTGCTGCCCTCTGGGCACTGGGCAAGTCCAGGAGAGACCTGAGCAGGAGAGTGGATTCCAGTGGAGGGGCTGCTGCTTCTAGCTCAAATGGCTTCTGCATCTGTGTTTGTGGAGGGTGGTCAGCCTTTGTGGAGGGACTGTGGGGACATGTGTGTGCAGAAGTGGGAGGGAGCTCTTGCTGAGCCAGTGATGTAGTCCTGGCTAAACTTTTCCTCTTCAACCACCTTCTAGAAATCAAGCTCAATAAGGGGCCTGGCCTCATAGGCAGCCTCTAAGAACAGTATTAAAATATCCATGTAAACTCTTATAGTTGGAGTTTTAGGAATGCGAATTTTCAGGTGACCAGACAAGCAGACTTGATCACAACACAACGTGTGCAGCACATGCCGGGCTGTGGAGTAGGGGCAGTCCTGCCAGGGCCTACCCCACAGGATCTGGAGCAGCCGTGGGATGCAGAGACCCTCACTGATGCCCTCCTACATGGGGTGGTGTTTGGTATGCACCCTCTCTCATCCCTGTCCTTACCTCCCACTCACAAATTCCTAAGAGCATCTCACCACCTTCAAGGCTCAAAATAGCTGCTCACTCAAACTTTGTAACCGAGCTAGACCTCTTTGTTCAGGACTCAGAACTTGAGTAGAAATAGAGGAAGTAATGTCTCTTTTCTTCCCATTCTCCTTTACCCTTCATTATTTACCATGCCCTGAGTTTCCAAGTGAAGGTGGCTTCCACTCTTGACCTCGGCATTTGCTATGACACGTGAATCCCGAGAGGATCATTGTACCTTGTTTTTAGTATTTATTCCAGACTCATAAGGTAGATTACAGGGAGGGCCACTAGGGCATTGGGAAAGTCAGTATGTCCACCTCTGGGCATGGGCACTTAGAGACAGATGTCAAGTGCTGCTCACAAGAACACCTCCCACATGGAGGTGGAGGAAGAGGACCAACATTCTCGGTTTTCCAACAAGGGGGCCAATAGCTGCTACAGGAGACTGTTGGTAACTGGCCCTGCAGGGGATGGGGATCTTGCTTAGGGAAGGGCAGCATCACAATTTGTTTTCAGGGCTGGATTAGGGATAGGAGCACAAGGAGCAGAGGTCCTGCGGAGGAATAGGGGAACTGGAGTTCACTTGAATTCCAGGCCAGCACAGGGCTGGAGAGTCAGATTCCAGCAGCCCCAGGTCTTGTCAGGTGCTACTCCAGGGCCAGAAATTAGAGAACTGTAGTGGACCTAAGATGGGTTAAGTTTCCCAGGAGAACGCAGAGGGGAGGAGGACTCCAGGGAGGGTTGGAAGAGTCAGCAATGACTTAGAACTGGAATCCCAGCGCCCTGTTCCTATTCTCCTCATGTCTCTGGACACCACAAAAGTTCAGCGCCAGGAGGCAATGGACCTCCCAGGTAGCCTGAGGTCTCTCTGCACACACTGGAAGAGAACTCAGGAATCCAGGTCATTTTTCTGGCACACAGTCTGGTAGATGGGCCATCTCTCCTTCACAGAGAGACCATCAGGACCCGGTGAGGTTCCAAGGCTGAGGAGCAGAGCTTGGGGATCTGCAAGAAAAGATCACCTAGATGTTACTAGGCCCCTTCTTAGGGGAAGACACAAGGAGGTATTTAAAGGATAGTACAGTCACCTGGGGTCATTTTGGGGGTCTCTCCTCCCTGTCGGATGCAACTCCGGAGTCTGGGGAGGCAGGCCAGATTTTGTGATCCTTCCTCCACCTGATCCAGCACGGGCAACCCTAGAGAGGGCAAGGCCTAAGAACTTCTCCCTGACTGGGCTTCCCTGGGCCCACTGTGCTCTCAGGGCTGCTCTCTAGGAAGATGCTCATATCCCATCCTGTCTTCCCCGTTTTCTGAGAGCACCTGGTGTCCCCTTTGATTGAAATCACTTTTTCAGGGGGGTAGAGAGGCCCCCAGGAGGCAGGGCACAGCACACAGAAGGCAATTTTCCTGCAAATAGGCCAGTGCTCCAAGGCTCACCATCTTCCCCAAGTCCTGTCCATTGTCGCCCGTTTCACTTTATCCATTTATTGAACCCTTCCTTCTCTGTCTTCTCACTTTGTCAGGGTGTCTTTCTCAGAGAGGCCCTGCTTGGCCACTCAGGTCAAAGCCGCCTCACCACCTCCCTGTTGTTTTGCCTCCCGTTCCTGCCTATGTGGCGATCCATTGTCCATCTCCCCTCCAGGATGTCAGTGTGGTGAGAGAGGGGACCTGCTGACAAGGCTGCTGCTTCTGGCCCCTGCTTAGTGTCTTCTGCCTGGCAGGACTCACACTGTCCTTGCTTAGGGGTCAGTGGTCCAGTAAGTGACCCAGCTCTGGGGAAGGTGCTGGTGATGCAGAGATGAACAAAACACAGCCACAGATGTCCTACAGGGTGAGGCATAAGGCACAGATAGCTTGGTTACATCTACGGACAGCAAAACCAGTGCATAAGAGGTCTCTAACTTGGGTTCTCAGCTCTGGGCAGGGAGTCAGCGAACCACACACAGACTCTGGATAGGGTTTGGATGGGCAGGAAAGAGGAAGGAGCAGCTACTCCAGGTCGGTGTGTGTGTGTGTGTGTGGAGGGGGTAGAAATGGCACTTGCTGGGACCAGTGCAGGGTCTACTAGGGCCACTGTCACCTTCTGTCTGATCTGGGCCTCCACCCCAGTACCATTGCACTCCGCACACCCTCAGCCCCCTTGACAATCGGTTCTCCTCCTGGTACCCTTCCTGTCTCTCTGGGATCCTGCACTTCTGCTGCACACATATGGGGTCTTTGCCTTAGCCCCAGGACTATGCTCTGTCAACAACCATGGAGACCCCTTGCAACCCACACTCCCTGGATAGAGAGGAGAGCTCAGTGCTGCAGATGTTAACCCCTGGGTCCTGACCATGCTTGCTGCCCTTTCCTCTGCCTGAGGGCTAAGGGCCTCCTCTGACCCACACCAACCCCACTGACCCCCACCGTCCCCGATACTCCTCTTCCCCCCTCTTCCTCTGCCCTTCTCAGCTCCTAAAACCAGCATCCTGGGGTGGGGAGCCAGCCATCAGAGGGAGTGAGGTCTAGGAGGGGAGGTCTAGGAGGGTAGGCTGCGGGAGGGGAGACTTTGGCCTTCACCTGACCTTGCCAAGCACTGCCCATTGTCCTTCTGGAGAGGCAGTCATTCCTCTAAGTGTGGCCTCCTCTCTAGTCAGTACCCGTCCAGGGAATAGCCACGTCTGGGGTGCATTCAAGCATTCCCCTTCAGAGGAGACAGTTCTGAACTTCCCATGTGTCAGCTCTTCCTCCAACCCTGGCCTCATGATGCAGCCTCACATACAGCTGTGGGAGCCGGGTCCTCACCCTGCATTGGAGGCCTCACCTGAGCCAGGAGCCAGAGCTGAGGGGCCAAATATCTATAACATCATCCAAAGTGAGTTCTAGAAGGACTCTGCCCACAGGAGAGAAGGGTTTGGAGGACAGTCCCGCCCCGGCTGAATGGGGAGAAGAAGTTAGGAAGGATGGGAAGGGCGGGTGTCCAGGAGAGGTGGGCCCCAGGGGAGCATTCCTGGGAACCCGCCTGGCAGGAAGGACGGGTCTTCTCACCTGGGTCCTCCACTGGGTCAGTCCTGAACTCTCATCCTTTCTCCTTCCACCTCCCGTGTTCTCCTGCCTTGGAGACATTCATGAAACCAAGTGTTTTGTTCCTTATTCTTAGGAAGTACCTGACTAGCAACAGCTAATGTTTATGCAGCACGTAGGGCTGAGCCTTTTCCTGATGCTGACTTACTCCTCACAGTGAGGTCACTGTGTCGCAGCCCTTTCTCAGGTGGGGAGGGAAGGAACTCAGCAGATAAGGGGGCGAGGCTGGTTTCGCAGCCCCTGCTCCAAAGCAAGACTTCATGCTGCCTGGAACCCAGGACTCCAGTGTCCTTATTTTACTAAACAATAAAAAGATCTTAAGGTGATGACAATCAGCCTTCCTATGTGCCTGGGGTCCCAGGTGGATGCTCCTCCTGGAGGACCTTAACAGCTGGGCCCATGGTATTCCCAAGACTCAGTTTGTGTTCGTGTCCCTGGACTGATGGAAACAGTTGGCTTCACTTTAGAGAGACTTTCCGCAGCAGTTCCCGCATCCAGAAGGATTTAATACTTCATTGGCACTGCCCGGAGCTCCAGCACACCCTCTCCATGAAGTAGGGTTCTCCAGATTTCCTTCCCATGCCACCTCCCCCAGCCCTATCTGTGCTTCTAAGGAGAATGGGTGACACACAGCCCTGGCTTCCTGGCAAGGTAATGGAAGAATGCCATTTCATAACAAAGCTACTGTGGGTCTGATGTCCTCAGCCCACTCCCTCCTTGGACCCATCACTTGACTTCAGCCTGTGGCTCCTGGGACTCTGGCTGCTCCACACATCCACTGTCCCCAGTGTCACGGATCCCCCTGCCCACTGAGATGGTCCGAACAGCCAGTTCCAGGCAACCGTATGTGTAGGTGGAAAGGAGTGTGAGGAGAAAGCCAGTCTCCAAACAACAATATGGAAAAAATGTTACAGAGACGAGCGCTAACGTGGGATTGCTGCAAGCCTTGTTCATTAAAATAAAAAGTGAGGAAAATTGGCATGGAAGTAAGGAAAATTACAGGGTATTTCCTGCAAGGAATATATGGGACATCCTTGGAAATTTCTTGAGGCATAATAAGTTTACTGTTCCTCTTTTTTTTTTTTATAATAGTCTTGCTGTGGCTCACCTGTCCCTCTGCCCCCCCCCAAAAGCACAGTTATTTATGGGTGTAAAATATTCCCTGTTTCGAACAACTTAAGAGAACAAACACGGCTGTGAGAGGCTCCCCCTAGCAGTGAAGAATTTGGCACACAGTCAGGATCTGAGGTTTGGGTATTTGCTTGCAGCCATTAATTGCTGTATAAAGCCTTTGAAAAAAGCCCTGTATCTGGGAGTCTCAGCTATAAAAGACCATTTAGAACCAGTGGGAAGCTGGTCTTTAAGTTGTTGTCGACAGAGACTCCAGTCTCCAAGCAGGAACTCCCAATTACACATTTACTGGGTAAAGGTATAGGGGCTACCTGAGGGGTAATTAAATATGAAAATCCCTCTTTGAACCTACCATTGTGGGATGCCCAAATCTGGCCCCAGAAATGCCGCCTTTGTGACCACAAAGGAGCCCAAAGAGCATTGCTGTGGGATTGAGGAGAACAGAAAGGTTTCTTTCTCTCCCTTCTCAATTAAGGATGCTTTGACCTTCTCTCTTATTTTGAAAATTACTAATTGAGTGCCCAAGTACAGCGGCTTTGGCACATGCCAAGAGAATTATTTAGAATGCAAACACCTAAAAGAAGTCCAGACACAAACGCATTCTGCTGCAGAAGATGCTGCCAATATGCCCTTTGCCTGAGATGGACAGGGGATGGGGTTTCTGAGATAATGTGTCCCAGCCGGGTTGCCTGGTACAGGATACAATAAGGGTCAAAACAATCTTCTTGCAAAAGCAACACTCTCCTTTACCCACTGTGATGATGGTCTCTGAAATGGAAAGAAGCACAGAAATAGGAATGTCTGCTTGCCCTGCTTTTCAAAATCCTGTTCTCAGGATTTTGAGCATTGACCTTAGTTTGTTCCTTTACTATTGCATTTCTTACCGAGCCATTGACCCTAGAGAATTTGGAATGCCCCTTGTGTCAGGACCCAGCCTTTGTGGTCATCCCCTGACCACAGGCTTAAATACTGATGTCACTCCCATCAATAGGGGAACTGATGTTTGAGTCCTTAATAAGGAGTGACCACCAATGAACTAGTTCACCAGGTGAACCAGCAACAGAGATTGCTGTCCACATGCTCATCGATAGTTTTCTTTTCCCCAATCAAGAACATGAAGTGAGAACCTACAGAATGGGAGAAAATCTTTGCCACCTGCACCTCAGGTAGAGCATTAATCTCCAGGATATATAAAGAAATTAAAAAACTAAACACCAAAGAGAAAAAACCAAATAATCAATCAATAAAGAGGAAGAAACTGAATAGATCTGTCACTGAAGAAGAAATATAAATGGTCAACAAAGATTTAAAAAACTGTTCATCATCTCTAGCAATTAGAGAAATACAAATTTCATCTCACTCCAGCCAAAATGGCAGTTATCAAGAATACAAGGAACAATAATGTTGGTGAGGATGTAGGGAAAAGGCACACTCATACATTGCTGGTGGGACTGCAAATTGGTGCAATCACTCTAGAAAGCAGTATGGAAATTCCTCAGAAGACTTAGACTGGAACCACCATTTGATCTTGTTATCCCACTTTCTCATATATACCCAAAGGAATTAAAATCAGCATATAGTGACATGGCCACACCAATGTTTATAGCAGCTCAATTCACAAGAGCTAAGCTAAGGAACCAACCTAAGTGCCCTTCAACAGATGACTGGTTAAAGAAAATGTGGTATATATACAATGAATATTACTCAGCCATAAAGAAGAATGAAATTATGGCATCTGCCAGCAAATGGATGGAATTGAAGACTATCATTGAAATAAGCCAATTCCAAAACACCAAAGCCTGAATGTTTTCTCTGATATGTGGATGCTAGCACACAATAAAGGCTGGGGGAAAGAAAAATAGAAATTTATTGGAATAGACAAAGGGGAATGAAGATTAGGAGGGGCAATGGGAATAAGAAAGACAATAGAATGAATTGGACATAACTTTCCTATGTCATATCTGAATACATGACCAGTGAAACTCCACATCGTGTACAACCACAAGAATGGGATCCTAATTAGAATAAGTTATAACCCATGTATAATATATCAAAATGCACTCTATAGTCATGTATATCTAAAAAGGACAAATAAAAAATAAATATTAAGACAATAGATTGTTTTCCAATTTCCATCCATCAGATCTTTGAGACAATGTTTAATCCATATGGCCCGAGTGGACATTTGTAATGAAAACATTCTGTTGAGTACATACAAGTGGCCAAGAAGCATATTAAATAAGGCCCCACCTCACTAGGGTCAAAGAAATATAAAAATCAAAGCTCCAGCCCATTCTATATCTAGCAAATGGCAAAGATAAATTATCTTTGGCATAGATGGTGATATTCAGTGTTGGCAAGATGTGGAGAAACAGGCTCTCCTGACCACAACTAAGAGCAAAGATTGCTCCCACCTTTCTGGAGGGCATTTTGGCACTGTTTTCAAAAGCTTTAAAAAAATATGCAAACCAATTTATATTTCCAGCAATGTTGAACTAGCTTTTTTCAAACCAACCAACCTTCTCAGCAAGAACTACTAGATAAGCTGGATAAAAATATATAAACCATCTACTTGAAGGCATTGGAGTTAGCCATGGGACAGTGAATATTCAAAAAATCAAGATCCTAGAAGGAAGAGAGGGACAGGAGGGCAAGCCTGAAATTTGGTATCTCCTCTTCTCTCAAAGAATTTGCCAGTTCACAAGTGTAACTGAAGGGTCAAGAACCTGAGTAGCAAGCAGAGTAAGAAGCTGAAAAGCAGGGCAGAACTATTACAGTCTCAAAAGACAGGAAGACAAAAGTTAGAGCAGAGAATATGCAAGGGAGGAGTCAAGGTAGAAGCCCCCTGCTTTGATTTTGGAGCCCCAAGTAGCTACTCAGGGTGGCCAACTGTCCAGGTTTATCAGAGAATGTCTGATTTTAGTACTGGAAGGTCCATGTTTTCAGAAAACCCTCAGTTTAATGAGAAATAGGACGGCTCTTCACCCTGGATACACAACAAGACTAATGTGCATGCTCAGTCTCAAATTATTTCTGTCCCTGATGAAGTGATCTTCCGCTTCCTTGGTGCATACCAGAAGCAAAGCAAATCTTCTCTGGAGAAAGATACCACCCAGAGACCCAAATATTCTCTATAACATTCATACACAATGTCTGACATTCAATCAGAAATAACCAGGTATGACAAATTACAAGGTTGAGCAAGGAAAAAAAATGAACAATAGAAATAAATAGAATCACTGGAGTTTCTGATACTATGTTACCAGGCTCTTAAAAGCTTCAAGGGGCTACAGCTATAGCCCAGTGGTAGAGCACTTGCCTAGCATGTGTGAGGCACTGATTTGATCCTCAGCATCACATAAAAATAAATAAATAAAATAAGATAGTTTGTCCATCTACAGTTAAAAATAAAAAAAAAACTTTAAAATAATTGAGATTATTAGGTACCAGAAATTAAAGGACAAGATGATCATTTTCAGTAGCATCCTAGAGGAAACAATGGAGCTTTCAAAACTTACAAGCATGATAACAAAAATTAAGGTAACAATTCAGTTTAACCATAGCTGAAGAAAATAAGTAATTGTAAAAGCTTGAAAAGCATCCAGACTGAATCATGAAAAGAAAAAAAATGTAAAATACAGAAAAGAATTTGAGGGAAAATATGTAATTAGATTTCCAGAATCTGTGGGAAGAAAAAATAGAGCAAAAAGTAATATTTTAAGAGACCATGCCTGAGAGTTGCCACCAAATGATGAAAGACAGAAAGTCACAGATTTAAGAACAGTACAAATGAAAACCACACCAGGAACATCACAATAACACTGATGAAATCCAAAAAAAAAAAAAAAAATCCAAAAGCAGGTGTGTGTGTGTGTGTGTGTTGTGGGGAGAAGTTGCAGGGAGTGGAACCACACACGCCATATTCTTTCAAAGGAAATAATGAAAGTCAGCGAACAATGGAACCATATGTTCAAAGCACTGAAAGTGAATTATTGCCAACCTAGAATTATAAGTCCAACAAGAATATTCTTCAAAAGTAAAGGTGATGGAAAGACGTTTTCAGACAAGTGAAAACTAAAATAACTCTTCACCAGAGCATCTGCAATAAAGAAACTCATGAGTTCTTAGGCAGAAATAAAATAATCCCAGATGAAGACACAGAGATTTGGGGAAGAATACAGAGCAATATAAAGAATAAATATGTGGGTACTTCTAAATCAAAAACATACAAAACAATTACAATAATATTTCAGAAACATTATTTATAATAATATTTCAGAAACATTATGTGACATTCCATTAGGATGAAATATCAATCCACCAGGAAGGCATAAAAATTCTAAATTAGCCTCAAAAATGTGAAGCAAAAATTGACAGAACTAAATTAAAAAATAAATAAAGGAGCCCACCATTATTCTGGAAGATGTTAACAGACCTTACTTAGTAACTGAAAAAACAAGTAGAGAAAAAAATTCAGCAAGAAGGTAGAGAATTAGAACAACACATTTAGCAAACTTGACTGATATTTGCATAACTCTATACCAACAAATTGCAGAATGTGCATTCTTTGTAATTGCACATGGAACATTGGCTGAATTTGAGCATATTTTGGGAGAGGGTGCAAATCTCAAACACATTTCTAGTGACTAAAATTATGCAGAGGGTATTCTCTCACCACAGTATTATGAAACCAGATATCAATAATTAGAAATCCACAAATGTTTTTAAAGTAGGTGATAATACTTCTAAATAATCCATGGGTCCAAGAGGAACTCAATGAGAAAAATTAGAAAATATTTTTAATTGAATGATAAAAATATATGACATATAAAATCCTGGGAGACACAACTAAAGCTATAAATAAATGACTATAATAAACAAGTTAAAAAAGGCTGATAGTTAATGAGCTAGAACAAATTCTGCATGGCAGGAAAGGAGAAGGGGGCATTAGTGTTTCATGGGTACAGAGTTTCAGTTTGGAGAGGTGAAGGGTCTGTGGACGGATGGTGGTGATGATTGTACAACAATGTGAATATACTTTTTTTAATTGGTTCTTTTTAGTTATATATGACAGCAGAATCCATTTTGATATAATTATACAAACATAGGACATATCTTATTCTAGTTAGAGTCCCATTCTTATGGATGTACGTGTGGTGGGATTCACTATGTTGTTTTCCTCTATGTGTAGGAAAACTATGTCAAATGTATTCCACTCTCTTTCCTTTGCTTGTCCCCCCTCCCTTCCCTCCATTTCTCATTATCCAATCTACTACACTTCTATTCTTCCCTTCACTCCCCCTCTTATTGTGAGTTAGCTTCTACCTCTCAGAGAAAACATTCAAATTTTGGTTTTATGGAATTGGCTTACTTCACTTAGCATGATAGTCTTCAGATCCATACCTTTTCTGGAAAATGTTATAATTTCATTCTTCTTTATGACTAATACTCCATTGTGCATATTTATGACATGTTCTGTATCCATTCATCTATTGAAGGGAACCTAGGTTGGTTCCGTACCTTAGCTGTTGTGAATTAAGCTTCTATAAACATTGATACGGCTACATCATTGTAGTATACTGATTTTAATTCCTTTGTATATATATGGAGGAGTGGGATAACTGGCTCCAAAGGTGTTTCCATTCCAAGTTTTTTGAGGAATTTCCATAATGCTTTCCAGAGTGGTTGTACCAATTTGCAGTCCCACCAGCAAGATATAATTGTACCTTTTTCCCACATCCTTGCCAGCATTTATTGTCACTTGTGTTCTTGATAATTGCCTTTCTGACTGGAGTGAGATGGAATCTCATTGTAGTTTTAATTTGCATTTCTCTTATTGCAAGAGATATTGAATAGTTTTTCATATCTTTGTTGACCATTCATATTTCTTCTGTGAAGTGTCTGTCCAGTTCCTCTGCCCATTGTGTGTGTGTGTATATATATATATGTGTGTGTGTGTGTGTGTGTGTGTTAAGTTTTTTTTTTAATAATTCTGGAGATTATTGCTCTATCGGAGGTGCAGGTGGCAAAGAATTTCTCCCATTCGGCAGACTCTCTCTTTCAGCTTCTGATTGTTAGGCAGAATTAATAAAAATCATTTTACAGATTTAATGCAATTCCCATCAAAATTACAATGACATTCTTCATGGAAATAGAAAAAGCAGTCATGAAATTCATCTGGAAAAAAGAAGAGGCCCAGAATAGCCAAAGCAATTTTTATTGGAAAGAGAAAACAACAATAACAACAAAAAAAAAAGAAAGAAAGAAAGACAAAGAAAAAGAAAGAAAGAAAGAAAAAGAAAAAGAAAAGAAGAAGCAGTAGACCTCACAATATCAGACATAAAATTATACTATAGAGCTGTAGTAACAAAAACAGCATGGTATTGGCACCAAAATAGGCAAGAAGACCAATAGAACGGAATGGTAGACACAGAGGCAAACCCACAAAAATACAGTTATCTCATACTAGACAAAAGTGCCAATAACATACATTGGAGAAGAGATAGCCTCTTCAACAAATGGTGTTTGGAAAACTGGAAATCCATATGCAGAAAGAAATTAAACCCCTATCTCTTGCCCTGCACAAAACTCAGCTCAAAGTACATCAAGGATGTAAGTATTAGACCAGAAACCCTGCACATACTAGAAGAAAACATAGGTCCAATACTCTAACATATCAGCGCAGGAACTGACTTCCTTAATAAGACCCCTAAAGCGCAAGAAGTAAAATCAATAATCAATAAATTGGATGACATCAAGCTAAAAACTTCTTCACAGCAATCCAATCAATGTGAACATGCTTAATGCTACTGAGCTACACACTTAAAAATAATTTCAATGGTAAGGTTTATTATGTGTATTTTACTATAATTTAAAATTTTTTAGTTAATGAGCTAAACATCATCTCCAGGAGTCATAACAAATAGTTAAACCCAGGAGAAGAAAAGGAAGGGGATAATAAATAGAATAGCAGAAAAAAAAATAACAAAATAGAAAACAAAATTGCAAATAGAGGTGATCAGTAAAAAGCTAAAGCTGTGTTTTTGAAATGAGTAATAAAATTGGTAGTAATAAAATTGGGAAGCAGATTCTGAGATGAAGATTTAAGTGCTGGACGTTGACTAGAGAGTGTTTTTGGGATCAACCTAAGGGAAGAAAAGAGGGAGAAGTTGAGCTGTAATTCAGTCTCAAAGGATACCCCGGCCAACCATCCGAAGAGGTTGGAAGCTGAAATGACTCTTGAGACTCTTCCAAGTTGGGGCCAGGGCAGACCTTCACAGCCCATGGTCCAATCATGCCTGTGGCCTCCCTAGAGAGGGTGCATGCCTTAGGAGAGGCGGCTCTCTTCAGGCAAGACACTCCTCATAGGAGGCCATCTGTCTGCAGAACCCTCAGCAGCTGGGTAAGGAGCACTATACTGATGAAGGGGATTCTGGACAGATCTCTGTATTGAGCAAGGGATGAAGAAAGAAGCCACAGATGACCAATGGGCAGTGCTGAGGTTTTCACAGACAAGTGA
The DNA here is from genome assembly GCF_048772815.1 of Callospermophilus lateralis. Classification (NCBI taxonomy): domain Eukaryota; kingdom Metazoa; phylum Chordata; class Mammalia; order Rodentia; family Sciuridae; genus Callospermophilus; species Callospermophilus lateralis. The sequence goes on from NC_135307.1 coordinate 146,998,472, forward strand.
AAGGAAAGCAAGAGGATTTTGTGGACACACGTATGCCAATCAATTTGAAAATGTAGATGACATTAGATGACATTGACAAATCCCCTCCAAAGCAACTTTTCAAAACTGACATCAGAAGAAAACAGAAAATATGAATAATTTTATATCTATTCAGTCCATAATTGAGAAACCTTTCCATAAAGAAAACTCCAGGCCCAGATGACTTCAGGGCATTCTCCCAAATATGTAAGGCCGAAATCACACCAAACTCATAGAATCCTTTCCAGAGAATAGAAAGCAAGGAAACACTGCCCACCTTACCACAAGGCAAGGGAAATGTTGGCACCCAGATGTGGGCAAGGTCATTACAAAAATGTGAGCTCATGAGTCAATCATTCTCATAAACGTAAGTATAAATATCTTAAAGTTCATGATATAGAAAAAAGGTATGCCAGGAATATAAAGTAGGCTTAATATTTAAAAATTAATACTAGTCAACATAATAGAATAAAGTTCTATCATTTCACAGAATGAAGAAAAACATTAGGTAAATTCAACACCTGTTCATAATGGAAACTCTACATAAGCTAGGGATAAAAGAGAATTCCTTCCTCAGATAACAAGTATCTACAAAAACAAAACAAAACAAAACAAAACAAAAAAACCAAATTCTATTGCAAACCTCGTACTCAACCATGAAATGGCAAAAGTATTTTCTTGAGATCAGGAAACACAAAGTAAACCAGAAAGAAAGGAAAGGGCTAGATCCGCTCCTAGCCCTGAGGCAGGTAGACTCTTCTGGACTTTGGGAGGTTCTTAAGAGTTTGCAGTTTGTGCCAAGTGGTGCCTGCGAGGTAGTATGGCCTCCCAGGGTGAGTGGGGGGCCATAAGGCAAATATTCTTAGTCTATTTTCTGTTGCTATAAGAGAGCAACTGAGATTGGGTAATTTATAAAGAAAAAAAAGAGCCTATAGTTCTGGAAGTCCAAGAGCATGGAACCTGCATCTACTAGGGTTAGGGTTAGGGCCTCATGGTGGAAAGCAGGAGAAAACCAAGGAAGGTGAACTCTCTCTATAACAACCCACTCTTAGGGACCTGATTCATTTTTGCAAGAACTAATTCAGCCTCGTGAGAGACATGAGTCACTCTCAACAACCAAATCACCTCTTAAAGGCCTCACCTCCCAACACCACTACGTTGATGGCCAAATTTCAACATGAGTTTTGGCAGGGACACACCACAGCAGCTCCGTGGCTGAGCCCAGCCCCAGGCAGTATTGTCACTAAGGTGTACCTACTGGGTCAGGCAGGCTGTGGTGAACCAACAACTAAAAAGCGTGTGTTGGGTGGCCACACAGGCCAACTCCACACGGGGCCTGGTGCATGCCCCGACCCGCTTGGACTGTCGTTTGACTTTGCGGGTTGAGGAAGCATCTAGAGTGATCTGTGCTTGTTCGCATATCCGTAGTACTTGCTGAAGGCAAAGAGACAAGGGAATGGTGTGCCTCTTGATTTTGTGCCACTGAGTTCTGCTGACAGGAGTAACTCCAAAATCCTATAGCTGTGGCCTAGACCCTCTGAAACCAGGAAAGGAGGAAGGTGAGCCCCTTTATCTCCTCAGGACAGCCTGAGAAGACCAGATTCAGTGCCTGGTGCATTCTTTCTGTCCTCAGTGCTGCTCCTGCTCCTGAAGGCTTGCTCTAGGTTGGCTTGGTGAGGATTAGCAGGCAGGGCTGCTGCTGCAGGGATCTTAAGCACAGCGCGTGGTGAGTGCCTGGCCACCCCAGCACAGCACAACCTCAGCAGAGATCTGAGCTGTAGTTTGAACAAACAGTGGCGGCTGTGGAGGATTGAGGGATTGGTGCTGTCTATAAAAGGGAATTTTTTAAGCCCTTCAGAGCACACCTTGTAAAACTGGGGAGTCCAAGAGTGTCCCCAAGCCTTAGTAATGTGCTTCCTGCAATCTAGCACCTGCCACTGTGTTTTGGCCTCCAGAGGGGTAACAGGATGGCCTTTCTCCCAGGGGTTCTGCCCACAGTTTAGAAAACTCATTGTCACAGGGACTCTGCACCCTTTCCTCTTGTTTTTGACCCAGGAACTTGCAACAGAAGCCCAGGAGCGGAAAGTGCTCATTCCCTCCTTTGTGCCCCTAAGTCCCCAGTACTGACCCTCCTGGCAGGATCCCAGTTCGGCCCTCCCCAGATTGCCCCATTTTGTAGCACTTTTGAGAAAAAAAAATTCCCCTAAATCTAGAGTACTGTGAGATTGTGGTAGAAAGTTAAAGTTAAAGAATCCCTTTTAATGCTCTTGCTATTATTCTTCCCAAGAATTTTCACATGTACATATTATACCTATACTTTGCATTTTTTTTTTAGAAAAAAAAACAAACTTGTTCTCCACATAGAGTTGTGTATTTTGCTTCTTTCACTTAATGTCATGAAACTTCCATGTTATTAAATATTCTTTGATCCTTTTGACCTCATGGTATTCTATATTCTGGATTATTTACAGTTGATCAAGTACTTCCCTACTGTTGGACACATAAATTGAAAATTATTCTGAAAATTCTTTCTCTATTGAGACTTGATTATTCTGGTATCTCTTGTAATATTTTCTAAAAATTCTTTTGTCAGGAACATTTTGTTTTGCTATTTTTGACACCATTGCAGTCCCAACCACTATGTATATTTTCTTACAAATATTGAGTGCCCATACGACACATAATATACGGTATTGATCTCAAAGAATGCCATCTTTTTTAATGACAATTTCGATTGTGTTAGTTTTCCATTGCTGTTGTACAAACTGCCACAGACAGTGGCTCAAAACAAGCACAAATTTATTAACTTACAGTTACAGTTTGAAAGTCTAGCATGGATCTTACTAGATTCAAATCGCGAGGTCTCAGCTGGCTGCCCTCCTTTCTGGCAGTCCCAGGAAGAATCTGCTTCCTTCTGTCTTCCAACTTCCAGAGACTGTCCATAGTCCTTGGCCCGTGGCCCCTTCCTCCATCCTCCCAGCCTCTGTGGCTCTGTCCACAGTCACATCCTCCTTCAGCCATGACTGGGAAAGGACTCATATGATTGCCTTGGGCTCCCCTGAAAAGTCCAGGAGAATCTCCCCCATTTCAAGCTCCCACTGTGATCAGACCTGTGCAGTCCCTTTTGTCCTGTGACAGGGCAAACGCACAGGCTCTGAGGATATGAAAATCATCCTGGTGGGGTCATTGTTCCACTCAACGCAAAGCACTCCACAGGGATCATCTCATTTAACCCAATCCCATATCCATGTGGCAGATACCCATCTTCCCCTCACTTGGGCAGATGAGGGGACCCAGGCTGAGGGCAGTCATTTAGAAGTCAGGGCTAACCTCTTGGAAAACACAAGTCAGCAAAAGCTATGAGCCTCCTTGCCTTATTTACTTACTGAAACACAACAATGAAAACTTAACATAGACCCAGAATGTTCTGGGGGAGTTGCTATTTACAAATGCTGAGCCGGCCAACTCTGTTTTTAGTCCTCAGTCTTGAAGTGCCAGTAAATCCTCAGATGAAACACTGAGGGGCTGGGCCAGGTGGGGGGGGGCTGGTCACTGAGGCAGGGGCTTGGGCTGCCATTTTGCCAAAGTTAGTACATTTTTCAGGGAGGAGACGTGGCTCCCTGTGGCCAGCAGGTCCCAAACAGTGCTGGGGAAAGCTGCTTCCTGTGCCCTTGGAGCCTCTTAAAACTTTTTTTTTTCATTAAAAATATACTATTAAAAAAGTATATTTAAAAAAAAAGCCCTGAGGGAATCACTCCATCTTGTTGGGAGGGAAAAGTGACATTCAGGTTCAGTGGAGTTTTCTCAGCAGACTCTTCTGAGGGCACGGAAGTTAAGCACATTACCCTGACCGTGCCCAACAGGAACTGCTACAGAGCCTCTGGAAAGAACTCTTATGCCCTTCCATGTTGGGTGGCCATCTAACTGGGGGACAAAGAAAATATGAAAGGGTCAACTCCCACAGCCTTCTGGTGCCTCTGGGGCAGGTGGACTTTTTCTTCCTTAGCGGAACTAAAGTGGAGTGACATTGGCATCCCTGAAGCAGAGTTGCCAGAACCAGGAGGAAGACACCAAGATGCCCAGTTAAATTTGACTTGGATTGCATTGCGGATAAGCAACGCATAATTTTTTAGTGCATGTTTCCAAAAATGCATGGTCCCACACTTACACAAAAAATGATTTGTTGTTTGTCTGACATTCAAATTTAACCAGGCACCCTGTATTTTACCTGGCAGCCCTCCTTAGGAGGGAAGAGGCAAGTTTCTAATTCAGGCACCTAATTTGGAGACTCTGAGCCTGTGGTTTACCCTCCCTGACTCAAAAGGAAATAGTTCCATGTCCTTAGCATCTTGTGAGGCTCTTTCACCTCTTCCCTCCTTGCTGCCAACCTAAACTCTTCAGGCCATAACTTAAATCTGGCATCCTCCTCCGGGAAGCGTCTCCTGATTGCACTTCACTCATTTTTCTCAAGACTGAGGGAGGCCTCTGGCGTCCCTAGGACTGTGCAGTATCCCCAGCTTACAGTCTGGTGGAAGAAGAAGAGCTGCAGACAGTTTCAAAGACTGTGGAAATGCTTCAGAGATGTAACAGGAGCTGGGGAGTGGGGATTAAATTGTACTTTATCTAAATATATACGTACACGTATTGAAACATTATATGGTACCCTACTAATAGGTACCATTTTCTTTTTATATATCAGTTAAACATAAATTTAATTTAAATAAACACACACACACACACACACACACACACACACACACAACATAAACCTGTCCATTTACACCTTTGACAGAGAATGGCCTCCTTCCTCTCAGGGAGTCAATAAATCTCTGTGTCCCAAAGATGGAAAGAAGTGGGAGGCAGGGAGAAGGGAGCCACTCCTTGGAATTCCTGCTATACCACCAAACGCCTCCAGGAGGCACCCTAACTTTAGCTGAGCACCTATTGGTAAGTATTTGGATGCACAGGAGTTCATCCAGTGCAGAGTGGGGTGGAGCAGTGTGACATCTTTCAGTCCAAGCAAGGGAGGGGACTTGAGGGTGTGGGAAGTTTGGAGAGAAGGGAGAAGACTTGAGGAAGGTGAAGGCCATAAACAGAAACACAAGATGTGGGGGCAGATGTAGGGGCATCTCCCTCTGCCGAGGGAGGTTCTAGACCACAGCTACCAAGACCTTGGGAGACAGAGGTCTATTTTTTTTCAACAAGCAAGTTTCCACAGTGTGAAGTCTTCCTCTCTCCAGGAGAGTAAAGACTGTTAGATAGCATGACTCCCCAGGAGGGAGGGAAAACGTGATGAAGGAGATTGCATTTCACTTCTGGGACATGCAGAAGGGAGAACAGGTCCCACAGATGACGAGATGAACGATGGGACTGGGACCAGGATATGGGGATCCCAGTGAAAAATTAGGTGACACCTGAGAAAAGTATCAAACATCTGACAGAATGGGGTACAAACCAATTCAAAGAACAGGGATACTCAGCTAACAGGCAGGCATCACAGAAGAATATACTGGATGCTTTAGCCATGAAAAGGAGGGCATGACTGTATGACCAAGGGTATCCGAGGTGGCTGATTCCAAGCAGGGTTCAGAAGAGCTGATGTAGGTTCAGGGGATGGAGGGAGCCCACAGGGTTCAGCGAGGCACGGGAGGTGATGGAGTTGGGGGCAGGAGGAAGGCGTGGTAGCCACCAAGCAGAGGGCTGAGTGGAAGGATCCTGTCAGCAGCACAGAAGAAACGTGTTAGTGCTTCTCCCAGGGCCTAACTTCCTCGGGTTTTCACACCCTAAGGAACAGAAAGTGAATACGTCTAACATCCTTACAGGTTCCATTTGGAATTTTTCTCCTAGCCGGGAGGTGTTTACCCTTGAAAGAGAAATTTAGTCTTATATTCCCGCCTGCTTGTGATCCAAGAATTTGTCAAACACTAGTTACCTGGCAAATGTGTTGTCTGACAAGTCCAGGTCTTAACTGAGAGGAAACAGCTGGAATATTGAGGACACACTTCCCCCAGTGCCAACAGGGAGTGTCCAAAAGCCAGAGAGGAGGAGGATGGGAGTGGCCAGCGTGGATGTTGGATTTTACATCAAGAGCTCCCCGTTAACACTTGAAACAGGAGTGTGTTTTTGAAGGGGATTGGTTCACCAGCTCCCATTAAAAGTGCTAGAGAATGCTGCTCACACCTGGAAAATGGTCATTCCGGGAAAGAACAAGACAGAAAATTCCGGCTCCACTGTGTCTGGCACACAGAAGTAGTTGGATGGCCATGTGTGACCTTGGCAGCCTCTTGATGGAAATCCATGGGCACTTTGATGGATGAATCATTCACTTTGAAGCCTCTCAGGTTCTCCAGACAGGTAAGTGCCCCTGCCAGTGTGTCCTTTTGGGAAAACCTTTGCTACAGCTTGAGGTGTGTGTCTTCAATTCATGCTCTCTGCCTCTTGCATTTAGGCTTTGAGTGATTGTCCCTTTGGGGAGCCCCAATTTTCCTTAGCCTTCTTTGTGGCTCTGTCAAAGTCTTTGGGTCATTTCTTGAAACTGCACCAGGGAAAGCACTGCCTTGGTAAGATGGCAAGGGTCCTGTCAGATTTTAAACAACGAAGTTGACTTTTGGTGGATTCTCTCTGCCCAGTTACCTTTCTTGAAGGAATGTTTGTCAGATGTCTTCAACTTGAAAAATATCACTTTTCCCTGAACATTGCAATGGTGTGAAAGTGCCAACTTCTCCAGGATTGTATTCTTACAACAACAAAGACAAATATCGTTAGAAGAGTATTTTCGGCTTGCATTTTGGGTCTTCTCTCATGGGTGCACCAGGGATGTTTCAAACACACATTCTTTAATCCCCACAGAGCCCTCCCTGCAAAATGGAAGGAAATGGTCAGGATTTACTTCAGGGGCACTGTGGTTGTTACTTTTCACTTCAACCCTCCCAGAAAATGGTAGTCTGGTCTAATTCAACCAACCAACCTATTTTGGGAAACTGCGTAACAATTGAGGACTGTGTCACAGGGGTTTCTGTGGATGCACCAACAAGTGGGATAAAGGAGGGTACACGATTGCCAGTCGTTGCTGAAATGTGTCCTGCAGTGTTAGAGTTCTGTGAGGCCCTAAATCCTGAGGACAATGGGAACAAAACACCTCCCACATTTTCAAAATAGCACCAAGCAGCTTAGCTACCAGAAGAAGCAACTAGCTTCTTCTCAGGTGCTAAGGAGTTTAAACTGGTTTTGCAACCCTTAACCCAGGACACCAGTCAACCAACGGTCAAGGACGCATGAGAAATTGAGAGGAATGGGGTCCAGTGGGGGATACGAGAGGAGCAGTGAGTCTCCGCCTTGCAGGAAGTGCTAAGAGTCGTTCCTTAACCAGGCGAGGTGGTACTAAGAGAACCCTGTTAGAGATCAAGGTGGCTTCTGGAGGGAGATGGGATGGTGTTTCCTGGTTACACTTTTGCCTGCCCTGTGCCTGGAGCTGACCCGTCCCTGGTGAAGAGTTTCTTGGGAGGTATATGATGACTGTTGGAAGTAATCAGAGAGCATGATGCCTGCTTTTCTCCTAAAACCTCTGAGGCTGGGAAACTGGCTGGAGCATCCAGGGCTGCAGGGTCAGGGCAGAGAGTAGAGGTGCGATGGCTCATGCTCTGTCACTGGGTGTGGTGGTGCAATACAAGCAGCCATGGAACCTGGTGGGCTGGAGTCATCTTGAAGGTGCCCTGTCCCTGTTGGGATGAAGGGACTTCTGCAGATGCTCTACTTGGTGCCGAGCATGAGGGAAGTTGTCAGTCAAGGTCCCGGCAGAAATTCACTCTGGATGGATAAAATTAGGAGATATTTTAAAGATTGAGATAAAATTTATATTAAATGGAATTCACCTTTTGAAGTGTCCCATTTAATGAGTTTTTGGACTTGGGGTGTAGCTCAGATAGAGCATTTGCTTAACATGTATGAAGCCCTGAATTAGATTCCCAATACTGCAAGAAAAAAAAAAAACAACTTCAGTTTAATAAGTTTTGCTAAATATTTATAGTCATATAACCACTAACATAAACCATATATAGAACATTTATATTACCTCTAAAATTTTCCTGTTCTTTTTCAACCAAATCTCTCCTACCTTCATTCCTGGCTACCATTGATGGGTTGCCTTATCTGGAATGGGATGTAAATGGAATCAGAGAGTGTGTGTCCTTTTGCATCTGGGTTCTTTCACTTAGCTTAACCTTTTTGAGATTCATCTACACTGTCTATTCCTATTTATTGCATGGTAATAGTCTATTAAATGGATGTACCATTTCTTGTTTATCTGTTCTCCTATTCAATTATTTCTATGGGGGCAATTATGAATAAAGCTTCCATCAATATTCACAAATAGGTCTTTGTATGTACATATGTTTTCATTTGTCCTGGGTAAATATCTAGAAGTAGAAACACCAGGTCACATATGTATATGTTTAGCTCTGTAAGAAACTGGTAAACTTTCTCCCATAGTGGTTGAAGTGCTCTGTGTTCTTGTCAGCAGCATAGAATTCTAGCTTCTCTAGTTCTCTCCAGTATTTAGCATTGTCTGTCTTTTGAATTTTAACGTTAATAGGCGCATAGCAATATCCCATGTTTTCATATGATTAGCATTTCCCTAATCACTGATGACATTGAGTACCTTCTCATGTGCACATTTGACACCCGCATATCAGTATCTAATCAAGTCTTCTATCAATTTCTCATTGCATTGTTGATCTTGTTGAATTACATAAGTTCTTTAAATAATTTGAGTGTTACCAGTCCTTTGTCAGATATGTACTTTGCAAGTATTTTCTCCCAGACTATGGCTTGTTCATCCATTTTTAGAAATTTTTTTGAAGAGCAAAAGTTTAAAATTTTCGATGACTTCTCATTTATTAATTTTTTTGCTTTTATACATTGTGCTTTGTGTTGTAACTAGTACGTCTTTGCCTAATGTAAGTTCACATAGATATTCCCACACATCTTCTCAGTGTATCATAAATTTAGCTCATACATTCAGGTCTATGTCAAGTCAATTCTAAAATAATGATGTGAGGTGAGAATAGAGGTTCATTTCCTATGGATAGCCAAAGTGCTACCCCACCACTCATGAACAAAGAGAGGTTGTTTCCTGACATATAAAATCCTTAAGTGTGCTGTTTGATGGATTTTTCACAAAGTAGACACACCTGTGTTATCAGCCCTAGGTCATTTCCAGGTTCCCAGAAACCTCATGTTCCATCCATTCCCTGCCCTCCCCACCCTACCCTCGATGCCCACACTCTGACTTCCAACAGTTAAGATTAGTTCTGCCTATTTTTAAGCTTTATATACATGGAAGCATGTATTCTTTCATTCAACATTTTTTTCTTTTTAAATTTGGTCTTTGTAGATACACATGATAGTAGAATGTATTCTGACATATCACACATACATGGAGTCTAACTTCCCATTCTTATGGTTGTACATGATGTAGAGTTTCACTGGTCATGTATTCATATAGGAACATAGGAAAGTTATGTCCAGTTCATTCTACTGTCTTTATTATTCCCTTCTCTTCCTTCCCTTTATTTCCCTTTGCTAATCCATTGTCTTCCAACATTTTATTGGCACGATTCCTACATGCCACTGCCTATCACGGGTCATGGATTCTCATGTTAATGGGCATGTGTATAGTATCCAGTTTGAGGCTATTTTGAATAGTGCTGCTACGGACATTCTAGAACATGCCATTTGAATATATATGCATGCATATCTGTTGGGAGTATTCCTGGAGGAGAATTGCTGGTCCAAGTTTTGTGTATATTTAGCTCTAGTAGACACATACATCAAATGCTTTTCCCAAAATGCCCACACCACTTCACACCCCCACTACTAGAGCAGGAGGCTTCTGGGCACTCCTCATCTTCACCATCACTTGGAACATTCTACCTCTTTTATTTCAGACATTCTAGTGAATGTGCAGCAGGATCTCATTGTCGGTTTTCATTTGCATTTCCCTGATGACTAACAAGGATGACCTCTTTTCTGTGTGTTTACGAAGCATATGAAAGAAGAGACACTTTGATATGTTCTTTTGTGAAGTGTCTATTCAAGTCTTTTGTTCATTTTTTATGTTGGGTTATCTGTCTTATATCCATTAATGGGTAGGAATTATGTATAATCTGCATACTAATCTTTTGTCATATTTAGACATTGCCAATCGCTGGCATTAAACCCTACTCTACATGTTGCCTTTTGAAAAATTGTTCTGATGTCAAGTACCCAGGGACTAGCAGTGCAGGGAACCATTCCCACTCCAAGGATAAAGAAGCGAGGGATAAGATGGTGTTGTGTGAGCTCAGTGAGGGCTGGCACTGGGGAAGTGGAACAGCTTGGCTGGTGCTGTGGTCATGAGGGGCCACGTGACTGCCAAGTGCAGCCCTGAAGCAGAGAGAGGTGGCAAAGAAGGCTTCTGATTGTTCCTTACCCCCTATTCCCACTGGGACCTCCATTGGCTGAGCTCAGAAGTACACCAGCAAGGAAACCCAAATGATGTAGTCCACAGGAGTCAGCCCCTGGGGACACAGAAGGGGAGAAAAGGGACCTGTGGATCAGGCAATAGAAAAAGCCAACAAAGAGGAAATGCAAGACATCATACAAAGAATGGATCTCTCATGTGTTCATCCTTTTTCTATAAGGAAACACCTGTGGTGGAGAATGCATAATGAAAGGAGGTTTATTTAGCTCACAGTTCTGGAGATTCAAGGACACAGTGCCAGAGTCGGCTTAGCTATAATGAGGGCCCTCCTGCCTGCCTCACATGGCATATGGTACTATAGCAGGAGTGCAAGCGGGAGTGAGAGATCACAGGGCTGGACAGGAAGCAAGAGAGAGAGACCATGAGGAGCTAGGCCTGCTCTTCTATATCCACTCTCTGTTTAGTTCTTGTGACCCAGGAGAACTGCCTTAATTTTCTCCAAGGACGATGTCCTCTATGACCTAATAACTTCCCGTTAAGCCTCATCTCTTAAGGTCCCAACACCTCCCAACATTGCCACACTGAGGACCAAGCCCCAACACACAATCCCTTGAGGGCACACTGAAACCACCCAAGTTAAGAAACTATACAGGGAGCATGTCCTTATGGGCCCAAGGAGAACACACAAAATTCTGTCATTAAGAGAGGCCGCGTTTGGATGGTCACCAGGAGAGATCTACAGCAACAGAACTGGTTGAGTTAAAATAGAAGATATTCTTTTTCCCTCTTGCTTCCTTTAAATTCTCACTCCTTCTGTCCCAATCTTGAAAGACCCCAAGGAGGAAGGGGAAGAGAAGAAACTAGAAACAGGTCAGTCTGTGACCCTTCCCACCACTCACTCAGCATAGGCCCATCCTGTGTTGGCTTGGATTTGAGAGTCAAATTTTGACTCAGACTGAACTGGACCCTTCAATACCTGAAAATTAGTCCTCCTTACAGAAATATATATGATATTATATATATATATATATATATATATATATATATATATATATATATATAATTTATATATGTGTGTAATTTAAAATGCCTGGGAAACAGATGAGTTAGCCAGCTGAGATGTCAAGGGACAAAGAAAGAAGATGTGAAAGAATTTACTTGAAGGTGACAATGGTGGGGGGCATTAGATTAAGCTATTTCCTGTTTGTTCCTCTCTGAGTTCAAATTCTTCAACAAATCAGTTTTAGATAGCAACTCAGATCCTTTTTTATTTTCCAACAGGCATGGGGCTACAGAATTTTCATGCACGGTCCTGTTAACCTTCCCAGACACTCTGTGGTTCACTGTCATTATTATCCCTGCTGATGAGATTAAGACATAACAAGTTCAGTAACTTACTTGTGTAAGACCACATCAATCTGGTTTTGAGTCCAGAAAATGTGATTCAAGAACCTAAATTAAACTCAAACTCTCTGTGTCTCATTCAGTGTGGGTGATGATAACAGGGAGTAGGCAAAGGAGGTTCATGTGGTCCCCTGTGAGAGGCTGCTTGGTGAGATTTGCTGCCCCTGGATCTCCAAGCCTGGGCTGGCTGTCACTGTTTTTGGAGCTGGTCATCTCATAGTGCACAGGACTTCCATTGCTCTGGCTTGACCATAGTGGTACGCATCCATGAATGGCTTTATCTTTTAGACTAGCATGATGAGTCACCTTGCTCTCCACTCATGTAGAGTGAGTTAAATAAGCCCATTTAAAAAAAATATTTAAAAAAATATTTCAATGGACCTTTATTTTATTTATTGATACATGGTGCTGAGAATCTAACTCAGTGCCTCACACATGCTAGGCAAGTGCTCTGCCACTGAGCCATAACCCCAGCTCCAAATAAGGACATTTTTTAATACATAAACTTCCATTCACCCAGAGGAACCCCATTCGGCATAAGTGTCCTTCATTTTTTTTTAACACAATGACTTAATTTTATATATTTATTTTATGTGATGCTAAGGATTGAAGCCAGTGCCTCACACATGCTAGTTGCTCTACCACTGAGTTACAGCCCCAGCCTGCCATTCATTTTTCAATCCAATCCAGAACCTAGTCCCAAATCAACCTCACTTCCCTAGGCAGTCAGATCATCTCTGGGCAGCTCAGGCCTCCAGTAACTTCCCTGAGTGTCTGTAGCTGAGTTCTGCACCTTGGCTGTTCTCTATCTTCACTCCAAAGCCCCTGATACCAGTCAACCCACAGGCAGGACCCTCTAGACTAAGGCTCCTCATGGGGTGTGATTGTGCATCCCACAATGAACCCACCAATCCATAATGTGTCTTGTTGCTCTGTCTTGCTCATAATGATGTCAAACTTGGTAAAGGGCGATGCCAATGTGAAAATGCACTATTGCAATGACAGGACATGAGCTCACTGGGGAAACTTGTTTCCACATTCTTCCTATGTGGGCACCTCTCCTCCTGTCTCCATCTGGTTGGTTATCCAGCTTTATCAAATGTGGCTGGGATTTGAAGGCTATAGTTTCTGGAATCCCTTCCTTCCCTCCCTTCTTTCCTCCTTCCTTCTTTCCATCATTCCTTCCTTCCTCCACTCAGATATTCATTCTACTATAAACTTAGAGCCCATCTCTTATCTGCCAGAATTCTTTTCAAGGAATCAAGAACAAAGTATTATCTATCACTTCCCAAAGTTCTTAGAAAAGCAAATCAAAGCCACAGTGGGTCCTACTTCACATCCACTAGGATGGCTGTTATTTAAAAAGTGGAAAATAGGTGTTGGTGAAGTTGTGGACAAATTGGAACCCTTGCACATTACTGGCAGAAATATGAAATGGTGCAGCCACTGTGTTAGTTGGTTTTTCATTGCTGTGACCAAAATGCCTGTCACAATCAATTTGGAGGAGGAAAGGTTTATTTTTGTCTCACAATGTCAGAGATTTCAGTCTATGGTCAACTGGCTCCATTGCTCTAGGTTTGAGGTGAGATGGAACATCATAATAGAAGTGTGTAGTGGAGGAAAGTTACTCAGCTAATGGGCAGCCAGGAAAGAGAGAGAAAGAGAAAGGGGGTGGTGTGGCCAGGGACAGGAGATAGTCCCCAAGGTCATGTCTGTAGTAACTTATTTTCTCCAATAAAACCTTACCTGCCTATGGCTTCCACCTCCCAGTAGTCCATTCAGCTTCAATGGATTAATCCACTGATGAGGAAAAAACCCTTATGATTCAATAATGTCCCCAAAGTCCCACCTCTGGACACTGTTGCATGGAGGTCCAATCTTTCAACACATGGGCTTTGGGGGGACATAACCAAAACCATAACAGCCACTGTGAAAAACACTGTGATGATTCCTCAAAAAGTTAAACATAGAGTTATCATGTGATCTAGTAATTCCATTCATAAATATATACCCCAGAGAATAGGAAAAAAGTACTCAAACATGTACATGTATACCCATGTTTGTAGAAGCACTAGTCACAACGGCCAAAATGCAGAAACTAGCAACATGCCCATCTATGGATGAATGAATAAACAAGTTGTTGTATACCTATACACTGAAATATTATTCTACCCAAAAAGGAAGCAATACATGCTGATACATGCTTGATACAAGACTGATACATGCTTCAACATGGACGAACTTTGGAGACATTATTCTGGGTGAAAGCATAAGCAAAAGAAGCAGACACAAATGGTTGTACATTGTATGATTCTATTTCTGGGAAATGCTTAAAATAGGTAAAAACATAGAAATAGAAAACTGTTGGTAGTTTTCAGGGACTAGAGGAAAAGGGGAATGAGTAGCATCAGCTTAGTGAGTATAGAGTTTCCTTTTAGGGCAATGAAAATCTTTTGGCATTACATAGTGTGATGGTTGTGCAACATTCTGAGCATACCAAATTGTTCATCATAAAATGGTTAGTTAAAAGTTTTGCAATACTGGGGTTAAGTTCGGAGAACCAAGGCCACCTGGAGTCTCTAGGTATTCTTTTATCATCCTTTCCTTTTGTGAGCTATCAATTATGTGTTTGATTCACATCAATCATGGCTCTTTTTTCCATTGGACCCTTTGCATATAATTTATAAATTTGCATATAAATTACCTGGGGTATTTATTAAATATTCAGTAATATAAATTTTCAGTAGAAGGATGCTAGAATTACCATACCTAAGAAGAGAGAGAGACCTGTTGCCCAGCAGAACACTGAGTGGCCAAGAGGTGACCACCAATAACTACTGAAAGGCTAACCAGAGGAGCAATTCTGTATGACTTCAGCTGCTGAAGGTCAAGTACATTGTGGAAAGGACATTTCTAACAGAGGACACCAATGTCCAGAAAAGGTTCTAGAGGCTCCTGAAGGAGCATGCTGATGCCTTTGCTCTAGAAGGATGTTGTAGAGAGGAATCACTCTATCTCAAGCATAAATCCCATGGTCCCTAGAATGGCTATTACCAGGTCAGTTCATTAACAGAGAAGACAACAGTGAAGTGGACTGTCCACAACCACCTGGCTGGATGACAGCAGAAGTGGAGGCTAGCTTGCCTAGTCCTGTTGGTTTGCTATCACCACTGTTGTCTTTTTTAAAAAATAAAAAAGCATGGAACAATAGAGAGTGTGAAACAATCCAAGACAACCTCACTCCCGTCCAGTGAGGACACTGACCTAGCCTCGGCCAACATAAGCTGAAGTTGCTTCAAGAAGAATTCTTGCTTTCTTAATATCCTCTTGTTTGCCCAGATACGTTCCTACCCTACTTCTACCCTCTGTTCCTAAAAATGTCATTCCCCTCGTTGGTGCACTAAATCCCTGCCCCTGTCAGGAGTGGGCACCTGACACCAGTTGGGACAACCCATCACTTTCCTGAGGATTTTGGAACTGGGATAGATCCCTCCAGGATCTGGGCTATAGCATATAAAACTGAAACTACTAGAAGGAAGTACCCAAGGCACAGAGAAATGTGGAGGAAACGAGACACTCGCCTCCAGTGTCCAGTGCCCTGCTGATCCTGAAGCCCCACTCTGTGCTTCCCTGGGATTCTGAGGGATCTTCCAGGATGCTGCTATGGCAGGGCCTTCAGGTTGGCACACTCACAGTGCACTCACCTCCTGTCCAGGAATCTGGAGGATGGAAACTCAAGTCTACATTCCCCAGAGTCCCTTGCAACACAGGTTTCATAAGTGGCCTGGGTCCCACCAGGCACACACACACACCCATAGAGCCCGGGAGGTTGCAGAGGAGTGCACTGAGGTGGTGGCCACACCCAGGGGGGAGATTTTCTACATGCAGAGTGGTCTGGGGACTTGGCTCTCTGAGTAGCTGAAGCGGAGGATCCAGTGTCCTGGACCTAAGCCGTGGGCATAGGACAGCGGTGGCAGTAGAGTTTTCAGAAGAAGGGTCCTGGGGTCTAGTCAGATATTTCTCCTGGCTGCAGGATCTACACTTGGCTAAAAACAGCCCAGGAAGAAAAGAAGACAGGGCCCCCTTCACATATTTTGTATTTATGACCATTCTAGCAGAATTAGAAGTCAGAGGAATGGAGCCACAAAAGATATATTCAGCCAAATCCTTGTTTGTTATTCCTCTTCTACAGGGAGCTATCAATCCAGAGGGGGAGAGCATGACTTCACAGCCTGCCCGGCCTTCTTACCCGTCACCATAATTTCTCACAGCAGATGAGCTGTGCTTTGATTCCACACACACACAGCTCTCTGTACCTATTGGCATCTAATGGAAGTTTCTGTAGAAAGAAGTTCTGCTTCTTCTCCAAAGACATTCCAGTGTGGGCCCTTTCCCCCTATCAAAGCATGGAACCCTCTGTAACAATTGTCATTGATTGCAATTTTCGTAATGGCTGGGAAAGAGGCTGATGTGGACAGGCAGACTGGAGACACAGGATTAGCCATTGCGGTTGCCTCTGAAAAGTAGCATGGGGACAGAAGAGAGAAGCCTGCCTCTGGGGACCTGTCAGCACCTTACAGGAGCATGGGTATAAATGAGGTCAGCAGCCAGTTAGACAGAGGGGCCATTCCTTGTGCAAATGTTTATGAAATTACACTCAGGAGAGAGGCAGATGCTTTCACTGGAGTAGAGGAAAGGAAAAAACAATCGCTTGGTCATGGGCAAATGACTGAAAAATGAGGATAACTGCTTCTTCCCCCATGTGCCTTCTGGAAATAGATGATATTTCATGGAGTCAACAAACAGGAAATGAATCAGTGTTTGAAATTACAGTAGCTACAAAAGATTCTGCTTAATTCTCTCCAGAAAACAACAATGTCAATGTCCAGGCGACGTAAGTTCTCTGTCATGTGTTGAGGAATCACAGCAAGTTCAACAGCCTGTTAGAGAGGGCTTAGAATTGGATGTTGAAGAAGCAGTAGCTCTCACCCCTTAATGTAAACTGTAGCCACTTATTTATCTTTGCCAGAAAGACTCAGGGTTGCAGAAACTGAGAGCTATATTTTGAGTGTCCTTTCTTGAATGGATGCTGTTACCATTGTGTGACCATTTCTCAAAATGAAAGAAAAGGAAATCATGTTGCCTCATTCTAACACCTTCCCCTCAGAGAGAAGGTTATCAAAAAATTAAAATCATTGTGTGATTGGACCATGTCCAGCCAGGAGGTTGGGAACATGTTTATGTGTCCAACCAGGGCAGGAGGGCTGGGGTGCGGAGGAGAATCGCCAAAGGGAAAAGTCACCATATGGGCCATCAGAAAAAATGTCCCAATGATTTCTGGAAACTATCAATACTATTTCCAAGGGCAAGGTGGGTCAGGTGGAAGGGGAAGACAATAATAGAATTTGTTGCAGGAAGAGCAAAAGAATGGAAGGCAGAACAAAAAGGCAGAGAAACAATCAGGGGAGAAAAGAGGCCCAGATACTGTCACGGTGGAAAAGTACTTCGATGCTTGCAATTTATAGGGAAAACATCACGAAGTCCAGGGAATAGAAAGAATTAAAATTTTTGAATCATGCATGTATTAAACCAATTTAGAATACACAGAGAGAATCCTGGAGAAAAGAAGGGCAAGGCCAACACACTTAGATAGAAACAAACAAGGCAGGAGTACCATTCCCTGACTCTGGCTCTCTCTCAGTCACATCAGCCTTCCCCGTCGACAGTGCAGTTGACATGACCAGGTGTGAAGGTGGGCAAGAGGTCTCTGCAGATGGAAGTTGCCTGGAGTGAACACACGTTCCCCTATCAAAGGGCAACAATACCTGAGCAGCCTAGATAGCAGATCTTGGGGATGTGTTGGTTTGCTAGGACTGACCAAATAAAATGCCATAGAAATGTATCATCTACATGTCTGAGGAACAAACATCCAAGATCAAAGGACCAGCTGGTTGGTTCCTTCTGAAAGACACAAGGGAAGGAGATGTTCCAGGCCAGAATCATATTGATATTAAAATTTTGTTAGTATTTAAAAACAAGAAATACAAATATCATAGCAGAAGTGCAAAATTCAGTAGAAAGTTTAAAAGGTCAAGTTGAGAAAAATTCCAAGAATAGAAGACAAAGTATAAAAATAGAGGGAAAAAAAGGGGCTGGGATTGTGGCTCAGTGGTAGAGCGCTCGCCTAGCCCCGGTGGGACCCGGGTTTGATCCTCAGCACCACCTAAAAATAAAGGCATTGTGTTGTGTCCATCTACACCTAAAAAATAAATATTTAAAAAAAAATAGAGAAAAAAGAACTGGAGATGTGGCTCAGTGATACAGTACTTGCCTAGCTCATACAAGTCCCTGAGTTTCATTTCCAGTGAGTGCATGTACATGCACACGTGCGTGCACACAGACACACACACACACACACACACACACACAGTAGTGGATTGCAAAAATAGCCACATACTCCTCTTATGTCTGTTTGAAATGCTTCTATAACAAAATTATCCAGACTGTGTAGCTTAAACAAGAAACATTTGTTTCCCATGACTCTGGAGGCTGGAAGTCTAAGTTCAAGGTACTGACAGATCCAAGGTCTGGTGAGGAACAACTTCCTGGTTTACAACTGCTGTCTGTTCACTTTAACCTCACATAGGAGGAAAGGAGCACGGAGGAGGTAGGGGGTAGAGAACTAGTCCATAGCAGTCTATAGCACAAGACTTTTGCAATGTGTGACTTTGCAGCTCCTCTCTACAAAAATAGGATTGTGCTTTTCTTCCCCTTGAATATGGGGTGAACTTGTTAGTTGCAAGGCTAGAGACCTTGTACATTCCTGCTTGCTATGTTGTAATCCTACACAGCTATCATGGGGACAAACCCATAATACCCTGATGGAGCATGTGGAAGGTGAGCGATCCTAGCAGAAGTTATCCTGTACCAGCCAACTATCAGAAAGTCCAAGAGCTGGCCACTAATGCCTGAATAGATTGCCCAGCTGACCCAAGCCAAGTTTCTGACCTGCAGAATCATTAGCTGAATATCTGGTTGTTGTTTTTAGGCCACTACTTTGAGGGCAGTGTGTTTCATATCAACAAATAATTAATATAGACCACCTATCCAGGAAGTCTAAAATCTTAATAATTGAAGTGTTAAGAAGCAAGAACAAGTTTTAACCTTTTCAAAATTTAGAAAATTCAGATAAAAATACTTTGGAATATATCGGATATTTTTCTTTTTTTAGAAATATTTTTGATCTAATTATAATCTCTATATAAGAAAAATGTGGCTTATTTCCAAACATAAAATGTCTTGCATGATTTCCATGTCAGCTGTAATTTAAGAGATGGGGATATCCTAGAGAAATTGGCAGGTAATAATGGATGATTAAATTTGGAATAAAAAAGGTCTTTTGTCATAATTTTAAAGGCACAGAAAATATATTCCTCATGTACTTTTTTTCTTGTGGTGTTTATTTCTGTAAGTAACTATAAACAGATAATTGAATATACATTAATTTATATATGATGTTAAAGGCAGAATTTCATAATATGGGAATTTCTGGATCAAGAAGAGAGGTACTTGAATTATGAGTTATAAACTTAATAAAATGTAATATTAAAAAAAGAAGAAGAAGCAAGAACAAAGAAAGCAAGGTAAGGAAATTGTCAAACACATAGTATAAGAAAATTTCCCAGACTTAAAATATGAGTTTTCAGATTAAAAGGGTCCACTAAATTTCCTCTAATGAGTGAAAAATTCTTACACTACTGACATCATTATAAAATTCAAGAATACCAGGAAAAAAGTGAAGTTCATATAATTTTTCAGAAGGAAAAAAAAAGGTTCTATAAAAAGAATCTGGAGTAAAAATGGCACTGAACTTTGAAGTAGCAACCTTGGAAGACAGAAGCCAGTGGAGAAAATACCTTAAAAATTCTCAGGGAACAATTTCCACCTGATAGGTTCCACATTATCAACCAAATGTGAGGAAGTAATAGAGATATTTGCAAATATTCAAGGTCTCAAAAATGTGTTGTCATGCATCTTTGTTTCAGGAAACAACTGGAAGATATTAATAAGTAGTCTAAGAGCAAGAGAATTGAAAACATGTTTATATAAAAAAAATTGCACATGAATTTTATAGCAGAATTGTTCAAAATAGCCCCAGACTAAAAATAACCCAAATGTCTATCAACTGATAAGTGGATAAACAAAATGGGTCATATTTATGTGATAGAATATGATTCAGTCACAAAAAAAGGAACCTTAAAAACATCATGCTAAGTGACAGAAGTCAGACATGCAGTTTGGATCTGGAATGTCCCCAAAAGCGGTGTGTTGGAAGCATGGGTCTCAATACAACAGGTTCAGAGGTGGATCTGTAGGCAAAGTTTAGGGATCTGGCCTCATGAGTGAATCAATTTATGGATAGCTAAATGGTCAACCAGGAGGAGCGACCTAGTTGGAGGAAGTAGGTCACTGGGGTGGGCCCTGGAAGTTTTCCAGACCCCAGTCCCTTCCTGCCCCCTCTGCTTCCCAGCTACCATGAGCTGAGGAGCATTCCTCCACCGTACCTTTCTGCCATTGTCTGCCTCACCTCAGGCCCAGAGCAATGGAGTCAACTGACCAGGGACTGAGCTCTGAAACTGTGATCCCCAAACAAACTCTCCCTCGTCTAAGTTGTTCTTATTGGGTATTTTGGTCACTGAGGGGAAAAGCTGACTAACACAGTGCACTTATTTGAAATGCTCAAAAAAAAAAAAAAAAAAGCAAATAGAGAGAGAAAGTAGACCAGTGTGGTTTCTGGGGCCCAGGGAGTGACTGTTGCTGGGCACGGGGATGCCTCTCTGCTGGGTGGGAAAATCAGAGTGCTCTGGAATTGGACATTGGCATCGCTCTGTGAATATAATGAAACCACTGAACTGTCCACTTTGCAGGGTGAGGTGTATTGAATGGTATACAAATTTTATTTTCATTTTGAAAGAATATGTAAATTTAGAAGGAGGATTCTGGAGACCCCGAGAACTGGAACTTGAACATAAAAAAGAGGCAAAGGACAGAAACAATTCAGGATTAGAACAGAAGACAGAGGACACTGGGAAGGATATCTGTAGCTCAAACACAAAGTTGGTACTGAGTAGGAGCATCCCCACAATAATTTTTATAATATGATCAGTTTGGTAATGAATTTGTGATTATCGTGTAAAAAACGAAGCAAATGGGGAAATGAGAAAAGAATTGAATCTAGAAAGGACAAATGGGTGAACGAGAAAGAAAATGTAATCATAGCGCAATCTATGACTCAGTTGTGAAAAAACGATGTCACAGTCATAATCCACACACAAGTACGTACACAACCGAAAAAACAGGTGACGAAATTGGCAGGATTGACGAAATTGGCAGTGATGTTGTTTGTGGACCTGGAATGGGAATATGCTGTGGTGTGAAGATGGATAATGTCACCCCAAAGGTCTGTGTGTTCAAGGCCGGTCTCTGGGTGGTATTGGCAGGTGCCTTTGACCTTGAAAGGTGGGAGCTGGTGGGAGGTCCTTAAGTCATTGGAGGTATTTCCTCAGAGGGGATGGTGACACCCAGCCTGTCCTCTCTCTGCTTCCTGGCTTGTGACCTGAGTCCTGGCCCTGGCCTACTCCCCCATGATGTGCCACCTTTACCACAGGACAAGCCAATGAGCCACCTGATCTTGGACTTGAACGTATGGAAACGTGAGCCTAAATAAACTTGTCTTCCCTTCGTAAGTAGCCTGTGTCAGATCTTTCATTAGAGAGACACAAAATCAGCTAGAATGGAGAATAATATCTAAAACTGAAAACTCAAGAAAAAGGCAGCATAATCAAGTTATGTGGAAATACAAATGTAAAAGCCAGAAAAAAACTGCTAAAATAGTTAAAAACATTCCTTTCAGAGGTATAAAACCTGGATGTTTCATGGATGAAGCAGAAAGACTGTTTTCATGATTAGCCTAAGTAAAACCTTTGGTTTTTAAAAATACATACATGACTTTATTAGAAAATTTTCAATTATTCCATGATCCTATAAAAGAACACATAATCTCTATTCAGAGAATTGAAGGTTTTCTCATTTTCTTTCTACCTCTCTTTGATCAAGTTCAAGTATAGTAATTTTCAAAATAACAATACAAGGAAATTTCCTACAAGAAGACTTTGGCTCAGGTTGAGATGGATTAGCGTATACCTCGATTTTACATAGGTAGCTATTACCACCTGTGTCTTTGAAGCCCAGCTTAGCAAAATTACATGAAAAGGCCCAAGGGCATTTTTTCCTTTGGAAGTGTCCACCAAAATCATTACACAGAGGCATTTTAATAATAAGTGACAAAGAGAAAAAAGTCTTTCTCTGGCACTTAAAGTTGTATGCACAACTGGGCTTTCCTCTTTTAAAGGCCTAGCAGATGGCATAGACGAGTTGTGTGTGGGTTTATCTCAATTTGTGTAGTTTAATTTTCAGCACCTCCCTCCAAATCATTGGTGCAGCTTTTAGAATACGAACAGAAACCAACTAGCAATGAGAACTGGTGCACTGATCATGGAAGATTAAGACTTGTGGATGGCAGCAGCTTGGGAGGCTGAGGCAGAAGGATCTCGAGTTCAAAGCCAGCCTCAGCAACTTAGTGAGGCCCTAAGCAACTCAGTGGGACCATGTCTCTAAATAAAATATTTTTTTAAAAAAAAGGCTGAGGGGGCTGGGGTTATGGCTCAGCAGTAGAGCATTCGCCTTGCATATGCAAGGCCCTGGGTTTGATCCTCAGCACCACATAAAAATACATACATACATACATACATGAGCACCCCTAGGTTCATTTTCTGCCCCCCCCAAAAAAATACATGTGGATGTGATGGAGAAGTTGATTTTCTGCATAGTTTGAGAACAGAAAACTATCTGTTCAGCAAATACCATGCTCTTTTCTGCTAGAAGCACAGAAAATGGGCCAGAAATACTAGTAGTAATACTCTTGCTAATGAAGTGGTTCTGAGTCTCTAATACTATCTGTCTGTCTTTCTGTCTCTGCATATCTCCCCACCCCCAAGAAAACCATATCTGTTGATGACACCATTGTTTAAAGGAGAAAAACTAAAGGGAAATATTTGTCCACATTTCAAGTTGTTTGGCATAGTTTCAAGATGATCAGTGTTAGAATTTTGACTTCTTATATTTGAAAGCATGAAATAAAAATTGAAAACATTTTAAACAGAAGAAATGGCTTACAACTCAACAGATACTTCTTCTTCCTTGTAACAGAGCTTTGACTGTTTTAGTTCTTCACATTTCTCTGTATAGCCTCAGCTCCAAAGATGGGGATGTGTATAATTCAATCATGGCAGCTCTGGTCACAGGCATAGAAAGAGGCTTATGACCCAATTCTAGCTGACGAGATATTAGAAAAATTTCCATGATGGAGTCGGTAAGGGGTTCTTAAAATAAGATACAGGGAAAAGAGAGTTTCCTCTTTTGCTCTGGACACTGCAAGGCAAGAACACGGTGCCTGGCATACTGTGCAGTTAGCTGACACATGCCAGTCACAGCAAAAGGAGCAGGGGAGATGGTGGGCTTTGATGGCAAGGCAGAGGCAACTGGGGACTGTGCTACTTTGGGACTTCTTATTATATGAGCCAATAAATCTCCTTATCTTTTAAGTTGCCATGAGGTGGCTATTCAATTACTTGCATCTGAAAGCATCCTGGATGACACAGAGATCCACATCTAAACACACATGATGAATTTTCAGAATAGCCAGGATAAATCTTAAAAAGAAAAGAAAATCCTAAAAAGCTGCCAAAGGAGTAAAAGACAGATGGTCTACAAAGGAATGAGAATCAGACAAGCAGAAGACTTACAGCATCGCCAGAAGCCACAATACCGCGAAGCACAGCCTTCAAAGACCAAAGGAGATAGCTTCCGTCTAACAGTCCAGACAAAGTGACCACCAAGTGTGAGCACAGGCTAAAGAAAATCCTGCACGCCTACGAATTTAATAAGTTAACCTCCTATGCAGTTTCCCCCCTTAGGAACAAAAGAGATTACTCCTCAAAGCAAGAGAATGAGCAAAAGAGAGCCTTGAGGGTTCTCTCTCTCTCTCTCTCTCTCTCTCTCTCTCTCTCTCTGTGTGTGTGTGTGTGTGTGTGTGTGTTTCTGGTGCCATTTCATGAGTTGCTTTCATCTGGGTTCTCTGATCTCATCAGTGGATCAATCCATTATAATGATAACTGAATGGAGTACTAGGAGGTAGGACCTAGTGAGGGAAGTAGGTCCCCAGAGGCGTGCCCTACAAAAAGAGAGCCCCACAAAGAGAAAAGAGAGCCTTGCAGGAAAGAATAGCTCCAACCCAGAAGAGCAGTCGGGGAAAGACCCAGGACTGCATCTGAGCAGCAGGCCTGGTCCCTTTTTTACTGTAGGATGAGGTCAGAGGCTGTGGGACGGAGGGCCCATGAATCAAATGGGCTACATGGGGCACCACATGCTCAAGACACTGGGTGAATATGGAGCCGTAACAAAGGACACAGGAAAGCATTAGAGTAACCCATGAAAAGCAGAAGGGTGCAGAGCTATGCTTTATATATGAAGCACCTGGTCCAAATTAGTACAGGGTTTGGGTGAGATTCAAGAACATGAATGAAACGATCCAAAGCAATGTAAAATCACAGGAAGCTGAAAACCAGTAGGCATCCATTGAATAGGGCATATGTTTCTTTTCTCCAAAAGAAAAACAAACTGAGTGTACAAGATTTGATACAGACACAAAGCAACCCCAAGGGTGTCATGATTGGAAGCAGAGTGTAAAGCACAGTTTAAAACTTTTTTTTTTTTTTTATTGATCCAAGGATACCAACAGTAGAAGCATAAAGAAAGACACGTTATCAATGGGTACCAAGTTAATGTTTGATAGGAACAGGAAGTTCTGCTATGCTATTGCACAGTAGGATGGCTATAGACAGCAGTAGGTACTGCTGTTATGTTCAGATATGAGGTATACCCTGAAACCTTATGTGTGAGACAATGAAAGAATTTTCAGAGGTGAAATGAGTGGGTTATGAAAGCCTTGACCTAATCAGTGGGTTAATCCACTGATAAGGATTACCTGGGTGGTAACTATAGGCAGGTAGGGTATGGCTGGAGGAGGTAGGTAAGTGGGGCTGTGCTTTTGGGGTTTATATTTTGTCCCTGGTGAGTAGAACTCTCTCTCTCTCTCTCTCTCTCTCTCTCTCCCCCCCCCCCCCCCCGCCCTGTGTGTGTTTCTGGTGCCATTTCATGAGTTGCTTTCATCTGGGTTCTCTGATCTCATCAGTGGATCAATCCATTATAATGATCACTGAATGGAGTACTAGGAGGTAGGACCTAGTGGGGAAGTAGGTCCCCAGAGGCGTGCCCTACAAGAGTTTTTCTAGTCCCCAGTCTACCCGCCTCCCTACTCCCCAGCTGCTGTGCGCTGAGCAGCATTTCTCCACCACGCCTTTCCGCCATGATATTCTGCCTCATTTTGGGCCCAGAGGTATGGAGTCAGCTATCAATGGACTAGACCTCTATAACCATGAGACAAAATAAACTTTGTCTTCTCTACATTGTTCTTCTTGGATCTTTTGATCATAGCAACAAAAACCTGACTAAAACAACTGCACACTTCAAAAAGTTAAAAGAAAGGATTTAAAAAAATTTTACCATAAAGAAATGATAAATGTTTGAGCACATAGTTATGTTTGCCCTGACTTAAATGTTACATAGTGTATGCATATGCCCAAACATCACATAACCCCATTATTATGTATGATTTTTATGTTTTTTTATATACAGGTTAAAATAAATTTAATGAGTAAAAAATAAAATTCAGCAAACAAAAAAGAGACATGTGATTCTAGCACATGATTTGGTTGAACAGTGAATAAAATTTACATCATCAAAATCACATTAACATTTTTTTTTTTACTCGCCTGTTAGTTTGCACCCTTGAGAATCAATCTACAAATTAAGTTACAGGTAACAAGTCATGACAATAAAAGGATAGAAGGGTAGTGACCGAAGTTGGGAAGCAAAACCAGGGATGGATGAGGCATGAATTTCCTCTTGCCACCAAATAAGGGCTCAAAAAATAGACTGTAGTTGTTAGAACAAGAAATAATATAGATAAGATATTTAAGTCATTTAAATGCCTTATTCTAACTTTAAGGAAATGCTAATAAAGCTTTACCAGTAAAGATGTTTCCTTTAGCTTGTTTTTTGAAATTATTTTTTATTTTTGAGCACTTTCAGCTTCTCAGTAAAAATATTGAGCAAAAGGAACAAACTTTTCACAAACCCCTCATCTCTTACCAATTTCCCCTACTTTTAACATCTTGCATTAGTGTGGGACACATGACAATGGATGAGCCAGTATTGATGTTGTGGCTTATTTGTCTAGGTTGAGAGAGTCTCCTTCTATTTTTAGCTTGCTAAGGATTTTTATCAAGCTGAGTGTCAAGTTTTTAAATTTAAGAAATGCATCAAGATAGGTCCATTTCCTCAATATGCTAGTAATTCACATTAATAGATTTCCAATATTGAATAACAGTGAGAAAAATAAATAGTGTGTTGGTCAGCTTTTCATCACTGTGACCAAAATACCTGACATAAACAACGTAAAGGAGGAAAGGTTATTTTGACTCAGTTTCAGAGGTTTCAGTTCATGGGTAGCTGGCTTTAAGGCAGAAACACGGTGGAAGGAAAGTTGCTAACTTGATGACAGCCACGAAGCAGACAGAGAAAAAAGCAAAGAGAAAAGGGGCCAGGGAAGGGGCAAGGCAAGGAACAAGATGTACTCCCTAAGGACATGCCCCCAGGGAGCCACTCCTCCAACTAGGTTCTACCTCCTGCAGTCTCTGCCACCTCCCAATAGTCCATTCATCTAGGAATCCCTCAGTGGATTAATCCACAGATGAGGTCAGAGCCTTCATGATGCAATCACTTCCCCAGATCTCCACCTCTAAATATTGCCACATTGAGGGTGGAGCCTTCAACACATGGGGGGGGGGCATTGTATTTCTAAACCATAAAGAACAGTATTTAGATAATTTGGAGGAAAAAAGTAATTCAGGTCCCTACCTTACATGCCACACCTCAAAGCAAATCCCAAGTAGATTAAAGACCTTAATGTGAAAATGAAAGCCATGAAAAAATCAGAGGAAAACATAGGAGAATGCTATTATAATCTTGGGATTGAGAAGGCCTTCCTAACCAAGAACCAGAACCCAGGATTTATGAAAGGAACAGATGGAGAGATTTAATTACATCAAAATTGAAAATCTGTATTCTACTCCCCCAAAAGAAAGGAAAACTGCCACTAACAAAAAGAACAAGACAAGGTAAAGTGATGAGTGGTTGCTGAGGTTTAGCGGGAGGGAGGGATGAATATAGAGCATAGAGAAATTTAGGGCATTGAAACCACTCAGTGTGGTATATAAAGGCAGCTATATCTCATCGTCATACATTTATGCAAACCCATGGAATGTACAACACCAAGAGTGAACCCTGAAGTAAATGACAAACTTTGGGTGATAATGATGTGTCAATATAAATTCTTCAGTTGTTAACAAATGTTCCCACTCTTGTGGGGAATGTTGATGGTGGGGGAGGCTCGGCATGTGTGGGGAGAGGGAGTACATGGGAAATCTCTGCACCATCTGCTCAATTTTGCTGTGAACTTAAAATTGCTCTAAAAATTGTCTTTAAAAGGAGAATGCATAGACTGAGGGAAAATATTCACCCCATATAGTAGACAAAGGATTAATACACACAATACATAAAGAGGCTGTGTATATTGGCAAGAACTTATTAGAAAAGGATGAAGGATGTAAGCAGGCAATTTACCAAAGAACTCCAGCATATAAATCAGGAAGACATTCAATATAAAGACATAAGCAAATCCTGAGAGATCCATGGAAGGGTAAAAATTAAAATGGGTAGTGGTGCTGGAAGGCATCAGGAAAGGGCATGGTAACCAGGGCAAGATGGTCTTGGAAACTGAGAGAGGCCAAGCCCTTCCAGCCTACCAGATCAGTGCCAGGCTGTGGAGAGAAAAGGGACAGGTCTGTGATTGAGTCTTTCCACCAAAAAAAGGCAGGCAGGAAGTCCAAGACTATAGGACTGGGGTGTGGGGAAGCCCACCATGACAGCTGGTGGTGGTCCAGCATTGGTCATGGATGGATGCATTTGTCAACCTGAATGATAGAGACTCTCCAAAGAAACATGAGTTTGCTCAGGAATGAATAAGGGATTATAATATGGGAAATGTGTGCTATGACAGATCACATCCCATGAAGGGAGGCCAGGGGAAACTTTTAAAGGAAATAAGAAGTCTACTTACCTAAACTGTTTTGAAATAAAAATCATTGGCACAGAAGCTTATTTCAGGATCTGGCTTTGCTGATTGTGGGTACTGCTTTTTCTAGTTGTAGTCCAGCAACTGGCCATTACTAGGGAGATGTCTTCCTAGGAATCAACCTCAGCTGCAACATTGTGGGTTAGGAGTGGTACTGGTAAGGTTGCAACTGGAACTGGCTGTCATGGAAAAGATGTCCTCATAGAAGTGGGCTTACGTGCAAGGTTATGATTTGGCAGAGCCTTTTGTAATCGTTCTTGTTATCAGGCAAATATGCACAAGGGCCCTCTCTTTATGACCTCCTGGCTCCATTGATTTGGTTTTGATATAAGTAATTCCATTTTGATGCTGGCAATTTTTTACAAATGACATCCACCAATCATGGTGAATGATGAGGATTGATTAGGACAATGGGACCCAACCCTTATAAGCTGCCTTCCCTTACATTTTGGTTTCTTCCCTCTCGACCCTCCCCACCCTAGCTCACTACCTCTGCCAGAACAGCAGCAGTTGGAGAAGAACCAGTATAAATTCCTCAGGAAAAAAAAATTAAAGACAAATGGAAAATGGTGGACCGACTTGTAATCTATAATTAGTCATAGGAGCACAGCAAATGAAACCACTTCAATTTTAGTTTATTTGTGGGTTCATTTATTTGAATTATGGATGGTTTCATATATTCCCAACCCCTCTGCTAACTTTTAATTCAGCAAGGAGGAGAGAAAGATAAGGACCCTTCGTTCTCCCACTCCTACCTCTAACTGTGTTCCAGGGGTGGCAGAGTCCAAATTCTCCTCACTCCCAACCCCTATGCAGGACCCTCGGGGAACCCTCCTCTTTGGCCTCAACTTGTTCTCTTCCATGGTAAGTCATCTCCCTTCTGTTCTTCATTTTCTTGTAAGTTTCTTTCCACTACTTAAAGAAATCTGAGATCTCCCTAAGTTCCCCATGCAGGACTGCATTCTTGGGTGGAGCTGGAATTTCTCCCAAGTGAAGGGGTGGGAGGAAGGGTCCACTCACCCTGGAGCTGCATCATTTCATAGCCAACTCTCTGCAGCTCCCTCTGAGGATGTCTGCACCATCCCTCCCTCCACCTTTCCTGTCAGCACCACCTAAGGCACATCCAAACCCAGTCCTGCACAGCATCCTTCAGAGTTCCAAGTCCCATGGACTGTTCCTTTCCTTCTAGTCTAATGGCTTCCCTGGTATTTTCCTTCATATGGCTCATGGGTGATCACAGAAACCAGCATCTCAGGTTTATGCAGAAAAGTGTTGCTATGGTTGGACACGTCTGCCAAAGCTCATGTGTTGGAAAACTCAGCCCTAAAACATTGGTGTTGAGAGGTGAGAACTTTAAGAAGTTGACAGATTATGAGGGCTCTGTCCTCCTGAATGGATCCCAGGAGCGGGTTAGTTATTGCAAAGGTAGTTTTCTGATAAAAGGATAAGTTTGGACCCCTTCCCTCTCAAGTGCAGGGCACTCCCATCTTCCACCATAGGGTAAAGCAGCCTGAAGGCACTCACCAGGAACATGCCCCTCAACCTTGGACTTTGCAGCTTTCAGAACTAAGAAGTAAGTACCCAATCTTGGGCATTCTGTTAGCACAAAATGGACAAAGAGAAGGGGTAATAGACTAATTTTAGGAGATTAGGTCTGCACACAATCACCTGGGCTGGAGGTCTAGGCTGTCCACATGGCTTTAGGCCTGGTTCTCACACTGTAGAACTGGAGCTGCCCCCCCTGGCATGATCAGGAAGTGGTGAAAAGAAGGTCAGCCACTGGCTCCCCACACAGCCCGTTGGCTAAGGAAGCCCACTTCTCTGCTCGGTAACATTTGTCCCTCTGCTTCCATCAGTGCCAGCCACACAGCTTCCCCTGCTGGAAAGCTGCGGAAGCCAGGCCTCAGCCTCGTCTCCCCTACCTGCTATCATGCATCTAACCATCAAAACCCAGTAAATGCACAATTTACCCACAATCCAGAGGTAGGTGAGTCTGGGAAATGTAGGTTCAAATTTTCCAGACTTGAAATGGCATCCTCAAGGAAGCCAGAGTGTAGATACAGCGGCCAAAGGACATTTGCCACAGCCTCTGCAGTGCCTACTCCTACAGGGACCCTGTCCTCACGGGATGAGTCCCATTTATCACCACTACTCTCTCCTTTTAATTCATAAATAATTTTGTAATATACCCTCCCCTCCTGGGAATGTGTCAATATGTGGTGTGTGTGTGCAACAGAGAGAGAGAGAGAAGGACAGAGAGGGACTACTTTGAAAACAGGAGACAGGTATGGACTGGCTTTCTCTATTCAGAGTATGAGGTTTCGTTCACGTGGAAGCCACATGAACAAGAATAACATTCAGCATGTATAGGAGCAGATCTGGCTGGAAGTACTTTGGGAAAACACAAGGTTATAAACAGACCCAAAGTAAAGAGGGAGTTAACTGTGATAGACTACAGACAGCTAGATATCAGTTCATTTAGAGGGGGTTAGGGTTTGGCCATTTTAAAAGTTGGAGAGGGGTTGTGGCAAGAATATGTGCAGAAGAGACCATATGACAAGAGAGAAAGCCAGAAAGATTTAGGGGTCAGATTTACTCATTTCATAACAAGTCACTCTTGCAGGAATGACTCCCATGAGAACTACATTAAATCCTTCCAAGGGCAGTGCCCCCAATGACCTAACCACCTCTTAAAGATTCTGCTTCCTATTAATAGTGCCGCGAGTGGTAGAGCCACTTACCTAGCATGTGTGAGGCACTGGGCTCAATCCTCAGCATCACATGAAAATAAATAAATAAAATAGAGGCATTGTGTCCATATACAACTAAAAATATTTTTTTTAAAGAAAAAAAACCCTTGCATTTTAGAGTTCTTTGGACTAGGGAAATACAGACAAGGGATTGTCAGATACAGTGTAGCAGTGTGTTTTTCTGGCTTTCAACTTAATTCTCACATGTCTCTAAAATAGGTAACTCATTTTGTAGAAGAGAATATCTGGATGAGGGCAGAAAGATTGTCTCTGGTTGGTGCTAGCAGGTATACAGTAGATAAGGGACTAAGCCCCTTCATCACTGTTCAGACATCACTTTGTGGAAGAGCAACAGGGAGTGGGGGCCAATGTTGATGTCCTGAGAAATACCTTGTGTACACCCAGATTTGGTATTCAAAGAACCCATCTATTATTCATGACTTTTCCAGTTGCAAGTGACAGAATTCTAACACAAACTATCTTATAAGTTCAAATGGGGGACAAAGATCAGACTTATTGGCTTAACTAATGGAAACTTCCAGGGAGTCATTGAGCTTAGGGCACATCTGGACCCAGGGGATAGATAGCCTGTTGCCCATCAGCTCCAATGAAGGCTATGGTTAACCCAGCTTTGATTGTTCCTCTCCATCCCAAGCGGGTAGAGTTCTCTGATCGGCTGAATCTTAATCACATGTCAAACCCTACAGCCAAAGAATGAAGTCAGTCCCAGTTGAGAGCAGGAAGAAGGGTTAGTTTCCTAAAGGTAGCTGGCCATAAAAAAATATGCATCTTAAATCCAGTACCACCCCCTAATTTGAACCCCAGCTTGGTCGTCTGACACCCACAAAGGGAGAGACGGACCTTGACTCAGGTTGAAAATCCTTTCCTGGGGTGGACTCTTCTCTAGTACCCATTTCTCTCCTTAACCCAAACATCAGGCTCAGCAAGTCTGCAGGGGCATATTAAAGTATAAAAGGCAGAGAAACAAAATTGAAAATAAAATTTATGACCCATTTCCAAACCAATATCCTAAAGCTGACCAAGACAACCAACCAGATATAGTTTCCTAAATTGCAGAAGAAATTTAACGGGCACTTATATTAAACCACACACATACAGGGGGAATCTGGTCATTTTCTAGCTCCCCAGGGAAGGGATGAAGAATGTCTCAAAGATTTTGCTTGAGATAGAGAGATGAGGTGTGCTTACCAACAGTCAGCTCATCTCCTCCTTGCTTCTGCTAATCTCATTGATGCTCGTTCATTACGAGGTCCTTGGGCCACCTCAGCAGGCCTGGTACTGCTGCAGAAAAGTTCTGAGGAAGCCAAAGGACTTGAGTTTCTCTAACTTAGAAATATAGGTGGGAGGGCAAATGGCTGGGCCAGGGATCTCCTCAAAGTCGCCCCATTCTTTTTTGATGTAGCCATTCCTTTCTGGGATGGAAAAAGGGCCACAGTATTTGCATCTCTCTCTCTCTCTCTCTCTCTCTCTCTCTCTCTCTCTCTCTCTCTCTCACACACACACACACACACACACACACACACACTCACACACACACCATGGAGATCCTCCTCTCCAGAAGAACCGAACATCACACACCCTTCAACCAGAGGTCTCAGAACATTCACATGGCAAATGCTGACTTTCTGCTATGCCAAGCCCTATTGCTTGTCTACATTATATATATTGCTCTTCTCCATTCCTTCTTGCTAACAGAATTGTGGTTGTGCCTGGATAGCAAAAAACCCAGCAATAAGAAATGAGTTCCTCTACCAGTGATTGTGACCAGTTCTGATTAATGAAATGTAAGGTTAAATCTGCTAGAAAATTGTGGACTCATTTTCTTCCCTGTTTAGAGAGGATTATGAGGGGAAAATGTTCCTTTTCTTCTCTCCCCTTCTCTCCAGCTTTGTATGTATGGTATTATGCTTCTTTGAGCTGCTGTGACTATTTAGAGCAAAGAATCTCACAAAAGCTAATCTAGAGACAATGGTCCACCATGAAATTGCTGACTTCCCTGCTTCCTGTTAGGTTAAATAATAATATTCATATGAAATGGTGTTATATATGAGTCTATTTTCTGTGACTAAACAAAATACCTGAAGTTGGGAAATTTACAAATATAAGAGGTTTAGCTCAGTTTTGGAAGCTGAGAGTTCAAGTCCAGGCAGTCTCATCTATTTGACCTCTGCTGAGGTCCTCATGGCAGATAACATCATAATGGAAAGAATATGTGCAGAAGAGACCACATGACAAGATAGAAAACCAGAAAGAGTCAGGGGTCAGATTTACTCATTTCATAACAAGTCACTCTTGCAGGAATGACTCCCTTGAGAACTACATTAAATCCTTCCAAGGGCAGTGCCCCCAATGACCTAACCACCTCTTAAAGATTCTACCTCCTATTAATACTGCCACAATGGGAACCAAGTCTTCAGCACATGAATACCTGGTGGATAAACTAAATCCAAATGATAGCATGTTATATTCTGTTGATTGCTGCTCAAAGCAACCAGCTGCTACACTCATTGTTGTTCATCTACACTGAGATAACACCAGGATGACAGGCCAGTGCCCATTCTACTTACTGAGAATTCCATTTATGAACTTTTCCATACTTAATTGGAGAATGAACCATATAACTGATATACACTTGCATTTAGATCCCATCTTCAGCCCCATCTGAACATGTCAGGGAGAATTCCCACTGACAGCTACCTTAACGATTGAGCACTATGAGATAGTTTGCATTTGTCTTGATTTTTTAAAAAATTAAACTTTTTATTTGAGATAATTTTGGATGCACCTGCAGTTATAAGAAATAATACAGAGAGATACAACATACACTTTATGCATTTTCCCCTAAGGGCAGCATTTTGCAAAACTATAGTATAATGTTTCAACCAAGAAATTGGCATCAACACAGTCAAGATAAAGAACGTTTCTTTTGACACAACAATCTGTGACATCCCCCTGTTATACTTTTACAGGTATACCTGCTTCCCTCCAGCTGCCACTCCCACTCATGGTCTTTAACCCTTGGCAGCTGCCAATCCACTGTGTGTTCTCTATTCATTTAGTTTTGTCGTTTAAACAATGTAACATAGTTAGACTATAGTAGGTAACCTTTGAGGCTTTTGAGGCTTTTTCACACAAGATTCCCTTAAGACTCTATATATAGTTGTTAAATGTATCATAATTTGTTTCTTTTCATAGCTGAGTATTAGTCCATGGTATGCATACACTACAATTTTACCATTTTTCATTGAAAAACATCTGGATAATTTCAATTTGAGATTATTATGAATAAAATAGCTCTGAATATTCATTTATAAGTTACTGTGAGAACATAAGTTTTGATTTCTCCAAGATAAAAGAGCAGCAATACAATTGTTGGATTGTAATGTAATTGCACATTTACTTTTTAAGAATCAGTCAAACTGTTTCCCTGAGAGGTTGTTCCATTTTACATTTCTTCCAGAAAGGTATAATTGATACCATTCTTCTGCATCCTTAACCAACATTTGGTTTTGTAACTATTTTTTCAATTTAGTCATTCCGTTAGATGTGTAATGATATCCCATTGTGGTTTCAACCTACATTACCTGATGACTAATGATGATGCATATCTTTTCATGGGTTTATTTTACACTTGTATGTCTTTGGTTAAATGTCTATTCATTTCTTTTGCCTAATTTTCTAATTATGGTGTTTATTTATTTTTACTGTTGAGCTTTAAAAGTTCTTTATATATCAATCAACTTGGAGATATTGGCATCTTTACTATGCTGGACCTTCCAATCCATGAACATGGTATATCTCTCCATTTATTTAGAGTTCCTCTGAATTGTATCATTAGTATTTTGTAGTTTTTAGACTGCAAGTCATGAAAACAAATATATTTTGTTAAAAACACACCAAAGTATTTTTTAGTGATTATAATTCATACCGTATTTTAAGTCTCAGCATCCATACACTAAGAAGAAAAAAAATCGAATGGATTTATGTGTATTGATCATCTTCCTATATCTTTGATGAATGTGCTTACTAATTCTGAGATTTTTTAAAAGATGCCTTGGAATTTCCATATGGATAACCATATCATCTGCAAACAGGAACACATTTAGTTCTTACTTTCAATTTGTATACTTTTAATTTCCTTTTATTACCTTATTGTACTGGCTAGAACTTCCATACTATGTTGAATAAGAGTGGTGAGAGTGGATATTCTCACTTATTCCCAGTTTTAAAGAAAAAATATTCATTGTATCAGTTAAGTATTAAATATATGTAGACATAGGTATTTTGCAAGTGGTCTTTGTCTAATAGAGAAAGTTCACTCTATTTCAAGTTTTCCAACAGTTTTTTTTAAATGAAAAATTGTTAAATTTTGTCAAAGGTTTTCCCCACATCAATGGATATGATCATGCAATATTTTTTTCTTAATAATATGGTGGATTACATTGATTAACATTTGAATATTGAAACAGACATATCTGTGGAATAGATCTCAGATAGTCATGATTTAGAATTATTTTTCTCTTTTTTAATTTTTAAAGTTTGTTTTAATTAGTTATACATGATTACAGAATATACTTTGATGCATCATATATAATGGAGTATACTTTCTCATTCTTCTGGTTATACATAATGTAGAATCCCACTGGTCTAGATTTATTTTTCTATATTTCATGAATTATATTTACTAACATTTGCTACAAAATTTTATGTCAACAATAAAGAAGAATATTGATCTGTAGTTTTCTTTTTTGTAGTATCTTTCTGGTTTGGCATGGGGTAATACTGGCTTCACAAAATGAATGAAGATATGTTCCCTCTTCTACATTATTTGGAACAATTTATAAAGTTGATTTCAAATATTCTCTAAATCTTGGCAAAATTCTACAGAGAAACCATGTGTGCCTGCATATTTTTCTTGAGTGTTTTTTAATTAAAAATCAATTTCCTGACTTCTGAACTTGAAATTTCAGAACTCTCCCATCCTCAGTGAAAAAAAATAACAACAACAATAACAACAAAACCCACTAACTAATCTGAAAATTAACAACTTTTCTAGATCCATCAGAAAATCAAAGTCCCAAGACACACTGCAAGCGAATATAGAAAATTATAGCTGATATCACTTTTCATCTCTGCTGTAACCTGGTAAGAAAATGAAAAGAGTAATGGACCAATTGATTGAGAATAGTGCAAAATGGCTTGAGAGAGAAACTTCTGGGGGCTCAGCTTTAGTGGACCCCCATGAGTTTTGCCCTTAGAAGTCCCACAAGATTCTCACTATAAAAATCAGAGACGATCCCCAAATATTTGGAGATTAAATAGAACACTTTTAAATAATCCATGGATCAAAGAAGAATCCTCAAGAGCTATTTAAATATATTTGAATTAAATTAAAATTAAAACATATAAAAATTTGCAGGATGCAGTGAAAATGGGTCTTTGAAAGAAATGTATAGCATTGAAGGATCTAAAATCAATATTCTAAGCTTCTATCACAGGAAACTGGGCAGAGGAGAAGTAAGTTAAACCCAAAGAAGAATAAAATAAATAGTAAAAGAGCAGAAATCAATGAAATTGAAAATGAGAAAATCAGCAAAATCAAAAGTTTGATCTTTCAAAAGAACAATAAAGTTGATAAGAGTCTGTCAGTCTAATCAAACAAATAAGGAAGACCAAAAATTGTCAGAAAGTTGGACCATAAATATTGAGCCTATGGACATCAAAAAGATAATAAAGGAATATTACGAATAACTCTATGCCTACAAATAGTACAACAGATGAAATGGATCAATTCCTTGAAAAACACGATCTACCAAAACCCACATAAGGATAAATAGTCTGAATGTGCCTACAGTTACTAAATAAATTGAATCAATAATTAATAGCCTTGAAAAAATTACTAGGCCCAGATGGCTTAATAGGAGAGCTCTGCCAAACATTTAAGGAAGAAAAAACAATAATTTTGTGCAATCTCTCCCATAAATTAGAAGCAAAGTGAATACTTCTAACTCTTTCTGTATGGTCAACATTATTCTCATACTAAAATGAGAAAAGACATGCCAAGAAAGGAAAACTACTGACCAATAGCTTACATTAATATAAATGGATTTCAACAAAGTATTAGTAATTTCAATCTAGCAATGTATTAAAAGAATTATATATCATTGCCAGGTGCAGAGGCACATGTCTGTAATCTAAGTGACTCGGGAGGCTGTGGCAGGAAGGAGGATTGTAAGTTCAAAGCCAGTCTCAGCAACTCATTGAGGCCCTAAGAAAGTTAGCAAACTCTGTCTCTAAATAAAATATAAAAAGAGTTGGGAATGGGCTCAGTGGTTAAGTATACCTGGGATCAATCTCTGGTGCAAAAAAAAAAAAAAAAAAAGAATTATATATCATAACATAATAAGAAAACTCTCAGCAATCAAAAATGGGGGACTTTCTTCAATTTGATGAATAATATGAAAAACTCACAACTAATATTATAGTTAATGTGAGAAACTAGATACTTTTCTCTGAAGATTAGAACAAAGCAAGGATGTCCCATCTCACAATTCCAATTTAATATTGTAATGGAAATCCTAACTAATATAATAAGGTAGAAAGGAAACAAAAGGTATACAAATTTGGAAGGAAGAAATAAAATTTCTTTGTTCCCAGATGGCATGTTTGTGTACATAGAAAATGTAAAAAAAATAATGATTAAAAACCACAACATGTCTAGAACTAATATGTGATTAGAGCAAGAAGATAAACTCAATATATGAAATGCAAAAAGGTTAGTCGTCCTACATCCTAGCCGTGAATAGTTAGAATCTGAAATTAAAATATGACAATATTTACATTAGTACCAAATATTAATTATATAGGTATAAATCTAAAATATATGAATAAGATCAATATAAGGAAAACTACAAAGTTCTGATAAAAAAATCAAAGAAGACTGGATAAATGGAGAGGTATTCCATATTCATGGATAGGATGCTAGTTCTTCCCAAATACAGTTTATCTACAGATTCAATGCAATCTCAATAAAAATTCTGGCATGTTATTTTGTGAAATTAGACAATTGATTCTAATGTTTACATAGAAAGGCAAACAATATGAGCGTAGCCAACTTGAATTAAAGGAAAAAAAACAGAGAGGACTGATACTATACAACATTAAGATTTACTGTAAAGGCACAGTCGTCAAGAAAGTATAGCATTGATGAAAGAATGTTAGGAAGGTCAATAGAACACAAGAGAGAACTCAGAAATAAAACAGAGAACTCATAAATATATCATTGGAAATACAGGCAGCTGATCTTTGATAAAGGGGATCAAAGTTTTCAGTGGAGAAGGATAGTCTGTTTAACAAATGCTGGGGGGGAAATGGGACACTCAAAAAATTCATCTAGACATAGAGCTTACACCTTTCATTAACACTACCTCAAAATAGGTCACAGCACAAAAAGTGAAATGCAAAACTGTAGAATTTCTAGGACATAAAAAAAAGAGAAAATCTAGATGAGTTTGAATTTGACAATGATGTTTTGGTTACAACACCAAAAGTACAATCCATGAGTGAAAATATTAATGAAATGGGTTTCATTAGAATTTAAAACTTCTTCTTTGAGAATGAAATGATAAACCATAGGTGGTGAAAATTGCATCAAAACACACATCTGATAAAGGATTTGCATCCAAAATTTAAAAAAAAACAAATATTTTAAACCTTAATATTAAGAAAACAACCAACCCAACTAAACAGTGAGCGAAAGAGAAGAATAGACTAAAGATGTACACATGGAAAATATGTATAGGAAAAAATGCTTAATATTATATGTCATTAGGGAATTACAAGTCAAAACAACAATTTGGTACGATATACATTTATTAAAATGGCCGAAATCCAAAATACCAACAACACCAAATGCTGCCAAGGATGCAGGGTAATGAAACCCTCACTCATTCATGGTAGAAATGCAATATGGTACAAATTCAGAAGACAGTTTGGCAGTTCCTTAAACTAAACATTGTCTTACCACACAATCCAGCAATAGTGATCTTTGGTATTTACCAAAGCGAGTTGAAAATTTTAGTCCACACAAAAACCTGCCCATAGGTGTTTATAGCGGCTTTGTTCATAATTGCTAAAAACCAAAAGCAATCAAGAGATCCTTTGGCAGGTAAGTGGGTAACCACAGTGTGGTACAGTTATACATTGTAAAATTATTTAGCACCAAAAAGAAATGAGCATTATTTATTGTTAGTGTTTGGATCTGCAATGTCCCCCCAAATGTCTTGTTGAACACATGGTCTCCAGTGCAACAAAGATTCACAAGTGGAGCTTTGGGGAAGGGATTGACCATAAGGGCTGACCTCACCAGTGGATTAATTCATTGATAACTGAATGGACTCCTGGGAGATGGGACCTAGTTGGAGAAGTAGGTCACTGGGGCCATGCCCATTCTCCTTAGCCCCGCCCCCGTTCCACTCCCCTCTCTGCTTCACAGCTGCCATAGGTGAGCAGCTTTTCCTCTACAACACCCTTCCACGATCTTTCTGTCTGGAACCAACTGACCATGGACTAAATCCTCGGAAACTGTAAGCTAAAATAGATATTTC
Source organism: Callospermophilus lateralis (assembly GCF_048772815.1). Classification (NCBI taxonomy): domain Eukaryota; kingdom Metazoa; phylum Chordata; class Mammalia; order Rodentia; family Sciuridae; genus Callospermophilus; species Callospermophilus lateralis. Next base: position 147,038,105 of record NC_135307.1, read on the forward strand.
CTCCTCCAGGTTGCTCTTGTCAGATATTTTGGTCACAGCTACTAACATGGCTATTAAGCCATGATAAACCTGGAGGAAACTTTGATGCATACTACCAAGTGAAAGAAGTCAATCTGAAAAACTATATGCTATGTAATTCCAACTATACGACATACATTCTGGAAAAGACAAAACTATGGAGATAGTAAAAAACATCAGTGGTTGCCTAAGAGGGGGGGAAATATAGGAGGGATAAATAGGTGGAGCATAGGATTTTTTTTAATATTTATTTTTTAGTTGTTGTTGGACACAATCTTTATTTTTGTTTATTTTTTTATTTTTTATATGGTGCTGAGGATCAAACCTAGGGCCTTGCACATGCTAGGCAAGTGCTCTACCACTGAGCCACAACCCCAGCCCGGAGCATAGGATTATTAGGGCAGTGAATCTATTCTGTATGATAGTATCATGATGCCTATCTGTCATTCATTACACATGTGTCCAAACCTTTAGAATGTTCAACATTAAGAATGTACACTATGAAGCCATGAACGGTGCACACATCTGTAATCTCAGTGGCTGGGAAGACTAAGGCAGCCTTCAAAACCATGAGTTCAAAACCAGCTTCAATAAAAGCGAGGTACTAAGCAGCTCAGTGAGACTCTGTCTCTAAATAAAATACAGAATAGGGCTAGGGATGTGACTCAGTGGTCCAGTGTCCCCGAGTTCAAATCCCGATACCCCATACCCCCTGCTCAAAAAGAGAATGTACAACATTAAGAGTCTAAAATAAACTATGGACTTCGAATGCTAATGATGTGTTAATATAGTTAATCAACTGTTACAACTTCCCTATATGAAAATACTCTGAGTTTTCTGCTCAATGAACCTAAAACTACTCTAAAACTAGAGTTTATTAATTATTTTAAAAAATCAATTTGCTTAGAAGTACAGGACTATTCAAATCATCTTATTAATATTGTGGTAGATGAAATTTTTAAGGAACTGTCATATTTCATCTTAGTTGTCAACCATAGAGTAATATTCTTTTATTTTCATTTTGATATCTGCATATTACATAGTGATATTCATTCTTTGATTTCAGATATTGGTGATTTGTATCTTCTCTCTGTTTTGTAAGTCATGGTAAAATTTTGTCAATATTATATTTTATTGATCTTTTTGGGTGAATTTTATTGATTAATTGAGTCTTTGAAAAGTAGATCTTATTGGTCTTTTCAAAGAACCAACTTTTTGTTTAATCCATTTTTTTCTATTCTTTTCTATGTTCAATGATCTTACCTTTATTATTTCTTCCCTTTACATGCTTTGGCTTTATTTTGCTCTTTTTTTTTTCTAGCTTCTGAGCTTGGAGTTTAGATTATTAATTTTCTCATTATCAATCTTTCTAACATAAGCATTTAGTATTATTTATTTGCCTTTGGGCACATATTTAGCTGTACTCACAACTGTTGATATGTTGTATTCTAATTTTCATTTGGGTCAATGTTTTTTGTTTCATTTTGTTCATTATCTTTTTCATTCAAGTTCTTGGTGTTTTCACCAAGAAAATTCTTGGTGGTTTCCAGTTGAAATCCAGACACTTTGGGTACTATGTGATGAGACTCTGGATCTAATTTAAACATCCTGTTTTAGTTGGCTTTCTGTGACATTACTCTGGCAGGCGAACAGAAATCACTGTCTTGTTATTGCCAAGTGGGGAATGAGGTCCATATTCTCCAGTTGGCCTCCATCGACACCAAGAAGCAGGCAGACTCCTTGGAGCTGCTGGACAGTGGTGGAAAGTCCAGCTCCTTACTGATCCTGGCTGGGGGAGGGGATAGCAGAACTTCACCGTAGCTCCCCACGTGGCCTTTGCTGACACCACAGGTTTGTATGTGGCTGGTGGGTGCCTACAACCTGCTTGGCCCCGAGTAAAGTATCAGCTCCCACCCAACCATCTCTGACCTCACCAGCAGGGCTGCTGAGCATTTCGCACTGCAGCCTGCGGGGTGGAAATCTATGCTCACCCACATGGCCTGGGTCGGGGTGAGGGCAGTGTCACAGTTTTTTGACATGTGTTACTTGGCTGGAGCACAGTAACTTTTTAGTTAGGCAATTTTACTAACTAAAAGTTTTCTGTCTTCTAGGCTTCCCCTTGCTTGACCCACCAGCTGGAGAGAAGAGGCTTTGTTGGGCCTTTTTGTGTTTATACCCATTGGTGTTTGTACGTTGCCTGCTTCTTAAGCTCCACAAATGGGCTATGTGAGATGAAAATTGAACCCAGGGAATTCATCATTGTGCTGTGCCTTGTCTCAAGGCCCTTGGCCAATTTTCTTCTTCTCTTCACCTTTCATAGGCTTCTTCTTGTTTTTTTTTAGTTAAAACATTGAATTTGGTGAGAGACATAAAGAGGTATGTTTATACCAGCTTCCCGAGAAATATGCATTTTTAAATGTGAATTCTTCTTCATTTACCCAGGATTGGGGACCAAAGTCTATTTATCATACCCCAAGGATGCTGTCCTTTCAGTATTTTGCAAATCTCCATGATTACATTTTATTACTCTGCTTCCAAGGACCATTACAACACAGAAGCTCTCCTAATTCTCCTGTACAGTTAGGACGCAGCACCACGGCACAGAGCCCATGGAAACGTAAGACAATTTCCTAAGGATTTCAGAATCGGATCAACTTTTTGTGGTTTGGTTCTTACACAAATCTGAAACCAAATTGTTTTATTTATTATTATTGCCAGCTATTACTATTTCTTTGGAGGAATGTACAATGAGAGTGATGTCAGTCATTACCAACTTCTTCCCTTTCAGAACCCTCACTGTCCCAGGCCCTTCTGAGTCCCTAGGAGGAACCCTAACTGGGCTCATGCAATTACACATTTTATCAAATTTGCAAAAATAAGAATTTTAAGTTATAATTAGTTATGACTATTCTGTTTCCTCTGATTTCCTCTCTATCTTACATTTCCTCTTATTCGATTATTTTTGAATGGCTGTTAATATTTTGGGGATTCATTGCAAGGAAGTGAGGTGGGGATACATTTAATTTTGGTTTAGTGGGTTATATTTAGCAATTAATAGTCACTTCTGTGTCTAGTTAAATTATGGGAAGTCATCAGGTATCAGAATGACTTCCAAAAATTTGTTTATGTCCCACTGTGTTGACTCACCTGGCCTCATGACAAAAACTACTGATGACTAATTGTATAATGAATGTCATCAGTTTTATTTCAGACTGGGCACTGCAAAGAGTCTTGAAATGCTCTGAGATCTCACAGCTCATATATGACAGAAACTTGATAAATGTGTCCCCAAATTCCAAGTAATCTAAAACTTTATGTGACATTCACTAATACCGAGTTGTGACACTAAAAATAACTTCTAAACTATGAATAAGAAAATCAAGTTAATCAAGTTTTATCATTCATCTTTCAGTTCTCTCTGTAGAAAATGACAGCACAAAGTTATCACCAAAAAACAGAAAAGAGGTACCATTACCTTTAAAAAAATTAATTTTAAAAATTATTTTATTTTTCAGAATATTGTACAGTTTGGGATTTAGAATTTGTAATTTCTTATGATTTTTTTCTCACTAATTACTCCCTTTAAAAATTTTTTTATAGTTGTACATGGACAAAATACCTTTATTTTATTTATTTTTATGTGGTGCTGAGGATGGAACCCAGTGCCTCATACATGCTAGGCAAGCGCTCTGCCACTGAGCCCCAGCCCCAGCCCCTAATTACTCACTTTTGTACATAGTTCTTTCCTTCATAATTGCTATGGTCTGGATATTAAGTGTCCCTAAAAGGCCTACATGTTAGAGGCTTCATTCCCAGCTTGGTGCTCTTGGAAAGTGGTGGAGTCTTCAGGAGGTGGGCCTGGTGGGAGTTCTCTAAGGGGGTTCCCTTGAAGGGGATTGTGGGATGACAGCCCCCAGTCTCTTTTGCTCCCTGGTCATACGGTGAGTAGTCCTGCTCCAGCACACATTCCCAGTGTGATATGCTGTGCAGAATCAACAGGGCCAGTTGACTATGGATTGGGACCTCCAAAGCTGAACCGAAATCAACCAACTTAGATGATCTTAGATAATCTACTCTTCATAAGTTGATTATCTCAGGTATTTGTTGTAGTCATGGAAAGAAGATGAAGACAATGATTTTATATTTGTTTTCTTGAAAGGATCTTTTAATTATATAAGCCTTGAACCCTAAAATGATGATGTGTCTGTGTAAAGGCCATTTTTCTAAGGCCCTAGATACTTCTTCTACTAGCTTAGGGTCTCATTGGAGCCTAAAGAATCCATACAATTTGGTTTTGGCAGGAAAGGATTTATATTTATTTATTTACTTACTTATTTATTTGGCACCAGGGATTGAACTCAGGGGCACTCCACCACTGAGCCACATCCCCAGCCCTATTTTGTATTTTATTTAGAGACAGAGTCTCACTGAGTTGCTTAGTGCCTCATCCCTCTCCCCATTGCTGAGGTTGGCTTTGAACTTGTGATCCTCCTGCTCAGCCTCCTGAGCCACTGGGATTTCAGGTGTGCGCCACTGTGCCTGGCAGGAAAGGATTTGTTGATGTGTACTAAAACTCTCACAATCCTGTCAGGGCTGAAGGACTCTGGTCTGGGCCTCCAGAAGCACAGTGTCACAGAGCCAGGGCCTCATTAACCTCAACCACATCAGAATCCTATCACACTTCCACTGTCATTGACCCCTGGGACAGCTATCTTTAACGCATGGGCATTCTCTATGCAGATGCTTGCCTGATCCGGTGCTCCTTAAGCTCTGATCTGAGTTGCAAACTCACGTGGTGTCTACTGGGCAGGCACAAAGCTGGGGCAGGAAATGAATTTGGTCTGGAAAGCAGGATTCATAAAGTGGGGGGCTGTGAAAATATCAAAGGAACACTTGTGAAAAGATTGTGGGCATCTTTAGTGTATTAGTCAGGGTTCTGCAGAGAAATAGAACCAATACCATACCTATAGAAGAGATCACAGAGGCTGAGAAGTTCCATAAGGGTCATCTGTGAGCTGAGATCCCAGAAAAGATGGAGGCAAGGCTCACTCTAAGAAGCCAAAAGCTCAGAACTGGGTAGACCAATATTGAGACCCCAGTTCAAGCCAAATACCTGAGATCTCCGGTATGGACATGGGGATACATGGTCTGGATAGTAAATGTCCCTAAAAGGCCCACATGTTAGAGGCTTCATACCCAGCTTGGTGCTCTTGGGAGGAGTCTAAGGCAGAAGAACCTGGAGTCTGATGTCCAAGGGCTGCAGCAGAAAAAACACCCACCTGCTCTGAGGGGAAGAAAGGGGGGAGAGAGAGAGAGAGAGAGAGAGAGAGAGAGAGAGAGAGAGAGAGAGAATCTCCCTTCTTCCACTTTCCTGTTACATCTTGGCCCTCAGGCCATTGGATGCTGTGGCTCACCTTGAGGGTACATCTTCCTCACATGCCAATCTTCTCTGGAAACACTCTACAGACACACCCAGAAGCATTCTTCAATCCAGTCAAGTTAAAAACAAAATTAACTGTCACATGTAGTGACCAATGTCCACCACATCACTGGGAAGACAGGAATCCGATGGGCTTCAGGTATAAACAGGTACATAAGGCAGGGTCCTGACTTCAGAACTCCCAGAAGCACGGAGCAGACAAAGAGCTGCCTTACATAAGGGCTCAGCCATTGAAGCCTAAACAATTGAGACTGAAATTTCTGGGAAGGGGGTCACTCTGTGACAACTTTCTAATTGACTTTTTCTAAGGGAGCAGACACATGGTTTGACCTTGCCCACACCAGAACAGACCATCTCCAGCATAGAGTATCATTACTGCTGCCTCAGTGATTCTCAGTTGCTGATGAATACTATATTCCGTCACATTTGCAAAAAAAAAGAAGGAGAGTTTAAAAACCTAAAAATATAATACATACTGAACAGCATCTTCTTCCCTCACCCATATAACTCACAGAATATAAATTAAGGTGTTCTTTCAGAGTTTCTAAATTTGTATGTATCTACAGGATCAAAAAATGAAAGGATAACTAACATCTCAAAAATATAATCCCCCAGAAGATGAAATGAAGAGCATTTGTTGGGAACATTGCTTCTATAATCCAGCTTGGGGGTGGGGAGGTGTCTTGGTAGAGAATAATAACGATCCTTTCAAATCTAAAGAGCACATGGACAGAAGCAGGTGGAAAGACGCTGCTCCCTCTTAAAACATTTTCCTTTGTGTTATGCTATCTGCTTTCAAGAGATTTTAAGGAACTGTCGCATATTGTATCACATGTAAGATAGATGCTGGATATCTGTCTCATTTGCCATTTGGGAATTTATGGGACCAGATGCTTCTGAGCCATTCTGACTTTTCGGTCAGTGATGCACATCAGGCCCTGAAGTCCACTTGCCAGAGTGCAGGTTTGAACGTTGGGTCTACAAAATGGAATCACTATAATGTTGAGGCAAGAAAAATGGAAATGTATTTACTGAGGCCTTCCTCTGCACCAGACTGGGAACATCAGCTTTCATGAGTCATCTTGTTTCATCTTCTTCGCCTCATTGGGAAGCGGCTATGACTGCAACCTGGCTTCCCATCAGAGAAAAGAAAGACATCATCAGAAAAGTGTGTCTGGGGTCCACACTCACCTCTGTGTTTGCCTGCCTTTCCCACTTCATCCTCCTGCCAGAGTCCAGCCCCCTGCACATTATCCAGCCCCTTAGTCATTTTACCTGCCCAGCAACTCCCCCATCTCTCCCTGTGTTTTTCCTGTCCCCTCTACAGTATCTTTCCCAACATACACACACCTAGTTCTCCCTATGTACAATTTTTACCATTTCTCTGCTGACCGAGCTCTGCATCCAATTGAGTCTAGGCATTTTTCAGAACAGAAGGGTACAGTAAGCAGGCAGCCCAAGTCCCACTTAAACCCAGGTTAGCTCCCATTGATTTTGTCAGCTGTTCTTTCGGGAGATATTACCTGTCATCCTGTGTCCAAGAAGGAAAAGACAGGCCAGACTCACAGTTCAGGAAGTCAGGCAGGTAGCTGAACGCCAGTGTGCTGTACAAAACTGGGGGAAGTAGTAATTTGGCACAGAAGCCAGACACAGATGGTAGCAATACAGAGCGTCCCGCTCACTACGGGCTCTTTTAGAAAACTCAAGGTCTCAGTTTCTTCTGAAACACAGTCACACTTGAAGGTGGCGTCCTAGATTCATTTAACCCTCTGTTGCTGGGGGAAGCTGACCACCATAGGTAATAGGCTCATTATACAACAGGGGCCTGCAAACTCCATCCTGGCTTGGAAAGAACTCTCTGCTCTGTTGCATGAGCCTCAGGCTCTTCCTTTCTTCCCACAAGTATTAAGCTTTAACTAGTAGTGGGCTGATAAATGCCCAACAAGCCAGGGGACTGTGAGTGTGTGTGTGTGTGTGTGTGTGTGTGTGTGTGTGTGTGCCCACGTGCATGTTTGTGCATGTGTAAAAAAAAAACACATAGTCAGCCCTCTGTGTCCTTGAGTTCTGCATCCACAGCTTCAATCGATTGTGAATCAAAAATGCAAAAAATTGCATCTATGCTGAACATAAAAAGAATTTTTCTTGTTATTATTTTCTAGACAATCAAGCATTTACATTGTATTAGGTGCTATAAGTAATCTAGAGATGATTTAAACTATAAGAAAGGATTGCATAGATCATAAGTAAGCATTTCACATATATATGTAATAATATATATTATTATGTACTACATATATTACTGAGGAATGACAAGACAGATATAATTATAAATTTTGCTGACATTAGGAATATGCATATCCCAAAATAATAATGAAGTATACTATGCTTTATTAAAACTCCATGGAGCCAATTGGTTCAACAGAATGCTTTTGCTAAATTTTGCCATACTCTTGTATCCACAGCCAACCCTTGGTTACATTTGATAACTGACTGTGCTTCAGAAATGAGGGTTCATTGATGTTTTCATTTATGTAAATGAATAAGACTGAAGTGAGATAGTGAAGATGAATGTTGGCACTTCACTTATCCATCAGTGATTTCACTGAATCAAGTCAGAGTTTTCAATTACTGGAAGAATATGATCTCAATTTTTTGGGCCAGTTACAATATAATGGTGGGTCAATGTGGTAGGCTAAGTAATGTTCCTCAAAGATATCCAGGTCCTAATCCATGAAACCTGTGAGTATTACATTATATGGTCAAAGGGACTTTACAAATGTGAATAAGTTAAGGATCTGAGCTGAAGATATTATCCTGGGTTAACTGGGTGAGCTCTAAATGCAATCGTAAGTGTCCATATAAGAGAGGGCATAGAGATACTTGATACAGAGGAGAAGGCCACATGAAAACAAAGCAGAAAGAGATTCAGAGATGCTGACCTGCTACTTTTGAAGATATAGGAAGGGACCATGAACCAAGAAACATAGCTCTAGAAGCTAAAAAAAACAAGCCAGTTTTCCCTGGAGCCTTCCTGACACTTGTTTCCTTCCAGTGAAACTGCTTTTGGGCTTCTGACTTCCAGAATTGTAAGAGAGTAACTGTGGATTGTTTTAAACCACAAACTTCATGGTAATTTGTTATAGCAACCACAGGAAAATAATACTACCCATCGTCGATTTATTGCATCTCCACTCCAAATGCATCCCTCAATATATGCTTTAGGACAAAAACAAAACCCTTAACCATTTCTTCTTTGAACTGAATGCAATGTTAAGCTTTCTTAACATTAAAAGAAGCTGGCGGGATTTTGCATGGCAGGGGAGGGTCAGCCATGCAGAAGTGAGGGCATCTGGTGGAGTCTTTTGGACCATCAGGCCCAAAATACCATCCTTAAAACTTTGCTTGGTGATGACTGTCTACAGACTTCTCAACCCAGAAACCAGCCCCAGCCCCACCTTGCAGCCTGCTTAATGCCCGAGGGCCACACCAGGGGCAGCTTCCTCCACAACTTCCCCACTCCGGTGCTACCCACAGACCTTGTCTCCCGTGGCTGATCATCTGCTCCCTGCCTGCCCAGCAGCTCCAGACTACCTCTGATTATCTAGTTATAGTTAAATCAGATTACTTCTCTGACATCCTAGGGTTGAACCACACCCTCTCCAACAAAGTTTGATACCCTGATGACTTTGTTTTTACTTTGGTAGTGGCTTTAATCCCTAGAATGCCACATAGTTTCTTTTTATTGTACAATTATTCTTTTACTAGAGTTAATAATTTCAGATTAAACTTCCCCTTTCAATGGTGTGATGTCTTGCTCCTGATTAGTCTCCAGACCTCTATGAATAATTCCAGACCTGACCTACTTTTAGGTTGAATCTGCATTAACATTTTCCTATCATTGTCTAAAAAACCACCACCAACAACAAAATAATGCAAGCCCCAGTTTGAAGTGTTGGCTGATTTCCATGGTATAAATACTGCTACCATGGCCAAAGTCAAGTTACCAACACAACATCACAAAAAAATGCTCTGGGAAGGGTTGCCTGGTAGCCACCACCATCTACTCTCCCCATTGTATTGATACAATAGATGAGGATAACCCCTAAAGCATAAATAATAGCAAAGTGTAAAAAAAAATTGGACAGAGATAATAAAATAGTTTTAATAAGATAGTTTAAAGTGCCAGTTCATATAATTGCTTGTTAGTAACATCTTGTGTTTAATAACCAGCTCACAAAATTCCAGAATACTTAATAGTTGACCCTGGCTGAGTGGTACAACTGCACTCCAGCCCAGCAGGATTAAGGGCTCTCAGCAACAAGTCAAAGTGCTGAGCATTCTTCAGCCTAGGGCTGGTTCTGCTGGGGCAGGCAGTCTTGGGTGTAGCCTGCTGAGGTGGGACTCGGGGGGAAGCAGGAGGAGGCACAGGCAAGAGTTTCTTCGCTGCAGGCATCACTTACCACTTCCCTGTCTCTCCTGTCTTCAATCCTGACCTCAACTACCCTTCATCTCAGGCCCTGAGGATGAAAGTTGTGGCCAGGTCCCTTTCCAGCAGGGTCAGAACTACCATCCTTGGTGCACCTATGAGCTATGGTTGTCCAGGTGACAGTTGTTTGGTTGTCACTTGCAGTCACTGAAGAAGACCATGAGGGACTGACGACACTGGCCAGCAGAGTGTCCTTGGGCCAATCACCCACCCCTCCAGGCCTGACAGTGAGGGCAGGACTGCCATTCCTGACTCTTCCTTCAGGTCCACTGCAGCACAGGGTCCTGTGGCTGAGGCAGCGTCTTCTGGTACTTAGTGCCACCGCCCTGCTGAGAAAGCCTATCCCTGGGAACTGGCTGCGGGTCCTGATACAGGATCTGCCTTCAGATAGCTCAGCCTTCCCCCAGAGAAGACAAAACACAGGCAGGTCATCTGATCTCACTCTCCCACTTTCCCAGGGATGAAATAATCTCTAAAATAAAACCCAGAGCAGCTAGTCCCTTGTCAGAGATAAAACACTCCCCCTCCCCCTACCCCACCACCCCAGCCTTCTAGGACAGTTGGCCTGGAGCCCCGAGAGCTCTCCACTAAGGGAGGGACAGGTTCAGACCAGAGTCGGGTAGCCTGGGGCAAGACCCTGGCCAGATGCCGGCCTGGGGCTGGAGCTACCGAGGGAATAAAGCTGCACTGGACTTTGAAGTGCATCACTGCCCAGAGGGTGTTCATGGGGGTCAATGTGCAGGGCATCTTGGTGGAGCAGGCACTAAGTGAAGGCCCTGAAGTAGCAGCCAAGAACACACACGGGGCTGGATGATGCAGGGCTGAGGCTTCCTCTTGGTCCAGGCTTCAACCACTGACCCTCCTGCATGTCTCCCTTTCCTCCCTCAAAGAACTTCCAAAGTCTGACTTGGTTTAAGAAAGCTTCCCACCGACTGGAGTGGTGGCTTGCTGTCCAAGGAGCCTGGTCTGCAGCCCTCCATGCTGTGCCCCTGGGCTTATATTGACCGAGTTCATTGCTCTGGGCTCAAGGTGAGAACATCATGGCGGAAGGATGTGGCAGAGAAAAACGACTCTGTCATGGCAGTCAGGAATCAGAAAAGGGGAAAGGAAGGAGCCACAGGGAAGATGCACCCTTCCAGGGCACACCCTTAGTGACCCACCTCCTCCAGCCACACCCCACCCACCTTTAGTTACCACCCAGTCAGTCCATTCAAACTAGGGTGGACTCATTAGGATACAGCTCTCACAATCCAGTCATTTCACCTCTGAGAATTCCTCCATTAACACAGGAGCTTTGGGGCACAGCTCATATCCAAATTATAATAGCAGTCCTCCCCGCCGGGTCCCTGTGCTTATACTGAATGTGGCTGTCATTCATAGGCTCTTTAGCACACTGGGACACACGTACCTTTTCTTGATCTCATTAATAAAAGGTAGTTGAAAGAAAGATAAAACTAAGGTTTTATTCACCAGAAGGTTATTCAGAAGAAAAAGAAAAAATGAAATTGTGAATAAATAAATACATTCATATATATATCTTTTGCATATGTATATTTGTGCATACATGTATGTATAGTTATATGTATACATATGTGTTCATACATATAAAGGGCATGTGTGTGTGTGTGTGTGTGTGTGTATATATATATATATATATATATATATATATATATATATATATATATATATATATATATTTGTCCCTCAATATCAGTGGGAGTTAGTACCTGGACCTCCTGCAAATATCAGACTTTGCTGATGCTCAAGTCCCTCATATAAGGTATAGAATTGGTTTGTAACCTATATACACCCTCCCACAACTTTAAACCATCTCTAGATTTCCCATAATACCTAACACAAGTAAATACTATGTGAATAGCTATTATTCTGTATTGTTTAGTGAAAAATGACAAGGAAAAAAATCTGTACACACTCAATACCAATGAAATTTTTTTTTCATTTTTGATCTGTAGTTGGTTGAGTCCATGGATACAGAATCTGCAGATACAGAGGGCTGATCATATATTTACACACACACACACACACACACACACAGCAATTGTACACAACATTCAACATGGCTGAGCCTGACCAGACACATCTAACCAAGTGCCAGTGCCTTCCCACAGAGAACATTCTGACCTTGAGACAGGGAGGCCAGAGAGGTATGTGGGCAGCAAATGTGGCCCACCAGGAGAGTGAGTGTTCCTAGTCTTCATGTCCCTGGTGGCAGAGTAGGGGACTGACCACAGGCCCTGCTCTCAACTTGTTCTCTCCCTCAGTATTGCTGGCTGTGCCTGTGGCTGCAGTCACCAGGAGATGCAGAGGACCCTTGGCCTGTACATCCAGCCCTGCTGCTCCTTAGTGCTCCCTGGTCACCACCCCAACACCCAACACCCGTCCCTCTCTGCTTTCACTCTCCAGTGTTCCTTGAAGCCAGACACTCCGCAGCATCAACTCTGGATTGCCCCCACTCTCACTTTCCATTAGTGCAGCTAGAGGGGTCATCCACCCCTCCCCCACCCTCATGAATGGCTGCCAGCTCCTAGCACTGTGGAGGCCTGTGAATCTGGCAATACTACCCCTTCTCTTAGCTCTGAGATCTGATGATTGCTTCCAACAATGCCAGAGCTTCTCTGGTGACGGTGTGTTACCATCTGATACCCCCTACGCTGGCCCCCATAGGACTGTATCTCGTTTTGCTCATTCTTGTTGCTCGTGAGCTCATAGCGCACTGCCTGGCATGTAGTAGGTGTTTGACAAACATTTGATGAGGAGGGAGGAATACAGGGAGGGACAGAGAGAAAAGAGGAAGAAGGAAGGAAGAGAGGGAAGGGAAGAGAAAGGAAGAGAAGGGAAGAGGGCAGGGCCCTGCAACCCAATCAACCCCCCAAAACAAGTATGTCCAGCCCTGCTGGAACTCCCTGCCCATCCTGTGATCAGAAACAGGCCCCGGCACAGATCTTCCAAACTAAAGCTGGGGTGATGCCTCCACTGACAGCAAACACTTGAGATTCCTCTACTGTCCTAAGTGCTTTGAGTGGTGGCAAGAGGGCTCCAGGGCCTGAGCCCTCTTGGGAGGGGACACGAGGTGGTATGGCTGGTCTCGCTCTTCAGCCTTTCCTCCTGGCTCATGCACACTGCTCACCTTGGTAGGTCATTCAGGTTCCTTGTCAGTGGAGGAGTTGACGTTGGACAAGCTCGGGGTAAGTGATCACTAATGTGGGCAACTCTGCCAGGCCTCCCTGGCTCCCACCCTCATCTCCTCAGCTGGGCTGGAGGCTGCTGTTTGCAAGCGTTGGCCCAGGGTGTAACTTCTGCTCCAGTGTCCTGCTCCTTGGAAGAGTGCTTCCTGGTGTCCAGGTGTCTGGACCCCAAAGGACCACTGTACAGGGTCTGGTGCTGCATGTGTTCACCTCCAGGCCAAACATACCTGATGCATTTCCTAGGCACCAGAACCTCCCTCTGGATGTCTGTGTTACCCAGCAGTCGCCAACTCCTTCCAGTCTTTCTCCAGTGCCCAATAGGCTGAGAAACCACACAAGCATGGATGATACAAGGGCAGATTTTGCAAAAATGCAGGTCACCTCCTTCCCGCCTGCTATTCAAAAGAACTGAATCTTTGCGGGAGGTGCCCAGGCAGCCTGGGCAGGCTTACTCCTCTCTTGGCACTCATAGGTAGGGAGCAGGAAAGCCTAGGCTGGTCTGCATGAGGCTGGGGGGGGCCTGCTGGCTGGGCCCCAAGTACAAGGGCACCCAGTGGAAGGCCGTAGCATGAACACCACACCTGGCTCTTCCTGTTTCTAGTCCATGGGAAGGTGCCATATGTGTACTGCTGGCTCTACTTACTTGCATAAGGACTAAGGCATCTGCCAGGAAAAATATGTCAGGCTTGGCCCACTAGATCTAGGGAGACAACTGGGATCACCAGGCAGAGGAACCGAAAGGTCTTTTCCACTGGATTCCAGGGGGACACTGGGATACGGGCATACAGCTTGAAGACAACCCAAGAGAGCATGTGACACTGAGGAGGCAGCAGCCATCCACACTGTCACCCAACCCTAGGCCACAGTCCCAAAACTGCAGTGTCAGGTAGGGAATGCACAAACTTATTCTGGGTACTTGTGGGAATGCCCTGCAGATTTCCAGAAACATCCATGCTTTGGTGCATGCAAAAGGGCCGCCTCAGTGCCACAGGTCCCACAAATGCTCTGCCCTCAGCAACCTGGTACTTGTCCTCTCATGCCTCACCTGTGTTCTGGCCTCTCAGGTCCAGCATAGCATCTTCCTAGGGCACTGCCTTCCTTTCCACACTCCTGGCAATTGCTCAGGGTTGGGAGTCAGAAGGCCATTTCCACACAGATATGGCTGAAATAGGGGGCCGAACAGAGCAGTGCTGCTTAAAGGCAGTGCAATATGCTAATTACCCTTCTCCTTTCCCAGGAGGAGGGCCCCACCTGTAACTTTGACTTAGTTACTTGGACCAGAGACTACTGCAGTTTATCATCTTTTGCATTTCTCCCTTAATGGTCTTTTTTGGCCTTCTCAAATACAGATTGGCCTCACCCAACCTGATAAAGACAAAATTAGTTTCACAGGACTCTCCTGGAATCGAGGGAGCCAGGTAGTAGGCAAAAGAACGGGGTCACCGATGGGTACCTATTCACAAACCCAGACTGGTGGTATCCATGCAGATACCAGGTAAGTGCAAGTGAAATAAGGAGCCACTCCCAGGACACTCTCACAGAGGAGCAGGCACAGATTCTCATCCCAGCACATCGTGATTGTAAAATTACATGGCCACTGGAAAGAAACTGGTAATAAAACATGAAACAATGAAAACCCACACAGTGATTAAAAAGAACAGAACACCCTGGTGAACTTCTAGGGAGTGTTGCTAAGATTTGTTAGATTTCAGAAGTGATCTCAGAAAGGTGCTTATTGTGCATAAGAAGATGCATATTGGGCATGTGTCTTAGCAGAGGGTACCACAGTGAGAGGTAAGAGCAGTGTCTGCTATGGTTTGAATACAGTTTGTGCCTCTCAAGATCCATTGTGATTAAAGGATTGTTCTGCAGGGAGGAACTGTTGGGAGATGGAGCATACCAAGAGGTCCTCAATCCTCCCAGCATGCCCTCAGGAGGCAGCTCTTGTGGGACTCCTTGGTAGTTCTTATAAAAAGGTTGTTATAAAAGTTCTCACTAGCTCCCTCTGCTTCTTGGCACTAGATGTGACCACTCCTACCACCGCCACTGACCATTTGCCATTGGCCATGAGATCCTCACCAGGACTGACCCAATGGGGGCACCATGACCCTGAGTCTCCAGACCTGTGAACTAAATAAAACTTTTTTCTTTGTAAAGTTACCTATCTTGATCATTTCTTTATAGTGATGAAAAGCTGACTAAGGACAGTGTTCCACGTTGTAAGGATGCTGGACCATACGTGAGAACAGATGGTTATAAGAACTGGATCCTAACGGGGGCACCCAGCTGAGGCAAACTTGTCAATAGAACCCTCAATGCCAATTCGAGCTAACAGGCTGAGTCTGATCATGGAACTGTGGAGAGAGGAATTCTTGTTAAGATTTTTAGAGACAGTCTGACAGCAGTAGGATTCATCATTCTTTCGCCCACAATGGGGAGTTGAGAAGGAGGCTACCTTCCCATCTCTCTCTACTCCTGCTCCACATCAAGCCCAGGGAGAGGTTTGGAGGGTCCCACCATCAACCAGGCAAGGAAGAGAGTGTGGTGAAAGGGGCCCTAGGTTGCTCACAGTGGGGCCCTGGAGACAGGACAGACGGGACCCTGCCAGTGTGGAAGAGGGAAGCTGGCTGTTAGGGGGGTGCAGGAGAACAACTTACTTGTTCTCGGGAAGGATAAAGGAGTCGTGCTGAAGCTGTCTGAGTTCAGGTCATTTTGACAGACTCTGTTCCAGAAATTACGTGCATGGTGGGGGACCCTGAGAGGAGGTTATATGAGCTGTCTCTGTGGCCATAGAATGCATGAGAGAGGTCCCTGAAGATCCCCTAAATCCCCATGAAAGAGCTGGCTTTGAGCATCTGACAGAGGGGATTATAATGGAGCACTTTCTGCTGAGAGGCTAAGAGCAGCCTAATGAGTGGAGGAGGAAGAGGAAAAAAGAAAAAAGAGAAAGAGGAAGGGGAGGAAGATGAATGAAGAAGAGGAGGACTTATAGGGATATAGAGAGGAGGGATTCGAGATTAGGAATGTAGGGATGAAGGCCGCAGAGACAGGGCTAGACAGTGCAGGGAAGTGTGAATAAGGATGATGGGAACGGGGGAAGGAGGGAATAGGAGCTGGGGAGGAAGAATGAAAAGTTAGATGCAGGGATGAGAAATGCAGAGAGAAGGCAAAGCCAGGGGGTGGGGGGGTGGGGTGAAGGACACAGGGATGAGAGATGCTGGCATGAATGACAGAACCGTGGAACACAGCCATT
The DNA here is from genome assembly GCF_048772815.1 of Callospermophilus lateralis. Lineage (NCBI taxonomy): Eukaryota > Metazoa > Chordata > Mammalia > Rodentia > Sciuridae > Callospermophilus > Callospermophilus lateralis. The sequence continues at coordinate 147,054,508 of NC_135307.1, forward strand.
AGGAATGCAGGGATGCAGGCATGGTGACCACAAAAATGAGGGATGTGGGGATCAAAGGTGGAAGGATGAAGGCTACAAGGTCAAGGAAAGAGAGACAAATGCTGACGAATGAGGGGAGCAGAGGTGAAGAATGTAATGTAGGTTTTATCTTAAATATCTCAATACTGCACCTACTAAATAAAACCAGATGTGCCTGCGGCAGCCACGGTGGAAGCAGTTCTGGGGAGCCTGATGTGAGTTTGGGGACCTACGCAGAGGCTCTGTAGTTTTGTGGGGAAATTGCTTTCTGGGTGCAGAGAATGGGAGTCCCATCTCCAGTGTCCGCCACACCCTGCAGACAATAGGACAACTATTTGTTTTTCACTGGAGAAATGCCATTCATCGTTACAGCAGTAATGACCTAACTGGAAGGGCACTTTAGAAATTTTCACAAGTTTATGGTGTCCCCAGCCTCATTTCTGGGAAAAGGATGAAGCCCAAAGTTTAAGTGTGGGGCAATGACACAAGCACGTCCAGCATGTAGGCAGGCGGGTGTCAGCAGCAGCCTGGAACGCATTTCTCAGAATACCCACGTGGAAGAGCTAGGTGACAAGGACATGAGTTCATTTGTGTCAATTAAGTGATGCAGCCTCTGCCTGGGGACCTCAGCCCATCAGCCACTCTCTCACACCCCATCAGGGGTATAACCATACCAGTGACCACAATGTGGCCCCCAATGACACAAGATTCTAAACAACATCTGCATAAAGTCAAGTAGGGGAAGGGCTCTTTGGAGCTTGGCCAGAGCCCCATCGGCAGCCCCAAGTCCTCTAAACGTTATGCTTTGGACACAGCATTTCCTCTAATTTCCTCTAGGTTCTCCTAAAACTCCAATATCTGGAAAACCCTTTTCCCTCCAACCAGCCTTCCCTGACACTCGGAGATCCTGCCTGGGGTAACCCAGCTCTTTCTCCACCCCAGCTCAGACCCTCACAGAGACTTGTGTCGTCAGTAGAACTCAGGAGGGACATCCCAGCCCCCTTGATCCCAGATGCCCTGCAAGCAGACAGGCTCCACCTTGCTACAAAGCAGCAGTGAAGGCAATAGGTGTGACTCAGCTCAGACAGGGGCACAGTGGCAGCCTTCAGTGCCTTCAAGGCCAGGAACACAGAAGGGACTGGCCCTTTGCCAGCTCCCCAGGGCTAAGTAGACGGAATATGAGGGGAGTTTTGTAGAAGGTAAACTCACCTTGACACTGGGAGGACCCATTGATGATCCTACCCACAGAGGACATACCCTTGCGCAAAACAGGAGGCCAGGGTTGGGGGCTCAGGGTGAACCTGCCCAAGTTCACACCAGGGTTTGCACCTCGCAGAGCAGGTGGCTTGAGTTTTTCAGCCTGGAATCTTGACTGGGATCACAGGACAAAAATTTGAAAAGGGCACTCATGGATAAAATAAGGGTTATAACTAAATTAATGTACTTACATTCTTAGAAGACTGGATATCCACAAGTGTTAACCAGAACACACAACTCCCCAGAGCCCCTCTTTCTCATCTATTTTGTTTGCTCACCATGATAATGTTCTGACCTCAAGGCAGGTGACATCAGCAGAAGTGGCAATGGGAAGCCAGATTTTAAACGGACATGAACCCAAACTGGCATAATCATTTAGCATTTTAAATTATGTAGCACAAAGCAGCCCCAGAAGATGCTCCATGTAATAGCTATTGGGATTCTGTCACTCATATGACGCTGGAGTTACAAGTAAACATCTACATTTGAGCCACTCAGGGGAAAATGTTGAGACCTCACTTCCATAAGGAACTGGTCTCAGGTATCCCCACAATTCTCCCCACTGTTTCCTGCCCTCTTCTTGCTTCATGACTCTTCACCACTGTCATTGACTGAGCAGCAAATGAGGCCTTAGGAACCACATTTATAATATGTGCTCTTCAATTGGCCACTATTAGAGGAAGTATAAGTTACTACCTAAGGGAGTACATATGTATGTGTGAAAGAGAGAGTACATGCATGCATGTATGTGTGCCGGAGAACATGTGTATACATATGGGTGAACGTGTGTGACAGTTATGTCACAGAACAAGTCTTATCCTGTATCTGAGAAGATGAATGATTTGTAGAAACACAGACAAATCTGTTAATTGCAGGATGAATGACTCTGGCAGCTGTGAGTCTGTCACCCTCAGATTATACATCATAAAGGAGATCTTGATAAAAGAGTGAGTTTACTGCAGTGACATCCCATTAATTCATCCTTGGCAGGGAACAGTGAAATCTAATTTTTCCAGATAACTTAGATTACCCTGTAATCACTCTAACTCACAAATTAGCATTTGACTGGAAACATTTTTATCCTTAACCAAACTATTCAAAACACAATTTAATTTTCCTTCAATGACTCTGGTTCCTTTCTGTGAAAGCTGGGTCATTTCATATGATTACAACAAGGGAAACTTCAACAGTGGGTGTGTCCATTCGATCCCTACAGAAATGGCTCCAGTTTACCACATCTTTTTTTTGGCCTCGCTTGTGCTCTTACTGGTCAGCCACAAGTGTGTGACTACAGTGATTCACAAAGGCCCACAGGATCAATTATGTCAAAAAGGTGAACCTGACCATAATCAATTGAGATGCTCTTTTTCAGCTGACATATAATCCATCTAGTTTAAGTTTGCGGAAGCATAGAGAGCAGGCTGGAGCCGGGACTCAGGAAAGCAGGGATGTGCCACGGCTTCATGACCCTGGACAGTAGGGTTATGCAGGTGGGCACTGTGGTGCTGGATCTTCAAACTGCTGCTGAGTTTTCACACCACAGTCCTTAGACCATATAGACCCTTGGAGTTACTGGCTCTTACCCTACTGTATTCCATGGAGGACCGCAGATGGCAGCTGCTCCTTTGTGCTTGGAGTCCTTGCCCACTGAGCCCAACCTGATGCTGGGCTGGGTGTCTGCAGCAGCTGGGCCTCCCTTCTTATCAGTGGAAAGGCCAGCAGTACACTGTTCTCTGCTTCTGCTGACGTCTCCAGAGCTGGAGCACTGACTCAGTCCTCCGCTCTCACTCCCCTTGAGGGGTCTAGATTAAACCAAGAACCAGGAGCTACAAAACTGAGTCCAGACTCTGGCACTCAGTGACTATCACTTAACCAAAGTATTCAAAACACAATTTATTTTTCCTTCAATGACTCTGGGTCACTGGTCGGCACTGTAAGCCATGGGAATAGGGACAAGCTCATAGCTCCTAAGAACAGTGAAAACACAGAAGTTGGTGAATTTTTGTTTGTAAATCACAGAGGATTATAAAGATCATAAAGAAAGATGAAAACACCCATTGTGCTACTCTGTATCGATTGTCTCATTTGGTGTCCACATCAATCCCATGAGGTAGGAGCTCATCATACCCCATTCGACAGATGAAGAAATGCCATTAAAGATCACAGTGGTAAAAGATCACAGTGATGTATTTAAGAGCTCTATAGCACCAGCTTTCTTCTCTGCTTCACAGCCTTCTTCCTAGTCCAAAGTCACTGCTGACCCTCCCACCGTGTCTCTCACATCACTACCTCCTGATGAGGTGAGAGGAGGAGGGTCACTGCTGGACCTCTGGACCTTGCCCATAACCTGGAGTCTTAATCATCAGTTTCATAGATGAGCAAAGAATTTTGAAATGTCAGATTTCATTTTCTACTTACAACATGGTTTCAAGACTAGTTCATCAAAAACGGACTTACTTCCTCTAAGATTTGCCTTTGTTATGTGGCCACATTTCAGCTGTCTTCTGCTCCACTACAGGCTGTGGCCAGCCCCACAGGGCAAGGTCAGATAGGAACAGCATTTGGCTGCTGGTAACAGAACATGGCTTAAACAAGAAAGTATTTTATTTCTCTCTCATGGGAAAGAAGTCAGAGCGAGAGTGGAAGTTCCACTGTGTCCTCAGGGACCATCTATCTTTCTTCTCTGCCTCCCTGGTGTGTAATTCTGACAAAAGTGACTGCATCCCTATTGCAGCCAGAAAGACGGAGGAAAGACGGAGGAAAGAAAAAGAATACAGATGACTTCTTAAGGAGTTGTACGTATCTGGTCCAGCCCAAAACAAAACAAAACAAAAAAACCAGAAACCATACTAGGTATATCCATCAAAAGGAGGATAATCCTCTTTATACGAAATGCTTGGGACCAGAAGTGTTTCAGATTTTGGAGCGTTTCAGAGTTTGGCTTATTTGAACACTTTGCTGGTTGAACACCCCTAATCCAAAAATCTGAAATCCTCCAATATCTGAAACCTTTTGAACACCATATTAACACTCAAAAGGTTTTGGAGTATTTCATACTTTCAGATAAGGGAGGCTCAACCTGTATGTAGGTGGAAAACCAAAAGGGGAAAAGGAGCAATCAGGGTTATTCAATTAACCCTGACATTCATGCCTAGAGGAAGCAGCTGTGACCCCAGGGCAGGATGTCTAAGCAAAGAGGATTCTATCTGAAACTAGAGGCTCAGAGGCAGCACAAGTGCTGTACCTCTGAGGCACAGCAAGCAGAGGCAGGGAAGCAGGAGTGGTGTCCCTGACTGTGCTGTGGCCGTGCTCAGTTGACAGTGCAACGGGAGCTCTCTGGGAGACCTCTTATTACATCCACATCCAATAGTTCCCTATAGTTAGTGGAAAGTCAATGCCGTGGAAGAGCTTAGCTGTACTGGAGTAAAATTTCCCCCTTGCTGCAGCGAGCTACAGAATCTATCCTCTTTGGTGAAAAGTGTTGACCCAATCTGTTTCCTGCTTGATACATCTGAACACCACAGGCTAAGTAAGTTGTAAAGAATAGGTTTTCTTGGCTTATGGTTCTGGAGGTTGGGAAGTCCAAAAGCATGGCCCTGCCATCTTCTTGGCATCTGGCGAGGGCCTTCTTGCTTCATCATAACATAGTAAAGAGCATCACGTGGTGAGACAGAGCAAGTGTGCCGGCTCAGATCTCTCTTCTCTTCTAATAAGGCTAATAATGCCATCATGGGGAATCACCCTTCTCTGATCTCAGCTAAACTTGGTCACCTCCCAAAGACCCTACCACCAAACACCATCAACTCATTATTTCAGGGATTATGTTTCCAGCACTTTTGGAGACACACTCGAACCATAGTAGATGTTTTCCTAATGGTCCTGATAGAATTGGTGAACTGTTAACAGGTGAAGATTCCACCATAGTACAGCTAAGACCCTTATTCCTATAGACTGGGACACTGACTTGGAAATAATGTGCAGATCTGAGACCACTTGAGTCATCATCTGTTGGAGGTAAATTTGAGTTTGAGCTCCAAATATTTCATCAAGTCCATCTGTGAACTGGCTGTTGTTTGTCTGTAAGATGCCTATAGAAAGAGGGCAGAGAGGGAATTCCAATGCATCCTGCCTTGAGCAAGTCCCAAGGGGTTCCCTCTCTCTATAGATGCCCTTTTACAGATAAACATGAAAATCAGACAGGTAATAGGAGGAACCTCAGGTGCAAACTTGATGACAGCTGCTCTGGGCCAGGTTCTGGAGACACTTTTCTTACCAATCACTGCAGTTCTCATGGGGTGGTCTTGGTCCAAGTCAGTGTCCCTGTCAGACCAAACAGTAGCTTACTCCATATTTTCATATAACAATTCTAACATGAAAATGGCATCACCGTTGTGCCTTAGTTGGTTTCAACTAAGATACTCAAATCCACAGATTCTCAAGTCCCTTACATAAAATGATTTAGTATTTGAATATAACCTGTGCATATCCTCCCACACACTTCAAATCATCTCTAGGTAATATTATACCTAATACAATGTAAATGCCGTGAAAATAGTTGTCATACTGCATTGTTTAATAACAATTGAATAATAACAAGAAAAAAAAAAGTTTAGTACTGATTTTTATCCTACTTTCTATCTGCAGTCGGTTGAATCTGTAGATATAGTACCTGTGGATACCATAACTATATTTCACTAAAAATAATTTGAAGACACCACTTCCACTTTTGATAACTCTTGACAGAGGCAGTATTATTATTTTGAAAGCTATCTTAAAACAAATTGAAAAAGAAAATTCTGACCCATGGCCTACATTCTTTACTTGACATAAGGAGACCCCTAAACTCAATTAAGATTCTAAAATTATCTGCCTAAAGGATTTTTAAAATTCCAAGTCAAAAAGGACAAAGTTCAATAATGAAAAGTACTTTTTCTGGGCACATACACTCCAGGCCTTTCCTTCCACCAAGTCCTCTTGTGGAAGGGCTGGGTGGTGAAAACTTTGACAAAAACTAATTAATTGGCATGACCCAAGAAAGGACATAGGTTTATAGATTCTTGAAAACACCAACTAAATAGGAACTCCTAACAGAGACACCTATTGATATTGTAAACAAAAGTCTAGCTAGAAATTAGTATTATGTCCTAGTCATCGGGAAAAACAAAACTAGAAATTTCTAAGGGTTCTGAAGGAACACCAAGGAAGGGTACATGTGGTCAGCTTTCCCTCGTCTTCTTTTCTTCCTCATTGCTCCCATTACTTAAAAGACTTTGAAGATTATTTGCAGCAAATTGTATTTTCTAAAATTGAAAACTATGATATGCCATTAGCTAAAGCTAACCACCACACTGTACAGAAACCTGTAATAGCCCATTTTTTGTTACCATAGTGAAATGCCTGAGGCTGGAGACTTTACACAGGAAAGAGGTTTATTTAGCTCACAGTTCTAGAAATCTAACAGCATGCTGTTGACATAGGCTTGGCCCTGGCAGGGACCTCAAGGTGAATGGTGTCTCAGTGGTGGAAACAAATGTGAGAGGGAGACAGCGTGATGAGACAGGAAATCAGAGAGCAACAGAGGATCAGGCTTACTGTTTTGAGCAACTCACTCTTGTGAGAACTAACTCGGGGTCTAATAAGAACTACATTAACCCTTGCAAATACAGCACCCCAAAGGCCTAACCACCTCCCATGAGGCACTACTCCTTGAAAGTCCCACCAATTTTTAACATTACCACACTAGGGACCAAGCTTCCAACACATGAACCTTTAGTGAACAAACCACATCCAAACCATAGCAAAACCCAAACCAGACCCACAGAGAGAGACCACATGCAGAGGCCCACTTGTAGAAGAACCTCCAGGCACATGATTAAAAATCTTTAGATGCTTCTGGCCCCAGCGTCTGAGTCTTCCAGCTGCAACCCCAGGAATCAGAGAGCAGAGACAAACCCTTCTGCTGCACCCATCCAAATGTCTGATCCACAGTATCTATGAAAATAAGGGACTGCTTTAAGCCACTAGGATTTGAGGCCATTTGTTACACAACCATAGAAACCAGAACATGAAGTAATCACAAAAATGTCTGTCATTATGTGCACACTCCAGAGCTAACTAGCCCAGATGAACAGATCTAGCACAAAAGAAAAATGCAACCTATCATAAGATCTCTTAAAAGCCCATGGGAGATACTGCCATAATTGCTTACTCTGTAAAAATTTGAAATGAGAAAATTCAAGAATTTCCAAAGGAAAGAGGAAAAAATAACCTTCTTATTATGTGTTGAATCTTAAATTTTTTTTTAAAGGAACAAAGTTTAACAATGACTCTCATTAATGACCTTGGTTACTAGGTTACAAAATGAGAAGAAAAGTAGATCATTCACAGCTTTTAAACATAGCTGGAAAAATCTTTTTAAATCATTTTATAAAAATAGAAAGATGCAATTGAAAGAAAAATTTTATACAATTTTCTTGATAGATCTAATCTGTAAACAGATTAGGGTGAGTTAGTGCTTTTGATCTAAAACATTTCATTCCTGCTCCTACGTTAGGATGAAGTCTGTAAAGAACAATGAGAAAAACCTGGAGAGTGTACCAAGTTATAATTTGTATTTAGTCTTCTAGAGATCTGAAGTTTTAAGGCAATCAAGTAAGTTGAATTCCAAGGTGGGAGCAGGCCTTTTGAGGAAACATGGGGCACACTATCTACCTCTCTTTAAGCAGAGCACAGGGGACACATGTGGCCACTTTTAAGTAAAAAGGTATCATCTACATTTTAGCAAGTAATTAAAGGTCAAGTCTGGGTTAGTATGTAGGTTTGGAATCCCTGGAGAAGCCAGACTTCAGGGAGTTCACACTTGCAGAATCACTGAGTGCTCTCTAGAGAAATATCAGAAACAGGCAGAAGACTAGAGAGACCTCTCTAAGTTGCACAGGCATGTGGGTGTGCAGGAAAAGATCAGTCACTGTTGGAGGGCAGGTACAAAGTCACACTCATTTATTTGCATCCTTCCTTCCTGCAGCAAAAACCTTAAGATACCCAGAGAGGGGTATCAAATGCTCCCACCTACAGGACAGAGGAAAAATCCATTGATTTTGAAAAAGGAATAAAAACAAAACCCATTTGTCTCTGGGAGAGGAATAGGTAACTTTTTGCCCCCAGGACACAAGAAAGATCCATTGCAACTGTGAGGGATGTAGAAGCAAAAACTTCTTACTTCAGGGAAAAGGCAAGAAACTATTTGGGGCCCAGGATCTTACACCAATATCAAGCAGAGGCCTGCTATCAATGAGAGGAGGGGAGGAAATACCTCTCCAAGACCAACCATGATATACAGAAGAATTTAGTTGTCACAGGGAAGACAGGCAAGAGAGCTGAGAAAGCCCCACATTGAGGTTTAGGGTCTAAGAAAGAGGGTGAATCAGGACAATAGAGAGTCTGCCCTCTCACCACGAGCCTAGTACTGAGTAGCAAGTAAAGACACCCTACCCTGCAGGAGAGGGAAGAACCACTCTGTGCCAAGGCATGCTAGAACTGCTAAAAGGAAAGGGATCATTATGAACACTGAGAAGAAACATCTTATAGCCCTTTCTCCAACCTAAGCACAAGATAGAAGGATCTCCTATTTAGAGAAACTTAAAGCTTTAGCTGCATTGAAGGTAACAAAAGCAATAACAAAACCTAAACCCAGCTCAACCCCTAAAAGGACTGAATAGGCACAATAACTTACTGTATAAATACTATTTATCTCTGACTGCAGTGTTCTTCTACACACAATGGAATTCAATCAAAAATTACAATTTAAAAAAAGTAAAATAAAACAATCTAGATATAAAGCAATTGACAGACATAGACTTGATGACCCAAAAAAGAGTTGGAACAACCGGACTGGAATTTCAAATACTATAATTCATACACTAATGCATTTAGTGGAAAGGAGAGGCAATGACCATTAACAGACAGAGAATTTTCCAAGAGAGATTAAAAATATAAGAAAGAGTATACTAGGGATGCTAGAAATATATGCTATCACAGATGAAAACTTATTTTGAAAGGCACAAGAGTAGAATGAATACAGCTTTGGATTAATTAAAATAATACTTGAAACTGGATCAACAGAAATTATCCAAATAGAAACACAAAGAGAAAAAAATGGCAAAACATTCAAAGACTGTAGGATATCATCATATGGTCTAACATACATATCATTGGAGTCACAGAAGGAGAATAGAGAGAATGGTGCAGAAGAAATATTTTAAGACAAAAAAGTAATGATAATGATAAACTACAGATTCCAGAATCTCAGAGGACCCAGAACAGAATAAATACCAAAAATAAAAGAAAGGAAACAATATCAGTACCCACTACTCACGTCAACTGTTGAGAGCCACAACCGAAAGGGGCCCCAGCAAACTTCCAGCTGCCAGCTGATGATTGGCTCACAGCGACCCCAGCAAACTTCTAGCTGCCAACTGATTGGCTCCTCTGCGGTGATGCTCATTGGGCTCTTTCCCTGCCCTTTCAGACCACGGAGCTGCTCATTGGGGGACTTTTTTTGGCTCCGCCCACGTGACCCAGCCAATCGGCCTTAAGAGCAGGAGGAGTCGGGGAGGTTGAGAGGCTTGTGGGAAGCCGGTGGTGGCAGTTGGGCTCTGAAGGTTTTTCCTGAGGAGCTGTGTGGTTTGGTGTGTGTGTTCTAAAAATAAAGTTTGTTTCTTTTGACAAGTGGCTCCTGAATTGTGCCCAGCCAGACTGCGGCAATCAACAACAAAACTCATGCATTGGGCTGGGATTGTGGCTCAGTGGTAGAGCACTTGCCTAGCATGTGTGAGGCACTGGGTTTGATTCTTAGCACCACATGAAAAAATAAGTAAAATATATTGGGTCCATCTACTGCTAAAAATATTAAAAAAAAAAACACCCACAAATTTACACAGACTACAGTCAAACTGCCTAAAGCTAAAGGCTAAGAGAAAAGCTTGAAGGCAGCCAGAGAACAGAGAGAATATTACATATAGAGGAGCCAAGATAAGGGCTGAAAGAGGAGAAAGCTGTCACCAACAACTCTATATTCAACAAAACAGTGTTTCAGGAATGAGAGTGAAATAAAGGTGTTCTTGAATGAAAGAAATCTAAGAGAATTTGTTATCAGCAGACCAACCTGCTCTGAAGAAACAATGCTAGTGGAAATTCTTCAGATAGAACAGAAACAATAGAAGGAAACTGGGAACATTAGGAATGGAGTAGAGTAAGAAATTGTAGGTATTAGCATTCTCCAGAGGAACAGAACCAATCAAATGTACGTAATTATGAGAGGGGATTTATTTGATTGGCTGGATAGTCCTACAGTGGCCATCTGTAGGCGGGGAGCCAAGAAAACCAGTAGCTGCTCAGTCCAAGAAGACAGAAGCTTCAGAATAAGAGGGATCAGTGATGCAGTCTCAGTCCAAGGCTAAAAGCATGAAAGACCACCAGGAGCTGCTGATGTAAGTCTACATTCAAAGGCTGAAGGAGCTGGAGGTTGATGTCTAGGGGTTACAGAAGCACAAAAATATAGTCACTCAAGAAAGGTTGAGCGGGAACTTCTCCTAAGGCTCTGACCAGTTACCCAATGTTCCCCAACACTTTTCCCTCAATAGGCAGCTCTCCTCATGGCAGGTCCTTCTGTGAGGACTCCCATCATTAGGTGACACCCATCTGCCTTCTTGCATGCCACTGTCATCAGGGGAATGAAGTGAAGTCAGTGAGGAGCTGAGATGCACCTGTACCCAGATCTGCACACTATTCCTAAACAGAAAATAGAATTTAAGAATAAGAAAAAAGGTCAAACAGGTCTTATAGCACAATACCCAAAATGCCCAGGGTGCAATAAAAAAAAAAATCATTTGTCATATGAAGAACCAGGAGATTTCCCATTCAACAACTTGAAAGGCAAATTATAAGTTAGCAACATTGAAATGACTCAGATAGGGCTGGGGATGTGGCTCAAGCAGTAACACACGCACCTGGCATGCGCAGGGCCCTGGGTTCAATCCTCAGCACCACATAAAATACAATAAAGTTGTTGTGTCCACCAAAAACTGAAAAATAAATATTAAAAAATTCTCTCTCTCTCTCTCAAAAAAAAAAAAAAAAGAAAAAGAAAAAGAAAAAAGAAAGAAAGAAAGAAATGACCAGATATTGGAAATATCTTCTAAGGATTTTCGAGCAGCAATCATAAAAATACTGCAGTGAGCAATTATGAACACACTTTAAAAAAGTAAAAAATAGAAAATGTCAGCAAATAAAGATATTAAAAGGTACCAAGTGAAGTTATATAACAAAAAAATATAATAATTGAAATTTAAAACTCACTGAATGGCTCAGTGATACTTTAGATATGATACAGGAAAGATTCAGCGAACTCAAAAACAGATCAATAGAAATTTCCAATTTGAGCAATAAAGAGAAAGCAGGGGAAAAAAATTAAAAAGGCAGAACCAGTGATTCAAGAGAAGGTGGAAGAGGCGGAAAAGGAGCCAGGAGGAGTGGTGGTGATATTTGCCCAACAATGTGAATGTACTTAATGATACTGAGCTATATGCCTAAAAATGGTTAAATGGCAAGTTTTATGTTACACATGTTTTACCACAACAACAAAATAACAATTCCAAATGTGTATTTTCAATAAAAGTTTCGAGATGTATAAACAAAAATCAATAGAACTGTAAAAAAAAAAAAACACCAAAAATTCACCACTATAGTTGGAAACTGCAACACTACTCAGTTAGAAATTGACATATTGGCAAAGATATAGAAACCCCCAAATATACTATCAACCAGCTTGACTAACTGAAATTTGTAAAACACATTACCTGAACCAATAGAACACATGTTCTTTTCAAGTGCACACATAACATTTGTCATATGTTGACTTGACACATCATATCAATCATGTCATGATAAAACCATAAAGCAAACCAAGTAATTCGAGATTTAAAATAATAAAAATTGTATTCTTTGACCACAATAAAATTCAACTGGAAAATAATTACAAAATATATCTTGAAAGCTCTTGTGCATTTGGAAATATTTTTAAAAGTACACTTAAAAAAACAAAGAAAAACTTGGGTCAAAGAGGAAGTTTAAAATGGAATTATAAAATGTATTTAATTGAATATAACAGAAATTGTGAGATGCCCCCAAAGCTTAGAGGGAAATTGATAGCATTAAATACTTATATTAGAAAATGAGAGGACTGGGGAGGTAGCTCCATGGTAGAGTACTTTCCTAGTACCTGCGAAGCCCTGGATTTGAGATCCCCAGCATCAAAAGAAGAAAGAGATATCTCAAATCAATGACCCAAACCTCCACTCTAAGAAACTAGGGGTAAAGAAGTATTGCTTGTATTCCGTGTGCATTTCTATATTTAGGGGTTAAAATCATAGTGTGGCTTTATTTTGGGAGCCATTTCCCATTTTCTCAGCGTAAGTTCACACTTTGTGGCACATTTTTCTGTGAACTGAGTTCTTTGATCAGATGCAATTTTGTGTGAAGCAATGAATAATCAGAACATGTGTCAATTCCATTGAGGACAAATCAATGTTCTTTCCATGATGAAAGGGTTCAATGGAGGCAATATTAATAGGTCTACATTTTTTGTACAAGAATATATGCTCCCCTAAGGCAGAACTTGTTTCTTGCTCCATCTCCAGTCCCTAGGAAAGTGCATGCAACGTGGTAGGGGCTCGGAATTTTTGCTGAACAAAGAAATTCACTTAAATGTTCTATAGCATATAAGCTTTTCCAGGACTTCCCGCCTGTGTCTTAGGCCATGTTATCTTTGAGATCAACTCTTCATCTTTCTTTTGCATATTATGTTCCTTCTTCCCTTTCTGTTCTTCTGGGCTCTCTCATCCCTCTTGTTATACTGTTGTATATATAAGTTTTGAGGCACTTCTTTTTTTAAAGAATAACTTCACTGTAGGGAGCCCAGGCCCAGGTCAGACCCAGGACCATCCCTGCCACCCACACTAGAACCCAGGCCCAGGCCTAGGACCACCCCCACTGACGTGTGTGAGAGCCCAGGCCCTAGGACTGCCCCCATGGAGAGTGGAGGACCATACTGTGGCTCCCTGTTTATCAATGCATCACTCCCCCAGCCCACCTCCATCTTAGGACACTACAGCCATTACCATAGCCCTCCCAATATAGTAGCCTCCACCTTGGGACAACAGACCGGGCCTTGAGGCAGCTGCCCACCCTAGTACAGCAAGTCACAGCACTGCATCTCCACACAGGCAGCCCAAAGCCATTGTAAGACCCATCTTTTCAGGCTCATCTCTGAAAGTAGTAGCATCCATCTTGGGAAACCCTCACTGCCATCCTGAGTTACCTTCACTAGTGCCACCACCACCTTTAGTTGCAGTAGCATCCATTTTGGGACACTGGCAGGAGACTGGAAGACCAACACCGAGGAGGGGTACAGGTAATCTGCAGGGACACTACAAGATTATAAGGTAGAAACTGTAATACCTAGAACTGCACTGCAAGAAAGGAAAAAAAACAAGGGAAGGAAGTGCATCACACAAGCCAAGATACTACAATAATAGAATCCATGGACAGGGCAGTGATGAAATGTCAGAGAAGTTCAGAATGTACATAATTAAAATGATCTGAGAAATAAAGAATGACATAAGAGAGCAAATATAGGCAAAATTGATCACTCCAATAAGAGATAAGAGAGCAAATACAGGTAGCAAAAGATTACTTCAAGAAAGAAATAGAGATTCTGAAAAAAATGATCAGAAATCCTTGAAATGAAGGAAACAATAAACCAAGTAAAAAACTCAATAGAAAAGCATCACCAACAGACTAGATCATTAGGAAGAGAGAATGTCAGATAATGAAGACAAAATATACAATCTTGAAAATCAGTTGACCACATAGTGAAGATGGTAAGAAACCATGAACAGAAGATCCGAGAATTATGAGATAGCATCAAAAGACCAAATATAAGATTTATGGGAGAGAGGAAGGCACAGAGATTCAAACCAAAGGAATGCACAATCTCTTCAATGAAATAATATCAGAAAATTTCCCAAACATGAAGAATGAACTGGAAAATCAAGAGGCTTATAGGACACAAAATTTACAAAATTACAACAGATCTATACCAAGGAACATTATAACGAAAATGCCTAGCAGACAGAATAAAGTTAGAATCTTAAAGGCTGCAAGAGAGAGGAATCAGATCACACATAGGGGAAGACAAATTCGGATCATAGCAGATTTTTCAAACTAGATCCTCAAAGCCAGGAGATCCTGGAACAACACAAACCAAGCTCTGAAAGAAAATGGATGCCAACCAAGAATCTTATATCCAGCAAAACTAAGCTTTAGATTTGATGATGAAATACAAACCTTTCATGATAAACAAAAGTTAAAAGAATTTACAGTGAGAAAGCCTGAACTACAGAGCATCCTCAGCAAAATATCCCAGGAGGAGGAAATGAAAAACAACAATGAAAATCAGCAAAGGGAGGGACTACACTAAAGGAAAGGCCAATCAAAGGAGAAACCAAGTCAAGTTAAAAACCAAAAATAAACCAAAATGTTCAGGAATACAAATCGTATTTTAATAACAACCCTGAATATGAATGACCTAAACTCATCAATTAAAAGACATAGACTGCCAGATTAGATGAAAAAAAAAAGGCCCAACAATATGGCTGCCTTCAAGAGACTCATCTCACAGGAAAAGACATCCATAGACTGAAGGAGAAAGGGCAGGAAAAACATAACACTCACATGGACCATGTAAACAAGCAGGGATTTCCATCCTCATATCAAATAAAGTGGACTTCAAACCAAAGCTAGTTAAAAGGAATAAAAAAGGACATTTCATACTGCTTAAGGGATTGATACATCAACAAGAGATAACAATCATAAATATCTATGCCCCCAAACAATGGGGCATCTATATATATCAGACAAACCCTTCTCAAATAGACCACAACACAATAACACTGGGTGACATTAATACACCTCTCTCACTGCTGGATAGATCTTCCAAACATAAACTAAACAAAAAAATTATATAACTCAATAAAACAATCAATGATTGAGACTTAATATACATACATAGAATATTCCATCCATCAATGAGCAAATACACTTTTTTCTCAACAGCATATAAATCCTTCTCCAAAATAGACCATATGTTATGCCACTAACAAATCTTAGCAAATACAAAAAAAAAAAAATAGAGATACTACCCAGCATTCTGTCTGACCGTAATGGAATGAAATTAGATATCAATGATTAAATAAAAAATAGAAGCTACTCCAATTCCTGGAGGCTAAATAATATGCTATTGAGTGATGCATGGATAACAGAAGACATAAGGGAGGAAATTTTAAAAATTCTTAGAGGTAAATGAGAACTCCAATACAACTTATCAAAATCTCTGGAACACTCTGAAGGCAGTGCTAAGAGGAAAGTTCATTGCATTAAGCTCATTCATTAAAAGAAGAAAAAGTCAACAAATAAATAATCTGACATTACATTTCAAAGCCCTAGAAAAAGAAGAACACACCAACACCAAAAGCAGTAGAAGATAGGAAATAATTAAAATAAGGGCAGAAATCAATGAAATTGAAACAAAAGAAACAATTCACAAAATAAAAATTGACAAAACAAAAAGCTGGTTTTATGAAAAAATAAAATTGATAAACCTTTAGCCACCCTAACAAAAAGAAGGAAAGAGAAAACTCAAATTTCTAAAATTCATAATGAAAAAGGAAATATAACAATAGACATTACTGAAATACAGAAGACAAGTAGAAACTATTTTGAAAATTTATACTCTAGTAAAATAGAAAATCTCAAAGACACTGACAAATTTCTAGAGCCATATGATCGACCCAAACTGAGCCAAGAGGACATACACAATTTAAACAGATAAATTTCAAGCAAGGAAATAGAAAATACCATCAAAAGCCTACCAACCAAGAAAAGCCTGGGACCAGACAGATTCATAGCCAAGTTCTGTGAGACCTACAAAGAAGAATTAATACCAACACTCCTCAAATTATTCCATAAAATAGAAAAGGAGAGAACCCGTCCAAACTCATTCTATGAAGCTAGCATCATCCTGATACCAAAACCAGGCAGAGACACATCAAGGAAAGAAAATTTCAGATCAATATTCCTGATGAACATAGTTGCAAAAATTCTCAATAAAATTCTAACAAATTACATAAAAAACATTTTAAAAATAGCACACCATGATCAAGTGGGGTTAATTCCATGAATGCAAAGCTAGTTCAACATACAGAGATCAATAAATGTAATTCATCACATAACTAGACTTAAAGATAAAAATCATATGATTATATCAATTGATGCAGAGAAAGCATTTGACAAAATACATCACCCTTTCATGTTCAAAACACTATAAAAACTAGGGATAGTAGGAACAAAACTCAACATTGTAAAAGCTATCTATGCTAAACCCAAGGCCAACATCATTCTAAATGGAAAAAAATTGAAAGCATTCCCTCTAAGAACTGGAACAAGATGGAGATGCCCTCTTTCACCACTTCTATTCAACATGGTCCTTGAAACTCTAGGAAGAGATTTGACAGGAAAAAGAAATTAAAGGGATACAAATAGAAAAAGAACTCAAAAATCATTATTTGCTGACAACATAATCCTATATATAGAGGATTCAAAAATCCCCACTAGAAAACTTCTAGAATTAAGTAATGAATTCAGCAAAGTAGCAGGATATAAAATCAATGCCCATAAATCAAATTCATTTCTATACATCAGTGATGAATCCTCTGAAAGAGAAGTTAGGAAAACTACCCCATTCACAATAGCCTCAAAAATAAAAAAAAATACTTGGGAAGGGCTGGGGCTGTAGCTCAGTGGTAAAGTGCTTGCCTAGCATGTGTGAGGCACTGGGTTCGATCCTCAGCATCGGATAAAAATAAATAAAGATACTGTGTGTTCATCTACAAATAAATAAATATTTTTTAAAAAATACTTGGGAATCAATGTAACAAAAGAGGTGAAAGACCTCTACAATGAAAACTATAGAACACTAAAGAAAGAAATTGAAGAAGACCTTAGAAGATGCAAAGATCTCCCTTGTTCTTGAATAGACAGAATTAATATTGTCAAAATGGTCATACTACCCAAAGCACTATAAAGACTCAATGGATTCCAATTAAAATCCCAAAGTCACTCCTTATAGAAATAGAAAAAACAATAATGAAAATTTTAGTCTGTGGCCAGCGCAGACGGTATGAACAGTTTGGCCATGTGGGAGAATCCTAAGGGAGTTTAAATTAAAGACACAGACTCCAATTACCTTTAAACCAGTTCCAGGACACCTCCTCGAATCCCTAGCCTCAAGCTGCCCAGGGAAGTAGCAAGGTTTACTGAAGAGGCTAGCAAGAGAGAGAAAGAGTATGCCAGGGAGAGGGCTTTTATTGGGGAACAAAAAATTCTGGGAAAAATCCCATCCAATGAAGGTCAAGGGGGCAGTGTTCCAAGGTCAGGTGAGACGATTGGATCTTTGAGGGCAGTAGTGAGGCATGCCTCCACACAGACAAGCCCTCGAACCCAAGAAGGGTGGGGAAAGCTCTAATACATAAAAAAGTATCTGAGCGCCTCACACCCAGCGGGGGTGGGGGGTAACTCAATCACGTGCAAGGATGGCCTCCCACAGAAAATCATTTGGAAAAATAAGCGACTCAGAATAGCCAAGGCAATCCTTAGCAAGAAGAGCGAAGCAGGAAGCATCACAATAACAGACCTCAAACTACACTACAAAGCTATAGTAACAAAACAGCATGGTATTGACACCAAAATAGACATGTAGACCAATGGTACAGAATAGAAGACACAGAGACAAACCCATATAAATATAATTATCTCATCCTAGACAAAGGTGCCACAAATATACATTGGAGATAAGATAGCCTCTTCATTTGGGAAGACTAAAAATCCATATACAGCAAAGTGAACTAAACCCCTATCTCTCACCATGCCCCAAACTCAACTCAAAGTAGATCAAGGACCTAGGAAATAGACCAGCGATCCTGTGCCTAATAGAGGAAAAAGTAGGAAATAGACCAGCGATCCTGTATTTCATAGAAGAAAAAGTAGGCCCAAATCTTCATCATTTCTGATTAGACCCTGACTTCCTTAACAAGAGTCCTAAAGCACAAGAAATGAAATCAAGAATCAATAAATGGGATGAATACAAACTAAAAAGCTTCTTTTCAGCAAAAGAAACAATCAATAAGGTGAAGAGAGAGCCTACATTTTGGGAGCAAAATTTTGCCACACACACATCAGGTAGAGCACTAATCTCTAGGATATATAAAGAACTCAAAAAACTTAACACCAAAATAACCAAACAACACAATAAATAAATGGGCTAAGGAGCTGAACAGACACTTCTCAGAAGAAGATATACATTCGATCAACAAATATATGAAAAAATATTCAATATCCCTAGTAATTAGAGAAATGCAAATCAAAGATACTCTAAGATTTCACCTTATGCCAGTCAGAATGGCAGTTATCAAGAATACAGACAACAATAAATGTTGGTGAGGAAGTGAGGGAAATGGCACACTCATACATTGCTGGTGGGACTGCAAATTGGTACAACCAATTTGGAAAGTAGTATGGAGATTCCTTAGAAAACTTGGAATGGAACCACCATTTGACCCAGCTATCCCACTCCTTGGTTTATACCCAAAGGACTTAAAATCAGCATACTATAGTGACACAGCCACATCAACAATTAAAGCAGCTCAATTCACAAGAGCTAAACTATGGAAGCAACCTAGGTGCCCTTCAATAGATGAATGGATAAAGAAACTTGGTATATATACACGATGGAATATTACTCAGCATTAAAAAAGAATAAAATTATGGCATTTGCAGGTCAATAGGTGGATTTGGAGACTATCATGCTAAGTGAAGTAAGCCAATACCCAAAAACCAAAGGCCAAATGTTCTCTCTGATAAGAGGATGCTGACCCATAATATGGGGGAAGGCTTGGGAAAAATGAAGGAATTGTGATTGGGCAAAAAGGAGGGAGGGGAAAAGAGAGGGCATGGGAGCAGGAAAGATGATGGAATGAGATGGACATCGTTACCCTAGGTACATGTATGACTGCACATATGGTGCAATGCTACATCATGTACAGGCAGAGAAATGAAAAGCTGCGCTGCAATTGCGCACAATGAGTCAAAATGCATTCTGCTGTCATGTATACCTAATTAGAATAAATAAATTAATTAAAAAATAGCTTCATTGAAAAATGTACACACCATAAAGTTCACTAGTTTAAAGTGTAATTGTCTTTTTTTCCCACTTAGTACATTTTCTTGTATCATTTTTTCTTACATATAATTGTATTTTGCATAACTTAAGTTTTGGATAATACAAATATTCTGCAATCTTATACTGTATTATAATAAATATATTGTTTGTAAATGCATCATCTGACTACTTTACAAGACATTATTTTTCAATTTTTAAAACTTGTTCTTTTTAGTTACATGTAACAGTAGAATGTATTTTGACACATCATATATACTTGGAGTATAATTTTCCTTTTTTGTGGTTGTACATGGCGTGAAGTTACACTGATCATGTGTTCATGTGTGAACATAGGAAAGTTATGTCTGATTCATTCTACTCTTCCCCATTCCCATCCTCCCTCCCTTCCAGTGACTCCAACCTGTTGGATGGGGGGAACTCCTCCCCCATTGTGAGTCAGCATCCTCATCTCAGAGAGAACATTTGGCCTTTGGTTTTTTGGGCATTGGCTTATTTCACTTAGCATGATAGTCTCCAGTTCCATCCATTTACCAGAAAATGCCATAATTTCATTTTTTATGGCTGTGTAATATTCCATTGTGTATATGTACCACTGTATTTTATTTTGAGACATGTCTTGCTACATGACTTGGGGCCTTGTTATGTTACATAGGGCCGTGCAAAGTTGGTGAGGCTGGCTTTGAACATGTAATCCTCCTGCCTCAGCCTCCTGAGCTGCTGGGATTACAGGTGTGCAGCCACTACACTAGACAGTAGAGCATTTTTGAAGTTTGTCCATGTTGTAGCATGTATCAGTACTTTATTCCTTTTTATGATGAAATAATATTCCATGGCATGGATATGCCACATCTGGTTTATGCTTTATGCATCAAGGCATTGGGGTTGTTTACAACTTTCTACTATTAGGGATAATGTAACTATGAAAAAGTTTTAAGTGTATGTGTGTGTAGTTTCACTTCTCTTGGGCACACTCCTACAAGTAGAATTGCTGAATCACATGGCAACTCTGACATTTTTGAGAAGTGCTGGCAGGGTGTCATGGCACACACCTATAATCCCAGCAGCTCTGAAAACTAAGGAAAGAGGATCGAAAGTTCAAAGCCAGCTTCAGCAATTTAGAAAGGCTCTAAACAACTTAGGCCCTGTCTCTAAAATATTTTTTAAAAGGGCTGGGGATGTGGTGGCTGAATGGTTAAGCATCCCTGGGTTCAATTCCATGTACCAAAAAAAAAGTGTCAGACTGTTTTCTCAGGTGACTGCCAGCAATGTCTGAATGTTCCAACTTCTCCACACCTTCACCAATCCTTGTTATTGTCTTTATTATTATTATTATTATTATTATTATTATTATTGTCATTCTAGTTAATGTTAAGTGGATCATCTCTCTTCATTTTGTTCGATGTGATGTGGTCAACTTCATGTCAATAAATTCATTTTTTTTCAAGAGTATTTTGTAAATTCTATTTTGTGTTCACTTCAATGTCCTGTGGTCTGATAGCTGGGGTGAAAGAGTGAAGCAACTAAGGCTATATTTTTGTTTGAATATGAGGTCTCTGGTTTCTTTACTAAGGTTTTTTAACTTCCCCTAGGTAGTGAGGGGGTTTTGTGGTCTGTGGGGGTTCAACTTGGATTTCAATTCTTTCTTTGGTTCAGTGTGGAACCTCCTTGTGCATTAAGGCATCCATCCTAGTTGTTCACTAGCCCCTCCCCTCCTCCTGTAGTGACAGGGCGCAGATAAGAATATTATTCCCCTTCTGCCAGTAAATTTGTCTAGCTAGTGAGAGTCTCTGGATTTTGCTAATTCACTGGGACCATTTGAGGGAGTAATTTTGTATACCTGAGCAATAAGTTGTTCTTCCCTTCCCACTTCTCTTTGATGTTTCTGGCATTTAATTGTCTTTTAGCTCATTTGTGACTGTTTGCCAGTTTTTCTGTGGGAAGAATGTGTTTGTTTCTATTAGATTGCTGTTGGTTTTTTATTTGAAAAGGGGGATGCCATGATCTAGCTGCCCTCTACCACCTTTTCAAAAAGTGTCCTTAGCAGTAGTTGTAGGTGTTTGGCTTACTCCTGGAAATTCCTCATTATTCATTCAACCGTCACTGTATACCTACTATGTGTTCAGTAGGGCTGTCCAAGCTGGACTATAACAGAGAAAAAGACTCTTGCCTGCCCTCATGGAGTCTCTTGATAAATTATGCCCAAGTCTCTCAAGAAAAACTTGTTTTGCATAAAAATATTTTTTGCATAAAAATATAGAATATAATTTCAATACTTCAAATCTCAGAATTCATACCAAATTCCGCTAGATTGTAACAGTAACTTACAGGGGCTGGGTGTATGAGAGCACTTACTTAGCATGAGCAAGGCCCTGGATTTAATCCTCAGTACCACGAATAATAATAATTAATTTACAGCATGAGGACTATAATTATTGTATTATATGCTGGAAATTTGCTGAGTAGATTTTAAGTGATCTTACCACAAAATAGGCAATTATGTGTAATCATAGATATAGGAATAATTTCACTACCTATATTAAAACATCATGTATATCATAAATATATACAATTAAAAAAATTAAGAGCCAGAGGATACAGCTCAGTGTAGAGCCTTTGCCTAGCAGGCATGATGCCCTGGGTTTGATCCTCCCCCAGTAACACACATACATACATACACAATGATACAAAAAATAAAAAAAAAAGTTTAACCTTCATACCCTCTATATTCTTTTCGTTTTTATTCTTATAGATGGACACAATACTTTTATTTATTTATTTTTATGTGGTGCTGAGGATCAAAACCAGTGCCTTACACATGCTAGGCAAGTGCGCTGCCACTGAGCTACAACTGCAGCCCCTACCCTCTACATTCTTGTGACACTTCATACTTAATCAAAAGTGCTTTTGTTGGATATGGCATGGACAGAGGGGAAGCTGAAGAGCAGGGGTAAAGGAAATCTGTCTTCATTTTGGAGCTCTCTCCATGTCATATTTGAAAAGCTGCATCAGACATAGCTCATTTTCCACTCATTGCTCATGGTATGAATTAAAATCACTTGCAAATTCCTTAGCTGATGATACACCAAAAATAAATGCAATTCTGGCATAAGGTATTAAAAAAAAAGCACAGTGAAACATAATGGTATAGCTTAGAGAAGATATTTTTACATTTTTAAGTCTTGAGGCATACGAGCTTTTTAAAATACCTTTTTATAAGCACCATAAAGCAGAATGGCTCCTCAGTCATTTGGAGAAATCGGAGCAACATGGTGCTATAGACAAATATTTATCCAAAGCCAATTTCTGAATATTATGTTGCTGCAGCCACATCAAGTGCCCTGAAATTCTTAAATGATTATTTCAAAACCTCCAAGACACTCGGGACATTAACACACTCAGCAAATATATGAAGGACTCTGTGTGCAAGGCATTATACTAAGGACAAGGGAATGATAGAAATAAATAAAATGGCACCTTCCTGTGAGGAATTACTGGGTGTAATATGCAAGAATGCTGACATAGCAAAGTAAAGATATAAAGACTACATAATGACAGATGGCAAGCTGCAGTGATAAATCCTGAATATCTAGAGAAACATCAAGAGAGGGTTGACTGATATGGTCCCCAACCTGTGTAAACAGGTTCCCTAATATTCCCTAGTCAGAACTCATAGAACACATTCTATGGTCTCTTTATGTCCCTCCCAAAATTCATGAAATCTTACCCCCCTTGCACAAAGGCAACGGTATTTAGAGGTGGGGCCTTAGGGACATGATAAGGCCATAGAGTGGAACCCTCATGAAGGAATTAATGCCCTTCCTTATGAAAGTGGCCCCAGAGAGACCCTCCACACTAATACCATGTGAGGACACAGAAAGGCGTGCTATGCGAAAAGGGGCCTTTACCAGATATTAAATCTGCCAGCACTTTGATCTTGGACTCCATTTCCGTGAGAAATAAAGTTGTTATGTAGAAGCCATCCAGTTCATGCTGTTTTGTTATGGCAGCTCAAAGGGACTGCTATAGAAATAGAACAATGGATAGCAGAGGAATAGAACCCCAGGCCAAAGCCAGACATGGCATTTTGCTGCCAGTACAAGCCCATGGGATTTTTAACAGTTTACACTCACCCTCACTGGTGTCCTTTGAAAGTGTATTTTATTCTGCAGTTTTTTTAAGGGGCTGTTCATCATTCATAAGATTGAATGCAGAGAACAAGACTCTTGCTTCCATCATTCATAGGATTGTTCAAACTGTATTTGTAAATTTCTTCATATTTCCTACTAGTTCTCTGCCTCAGAGACTTGACTCCACCAAATCCTTGGTATAAAGGTATCCCTGATTGGCTTATACACTTTAAGTTCCAAAGGCCAGCCCCCTGTGCAAACTTTTTAGGATTTGAGAACAAGTTCATTCATATTTCTTTTTATGGATTCTGAATCTTCGAGCTTTCACCTTTTAAACAAGGCAGCTTTGTTATTTAAGTCAGGTCCAAAAACTATAAAAATGGTCAATTATCAGCTGGGTGTGGTGGCACATACCTGTAATCCCAGAGACTTGGGAAGCTGAGGCAGGAGGACTGCAAGTTCAAAGTCCAGTCTCAGTAACTTAGTGAGAGTTTATCTCAAAATAAAAAGGACTGGGAGTAGGGCTCAGTGGTAGAGGGCCCTTGGGTTCAATCCTCCAGTACACACACACACACACACACATACACACACACACACATACATATACATACACACATATATATTTTTCTCCAATTGTCAAGGAAGCTGATATTTATTTCTTCCAGGAGCAATGTGTACAGCCAGTAACTTCCTACCAACCCCATTCCCTGGCTCCACCACATGTAGTTGCTCAACAGGGAAATGTTAAGAGATTCTATTCTACATAGAGCTAAATAATTAAGAGGATAATTTTATTATAGTTAACAAAGGGCTGCTTTTTGCTGTTTAAAAGTTATTTTCTAAGGAAATGCCAGTTCAACCATGAGTCTCACAAATAAGAAAAAAGTATTAATTTGCCCTTTAAAAGTCCACACAAACTGTGAAAAAACAATTGCCTCAAATTATTGCTCTATGCTCACAGACAAGTTTCTAGGAAAAAAAAAAAAAAAAACAACTTATGATTGGCTGCTTTGGAAGTAGAATGGGAAAGCAAATGTAAAGGGGATGCACCACCTAGTGACCAGAGCTGGAACTGCTCTTGATGAAATCCAGACATACCTAATCAAGAAGACACCCATTCTTCAAAGGCAAGTTACCACCAAAATGATTTAATTCTCTTTTCAGGGAACCTGTAATTAGCAAATAAACTAGAAAAAAATAAGAGTCCATCTCATGATATTTATGTAAATACTCCCAAGAGATATTTTATAGCTTCTAGATCAGGTATGATGGTTAAGTCTTCTGGCTATTAATACGTGCAGATGTTTAAAAAGCAATACACACAGACACCTAAGTTTGAAAAGAAGAATGTTAAGGATATTTAAATGTTTCAAAAGCAACCTTGAGTAGAACCCACTTTGAATAATTGCTTTTCTGTCCAATAAAGGGTTCACGAGAGAACTACAATAATTCAAAAATATTTATCACATTTACCAACACTTCCACTTTATCAATAAAGACTGCTGGAATGTGGCAAAAATAAACATTTTACTTCTTAATAATAAAGGTAAGTTGTTATGACTATTCAAGATATTTAAATATAAAAACAGGTGTACAATATTTCTTAAGAGTGTAATTTTATTAATTTTAATACATTTGCAACCCTCTACCTTAATAACAAAATTTGAATCATGGCAATTAAACACATAAGTTCTACATTTTACTTTATAAAGACCAGACTATACTGCAAAGCTCAAAAGATGACTGAAGCAGACATAGAAAACCTTAGTTAGGTAACAGAATCAGAGCTCACCCATTCTCTACATTCACAGCTGAATGGCTTTTCAAGACATCCCCTTCAGGTTGGAGATACAAACCACAGATTGACTCAAGCAACAATAAAACTAACTTTATGGAATTAAATGGTCTTTCCATCACTGCAGAATTTGTTCTTCTGGGCTTAAGTTTATATTTTTTCACAGAAAAAAAATAATTCAGGTAAATAAAAACAAATTCCAAGTTAGCAAGTTCAGTGTTTAACTTCTTTATTTTACCTTTATCAAGGCAAGCAAAGTACAGATGCTGTACATTAAAAACATACAAACACACAACTCACAACACATCAGTTACTATAGGCCAACAGACCTTTTCCTAAGGACTGCTCCTCTCTGAAGCACATAACCACAGCTAAATGTACAAAGAGCCATCTGCTGGTCCCACGTAGCCAACTCCAATTAGCAAGACATCTATTAGTGTCCATATTCCCAGGCCACCAAAGCTGAAGAGCTTGCCCAGGCCTTCACGCCACTGACCCAGGTAGAAGCGGTCTGCTCCAAACCCACCTAGTGTGATGCTGCAACAAAAAAGTAGGCTGAAATCCGTAAATGTAGCCAGCTATGGTTTAATATCCACGCCAAGTCACATTTGTGAAAAGGTCTTAAATTATAACAACCCCTAGTTAGAGCATAAATGACCATTTCATAAATTCACAACACCAAATAATGCTGGGCAAGACTGCTTATCAAAAATAAACACATATGGCTTAGCATGTACAGGGCCTAGGATTCAATCCCCAGCACCAAGAAAAAAAATGAATAAAGATGCATACAATTTTTAACCATGGTGAAAGATATGTTTTTCTCTTTTTAATAAAAATAATCAATCTCATTGCTTTTTAATCAAATTAGTCTGACAGAAAGTGTTCTGACATGTAGTCCTGAGCTGGAGTCTTGAGACATATACCACAATGAAGTAAACCAGATAAAGTTGTCTTAACTTTCTTCAGTCACTTTTTTCTTTTTCGTATTGGGGATTGAACTCAGGGGCACTCGACCACTGAGCCACATCCCCAGCCCTATTTTGTATTTTATTTAGAGACAGGGTCTCACTGAGTTTAGCACCTTGTTTTTGCTGAGGCTGGCTTTGAATTCACAATCCGCCTGCCTCAGCCTACCCAGCCACATGCCCGGCTTTTCAGTCACTCTTATCTAAAAATTTAGTATTACGAATTAATGATTCTTTTTTTTTTTTAATAAGAAATGTTGTAGTATATTAGTAAAATGCTTAACTAGGGAAAATTTCAAATTTAAGTGCTTCAAATCTTAAGATCTAACAATATCAGGAAAATATATATTATAAAAATTTCAAAACTCAAATGAAAGGAAAGAGTAGAAAATAGTTTCCATGAGCCAGCTCTCATGATTATTCACATTCAGCCAACTCTGTTTTGATATTGTTAATCTACACCCTCCCCCTACTGCAGAAGACTGCTGGCTCTGTGTTTCCAAAGGAGGTTCTGCATTTGTAGTCAATCAACCACAGATCAAAAATATTTTTGGGGAAAAAAACTGCATCTGTACTAAAAATGCACAGACTTTTCTTTTTGCCCTTATTACCTAAACAATATAGAATAACAACTATTAACATAGCATTCAGGGCTGGGGTTGTGGCTCAGTGGTAGAATGCTCGCCTAGCATGTGTGAGGAACTGGGTTCAATCCTCAGCACCACATAAAACTAAATAAATAAAGTCATTGTGTTCATCTAAACTAAAGAAAAACATTTAAAAAAACTATAGCATTCACATTGTATCAGGTATTATAAATCATCTAGAGATGATTTAAGCATGTGGAAGGATATCTATAGTTCTTTGCAAATACTGTGCTATTTTATATAAAGGATGTGAGTATCCAAGTGGACCCTGGAATCAACACCCCAAGGCTTCTGAGGGACAACTGTACTTTGGGGCACATCTCATTTACAGAGAATATTTTAAAAGTACTATGTTAACCCTGAACTCATTGAAAATGCAAATTGTAAATTGTTTGCAAAGAAAATATGAGATCCATTTTTAATATGTGCCTAAGTGTTCAGTAAGATGCCGTAAAACTGAAAATAAAACATTGATTTAAAAAAAGAAAAAAAAAGTACTACGTTAAACTCTATGAAGGAAACAATTTTTAAGTCCTTAAATGTATCATGGTAATGTAAGATGTTAACTATGCAGCAGACACTGGGTGAGGGGTGTGCAAGAAACTCTCTACCATCTTTGTGACTTTTATATAAGTCTAAAATTACTTTAAATTAAAAAGTTTTCTTTTAAAGTCAATTGCTAGTTTAATTTGAATAATTAACTGACAAAAACTATGTATGGCCAGCTGTCAAATCTTATTTTGTCATGTCTAATTTCCTATCTTGGATTCCTCTTTTACTTTCCAGTAAACCTCTGGTCAGCACAAACCCTAATGTAATGTCTCTCAACAATGGGCAATTTGGCCTTCTAGGGAGCATTTAGCCAGGTCTGGAGGCATTCTGATTGTCCCCACTGGGGGAATGGGGTATGACTGACAACTAGTAGTAGGTATAGGCTAAGGACACTTACTGAACATTTTTACTATGCACAGGACAGCTCTACTACAAAGAATTATTTGGCTCAAAATGTCAACAGGGAGAAGGTTAAAAAATCCTGCCCTATGTCACATATCACAGGTCTCAGGCTCTAACATCAAGACTTCATGGTAGATAACATAACTTTTTGATTAAACATTTAACCAGGGCCCCACTTGTCTTTCCCCTTAGTGGGAAGACTGATATAATCCTAATGAAAAGTTTAAAATATAAACAATTTAAGAGTTATAGATCTGTAATTATCTGGATGATAAAATTATAGATTTAGTTTTTCTTTATTTTCCACTTTTCATTATATTATATTATAATAAACTTATATAAAATAGCTTACATTATATAAAATAATGTTATTTTTTATAAGGTCAAAGTTACTTAAAATTTAAAAATATACCTCGCAAAACCTTCATATTTTAGCATATGCATTTTACTGATTCACATAGGTTCAGGATGGGAACCCTGATTAGTCCTAATGCTCTACAATAACAACTCAATTAAGTCATTTCTAGAATGACTTAAAATCTAAATATGCCTGCAGCTAAATTCTACAAAAGTACTGACTGATCTTTTTACCTATCTGCACCTGTGTTTTCTAGAGGCTATCTAACAGAAGTGGTAGGATCTTAGCAAAGGATGTGTCTGGCTAAGCCTAATGTTTGAAAAATTTCATTGATCCCAAAGAAATCCAAATGGTATTTTTAACTTTATAATACCAAAGCTTACCTTAGAGCCAGAGCAGTCGACCATTTATAACCTCCAGTCCAATTACAGTATAGCATTTTGGGAAAAGTACGATTACCTTACAAAAAGAAAAAGGAAAACATTCTACATTAAAAAATGGGTACAAAAATACTCTCAGAGATGTCATTATAACTAATGCCTTATAATTTAGAATCAAAAGGTCACCTCTATTTATAATTAGTTTTACTCTAGTTGATAACACAAAGAAAGTCCTTACCATCTATAAGCACAGATTTAATATTTAAATCAGTTAAGTTGGTGTTAAAACTTAAAGAATATGAAATGCTCTACTAGATATCAAAACTTTGGGTGAAGACAGATATGTACAACAGGAAGAGCCAGCCCAGAACCAGCACCACATATAAACATTTGACATATAATAGAGAGTGACAGAGATGAGCTGCAAAATTGGCTATCTATGCGGGAGGAAACAGAAAGGTGAACTTGCCTCCTAACATCTACCAAAGTCAATTTCTCGTGGATTATAGTACTAACTGTGAAAGGCCAAATTTCCAGTTTTTAAAAGAAAATAAATATAGAAAATTATGAACCTGGGGTGGGAAAAGAAACAACAAAAAGAAGTAGTTAACTATAAGACTAATTATTTAATCACATTTTCAAAATTCTATTAATCAAAAGATACTCTAAGGAAAGTGGGGAGGAAAAAAGTCAAAATCTTGGAAAGAGTTTTAGGGTCACCTAAGGACAGTACCAAGAATATAAAATAATACCAGAAATCTTGAATATTAGACAAAACCTAAAGATAAGACATACTGAAGATCTAGATCATCAAGAATAGTTATGGGCTACCACTGGTGGGAATGTAAATTTCAGAATGTAAACCACTCTAGAAAATAAGACCTGAGGGAGAATATATGCCAGACACACTGCCACAAATATACAAACAGAAGATAGGTACAGAAATTTTAAGAGTTACTGCAATAGGTGAAAACAGCAAAAAAATTCAATACCTTGGAGACTGGATACACTGTTGATACAATTTTATAATTTATAATCTGACAGTGTAAAAATAATAAGAGAAGTCCCATTAGAGCCCTAATGTTGAGAGGAAAGAGGTCCCAGAAGACCACAGTCTTATGTTATTTTATACATCTAATCTAAAATAAAGAGCATATCACACTATATTACACACACTTACACACACACACACACACAAACAGAACCACAGAATATTTTAAAAGGGAAGTGGATGATGAAATTCAAAAGGTGTTACCTCTATGGAGAAGGAAGAACAAGTGGACAAAGGGAACATTCAGGTGGTTACAATGTATCAGAATTGTTCATTGTTAATCAGGGGAAATTCAATTACTGTGTTTTAGATCTGAGATATTTTTTGTTTTATGCAATTTTGTATTTAAAAAGAGTTGCACATTTTCCATACATTTCTTTTTCAGTCCATCAAGTCTACTAATGCGGATTGGCACAACTAAAAAACCGCTGGTGTATATGATAAAATACTTAAATTTTCAAGTTTCTGGTGAACTTAGAAATACTTTGTTTATGAAATTCCTTGAACTCTGACTGACTTACCCAAGCAATGGATGTGATCCCGCACTGTGCAGTTGGCAGTGTAACGTTGCCGAGGACAGGACACTGTCATGCAGCTGGTGGAATTGGAGCACTCATAATCTGTTTCAGGAAGCTGCCAGCAAAATCTGCAAGTCATGTTGATGATAAAGTTCTTTTGGGATTTGAAGTCTTGATCCTATACATCGAAGGACACAGAATTAATCAATCATAATACAGTTGTTTGTCATCATGTCATTAAGACCACATAGTCATATAATACAAAATTTCTAAATTACGTATATTTAAGACCTAGCAGTAAGTGGGAGAAAAATAGACACAAAAACAATATGTATGCAAAACAAATGTATGTTGTATGATCTTATAATCATAAAAATATACACCCAAATATATACTACCTACCAAAGTGGGGAAAAACCTACATAAACTCACATCAAAATAGCAAAAGTTATTTCAAGGTGATAAGATTATTTTATCACTTTTGCCTAATTAACTTATTTTTTAATCAGTACATGAATTTTTATTTTAATTATTTATTTATTCTTGTGCCAGCAATTGAACTCAGGGATGCTTAACAGAGTACATATATTTTAGTAGTATAGAAAAAGATTATTTTATAAGGTCATAGTCACAGATAGCTGCCTGATGCTTCTGTAAGCATAGCACACTGCCTTGCTTCCAAGTTCCAAATTTTTCCAGCATTTTCCAGCTTAGAACAATCACATGGCATATATGTCTGAATTGCTGTGTGTCATGTAGTTCTTCTCAGTTGGGCTGCCTATTGGGTGACCATGCCAAGTGCTCATGGAGATGACAGCAGGAGGAAAAACCCTGAGGTGCAGACTGCAACTGGAGATGGCAGGGAAGACCTGGAACTCAGAAGCAAGGGAATGTGCTATGCTTACAGAAGCACCAAGCTGGGATCAGGGAACCTGGATCCTCCTCCAAACTTGCAGCTCAGTGACCCTCAAAAAAGGACACTCTTACCTTTCTTTCAGCTATATTTCTATCTGGGATTTATTTTGGACAAAACAGGGACTTAATTTTTTTTTTTTCCCCCCAGAGAGGTATGCAGTCATCCCAGCATTTACTGAATCCATCTTGTCATTACAAAGAACTGACTTCTTTGCGAGCTCATCTATGTAAAAAGACATTTTCATGCCTCTATATTATACCAGCTCTCACTACCAAGAACACAGAACCCATCTGCAGGGATTACACCCACTTCAGATACACTAGTAAAATGAGACCTTCTCCAGGTCTTACAAAACAACATTTCTGTCCTGCACATTTTCATATAATACCAACTGGCTTGTCAATTACCAACATAATTGGAACAGTAGCAATTTGATAAGGAAGGGAATACAGGATTTTAAAATTTATTTCTATTTATGTACTTTACAGGGCTGTTATAAAAGAATACAAAAACAATTTCAGAATCTCCCTCCAACAGTCAAATCTAACAACACTTTTAACTTGGGAATTTACAATGCATTTATTTAGAATAGGTAAGCTGCAGTACTTACAACACATGTAACAGAAGGTTTCACTGTACAGTCAAAAGTGACAGGCTTCCCATAGACACAGGAGAAATTTGTAGCACAGTCTATACAGTCTGCAGGAAGTCTGCTACACAAACCATTGCTTGGACACTTCATCATATAGGGTGGGATTTCGGTACTTTCTGTGAGAGGTGAGAGAGTGGCTTATTCTCTCTTGACACTGATCAGAATAACAGGAAAACAATTTTTCTAAGGTGAAGAGACACAAACATTAGCAATGAGACACTATGCTGGAATGCAAAAAGCACTAAGTTGGAGTCAGAGTCAGAGAGACACCTACAATTAAAGTATGGTTCTGCCACCAACCAGCTGTATGACCAGGTGGGCAACATACTGGTAAAAAGTATTTCAGTCCTGCCTCCTAAATGGCCATGAATATTGAAGATGCTCATGTACAAATAATGTAGAGAAAATGTCAGGTGCATGTTAGGAGCTCAAAAAATCTACCATTTATAAGATGAAAACCTAAATCTTAGACAAGGTAGGAGTTATGGAAAATCTCAGGGAATCTATGGTACAAATGAAGCCAGAATTCAAATCTCCCCATTTCCAATCCAAAATTCTTTTCATTCAAATTTACTGGATAGGAAATGAAGCCACTGACACCTTTGGTGTACCAACTCTAGAAAACACTTTGTCATTATTCCACACTGATATTTCAATAAGCCATATTTGCTAATATAATATTTATATTTTTATAACAAGGTTCAAATTAATTCCATATTTTAATAATTTTTTCAGCAAGTTGCAACTTTTTTCCCAATCCAAACAATGGGGCAACACATTTTTAACAGTTAATAGAACATAAAAGTCACTAGTATTAATGAGAAGAGGGGTTTTAAAAAATGTGTAAAAGAGCCAAGAATTCTTGCGTTTTCTCTTTAAAAAAATGCATTAATTCACATTCAAATAAAAATCCTAAAATACTTCTTCCAGTTTTGAGTCATTAGTATAATGGAACTCTAAAGGAATGAAACTACTTTCCATTTACCAAACACCACTGTATTAAGCAGTCAATCTACAAAATACAATTTTCTTTTCTACTGTTCCTATTTCGACATGGCTGGAGTCTGGACACTTTAGAACCACAACTGCTTTCAGGCAGTTAGGCTAACCTCACAGCCTGAATGGAGAGGAAACAAAGGCCCAAGAGGGGTGAGTAATTTCCTCAAGTTCCCAATAGCACCATGAGACTCAAGACTTCAGTCTCCATTAATCCCTCTCATACGCTTCCAATTCATACAGCATTGGGGGACCTTTTAATCACCAGCAGGAACTGGGTGCTAGAAATAGAAGGAATTTTCTGAAGGGAAAGAAGCACTGGTTAAAGGTTACTTTGATCGAGGAAGTGGAAAAATAACAGAAATAAGACTGAAATGAGAAGCGTGAGGTTGGAAAAGAGATGAGGTAGGAACGTCAAAAGGTATTCAAATACCAAAACTGTCTACTGAAAATGGCTGTGTATCTGCCCGTATTTCACATAACCTAAGATACAATGCACAGTCAAAAATTAAGTGACTTCATATACTAAAAGAAACTGTATCAAAAACAGAAAGAAACTACTATATATAAAAAGGCACATTTACTAGAATAGAAAACGTCTAGTACCTGCTGCCCTGGGAACTACTGTGAATGTACGTGTTGGGCCCGGATCCTTTATTGCCTGAGCCAGCGGCTGCGAATGCTCTAAATTTAAGGATCCTACAATTAGAGAAACACGTTATCCCGGGATATGAAAACCTTGGTTTGTGTGGTTAACACGCAAGTACTACACCAAGCCAATAACTGCTCTTGAAAACCTCAGGGTCTGACTTCCCCAAGACAGAAAACTGAAAGGGCGCATCACCAATAGGGTCTACACCGTTTCGAGTCTGCAGGTAACAAAGGCGGTTTTAAGTTCGGTTTCCGTTTCCCCGGCGGAGCCACAGAGAGTTCCCTCTCAGCTGGAGGGTTCGGTAGCGAGGTAGCTGAGCACAGGCTCCGGCGAGGCATCCAGGGCACGCCAGACTGCAGCTACCCGCCGCCCGCCGCCCAGCACGCAGCCTCTGTGGTCCCGGCCCCAACGCTTCTAGCAGCTCCTGGAACCCTCTAAACTCTCAGCCCGCCCTGGCGCGACCCCCGACCTTTAACTCACCACCACCAGATAGAATGTAGAACTGCGAGAGGAAGAGCAGCACGCGACACAAGCGGCGGAGGCGCAGGAGCGGTCCCGCCGCAGCTGCCATCTTGCCGGCGCGCGCGCACTTCCGGGCCGGGGGGCGGGGTTCCCGGCGCGCGCCTAATGGGGGCGTGTCCGGGCGCGGCCTGAGGATTCCAAGGCGCAGGCGCTCTGAAGCTGTGGTCCCGCGCTATTCTGCGTGGTCCCCTTCTTCGCTGCACCTGCGGAAGGTCACCTGGAGGAGTGCAATCGCCTGACCCGGTGAAAATGCTCGGTTCCCAAGGATCCCTCACACTATTTGACTAGACGCGTGCCCCGCCTCCTTCTCCTTCCACTGCTGGAGCCTGGGAAAGGATCGCCGTAGTACCGAAATTCACCCCTGAAGTGACTGAAGGTAGAGGCGGAAATTTGGGAAGTTAGGCACTATATTCAGGTAGTTGGATGCATACATTTAGAGATAAACGTTGCTACTGTGTGCTAGGTACTGTGCGAAGGTGCTGGGACCACATTTCATAACTGGCCCTGCCTTACTAGCCAACTCCTTAAGGATACGTGGTATTTAGAGAAAATTCCTGTACGACTGGGGAAAAGCCCGATGTGGGATTTTTCACGCAAAAGGAAGGTCCGAGCACAGCCTCTCCCCGAAGGCGACCAGCCTAGGGTAAGAAAGGGAACGCTTTACCCACCTATGTCTGTTCCCAGCACAGCAGACGTCTTGGGGTGCCTCTCTATTCCACCCCTCTTTACCCGCCACAAGATCGTTCACTTTGGGGTCTTCGGGCTGCCCATGAAATAGGCCGAGTTCGGGCCCCTCTAAAACTGAGCAGCTTCCTCATGCTAAGAGAGTAAAGGCTGAGGAGCTGACCTCCCCTGGTCTAAGAGACTCCAAGGAAGCCCACAATGCCAAACTGTTCCCTGCCCTGCACTCTAACGTAGGCTAACTAAATCTGCATATGGGTATTTTCTAATTTTTGTCTCACTTTGCCTGCCTCTTCTCTTTTTTTAAAAGCTGTCTTTATCCTCAGAGCCTCCCAAGATGGAATTGTGAAATAAAAATTTTCTTCTAACTTCCTTCAAAGCTGGCTTTAAATAAAAAACCTGTTTTCCTACCAATTTGAATATCTGGGGAGCAACCAGCAGTGGAGTAGCCTCTTCTCCAGGGCTGTATTACTGTCACTCTCTAACACCCACTCTTTCGCTTGCACTTTTGATGAGTGAAAGAAGAAAAAAGAACACGGAATAACCACTGGCACATGCTTTAAAATTTTTATCACAAGGTACACTTATTACTACTACACAAGCCTGACATATGACACTTTGTTTACCAATTATTTCACAGTTCACATTCCTCAGGAAGTAAAAATCAGAAATCATTTTGAGTCTATAAATCAATAAAATGTCATTCCCAACAAAAAAGCAATTTAACTCTAAGTGAGCATCTTACTGGTATAAGCCCAAAGCCGAAACAAGGAAACACTGTGTGATGCATTTTATTGGGGAATTCATTATTTCTAAAGACGAACAAAGCTCACTTTTTAATTAGAAGCATTAAAACTGCAACTCTTAAACTACAATGCAAATAACAGATTCCACAACACTGAATTTCTTTGATTTTATGAGTCCTTTGTCAGTAATTCAATATTTATTAATACCTGCTTTACTTATTGTTGCCGGTTAGTTAAAACAAATTAAGTAATGATTCCATTTAAATGAGATAAAGTTTCAATGTTAACTTAAAAACAGCCATAAAAATACCTGAGACATAAGAAAATAAGATTTCCCCTCAAAGTCAAAAAGGCTTTGTGGACTTTTAATGGAACCCATCTTTTTTCCTCCTTTTTTCTTAGTGCTTGGGATAGAACCCAGGTCCTTTTGAATTCTAAGCAAGCGCTCTGCAACTGAGCTCTATCCCTAGCCTTGAAGCCTATCTGCTGAAAATCACAAGTCTTAGCAATAACTTCATATATCTCATTTTCTAGTGTTTCCATGTTGCAATGAATAATAGCTCACCATTGAGGTCTCTGAAGTCATTGATTGCTTGGAAATTTCCCAAGCTTCTCTTCTTATCATCTTCAGAACACATTAATGAATTAACTTTATACATATATGCTAATCATTCACTGTGACCCATTTCAACTGATCCCATGAGTGGATCCATCAGTGGGTCCAAAGTTCTTAGAAGTTCTAACATGTTAATTAGTTAGGAAAAATACATTTGCAAAGGTCAAAATAGATTACATAGAAGCAAACACAAGGAAAGCACTTTAAAAGTCTTCCTCAGCATTTAGTGTACGTGATTTCTTGAGATTCTTCAATTTATTAATGGCAGAAGTTACTGAAATCTCTCCATGAATTTTGTTGTCCCTTGTTCGAACATTTACAGCATTATTTATCTTTTCTTTTTCTCCAACCACTGTAGAAAGGAAGGGAAATAAATCAACCATTAAGTCAACAGTGGTATTATGAGTCTAACAGAATTTTTCTTCAGTATTAGTCACTAGTGGTCTATCTAATGGTCATTAAGTTCATGCTTTAGCTGAGTGTCTTGAGGTAAGGAATGACTTATAATCAAATCTTTTTATTGCTCTCTTGAGAATACAGTATTGTGGCCATGGGGCATGAATTAGAGCAGGAAATCTTACAGATCCCCTGACTCTACCTGGTGATACTTGATAAGTCAAAAGATGCACACAGACCCATGCTGGCCAACCAGAATTTTCTGGGATGTGGGCAAAAAGCTTGTTCTCGGTAGTAATCCATATTGTGAGATGATAGCAGGAATCTGCAGCCATGTTTCTTGCCACACAAAAGGAACAAACTGGTCCACTGATAATTCCAACAAACTAGATACTCAAGTGAAGCATAAATGACTGTGCAAAAACAGGAACCAGAAATGGGGAGAGATAATCCTTGTAAGGGCTGAGGCTCCTGGTTACTTTTCTAATACTTTGGCTGTTTAGGTCCACTTTTCATGACATGGGTACCCTTCTGATAAATCTTTGTCTAACCTAATTTGAGATTTCTGTCACCATAATGAGCCTGATTAACAATACAATACCTACCACAGAGTCAAACATTATCAATGAATAATTGTTGATAGGACAACTTTATGTATATTGATTGTGTTTTCTACTATTCTTTCAGCTTATAAGAGAGAGCAATATCATGCCTGCAGGCATGTCAATATCAGTTTCTTTTGATTATACAGGTTTACAACCGAAATTTTAGATTCTGTATCCAATTACTCAAGTTCCTCAAGTTATTTTATTTTTCACCTTAATTCTTTTCTTTTGAAAATTTGGAATCTTTCTCATTCATTTGTCTAATTCTCATGATTTCTAATAAACCAGCAAAGCAAGGGAAAATATTTCAGTCTGTCACATGGCTGAAACATAAGGAGAATAATTCTACTGAAGAGGTTACTTTCAAATTTCTTTCATTTTCATTTTAGATGTTCACTATTGTTAATAATACTATACAACACGATACATGTGGAACTTTATAAGTTTTCATCCAGCAAATAACAGAGGACCTAGCAACAGCTAATCCAGGACTCTTCTTTGTACATAGATATTTACAGTCAAACTGTCATAATCAAGTAGTTATGCCATAGTCCTTATTTTGCTTTTTTAAAAAAAATTAAAGCCAAGAATATAAACAAACTGAAAAAATATAAACAAATTTAAGTTACCCAAAATAAAATTATATTGAGCCAACTGTGCATTTCTTATTTTCTTATTCAGTGTACAGCTGTCATCTAAATCAACATCGGCCATAAATCCTTCCTCAAAAAATTCATTGGATACCTGGAAGAACAAGGAATACTTTCATTATTACATTATTTTTGGTTGACAGACTGACTCTAGGACAGCCCTCATTATTCCCATCTGATATTCATACCCCTGTGTATCCCTCTACCCTGTATCAGTCAGTCTGTTACCCACAGAGGAGGGCAGAAGTGGTGGTAGTACACTTCTGAGGCTGGGTGATAAAGGACTGCATCTCTCACTCCCCAGATCACTCAAGCTGCCATGTTGTGAGGACATTCAGGCAGCCTAGGCAGAAGTCAATAAGGTAAGGAGCTGAAGTCCATGTGAGTACGCCTGGAGGACTGCAGCCCTGTGACAGCCTGACTGCAGTCTCATCAGACACCACACCAGAACGCACTAGCTATGCTGCTCCCAGATTCCTACCTCCAGGATGCTGAGATAATAAGTACGTGCTGTTTTAAGTTGCTCAGTGTTAGGGAAATTGTTATGCAGTAACAGATAATAAGGTATTCTTCTCTAATAGAGCCATATGGAAAAGAATAATTTAATTATGTTTTGAAATACTAATTTCTCAAAAACATTGTGATTCAACTACATGGATATGTTTCGTGTTACTTCCAATACTGAAAACTTATTAAATTAATGTGTTAGTTGTCCAGTATTTTAAAGCAGGAATGACATTTCAAGTCAATGACCTACACAGAATACATGGCAAAGTATTAGGTACTTCAAATGTCTCTAATTTTACCTGAACTGCATATTCTTCACAAGTTGAACCCACAGGGATGACCATCACCTGACGAGGAGATAGCCAGAAAGGCCTGAAAAGTAGACATTTTCAAAATCATTTCAAAATGACCACTTATTCTGTGATTAAAAAATAACCAAAGATTTTTTTTTAAAGTATGGCTTTAAAAGAGAGCAATTTCAGTGGAATGGTGTAGAAGCAAACTAAACCACATTAAGAGTTAAAAGGCAGTAGAGTAGACAAAAGGAGAAATCTGGAATTTTGATAGGAAAAGAGAAGGAAGAATGGGTTGGAACACAGATGGAAGGTTAATCATCTACTTGTGCTTCTGGGCATTTATCCCAAATAGATGAAGACTTATGTTCACATAAATCCTGCACACTAACATACATGGCCACTTTATTTGTAATAGCCAAAAGCCATAAATCCCCCAAATATCCTTCAGCAGGAGAATGTTCAAATTGTGGCGCTTCCACACTATGGAACATCATTAAGTAAAAGTAAACCAAGTGTTGGTACTTGACATAACACTGATGGATCTCAAAGGAATTCCACTGAGTTAAAAAAAAAAAAAAAAGCTGATCTGAAGAGATTGCATACTATTTGATTCCGTGTACTTGACAATCTTAAAGTGACAGCTCTATGGAAATGCAGAACAGATTCATGGTTTCCAGATTGGTAGACAGGAGTGAGATAGAGCATTAGTGGGAATAATAAGAATAGGAGGGTCCTTATAAGTGAGCCTTGACTGGCAGCAGTTATTCCATCCAGACACTGTGATAAAAACCTTATAGAACTAAGCATGCACGTGTTTGTGTGTGTGTGTGTGTGTGTACAGAAACACACACTCTCTTAAATGAGTACAAGTGAAAGTGGTGAAATCGAAATGAGGTTGATAGATCATATCAATGCTTCTTTCCTAGGTTGTGATACTTAAATTCTGCAAGTGTTATCATGGGAGTGGGTGGAAACTGAGAAAAGACTATGCTGCACCTCTCTGTATTGATTGTGTCAAAATGTAATA
Organism: Callospermophilus lateralis; assembly: GCF_048772815.1. Taxonomy (NCBI): domain Eukaryota; kingdom Metazoa; phylum Chordata; class Mammalia; order Rodentia; family Sciuridae; genus Callospermophilus; species Callospermophilus lateralis. The sequence goes on from NC_135307.1 coordinate 147,094,195, forward strand.
TTTTTTAAAAAACATGGAGGGGTAGGTAAAAGCAATGTTTGATGTGGACATTTGCCTATTTCTTCATCATAATTTGTAGGTGGAAGGGTATGCAATAGGGATTATTCCCAGACAGTTCTTTATGAATGTGCATATTTATATATTTTTTCTTAAACTGTAGAAATAAAATAACATATGATGGACATAATTAAACATTTGATGAAAACCAGAGTGTATAACATGCTCTGGCCTCAGTCTGTCCCCAGTCTTACTTTCCCCAGGGAACCACATTTTAACCGTTTTTACTTTTAGTTTTTGGAGACATTTCCCTCACAGGTCAGCTGGTGTCAGAAATCTTGGTCCCTGTGAGGAGGACAGCCCATACCATACACTGGCACCACCTCCTGTCTCCTACTTCATCTTCTAATTTCACTAGTTATCTTTAGTTGTTTTTTGTTTGTTTGTTTTTGCCACTTTCACACTACCATTTTAATGTAAGACACCATCATTTCAACTGGATTTTAAATTAAAAACATGGACATTCCTTCACCAAGTTCCAAATCACTACATGGCCTCTGGGAATACAATTTCCCTTCAGTAGTGATAAATACTGATCCTATGGTATGGTACCATCAAAATTAGTTTGAAGTTAGAAGGGAATACAATTGGGACTATTCCCAGATGGTACTTTATGAATGTATGTATTTATGTATTTTTCTTAAATTGCAAAAATGAAATAATATATATGGTAAACATAATTACATATGATAAAATACAGAATACTGGGTATAAAAGAAAGAAATATATACATATTAACTCACACTTAGTATCTATATTCTTGCCTATATTTTTGGCTTCTGTATAATTTTAATAGCTTAAAAGCTCCATGACACCACAATATATTTCTCCAAGGTCCTAAATTAAATATCTCAGATATACACAGACTCGAATTGCCCAGTACCTTTGGAAGACACTCAGGGAAATTTCTTACCTTATGATTCCTGCTCAGAAATTTTCTTCCCTGCCCTCTCTTGACATGAACACTAGAATGCATGTGTGGGAACTAGTTTGTGGAAGATATACAAACACAGCACCCTGACTATAATATACATACATATATATATATATACATATATATACATATATATATAATATATACATACATATATACATATATATAATTATATAATTACTCATGAGTAAAGTGGCCAGTAGGTAATATTCATATATATATTATATATATATATTTTAGTTGTTGATGGACCTTTATTTATTTATATGTGGTGCTGAGAATTAAACCCAGTATTTCATACATGCTAGGCGAGCGCTCTACCACTGAGCTACAGCTACAGCCCGTCATAGGGCTTTTGAGGAACCTGTGGCAATGACTCAGCATTGGCATCCAGTGCCCAGTATCCACAGTGGAAGCTACAGGTATTATGCCTAGCAATAATAGTGGTGGGGCTATAGATCCTGAAGGCAGAATCAAACTACATGAGCAAATAGTCAGTTTCTTAAACATGGGATGGGAACCAAAAATGGCTGGTGTGCCACATTTTCACAGGTTGTAGACTGCACCTTCACTGGATGTGGGCTGTAACTCCAGGTGCAGCTGGCTACTTCTGAGAGCAGTGATAGTGAATTCAACAATACTGGCTCAGGCCTTACTTCTTGGCTATAAATTACTTCACAGTGCTGCTGGCAGAAAGCATGGTAGGAAAGAAAAGCAAAGCAAAATTCAGAGTAACTGTCTTCTATGAAAAGAAAGTGAACTTTGCTATCTTTTCTGGCACTGGCACTTGCTGAAAGGGATCCAATGTAATCAAACTGCCACAAGACAGCTGGATGCTCCCCCTGGGTTATGGTACCAGGGTTATGGGACCAGGATATGTCATTACCAATGGTAAATTGTGTCCCCAGAAGATATGTAGTCATAATATAGAACTTGGTGAGGGAATGTCCATGTTATTGAGCTCATGCATATCACCTTCTGGCCACTTTATTCATGATATGAATAATTATGAGGGACAAAAAGAAGTTGATGATAACTGAATGGGCCCTCTTGTATAGAATACTGAGACTCTTTTCAACAGTGAGGACCTTACAGTGGGTAATACCACTTTCATGGCCTATTCTGAGGAATCATCCATAAGTCCTCTTCCCCAAATCTATCTGGCTTTTATTTTTCCAATCTAATTATTTCTATATCTCTAGTCTTGTGGCCAAAGCAGTACCCAGAGCCCTACATCAATGTAAAACTTCAGACCTCTGGCCAGTTTTCCTTCCAGGCAGAGGGGACCATAAGATGTACTATTCTACATTCTGCATTGGAGAGCATTTTCCTTTTCCGCAGTCATCCCTTGATTGGACTGTGATGCTGTGGCCATTCTCTCTGGGTTTATACCAGTGTATTACTCAGCTATTTATGGATTAGGTTTCCATGTTTTCTTCCCAGAAAATGGTCACAAGGAACACCCAAAGGTAAGCAATACAAGCTGAACAAGAGATGGCAGTGTGACAAGAGACAGTACCCTGGAAAACTGAACACGTGTTTTCCAGACAGTAACTGGATCTTTGATAGGCTTAACACAGGTGAAAAGATAACTCTTTAATAGGACTGAGTTCCCCAAAGGGAAAATAGTGCAATTTTATGTCACTCTGTTTTTGCTTTCTTTGTTTCTGTTTTCTGATCTGGCAAGGAACAAGATTTCTTATTTATTCTTTGCATACCTGCTAATTATAAAAGCGGGAACTGCCATTTTTCCTACCAATTTAATGTTGTTAGCCATGATTTTTAAGAATAGGAGACATCTAGCTTTTCTCTTTCATGTCACTTACCATTTCCCCCCATAGTTTTCTGCAAGAATGGCTATCATTCTTTCCACTGATCCCAACACTGCTCGGTGAATGATCACAGGTCTCTTCTTATCATCCCCATCCTTACTAAAAAATGAAAATTATACATTTTAGTATTTTTCTAAAATTAGGTAATAACTTTATTATATTCTTACCTTATATCTAATTTTGTCTATAGATTTAGATTAGTGTTTCTGGGTATCTTTCCATTGACTATTTCTTTAGTGGCTGTTTTATTTCCTCAAAACAAAAGATTGCTTTGTCTTTTGTTTCATTTATTTTTAACAAATTTTATTAGACAACACTTAACACATACAAAAGTACAGAGAGTAATGCAATCAATTCCCATATTCCCTTTCTTAAATTCACTGGCAGTTTTATCTGATCCTATGTACCCCATTCCTGCCACTATTGTGCCCACATAGTAAACCTAATTTTTCAAATTGTTTTTAATATTTATTCTAGAAGTCCACTGGTCAAATTCCTTTCATAGACCTAAAACCTTCATGACACATGTCTTACATTTAATGATCTACTCCCCTTTAGAAAAAAATAGAAAAACAAAGTATGACTCTTAATCAAAATGAAGTAACCACCCTGAGATCTATGTGCACATTTCTCAGAAAGATAAATTTTACTTCACTGTAACAAATATAATAGGTTCTTATGAGAAAATTTTACCTACAAATTGTACCAGCTAGGTACTACTAAAACATACACAAACCAAACAAAAACAGACTAATTAATTAGCTTTACTTCAAATGAAGTAATATTGGATAACATCTCCATCAATAATTTTCTGCTAAGGGAAATTACCTTTAGATCAACGTCAAACAAAACTCTCTGTCTAGATCCCTCAGAAAGTTTTGGGGTGAGTGAATGTCTTCAATCCAGCCTTATGCAGACATATGTAGAAATCATTTATCTCACAAACTTAAACCAGCATGGGATATTCCTGAATGATATATTGTTTTCTATAGGAAATGAAAGAGAAGCAGAATAGCCCCTTCATAAAACCCTGGTAATCAGAAATTTCTGTCCCATGATTCTTCAAGTGTAGACTTAACGGCAGTCAGTGACACCAACTCTGCTTTTATCAAATAAACATTAGAATGAATATCGAGTTTCCCCCAAAATAATCTCCATGGATTTTCACAGAATCATATTAGATTCATAGATAAACTAGAAGATATTATCTTTACAATGTTGATTCTAAGAATGTTGTGTGAATCTTAAACAATTCTTTACTGACTTTTGATAAAATATTATAGTGTATACTTGTAAATATTATGTATTTCTATTTCTTATTTAGTTTATTCTTAGATATTTTGCATTTTGTTGTTTCTGAAATGTTTTTTACATTACATTTTGAGGCAGGTTATTACTAAATGGATATGAAAGCAAATTGAAATTTGTACTTTGTGCTTACTGCTTACTAATAATAACTTACTGTATTATTAGTTCCAATTTTTCTCCATTTGATTCTGTCAGATTTCAAGAATTTTGGGTTGTTTTTGGCAGTTGTAGGGGTTGAACACAGGGCCTCACAAATGGTAGGCAAGTGCTATACCACTGAGCTGCATCCCTGGCCAATTTCTAAACATTTAACATCTACAAATAATAACAACTTAGTCTCTCTTTTTTTTTTTTGAATATTTCTACTTTCAGAATAATTCTGAGTAATGGTACAAATGGTAGGTATAATCACCTTCTTCTCAACTATATTGAGGGGTTACTATTGTTTTTTGATAAATGTTCCTATTATAAGAAGAGAATTTCTTTCTTTCTGCCCATGACACAGGAACGAATGCTAAGTTTTACCTGACACCTTTCTGCAAGGCTGAGTCTCGTGTTATATAATATAGGATGTATTATTCTTGTTAATATAGGATAAATCCCTATTCCATCATGGCGATGACCTCGATGCTTTTCTCTCCTTCCTAAGCCTGAATAAATCACATTGGTTCTTCTTACTCTAGAGCACACCCCAAAAACACCCTCTTTGTTCACCTCTATCACCTGGTTCCATCCATTGTCATTTCTGACCTGTTCACAGACTGCTGCTGCCTCTACTTCTGCTCTCCCTCTCTCCACTGTCCACATACACCTTGAATGGCTGGCTGGCTGATTTGTTTCTCCTCCACGTCCTCCTTGTATGAGGAGTGGTTGTTCATTTATTCTAAGCATCTTAAAAGGAAAATATTCTATCAAAAATTATTAAATTTTAAACATGTCAATAATTTTCCTTCTTTCCCAAAAGGAAACCCATAGCAATAGTTTCAATGGCTAATTTAACCAAATATCTGAAAAAGAAATAACATCAATTCTACATAATCTTTTCCAGAAAATAGAACAAAATGGAATAACCTTCCCAACTTATTTTATGAGGCCAGAATTCACAGATACTTGTACAAAGACAGGATGAGAAAGAAAATTACAGAAAATATCCTATATGAACGTACATTCAAGCATTCTCAACAAGCCATTAGAAGATCAAATCCACTAATACATAAACAATGACACTGTATGACCAAGTGGATTTTATCCCAGCAATGCAGTGCTAGTTTAACGTACTGAATAAACAGAATCTACCATAATTATAGACTAAAGAAGGAAAAATCACGTGACTATATGAATTTATACAGAAAAACAATTTAACAAATCTAATAATTCAACACACATTCATGATAACAAAACTCTTGAAAAATTGGAAATACAAGGGAACTTCTTTAACTTGATAGAGTATCTACAAAAAGCCTACACATTAACAGTATGATTAAGAATAAAATACTATATACTTTCCTTCTAAGACTAGAAACAAGGCGATGGTGTCCACTCTCATCCTCTTACTCAAAGCAATACTAGTTCTAGCCAGTGCAATCAGGCAAGAGAAGACAACAAAAGGAATACAAATCAGAAACAGAAATTAACTGTCCCTGTTTATACCTGGAATGATTGTCCACAATCATGTAGAATCCTGAGAATTCTACAAAAACACAAAAGCAAATGTCCTAGAATTAATGTGAGTTCAGCAAAGTCTCAGCATACATGGTCAACTTACAAAAATCTGCTGTATTTCCCCCATATGAGCAATGAACACATGTATATAAAAATTAAAACTATAATACCACTTAGAATCACCCCTTAGAAGTGAAATACTTGGATATTTGATATCTACATCTATGAAGATTTGCAAAGGACTTCTATGCTAAAATCTGGAAAAAATGAGGAAAGAAATAAAAAGGTCATGGATCGCAACAGAGTTCAAATGTCCATCCGACCCAAACTAAATGCAATTCCAATCAAAATTCCTCCCAGGATTTTAAATAGATTTATTAAAAGCAAAATAATTCTGAAAAAGAAAATAAAGGATTCAAATTATTGATTGTAAGTTTTTACTATAAAGCTACATGGTGGGGCTGGGATTGTGGCTCAGTAGTAGAGCGCTCGCCTAGCATGCGCAGGGCCTTGGGTTCGATCCTCAGTACCACATAAAAATAAATGAATGGAATAAAGGTATTATGTCCAACTAAAAAAATTAATATATTTTTTAAAAAATCTACATGGTGTTAAAAAAAGATATAATCAGTGGATCAGCAGAACAGGTTGAAGATCTAGAAACAGATCCTCATAAATATGTCTCTGTGTGGGGGCGAGGAAGGTAGGGGTTTGAACCCAGGGCACTTTACCACTGAACTATATCCCCAGCCCCTTCTATTTTAGTTTGAGACAAGATCTCACTAAGTTGCCAAAGCTGGCCTTGAACATGGAATCCTCCAGCCTCAGCCTCCCAAATTGCTGGGATTTCAGGTGTGCGCCCAGCTGTCCAACTGATTTTGATTTTTAATTTTAAAAAAATTTGTCTTTTTAGATATACATAAAAGTAGAGTATGTCCAATTGATCTTTGCAAAAGCAAATCAATGACAAAAGAATGATCTTTTTAATGCATGATGTTAAACAATCTAGATGCAACGAACCCTAATCTATACTCTACATCTCATTCACACACTCACACACACGCACACATAAATGCAAGAGATATCTTAGATCTAAATGTGAAACTTAAAACTAGAGAATTTTAAGATAAAACATAGGAGAAAGTCTTTATGACCTGTGTTCTTAGGCAAAGAGTTCATAGACACTATGCCAAAACTCACAATCCATAAAAGAAAAAAAAATTATAAATTAAACTTCATTCTAACTAAAAACTCAATATGAATGAAAAGATACTGTAAAAATAAAAAAGCAAGCTACAAATTTGGAGAGAAAATATTTGTAAATAACTTAACGATCAAAACATTTATACCTAAAATATTTAAAGATATAAATTCTCAAAATTCAAGGGTAATAAAACAACAAAAACCCCAATTTTAAAATGAGGATAAGACATGAACAGGTCCTTAGCCAAAAAGCATATAAATGGGAAATAAGCACATAAAAATGTTAATTTTGTTAGGACTGAAGAAATGAAAAATCAAAACATAATGAAATACTATTATGCATTTGTTAAGGAGAATCTTAAACAGGGGTAGGGATATAACTGAGAGGCAGAGTGCTTGCCTAGCATGGAAGACCCTCAGTCCCTAGCACCATAAAAACAAACAAACAAATAAACAAACAAACCCAGACAATACCAAGTGTTCTCAAGGAAGTGAAACATATATAACTCACATGCATTCCTGGCAAGAATATAAAATGGTAAAGTTACTATAGAAAACAGTTCAGCAATTTCTTACAAAGTTAACATACACTTATCATATTTACTCTAAAGAAATAAAACTTTCATTCACATAAAAACCTATCCACTAATGTCTAAAGCAGCTCTATTCATAATCCCCCCAAAATGCAAACGAATCAATGCCTTTAAGTGAATGACTAAACAAGCAAATTGTGCTGCATCCATACAATGATGGTATGCTGTTCAGCAATAAACAGGAACAAACTATTCAAACATGCAAAAACACCCATGAATCTATAAGGCATTATGCTATGTGAAAGAAGACAGACAGTCTCTTAAGATTAATATGGCATGATTCCATTTATATGACATCCTGGAAAAGGCAAAATTATAGTGACAGAGAACATATTAATTGTTGCCAAGGATTAGGGGCAGGAGGAAGTTTAACTGCAAATAGCACAAATAAATTTATTGGAATAATATAGTCATAACTGTGAAGTCAAACCACTCTATATGTGCCAAACTGTACACATGCATCTATACACACACACACACACACACACACACACACACACACACACAGAGTTTCACTGTATGTCAAGAAATGTTTTTACAAGAAGTTATTGGTTTGAAAAATTTGCCTTTTCCCCTGCTTTCTCTGGCAACTGTCTCATCCTCACGTCACTCCAGCTCTTTGTGAAGTCTTCCCCTATGCCTTAGGGACAGTTAACCACCTGGACCATGTTTTCTTGGTACTTTGTTCAGATCTCTAATCCTATGCTTACTTATCTTTCTTCCCCTACTAGACCATGTCCTCAGAAAATTAAAGTTGACCCCTCTTCTGGTTTGGATGTATATGTGTTCCCCAAAGGTCATGTGCTGGAAGCTTGGTCCAGGGATGGAATTCAGGACCTTGTGCATGCTAAGCAAGCATTCTACTACTGATGTGGTGGATCTTTAACAGGTCAGGCCTGAGTGGGAGGAGATCAGGTTATAGGGTCATTAGCCTCAGAAAGGATTAATGTAGTTCTCAGAGGACTAAGTTAGTTCTCAGGAGAGCAGGTTGTTATAAGGCTACCCCACACACTTGCCCCTTTCTATATGCAGCCATTTCCCTTTCCATTTCTCTGCCACATTGTGATGCAGTCAGGAGGGCCCTTGCCAGATGCTGGTTCCATGCTGTTTGGGCTTTACAGATATCAGAATAATGAGTTGAATAAACCTCTTTTCTTTAAAAGTACCCAGCTTTAAGTGTTTTGTTGTAGCCACACAAAATGAACTAAGGAAATCCCCAAATAGTGTATAAATACGTAAACAAATACATATTGAATATTTGGCATATATACTAGATATACACTAATGTTTATTTTTGTATATTCATCTCAAATGACAAATAATTAGGATATTAGTACTACTTTATTTAATCATATTCAATCACTCACCTAACATATGTAAGATTAAATCTAATAGGCAGTTGGAAGTCCAGCTGAATTGTAGCACATTGGTGGTATCTGCCAATAGCATCCTTGATTTTTATATCAATCTATAAATTAAACAATGTTTGCTTAGTGACAGTTGAAATTTTTCTTTTAAATTTTACTTTTTTAAATGCATATGATCCACTTACTTTAGGGCCATAAAATGCTCCATCTCCTGGGTTCATTTTCCATGGTTTTCCAAATTCCATCAAGCTATTCTGCAGTTGCTATTTTATTTTTAAAGAAGAAAACATTTTAAACTTCTATTTTATTGCATATTTTATCCTTTTTTCATATACCTCATAAAAATGAATTCAATATCTTATATTTTACATTAGCTCAATATATATTTATTGAGCATCTTTTATATTTAATAGGGATTATAGAAAGATGATTAAGATGACACTTCTCTCAACATACATACATACATTTTTAAAAAATATTTATTTTTTAGGTGTACTTGGACACAATACCTTTGTTTTATTTATTTTTATGTGATACTGAGGATCGAACCCAGGGCCTCACACGTGCTAGATGAGCGCTCTGCTGCTGATCCAAAACCCCAGCCCCCACATATGTACATTTTAATTGGGGGGGAAAAGAGATAATTTACTAAACTATTCCAGTGAATTCCAGAGTTTAGAGAAAGGATGCTTGGGTCCTCCTTCCAATGCAAGTTCCTTCTGACAGCTTCTGCATCCTGGTGAAAGTCCAGGATCTGTTTCACCTTGTAGATGGATGTTCCTCCACACATAAAAGGCATGAGAGTCTTGCCCTTGCTCCCTCTTTCATACTGTGTGGGTGGGTGAGAGAGCTGAATGGTAGGCCTTGCTACTTCTCTTTAGCTTCTCCTCCACTTCTGCATGTGTCTGGGGATGGGGGAACCCCATGATTTATAGCAGTGTGTGGGCATGAGGCTCCACTTTGGTCTTCAGCCTAAGCCACTACCTCTCCACACTCTCTTCACAGTTTGTGATGAAGATGTCCCACACTAAAGATGAGTTGGTGTCTGTAGTAAAGGGGAACTTTGAGTCTCCTGGCATTCCTGTGAATGCAGCTTTCCTAGGAAGAAACTGAGCATTCCTAAGATCTTGACCAGAACACTGTCAAAATAACAGCCAAACTCTTGTTATCAACCCAAAATACTGGTGCCAGGAATGAGGCCTGACATCTGGGAGTGAGGTGCTTTTGGAGGAGACCAAGGCAGAGGTGGTGCACAGGGCCTGTGGCTAGAGTTAGGAAGTCGTGGCATGCTCCCAGGACTTCAGTCAGAATATGGTCTTGGGAGAGACAGAGATGTCCTTCCTGAGGTCTGGGAGTGTCCCCTCATGCACTGACCCTAACCTTGGCTTTTCAAAGCTGAGATGTGATGTCTAAGTCTGGGTGTGTTCAGGCACAGAGTGGGCTCTACAGGCTGGGTCTGACTCAAGCACCATGTGCATGCATCTCAGGCAGAGGCCACATCTCTGAGACTCTGAATCAGACTAAGGTAACTCCACAGGCAATGCTTTAAAATCAACTACACAAACCAAGACATAATGCAAATAGAAGGATTTCTTAAAAAATGTATGCCAGTTATTTGTGACTGGCACCAAAAAAGGGTACAAATGAAAACCTGACATAAACTTTTAAGTGTTAAACAAATGTTTTCATCATGAAGGCAACTGGACAAACACATTCTACAACCTGCATATTGATCCCATGACTTCTCGTTTTAAAATTTCTAGAGAAGTGCAGTTTCTTGAGTGCTTTTCATACCTACAAAAATGAAAGGGGAGCCTTTTCTTTCTCCTTACCTTTTCAGCTTCATCCCACATCTCAATTTCTCCAAGGTAGTTTTCTGGCCTTGTAGCCAGGTTTAATTGAAAGGAGAAGCCAAATGTTGAGTAAACTGATTGTAAAAACTGCAAACACCCCTTTATTTCTTCTTCAATCTGAAATCAGAGAAAATGAAATATTCAAATAGAACACCAAATTAAATTTATTTAGGACATTTAAAAAATTCTTCATATCAGATAAAGCCTGATTTTAATAGAGTACATATGACACTATTTTGGTTGCCTATCCATTCCTGCCTTTTATCTTCATTTGTGGGACAGGCATACGCAGGATGCAGACAAGGGCACCACATTGTGAAAAAGCAGTGGTACACCCAGAACAGGAGGTAAAGAGGGCTGCCCAGAGGAAGTTAGGGCCACACTGTGGCCAGAGGCTGGGCAAGAGTTCTCTGTAGAGAGGTAGGGTGTGGCCAGTGGGTTCCCAGTCCAAGCAGAGGAAACACTGAGGGTGAAGGTCAAGGTCAGAGGAGCAGACAGTCAGGGAGCTTCATACTATGCAAGGGAGAGCAGACAGGGATGGGTGGTATATGAAGAGGCTAGAAGTACACAGGGACCAGAGAAAATAAAGTACCTACAAAGCCAGGGTCATGTCTGGATGTGTTACCCTGACAACAATGGGGAGCCAGTGAAAGGTAGAGGGGACTAATCTGAAACAAACTGTTCTTTTGCTGTATGGAAACTGACTGGCAAGGCTAGAGAAGTCTGTCAGGAAGCTGGTGAAGTTGTTCAGGAATGATAGGATAGTGCCTTGAACCCAGAGAGAGCAGTCACAATGCAGGGGATTGGTTTAAGAGGTATTTATCCTTTAGTTTTATGTGTCAACTTGACTGGGATAAGAAGTAGCTGGAAAAACATTATTTCTTATGTTTGTAAGGGTGTATCTGGAAGTGGTTAGTATTTGAATCAGTAGACTCTGAGTAAAGATTTGTCCTCACCAGTATGGGTAGGTACTACACAATCTGTTGAGAGCCCCAAAGAGAACAAAAGGGTAGAGAGAAGGCAAATTAAATTCTCTCCCTGCCCCTTTCTTTTTTTAAATTTTTTAATTTTTTAAAATTTTGATTTGTTATATATGACAACAGAATGAATTACAATTCATATTACACATATAGAGCAGAATTTTTCATATCTCTGGTTGTATACAAAGTAGAGTCACATCTTTCATGTCTTCTTACATGTACTTAGGGTAATGATGACCATCACATTCCACCTACTTTCCTACCCTTATGCCCCCTTCCCTCTCTTCTTAAACTAGGACATCCATCCTTTACTATCCTCAGACATAGGAACTTCTGGTTCTTTGGCCCTTGGACTACGGGACTTACACCAGTTACACCTCTACTCACAGTTCTCAGGCCATGGGTCTCATATTGGTAACTAGGAATCACCCACCAGTTTTCCTGGTTCTCCCACTTACAGATGGTATGTAATAGGGCCTTCCTGGCCTCTGTAATCATGTGAGTTGATTGCCATAATAAATACCCTTCTGTATATCTCTATATATTCTATTGGTTCCCTTTCTCTGAAGAACCCTAATACAAAAAGTAATTGCCCTTGTACTAAGCATTATGCTGAATGCTGGGAATTCAAGAATGAATGCAACAATTCAGGAAGTAATGCTATATTTAGGGAGAGTGATCAATAGGTCTTATAGATTTTCCTATTATTGTTCTATTTATTTCTACTTTAATTTCATTGTAGCTAGAAGAAACCTTTTATGATTCCAATTATTTCAAATTTGTTGAGGTTTGTTGTATGGCTTAGGCTACGATTCATCCTGGTAATTCTATCCCTCCTTCCCTCCTTTCTTTCACACTAGGGATTGAATGCAGGGGTGCTTTATCACTGAGCTACATCCCCAGTTCTTTTTTGAGACAGGGTTTTGCTAAATTGCTGAAAGTCTCACTAATATGCTGAGGCTGGCCTTGAACCTATGATCCTCCTACCTCAGCCTCCCAAGTCACTGGGATTACAGGTGTGCACTATGTATAGCATCAGGTCAGACTATGTATAGTTTTCTTTAGTGGTTTCTCTAGGTATTATTTAACTATCACAATCTACTGATGTATAGTTTTCTTTAGTGGTTTCTCTAGGTATTATTTAACTATCACAATCTACTGATGCTATGATTTTACCAACTCAAGTGAGTGTAGAAACTTTACCTCCTTTTATCCTAGTCAGCTTGGACTGCCACAACAAACCATAGTTTGTGTGGCTTAAACAACAGAAGTTTATTTGTCACAATTCTGGAGGCTAAAAAACCAAGATCAAGGAGATGGTAGATTCAGTTTACTGGTGAAGGCTTTCTTCCTGTCTTGCAGACAGCTTCCTTCTTATTGTGTCCTCACGTGGCAGAGAGGATAGAGAGAGAGGCAGCAAGATCTCCTGTATCTCTTCATATAGCAGTATTTATCATATCATGAAAGCCGCACCCTTGTTCTCTCATATAAACCTAACTGATGTCCCAAACTCCATATCTAAATGCCATCCTATGTCAGGGGTGAGATGGGGTAAGGCTTCAGATATGAATTTTGGGGTGAAAAACTAAGTTCATAGCAACATATTTGCAATATTTTCCCCACATTTTATCATATTTTTGATGATATTATAAATGATTATTCTTTATTTTCAATTTCTAATAGTTCACTGCTAGTATATAGAAACAAAATTGATTTTTATATATTGATATTCCATACTACAATTTTTAAAAACTTAGTTCTCATAATTCTTTTGTAGATACAATAAGTTTTTTGTAGATGTCATCCATGACATACACGGTCATGTCATCAGCAAGTAAAGAGTTTCAATTCTTACTTTCTAATCTGGATATTTATTTCTCTGTTTTGCCTTTTTTCTTTACAGAAATTGTCCAGTTTAATAATCAATAATAAAACTAATGAGAGATGACATTTTTATCTTATTCCTAACCTTAGGGGTAAAGCATTTAAACTTAAAAAAAATTAAACTTTTAAGTATGACATTAGCTATAAGTTTTTCACAGATGCCTTTTATCAGGTTGAGGAAGTTCCCTTCCATTCCTAGTTTCTTAAGCATTTTTATGAGAAATGAATGTTGAATTTTACTTTGTTAATTACAAACCAAGTAACAGTGGCTTATTTTCTATTGTTAAATCAATCTTCCATTCCCTGGTCAAGATAAATTGTCCTTTAAAATATTACTGGATTTAATGTGCTAAAATCGTATTTAGAAATTTTGACATTATGTTCATGACATTGGTCTACAGTTTTCTTTAACTGGCTCTGCTTTGTTGCACATCAGGGCAATGGTACCTCATAGAATGAGATGGTAAGCATTTTCAATTTCCTAGCAGAATCTGTCTAGAATGGGTATTATATCTTCCTTACTTTTTGGTAGAATTAACAAATGAAGCCACCTTGGACTGGAATTTTCTTTGTGAGAAGTTTTAAACTATTGATTTAATTTTCATAATGGTCAAAGAGCCACTCATTTATTTCTTCTTGAGTGAAGCTTGGCATGTTTTTCAAACATCTGTCCATTTCATCTAGGTTGTCAAATTTGTTGATACAAAGTTGTTCACAATGTGCCCTATTTCTTTAACGTACAAAATCCATAGTGATGGGCTGGGGATGTGGCTCAAGTGGTAGTGCGCTTGCCTGGCATGCGTGCGGCCCAGGTTCGATCCTCAAGCACCACATACAGACAAAGATGTTGTGTCCACCAAATACTAAAAAATAAATATTAAAAATTCTCTCTCTCTCCCTCTTTCTCACTCTCTCTCACTCTTTCTAAAAAAAAAAAAAAATCCATAGTGATGGTACTTCTCATTCCTAATTTTTAAATTTTGTGTCTTATCTTTTTTTCCCTACATTTGACTAAAAGTTTATCAATTTCATTATCCTCTCAAAAAATCAGCTTTTGCTTTTTAGTAATATTCTCTATTATTTTTCTTTTTTCTATTCCAGTGACTGTTCCTTCAGCAATTTCTGTGTTAGCTTTCTGTTGCTATGATAAAATACCTGAGATAATCATCTTAAAAGGAAACAGGTCAGTTGGCTCCATTATTTTGGGCCTGTGGTGGGTCAGACTATCATGGCAGGGAGCACATGGTAGAGCAAAGCTTCTCACATCATAGCAGCCAGGAAGGAGAGCCAGGGGCAGGGAAGAAAGAAGGAGAGATGCCAGAGTCCCAGTATTCCCTTATCTCCTTCAAGGGCATGCACCTAACGACCTGACTTCCTCCAGCTAGGCTCTACCTCCTAAAGGTTCCACCAAATTTCAATATACCATCAACTGGGAGCTAAGCCTTCAACATGTGAGTTTCTTGAGGGCATTTAAGATCCACATCATAATAATTTCTTGCTCTGTTCTTTATTATTTTCTTTCTTTCTTTGGTTTCCATTAGGTGTATTTTGCTATTCTTTTTCTGGTTTCTTAAGTAGAAAATGAGGTGACTGATTTGAAACCTTTTATAATGTAGGTATACGGTGCTATAAATGTCCCTGTGTAGACCATTTTAATTTGTGATGTTGTTCTCATTTTCATTCAGTATATAATATTTTCTGATTTCTCTCTTGATTTTTTTCTTGATATATGAGTTATTCTGAAGTGTGATATTTACTTTCCAAATATTTAGAAGTTTTACAAATAGCTTTCTGTTATTGATTTCTACTGTAATTCCACTGTGTTCAATGGAACATTGTTTTAATTAAATTCCTTTAAATTTATTGAGACTTGTTTTATGGCCCAGAATATCTTGGGAATATTCCATGCATACCTTCAAGGAATGTATATTCTGCTATTGTTCTATAAATGCCAGTCAGGTCAAATAAGTAATTAGACCTGAAGTGTTTGACAGTGACTCTCTGTCAACAATTTTAATTTGAACTAAAAATGTAAACTCGATAAGAATTTCTAGGCAATATTAAAAAACAAAACATCCTGAATTCCAGCAAATCTTTAAAATAGTCCACTTAGTAGAACTTGAGATAATAAAATAAGAAAAGGAAGCCAAAGGACAAAAATAATAAATCTCATGTCAGGAAATTATTGACCTATTGATGTAAATTAGATAACGACAGGATGTCAGAACTGAATGAGACTAAATGAAACATCTCATTTCACAGCAAATCTGAAACAGTAAGAGATGTGAATTCCTGATAGTCACGCTTAACCTTGTGTCACTGTTTACCTGCTCCACCGTGCAGAAGATATGAGCATCATCCTGCTGGAAGCGCCTGACCCGGGTTAAGCCACTTAAAGTCCCTGACAGTTCATTTCTATGAAGAACTCCAAAATCAGCAAATCTAATTGGCATTTCCCTCCAAGATCGTGGACGATGAGCAAACATCAGACTAGAAAAGATACATGAAACACAGTTTTTACATAGCATAGAAAATAATTATTATCTAAATATTAAGAAATTACAATTAAGCCTCAATATTTGTAAACTCCTTATTCTGGTTCTTAGATCACTATATTAAAAATGCTCTTCTAGGCTGGGTTTGTGACTCAGTAGTAGAGTATTTACCTGGCACACATGAGGCACTGGGTTTGATCCTCAGTACCATATAAAAATAAATAAATGAAATAAAGGTATTGCACCTGTCTACAACCAAAAATATTTTTAAAAAATTCTCTTCTATGGATTATTTATTTATTTAGGTTCTGGGGATCTAACGAAAGGCCTCCTGTGTGCTAAACACACTCTCTACCACTGAGCTAAGCCTCTAGCCCTCTTCTAGGAATTTTTGAATCTTAAGTTTACATCACTGCAGCATTCTAGAAAGAATCTCATTATGTCTTACAGAAATTCTGACTTCATCCACCCAGTAAATCTCCACTTGCCATTTATAATTCATTTCCAAGGCTACTTCTTAAGTGAAGCCCTCTGGACACTTCTCCAAATAGGACTGGTCCATCTCTTCTCAGACTCTAAGAACACTTCAAACATATAACTGTTATGGCACTGGTCTTTTTAAATAAGTGATTGCCTACAGATATGTTCCTGTCCCTTATGCATGTGAGCTCCATGAGGAAATGGACTATATAAATCACCTTTGCATTTCTAGCACCAAGCTCAGGAAGCATCCAACTAGTGTTCTCTGTTGAATTCTCTTCTGCAGAAAGCACTCCTGAATACCTTATTCCATGGCTACAGGCTTCCTTATTCTGAAGCCTGAAGATGCAAAATACCTTCTCTATAGTCACTTAGCCTTACTTGTAATTAGAGTTAAAATTGCAGGCTACAGGTTTAAATAATACCTGGTGGCAAAGTTAAGAAGGTATTAATGTAAATGTTTTAGAGAGCGTGGGACACTAGCTTAGACTCACATTCTGTTTAAAAAGAGAGACTGAAGACTATTAACATACCAGTTTTCAAAACATTAACTATGTAGGTTGGTTAGACAAAACCATAATAGTTGTGTGTGTGTGTGTGTGTGTGTGTGTGTGTGTGTATAGAATTATGTCTATTCACTTCTAGCTGTAAAATCTGCTTGTCTTCAAGGTTGAATTTATAAACCTACTTTATGATAATTACAGTCTCTCATAGAATCAAAAACAACATTGGGTATAAGATATACCTTTATTTTAGGTACTATTAGGAAATAGAGTGACCTATGATTTACTTTGTGACAAAATATTAAGATGCCACCAATTATAAGATGCATCCCAAATTCAGAAGTTGATATTAGGAGGGGAAAAGTACCTTACAATCAATGAAATTCAGAAAACCATTTATTATGACCTCAATGCTTTTGTTAAAATAACCCAAACAGTACATAGAACTATTTGCAAATATGTATATATGAAATATATTACTATTAAGAGGACAAATATAATTTTTTAAATTGATACTGTTCTCTGAGAAGCACAAAAACTAAATGGTTTCCAGTTAACATTCCATGCCTGCTGAATATCAAACATACTTTCATTCTCCAGAATGAAAATAACTAGATAAAGATGATTAGTAACCATCATTCTTCAGATTAAAGTAACCATTTAAATCTAAAAAGCAAAATAATAGTAACAGCTAATTATGATGAAGTGTGCTGTGCACTCTTATGCCATATCTTCTCCACTTTTAATACTTACCAGTGCCCTGGACAATTCATGGGTTTGAGAGCAAAGGTATCCTTTTCAATATCAAAGGTGAACATGTTCTCACTGTAATGCTGCCAGTGACCCGAGGCTTCCCAGAGTTTACTGTTGTACATGTTGGGAGAGAGCACTTCCGTGAAGATTCGTTTGTGATACTCCTCCTTTAAGATAAGAGTGTTTAATGTTAAAATCTGCTAGAAGAGATCACAATTCCATGCAGTACAACACTATGAGCAAACTTTTTAAACTAAGGATAATGATTCACATGTGCTCAGTTTTAGATGTGGTGTTTTCTACATCATGAAAAAAAAAGATTTACATATGCACAGTAAAATTTTCACTAGTATATTTATTTTATGTACAAAATAGTGTATAATATAAATGTTATAATTCTTTGTAAATTAGTAATTAAAATTCAATATCCATAGAAACTTTCTATAAATAAAAACTTCAAACCCTTCTTTATTTTAGATAAACAGCAGGGGCTTTTTCCCCCATTACTTAAGAGGTAGGAAAAATTACACAGTTTAATAAGTCTGAATGTTTAGTGTCATGTTACAGTTTTGATCCATTTAAGTTTTAGACAGAAATGAAATTGAGAATTTTAATTTCTCAATTTTGACATGTTAAGTAGCTAATATCCACTAAGTCAGAAGCTGGCTTCTCTCCCTATTAACAGCTTCCTTCATTAAATCATGGTAACAGAAGAAGAGAGTTTGTCAAGTAAAGTTTTTGTTTTATTGATACCTTTTCTTCCCCCTGCCTTTGTCAAGATATCAATGTGATGATCTTTGTTTTTATTACATTCTCAACATTTGTAAATCAAATGGACATTTGGCACACATGTTGACCACCATACTTTCGGCAAGTTAACAGAATTTAAAATTTATAAAAAGACATTTTAAAATTACAAACAACACAGTGATAGTTTTGGATTACTGAAGGTACTGAAGCTTTATTTATACCTGGCCACTTGAAAACCCCTAAATAGCTCCTATATCAGTGTCATTTCAAAAAAAGAAAATAGTTTTCAAGCAAGTTCTCATTACAAAAGCTAAAGCAATTCCACATGAACAGCTTCTCCCCAAAACCCCATTAAAATAATTATAAAGAGAGTTTTTATATAAGTGTTAATTTACAAAGATAGAAAAGGAGAATTGAAGATGAGTGCTGGAAGTAGGAAACAAATAACAATTGCCTCAAAAGACCTGGGAAAGCTGGGACTAGGCTGGCAGTGGGAGAATCTCAGGAGCAAACTTGGTCCAGATGGATATAGATTTCTTGGCTTCACAGTTTTAAGGCTTTGAATGTGAGGTGTTCCCCAAAAGCTCCTGTGTTAATACAGGAATGTTTGAGGTGAAATGATTAGATTAAGAGAGCTGTGATCTAATCAGTTCATCCTGGTTTGGATGGACTGACCAGGTTAGTATGGCTGAAGGAGATGGGTTCCTGGGGTTGTACCTGGATGAATGCATCTTCCCTGTGGCCTCTTCGCCCCTGCCCTCACTATGCTTTCTGGACCCTATAAACTGAGCTGCTTTCTTCCACCATGATGTTCTGCCTCAGCTTAAGGCCAAAGCAGTGGAATCAGCCATCTATGAACTAAGACCCCTGAGACTGAGCCAAAGCAAACCTTCCCTCCTAAGTTGTTCTTGTTAGGTAATCTGGCCACAGTGACAAAAAAAAAAAAAAAAAAAAAAAAAAAAACTGACCAACAGTGCTTGTCTTCTGATTTTTAGTTTTCTGTTGAGAATTTTAATTACATTTGATACCCAGTCCTATGTCTCTGGGAAACTTTTAGGATCTTTTCTTCATCTCTGGAGCTTTGGTATCTCTCAAATAATGTGCGTCTTGGTGACCAAGAGGAGAAAGCTTGTACCAGCAAACTTTGACATACTTCTGTTGGGGGTTTAGGCTGTCCCTTGCTCATTCTGGGTTCCCTTTGCTAAGGAACTAACAGGCAGAGAATGACTTACTACTCTGTGAAGATGACCAATCCTGACTACTGGGATGATTGTGCTGCTATCAAACAGTGGAGTAAGGAAGGCTGTGTCTGGGATTCAGTCAAAACCCTTAATTATTCCCACATCCAACAATAATAGTGGGGAACTCTATAAAGACAGAATTACTAAGAACTTAGATCATATGAGAAGATTTAGGCTATCCACATTATGGCTTGAATTGCATCCTTCCCCAAAAGACATTATGAAGTCCTAACTCCCAGCACTTCAGGATGTGGGAACAGTGTCTTTACAGAGGTAATCAAATCAAAATGAGGTCCCTAGCACGACTCCTCATCCAGTATGTCTAGCATCCCTATAAAAAGGGGAAATCTGGACCAGAGACAGTCATGCACAGAGGGAAGACATGTGAAAACAGAACAGGAGAAGGCCACAAGAAACTGGAGGACTGGAGGGACAGCTTCCACAAGCCAAGGAACACTACAGATGGCTGGCAACCCTCATGCAGTGAGAAAGAGGCACAGAAGGATCCTCTAGAGGTTTTGGAGGAAACATGGCCCTGAGGACATCTGGATTTTACACTTCTGGCCTCTTGAATAGTGAGACTATGAATTTCTGTTATTTAAAACTGGTTGTTTAAAACTCTAGGAAACTAACATACCTACCACTAAAACTAGCCATCTGAAGTGCCGGTGGGACATGGAGAACATGGATGGGGTGGCAGAAGGAGGAAGCTCTGGTTTCTCAGCTCAGGCCCATGTCTACCTACAGAGGCTAAGGCTGCAATGGTAGCATTTAATTATGTCTTGTCTTTGCTTTTTTACCGGAAGAGCGCTAATGATGGCTAAACACACAATTTAGATTTTGGGTGAAACAGAACTGACAAAGCCAACATGATGATGATGATACAATGGCTGATGGGACTTTGTCTAAAGACACTAATATTTTCACTCAAACAGGGCACAAAAATGGGTACAGGGAGGCACAAAGGATTCCCATGCTGGTTATTCTCAACTTGCCACTGTCTGTCTTGCCCACGCTGACTCAGACATTCCAGCTATGATGGTTGTTTACTCTGTGTTGGCTTGACTGAACCCTGGTGCTCCCAGATTGAAAACTGCTTCTGGGCATTTCTCCAAGAGTTTTTGTTTGTTTGTTTGTTTGCTACTGGGGATTGAATTCAGGAGCACTTGACCACTGAGCCACATCCCCAGCCCTATATTTTGTATTTTATTTAGAGACAGGGTCTCACTGAGTTACTTAGCACCTCACCATTACTGAGGCTGGCTTTGAACTCACAATCCTCCTGTCTCAGCCTTGCGAGCCACTGGAATTACAGGCATGTGCCACTCTGCCCAGCTTCTGAGAGTTTTCCTGGATTATAGTAGCTTCTGATTTGGTGGACTTATTAAAATCACCGTCCCAAATGTGGATGGGCATCATTCAATCCGTTAAGCACCTTAACAGAACAAAACTGTGGAGGAAGGAGGCTTTCGCTGTTTTTGCTTCCTGCCTGCCTGTGGACTCTCTGACCCTTGGACTCAAATTTACACCATCAGCCTCCTGACTCAGGAGCCTTCAGACTCAGACTGGAATCACACCACCAGTTTGCAGGTGGCAGAGAATGGGATTTCTCAGCTTCTGTGATCATGTTAGCCAGTTCCTCACAATAAGTCTCTTCCTCTCTTTATATCCTTCTGGTTCTATTTCTCTAGAGAATCCTAATATATTTGGCTTCTGGATAATTCTGACTAATATTTGCCTTCTGACTTCTAACTGGATTTGACCAATGAGAAGCTCTGAAAGAATTCAGAAGGTAGAAGAAGAGAGAGGTCAGGGTACTTATTCCCTTTCCCCAGTGTTTTCTTCCCTTGGGTTTATTTTGGTCCTGGCTATGTTCCATAGTTCCAGCTTCCTTTACATGGCTTCTCCTCCATGGAGTCCAGCTCTCTCTGATTTCTGGTACCACTATTGCTTCTGCTTTCCTCTTCAGGACTAGAGGTAGAGGGTGAGGGATTCCTGCTGGTTTTGACCCCAGGATGCTCTACTATCCATCCCTTATAAGTCACCTTAACTGGGCACATACCTTTGTAACTATCTCCTTCACTACACCTTCTTCAGTTAAACCCTCTGAGTGCCTGGGTCAGGACCCTCTCTGCACAGGTAAATACACTGAGACTTCACATTATCTGCAAAGAAATCTACTGAGTCCAGGGTCATGGGGAGAGGAAGCAGACATTCTCCAAGAGGAGCCACTTTCCTCTCCACTCCATGGCTCCTAGACCATGGAGTCAAGCGGATTCTGGGAAACTCAAAAGATGTGTCTGTGGAAAGTTTCACAAAAGGAACCTCATATACTGCTGACAGGAATGTAAAAAATAGTCACCTTGGAAAATAGTTTGGCAGTTTCTTACAAATGTTGACATAAATTTGCCATATGACTCTGAATTCACACTCCTAAGTACTCAAATAAAATGTAAACTTTTTAGTTTAATGATCTTAATTGGCTTTATTTTCTATTCTAAAACCAAATCAATACTTGAGTGCATGAAAGAATAAGAGCTCTGAAGACCAAAGCAAAGGAAGTTGGTTTTATGGACAGAGAAGGACTGAAAAAAGCAAAAACAAAACAAAAACGGGTCATTTCAAAGTTATTTCCCCAGGAGATTCAACGTGGTGGCGGGTGCGGAGAGATCAAGTCTCTGACCTCTTCAGCTGCGCGGGTAGGGAGTCTTAAACCGTCTAAATGCTGTTTGCTCAGGATCACTAGGCAATTCTGAGCTGGTGTACATCTGGGGCGAACAGTCTGTGCCTCTCAGAACACACACACCGAGCCCGGATCGACTGAATTCAAGCTCCCGTTCGCCTGCGTATCGCAGACAAACCGCTGTGACTCAGCACTAAATGATCCCGCTGAAACAACTGGTCGGCCCTTCTGAACCTGCGGAGGTTAATACCAACTGAGCCTTCATAGGCAGTGGCCACAGGATTGAGATGGGGCTTGGGAGAGACTGTCAGGACCCACCCATTGCATTGGTCACCCGGCAAAGGGAACGAACTGTCGCCATTTGCATGGGATACCACCATGGCAGAGAACTAACGTCACCAGAATGCAGCGGAGGAGATAACTTCATTGAAACCGGTGGCGACAGGTGTGTAACCCCCTAGCCTTCCCTCTCCACACAGCGGGAAAACCTTAAGGGCCCCTCCCAGCTCTCCCGTGAGTGTGACAGTCAGACCGAGGGAATCAGGAGTGGCGTGGGACCCCCGGCTACCCCTCCCACCAGCGCTGACAACTGAGGTCTCTTGCACCAGCTACGGGGGGCGTGGCTACCGGAGGGCAAGCAAAATACGCTGAATGTTCTCATTCCCAAGCTCCACAAACTTAGGGTCTGAGGGAATGGCAAACAGGGAGACTGTGCCCAGTCGTTCAAGAAAATAGGGCTCCCGGGAGCAGCAGACCTGGCGTGTAGCCAGTATTGTGGTGAGCATCATCAGTGAGCGGGCCCTGGCTTGAGGAAAAGTGGGGAAGTGACTAGACACAAGAGAAGGCCCTAGGCACTCAGGATTGGAGACCTGCCCAGTCTGGGAGGAGGAGCTGCTGCACAGTGATTGGTTCCCACATATTGAGAGGAGAAGCTTGGCCCAGTGGGCAAGCTCCACCTACTGGAAGAGAAGTTAATCAAACTCTAAGACTGCATTTATTAATTTTTTTTATTTGGGTTCTTTTTTCATTTTCATTTTTTTAATTATTTTTTATTTTTTTAATATTTTTTATCATTTTTAAATTTTTTTTGATTATTTTTTAATTTTTTTTTCTTTTTGTATTTTCTATTTTTTTCTTTTGTCTTTTCATTTCTTTTCAATTTCCTTATTCCCCCTTCCTTGAATTCTACCTGTTTACTCTCATTCTCTTTAGTGACTTCTTCCCTTCCCTTCTAATACCTTTCGTCCCGAGCATCAAATAAATTTATAGGAGTAAACAGTAACTCAGCAGTCAAACAGAACAAGAAGTAACATGAGCAGCAT
Source organism: Callospermophilus lateralis (assembly GCF_048772815.1). Taxonomy (NCBI): domain Eukaryota; kingdom Metazoa; phylum Chordata; class Mammalia; order Rodentia; family Sciuridae; genus Callospermophilus; species Callospermophilus lateralis. Next base: position 147,118,095 of record NC_135307.1, read on the forward strand.
GAAAAAGCAAGGAAGAAAAGGAGTACAAACAATGCAGGACAGCCTAAATATTCAGGAGCACCTAGAGGCATCAGAAAAATGGTCAAATAAAGAACTCAAGGAATACCTTAGACAGATGAAATGGAATCTTAAAGAGGATATGAGACAACAAATTCAAGCAATAAAAGAACACATTGAAAATGAATTACATAAACAGATAAAAGAAGCAAATAAGTATCTTTATCAGGAGATAGAGATTATTTAAAAAATCAAACAATAATTCTAGAAATGAAGGAAACTAAACCAAATTAAAAACTCAAATGAGACTATCACTAACAGAGTGGAGCAGCCAGAACGTCAGATAATGAAGACAAAATATATCATCTTGAAAAGAGTCTAGCCAACTCAGAAAGGCTGGTAAAAAATCACGAGAAAAACATCCATGAGATATGGGATAACATAAAAAAACGAAACTTAAGAGTCATCGGGATAGAGGAAGGTATAGAGGTTCAAACCAAGGGAATGAGCAACCTGCTGAATGAAATAATTATAGAAAACTTTCCAGAAATAAAAAAGGAAATGGATGTACAAATTGTAGATGCATACAGGACACGGAGCATACAAAATCACAGTAGACCAATGCCAAGACACATTGTTATGAAGATATCCAATATACAGAACAAAGAGAAAATATTAAAAGCTACAAGAGAAAGGAGGCAGATTACATTCAGGGGTAAACCAATAAGGTTAACAACAGATTTTTCATCTCAGATGCTGAAAGCGAGAAGATCCTGGAACAACATATTTCAAACACTGAAAGACAATGGATGCCAACCAAGAATTTTGTATCCAGCAAAATTAAGCTTCAGGTACGACAACGAAATAAAAATCTTTCATGATACACAAAAGTTAAAAGAATTTGCAGCCAGAAAACCAGCATGGCAAAGCATCCTGAGCAAAACACTACACGAGGAAGAAGTGAAAAACAATAACCAAAACCAACAGTGGGAAGTACCTCAGTAAAGCCAGAGGGCGGGGGGAAAGCTAATCAGGGAGAAACAAACCAAATTAAAATAAATAAATAAATAAATAATCAAACTTGGCTGGAAGTACAAACCATATATCAACAGTAACTCTAAACGTTAATGGCTTAAACTCTCCAATGAAGTGACATAGGCTGGTAACATGGATTAAAAAACCAAATCCAACAATATGCTGCCTCCAGGAGACACATCTGATTGGAAAAGACATACACAGGCTGAAGGAGAAAGGTTGGGAAAAAATATACCACGCACACGGTCCTCGTAAGCAAGCAGGGGTGGCCATCCTCATATCGAATAAAATCGACTTCAAGACTAAGCTAATCAAAAGGGATAAGGAAGGACATTATATACTGATAAAAGGAACCATTCACCAACAAGACATAACAATTATCAATATTTATGCACCAAATACGGGTGCTTCGACATTCATAAAGCAAACTCTCCTCAAGTTCCAGAATCAAAGACACCACAACACAAAATTATGGATGACTTCAACACACCTCTCTCACCATTGGACAGATCCTCCAAACAAAATTTGAATAAAGAAACTATAGAACTCAATATCACAATCAATAACATAGAGTTAACTGACATATATAGAATATATCAACCATCATCAAGTGGATATACTTTTTTCTCAGTAGCACATGGATCCTTTTCAAAAATAGACCATATATTATGCCATAGGGCAACCCTCAGTAAATATAAAGGGGTGGAGATAATACCATGCATTTTATCTGATCATAATGGAATGAAACTGGAAATCAGTGATAAAAGAAGGAAGGAAAAATCCTACATCACATGGAAAATAAACAATATGTTACTGAATGATCAATGGGTTACAGAAGACATAAAGGAGGAAATCAAAAAATTCTTAGAGATAAATGAAAATACAGACACAACATATCGGAATCTATGGGACACAATGAAAGCAGTTTTAAGAGGGAAATTCATCGCCTGGATGTCATTCCTCAAAAAACGAAAAAAACAACAAATAAATGAGCTCACACTTCATCTCAAAGCCCTAGAAAAGGAAGAGCAAAAACAATAGCAAATGTAGCAGAAGGCAAGAAATAATTAAAATCAGAGTGGAAATCAACGAAATTGAAACAAAAGAAACTATTGAAAAAATTGACAAAACTAAAAGTTGGTTCTTCAAAAAAATAAATAAGATTGACAGACCCTTAGCCATGATAATGAAGAGAAGAAGAGAGAGAACTCAAATTACTAACATACGGGATGAAAAAGGCAATATCACAACAGATGCTACAGAAATACAGAAGACAATTAGAAATTATTTTGGAATCCTATATTCCGATAAAATAGAAGATAGTGAAGACATCGATAAATTTCTTAAGTCATATGACTTGCCCAGACTGAGTCAGGAGGATACACACAATTTGAACAGACCAATATCAGTGGATGAAATAGAAGAAGCAATCAAAAGACTACCAACCAAGAAAAGCCCAGGACCGGATGGGTATACAGCAGAGTTTTACAAAACCTTTAAAGAAGAATTAATACCAATACTTTTCAAGTTATTTCAGGAAATAGAAAAAGAGGGAGCTCTTCCAAATTCATTCTATGAGGCCAACATCACCCTGATTCCGAAACCAGAAAAAGACACCTCAAAGAAAGAAAACTACAGACCAATATCTCTAATGAACCTAGATGCAAAAATCCTCAATAAAATTCTGGTGAATCGGATACAAAAACACATTAAAAAAATTGTGCACCATGATCAAGTAGGATTCATCCCTGGGATGCAAGGCTGGTTCAATATACGGAAATCAATAAATGTTATTCACCACATCAACAGACACAAAGATAAGAACCATATGATCATTTTGATAGATGCAGAAAAAGCGTTCGACAAAGTACAGCATCGCTTTATGTTCAAAACATTAGAAAAACTAGGGATAACAGGAACTTACCTCAACATTGTAAAAGCTATCTATGTTAAGCCTCAAGCTAGCATCATTCTGAATGGAGAAAAATTGAAGGCATTCCCTCTAAAATCTGGAACAAGACAGGGATACTCTCTATCACCACTTCTATTCAATATAGTTCTCGAAACACTGGCCAGAGCAATTAGACGAAAGAAATTAAAGGCATAAAAATAGGAAAAGAAGAACTTAAATTATCACTATTTGCGGACGACATGATTCTATACCTAGAAGATCCAAAAGGGTCTACAAAGAAACTACTAGAACTAATAAATGAATTCAGCAAAGTGGCAGGATATAAAATCAACACGCATAAATCAAAGGCATTTCTGTGTATCAGCGACAAAACTTCTGAAATGGAAATGAGGAAAAACACCCCATTCAAAATATCCTCAAAAAAATAAAATACTTGGGAATCAACCTAACAAAAGAGGTGAAAGATTTATACAATAAAAACTACAGAACCCTAAGGAGAGAAATAGAAGAAGATCTTAAAAGATGGAAAAAAATATACCCTGTTCATGGATAGGAAGAACTAACATCATCAAAATGGCGATATTACCAAAAGTTCTCTAGGTTTAATGCAATGCCAATCAAAATTCCAATGACATTTCTTGTAGAAATAGATAAAGCAATCAAGAAATTCATATGGAAAAATAAAAGTCCCAGAATAGCAAAAGCAACTCTAAGCAGGAAGTGTGAATCAGGTGGCATAGCGATACCAGATTTCAAACTATACTACAGAGCAATAGTAACAAAAAAAGCATGGTTCTGGTACCAAAACAGGCGAGTGGACCAATGGTACAGAATAGAGGACACAGAGGCTAATCCACAAAGTTACAACTATCTTATATTTGATAAAGGGGCTAAAAGCATGCAATGGAGGAAGGATAGCATCTTCAACAAATGGTGCTGGGAAAACTGGAAATCCATATGCAACAAAATGAAACTGAATCCCCTTCTCTCGCCATGCACAAAAGTTAACTCAAAATGGATCAAGGAGCTTGATATCAAATCAGAGATTCTGCATCTGATAGAAGAAAAAGTTGGCTCTGATCTACATATTGTGGGGTCAGGCTCCAAATTCCTTAATAGGACACCCATAGCACAAGAGTTAATAACAAGAATCAACAAATGGGACTTACTGAAACTAAATAGTTTTTTCTCGGCAAGAGAAACAATAAGAGAGGTAAATAGGGAGCCTACAACTTGGGAACAAATTTTTACCCCTCACACTTCAGACAGAGCCCTAATATCCAGAGTATACAAAGAACTCAAAAAATTAAACAATAAGATAACAAATAACCCAATCAACAAATGGGCCAAGGACCTGAACAGACACTTCTCAGAGGAGGACATACAATCAATCAACAAGTACATGAAAACATGCTCACCATCTCTAGCAGTCAGAGAAATGCAAATCAAAACCACCCTAAGATACCATCTCACTCCAGTAAGATTGGAAGCCATTATGAAGTCAAACAACAACAAGTGCTGGCGAGGATGTGGGGAAAAGGGTACACTTGTACATTGCTGGTGGGACTGCAAATTGGTGCGGCCAATTTGGAAAGCAGCATGGAGATTCCTGGGAAAGCTGGGAATGGAACCACCATTTGACCCATCCATTGCCCTTCTTGGACTATTCCCTGAAGACCTTAAAAGAGCGCACTATAGGGATACTGCTACATCAATGTTCATAGCAGCACAATTCACAATAGCTAGACTGTGGAACCAACCTAGATGCCCTTCAATAGATGAATGGATAAAAAAAAATGTGGCATTTATACACAATGGAGTATTACTCTGCACTAAAAAATGACAAAATCATGGAATTTGCAGGAAAATGGATGGCACTGGAGCAGATTATGCTAAGTGAAGCTAGCCAATCCCTAAAAAACAAATGCCAAATGTCATCTTTGATATAAGGAGAGCAACTAAGAACAGAATAGGGAGGAAGAGCATGAGAAGAAGATTAACATTAAACAGGGTCGAGAGGGGGGAGGGAAAGAGAGAGAGAAGGGAAATTGCATGGTAAAGGAAGGAGACCCTCATTGTTATACAAAATTACATATAAGAGGAAGTGAGGGGAAAGGGGAAAAAAATAAGAGAGAGAAATGAATTATAGTAGATGGGGTAGAGAGAGAAGATGGGAGGGGAGGAGAGAGGAGGGGAGGGGAGGGGGGATAGTAGAGGATAGGAAGGGCAGCAGAATACAACAGACACTAGTATGGCAGTATGTAAAAAAGTGGATGTGGAACCGATGTGAATCTGCAATATGTATACGGGGTAAAAATGGGAGTTCATAATCTGCTTGAATCAAATGTATGAAATATGATATTTCAAGAGCTTTGTAATGTTTTGAACAACTAATAATAAAAAATAAAAAAAAAAACAAAGTCATTTCCCTTGTAAGGAGGGTACAGGGAGACAGAATAGAAATTAACTCACAAGTTAACATTCAGTTATTTCAGGTTACTTCTCTTAAATATTAAAGCACAGAGAAATTTCATTATTTTGCCAATTAAAACTGGCCTTTTTTGGAAATTTGGATGTTATCTCTATAATCCTGATTTCTCTGAAAGTGAGATAAACAGAATAGTTTCAGCTTAGAACTTCGGCTCAGTGGCTCCTTTTGATTCTTTAGTCTGGTCTGTGGGGGTCTGGTACAAGAGCTTAGTCCAAAACAATTGCTGTATAATTTTTATTTGACAGAAGTGAGAACTTATGTGTACCAAAAGACATGTACAAGAATGTTAATAACAGCTTCATGGCTAATAGCTACAAACTGGAAACAACCTAAATGTACACCTGAAAATGAATCATTGTGTATATTACATTTATAAAATGGAATATCTAAAAAAACACAAAAAATATTACAACTATGACAACTTGAATGAATCTCTGATATTAAGCTTAACAAAAGAAATGTCAGAAATACAAGAACAAATACTGCATGATTCCATTTAAATGAAGTTAAGGCCAGGTAAAGTTGACCTATGGTAACAGAAGCCAGCATAGGAATAACTTCAGGTGGGAGGGAGGAAGGATCATTAGTAGGTATCAGAATTTCTAGACTGGTGACTACTATGTGCCTCTGCCCCACCCTCCTTACCACTCTTTGAATGGACTATATACTGCATCCTTTTCCTCTATCATTTTTTAATGCAGGAGAGAAAGGGAGGGAAAGGTGACCAGCAGATAACCTGTATTTGTAGTTCACAAGTCGAAATGCAGAGGAAAGTACTTGGTGACCGGAGCCCAAGGAACTGCATCTGAGGAGCCTCAACTGTTCCTGAGAAATCTCATCTACACTCAGATCTGATTCAGATGGCATATTAGTGGAAAAGAGTGATGTAGCAATCAGATGAGAATTGAAATAATCTGTTATTCAGTTACAGAACACATTAGAAGAGCAGAATTAACTCTCCTCTAGTCTTTTGGGGTTAAAGAGACACAGAAACACCAGCCTGTCAACTGGAAATCCAGAGGACTATGTCCTGGAAACAGAAAAGAAACAGAAGCAGACTAATTCTTACTAAAATAGAAACCCAGTCCTAAGCCAGTTCAATCTCTCTGATTGGTCTGAGTGATCACTCTTCAATCCTGGCAGAGGGTGAATGCTCCAATAGGAGATAACATAATTCTCTATAGTTATTTATATATAATATCTGGCATATAATTTAAGAATTACTAAATGTGGGAAGAAGCAAGACCAAGAGGAAAAAAAATGACAGATGAGGTGCCTGGAAGTTTCTTTATACATGGGAAAACCAAGTCTTTCACATAAGTATATCTGGGAATTCAGAGTGCTCAGCCTGTGTCTGCTAAAAATTCTCATTCGAAGCCTCGGGGACCTCCTCAACCAGCCTTACCTTAGACTTGCTGTGTATTTAAATGCTTTCACAATTCTGCAACCCACACAATCAGACCTTGGGCTTGACCATCAGCCATGTCTGTCTTGCATCTATAAAAGGTAAGAGAGCCCTTTAAGGCTACCGCTAAGACTTTCCATTTATTCTACCACTATCTTGAGAGTTCCACGAGCCAGGGGCTGTGTTGGTTTTCTAGCAAACAGAGTACATCCAAAGCAGCAGCTGTGACTGGTCATCACCACCCACCAAAATCTCTAATAATCTTCAGTGATACGTCTAATTTCCCTGCCCTCTATTCTCCTACTCCTCCCTTGCAATGGCCAGTCCCTGCTGGAAGGTATAGCGCTTGGGTGATGCTGAGTCCACAGAGGTCAGCCTCAGACTCCAGGGGCACAACACAACAGCTAAGGAAGGAAAACAAGACTAATGAAGCAAATAATCAGCACGTTCCATGAGCCCTCTCTTCAGGAAGTTACAGAATTTGAAAGGCTCCTTCAAATGAGAGTTATGGATAATGAAAAATAGACAAGGATCAGGAAAGGGATTGAGAATAGGAGAGATGTGAGGGAAGTAGACAGGACGATGATAAAAAGAGGTGCTAAGATATCATTCATAAGAATCTTAGCATCAGCTTGTCGCGGTGCAGACAGAAGCCCCAGCCCTTGTGCGGCACTCGCTCGGCACAAACAGAAGGTGGCGCAGAACAGAGGCTTTGCTTGCGGGGTCACCAGACCAAGCTCTGGACACAGCACAAGGTTACCCCAGCACCCCCCACCTCACCAAACACCCTAGGCGGGTAACAGAGGGAATCCATCTTGGAAAACCTTTCTTTCCATCTATCGGTGGGCGTGGCTACCAGCGTGGTTCTGCGGCTGATCAGGTACCCGGTTTCCAACTCCCCCACTCCTAGATGTGATAACTCAAAAATTTTCTCACAAGTTTTTTGGGGATGTAGCTATCAATGAGGAACAGCAACTGTACAGGCACCTGTCTCCAACTCAGAGACTAAGAGTAGGGAGGCTCCAGTTAGAAGCTCAAGCCCTCTCACAATGGCTATCTCCACCACCCTGAACTCAGAGACTCAAGTATAGGAATAGACAACTCCACCTACTGGAAGAAAAGAAAACGGAGTTCTGAGACTTTTCTTCTTTCTTTCTTTTCTCACTCTTCTCATCAAATCTCCTCTACCCTTCCCCCTCTGATCTTCACAACCTCAACATATGTGAATCAAAGAACTTTGCAGGAAATTAAACTGTAAGAACTGAATCACCAGAATAATATAATATAGAGGAATTGCATAGGCCCCACCTCACACCCCGCCCCTTTATATTTTTCTTATTTTATTTCTCCCTCTCTTTCTTTCTTTCCTTCTTATTTTTTTCTCTTTTCTTCTTCTTTTTCTTCTTTTTCCTTCCTCCCTCTATCCCACTTTCAACCTCCTATCTTTTACTATTTATACGTAGGGTAATTTTCTCAATACAGATAAAGAATTTGAAGTTATACATTCTTCTGTAAATTACCCCATCTATTCATTAGAGTTCACCTCTAAAGTTGCTAAGTTAGAGTAATCCCATACCCTCACTCCTCTCCCCCTTAACATTATGTCCTATGCCTGACCCTCAGTTCTCTATATGCCACCAGAAATGGTTTGCCTTTTATGAAACTAATGACTATATTCTGAATAATAATTGAAGCCAACATCTGTAACATAGAGTCTAACTATAAATGTATTAATAATGAAAACTTTCTCATAGATGATGTATTATTGATATTGGGAACTGTTAACATTGTTTTTCTCTACAAAAGAGGGATTTGGGAACTATATAAGAGCAACATAAATATACAGGGGTAAAAAATATTAACACAACAGTCACACAGAGCTGGAAAGAAATGTGAGTAATATGAAAAGACAAGGAAAGAAAGGACCACAAACAATGCAGGACAAATCAACATTAGAAGAGGTAACATCTGCAGCAGAGGGAATGTCAGATTTCAGGATATTCATGGTTCAGATGATCTGGAGTCTTAAGGAAGACATTAGACAGCAAATGCAGACAATGAAAGTTAACTTTGACAATGAATTATATAAACAAATCCAAGAAGCAAAAGATCAACTCTACAGGGAGATAGAGTTTATACAAAAAAAAAGAAAGAAAGAAAGAAAGAAAAGAGAAATCCTAGAAATGAAGGAAATTATAAACCAAATTCAAAACTCAAATTAGAGTATCATCAGTAGAGTAGACCAATTAAAAGTCAGAACATTAGACAACGAAGATAAAATATATCATCTCGAAAAGAGCCTTAAACAACTCAGAAAAGCTGATAAGAAACCACGAGCAGAACACCCAAGAAATCTGGGATACCATAAAAAGACCAAATTTAAGAGTTATTGGGATAGAGGAAGGAATAGAGGTCCAAACCAAAGAAATGAGCAATCTTTTCAATGAAATAATTTTAGAAAACTTTCCAGACATGAAGAATGAAATGGAAATCCAAATCCTAGAAGCCTACAGGATATCAAATGTACAAAACCACAAGAGACCCATGCCAAGACACATTATAATGAAAATGTCCAATATACAGAACAAGGAGAGAATTTTAAAAGCTACAAGAGAAAGGAGACAGATTACATTTAGGTTAACCAATTAGGTTAATGGCTGATTTTTCATCACAGATGCTGAAAGCTAGAAGATCCTGGAACAATGTATTTCAAACACTAAAAGATAATGGGTTCTAACCAAGAATCTTTTATCCAGCAAAATTAAGCTTCAGGTTTGACAATGAAATAAAAACCTTCCATGATAAACAAAAGTTAAAAGAATTCACAGCCAGAAAACTGGCTCTGCAAAGCATCTTGGGCAAAACATTACACAAAGAGGAAATGAAAAACAACAACGAAAATCAACAGTGGGAAGTAGTGCAGTAAGGAGAAAAAATAATCAAAGGGGAAAAACAAATCAAGTTAAATAACAAAAATAAACAAACATGGCTGGAAGTACAAACCATATCTCAATAGTAACCCTAAATGTTAATGGCTTAAACTCACCAATCAAAAGACATAGGCTAGTAGACTGGATTTAAAAAAAAGATTCAACAATATGCTGCCTGCAGGAGACTCATCTGATAGGAAAAGATATACACAGATGGAGGGTGAAAGTTGGGAAAAAACACCACTCACATGGACCTCAGAAGCAAGCAGGGGTGTCCATTCTCATACCAAATAAAATAGACTTCAAGCCAAAGTTAATCAAAAGGGATAAAGAAGAACACTACATACTGCTAAAGGGAACCATTCACCAACAAGACATAACAATCATTAATATATATGCCCCAAACTATGGTACAACTATGTATATCAAGCAAACTCTTCTCAAGTTCAAGAGACAAATAGACCACAACACAATAATTATGGGTGACTTTAACACACCTTTCTCACCACTGGACAGATCTTCCAAACAAAAGTTTAATAAAGAAACTATAGATCTCAATAAGACAATTAATAACTTAGACTTAATTGACATATATAGAATATACCAACCAAAATCAAAGGGATACACTTTTTTCTCAACAGCTCATGGATCCTTCTCAAAAATAGACGATATATTATGCCATAGGGCAACTCTTAGCAAATATAAAGGAGTAGAGATATTACCATGAATTTTATCCAATCATAATGGAATGAAATTGGAAATCAATGATAAAATAAGGAAGAAAAATTCCTACATCACTTGGAGAATGAACAATATGCTACTGAATGAACAATGGGTTACAGAAGACATCAAGGAGGAAATTAAAAAATTCTTAGAGATAAATGAAAACACAGGCACAACATATCAAAATCTATGGCAACACTATGAAAGCAGTAGTAAGAGGAAAATTCATTGCATGGAGTTCATTCCTCAAAAAAAGAAAGAGGCAACAAATAAATGATCTCACACTACATCTCAAAGCCCTAGAAAAAGAAAAGCAAATCAGCAGCAAATGCAGTAGAAGGGAAGAAATAACCAAAATCAGAGCTGAAATCATTGAAATTGAAATAAAAGAAAAAATTTTTAAAATTAAAAGTTGATTCTTTGAAAAAATAAATAAGATTGACAGACCCTTAGCCATGCTAATGAAGAGAAGAAGAGAGAGAACCCAAATCACTAGCATACGAGATGAAAAAGGCAATATTACAACAGACACTACAGAAATACAAAAGATAATTAGAAATTATTTTGAAACCTTATACTCCAAAAAATCGAAGATAGTGAAGGCATCAATAAATTCCTTAAGTCATATGATCTGCCCAGATTGAGTCAGGAAGATATACACAACTTAAACAGACCAATATCATGTGAAGAAATAGAAGAAGCAATCAAAAGATTACCATCCAAGAAAAGCCCAGGACCGGACGGATATACTGCAGAGTTTTACAAGACCTTTAAAGAAGAACTAATACCAATACTCTTCAAACTATTTCAGGAAATAGAAAAAGAGGGAGTACTTCCAAATTCATTCTACGAGGCCAATATCACCCTGATTCCAAAACCAGACAAAGAATTCGAAGAAAGAAAATTTCAGACCAATATTTCTAATGACCATAGATACAAAAATCCTCAATAAAATTCTGGCAAATCAGATACAAAAACATATCAAAAAGATCATACACCATGATCAAGTGGGTTTCATCCCCAGGATGCAAGGCTGGTTCAACATACAGAAATCAATAAATGTAATTCAACAAACTTAAAGATAAGAACCATATGATCATCTCAATAGATGCAGAAAAAGCAATCAACAAAATACAGCATCCCTTTATGTTTAAAACAGTAGAAAAACTAGGGATAACAGGAACTTACCTCAACATTGTAAAAGCTATCTATGCTAAGCCTCAGGCCAGCATCATTCTAAATGGAGAAAAATTGAAGGCATTCCCTCTAAAATCTGGAACAAGACTGGATGCCCTCTCTCACCACTTCTATTCAACATAGTTCTTGAAATACTAGCTAGAGCAATTAGACAGATGAAAGAAATTAAAGGCATAAATATAGGAAAAAAAGAATTTAAACTAGCATTATTTGCTGATGATATTATCCTATACCTAGCAGATCCAAAAAGTTCTATCAAGAAACTTCTAGAACTAGTAAATGAATTCAGCAAAGTGGCAGGATATAAAATCAACACCCATAAATCAAAGGCATTCCTGTATATCAGTGACAAATCCTCTGAAATGGAAATGAGGACAACTACCCCATTCACAATATCCTCAAAAAAATAAAATACTTGGGAATCAACTTAACAAAAGAGGTGAAAGATCTATACAATGAAAACTATAGAACCCTAAAGAGAGAAATAGAAGAAGACCTTAGAAGATGTAAAGATATACCATTCTCATGGATAGGCAGAATTAATATTATTAAAATGGCCACATTACCAAAAGCACTTTACAGATTCAATGTGATTCCAATCAAAATCCCAATGGCATTCCTCACAGAAATAGAAAAAGCAATTATGAAATTCATCTGGAAAAATAAGAGACCCAGAATAGCTAAAGCAATTCTAAGCAGGAAGAGTGAAATAGGTGGTATAGCTATACCAGATCTTAAAAACTATACTACAGAGCAATAGTAACAAAAACAGCATGGTACTGACACCAAAACAGGCTGGTAGACCAATGGTACAGAATAGAGGACACAGAGACCAACCCACAAAATTACAATTACCTTATATTAGACAAAGGTGTTAAAAACATGTAATGGAGAAAGGACAGCATCTTCAACAAATGGTGCTGGGAGAACTGGAAATCCATATGCAACAAAATGAAATTGAATCCCTATCTCTCACCATGCACAAAAGTTAACTCAAAATGGATCAAGGATCTAGGAATTAAACCAGAGACTCTGCATCTAATAGAAGAAAAAGTAGGCCCTAATCTCCATCACATGGGGTTAGGCCCCAAGTTCCTTAATAAGATGCCTACAGCACAAGAATTAAAACCAAGAATCAACAAATGGGACAAATTCAAACTAAAAAGTTTTTTTCTCAGCAAGAGAAATAATATGTGAAGTGAATAGGGAGGCTACATCCTGGGGACAGATTTTTACCCCTCATACATCAGATAGAGCTCTAATCTCTAGGATATACAAAGAACTCAAAAAGTTAAAAAACAAAAAAACAAATAACCCAATCAACAAATGGGCCAAGGACATGAACAGACACTTCTCAGAATAGGATATACAATCAATCAATAAATACACGAAAAAATGCTCACCATTGCTAGCAATCAGAGAAATGCAAATTAAAACTACTCTGAGATACCATCTCACTCCAGTAAGAATGGCAGTCATTATGAAGTCAAATAACAACAAGTGCTGGTGAGGATGCGGGAAAAAAGGTATACTCATACACTGCTGGTGGGACTGCAAATTTGGTGCAGCCAATTTGGAAAGCAGTATGGAGATTCCTTGGAAAACTGGGAATGGAACCACCATTTGACCCAGATATTCCTCTTCTCAGACTATACTCAAAAGACCTAAAAACGGCATACTACAGGGACACAGCCACACCAATGTTTATAGCAGCACAATTCACAAGAGCTAGACTGTGGAGCCAACCTATATGCCCTTCAATGGATGAATGGATAAAAAAATGTGGCATTTATACACAATGGAATATTACTCAGCACTAAAAAATAATAAGATCATGACATTTGCAGGGAAATGGATGGCATTGGAGCAGATTATGCTAAGTGAAGTTAGCCAATCCCCAAAAAACAAATGCCTAATGTCTTCTCTGATATGAGGTGACTCAAAATATGAGGTGACTCAAAATGGGGTAGGGAGAAAAAGCATGAGAAGAAAATTACCTCTAGATAGGGAAGAGAGGTGGGAGGGAAAAGGAGGGAGAATGGGAATTGCATGGAAGAGGGAAGGAGACCCCCTTCGTTATACAGAATACAGGTATGACGATTTGAGGGAAAAAACAAAAGAAGAAGTGGGTCACATTAGATTGGGTAGAGAGAAGTGATGGGAGGGGAGGGGAGGGGAAGTGGGGAATGGAAGGACATCAGAATAAAATAGACAATATTATTGCTGTGGGTATATACGTGACTGCATGACCAATGTGATTCTGCAAACTGTACACTCAGAAAAATGAGAAATTACATCCCATCTGATTCAAATGTTTGATATGTCAAGATCATCGTACTGTCATGTGTAACTAATTAAAACAAATAAAAAAATCTGTTTAGACAGTTTAAAAACAAAAAGAATCTTAGCATCAAGTTAATTCTGGAGAGGCCCAAATCTGCAAAAAACAAACACACACTCCTGAGCAACTACCTGAGGCATACAGAATATGCTGCAAGAGGTTTTGTCATTTTTAAGAGACTGTCTTGGGGTAAATTAGTGATAGGCACATAGAAATGAATTAATTAAAAATTTTAGGTACAATTGTGTTATTTAATGACAGGGTTACAGTCTGAGAAATGCTATTTCTTTGTAAGGAAATCACAGAGGACACTGACACAAACTAAGATAGCTACAATATAATCTTATTGCACCATAACTGTCCATTGTATTATGGGTAACATAATCTTACAGAATCATCATCACACAGTCTGTCACTGATTCAAACATTGTTATGCAGTGCATCATTGTAACTTTTAGTCATAAGATAAATAAATCATGTGAAAATGAAAGGATAATCCTAGTAGACCACATGAATCACCTCTGAACAAAATCACTACAGTCCTAATTATGCAAATACTAACGACTTTCCAATCTATGAACTTGTGTTATTATAAGGTAGGTATTTCACAGATTTTTTTTTTTTTACCCTTTCCTCTAAGGCTGTCAAACCACCAGTGGCCAACAGAGGCCACCTTTTGAGAAGCAATGCTTTCCACTTTAGCATTTTGTGCCAGAGAGGAATACTTTACCCTTCCTTCTTTCATAGGGAAATCCATACCTGGTCTAATGTTTATCTACAGATTTATATGATCAACATTTCATGAAATCAAACAGCATTTAGAGAAAACAAAAATCAGCTACATATTTTTATTAGAAGACACAATCTATTATTTCTCTTTTAAGTTCAAAAATTTTTATAAATATTACTGAAATAAAATTAATGGAAATAATTTAAATATAAGAGAAAATAATAAAATGTAAATTAAGTAAGAGAGAAAATAGTACAATGTAAAATGTAGTTGAACAAGAATAAAACATTTTAAAAATTTAAACTTACTCGTATGAAATCCATAAGTGTATTATAAATGAAGGCTCCTCGGGGAAGGAAAAAACAGCTTCCAGGACTCAGATCGTGGAAAAAGAAAAGTTCCTGTTCCTAGATTAAAATAATAATTGCATTTCAAATTTCATCTTTTGTCAAATAATATTCATCACATACACATGACATGCTAAGAATAAATCATACTCAGTTATCTTCCCATATTCTAATAATAGGCATTCCAAAGACTCTCAGTACTTATCCCTAACCATACATAATACCACATGTAAAATGACAATTCGTTCTTATGATTACTTAGTCTTTAACTTGGCTTTTCTGTCATCTTTCTCACTTAATGATAATTTTCTTACTTGGTTACACTTAAACACGTATCTTACGTGGAAAAACATGGCTTTAAAAAAGACCAAAACATTCCACCACAGGAGGTGTGCTTCAAGTGATAATGGTCATTCTTTCTCATGGCTTTCAGCTACCCCTGCATCTGTCCTCACATCAACCTGCAAGGTTACCCCAGACAAGGACAGGCAGGGAGCTTCATAAGTGAATACCTTGCCCATCACAACAAAGCTAATGAGTGGCAGGATTGAGATTAACAATCCAGGTCTACCCGCTTTCAAATCTCATTCCTTCTTTCTACACCTGCCCTTGACTCCTAAATACAATGCAGTTTATGGAGTGTACACAATTTTAAAAAATAATTTCATGATAAAAATAGGAGAATGGTATAATTTTTAAAATCTAATAAAAGATACAGGGAGGAAAGAGGTTAGAAGGTATTTAGGGTATTAATATGAAAAAACTCAACAGCAGGCAATGAATACTGCAAAACAGAAGGCAGAAAATAGGACAGCAAAATATAATTTTTTAAATTTAGTTTTATGAGATGTAAACTCAAGGCAACAAAGGAATGTTTGTGTCTTAATACTGATGAGGATGAGGATGGGGCATACCTTCCCAATTTTCCTATGATCACGATTCCTGGCTTCCTCTTGGAACTTTTCCCAGGTTTTCATCATTTTGTTATCAGGAAAGGATATCCCATAGATTCTCTGCAACGTTTCCATTTCAGGATTTCCCTCCCAGTATGTTGAGGAATTCTAAACACCAAATAAACACCAAATAAGATTTTGGTAAACACATCAAAGATTTGGTTACAAATAAAATCACTCTAAGATAGTACATAATTTTCCACCATAACATCCACAATGCTTATAGATTTTTTTTTGTAATATTGGGAAGAATCTGAAATTGATTCTAATTAAACTATCCCAGCCCAAATGATAGCACTAATCAGTAAATGACATAGAGAGTCTGCTCTGGATTCTAGGAATCAAAGTGACAGGAAGCTGGATGGTGGGAAAGTTCAACAGCAACTGCAATCACCAAGGGGGGAGCAGAAGAGACAGGAGGTCCAGGGAAGGGTGTCTTGGCCTCACTAATGTAGCGCAGGGATTAAGAGCTTTAAAAGGTAATGCTATCATGCAGTCCTGTATTTCACCTGTGAGGAAAACAAGACCCAGAAAGGTTGGGACTGCAGAGTCAGTCCCACACCTCTGATTCCACATCACACCATCACATTCCCTGGTTCTCCTTTTCCTACAGCACGTTATTCTCACATGCAAACAAATGTTCTTATTCACTTTGGGTGATTCAAGAAAACCACAGTGCAGTTTGTCCCTCAGTATCTGCAGGGGGTTCCAGGACTTCCCATGGATACTGAAATCCAAGGATGCTCAAGTCCCTAATAAAATTGGCTTACAATTGGCATAAAAGCTATGTGTACACTTTAAATCATCTTCCTGCATACTTTGAAGCAAAGCAAATTCTATGCAAATTGTTGTTAGATTGTATTATTTAGGAAATAATGACCAAAAAAAATCTGTACATGCTCAGTATAGAAGCAATTTTTTTTCCAAATATTTTCATTCTGCAGTTGATTAAATCCACAACTGTGAAACTTGTGGAGATAGTGTTGCAACTTTAACAGTATTTTAAAATAGCATATAAAAAAAGAAATGCATTAGAATACTTTACATAAAGTTAAATTATAAATAAGCTATATGTAGTGGTCTAATTATCAAAATTCTAAAATATATTAGGCAAATAAGAATGAAATATTTAAAATATTGTGATGTTCAGGCTAGAAAAGATATGAGTGAAATCTATTATCTAGTTCAACTTAAGTTTGCTGTGTTTATAAATTAAAATAATCAATCCTTACCTTGAAAATTTTTATGGTTTTAATTTTTCCAGTGTGTCTTACATGGGGACCTTTACAAAGATCAATTAGTGGACCACACCTATAATGAAACATTTAGGACATGCTTAGACAGTTATAGCTTTTTCTTTTTCTTTCTTTCTCTCTCTCTCTCTGTGTTTTATTTTTGTTTTTGTTTTTGGTACCAGGGATTGAACTCAAGGGCACTCAACCACTGAGCCGTATCCCCAGCTCTATTTTGTATTTATTTATTTTATTTTTTGTTAATTAATTAATTTATTTTAATTAGGTATATATGACAGCAGAATGCAGTTTGAGTCATTGTACACAATTTCAGCACAGCTTTTCATTTCTCTGGTTGTACATGATGTAGCGTTGCACCATATGTGCAGTCATACATGTACCTAGGGTGATGATGTCCATCTCATTCCACCATCTTTCCTGCCCCCATCTCCTCTCTTCTCCCCTCCCTCACCTTTGCCCAATCACACTTCTTTCATTTTTCCCATGCCTTCCCCACCATTATGGATCAGCATCCACTTATCAGAGAGAACATTCAGCCTTTGATTTTGGGGGATTGGCTTACTTTACTAAGTGTGATATTCTCCAACTCCATCCATTTACCTGCAAATGCCATAATTTTATTCTCTTTTAATGCTGAGTAATATTCCATTGTGTATTTATACTACAGTCTTTATCCATTCATCTATTGAAGGGCATCTAGGTTGCTTTCACAGTTTAGCTATTGTGAATTGACTATAAACATTGATGTGGCTGTGTCACTGTAATATGCTGATTTTAAGTCCTTTGGGTGTAGACCCGGGAGTAGGATAGCTGAGTCAAATGGTGGTTCCATTCCAAGTTTTCTAAGGAATCTCCATACAGCTTTTCAGATTGGTTGTACCAATTTGCAGTCCCACCAACAATGTATGAGTGTGCCATTTCCCCCACATCCTCACCAACATTTATTGTTGTCTGTATTCTTAATAACTGCCATTCTGACTGGCTTGAGATGAAATCTTAGAGTAGCTGTGATTTGCATTTCTTTTATTATTAGAGATGTTGAACATTTTTTCATATATTTGTTGATTGAATGTATATCTTCTTCTGAGAAGTGTCTGTTCAGCTCCTTAGCCCATTTACTGATTGGGTTTTTTTTTTTTTTTTTTTTTTTTTTGGTGTTAAGTTTTTTGAGTTCTTTATATATCCTAGAGATTAGTGCTCTATCTGACATGCATGTGGCAAAAATTTGTTCCCAAATGTAGGCTCTATTTTCACCTCAGTGTTTGTTTCTTTTGCTGAGAGAAGCTTTTAGTTTGAGTCCACCACATTTATTAATTCTTTGATTTTATTTCTTGCACTTCAGAAGTCTTGCTAAGGAAGTCGGGGCCTAATCAGACATGATGAAGATTTGGGTCTACTTTTTCCTCTATTAGGCATAGGGTCAATTCCTAGGTCCTTGATCCACTTTGAGTTGAGTCTGTGCATGGTGAAAGATAGGGGTTTATTTTCATTTGCTGCATATAGAATTCTAGTTCTCCCAGCACCATTTGTTGAAGAGGCTTCTTTTCTCCAATATGTGTTTTTGGTGCCTTTGTCTAGTATGAGATAACTGTATTTATATAGGTTTTTCTCTGTGTCTTCTATCTATTCTGTACCATTGGTCTACATGTCTACTTTGGTGCCAATATCATGCCATTTTTGTTACTATAGCTTTGTAATATAGTTTAAGGTCTGGTATTATGATGCCTCCTGCTTCACTCTTCTTGCTAAGGATTCTTTGGCTATTCTGGATCTCTTATTTTTCCAAATGAATTTCATTATTGCTTTTTCTATTTCTATAAGGAATGATGATGGGATTTCCCCTATTTTTTATTTTATTTATTTAGAGACAGGGTCTCAGGGTTGCTTAGCACCTCACTTTTGCTGAGGCTGGCTTTTAACTCGCTTTGAACTTGCAATCCTCCTGACTCAGCCTCCCAAGCCACTGGGATTACAAGTGCACACCACTGTACCCAGTCAGTTCTAGTTTTCTTTTAAAAAAAATATTTTTAGTTGTAGATGGACAAAGTATCTTTATTTAACTTATTTATTTTTATGTGGTGCTGAAGATCAAACCCAGTGCCTCACATTTGTGAGGCAAGCTATAACCCCAGCCCCAGTTATATCTTCTTGAGTGAAATATTTTACTTACTTATAAGTGTCGGAGCAATTTTTGATTTAGGTTTAGGGAAAGAGCTAACTCATCCAGTCTCAGATCCCAGTATGCCCTCTTTTGCTAAAATTCAGTGGTTTTATTCCCTTCTTCTTTCTTATTTATTTTTTTCTGTGATACCAAGGACAGAATCTAGGGCCTTGTAAATGAAAGGCAAGTGTTATACCACTGAGACATACCTCTACACTTTGCTCAAATATAAAAGCCACAGAATAACTTCTGAAAGAAAGTGCAAGAGATGTTCTTTCCTTCCTTCCTTCCTTCCTTCCTTCTTCCCTCCCTCCCTCCCTTCCTTCCTTCTTTCCTTCTTCCCTCCCTCCCTCCCTCCTTCCCTCCCTCCCTCCCTTCCTTCCTTCTTGCCTTCCTTCCTCCCTCCCTCCCACCCTTCCTTCCTTCCTTCCTTCAATTCCCATCCTGGGGAGAAAACCCAGGGGCACTTTACCCCTGAGCTACATCCCTAGCCTATTCTATTCTATTCTGAGAGAGAGTCTACTCAATTGCTGAAGCTGACTTTGAATTTCCAATTCTCTACCTCTGCCTTGAAAATCACTGGTATTATAAATGTGTACCAGCTCACCCAGCCAGAGATGCCACTGTCAACTGCCACAACCCAAAGCTCTCAAATATCTCCCTTTAACATAAAATCAGACATTTTCCTACTCTACACTAATCTTCAAGACTGAAATCATCTGAAATTTATTTACACCACATTAACTTAATATTTTAATTTAAAAATAAATGTTAAACCCTAAATATATGTGACTTGCATATATATGCATCTGAGAACTATATCTGTTTAAGCCTTGTGTGTTATATAAAAGTTTTTTAAATGAAAGGTTATATAAGTTTACCAGCAAGATAACCAGTAAGTCCTCTCTTTTATACATGGTATCTGATATAGAAGGGCCACACTGTCATTTGAAGACCTGTCTTATATCTATCTGTTTGCTTTGACTAAGTCCTTTCTGATCATTAACACTGTTTCCTAAATGTGCAAGGATTTAAGGCTTTCCTTTGATTGTTGCTAGTCCTGCTAATCTACGAAGACCTGTGATCATTGTTACTGTATACTCTGGATTCTATTCTAAATTGTACTTTAAAAGTTAAACTTGGTTAAATGTAAATCTTAGGGGAGAACACTTTACCAAGTTGGTCTTCTCCAAACTAAAATTATCTGTAGCAGTGGTCTTGGGTTTGTATAGAAATAACAAATTTGATTAGTATTTATTCATGTCATTTGATGTTTTATAGCTGGATAAAGTAACCTGTTGTCAATAAGTTATATATACAATTTTGAGTGACTTTCACTCTGGAATAGAAATTTAAATGTATTTTTGGAAGGTAACAAGGAAAGCCTAATCTATTTAAAAGTGATGTTGTAAAACATGAAAGCATTTTGCCACTTTTTCCATAAAAATTTAAAAGCTCTCTTAGCCTTTTTTGATTCATGTTTTAGATGTAATATTGTATCATGTTATTTGTCAAGAACCCTCCCTACCCCTTACCTGAGATAAAGCTCTGCTTCCCACCCAACTCCATGTTAGAATGGCTCCAAAATAGGCTAGACTTGAGCTCATTTAGAGTTATGTTCAAAAGATAAAATTTTGTTGTAAAGATTACTGTGATCTCAAAATAAACAGGGGATATATTATATAACTAAGTAAAAGTTTAAGATTATAAAAATCATTTTACTTGGTTCGTAGCTATTACACAAATGGAATATGTTTTTTCTCTGCTAATTTCATGTTGTTTTCCTTGTAAACTTTAGAACTATTGTGTGTTAGTGTTTTGCAGAAGTAATGCTTCTAATAAAACAACCTGTGTTAAACTGACATAATAAGCCATTACCTATAGGATCGATAGAATGCAATGGTGACTCACAGAACTAATACTGACCCCAATTAAATGAAAGGGGTAACTGTAAAATTATAGATGTTTAAGTTATAACATTTATTCCCACTTTAAGACTGGTGAAACTGGCCTGCTGGATGTTTAAAATCAAAAACTTGGAGACCAAAGTCAAGGAAGTAAAAGGACCAAGGAAATAGTAGCCAATATTTTAGTCCTTGTCCTCTAAGGTCAGCCAGGACCCAGAGAATGATGGGACCCCTCTCTGGGCCCTGAAACTCTGTTGAGTCACCCAATCTGCCAATCAGGGAGATTGAGAGGACCTAAGAGAATAGGAAGCCAACCAGTTTACATTCTGAAAAGAGGAGGATTATTAGAGATGGAAATATCCCTGATGGTCACTGTACTGTCATGTGTAACTAATTAAAACAAATAAAAAATTTAAAAAAAAAAAAGAAGAAGCCACATATGGTCAGCAAGACTCTGACCCATCCTGGCCAATGGCACCAGCGGTAGAGGAAAGTTAAAAGAGCCAAGATGCTTTGCACACATCCCCAAGAGTGATCTCTGAAGAATTTCAGCTGACTCTTAGGAGTAGATAGGATCAAGGTTGGTTTTGACCAACTAGATCTTAATTACCTGGCAGGACAATATAGCCAAAGCACATTCCTACATGAACATTTAAAAAGAAAAACAATATTTTTTTAATGTAACTTAAGATGTACCCTGTGTCAGCCCTACCAAAAGTAAGTAAGACTGGATGGTATAAAGGAAGGGTTCTTATAGGGAGTGCCTAATAAAAATGATCACAAAGGACTCTAGAGTTGCAAGTTTGTCCTGACTTAATTTGAGCCTGATCTCATAGACTTACTAAGCTTCCTAACTGTTTCTACATACTCAATCTGTTTTTCACTTATATGATTATGAATTACTGTCTTCCTGGTTTTTAGAGACTAGCTGAAATACTGATTGCTTTCAAGCTAATTGTGTACAAAAAAGTAATGCTTTGTTGTCTTGTTTATTATTGTCTTAGCATAATTCCTGCCCTATGTATGCCTTGTCCAGTCACCTGCCATCTGCCACTGTGGACCTCTGGACTAATATGATGCTGAATACCCTTAACAGTCTATGTCCCAACTGATAGAGAACAAGGACTTTGGGTTACGTTCCCCAACTTCATCCTCTCTCAGCAGGAAGCACTTTGGGACATGTCATCGCCCATTTTTCCATAGAAATGGAATACAGAAATTGATAATGGGGAAGTGTAACAATGGTCCACTTTATGCTTTGAATTAGCCCTTGCTGCTTTGCTACTATAACTTATTTTTTAAATGCACATGTTTCTTTCTCTTCCTCTCTCCCTGCTCCTCTCTAATCTTTCCTCTTCCCTAATCTCAGGGGAAACAGGATTACCTTTCTTCCCTATTTTAGGCAGATTTATCCGTCCTTGAAAACACATCCACCATATGAAAGAAGTAATCCAGGCTTTGGAGATGGCACCAGAAGATCTCAGAAATGACTATCTCCCAAATTAACAAGTGAATTATAATACCAACATGGAATGTAGCCTTTGAATCACCTCAGTTACTAATAGGGCACTATGTAAAATTGTGGATGTGTAACCGATGTGATTCTGCAATCTGTATTTGGAGTAAAAATGGAAGTTCATAACCCACTTGAATCTAATGTATGAAATATGATATGTCAAGAGCTTTGTAATGTTTTGAACAACCAATAAAAAAAAAGAAAAGCAATGTGGGAAATATAGGGCCATCAACCCACAGTCCAGTGTACTTAATGCCATACCATATTGCCATGGGAAAAAAAAAAAACCATTGAGCCACATCCCCAGCCTTTTTATTTTTTGTTTGAGACAGGGTCTCACCAAGTTGCTTAGCACCTTGTTAAACTGCTAAGCCTGGCCTCAAACTTGTGATTCTCCTGTCTTAGCCTCCCCAGTCAATGAAATTACAGGTATGTGCCACTGCACCCAGCAGTAAATATTCGATACATATAACAGACATAATTCAAACCCTTCTATAATTTATATACTTTGAATTTCAGCCCCATCCCTTCCATGAATAAAACAAAAATGACAATGTCATCATTTTGTCTTGATGGCAATGGTATTATTGTTTTTTTCCCTAAGTTTTAAATTTTTTTCCATAGTTTTATTGATGCACTATTACATAATGGTGGGATTCATTTGTACATATATATATAGCAATATAATTTAGTCGATATCATTCCCCCATATTTCCCCTTTCTTCTCTCCTCCCTCAGTATTTCTTTTTAATATCAACCACAATCCCAATTCTTAGATCAGTTCAGGCTGGAGACATCATTTTGTTCAAGAAAGCAGTCATAACTGTTTTATTTTTCGTACTGGTGATGGAAGTCAGGGGCACTTTACCAATGAGCTACATCCCCAGTCCTTTTTATTTTTATTGTGAGACAAGGTCTCACTAAGTTACTGATGTTGTCCTTGAACTTGCAATCCTCCTGCCTTGGCTTCCCAAGACTCTGGAATTACAGGTGTGCACCACCACATCTGGCTGCAAACATAGTTTTACTATATTAATAGATATGTCCTTTGGAAATCCCCTCTAGTTCCCCATCTGCAGATTTAAGTTATGAAAGGCAAAGCTGATATTCCTGCATCTTATAGTCACAAGTAAGGGCAACCTCATGGGCAAGTAACCAGTGCCCTCACACAGGGCCTCAGACTCAGAAGTTCTCTGTGCTTGGTCAAATGCTCTTCCATCTCTATACTGAAAATCTGAATGATTTTGAAACAAGTGTCACCATATTTACATCTTACACTGGGTCCTGCAATCTATATTCAGCCTATCCTGAATGCACAGAAGATCCAGTTCAAAAAAAAAAGAATCACCTCTTGAAAAGCCTCCTGGTTCCTGCTGATGGGCAGAATCACAGCCTCTGGGACAGAAGTCCCCTGTGTTTCTCCTTTGCTAGCAAAGCAATAAAACTTCTTTTTCCTTTTCTCAAAAAATGAAAAAATAAATGTGATAAGAAAATAAAAGTAAAGAAAAGAAAAAACAAAGAACAAACAAAAGAAAAAATAAACATCAAGATCGTTATTTCTTTTAGGCTCTCTGGTTTTATGATGAAATGCCTAATTATTTCTGGGTTTATTAAGTGATAACACTGATTTACAGTGCAGACTTCAGGCAAAAGTTAGGGTCAGAGATGACATCATTATTCAGACACTAGGGGCTGTAGCTAGGGATTCCCCTGAACATATAATGAACAAGGATTCAAAAATCTTAAGTAAACACATTTGTTCAAGTACAGCAACATTAACAGAATTAAAATATAAATGTCACAGGTCAGAGGGAAAATTACTTAACATCAACTAGTCTGAAGAAAATTTAGTAAAGAAAGTAATGTCTTAACTATCCCAATCAATTTTAAAGTCCATTGGTTAAAAGATTAAAAATCACAATGACAAAAAGTGACTTAGTTATAGTCTTACAAATAGAATGAAGCTGTAAAAATGAAAATATATTTTTTTAAAAAAAACAAGGCTTTGAGTACTGTCCTCTAAAGTGGAAGTTGTAAAAAATCATGTTCAGAGGAAAGGAAGGAATACCATATTAGCACAAAAGTTTTTGATACCCTGATCTTTAAATAATCACAAGAAGTGTCCATGTAGACCTAAATAGGTTCTAAAAAATGCAACTTGTCAATTATTAGAAGCCAGAATTTAAAAATTTAGCCTGCCTTTTCTGTGTATTCATTTATTCTTTCATTCTTTTTTTTATTGGTTGTTCAAAACATTACAAAGCTCATGACATATCATCTTTCATACATTTGATTCAAGTGGGTTATGAACTCCCATTTTTACCCCAAATACAAATTGCAGAATCACATCGGTTACACATTCACATTTTTATATAATGCCATATTAGTGACTGTTATATTCTGCTACCTTTCCTATCCCCTACTATCCCCCCTCCCCTCCCCTCCCATCTTCCCTCTCTACCTTCTCCGCTGTTGTTCAATTCTCTCCCTTGTTCCCCCCCCCTTGCCCTCACGACCTCTTATATGTAATTTTGTGTAACACCGAGGGTCTCCTTCCATTTCCATACAATTTCCCTTCTCTCTCCCTTTCCCTCCCACCACTTGTCTGTTTAATGTTAATCTTTTCCTCATGCTCTTCCTCCCTGCTCTGTTCTTAGTTGCTCTCCTTATATCAAAGAAGACATTTGGCATTTGTTTTTTAAGGATTGGCTAGCTTCACGTAGCATAATCTGCTCTAATGCCATCCATTTCCCTGAAAATTCCATGATTTTGTCATTTTTTAGTGCAGAGTAATACTCCATTGTGTATAAATGCCACATTTTTTTATCCATTCATCTACTGAAGGGCATCTAGGTTGGTTCCACAGTCTAGCTATTGTGAATTGTGCTATTATGATCATTGATGTGGCAGTATCCCTATAGTACACTCTTTTAAGGCCTTCCGGGAATAGTGCGAGAAGGGCGATAGCTGGGTCAAATGGTGGTTCCATTCCCAGCTTTCCCAGGAATCTCTATACTGCTTTCCAAATTGGCCACACCAATTTGCAGTCCCACCAGCAATGTACAAGTGTACCCTTTTCCCCACATCCTCGCCAGCACTTGTTGTTGTTTTGACTTCATAATGGCTGCCAATCTTACTGGAGTGAGATGGTATCTTAGGGTGGTTTTGATTTGCATTTCTCTGACTGCTAGAGATGGTGAGCATTTTTTCATGTACTTGTTGATTGATTGTATGTCCTTCTCTGAGAAGTGTCTGTTCAGGTCCTTGGCCCATTTGTTGATTGGGTTGTTATCTTAGTTTTTGAGTTCTTTGTATACTCTGGATATTAGGGCTCTATCTGAAGTGTGAGGGGTAAAAATTTGTTCCCAGGATGTAGGCTCCCTATTTACCTCTCTTATTGTTTCTCTTGCTGAGAAAAAAACTTTTTAGTTTAAGTAAGTCCCATTTGTTGATTCTTGTTATTAACTCTTGTGCTATGGGTGTCCTATTAAGGAATTTGGAGCCCGACCCCACAATATGTAGATTGGAGCCAACTTTTTCTTCTATCAGGTGCAGTCTCTGATTTGATGTCAAGCTCTTTGATCCATTTTGAGTTAACTTTTGTGCATGGCGAGAGAAAGGGGTTCAGCTTCATTTTGTTGCATATGGATTTCCAGTTTTCCCAGCACCATTTGTTGAAGATGCTATCCTTCCTCCATTGCATGCTTTTAGCTCCTTTATCAAATATAAGAAAGTTGTAATTTTGTGGATTGGTCTCTGTGTCCTCTATTCTGTACCATTGGTCCACCTGCCTGTTTTGGTACCAGTACCATGCTTTTTTTGTTACTATTGCTCTGTAGTACAGTTTGAAATCTGGTATCGCTATACCTCCAGATTCACACTTCCTGATTAGAATAGCTTTTGCTATTCTGGGTCTTTTGTTTTTCCATATGAATTTCATGATTGCTTTATCTATTTCTATAAGAAATGCCTTTGGGATTTTGATTGGCATTTCATTAAACCTGAGGAGAACTTTGGGTAATATCGCTTCATGCTTCATTTATTCTTAAAGTTAAGAATGATTAATAATAATAACACTAATAAATATTAGTGTTAATATTTATTTGAATGATAGATAATAAATAATAAAATCTTATAGGTAATTGAAGAGTGGCAAAAATAAGGTAAACACATTTGTTGATTGGGTTATTTGGTTTTTTTTGGTGCTTAGCTTTTTGAGTTCTTTATATACCCTACAGATTAGTGCTCTATCTGATTGTGAGGGGTAAAATTTGCTCCCAGGATATAGGCTTTCTGTTCACCTCACAGATTATTTCTTTTGCTGAGAAGAAACTTTTTAGTTTGATTCCATCCCATTTATTGATTCTTGGTTTTAATTCTTGCGCTATAGGAGTCTTATTAAGGAATCTGGGGCCTAATCCCACATGATATAGATTAGGGCCTACTTTTTCTTCTATTAAATGCATAGTCTCTGGTTTAATTCCTAGGTGCTTGATCCACTTTGAGTTGAGTTTTGTGCAGGGTGAGAGATAGGGGTTTAATTTCATTTTGTTGCATATGGATTTCCAGTTTTCCCAGCACCATTTGTTGAAGAGGTTATCTTTTCTCCAATGCATGTTTTTGGCACCTTTGTCTAATATAAGATAATTGTAATTTTGTAGGTTAGT
The DNA here is from genome assembly GCF_048772815.1 of Callospermophilus lateralis. Taxonomy (NCBI): domain Eukaryota; kingdom Metazoa; phylum Chordata; class Mammalia; order Rodentia; family Sciuridae; genus Callospermophilus; species Callospermophilus lateralis. The sequence goes on from NC_135307.1 coordinate 147,145,660, forward strand.
CTCTGTGTCCTCTATTCTGTACCATTGGTCTACCAGTCTGTTTTGGTGCCAGTACCATGCTGTTTTTGTTACTATTGCTCTGTAGTATAGTTTAAGGTCTGATATAGTGATGACACCTGCTTTACTCTTCCTGCTAAGGACTGCTTTTATTGTATCCCATACTACATCAATTGCAAGGAGTGTATGTTATAATTTAAGAGATGCTCTATGCATGGCTTTGCACAAAAGGAATATGATTTACTTTATCCTACAACTGATTTAGAGAATGATAAGCACTTGACTGTGGAAATAATGCTCTGGTGGAAGAGATTTGTGATTGTAATTACATAGGAACTAGGTCTTCTAAGATGGGACCATGATGATTCCAGCAACACCCAAATGGCAGGAACAAAAATGGGAAAGAGCAACTACCCATGGGGCAGCTTTGAAAGACAGATAAATTATAGAGGGCTCAAGAGACTCCTGTTAAACTATGAGAACTGAGGGATCCTGGGACTGAGTCCACTAAGATCTTAGACCTGACTTGGCAGCTTCCCAAAGTTCCCTTTTCGTCCCATTGTGAATACCCTGCTCACAAAGGAAGGCTAATACACCTGGACTCTGGACAATAGGGGGCACAATGTGAGAAGATGGTCTGGATGGCTCCCAGTACCATGTTACTAAGAATGCAGAAGGAGGAAACAGCTCTTTTCCCAATAGCTCCTAAAAATGTAAGGGACCAAGCTGACATAGTCCTATCCTTAAAGAGAAAGGTCCTGTTACAGCTGACATTCAAAAATGAAAACTGGTCTCAGTTTCTATCCTGATAAATACAAAGGAGAAAATAAGAATATACCCTTGGTAATAAAATTTGCGGGTTCCTTACTATAGTAGTACATCAGCTGTGCAAGTTTACAAATAGACCACTTCCCAGAAAACAAACTCTGCTTCTACTGCTAACACCTTCAAGTTTACTACTGAGCAGTGTTTGAAATTTATGCACACAAACCTGTAAACTGTGGTAGTTGGAGTGTCGACCTTCTCCTTCAGAATTCGGCATTTAAATTTATTGTACTACAAAGAAAAACATATTTACACGTTGTTACACAAAAAATGTTAAATGAGAGGAAAAAAAAGCATCAATTCAAGTAACACTGAAAAAGCATCTACTACTTTTGAGGTGCTGAGACACTAAGGACAAAGGGAGCTCATGGCAGATAGATATACTTCCAGGGTGGAAGCCTGTGCCCACATGGTTAATGGACACTTAACATATGACTAGTGTGAAATGAGATGTGCTGTAAGTGAAAAACACACAGGACCTCAGGGGTATAGTAGGGGTGGGGAGAATGTAAAATAGTTCATTAATTATTTTTTATATGGACTATATGTTGAAATGATTTTTTTCCTTTATAAGTATTAGAAATTGAACTCAAGGGTGTTCTACCACTGAGCTATATCCCCAGCCCTTTTCTTTAATTTTTAAAATTTTGAAACAAGATCTCACTAAGACAAGGTTGGATTTGAACTTGTGATTTTCCTGCCTTAATCTCCCAAATTGCTGAGATTACAAGCATGTACCACCATACCCAACTGAAACAATATTTTTAATATACTGTTAAATAAAATTTTATTGGAAGTTAATTTCACTTTTGTTTTACTTATAAAATATAGCTGCCACAAAATTTGAGATTCCACTTTACACATGTGGCTCAGATTTGAAGATTCCATTATATTTCTACTAGCCAACACTGTTCTTAAAGATCCAGTTTTAACTACATAGAATAAATAAATTGAGGATGCAGCTATATTATGACTTGTATAAAAACAAAAGCAAAATTTATGGTAAGCAATGATGTCATTACATTAAAAAATGTAATTTTTTCCTCTTCCTTTTTTTCTGCTTTTATCGCCATTATCACAGCACTAGGTACTTATACTAAATAACTTCTTACAGGAGTCATTGTCAGGAGAACAACCAACTGACCAGATTTATAAGATTTAACTGTTTAATACCTGCATGTTCAAACCAAATAATTTTCCTTCACAAACATTGATATATTTAGATCCTGAGTAGCTCCAAGAAAAAGGCAACCCACAGAATAGACGAAAATATCTGCACATCCTGTATCTGTTAAGGGACTGATATCCATAATACATAAGGAACTAAAAACAAGACTGAGGTGTGCTATAGTCTCAGCTGCTCAGGAGGCTGAGGCAAGAAGATCACTTGAGCCTAGAAGTTCGAGGCCAGTCTGAGCAGCATAACAAATCTGTCTTAAAACCACCACCACAACCAACAACAACAACAACAAACCAACAAGCTCATTCAAAAATGGGCAAAGAGGGCTGAGGCTATAGCTCAGTGGCAGAGTGTTTGCCTACCATGTTTGATGCACTGGGTTCGATCCTTAGCACCACATAAAAATAAACAAATAAAGGCATTCTGTTCATCTACAATTATAAAAAAAAATAAAAAATAAAAAAAACAATGGGCAAAGAACTTGTTCTCCAAAGAAGATACTCATTAAAAGATGTTCAACATTACTGTCATTAGAGAAATGCAAATCAAAATCACAAAGAAATACCACTTCACAGCTATTAGAAAGGCTGTTATAAACAGCAACAATATCACACACACACAACAGAAAATAACAATTGTTGGCAAGAATATGGAAAAGCGGGAACCCTTGTACATTGTAAATGGCTCAGTACTTCTATGGAAAATGGTATGACAGGTTCTCAAAATACTTAAGAACTTCCATATGATCCAGCAATTCCATTTGTGGGTATATGCCCCAAAGTGGTGAAATCAGTGTCTCCCACTGAAATTTGCACACCCATGTTCATAGCAGCTTTATTCACAAAAACAGTCAAAAAGTAGACGCAACCTAAGAATCCACAAATTTACTATACATATACAAAAGGATCTTATTCAACCTCAAAAAAAGAAAAATATTCTGACATCTGCTACATCACAGACAACCTTGAGGATGTTATGTTGAGTGAAACAAGCCAGTCACCAAAGGACAGATACATGTTTCCCCAGAGGCTCCTAGAGAAAGATAGGCTCCTAGAGAAAGATAAACTCAGGGACAGAAAGTAGAATGGTGCCTGCAGGGACCCAGGGAGAAAAGTTAGCGAGTTCAACGGGTAGAGAGTCTTAGAAAATGAAAAGAGCTCTGTGGATGGATGGTGGTGATGTTTACACAATGTAAATGTGCCTGAAGAACTATATACTGAAAAATGGTTAAAATGGTAAATTTTACATTTTATATATTTTGCCACACAAAAAAAAAAATTAAATGCAAATTTAAAAAAGCAAATCCATTTCTAATGCAAGCCTATAATAATACTATACTTTCAAAACATATACTTTCTCTGATATATATGATTTAAAAATAAAATTAAGGATTATATTTAAGTAAATTGGTCAAAAAAATACTAAAAGACTATTCAGAAGTTTTACACAGGCTACAACCTTTTTTTTTTTCCTTTTTCTAGTGCTAGGAATAGAACCTAGGGCCTATGCTAGGCAACCACTTGGTACCACCCCCAGACCTAGGATTAAAAAGAAAGTTAACAAAAAACTGCCCCCAAAAAGAAAAAAAAAAACAATTTTGTATGAGATTACAAACACGGTTGAATTTAGTAGTCAACTTTTCTTTAATACTCTTTTTTTAATATTTATTTTTTAGTTGTAGTTGGACGCAATACCTTTATTTCACTTATTTATTTTTATGTGGTGCTGAGGATCGAACCCAGGGTCTCACACATGCGAGGCGAGCGCTCTACCGCTGATCCAGAACCCCAGTCCTAGTTTAATACTCTTAATTGGCTTTATATTCAATTCCTGAAGCAGATAACAATTTATTTTCAATTCTAGAAGCAGATGACACTTCATTCCATAAGATAGAATAAGCATTCCCGGTAATCAGGCATTAATGATACTCAGAATTAATCAGTTTTATAAACACACATATGAAGAGCCCTTTACCTACCTATGTCTGCCTGAAATTTTGTAGGAAAGATGAGGAGGAAAGAGGCAGAGCAAATGATCAGAACAACCTCATAACAGGTTCCCAGACTGCGGAAAAATCTGGTGAGTTCAGCCAGGTATTTGGGGTGGGAGAGAAAACGCTAGCCTATGTTAATTTCTGTTAATATTCCTAGTAAAAGATTTTTATTCTGAGTTTCCCCAAGTTACCTTAAACATGTCCAGAAGCGTTTCCTTGTTGACTTCCATTCTTTCAAAAGGCTGCTTTTCTTTTATGATGGTTTTACATATGTCCTCCAGGGCTGACAACTCAGTGCTGGACACTGCTCTAAAAAGGAGAGTCCCCAAGAATCAGTACAGATCTTTCAGACCCTGAGTAATTCCCCCTCTCTGCTGCCCTGGAGCTTTTATCAATATCTGATACACATTCTGAATTCAGTTGGTGATCTGTTGTACCAGGACATCGAGTCAGACATTCATCCACAGAGCAGATACGCCTTTATTTCTAAGAAGGAAGTTGAGGCATCAATTGATGCTGCAATCTACCTTTAGCTTTCCTTTGACCTGACATGAGAACAGTCTGTTAGAAGACTCCCCAGCCAGATCATGAGCTCCTTTGAGTCCTGCTCCTGTGTCGTCTTCCTCAGACTCCATGCTTTTATATTTTTGTTCTAAAGAGTTGTATTAAGGGCTCACCACATTCCTGCCCTCAGTGGCAGTGGGATCTAACCTGGGAGGAAGACATGTGTGAAGTACAGTCCCAAGTACCATCACCATGCAAGGACTGACCTCCTTCCACTGGCTCCTAGTGGGAATTTACTCCCCTCCTGCCCTACTAGCGTCCTTGCCATTCCTCGAACAAGTCACATGTATGCCCACAGAGGCCTGGAATGTTTTCCCCCAGATGTCCACAAATGCCTGCCCTCCCCCTGCCCTGCCAAGTTTCCTTAGGCTTGTTTCCTCTCTCCATTCTGGCCTCTGCTTCAGTGACACTCTACCCTGACCTGACTTCCTGCCTACATGGCACACATCTCCTTATACCTGTTTTTTCTTCATATACTCATCACCACTTGATGGTAATTGGCTGTGTATGTCTGTATTCCCCCAGCCTGACTGTCAGCTCTACAAGGACAGACAGACTGGTTCACTTCTGAATCACCAGCACCAAGCACAAGCATACAGCAGGCAGTCAGAAAAACCATGTTGAACAAATGAGCTTGTAGTGCTGGTGACAAGAGACGACATTGGAGTGATATAATGGAGTGAGAAGAGTATCTTCTGTGTATGAATGAGATGACTGAGGTGCTAGGAGGTGAAAGAGCCAGAGGCATGGAAGTTCTGCACCCCTTGCTACATACTGTCCCTGTGCATCTTTTAATTGGCTGTTCACCTACATTCTGTATAATAACCTTTACAATAAACCAGTAGACTTAAGTACCATCCTCAGTTATGTGAGCCATTCTAGCAAACTGGTGAACCCAAGGAGTGGGACATGGAAACTCAATTTATAGCCAGTGAGTCAAAATTATGGGCAGAGTGGACTTGGAATTGGTGTCTCAAGTGGGGGCAGCCTTGTGGGACTCAGCCTTAACCTGGGTTTTGCCTAACTCTGGGTAGGGTCAGGACTCCACTGAATTGCTGAACACTCAGCTGGTGTCCTGAAGTTGGCAAATCAGTTGTTGGTGTGGAGACAACCCACACATTTGGGATGAGAGGTATTGTAGATAAACACAGTTCACACTTATGAGTAAAAATTGTTCAGACAAGACAAAGTTTATAAACAGAAGCTACAGATTGCTATGTGCTCAGTTACGGAGGTCAGTAAGCAGTGTGGGGGTGACAGAAAAAGTCAAAACGTACTGTACTCACCCAAAGTAGAGAAAGAAACAAGAGGAGAGGACAGAAAAACTATTTAGGAGATAAAACTGGCACAACTAGATTGAGCCGCTCAATAGTAGGGTGGTGGTAAGGAGTAGGGGGAAACTGAAAGGATCCAAGGTTTCAGTTTTGTCAGCTGTTGGTACCCTTAAGAACTCTGAGGAATACAGAGCAGGAGGTGGACAAGGGCAGGGCCAGTTGCTAATGATTTCAAGCACAGACCTATGGAATGTGAGGTCTGTGTGAGCCATTCCTATCTGTCATTCAAATATGAGAGATGACTGGCTGAAGCTGAAGGTGACAGCACCCTTACCATGGAGCAGAACTGATTAACTGCTTTCTAGGAATTAAGTTTGTGATTTTTGTCTTAATTAGTAGCATACTCTAGCAAGCCCCAGATTAGATGTCCTTATCACGTCCTTCTGGGGAAAAGAGAGAAAACATGAAAAGTTACCCTTGAATCTAACCTCATTAAAAAATAATTTTCATAAGTGGTTAACCAATTTATCACCACACAGTGCAAAATATATGACTAAGCTAATAAAACAACAAAATATAAACACATGCGAGTATTGTGCAGTGTTACCTGTCTCCAATGAACATGTCATAATAAAATCCATTTTCGATGGGTGGGCCGTAGCACAAGTGGCCTCCATAGTAAATTTCCATGGCCTCCCCAAGAATATGAGCACTGGAGTGCCAGTATACCTGTGTACAGAGAAGCTATTAGCTATCTGAATTATATCATGGGACATAAGTGGTAGAGCAGCATGAGTAAGCAAGTGGATAAATTTGAAGGGGATAAATGCCAAGACATGTAAAAAGAAAATCCTCAATGTCCATTTACAAGGACTATTTTCTGCACCCTCCTTGGCATTCCACAAGAGCCATGTGCTCAGGTGTTGTGTAAAGCTACTCTGCTGAGCACTGCAGCTAAGATGCAACGACTACATCATTTCCTTCTGTGCACAGAACTATGGGGAAGGAGACCTTGCACTAGGATCATCCAGCACAGTGGCCTCATGAATATCCAAGAGGCCCAGAGAGAGAAGAAAGTTGTTGAGTGCCAGGTACCAGTTCCCTTCCTTTTTCTTCAAGGCAGCCTCTCTAGAGCTGGATGCAGACAACTCAAGTGGCTGTTTGGGACATCACTAAAGTTAACAAGTTTCTGTATCTCCACAGTAATCTTTACATGCTAAATAGCCTGTGTCTGTGGAAATCTAAAAGATAGCTCAGGAAGAAAAAGGTCTTGCCAGAAATACCTGCTGATTCCCCGAGACCTGTGAGCAGTGTAAATGTGGGTTAATTCACCAAAAGGGGGTTATCAGTCCTAAAAGTTCAGCAAGTTGATTTAGTTTCAAATTCCCAAGGAATTTGTTTATGAGTTAACTAAAATTAACTAAATTAGCTTAGTTTATGGATCAAGAATAGTTTATCAATAAATAGTTTATTGGTAAACTAAAACCAAGTCACCAAATAAATATAGGTGACGGGGCTAGGGATGTAGCTCAGCGGTAGAGCACTCGCCTACTATGTGTGAGGCCCTGGGTTCAATCCTCAGCACCACATATAAGTAAATAAAATAAAGGTATTGTGTCCACCTACAAATTAAATTAAATAAATAAATAAAAATATAAGTGCCAAAGGTGCAAGATAATTGAGTCTTCTATCTGTACCTTCTTCCCTTTATTAAACAGAAAAGTAAATTACAATTAGAAAGCTGTTTGATAAAATAAATCAAAGCAGACAGAGTTAGCTGACTCAGTAACTATGTACAATCCTGACCTCAGCAAAAGATTGGTACATGTTCTGCGAACAGACCCAGAGACTAGCCTTTGGGGCTAAGCAACCCTCTTGTGGTTGCTACTGGACAGCAGGCTGAGTGTCAAGTCCAAATCTCCTCTTTGGGGCACTGTCCACACTGAGATATTTGTTGATATTTGTTGTGTTCAGTGTTGGGAAGATGATTGTGAAAGAAAGAGATTTAGCCATTGCCCTCATACAGATACAGCCTACTAGGAGAGAAATAGGCAATAAACATTTTAAAACATAGTTTTATAGCTGTATGGGAATGGATTTCAAGGGAAGAAACATCAAGTAGGCAGTTTCTTGGATGGTGGAATAACAGGATGAGTACAGACTTCCAGGTGGTGGCAATGGAGATGGAGAGAATGAACAGATTCCAGTATAATCTACTGGGCTTTCCCATAAGCTGAAGACTAAAGGTGAGCAAGGAAAATAATTACACATAACTTCCAAGGTTCTGGATTTAGAATACTGAGTATGTAGTAGAGTAGTACACTGAGATGGGCAAACAAGGAAAAAAAATTAGAATCAAGAATTTCACAATGAATGCACTGAACAAAAGATTCCTGTACAGTGTCTAAATGGAGACACCACACAGGCAGTGTCTAGCTATAGAGAGATGACAGTTGACAGTTTATAAACTTGTACTTTCTGAATCACTTTTAAAAAATGGTTTCCTTAATATTGTACTATTTAACTATTCACTGGTTATAGTTTGCATATTTTAAGCAGAAACATATTTATAATACATTTATCATAGTTCAGATTAAGAAATTTAGTGTAGGCATAACAATTAATATAACCTAAGTTAGCCATAGGTTGGGTTTTAAATGGAGATAATGAACTACTTGAAAAGAGATTGCAAAAGTTAAGGTACATCAGAGACCCTACATAAAAATTTGGTATTTATTTTATAGAAAATTATAGTAACAAATAGAGGATATCTGAGGATATATATATATATATACCTTTGTTTTATTTATTTATTTTTATGTGGTGCTGAGGATCAAACCCAGTGCCATGCACGTGCTCAGCAAGTACTCTACCACTGAGCTATAATCCCAGCCCCTGAGTTTTGATAATTTTTTCCAAACTCCTCACATATATTAAATTATAATATAGATTAATTTTTAATTGGAACTTTTTTCCCATTTGGTGATGCTGGGGATTGAACCCACGGCCTTATGCATACAAGGAATCACCCTACCAACTGAGCTATATCCCCAGCCCAATATATGAATTTTTAAATCTAATAGAATTCACTTCATTTTCAGCCAATCACAATGGCATGATCTTTTTGCTTTTGCATATATTCTGATGCTGGTGACTCAACTGAAGGCCTCATATATCCTAGACAACTACTCTACCACTGAATTACATTCCCAGGCCTAAAATTCATTTCAAATACACATTATTTAACAGCTAAATACTCTAACTTAGGAAAACAACTATTTTAAGAAATGGTAAATATGGGCTCCTTAAAAAAGTGATATCTATTTGTATATATACAAATATTTATTAAATATCTATTAAACACCATATTGTAATTTTAAATCTTAAAAGACCAAAATATTCATCATTCTTTACTTGAATACCTGGTCTCTTCCCCAATGCAGTTTACAACATAAATGCCCAAAGATTGTTTAGATGGTTGTTAAAATACTTACAGCTTGAGCTTCCTCATTATCAAACATCAGCAGCTCTAGAGTGGAATCTCCTTCCAATGGGCGGTCCAGGTCCCATAATTCACCATTTACCTTGGCAACTACTGTGTTTTCAGCCAGTTCTTGACTAGTAAGAGAAAAGCACTTGGGAATTAACCTTATTACATGCTATAATGAGTTATTAGAAGAAAAGATTAAAATAATTTCATTTTTTTGGAAAGTGGATAAAAATTGCAAATCTAAACTAGCAGGACAGCTACCTCTTTATAACAATTATTTTATGTATAAAAGTCATATATGTTCACTATTTTTAAAACTTAGGAAACAAAAAATAAAATTAAAGCCCCACGCACATATCGCTACCCACGAATAACTCTTTATAACATTTGGTACATGACTGGCTAGTTTTTCTCCTGTATCTGCCCCTTCTCCACTTCTTAAAAACAGTTGCCACCATAGTTTTATACCCCACTTTTTCACTGCCACACATTAGACTTCCAAAGCAGCCTAGAAGTATTATATTTATTAACAAAACCTCCAAATCTGAACATTGAGGCCACATGCAGTTTTGCTCTTAGAGAGCACACCACATGGACATCCATACACATGCATCTTTGAATCTTTTGTGAATAAGTTCACAGAAGAGGATGCTGGGTCAACGGGCATAACAGATTTCTGATAAACGTCATCTGAGTGTATTTCCTTGCACCCTGTAAAAAAATTTAAATCTGTCAATGTGATGTTGAAAGTTTTGATTTCTTTGATGATTAATTTTAATTGTGATGAATTGTCCATTTTCTCTGCCTTTTTTCTACTAAGGTATTGATCTTTTTCTTTTCAGTAACACTTATTGTTTGGAATATTGACAGAAAGTTAAGAGAAGAAACCTGGGAAGCACAGAACAGCACAAAAGAAAATATATATATATATATAATCCCACCACCCAGAAATTCCAGTTAATATTTTATTCGATTTTATCCTTCCATGCTTTTCCATATATACACCAATATAAAATAGTTAAAATTATCATTATGTATGTTATTTTGTAACCTACTTCTTAAGATTAAAAATAAATCACAGCATTGTCCATAACAGTAGACAGACTTCTAAAATATGCTATTTAACAGTTGCAGAAAATCTAAGATTAGGTAACTTTTTGGTTAATTTTTTGTGGGTTTTGGTTTTTTGTTACTATTGTTTTGTCAGTTTTAATGAAAATTCCTGAACACATATCTTAGTACCCAAGCATTTTCTCAGGAAAAGTTCTCCAAGTAAAATTACTATGTCAAGGGAAACACATTTTTAATGATTTATTTTGGAATATATTGCCAAATTTTCCTACCATCAGAGTTGGTACCTTGCCTCTACTCTCATAATGTTAGGTACTATGAAATTATATCCTCTCTACAATGTCATGTTTTAATTGGCATTTCTGTGATTACCTTGGGCAGCAGTACTGCATTTGTGGCTAGGAGCCCACACTCTGGCATGAGGCCAACCTGGACTTAAACTCTGGACAATTTACTCAGCTTCTCTAAGTCTCAGTGTTCTCATCTATAAAATAGGAATTATGGTGCCTTCCTCATATATTTATACTGAGAATTAAAAGATTACTTATGTTAACATAATAAATGTTAGATATTGTTACTAATGAAATAGAATTTTATTTTCATATTGCTAGTTGTGATAGACTAAAAAAATTTCCTCAAATCCATTGGTCCCCTTATTGTACACTTTTTCCAGCTTTCCTTGCAGCTAAATGTAGCCATGAGATCATGACTAGGGCCAACGAATACAAGCAGAACTGACATGTACCACTTCTGCATCTCAGCCTTAAGACAGAAGAGGGCACTTCTCCACCCTTTCTGCTTCCTGTGGACTGGAACACACATGTTGCTGTTACTTCTGGACCATGGAAATCAGATGGAAGTAAGTTAGATCTCAAATGACTTTGTGGAGAAGTGCTGACCTGCCAACATGGACCACTCACCTCCAGACTGCCTTATGAGAAAGAGACTTTGATTATATTTAAGCCACTGAGTTCTTTCTGATGTCTTGTAGCAGTTTAGCCTATGTTTTAGCTAATACAGAAATAAGGGCTTGCAAGTAATTAAAAAAAAAAAAAACATGTGGCACTGGCTTGGCAGAGGGGCAAGAGGTTACAAGGAAATGGATATAAGGATATTGGAAAACCAACAACCTTTATATGGCATTACAAAATATTTGATAAGAACTTGCAGGCAAACCATGTGTTACAACAGTATGTGAGGAAATAGGTATAAAAGGGTACTGGATAATTCCTGCTGCTTTTACCAAGATAGTACTAGAATGAGAAACTCGCATGTCAGATGGAATGGACAGGGATTCACCAAGGAAGGTTCTCTTATCTGACCTAAAATTCAAATTGATTAAGAGTCCAGAAAATGTGGGGATGTACAATATTGAAAGATAATCTTCTGTCCCAAACAGCAGGGAGAAGGGGAACTGATAGCCCTTCTCAAAGGCCACACATAGACAGACAATAGGGACCAGTGGAAGTGTATTAGAGAGTAAGGGTGCTGCCCTCCCACAAGCCTGTTGTTTCCATGAGCTCAGTCCATTCAACTAAGGGAAAAAGGAATGAGCCAAGTACAAAAGCCAAGAAACTGAAGGTAAGGAATCTCTTGTCTAAAAGGAGTCTTTAAATGAGATGACCTTCATGTCAACTGATTAGCAGCAAACAGACCCGAAGATTACTACAGTTAAACTGTTTGAGGGGATTCTATCCAACTACAAGCCCCATTTACAAACGCTAGTGACTGGTCTTAAAAGGGACTCTCAGGCCCCAAAAGTGCACCTGTAGGAACTAGGCTGTGCAAACTAGACAGCCCCCAAGAGGACAAACTTCCCCACAATTCAGATGTGGGAAACAAGGGCAAAGAGACAACTGTGAACTTCCCAAAGAACAAAATCAGGGCCTACAGGTTTGTGGATGAGGAAGCTTCTTCCACAGCACAAAAGGTGACCAGATGGGCTGAGTCTAGCACTAACTGTGTGCATAACAATTGTGAGCAGAATCAGAAGAATTCTGTAAAGCAATGCCTCCTGTATTTCTTCTTTTTGTCCAAACAGACACTTTAATTGTGGTTTTCTTGTTTATTGTATACATATGGTATAAGAAGATTTATCTGTTATTATTTGTTGTTAGGATGCAGTAGCCAGCCTGACAGGGTGGGTATTCTGCACATCACATAGAAATTGTGAGCTTTGAGCTACAGGGCCTGGAGTTGTCGTCTCACCTAGGAAAGGGGTGAGTGCCAGATGTTGAAAGAAGACCACACACAGATATCTGGATGTTGGAGGGATTGATTGGGAAAGACTGCCTGTTGTCCTATAAACCATTTTTTTTTCTTCCAAGGTAAAAGAATTTCAGTGGGACATGTGCTAGCAAGCACTAATTTTCATTCTATCTTATAGCTAGTGTGGTCATATGACTAAATGTGAGCTAATAGGATGTAAGTGGAAACTGAAGTATGCTACTATGGGAACTTGACTCCAAAGCATCACTGTTCTTCACTCTCCCCTTTCTTGTTTGTACACAGGCCCACAGATAGGACCCAGCATGTCACCAAGACAGAAGGAACCTGGGTGCATAAATGATTTCATGGGCCAGAGATGTACACCAGATCTGCCTGGTCATTTGCAGACTGTTACATGAGAAAGTCCAACACTTTACTTAAGCCACTGTGTTTAGGGGTCTCTGCTGCAACAGTTTAGCCTAATTCAGTGGTTCTTAAACTTTAGCTTGCATCAGAAGCTACTGGGGAGCTCATAAAAACAAGACAGCTGACTGAATCAAGAGGTTGAAAGGGGGTTGGAAAAATTTGCTGTTCTAACAAGTTCCCTGATAATGACAATTCTGCTGGTCTGGGCACCACACTTGAGAATTGCTGAAACACATTAGCGGGAAACCTGACTCCCCATGAGAAAATATATTATTTTTGCCTCAAAATTCATTTTTCTCTGGTACATCATCTTTCCTGGAAAACATGGAATTGGGTTAGAAGGGCCTTTATGTACATGATAAAGACTGAAACAGAAATACCTTAGCCATAGATAGCTTTCAAAAGAAATCGGAGGATTTCAACTGCTGAAACTGTTTGTTTTGGTACTAGGGATTGAACACAGGGCGCTAAACCACTGAACCCCATCCCAGCCTTTTTTTAATATATTTTATTTTAAGACAGGGTCTCGCTAAGTTGCTTAGGGCCATGCTAAGTTGCTGAGGTTGGCTTTGAATTCACAGTACTCCAGCCTCAGCCTCCTGAACCACTGGGATTATAGGCATGCACCACTGCACCTGATATGATTTGTTTTTTAAATAATAAAATTGTATTAACATGGAAATTTTGGGTTATAGTTTCCATTTAATTGTATTTAATCTAGAAATTAACATCAACCAAAACAGTATAACTTCAGTAATATATCTAATTTCTAGAAAGACCAAGAACTATTTCAGGACTAATAACAGCTCTAACATGTACATCTCCAATCTAAAATTAAAGGACCTGTAAAAAATTCAGAGAAATCATTTGAGCAATGAATAAAGTCAGTGTGTGGCCTGTCAAGGAGTACAATTTTTTTTTCTCTACTATATATTTTTATAACTTTAAAATTTGGGTCTTTTATAAAAGAACAGATTGTGTTCTGATATTCATAAACCTTTTTAGAAACCAAAAGGAAAAAATTCATTACATTTAATTTATTCAACTGAATGAGGAAAACAAATATTTTATCAGCCCCTAGAAAAACATTCTACTAGGCTCTAGTACAATTGCTTACTACTGAATACCTTCTCCAAACTATTTTTCTATCTATATTTGTCTATATATTAGGTATATAATATATTTTTTTTTTTACCTAATCTCAGCAGCCACTTGATATGGAGTTGTTTTCCAAATTTCCCCTTCCACTGTTTTCCCATCAGCCAGTCTTACTGCTATTACATTGCTTGCATTCTCCTTTGTTTCACACATAGCATGCAAAAGCTGATGTTCTTTCTTCAAGGTTTCAAAAAGTTCCAGCCTTTCTTTTATAAAATTTGGTTGTTTCACCTGAAAATCATTAGAATAAAATGAGATTAACAAACATAGTCCAGGTATTGCTAGCTGCTCAGCTCTAAATCATTTCCACACCCCACACTGCCTTCTCAGCATACATATTTACTCTCTTGTCTCTCTACTCCCCCCTTCAGAAGACTCCTTTCCAGTTCTAAGTCAGCCACCTTTAATTCCTACACCTTCCGGCCTCTCCCTTTTCACTATTCACAGTACATGTATGAAGTGGCACACAATACACCACTCATTAATATACAGTCATCCCTCAGTATTCACTGGGATTTGATTCCAGGAGCCCTACGGATTCCAAAATCTGAGGATATTCAAGTCTCTTAAATAACACAGTATTTGATTATAACCTACACACATTCTCCTATATACTTAAATCCTTTCCAGATTACTTAAAATACACATATCAATATAAATACCATATAAATAGTGGTTGAACATTAGGAAATAATGACCAAAAAGTCTGTACATATTTAATACAGACACAATTTTTTTCCAAACATTTTCAATCCACAGTTTGTTGAATTTGTGAATGCAGAACCCATGGATACAGAGAGGACAAATGTACCATCTCATTTCATTCTCTAGTTGGTTCTCCTTTGTTTATCTCAACTTGTGAACCAGATTATTCTCTTTGAGGCCAGGTATTCCTCCTTTACATCAACAATTGTTAATGCTCAATGAATATTGTCTGGTTGTTTTAATGATTTATATTTAAAAAGCAGAGTAGCTGGTTTCCTCAATACAAAGTAAGAGCTCTACTATTCCAACTTAGACTAAGTGCTGTTTAAATATAATGTGCCTTAACATCTCATAGCTAAGGCTCAACAGTCTTAAATACATCTCAAATAATAATTTAACTAATAATTATGTTCTTATAAAAAATCTGCCTATACATATTTAAATTACAGATAGTATTTCATATTATTTCCATAGCAATGTTACCTCACTGTCAGGTCCATGTTCCTTCAATTTCTCCTTTTGAATGTCCTTTTCTTGGCTTTGACTAGAAGGAGGCTGAAAGATAAGTTACAAACAACTCATGCCAATGACAAGTAAGAACAACACATTGAAACCTGAGGAAGAAGGGGGACTGCAAGTGCCCATGCTTAAAGGTTCAGAGCTGGGCTCTCCCAACCACTACCTACAACCTATAACGGGCAAGTTATTTTCCAGAGTTCAGTCCTTGAATCTGCTCTTCTTGCTATAAGCACATTTAATATATTTTCTTCAACATTTCCCTCTAAACTTGTTAGTACCCAAAATCTTCATGAACGGTGCAAAGAACGGGAAGAACATCTCACAGTTTGAGAAAGCCTTCAGAACGAACAAAGTTTAGTTTTACATGAAGATGATTTGTCCTTTTATGAACTAAAATACCAAAATACTGTATTCAATGTGAAGTGTACAGTTCTTTCAAGATAGATTCCCAAAACAAGAAAATAAAAAATCAAAACCACCTGCTACCAGAGGGAACAGAACTGTTTGTTGATCTTTATTGCCCAAGGAAAGAATAACGAATGTTAAGCACCTTGGCCCTTTTTTCATACAAATGAAAATGCTATTTCAGCTATTAGGAAAATATGTGTGGCAGGCTCTTTAATAGAATAGCTGAGAAATTACACCATCGGGTCAATTTGGTGATTGCTGGAAATCTAGCGGTTCTGGGGCCGCTGCAGGAGGACTGAGTAGGGCACCTGGGCGGAGCACACGCTGCGTGACCACTAGCTAGGCCGAGGCACCCCGGCTGGGGGCACCCCTTCAGGGAGCTGGGCCGACTGGGCAGCGCGCCATAGTGGACACACCCTGCTGCACACCCCCTGCCCCCCGGCCTGCACCTGCGCTTCCAGATTTGAAGACCGCTAAGTGAGCACTGTCGCGGGTAGTGGGTCGCGGGTCGCGGGCCCGTGGAGGCGGCGCCGCAGCGCCAGCCCACAATCCGCCCCCCGGAGTCCGGGCCTCCCTGTTACCTGCGCGCCCGCAGCCGCGCGCTCGGCCTCGCCTTGCGCCGCAGCCGCCCGCGCCGCACTCTCTAGCTTGGCCTGATGGCTCAACTCCTCCGCCAGGCACAGCCGCAGGCGATACAGCCTGTGGCGCAGGTCGCGGTTCTCCGCCCGGAGCTGCGCCACCTCCCGCGTGAGGCACGGCCCCTCCGCCTGGCACCGATCCGGCGCGTTCAGCTGCTCGTCCCTCAGGCGCTGGACCTCGGTCCACAGCCAGCGGATGTCCTCCTCCTGCCTCTCCAGGCGCGAAGCCACGGCCTCAGCCGCCAGGGCCTCAGCAGCCATGGCGCCCGGCTCCTTCAGGGACCCACGCCCTGCGGGGAGTTAGCGGGTGCGGCGAGGGCGACAGGGAGACTCAGTCTTGGGCAAGCCACGGGGCGGGGCTGCAGCTCCGCGCGCCGCGTAGGCGGGCCGAGGGGCGGGGCCAAGGCCGGACACACTGCCGGGGGCGGGGCGGTGAGAGGGGCGGGGCCGAGTGTCGAGGTCCTACAGGGTTGGGGCCTATGGCTTGGGCCTGGACAGTGGCGATGGTGCCACTGTCATGTCCAGGTGCTACCTGCAATCCCTGTTTTTATGTTGAAACGATTATGTTTATAGCTGGAGAAATTGAGACAGAGAGGCTATGTCACTTGACTCCTCCAATACTTTGGCGAGGCCAACATATCCCATTTCAATGGATTTTTCCCTGGTTTTCTTTTCTCTGGAATTCTTGCAATCACCATCCTTTGCATCTCGAAACCGATTCTGAAAAGTAGCCATTAAGAATCGACCTTAACCTTCATGCCAGGGATGTGTAAGTGGCAAAGGCCACCCCAGGAGAGCACATAGAAGATCTCTACAAAAATCTATATCTGACCAGCATGAAATTGCTAGCTCCTCCAGTCTAGGGAAAATGCCACATACCCTTTGTATACCTTACAACCATGAGCAGGAAACTTGCTATGGCAGGAACATGAATTGATTTTTTTTTAACTTTATTTTATTTATCTATTTTTATGTGGTGCTGAGGATCCAACCCAGGGCCTTGCACTGGGAGGCGAGCACTCCATTGCTGAGCCACAACCCCATGAATTGATTTTATTATTCTCTTTTTAATATTTATTTTTTTAGTTGTAGTTGGACACAATATTTTTCAAGAGAGAGAGAGAGATAATTTTTTAATATTTATTTTTTAGTTATCAGCGGACATAACAACTTTGTTTGTATGTGGTGCTGAGGATCGAACCGGGCCGCACGCATGCCAGGGGAGCGCGCTACCGCTTGAGCCACATCCCAAGCCCTGGACACAATATTTTTTATTCAGTTATTTATTTTTATGTGATGCTGAGAATCAAACCCAGGGCCTTGCCTGTGCTAGGTGAGTGCTCTGCACTAAGACACAACCCTAGCCCCTACTGTTATTCTTAAAGCTTAGAATTTTGGCACTGTTCTAAGATCTTTGCAGATAATAACATCTTAGACCCTCACCACAAGAGATACTATTATCATATCCATTTGTAGCTGGAGAAATTGACACACAGAGAGACTATGTCATTTGACCAAGGTTACACAGTTACTGCATGACAGTTTGGATTCAATCTCCCAAACAATCTGAAGTCTGAGTGTATGATGCCTTTAGACCTTAGTAAAATTTAATTGAACATGTCAGATGATTTAATACAGGTGATAAATGCCATAAGAATTCTGAAATGAGAGAGTTAGCTTGTACTGGTGTAGTTAAGAACAAGAGCAATGCTTCAGAAAATAAAGATTGGGTGAAATAAGAAAGGTGGAAAGGTAGACAAAGGTCACTCTAGGAGCAGAAGCAGTTTGGGAAAAGAAGCTAGGGAATGAGTTAATTGACCTAATCTGATTAAGTTAACTGGAATTCCAAGACGCTCCCAGAAGGAGGTTCCATAACCTTCCATGTGGAAATTTAAAAACCATCTATTAAAGAGCTCTGTTGAAAGGAAAAACAGAGAAAGTACAGAATTTAGTTAAGATGATAATAATGAAAAGATTACAATTCTATGGAATATATAGATTAGAGAAAAATTTGTAACCAACATCTATATTGATAAAAACAAAAGAATGAAAATAAATTTTCAATAAACAATCAAGGAAAAGGACATCAAGATAAACCAATAGCAACACCCTAATGAAACTACATACAGTTGTCCTTCAATATCCATGGTGGTTTGTGTTCCAGGACCTCCTTCCACCACAGATAGCCCATGGATGCTTAAGTCTCTTATATAGAATGGTATAGTATTTGCATACAATCTACCCATCATCTCTAATACAACATAAGTGCTATGTAAATAGTCATCGTATTATATTGTTTAGGGAATAATGACAAGAAAAAAGTCTGTACATGTTTAGTACAGATGCAACTCTTTTTAGATATTTTCAGGCCAAGGTTGGTTGAATCCATGGATGTAAAATCCACCCATATGAAGGGTCATTATGAAGAGTTTTTTTCCTTCAATGCAGCAATCCTACTTTTAGAAGTTTATTCTGAAGATACCTTGCTAAGAATAAAAATGCATATTACAAAAATTCAATGGAGGTTTATCTGTAATTATAAAATACTGCATAGGATATTGGTTCAGTTAGCTGTGGTGCAAACATAATGGGGAATTCTGCAGCTGTCAAAAAGAACTAGGAAGATCACTACAAACTGATATGGGATGGTTTCCAGGGAATACTGTGCAGTGATAAGAACATATATAGTATGTTACATGTTGTGTAAGAAAGAGAAGAAAGCACGTGTACATCTACTTATCATTACAAAAATGAATAGAAGAATAAATTAGAAAGCAATTATGTTCATCTCTGAGGGACCAAGGGAAGGGAAATGCATTTATCTACCGCATTGCAAAAAGAAATAGAATAACAAGCAATGATGGCTACCTACAAGGGGTCAGGAGAGGGGAAATGAGCTGTGAGGACCTCTGAGGGATTCTCTGGGTGTATCCTTTTGTATAGCTTTGACTTTTGAAGGTATATAAATATTCTGCATATTCAAAAACTAAATCAATAGACATGAAAAGAGTAAGTTTAAGTAGACAACAAACTTAAACAAACTTAATTTTAATTCAAATGACCATTATAACCAAACTAAAGGTGATGGAGATGGAGAAAAAAATGACTAACTATAATCCACAGTCTTAGATGGATTGTAAACAAATGCTGAACTCTTTTCAGAAGGTTTTTGTATTGTAGTGATGTTGGAAAAAAAGAATTCTGAAGCTAGTTTTTATATGCTCTAAGACTGAGTGAGTGTAAATGTGTCAATACTAGGATCTATGATTCTCATTGTATAAGAAAGATGCAAATATGGAATGAGAGTAGAAAAGAAACCATCCTATGGGGATAGTTTGGACTGAGATGGATTTGTGTAAACCTATGATTTATAAAATGTTTGTGAGTATGCTTCTGTATCTACACACACACACACACACACACACACACACACACACACAAATCCAAGTTGAATACATGTGAATATATTTACTAACTTTTAATGCCAGAGGAGTCAAGAAAAGATACCCAGTAGCAATGATGACACATAGCATTAAGGTCTTGATCTTTACCCATTAAAAGAACCAGGGCTCCTGGGAGAAAGGTCACTCCAGGACTGGGATACAGATTCAAGATAAACCTGGAACAGCTTGTCTTGCTGGAAATTAGGGAAGGGCTCCCCACAAAAATGGTCTGAACATGTCACAAGGACGCAGGAATGACCTTGAAGATGCTCCCACTGGCCAAACTGATACTACTTGTAAACCAAAAATAATTAGTATGATAATGAATCATAAACCACCAAAAACATGGGAATTCATAAATCAGAAGAAAATAGAAGTCAGAAAATAGAAAATAGAAGAAAAACAGGAAAGAAGCAAGAAGCTCAGCGTATAGACTATAGACTGATGCCCTGGACAAAATGGGAAATGCAGAGATAAATGTAGAATTAGAGCACTAGAAAATCATCAGTTTGCCAACTTCAGAGTAAAGATTAAATCAGGCAACAGTCATGCTCAACCTAGGGGCCAGTTTTGAAAAGTGGCAGGATATTTGCATGGTTTTAAAACATCTCCCTGCAGACTCTTTATTAGGTGCAAGGGAAAAATCAAAAATTAATCACACAATGAAGAAAGCAAGCAATACCTTGATAAGTGATCAAAATTAACATCATCTATAAGGAACAGGTGGGCTTCATGAGTCTCCAGATGTAACATTGCAAAGAAGGCATAATCCATTATACAGAATTCATTCCGAATACATAACCCCTGTGTAATCCCAGAGAAATGTCACACAAACACAAAATAAGGTACATATTGTTTAAATAGTGAAGGGAAGAAACTGTTTTTCAAAAACATTGACATCATAAAATATGGTCTCTAGAAATGTTCCAGAGTAAAGAAAGCTGAATAATCATGATAATTAAATGCAATACTTGACCCCAGATTGGATCCTGAAGGAGGCAAAATGCTTTTATAAAGAGCACCATTAGACCAGCAAACTAAAATGGAAAATGGATGGCATATTAGATAAAAATATTGTGTTGATATAAATTCATGATATTGATAAGTATTAAAAAAACAGAGTGTCTCCATTTTTCATAAAAGCAAGCTAAAGTATTTAGTCAAGTTGTATGTAACTTATATCCATATGGAAAAGAATTGTAGAGGAAGAGAGGATAAATGATAAAGCAAAGGGTAAAACATTAACCTCAATGTAAGCTTCTTAGAACATGATGAGATAATGTACTCCTCTCGGTAAAGCTTTTAGAAACTTTCTACTTTCTACTGGAGTAAAATCCCAGTTTCTTATCAGGACCTTTCAGGCCAGCAAAACTGAACTCCCCGTGGTCTCTCTAGCATTATACAAAGACCTTTACAAAGAACTAGTCCCTGGAGCTCTCAGATCCTCAGATAATCCTACTCCTTCCTGGCTCTGAGATTTTACACATTCCAAGTCTCTGCTTTTTTTTTTTTTTATCTTCTATCACTCTTACTATCCAACTTCATCCTGGGGTTTTAGCTTATGTGTCATCTCTGTGCTCCCTGTAAAGTAGGCTTGCCTCCCTTCTCTCTCAGCATCTCTTTCAGTTATACTGTAATTATTTTATTCATTTGTCTGCTTGTATTTTTTTCTGTCCCCACCTCTTAGCTGGAGTGGGGAGTGGGGATTGACTCTATTATTCCACCATGATTCCATACCTCCCATCTAGTGCAAAGTAGAAAACCAAAGAAAACTTTGGAGTTATAATGGCCTCTCATAAAATTATGAAGACAGGGAGAAAATAAAAAGATCAGTCTTTGCCAAAATTGGGGGGAAAGGGGAATGAGTAGGCAGAGAACAGAAGATTTTTATGACAGTGAAATTATTCTTTATATCATTATGTATCCTTACAAAGGCATAGAATGTATAACTCACCAAAAGTGAACCCTAACATTAACCATGGGCTTTGGTTAATAATGGTGTACAATGTAAGGTCATCCGTTGCACAAATCTGCCACTCTGGTGCAGGGTGTTGACAGTAGAGGAGGCTGTACCATGCACAGGAGCAAGGGGATATAGGAAGCCTCTGTACTCTCAGAGTGTCTGTATTCTTTCAGCTTAACTTGGCTTGGAATCTAAAGTAGCTCTTAAAAAAGAAAAAAAAGAAAAAACTTAAAAAATTGTTCTAAGAGGTCCATTTCTGCATCTACCAGGAAGGACATTGGTGTGGAGGACAGTAACTTCTGTGGCTTCTAGCGCTTTGATGAAACCTTAGATGAGGGGTCTTCTGGCCTAACAGCTGCAGTTTCATATTGTAGGAGCATTCATGGTTGCCCTGGGGGCTGCAGCTCTGATAAGTTTGGTGTGGCTGAACCAAGAAAGGAGGCATATGCAGATTTCCACAGAAATTATGATTCCATGAAAGATTTTGAGGAGATGAGGAGGGCTGGTATCTTTCAGAGTTGCAAAGTGATTTTGGAATATAAATAATCTCTTTGGATTGAGGTCCTTAGAAGTTTGTGCTCCTGAACTATAAAACATGAATACATAGGCTAAGGGAGAGTTTTTCTTGGTAAATAAACAATTAACAAATACTGTAGACAGTGTTTGCTTGATTCTTATTGATAATTTGAAGCACTTAAAAGCAACATAATTGGTTGGAAACTTTTAACACCGTTTATGAACCTCATGAAGATAACTCGGTTTCAGTATTTCTTACAATTTTCATTGTTTTTATACGTCTTTAATTACTCTGATGTTTCGTTTATTTCAGTGGGATACTCCTAGGTGCAATTACCTGGTCCTGGCCTTGAAATGGTCTTCAGGAGTCCAAATAAAATTTCCGTATTGTGGACTCTAAGAAATGAGAATGATTTAGTTCTTCCAATCAAATCTGTCTATGGACATCACCACCATTTGATGTCCCTGCTGCCACAACTGAAAGGAAGACAACTGAGAAATACTCAGTATTATTTTGTTAAAGTGCTAACCATGTGTATTTGGGAATATGTATCTTAATACAGAAGTTGATTTTACTTAACTAGAATTGAATAAGGTCTGTTAATGCCTAAACAGTATGGTAACTTTTTCTCAGAGGAGTTCTTAGAACCTCCTGTTGTCCTTTGTTATGATGAAAGTGATACTATAGAGCACTTTGAGAGTTACATTTATTCTACATTTATTTTATCCGAAGCTAGTTTAATCATGAATTGTCACTTTGTTAAGATAACAGAAACCGTTTCTTACCCTTTTTAACTCATGCAAAATTGAATCCCAGTGATGGAGCCTGTATTAAACTTAGATGGTATTAATAAAAAAAAATACTTCATTGTAAAAATCCCTGGTTAAAAATAGATGTTTATAAATGGCCTGTAAAAAATAAAATAAAATAAAAATAAAAATATTCTAAGAGATTACAAAATACCACAAGATGGCAGTATTTCTCTCAGAAGTGTCAGTAAGGAACCCACTTGGGGAAGATTCTGATGGCCTATGTCCTGGTTCTTCAAGAAGTTCAGAGCGCATCATAGCAGTGTCACAGCCCAGCTTGAGGTTTGCACTTTTGATGGGTATTTGTAAAGGCAGGTTTTATTATTATTATTTTTTTTTTTTGAGAGAGAGAGAGAGAGAGAGAGAGAGAATTTTTTAATATTTTTATTTTTCAGTTCTCAGCAGACACAACATCTTTGTTTCTGCACACATGCCAGGCGAGCGCGCTACCGCTTGAGCCACATCCCCAGCCCAGGTTTTATTATTATTCAGGGGTGGTGGGGCCAAAAGATCAACAGACAATGACCATTGGGAAGATAGTTCATTACTCAGTTACCATGAGAAGGGAGCACCTGGTCAGTCAGGAGGCAGAGCCAGCAGGAGAAGAATTTGCACAAGAGTCTGTGTTGTGGTTTTCCTGGGAAGGAACAGGTGAGGTAAAGCAAGCAGTTTAGGACTGACTAGTTGGATCATCTCAGTGGACTCTGGGGAAGTAGGTGCTGTGCCTAGTCCCAAGATAATTAGGGCAGGGGAATAGTGAGTCCCTTATCAACACTTCTAAGAAAAATACTGCTATTTTGTAGTCTCCTAGACCATTTTATTCTTTTCTTTAAAGGTGGGTTTTTTAATTTAAAAAAAAAATTTAAATTTTTTTTTTGTTTTAATTGTAGATGGACACAATACCTTTATTTTATTTATTTTTTTTTTATATGGTGCTGAAAATCAAACTCAGTACCTCACATGTGCTAGGCAAGCACCCTACCACTGAGCCACAACCTCAGCCCCAAAAGTAGATTTTATTTTTTAGAGCTATTTTATCTTCACAGCAAAGCGGAGCAGAAAGTACTGAGATTTCCCATATACTCCTGCTGCTACACACAGGCCCTCTGAAAAGAGGTGGTTGAGGTGTCAGTCCTGGGTTGGTTGGTTTGCATATGAAAATCCAGCTCTCCAGAAAGTCCTTTGCTGTTGGCTAACTCTCGAAGGGGCAGTCTTTTCCTAGTCAGCAAGGCTCCAAAACATTAAAGCATCAGAACCACATGGTTAATGCAATGAAGTACAGAGATATTGGGTTATTTTCTCAGGTCACTAATAGGGCTGAAGAAAAGCCAGGGAAATTTTTCTTGTGGCTACTATCAGAGCACTCCAGGGAATTTTGATTTCTTGAAAAGTAAATCTTCCAGACAGATGCTATAGAAAAAGCTCTACTTTCTTCTATTAACCAACATGGCAGGAATATTATGATAACCACAGATTGTTTTTTTCCCATCAATTTCCTAACTGGAAAAAAAATGTCACAACATTTGAGTTCCTTTAAACAATTCCTTGATATGTGCACCTAGTGACTTTTAGAGACAAGACATAGAAGATATGAATGGGGAAGGATGCTGCTGCCATGACTCACTTGCATCAACTGGTACAGAGGAACAGGGTAGAGAGTGCACCTGAGAATAGAACAGTACACCTGCAGACCTGGCCAGGGGAGGTCCTGAGGTAACTCCAGGGTCTGAGCAGATCCAGGCAAGTATACACATGAAGGCTGTCTTGGAGCAATCGTATTACAGCCATGCAATCTGCAGTGAGCCATTGTTTGTGGCAGCACTCCCCTGAGTCAGCAGGAATCCGTTCTTCTAATCTGGTTTCATTAAGTGGACACCAGACTTGGATCAGAGGAGAGGGGTCATTTATGCAATTGTATTATTTAACCAAGTCATCATTTAGAAATTTTCAAACTTACCTCTTTCTTTCTTTCCTTCCTTCTATCTCTTTCTTTCCTTCCCTTCCTTCCTTCCTTCCTTCCTTCCTTTCCTCCTTTCTTTCAATGGGCTAAGCTGAGAAATAACATGCAGTAGGTGATTTAATAAAAGACACTAGTACGTGACAACTTTCTTTTGCTGTCTGTAGCTTTACCGCAATGAAGTATCTAACCCCAAACTGCAGTTGTGGGGAGCAGAGATGAACAGCATAGTTCCTGATACAGCTTCCTACCTTATGATGAGACCATTTAATATAGATTATGAGCATGGTATATTCATAATGATGAAAATAATCATGGGGTGCTAGAGAAATGATTATGTGGGGATGAAAGGAGGAATTTAAATTGAACAGCAGTTAGCTAAGCTTTGTTTCTTGCTTAGCTTTCAAAGTTTACTACTGCAGGGGGTTAATTAATATAGCACAATCCTCTTGAGCCAAGACAGTCAGCACTGCATTTCTCCCTGGGTTTAATCCGATGCCTTCTTTCTCCCTGCAGATCTCTAATAATTCCAGGTGGCAGTGTGGTGTGGACATGGGCTGCAGAGTCCAAAGAGTGGCAAGGGCCAGGAGGGAAACACTTCCCCAGCTCTACACAGGCCAAAATGTTTGAGATAGGAGCTAAGTCTTGGTTTTATTATTGTGAGACAAGGACACAAAAAGAAAAGGAGAAGAGAAAACAGTGGCTCTCAGAAATACTGGTGAGATACAAAGAGCAGATCCTAAAGGAATTCAGACTAGGCCAGGTGCTCCTCTGCTTGGTGTATGATGGAGTGTTTTCCCTGAAGGAGTACAGAGAGATCCTCTCGCAGGATTGCTATCTGAGGAGAGTGGAATATTTTTTCCTGAAGCTTTTTTCCAAAGGCCCAAGTGCTTTCTGTGCTTTCTGCTCTCATCTGGAGGAATTCTGCCCTTACCTGCTTACCTCCATTTTTCTTTATTACCAAGGTAAGAATATGGTTTGCTCTGAAATATAGTAAGCTTAATGATAGTTGAATCAAAATATCAGGCTCCCTAACTACACTATGTAATAATGAGTTTCAACACAGCATTGATCTTTTTTTTAAGTATTTTTTTTTTTGTAGTTGTAGATGGACAGAATGCCTTTATTTTATTTATTTTTATGTTGTGCTAAGGATCAAACCCAGTGCCTTACACATGTCAGGCAAGCGCTTTACCACTGAGCTGCAGCCCCAGCCCCAGCATTGATCTTTATCTTACTAAAACCATGCAGTGCTTCTCTCTTAAATCTCACAATGCAGAAGTAAATGTGTGTGATGCTGAAGAAATCCTTGCACAGCCCCTGGAACAATGTTCAAGATGATTTCTAATCATCTAATAAAAAAAAATTTTTATCTTTCTTGTTTTAATGAGGATTTTTAGATGCCAGGCATAATGTATTAATAGGTTACAGAAGATTGGACTGGGCTTTCATTCTATAGGCAAAGACACAAAAAAGGGTCATGATTCTTCAGAATGTTAAAAATTACCATATGATCCAGCATTTCCACTGCCAGGTATATGCCCAAGAGAAATGGAAGTATGTGTCCACACAAAGACCTGTGTAAGATATTCATAGCAGCATTATTCATAATAGCCAAAAATTAGAAAAAAAAACCCAAGTGTCCATCAATTGATGAAACAAAATGTGATATATCTATACAAAGTAATATTACTCTGTCATAAAAAGAAATGAAGGAATGATGCATGCTACAACACAAATGATCTTAAAGCCCTCATGAAAGAGAAAGAAGCCTTTCCCAAATGCCACATATTATATGATTTTATTCATATGAAATGTCCAAAATAGGTAAGTCCATAGAGACAGAAAGCAAATTAGTGGTGGCTATGAGCAAGAAGTGGAGGGAAAGAAGGGATGTACAGAAGTTTTTTGGGGTATGATGAAAATATCCTGAAATTAGATAGTTGTGATGGTTCACATGTCAGAGAATATACTTAAAAAACAAAAAACCTCTTACTTGTATACCTTCAAAGGGTGAATTTTATAGGGTGTGACATATAACCAAAAAAGCTGTTATTTTAAAAAGCTAGCATGCAAATCTTCTCAGCTGTTTCTCTCAGTCTTCTAAAGAGAGCCCTTGAAATGGCCTATGCCAATTTCCCAGCCTCCTTCCTTCAAAATAGAAAGGACTCCTTCTTGCTAAGAGTGGGTTTGGGATGGTCAGTCCAATACAGGAACAAAGAGGAAGAGAGGGCCAGGAGAGTGACAGCATGTGTTCTGGGGCGGTGGTAAGAATGAGGGAACAGAGGCAAAAGGAGGAATCTCTATTTGCAATTCTGTGGCCTGTGTCTGTGATACCCATTCAAGTTTTTGAGAATTGTAAGGAAAGGATTTCAACTATTTTGAAGTAGTGTTTCATTGCTGGTCTTCATTTGCCTTCAACACTTCTCCAAGACAGAGTGTGAGTTCCAGCTTGATGACAGATTTATTTTGAGGTTTATTTCAGTGGAAAAATTATCCTTGGCTTTTAGGATAGTTGTGATTCATAGATTTGTTGTAAACTCCCATTCTATGGTCTCTATAACATTCAGTAAAGTGGTCAATCTACAGAAAAAGTCAAAAAAGTGAAAATGAATATTTATAAATGGCTTCTTACACTGTAATATAAATTTACAAATCAGAGAATGTTTGCCTTTTCATGTGTTAATCTGGTCCAACTTTACAGAGTATCTACCATGCCTCCTGCACTATGGTGAACAAGACCAATGTAATCCTTATTTTTCAATAAATCCTTTAGTTTTTATATATTTAATTTAAAAATACATTATGCATTTAAAAACTAAAGGATTTATTTATTATCTATTTAAATATATATTATGCATTTAAAAATAAATGCATAATATAGGTGCCAGGTATAATGTATCAACATATTGATACATATGTAAATATATATTATGCAATTAAAATACTGTAATTTATATATTATGCAAGATAAATATATAATGCATTTAAAAACTGATAATTTTTTCTTACCAGGTAACTTAAATATTGATACATAAAAAACCAGCTGAATAGCGGTTATAGTAACTACTTAACTTTTTTGTTAAGGAACCATCACAGGTTGAGTTTTGTTTGTTTGCTTAATTTTTCTTTGTAAAGAAATTATCTTGGCTTAAGAGGAAGAGGGAAAGGAAAGTAGATTAACTAGGGTTTTAGCTATATATTTGGGGGAGGGGGGTGCTGGGTATTGAACCCAGGGTCTTGTACATGCTAGGCAATAGCTGTAAATTGAAAATTTTAATTGTCTATTTCTGAAGCATGTGTGTCACAACATTGACATTTATTAAGTCTTGAGTTGGAAACGTGGATTGATTTCTACTGTTATTCTATAATGTTTTACTATTTTCAATGCTTTTCTACATACTATAAAATGTTACTAAGTACAAATTATTTCCTTTACTTGAAAATGAAATAATCTGATGAGGTTATACAAATCTATACACATGACAGAATTTTGTAGAAATACACAACCACCACACACAAAAAAAATGAGTGCCTGTAAAAACCAGTGCAATTCAAATAACATCTGTAGCTTAGTATTGTGCCAACATCAATTTCCTGGTTTTGATCATTGTATGAATGTTATATGGAATGTTATCACTGAGAGAACCCTGCCTGGGAATTTTCTGTACTATTTTCTGTGATTCTAAAATGATTTCAAAAAGTTATAAAAAGAAAGATAATAGCAAGGATATGATAAAATTTTAATGGGAGAGATTGTTTTTAATATTAGCTTTGAGAAATAAAATTCTAAAAATGTTCACATTCTTTTGCCACCTGAATATCATACCAATGGTCAGAATTTAGAGTTTAAGACTAACTTTTAGTTAATTCCAGGTTGTTAAGCAAGTTCTTTGCAAAGGCTCAGGTCCCTCCAGCATTGAGTCATCCATGTGTGTCCAATAGGGCTCATCCTTTGTGAACGTCCAGGAAAGGAAGCTTTGTGATAGGCTGTAATGATATCTGTCTTCAGGAGGAAATCCATTTCCTGTCACTGTGTGGGCCTAAAATCAGTTCCTAAACTACCAAAGAGGCCTTGCAGTTCTAAATATAAAGAGGCCATCTGCCATTGTTAGAACACATACTATTAAACAAATACATCCCAGCAAAACAGAGCAAGAAAGGTGCAAACCTAGCATTCATGCTGCACAGCACTCTGGGGAAGGTCCAGTGATTTATTCCGTATAAGGCAGAGGCAAGGGGCTGGGGCTATAGTTCTGATAGAGTTTGCTTAGCATGCACAAAGCCCTGGGTTCAGTCTCAAGCACCAAAAAAAAAAAAAAAAAAAAAAAAAAAAGAGGCAAGAGACAAGAAGTGAGGTGAGGGCTTTTGGTTAGTATGACCAGCTAGTGATGCTGCTAATGGGATCTGGAAGTGCTATACTGTCCTCTCATGTTTTCAGCCACGTGTAATTACCGCTATGAACAACTCCATTTGTTAAAACAGATCAGTTTGTGCCAATAGGGATGAACAGATGCCTGCCTGACACTCTTAATTATAGGGAAAGAGCCCCCTCACTGGGAGGGGAGAGGCTCAACCCTCGGAGCAGCTCCCACCTCCACAGGTGGCCACTGCATTTCCCTTATTCCTGTCCCTGTCATATTGGGAGGAGAGGCAAGATCTGGAGCTGGAAGGATAATTTAAGTGTGGGCATATGAGAGCAATCCCTAAACCATCATTCCCAGAGCTGGCCTCTTGAAAAGTGAGCCATTCCATACTATGCAATGCAGCGTGGTGGACTTGTTATGCACATGCAGAGGGCAGGCGCAGGGCCTGGCATTGGGCCCAGGAATGGAAGCATGGGGTTGCTTTCCAGGAACTAAAGGGAAGACACAACAGAAGGCAGTGTAAACAAGGGCAAGGCCAATGCAGGTGGGGTGTCGGGGCAGAGCTTGGCAGACTGGGGCTGGATACGGAAGGGGACCTACAGAAAGTTTTAATTGAGGTGCCATCTGCTCTTTTCTAGGGGCTATCACCTCTGACAACTGAAAAAAGTAAAAAGGCTTAAGCAGGAAAGTGCTGCCCCAAGCTAGGGCAGAAATCATGGTCAGTTTCTGGGGAGATAGAAAATGAGTTGCACTGGTCAGTTTTAAAAGTCATACCCTCCCGGTGACTATGGCTGCCAGGCTAAGCCCAAGATAGGGAAGGCATGAATACCATTCGCTGGTCAGGAGCTTCAGGAGAAGCCACATTTGAAAGAGATATGGTGTCTCCTTTTCCTTCTTCCCTTGTTTCCATGAAAACCATTTTTAAATACTGCAAAGAAAATGGATATTTACTCCCAAACTCCTCTATTCAGAACAATGCCAGCATGCATCCCAGCTAAGACAAGCGATTATTCATATTCAACAATTGGTAATGATTCATATTTCAATGAACTACTGGGTGTTTCCTTTAGAAAACTGTGAACCAAGTAATGTTCATACTTTTATATACAATTTAGGATAGCCAAATCTCCAGAAACAGATTGTTATTACTTTAGAGGACAAAAGAAAGGCTGTAAAGAGTGGGTGAGCTTACAGACTTGCAGAAAGTGTGATTAACTGCTTGTGTTACAATGCAGAACAAACCCACAGGATCTTACAAGACATATACATTGCAGAAGAAAAAGCAAGCTTTGGAACTCAACATGAACCTAGCAACGCCCCTGACACTGAAGATCAAGAACAAGGTCTCCAGTTATTTAACAAGTATGTTAACATTCTCAGGGTTTACCAGCTTTAAAAAGTCTTGTCTTGCTACTTTTCATTTTCCTCCTTGTTTCACCCTGTCCTTTGGTCAATTACAAATAGTTTTGTGGGTATGCGTATTTTCTGGAACATTTTCAGGTCTCTGTGTGAGTTCTTAGTTGTTTCAAGGTATGAGAAGAATAGAACTTGGAGATTACCATTTGGTTGTAGGAAGCTGATGCTGTTGAAGTGTGTGCCTGGTGACTAGTCTTAGTTTTTTGTTCTGTGTTGGAACCCAAAACAGGTTAATGCTGCTCATTCAGAGTACCCCCAAAACAATCTAATCTACTTCAGGAATAATAATTTAAAATCTGAATTAAAAGATTACAAATGGAGTAGCAGTCCCCTAAAGCGTGTGTTAATGCTTCTCTCAAAGAAAACACTCTTCATTGCTCGTGGAATATTCTGGGATTGCTCAACACATATGACATTCTTATGTTCTTTTGGCTCATAAATTGCATGTTTCATGGGCAAGAATAAAACCTGAATTGTGGTAAGACTCTCTGGCTATTTCTTGCAGACTTTCTCATAGAAAGGATTTGCATAAAATGAGAATTCATATCATAAATATGGTCCCTACTTCAGTCTATGTCTCCCCTTCCACTAAAGGCATGAAATGGGATGTTGATAGTTGGTGTACTAGCTATCATAGTTTTGCAATTTTCTTATGGTTTATAAGTATTTCAGACATGATAATCAATAACTATGGTAGAAAAATGCATAAGCCAACATTTGCTATGCTTAAATAGCATGTATAATTGAGTTTACCTCTCATTTGGCTTATTATAAAAATAATAAGCCCCCATTACCATAATCTATGCACTTGAAAGTACATTTCCTGATTTCTGCCAATTCTCTTGCTGGGTTGAGAAACTTGTGCCTTGCAGCAAAGCTCTCAGGGTTCCCTGCACCTGACTGGGTGGCTCAGGTTCCCTGCAGAGCCAGGAAGCTTTCTCTGGAGCTGGGTCGGTGGGTCAGGGATTGGCCCCCTGCACTGGGAGCAAGACCTCCCCCCAGCCTATCCAGACGGTGAGGTCAGGCTCCCACTGCTCAAAGCCCTTCCTGGTACAAGACCCTGAGCTGCAGATGCCTCTGAGGTTTGCAAAATGGTGTTTCTGTTTCTTTTCCTCTGCTGCTTCTCACTTTCAGTAAGAAAAAAGGGACAGAGACACATTTGGATATAAATATAATACACAGATCTATAGAAAGAGACAGACATTTATTTTAAGCAATTGGCTCACGTGATTGTGGGGGCTGGTGAGTTCATGATTTGTCAGGCAAGCTGGCAGCCTGGAAATTGAGGTAAGAGTTGACGTTGTTGTCTTGAGTGGAGACCCACAGGGCATCAGGCTGGACTATGGCAGTCTTAAAGAGAATTCCTTCTCTGCAGGAAACTTCAGTTTGTACTCTTAAAATCTTCAACTGATTAGGCAAGGCCCATTCACAGTATGGAGAGCAATCTGCTCCATTAGAAATCTACTGATTTAAATATTAATCGCATCTAGAAACTACCTTTGCGGTGGCATCTAGATTGTTGTTTGAGTAGACAACTGGGTACTATAGCCCAGCCAAGTTGACACACAAAATTAAACATCACAAGCATGGTGTTGCCTTGGACAAGTTGTGTATAACCTTTCTGTGCCTCAGATTCTCTCCTGGGAACTGAAGATAATGAACAGTCCCTGCATCATCGGATTGTTTGAGGGCTCAATGCACAACATGTACAGGAGCCATCTCTGATCCATTCTTTCCTTTCTGTGCCTCACACTACTCTAGGCCTAGCATACCACTGGCACTCAAAGCATGCTAAGTAGTGACTGACTCAGCAACGTACACACCGCGTGTTTCTGCTTAGTTCTCTTTACACCGATAATTTAGGCAACGATGATCCGATCCAGGGCTTCCAGCACTTACTCTATGCAACCTGTCCATGCATACCAGGCCTGCTGACTAAACTCATCCCCCACCATCTCCACAGGCTCATTCCTCCCGCCCTGGGCCCACACCACCCCCAGGGTACCTGAGACATGCTGCTGAATTGATAAGTGCAGCCAATCTTCCTAGGTTTTGAGTTTCAGTCTTGGGTGGAAACAGGGTACCTCAATTATCATTCCTTTGTACCTCCTACCTATCCCTGGTCTTAGACCCTCTTGCTCTTCCTCTTCCTCCATCTCCTTCCCCATCCCCCTTCCTCCTCCTTCTCCTCCTCCTTTTCTTCCACCTCCACCTCCAGTGCTAAGGATCAAGCCCAGGGCCTTGTGCATACCAGGCAAGCATTCTACCACCACGATCTACCCCCAGCCCTCTCTTTTCATTTCTAGCCCTGCTACCCCAGGCCCACAAAGGGTTACTGTGATCGTTCTATCAACTTGGCTGGGTCACAGTGCCCAGATATTTGATCTAAAATTATTCTGGATGTTTCTGTCAAGTATTTTTTGGATGAGATAAATACTTAAAGTTGTGAATTTTGACTAAAAGAAGATAAACCTCCATAAGGTGAATGAACCTTATCAGATTGGTTGAAGGTATTATAATAACAAAGACTGACCCCTTTAGAAAGAAGGAATTCTGCCTCAGGCTTCATTCGAACTGTAAGTCTAACCCTAGCATACATCTCAGGCTGCTGCCGGCCCTTCACAGTTTGGACTTACCAAGCCCCTGCAACTGCTTGGGCTGATTACTTAAAACACCTCCCCCCCCCTCCCCGTGTGTGTGTGTGTGTGTGTGTGTGTGTGTGTGTGTGTGTGTGTGTGTGTGAGAGAGAGAGAGAGAGAGAGACAGACAGACAGACAGACAGAGATCATATGTATCATATCACACATATTCTATATAATCGTATATATATGTGCATATCTTCATCCTATTGGTTCTGTTTCTATATACAGATGGAAAAAAACAGTGCTCAAAACAGTAGCTCTATGTTGGACTCCAACACAGCCCCCCTGCTATAGGCTTTAAGTTTTTAAGCTTTATGGTCTTGT
This sequence comes from Callospermophilus lateralis, assembly GCF_048772815.1. Classification (NCBI taxonomy): domain Eukaryota; kingdom Metazoa; phylum Chordata; class Mammalia; order Rodentia; family Sciuridae; genus Callospermophilus; species Callospermophilus lateralis. Next base: position 147,179,554 of record NC_135307.1, read on the forward strand.
GATTCCTTGGGAGGGTCAGAACTTATTTTTCCTCTGTTCCTAAGGCCCACAGCTGCTATTAATCTTTCCCTCAGAATTTTATCATTTATTTACAAAGAACTTGATGTGGGGCTTATATCAATTTTGATTGTTTTCCCTGTCTGTTTAACTTCTGAATTATCATTTAAGATGTCACTTTTCTACCTTTTGTGTTGCTTTCTAACTTTCTGAGTTTATTTCTTTTCCTTTGTTTGCTCATGTGTTTTGGCCACACCCCTGTGGTGTTGCTGCTCAGAACCCTTGTTATCCCAGCACAAACTGTTGGCAATGCCAACTTTGACTTTTTGTTTTACCAAAAGTAAAGGATGCCTCTTTGGTTTTTGTAGTGTGGTGGTGGTTTGTTTTGTATTTTTGGTATTGGGGATAAAACCCAGGGTGTTGTGCAAGCAATCTACCATTAAGCTATAACCCCAGTCCCTCTGTTTAATTTTTATCTTATAGTATATATAACTTTGATTTAACTTTAATTTTCTCTTCTTCCTTCTTCTTCTTCTTCTTCTTCTTCTTCTTCTTTTTTTTTTTTTTTTTTTTTGGATTGGGGATATTTCTTTCTGCATTATTTCTAAGTTCTGGCCTTATTGCATTGTAGTTAGAAAATTAGTCTGAATGTTTTCCACTTTTTTAAAATATTGGAGACTTTCTGGATTAATGTTACATCAATTTCTGTAGATATTCCATGTGTACGTAGAAAGAATATGTATTCTAGGGCTGAGAAGGTAGCTCAGTGGTACAGTACTTGCCTAGCATGTGCAAGGCCCTGAGTTCTAGCCCAGCACTGCAAAAACAAACCAAAAAAATATATATATATTAACAAGAGAATGTATATATTCTATGTTGGATTCAAATTGTTATGTATTGAATCAAGCTTATAGTCTCAAAATTAAAACCTCTAGCACTTGTTTTTATCTATTTAATCAGTCCTCTTCTGAGAAAGTTGCCAAGTTCTCTTATTTTGACTACTGACTTAGCAATTTTTTTTTGTATATTTTAATAAATATTGTTCAGACACCAAGGCTCACTGCTGCCCCGTTGTCCTCGTGTTTTTATTTATATATAAAATATGTCCTAATACTTTTGGCTTTGGGTTCTAGTTTTCTGATTTCACTATTCTTTGTCTTTTGTTGTTTTGATAAGCTCATGACTATCTTTGACATTTATTCCTCAACCGTTCTACATAGTTGAAATAAAGATAGTTTTCTTTTAAGTGTACCTTTGCTACTGGACTGTGGCTGCATATGGATTTCTAACATGTTTACTGTTCCTCTGGGAACATTAGCAGTGGTAGAAAAGCAGCTGAGCAGTGGTGAGTCCCACTGTGTTCAGTCAGCCTCCTGTGTCACCTCATAATGCTCAACCTACCCTAGCAGGTAGTTTCTCTGCTTGTCCCCATTCGCACTGGAGAAGCTGAGGATTTGAGTGGTTTCATGACCTCCCCACAACAGAAGGCTCATGGAGGATCAGGCAGGAGCCAGGCCACTCCACCCTGTTCCCCTTCATCACATTGCTGACCTGTTCAGCCTTCACCCCAACCTCGTGTTTGGCACTGTGTTCTGGAAGCCTTCCTTTGGTGGGTCTTTCAGCTCTCTGATGTGAACTTCAGTCAGGGCCATTCTCTGTGAAAACACATCTGCTCAATTTTTAATTTGAGAAATTGTTTTCAATTTTCTGGAACTGATCGTTTTACTCACATAGAAATCTGCCGACTTTTAGCAGGACGTGACTAGACAGGCTGACCATTAGCTTCCTTGAGTCTCTTGACTTCTTAGGATGCATCCTCCTTGTCCCTGAAGCAGCTGTTAACTCAGGTCTCTGACCCTCTTCTCTGGCCCCAATCTTCATTCTGGACACCAACTTTAGAACAATTTCTTCTTTCATTTTGGAGCAATGCTGGCAGAGTTATTCTGGACATAAATTCTAGAGTTACCACCAACATGATTCCATGTGCTTTAATCTTAAGAATTTTTTGTGTCTTTTGATCTTCCTTAAAAATACTCTTTCCAGATTTCCAGCATGGCTGAGGACCTACTCTCCCTTGTCTATCTCTTTGGTCATCACAATAGGACTTAACAAGGAAGGAAAGGCAAATTCACACGTGTGGTCAGCCATCTTCACCTGGAAATCTTTCCACTCCTTCTTACTAGTTACAGCTTCTGTTATCTAAGCCATGGAGAGGGAATTGCTCTGGTTCCCCACCTTCAATAGCCAAATGTTACCTCAGCAAAGGGAAACCCAAACCCATACTCTAGTCACACAGTGCACAGGGGCCATGTCACTACCCACAGTGAAATTAGTGTCCCTAAAACTGAGATGGGATTTTAAAGTGACCTCCTTTACACATGTGTGACCTAAAACTGACTCAACCCCAGGGGTTCCACAACCAATGATGCTGAAAGGTTGCAAGTGCCCATGTTTTCCCCTTCCAATTTTCTTTGTAAATTTACCTATTTTAATTTTTTTAAGATAGTATATTCACTTGGCTCAGAATTCCAGGTATCAACGATGAAAACTCTCCTTCCCTCTTCTTCCCCTATCCAGTACTCTTCCTAAGAACAGCCATAATTACCAGATTTTAGTACTTCATTTCAGAGATTTTTTTTCTATGTATAAAAAGCTGTACATAACCAGGCATGTTGGCACACTCTGTAATCCTAGCAGCTCGGGAGGCTGAGGCAGGAGGATTGTGAGTTCAAAGCCAGCCTCAGCAAAAGCAAGGTGCTAAGCAACTCAGTGAGACTCTGTCTGTAAATAAAATACAAAATAGGGCTGGGGGTATGGTTTAGTGGTCAAGTGCCCCTGAGTTCAATCCCTGGTACCAAAAAAAAAAAAAAAAAAACTATACAAATTTTCCTCTGAAAGAAAAAAAAAACAAAACTAATCATGATCATATTGTGCACATGTTATCAACTGAAAAAAAACCAGTTACATTAAAGATGACTCCACATGTGTTCATAAGACTTTTTTTTTAATAGCTATGGAATATTTCACTGTGTGACTATAATTTATTTAAGTCATCCCTACTGACTAAAATTTACCTTATCTCTTTTTGTTTCAATTTTTCACAGGTTTGTAAATATGGGTAAATCCCTAAAGGAGAATTATTGGTTCAAAGGATATTTAACGCATAATTTTTTATAGATTTGTTGAATTGTGCTCTGTGAATGTTGCACCCATTTACACTCCCACAAGTACTTTATATTTGTTCTTATTTCTCTATATCTTCAATAACACAGGGTGTTATTACACTTTGGAATCTTTCACTCACCATTTGTTGGGTGAAAATGATATTTTATTATAGCTTCAATGTGAAATTATTTATTATGAGTGACATTGTACATCATTTCATCTTTGAAGATCCAGATATGTTTCTTTTTCTCTATGTTCATATCTTTTACACATTTTCTGGTAGGTTATTGATCTTTTTTTTTTACACAACTATAGGACCACTATATGATCCTATAATTATAGGTCCTATATTGTAGGACCACTATATTGAATGTTTGTCTCCTCCAAAACTCATGTTGAGGTTTAATTGTCATTGTAATAGGATTAAGAAGTGGCACCTTTAAGAAGTGATTTGTTCATGAGAGCTCCATCCTTATGATTAGGTTTGGATCTCTTAAAAAAGGGCAAGTTCAGCCCCAGTCACCTTCTCCTTTGCCCTTCTGCCTTCTGCCATGGAATAATGGGATAATGCAAAAACAAAGTCCCTTGCCAAATGACAGCTCCTCAGTATTGGATATCCAAACCTCTTGAATTGTGAGCCAATAAATTTCTATTCATTCATTATACGTTACCCACTCTTAAGTATCTTGTTATAGTAGCACAAGTGGACCAAAGTCATTCTTAGATATGATTCGAGTTGAAAATACTTTACCAGCATATTGTCTTCTGACTTTGCCAATGAAAGGTAGTTTTTCCACCCTTTATTTAAGTAATTGAATTTATGAATCTCTTCTTTCACAACTGTTAGGTTTTATGTCCTATCTAGAAAGTATCTCCCTTGTTTTTGATTCTAAATAATTATTTTTTTGCTCCAATATTTTATGGTGTCATTTTTTTACATTTTACTATTTAATCAACTAGACTTTATTGTGGAGTGAGGTGTGTACTTTATATTCTTGGGCATTTTCTTTTCCATTTTAACTTTAGAAATAAAGAAAACTTTTTTTTTCCATTTAACTTTTTGAAATAAAGAAAATCTTACTGGGATGCTTATTAGAATTGCATCACTTTTATAATTAACACTTTCCACTTCTGATATTGCTATAGTTATGATCTTCCTTTCTAAAAATAAAGATTTCCAAATGTTTGAGTTTTCTTTATGCCCCTTGGGAGTGTTTTGAATTTTCCTTCATCTAAATGTATACCTAAGAAATATTTATTTCACTGAGAAATGTCACAATTGAAAAACGAAAGAAATCCTGACATCTCAGCAGTTTAGCACAGTGCTTACTTCTTGCTCATGCAGGTTGGCAGGTGGCTCTCCTCCATCCTGTGACTCAGGTATTCAGGGTCTTTCCATCCTGAGATGTCCTTTTTAAACACAGGGCCTCCGGAATTCCTGTGGCAGAGGAGTAGAATATGGAGGAGCATCCAAGGTCCTAATGCCCTGGGTCTGGAGGTGATAAACTTCTTTTATCATTTCAGTAGCAAAACACAAGACCACCTGACTACAAAGGGGCTGGAAGGATAACCCGCTTCTACACCCAAGAAAGAGGACCAGATACAAATAATACAAGTATTTGATTTCATGCCAGTAAAACTATTAATTAAGCATGAGGGTAAAGTGAAAAACAAACAAACAAAAAATGTTTTGGTCATGCAAAGTCTCAAAATATTTTACTCCAAGGCATCTCTCTCAGGAAGCTAATGGAGGGGGTGCTCTACCAAAATGAGAAAGCAAACCGGGGGAGAAGAAAACATTGGATAATCCTGACCTAAGAGTGCATCAAAGGGAATACCCAGGAATGATGGGTGAAGGATATCCCAGAGATGCAGCAGGACTAGAATTGAAACCCTGTAACCTAAAGCTAACGGGATTGTTTTTGCTTTTGTGGAAGAAGGCCTAACTGAGAAGGAGCCAATAGAAGGGAAGCTAACCAAGAGCCAATGATGTGAGGTTAGGAGCCTATGCTCAGCCCTGCCTGAAGCTGGTTCTATTCTTTGAGAGTTAATACAGGCCCGCAGCATTCTTTTGTGCTTTAGTTTCGGCACCTGGCTTTCTGTAACTTGTAACAAAAACATTTCTGACTGAGGCGGGGAAATATCAGAAGAAATAAAGCTTGTCTTCAAGGAATTTTAAATCTAGTTAGGGAAATTTTATTTGACATTAACTACCATGTATTATTCCTGTTTCTAGATCATAATCTCCTCAAGCACTATGTATTTTTAGTTAATTGTCTTGAAAGCAATGGACCTTAGAAGCTGGGCAAAATCACTAACTTGATGTCGTTGTTCCTTCACAGAAGCATACACTGTTTAAAGGAAAATGTCCTCCTCGCCTGTTTTTTTTTTTGTTTGTTTGTTTGTTTGTTTTTTCTTTTTAGAGGATTAAAATCGAATGGGAGGATTTACCCCAAAGCAATAAATACACATGGATATTTCCAAAGGTTTTGCTACACGGATGTTTATCAGAGCATGGTTTATTACACTCAGAAATCCTAGAAGCAATTTGATAGTCCAACAGTACAAGACTGAGAAAATTGTTATACGTTTGTACATGGAAAAATAAATAATTTCATAAATGTACAGTTTCTGGCATGGAAAGCTATGCACAGTTTCTCACTAAGTGAAAGAAATCAAGTGGCAAATTAATTTGGCACTTTAAAATGTATGTGTATTTGTGTGTGTGTGTGTGTGTGTGTGTATTTGAGAAAATGGTATTTTTCTTTAAATATATATGTGTGTGTGTGTGTGTGTGTGTGTGTGTGTGTATACATTTAGTTGTTGATAGACCTTATTTTATTTATTTATATGTGGTGCTGAGAAGGGAACCCAGTGCCTCACACATGCCAGGGAAGTGCGCTAGCACTGAGCCACAGCCACAACCCCTAGTAAGTTGTATTTTGAGTGTTGAGATTTCAATTGCCGTTTCTAATCTTTTTGCTTCCCTGCTTTCTTCATTTATAAAAGATTGGTTGTGAGTTCAAACTATGGTACTTTGACAACATTAGACGTGAGCACACTACAGAAACATTTTGGGCTTGATCTTGCTGCTCTTCGACAAAAGCATTCACTATTTAAATACTGCAACAATTTCTCAAATTTTCTTTTTAAGGAAATTAAATCATACCACCATATAGTATAAATTACATCATCATAATACATATGAAGGTTTTCTTTAAAAAGTTAATTCAGTAAGCAAAATAGACATGTTGTGAATTTTTTTTTAAAGATTTACTCCTAAACATTAACATTTACTCTTCAGGCCCTTTATTTTTGCAATATAACATCTAATGAATTAAATTGTTAGGTTTTACATGGCAAGCAAATCAGAGTCACTTTTACAAAACAATACTTGAAGCAAGAAAAAGATTATAGATTTACATTGAGATTATTTATATTTAAACTAGAGTTGGACCTTACAAGTCTGAAAATGAGCTGACAACCATAAACCAAGTGTAAGTGCCTGTTTGGGGGTCTGGGTGCTAAACCCAGGGCTTTGAGCTTGCTTGACAAATGCTCTACCACTGAACTACATCACCAGCCTCATTGCCCTCATTTTTAAAAAATTTGTATTTTGAGACAGGATCTTGCTAAGTTGCCCAGGCTGGCCTCCAACTTGCAATCCTTCTGCCTCAGCTTCCAGAGTAGCTGGGATTAGAGTAGCATGCCACGGCTCCCAATAGAGTGTCTTGATATCTGAATTTGATTGAACAGTGCCCAAATTTTCTATGATGCTCTTAATTATACCCTCAAGCTTTCATACAAACAGTTATTCCTAAAAAAAAAAAAAAAAAGAACATCTTGGGCTGGGGATGTAGCTTAGAGGTAGAGTGCTTGAGTAACATGTACAAGGCCCTGGGTTTAATCTCCAGGGGGGGGAAAAAAAAACTCTTTTTTTTCTGCCCTGCATAAATATCATTAAAGATAATTGTTTTCCAACATAGATACCAGACCAAAATTGTTTTTCAGATTCCACCTATTGGAAGAAATATACAAACTACAATTGTTCAGATAAGAAAAAAATAAAGCAGTACTCATAATTCTATTTTGGGTCATAGTCAAAACAAATTGAGGTAATTATTGTGGGCAAAAAAAAAAGTAACTATGGTACTTGTTTAATATTTAAAAATACAACTTACTGAGAATCCATTTCAAAAATGTCTGAGTCCTGAGAAGGTTTTTAAATTTAATACTATGTCATAAGAGCTACAGATACTTTGTTTACCTTTTCTGTATTTACTCACTTTATCTTCTTATGCAAAATTTGAATGGTAGAGGATAACTTTGCCCTTTTACCCATCTAACAGTTTTCAGTCACTGTGCATGTAATAGGCTTTTGACCTGGATTTGCAGGTTTGGGGCTAAAATAAACCACAAATCTCCACTTAACACAAGGATGGAGATTTATCACCACTAGATGGTACTGTGAAGTAGTTATTGAGTTTCACATTGCTAAAACTTGTCATTGACAGTGATTTTTTTTTTTTTTTATGCAAGGAATAAATCACTCTTAATACAGTCTTGCCATTCCCATTAGCACTATCTGCTCCTCTCCTAACTTTAATTTGCTAAATCACTCCATTATGAAGAGATGACAGCCTGTGATTCATAACAGAATCTCTTAGGTAAAGTTCTCTGGGTTAAATAAAATCTGGGCTTCTGAGAAGTGATATTAATACTCCATTTTCTTTCACAATTACTTTCAAGCTAAACAATATTATAAAGGAATACAAACAATCATTTTTAAAGCCAACTCATCAAATTTTAAAAAAAGACAAAATGGCATTAGCAAAAACCCAAACTTTGCCATTCTTCATGATATATGTAGTTGATAGCTTGTACTTTTGTTTGTTTTCATTGCTAAGTCTTGCATGGAAAGAGTGTTTTTGGTAGATAGGGTGAATTTTGTCTTTATCAGTGTGGTTCAAGCAACTAGCCTGTGGTTAATACCCTGTTTAATCAACACATTGCAATCCCTGGCAGCTTCTCTGATGGCATTAGTACTGAGCTCAGTCACACAGGACAATACAAAGGTTTCAGGCCAGAGAGCTTCGGAAGCCAATTTCACTCTACACCACTTAATTTTATCATTTTTCACTGGAAAAAAAACCCCTCCATACTATTTATGTGGGAAGGTCGTTTTGATTCTGGTTGGTAATACATAGCTGTTGCTCTTATTTCCTTTTTGATGAACTGGTAAGAATAGTGGTTCTCCAAGGTCTGACTCATTTCAGCTTTTAGTAATTTCATTAGAATAAATGTTTCCCCTTCAACCGACCCAGCATTTGAATGATTTGCACCAGGTCCCAGATGGTTCCAGGACCTCTAGAAGATATCAAAATCCACCGATGCTCAAGTCTCTCATATAAAATGGCATATTATTTGTACATAACTGATACACATCCTCCTGTATACTTTAAATCATCTCTAGATGACTGACAATACCTAATAGAATGCAAATGCTGTAAATAGTTGCTATGCTCTATTTCTTAGGGAATAATAACAAGCAACGAGTCTCTACTTATTCAGCATAGATGCAGCTTTTTCCTCTTAATATTTTTGATCTGGAGTTGGTTGAATCCATGGATGCCGAATCCAGGAATATGGATAGTTAATAATCGATTGAATAGTAAATATATTGAATTGATAAAGCCCCAAATTAAATAACTAAAAATTTATGTCTAAGTTTATACATTTATTTGAATTTCCTTCATGAAAGAACATATCTTAAGAACTACCATTTAGTGCAGTGTTTTGAGAAGGAATTCTTGACAAATTCATACACACACATATAAACTTATGTATGTATTCTGATTTTAAAATGCAACCAATTTAGAATTAGAAAAAACTCTACTGTTTTCTAAATAAAAATCCCGAACACATGTTTATTGAGCACAAGTGCTAAGTATTGTGGAGAAGGCAAGAAAGTAAAGATGGTCCCTACCCTCAAGAATACATACTCACACCATTGCATTCATGAAACTAAGCACAAATTATTTAAAACAGTTCAAAGCCCCATATACCTAAACATCACAGCTCTTTTCAAGTTAGCCTGGGGACAGAAAACGTCCCAGAAGGGAAGTGACTAAGCAGTTTAGAAATCATTGGTTCTTGCCCTGCCAGCGTACTAGAATTATGCTGGAAACTTCAAAACACACTCATGGCTGGCTCCTGCCCCAGGGATTCTGATTTAGTTGGTCTGGGTGCTCCCCAGATGAATCTAAAAATTATCATTTTCGTGTTGATCACACATCTGGTTGCTGATCCAAGAATCAAATTTAAGCCAGGATGAAAATCAACCACATCACTTAGCACAATGTTCGGTTTACAGACATTCTTCTCATGATGTGACATTTTCAATGAAAGAGCATTAGGTTGATTTACCTTCTGGTGCAAAGTCCTTGTTTTCTTGGGTTCACACTTTGAATAAAGCTGCCAAGGCATAAGTGGACTTTGCATATGTTTTGAGGGATAGACATAAGAAAACATTCCAGGAAATAGCCTAAACAAAAGTATGGAATGGGCCGGGTGCTGTGGCACATGCCTGTAATCCCAGTGGCTCAGGAGGCTGAGGCAGGAGACTCACAAATTTGAGACTAGCCTCAGCAATTTAGCACCCAATTTAGACCCTAAGCAACTTGGTGAGGCCCTGTCTCAAAATAAAAAATAAAAGGAACTGGGGAATGTGGCTCTATGGTTAAGCACCATGAAGTTCAATCCCCAGTACCAAAAAAAAAGTATAGAAATGACAAGAAATAAGATATTTGGAAACTAGGAAAAGGAACCTTTAGTCTCTTTCCCTGGCTCTCCATCAACAGCCTTCTTCGTAATTACTGAAGACAGCCTGGGAACTGATTCTCGGCTGCTACATCGCATTCCCTGCTGCTTTTATGAGTCACCGCTGTGCCACTGAGTGTTGGTGCCTGTTGCCAACTCTACTTGGAACTTGTCTCCCCCTGAAGTCCTGGCACTTCCACAAGTCCTGTCCCAAACCCCCTGGAAGGATAGGAAGACAGCCCAGAACTTGGCACATGCCTTTGATAGATTGTTCCCGCCTCCTTGAGGTGGTGGGGTTGGTAATGCAAAGGCAGAGCCACCAGGGAGCCAAGGACCAGGGCTGGGCACCAAAAGTCATTCAACCCTGTTGGAGTAGCTCAAAACCTGACCTTATATTGGTGAAGAATGAAACTGGACCATCTTGCTGGGTGGCCAAGGCTGTTTTGATTTGTTTGGGTAAAATGCAAGGTTGAGATTGTTGCAAACCAATTATTGAATGCAGCTGTAATAAAAAATTTTGTTGATGAGATCAGCTAAGAAATGCAGCAATCTGACTCTGGAATAGAAATCCAGGTCAGGAACACAGAAGAATACAGTCTGTACTCAAGCCAAATTTGGGAGCACAGGAAGTATAAGGCAGAAGAGTGAGGAGAGTGTTCTCTCCCAGCAAAAATCTGGAGCCGGATTAGGCTGGAGAAGCCATTGGCCAGCAGGAGAAGTGTTCCTGGGAGCAATGTATGTACTGAACAATTGCTTCTTTCCTAAGTATTCCATTTTCTTCCCTCAAATTCCAGAAAAGCAGAAATTTTGGAACCTTGGAAAGGACAGGAGAACTTCTACATGCCTTACAGTAACTGATTTAGGATCAAAGTGTTGAAAACTGGGCATATTCATTATCTATTGCTGCACAACAAGTTACAACAGAACATAGTGGCTTAGTTTGTATGGGTCAGATAAGTTGGGTTATCCAGCTCAGAGTTTCCTACAGGACTACAATTGAGGTGTCAGACAGGGCTATGATCTCATCTGAAGGTTTAACAGGAGAAAGTTCCACATTCAAGGTCTCTCATGTGGTTGTTGGCAGGATTCATTTCCTTGAGGGATGTTAGGATGGGGGCTTAATTCTTCACTGGCAGTTGGCTGGAGGCTACCCTCAGTTTCTTGCCATGTGAATCCCTCTAGTTTATTTTATCAGAACAAGCATGAGTAAACAAACAAACAACAAAAAAAGAATGTGTGAAAAAGATGGAAGTCATTGTCTTTTGCAGCATAATCTCAAAAGTGATATTCCATATCCTAGCTATATTTTATTCATTGAAATCAACTCATTGGGTCCAGCCCAAACCCAAAAGAAGAGGAGACTACAAAAGGGCATGATCATGCCAGAAGGTGAGAGATCACCAGGGACCGTGTCAGAAGTTGCTTACCATACTAGAAACTGGAAAATTAGAAATATGGGCAAAAATAGGATAGCACGATAGAATCATTTAGGGCCCAGATGATGCATTCAGTTGTAGGCATGGTGAGGATGAGTTTGAGGTTAGGGTATCCAAACAGTAACCCACAGTCAGTTGAGGTAAGGGAGAGCTGAAGAAAGGGCCAGCTGGACACATGTTAGAAAGCATTCCATTTCAACCATGGGCAGAACATTCCTTTTTTTCTTTTCTTTTCTTTTTTTTTTTATTAGAGCACTATAATTATACATAGTATTTGAGTTCATTTTGACAAAATTATACATACAAAGAAATTGATTTCATTCCCCATTTTTCCCTTTTTCTCTCCTCTTCCCTCCCCTTTTTCTCTCTCCTCTATTCTACTGATCTTCCTTTGACTTCTATATTTATTTTTGATTGGCACTTTCTTCATAAGACATTCATTCTTAATTGCAATGCACACTTCTGTAGCAGTCTGCCATCTGGACCATCAGGTCTGTTCTTAAGAATGCTAACGGATTCCTCCAGGTGATGTCCATTTTCCAGGAAATTCCACCTGATCCAAGAGAACTGAATAATGAAACTGATTGTTATGGTTCAGATATGAAATATCCCCCAAAATTTCATGTGTGAGACAATGCAAGAATGTTCAGAGGTGAAATTATTAGATGATGAAAGTTGTAACTTAATTAGTGGAATAATCCATTACTTGGATTAACTGGGTGGTAACAAGAGGCAGGTAGAGTGTTACTGAAGGAAGTAGGTCACTGAGGATATGATTTTAGGGTTTATATTTTGTCCATGATGAGCTGAGTTCTTTCTCTGCTTCCTCGTTGCCATGTCCTGAACTGCTTTCCTCAGCCATGCCCTTCTGCCTCACCTTGGGCCCAGAGCTATGGAGTCAGCTGACCATGAACTGAACCTCGGAAACCATGAGCCAAAATAAATTTTTCTTCCTCTATGTTGTTCTTGTTAGGAATTTTGGGCATAGCGATGCAAAAGCTGACTAAAACACTGACCTCGGCCATGGTGTTAAACCACACAGGTGAAAAAGCACTTAAATTTCTTTTTCTTTCTTTCTATCTTTTTTGAGATAAAATAAGTCTTAAAAATTGATTTCCTTTCCTTGCAGCTGTCAATTTCCTAGAAAAGATCTCTTCCTATTTTAAACAAGGATGTAACATCTACCTGTTCTATCACGAAGCTCTTGTGGGAGTCAAAGGAGAGAATATTCATAAATGCATTTTGAAAAAAGTTTCTTAAAAAAGGGTAAATGTCACATATTCAAGCCATATATTGTTATTATCATTGCTGTTGCTTTGAAACAATTTTTTATCAGCAGAGATCATAGCTAATACCTACATTCTAAAAGGAGGCTTCCTCTTTGTGACGAAATTCCCATCTTCATCTTACTCTCTACATCCTTGCTTGGGTTTATACCTTGCTCTCCCTAGACCTGGGGCACACATAACCTTAGAGTGTCTCCACACACCTCTTAGATTGTCAAATCTTCCTTCAGAAATACTTCTTGTCACAATGTCGCTCTGTTTAAGGCACAGAGCTCTCACTCCACCCCTGATGTTCCCCCCATCATCACTGGGAAGTGCATCTCCCTCCCTGACCAGTGTTTTAGCCCCTCTGACAAGGCTCACTGCCCTGCTGAGCTCTGCCTCTGCACCCTTTTTCCTGTGCGGGGAAGCTCTGCCTGGTTCCCCTGTCTCTGAGGCTTCACATTTACCAGGACTTTCACTATTGACTTTCTTCAGCACTTTTATGCTTGTTATATTCTGCCCCCTCTTTCTTCTTAAGTATTGACTTGGAAACCATTATCTAGTCATTTTATATCATAGATGCCAGTTACTGAGGATGCATTTAATCTTCACAACTGCTGTGCAAAATAGATAAGATGATTCCCATTTTATGGTTGAGGAAACTGAAGTTCAAGGCTATACAGATAATAAAGGTCAGAACCCATATCCAAACCCAGACCTCTGGGCTCCCATTTCTTCCCTTAAATTAAGAGTCATCTTGTTCTCCAAATCTTTGGAATGTCCGTAAGAACAGGGGATTTGGGGCTGGGGCTGTAGCTCAGTGGCAGAGCATTTGCCTAGCATGTGTGAGGCACTGGGTTCAATCCTTAGCACTGCATTAAAATAAATAAAGGCATTCTGTCCATCTACAACTACAAAAAATGTTCTTAAAAAATAATACCGGGATTTAGACCAAGGGTAGGAAACAAAGTAGTGTATACAACTTTTGGCAAACACATATATTTCTGCCATAATTTATTAAATATTAATAAATTTAAATGGCTAAAGAAGGTTAACATTTATTTTATGAATAAATTTTAGTGAAAAGTTACATTTCTGGTAACAATGCCCAGACAAATTATAAATGTTAGAATTTTGCCACTTCTGGTCAGTTATATCTGACTTTTCCATTAGATATCTATATTAAATGAAGTACCATACTGCCTTAAGATTTATGCATTTACATGAATAGACTCCAGGGTGTAACACTTTAATCTATAAAAAGTACTAACTAAAAGTAACCGTTACCATGGCGACATACTGCATGCATTAGTAGCCTCCAAAGGCAGAGCAAGTTGGAAATGAGCATTTGCTGAGCATTTTACCCAGACTAATCAAAACTCCATGGAATGGATTTTAAATCAATCACTATTAACACTTGGAGTTTCATTCCTAGGTTTCAAAGTAGACAATAGATCTTGCCTCATACATTCACTATTTCTTATTTTTTAAAGAATATTTCATTAGTGAATGACACGGATTTTTTACTTCATTTTGGGGAACTCAAGCAATGGATTTTTAAGATGCATAGAGATATTTAAGGTTCAGGAAGAGCTATGAGTAGTTGGACAAAAGAAGATCAAGGGAGAATAGGGTTCTCTTTCTCTATGAAATCATAATACAAAGTTCTAACTATAAAGTTCTCTGGAAGAAGAAAAACAAAGATGGATGCTACCTGCAAGAGATCCCACGAACTGACCCAATTAGACCTGGGAGAGGCACAAAGGAACACTAGGTTACCAAATCAGTGGGTGAAAAATGAATGCATTTGCAGCAGCAACTGGAAACTGCCTCCCAAGAACGGAGAACATTGAGTTATCCCTACCTCGCACTGTATAAAACATCCTATTGGATTCAACCCCTATATAGGAAAATTAAAATCACAAAGCAGATACAAAAAGCTGAGGTGAAATGTTTTTGGGATCCCAAATGCGTGCATTGTGGGGTGAGCTATGATATGACAATATAAAATCTATTCAGTGAATTAATCTTAGTCAAAATTAATAGAAAGCAATATTCTGGAAGATGATATTTGAACTGAATAAAATTGGCAATGCAGGGATGTATAGAATAATTCTGTTGCTCAAAAAAATTGGCTGTGATGATAGAAACAATATAAGTCTATACTGGCCACTAGCCTCATGTGGCCACTGAGCACTCAAAATGTGTCTAGTGTACTTCAATCTGACCTGACTTCTAAAAGGGAACTCCAAAGCTGTTTGCCCCACCCCACATCGCCCCCTCTCAGCTCCAAAGAAGTCAGAACAGTTATAGACCCTTTTTCTTAAAACAAAGAAGTTCCTAAATTAGAAGGGGGGAAAATAAAGCCAAAATTAGATTAACAGTCATATAGATAGGTAAGTCGAGTCAGGTTGGATCAGGAAGGTCAGTTTTGGGTGAGTCTGAGAACCTGGAGACTGTCACCTGAGGGATTAAAAATTCCTTCAGAGCACTTTCTCCACCCTATCAAAGATTTGAAAGGGACCCATAAGACAAGGAGGGAATGATGAACCCAGCCTCACTCCATTTTAAGATTAGGACCCATCTTGTCACAAAGTCATGAAAAGTTAATTTCTGTTTTACTACAAATTACTGAGATTTCTAAACTTGTTTGGAATTCCTGCCTGTGCTTTGAACTCACCCATGCCTGGCTTTCCCTGACCAAATAACAACCCTCTCAAAAGCCTCAGCAGCCTCATAAATCCTGATGTTGGGATCTGAATTTACTCCCTACCTTGAAATATCATGCCATTAGAGCAGATTATGCTAAGTGAAGCTAGCCAATCCCTAAAAAACAAATGCCAAATGTTTTCTTTGATATAAGGAGAGTAACTAAGAACAGAGTTGGGAGGAAGAGCATGAGAAGAAGATTAACATTAAACAGGGATGAGAGGTGGGAGGGAAAGGGAGAGAGAAGGGAAATTGCATGGAAATGGAAGGAGACCCTCATGGTTATGCAAAATTACATACAAGAGGAAGTGAGGGGAAAGGGAGAAAACAAACAAAGGGGAGAAATGAATTACAGTAGATGGGGTAGAGAGAGAAGATGGGAGAGGAGGGGAGGGGAGGGGAGGGGAGGGGAGGGGAGGGGGGATAGTAGAGGATAGGAAAGGCAGCAGAATACAACAGACACTAGTATGGCAATATGTAAAACAGTGGATGTGTATCCGATGTGATGCTGCAATCTGTATACGGGGTAAAAATGGGAGTTCATAACCCACTTGAATCAAAGTGTGAAATATGATATGTCCAGAACTATGTAATGTTTTGAACAACCAACAATAAAAATTTAAAAAAAAGAAAGAAATATCATGCCATGTAGATCATTAACCTGCTATCTGCCTTTGCTTCTCAAAATCCTGTTATCTGTAAGTTCTCAAGACATCCACCTTTGCAAAACCTTGTTCCTGGAAAGCTAGGGGACTGTTCTCTGGACTGGGGTTTCAGGTGAGACAGTCCTGGCCAGCTCTTGTGTACACAATACAAGTCTGCTTTATTTTTATTTTTTTTTAATGTGGCTAGTGTGACTGAGGAGCTGATTTTTAAATTCTATTTAACTTTAATTAATTTTAATCTTAATTGCCTCATAGGATTATTGGCTAGCATATTAGAGAGCATCAATCTATATTTTACAAGAAGCTCCTAAAAGTCAGTAAGAAAAGATTAAAAAAGAAATTCAAAATATAAAAAGGAGAAAAAAAAGATCTTATCTTAACTTTTTACCTTTATTTTCTTCTTCTACCCCCATTTTAAATTTTTGCTTACTTTATTTTTATTCTTTTTTATCTGTGCATTTCTATAATCCACCTGTATTAGTTCTCCAGACAGAATCAATAGGATATATAGAGAGAGAGATGAGAGGAGACTTATTAGGGGGATTGGCTTACTTGATTCTGGAGGCTGAGAAGTTCCATGACAGGTCATCTGCACGCTGGAGACCCTGGGATGCAGGTAGCATGGCTCTATTCAAGTCCAAAGGCCTCTGAACCAGGAAAGCTAATAAGGTGACTCAGTCTGAGGCCAAAGGCCTGAGAAATCAGGGGTTTACTGATGTGTCCTAGAGTCCAAAGACTGGAAAGCCTGGAGTTTTAATGCCCATGAGGAGAAGAGGAGTGCATCTCAGCTCTGGGAGAGGGAGACACATTCACCTTTCCTCTATTTTTGTTCTATCAAGACCTTCATCAATGCAATGGTACTCACATAGAAGTAGATTTTCCCCATGTAGTCCACTCAAACTCAAACTCTAATCTCCTCTGGAAACACCCTTACAAACCTACCCCAAACTAATGCTTACCCGTTCTGTTATTATTCCTTAATCCAGTCAATTTGATACCTACAATTACCACTACCCCACCCAAAACTCCTCTATGGCAGTGAGAAAGAATATAAATACATATCAGAAATTTTTCATTAAAAACATCATAAAGGCATCCAATAGGAAAGAAAGAAGTAAAATTATCTCTGTTCATAGACAACATGACCTTACATACATATAAGAAACCCATAAAGATTCCATAAACGAGTTGTTAGAACTACTAAGTGAATTCAGCAAAGTTGCAGGATACAATATTGACATGCAAAAGTCAGTTGCATATCCATATACTAACAAGGAAAAATCAGAAAAGGAAATTAAGAAAATAATTCCATTTATAATAGACTCAAAAAGAATAGAATACATAAGAATTAACTTAACCAAGAGGTAAAAGACATGTATATTGAAAAGTACAAAATATTGCTGAAAGAAATCAAAGAAGATTCAAATAATTGGAAGTACAGCCCAGGTTAGTGGATTGGACAACTATGTATTGCTAAAATATCAAAATTGCCCAAAGTAATCTACAAATGTAATCCCTATTAAAATCTCATGGGATTTTTTTTTTTTTGCAGAAATATTTTTTAAAATCCATCCTAAAATTTATGTGAATCTTAAAGAACCCTAAATGGCCAAATTTGTTTTTGCAAAATAATAAATTAAAGGTCTAGGACTTCCTGATTTCAAAACTTACTACAAAGCTATAGTAATCAAAAAAGTGTGATACTGGCATAAAGACAAACACATAAACTAATGGAGTAGAACAGAAGGCCCAGGAATAAAACCTCACATATATTATCAAATTATTTTTAACAAGGGTACCCAGACAATTCAAAGAGGAAATGATAATCCTTTTCATCAAATGGTGTCAATGAGGTGTAAATTAGTGGCAGAGCATGTATGAGGCCCTGGGTTCAATCCTCAGTACTGAAAAAAAAAAAAGCAAAACAAAAATCATAATGAAATAACATCTCACACCCATTAGAGTGGCTACTATAAAAAAAAAAAAAAAGATTTGGTGAGAATGCAGGAAAATTGGAACCCTCATGCCTTGTCAGTGGGAATGTAAAATAGTATGGCAGTTATGGCAAACAGTATGGTGATTTCTCAAAAAAAACAAAACACTAAATACAGAGTTACCATATGACCCAGCCATTCCACTTCTGAATATATATCCAAAGAACTGAAAAAAAAATCTCAAAAAGATATTTGTACATGAATATTCATACCAGTATTATTCACAATAGCCAAAAGGCAGAAGCAAACCAAGTGTCCATTGGTGGCTAAATAGAAACACAAAACATGGTAGATACATAAAATGGAATATTAGCCTTAAAAAGAAATGAAATCTGAGAACATGCTACAACATATGTGAGCCCTGAGGATCTAAGTCAATCCCAACAGGACAAATATTTTAGGATTCCACTGAAATGAGGAACCGAGAGCAGTCAAACTCATAGAGACAGAAATCAGAATGTTATTTGCCAAGGGCTAAGCGGAGAGAAATGACAGGCATTGTTTATATGTATATAGTTTTAGTTTTGCAAGATGGAAAATTCCTAGAGACAGGTTGGTCAATAATGTGAATATACTAATTACTAAAAATGGTCAACGTTTATGTTATGTGTATTTTACAATTAAATTTCTTGCTGCTATTAAGCAAAAAGCTGAGGATGAATATTTGAGAGGCAACTTAGATATGTTCTTCAAAAAGAATAACTGGGCAAGACAATTTTTTAAAAGAAGAGTAAAGAAGGAACATTTGTCTTTCTCTTTATACACATCTTCTGTATTCCTCAAGGCATCCCAAACCTGGCTTTTTAAAATAGACATATCAATGCAGCACAATAAAAAAAGAAATTCAGTAAAATTAGATGTGAATATAAAAGTAGCAGAAATTTGATGCAGAAAGAAAAGATTTTGAATTAAATGGTATTTGAATAATTTGTTATTAATTGGAAGCAAAATCAAGGTGAATTCCTGTCTAGATGCCATTCATCAAAATCAAGGAAAGTTGGTCAGAGGATCTCAAATAAAAGTAGATTCAGAGAAGAAAGTATAGATGAACCCTTGGAGAATTAAGCCCAGATGGAAGATAAATAAAGGAATAGAAGTGACAACATGATGGCTAGTTTTAAGCATCTTATTATGTGCAGGTAAAGAAATTAAAAAAAAAACACAAATGGAAACCTAGGGAACCTATTTAGACAATATAAAACATAACAATGTAGACATATAAAACTGTTTATAATCAATTTAAATGAGAATTCACATATAATGTGTGATCTAAGGAAGGGAGCCAAAAAATAAAGTAGGAATAAATGGAAGGAAATCATGACACAATGCACATACATCTGTCAAATTATCACACTGACATCCAGATACATGCAACTTTGTCAGTTACACTTCAATAAGACAGGAAGGAAGAATAAACACAAAAACACGGAAATGTGCTCACATTAAAGGAAGCAAAATTAAAATACAGTCCTGTGCTGCATAAGATGTTTTAGGCCCTCATTAGTCACAGGTACGATGGAAGTCTCATAGAACTGCATCACCTTGTCAGGTCAGAGCCCTCTAAGCTATGTAAGTATGCTCTGAGGCATCCACAGAGGTGAACTTACATGCATGCTTAGAATGTATACCCATCCTCACCTAATGTATGGCTCTGTTAAGGGAGACTTAATGAATTCTATTCTTTGGTTTGGTTTATTTCTAAGACCACCAACCCCCGACAGAGAACATTTCTTGGTTGGGTACTGGAATCCCAGAAGTGGGAATTTAGGTCAGAGGATTATATTTCCTCTAAGGTTTAACTATTATTATTATAAGGTTAGGCTCAAGGTTCCATGACATCATGCCTAAGAAAAATAACCTATTTATATACCCCTGGGTTTGAACTTTGTCATTACAGCTGACCTTGAGCTAGATACCTAGTTATCATTAATTAATTAATTAATTAACAGAAGCATGAAGAACAGTTATAAAACTATTAAAGTTATTTAATGATTGTTTTTGGTAATGTGTGTTTTGAGCATTCAAAACAGGATTACTTTTAGCCAGATATGATGGTAGAAGCCTGTAATCCCAGCTACTCGGGAGACTGAGGCAGGAGGATTACAAGTTTAAGGCCAACCTCGGCAATTTAGTGAGACACTGTCTCAAAATAAAAGAAAAAGAGGACTGGGGGTGTAACTCCATGATAACTTACTTCCTAGCATGAGTAAGGCCCTTGGTTCAATCCCTAGTACTTCAAAGAAAGAAAAAAAAATGAGACTACATTTTTTTTTTTTTTTTTGGTACCAGGGATTGGACTCAGGGGCACTCAACCACTGAGCCATATCCCCAGCCTTATTTTGTATTTTATTTAGAAACAGGGTCTCACCTAGTTGCTTAGCTCTTCGCCATTGCTGAGGCTGGCTTTGAACTCACAATCCTCCTGCCTCAGCCTCCTGGGCCACTGGGATTATAGGCATGCACCACCGTGCCAGGCAAGACAAATTTACATAAAATGTTTTGCACAGTTATTTGACTATACTTGATCAAGTTAATTGAACTATGGTCATGCATCACATAAAGATGGGGTATTTTCTGAGAAATGCAACATTAGGTGATTTCATGGTTGTGAAAATATCATAGTATGTCAGCACATAAACTAAAACAACTATGACATCAAAAGTGATATAGTCTATGGGATCACCATCATACATGCAGTCCATCATTGACTGGACATTGTTATGTTGACTATACTTATTGATTTTTGTTTTTTTGGTAAGAACTTCAGGGGTCAATCCTTTGATTTAGAAGTCATCAAAGTATACTTTAAAGTTCTGACTTACACAGAGTTGGATTCAAATCAGCTTTGTCCAGTCACTGAAGTGTGGTCTTCAGCAGGTCTCTTCACATCCATAAATCTCAAGTTTCCTCATCTGTAGTGTGGGTCACTTTAAATATTAAGCCAGTGAAAATATCAATATCTGTTCTTATCTCCTTGCACCAGAGTTTCACCCACTCTCCCCTCCCTTTCTTGTGACATACAGAAGACGGGGTTCTATGATGTGAACTCCAAGTACAAGGGAAGAAGTCATCACAGAGTCATCATCAGGTCTGTCCCTGGACCCAAGAACTTCTGATAGAACCTGGTAGGAGGTGAGCAAGGAAGTGAGGCTGTGGCCAGAAGTGCAGGACAGCGCTGCCCAGGCTTTCCCTTGCTCTGCAGCCTACCAGGGCCAGCTACTTCCCTGGTGCTCTGTTAAGTGCCTCCACCTTCCTCTAGATCCTGGTTAAGGCACTAATAACTACAGTGACCTTCATCTTGGCCTGAGCTCTAAGGCATTGGAGACTATGGAGTAAAAGAGAGAAAATTGTTCTCTTTCCAGGGTTTTCCTAAAATTCAAGAGGAGAATTATCTTTAAAAACATTTTAGGGTAGTACTTTATAATACCTACCAAAAGAAATTTTTTTCTAAAAAACTTAAATTTTTTTGCCACTTTGTGTATTTAGATATATAATTTTATTTAGCATACGATGCATAGAAATGACATTGAAATTGTTGATGCTCAGAGATCCAATAGCCCGATCACAATGTAGTAACTTTCCCCTCTGGTCTTATTTGCTTGGAGATAAAAATAAAGATTTCAACTTCAGAGCAAAGAGCTGCTTATTGTATTTATTTAGTGTGTTAAAATTAAAACTGTTGTGAATTCTGCAGCTTCATTTTGCAGAGGTTGAGAAAAGCTTTTTTTTCAGGTTTGTTCAAGTAAATTCACACTTTCTGAATTCCGTTTCGTGTTTTAGGATCTAAAAATGAACCTTAGATTAAAAACGAAATGCAGGCACCCCACTGTGGTATGCCTGGTCCTGTGTAGAAAATAAGGGGGGTTTATAAAGTGCCCAGAAAAATGTCTAAATGACACATCCATAAACTCACCTGAAGCTTGGGTAAGTGCATCTTAAACCAAGGATGTTATTGTTCACACATGCTTTTTTCTCAACTTTGGATTGAGGTCAGCTCCCTGACCCCATCACCAACTCTACTCTCACCTTTGAGACTGAATTCTTTTTAGATTAATTGAAGAATTAAAAGAGAAAATAGAAAATAAATATTTTCATCAAGACGAGGTCACTAAAGGGTATTCATATTATTTACCACCCAGAATCTTTGGAGGATTAGATAAGGTTATGTGGGTGGGGCACCCACCCGACATTAATGCTCTATAAGAAGTGGAAGAGACCCATGCTAACATACTTGCTGTATCTCACCACATGACACCCTCTGCCATGTTATGATGCAGCAAGAAGGCCCCCATTAGATGCCAAAGAAATGCTGGAGCCATGCTCTTGGACCCTTCCCGACTTTAGAACTATGAGCTAGCTATACATCTGTTCTTTATAAATTATCCTATCTATAAATTACCACCTGTCTGTGGTATTTAGTTTTAGCATCAGAAAATAGATGAAGACACTCCTTGATCTCCATCTTGGGAACTCTTTCATCTGGGGACCATATTTTTTCCTCCCAGGGCCAGTGTAGTTCAGAGGCTGGCCCATAGTCTCCTGGGACACTGAATCTTGAAGATGTGATCCAAGGTCCTGGGCATGATTG
This sequence comes from Callospermophilus lateralis, assembly GCF_048772815.1. Lineage (NCBI taxonomy): Eukaryota > Metazoa > Chordata > Mammalia > Rodentia > Sciuridae > Callospermophilus > Callospermophilus lateralis. The sequence goes on from NC_135307.1 coordinate 147,202,195, forward strand.
GAGGTCACATCACTGTGGCAGTAGCAGCCTCGGGAATGATAGTGGGTCCTCTTCCTGCCTCTTTGCTGAGTCCTGAACTTCCAGAGCTTCCTGCTGCTCCTAAATACAAAGAGATGCCATTTGGTACCAAGTGGTATTTTTGAGTGCAGGTATTATGAGCCAGAGTGTCCTATGGTTGGGGTGAAGTTTAGGGAGGGTATGTGAAAACACTCAGAATGAGATTCCAGGACTTCCTCTAACTGGACATCTAGCTTTGGACAAGTAGTTTTCTCTCAGTCTTCCTGTTCTCATCTGTACTGTGAAGACATGGGTCCTGCCTTGTATAGTTACTCTCAAAAACATGGGGCACTTTTTAAACTGTAAAAGGCTACGTATCAGGGAAGTGATATACCGATTGGTTTTGCCATTGTAAACCAAAAGCCTATAAGCCACACCAATCTTGAATTTGAAATGGCTTCACATTTAAAATAATAGCTCCCTTTTTATTATCTCTTGACCCTATCCTAGAACTACTGAAAACAACACTCCTCATTTCTCCTGCATTTGGAAATACAGCAGTTCAGGTTTGGCTTATTCTAGGCACTCCAATTCCTTCAGCACCAGACCTAAGGTATCTATCTAGCCTCCCTTCCCCCACACAGCAATGTTCAGAGGAAATACAAGAGTCTACCCACAAAGCTCTCTCAGGTGAAAGAGAAAATCTTTTCTGGAAGGACCAGCAAACTTCCTAGCTTGCTCATCGGCCTGAATTGGGTCTCATGTCTGATTCTGAATAAATCTTTGGCAAAGATTTTCTCCCATTCTGTAGGCTCTCTCCTCACATTATTGAATGTTATTTATATCAATATATTTATTGATTGTCATTATATTGCCGAGAGGAAGGTTTTGAGTTTGAATACATCCCATTTATTGATTCTTGACTTTATTTCTTGAGCTTTAGGAGTCTTGTTAAGGAAGTCAGGTCCAAGATGACATGATGAGATTTGGGCCTTCTTTTTATACTATTAGGCAAAGGGTCTCTGGTCTAATTCCTAGGTCCTTGATCCACTTTGAGTTGAGTTTTGTGCAGAGTGAAACATAGGAGTTTAATTTCATTTTGCTACATATGGATCTTCAGTTTTCCCAGCATCGTTTGTTGAAGAGGCTATCTTTTCTCCAATATATGTTTTTGGTACCTTTGTCTAGAATGAAATAACTGTATTTATATGGGTTTGACGCTGTGTCTTCTATTCTGTACCATTGGTCTACATGTTTATTTTGGTGCCAACACCATGCTATTTTTGTTACTATATTTCTTTAGTATAGTTTAAGGATAGAGCACTAATCTCCAGGATATATAAAGAACTCAAAAAACTTAATGCCAAAAAAAAAAATAATAATCCAATCAATAAGTGGACTAAGGAACTGAGCAGACACTTCACAAAAGAAGATATATGATGGATCAACAGATATATGAAAAAATGCTCAACATCTCTAGTATTTAGAGAAATGCAAATCAAAACTACTCTAAGATTTCATCTCACTCCATTCAAAAGGGCAGTTACCAAAAACACAAGCAACATTAAGTGATGGCAAGGATGTGGGGGGAAAGTACACTCACACATTGCTGGTAGGACTATAAATTGGTGCAACCAATCTAGAAAGCAGTATGGAGATTCCTTAGAAAACTTAGAATGGAACCCTCATTTGACCCAGCTATCCTACTCCTCGGTCTATACCCAAAGGACTTAAAATCAGCATACTACAGTGACACAGCAACATCGATGTTTACAGCAGCACGATTCACAATAGCTAAACCATGGAACCAAACTAAATACCCTTCTATAGATTAATGGATAAAGAAACTGTGGTGTAGGGGATGGGAATGTGGCTCAAGCGGAAGCACGCTCGCCTGGCATGCGTGCGGCCCGGGTTCGATCCTCAGCACCACATATAAAGATGTTGTGTCTGCCGAAAACTAAAAAATAAATATTAAAAAAAATTCTCTCTCTCTCTCTCTCTCTAAAAAAAAGAGAAACTGTGGTGTATATACAAAATGGAATATTATTCAGAATTAAAAGAGAATAAAATTATGGCATTTGCAGGCAAATGGATGGAGTTGAAGACTATTCTGATTCTCTTATTTGTCCAAATTAATTTCATTACTGCTTTTCTATTTCTATAAGGAATAACATCTTCTCATCTTCTAAAGTAAATTTCTTTCTTTAGTGATCTGTAGTTTTTATTGTAGAGGTCTTTCACCTCTTTTGTTAAGTTGATTCCCAAGTATATTAATTTTTTTGAGGCTATTGTGAATTGGGTAGTTTCCCTGTTTTCTCTTTCAGAGGATTCATCACTGAAGTATAGAAATGCATTTGATTTATGGTATTGATTTTATATCCTGCTACTTTGCTGAACTCATTACTTAATTTTAGAAGTTTTCTGGTAGAGATTTTTGGATCCTCTAAGTATAGAATCATGTCATCAGCAAATAATGATAGTTTGAGTTCTTCTTTTCCTATCCATATTCCTTTAATTTCTTTTATCTAATTGCTATGGCTAGAGTTTCAAGAACTATGTAAAATAGAAGTGGTGAAAGAGGGCATCCTCATCTTGTTCCAGTTTTTAGATGGAATGTTTTCAACTTTTTTCCATTTAGAATGATGTTGGCCTTGGGTTTAGCATAGATAGCTTTTACAATGTTGAGGTATGTTCCTACTATCCCTAGTTTTTATAATGTTTTGAACATGAAAGGATGCTGTATTTAGTCAAATGCTTTCCTTTGCATCAATTGATATAGTCATATGATTCTTATCTTTAAGTATATAATGTGATGAAATACATTTATTGATTTCTGTATGTTGAACCAACCTTGCATCGCTGGAATGAACCCCACTGGATCGTGGTGCACTATTTTTTTAAATATGTTTTTGTATGTGATTTGCCAGAATTTTATTGAGGATTTTTGCATCCATGTTCATTAGGGATATTGGTCTGAAATTTTTTTCCTTGATGTGCCTCTGACTTTGGAAGAGTTTCCTCCTCTTCTATTTCATGGAATTACTTGAGGAGTGTTGGTATCAATTCTTCTTTGTAGGTCTTGTAGAACTCGGCTGTGATTCCTTCTGGTCCCAGGCTTTTCTTGGTTGGTAGGCTTTGGATGGTGTCTTCTATTTCCTTCCTTGAAATTGATATATTTAAATTGTGTATGTCCTCCTAACTCAGTTTGGGTTGATCATATGCCTCTAGAAATTTGTCAATGTCTTTGAGGTTTTCTATTTTACTAGAGTATAAATTTTCAAAATAGTTTCTAATGGTCTTCTGTATTTCAATAGTTTATGTCATGATATTTCCTTTTCCATCATGAATTTTAGAAATTTGAGTTTTCTCTCTCCTTCTTTTCATTAGGGTGGCTAAGAGTTTGTCAATTTTATTTATTTTTTCATAAAACCATTTTTTGTCAATTTTTTGAATTGTTTATTTTGTTTCAATTTCATTGATTTCCATCCTGATTTTAACCATTTTCTGTCTTCTTCTATTTTGATGTCGATTTGCTCTTTTTTTCCTAGGGCTATGAGATATAAAGTCATATCATTTATTTGTTGACTTTTTATTCTTTTGATGAATGAGCTTAATGCAATGAACTTTCTCTTAGCACTGCCTTTATAGTGTCCCAGAGATTTTGGTAAGTTGTATTGGAGTTCTTATTTACTTCCAAGAATTTTTTAATCTCTTCCCTGATGTCTTCTGTTATCCATGTGTCATTCAATAGTGTATTATTTAGTCTCCAGGTGTTGGAGTAGCTTCTATTTTTTTATTTTCTAATTTTATTCCATCATGTTCTATTTTTTTATATATTCTAAGTCTTGCTTTGTGGCATAACATATGATCTATTTTGGAGAAGGATCCATGTGCTGCTGAGAAGAAAGTGTATTCACTCATTGATGGATGGAAATATTCTATGTTTATCTGTTAAATCTAAATTATTAATTGTTTTATTGAGTTCTATAGTTTCTTTCTTTAGTTTTTGTTTGGAAGATCTATCCAGTGATGAGAGAGTTGTATTAAAGTCACCCAGTGTTATTGTGTTGTGGTCTATTTGATTCTTGTAGTTAAGAAGGGTTTGTTTGATATATATATATCTCCCATTGTTTAGGGCATAGATATTTATGATTGTTATGTCTTATTGCTGAATGAATTCTTTAAGCAGTATGAAATGTCCTTCTTTATCCCTTTTCACTAGCTTTGGTTTGAAATCCACTTTATCTGATAAGAGGATGGAAACCCCTGCTGGTTTCTGCAGTCCATGTGAGTGGTACATTTTTTCCCACTCTTTCACCTTCAGTCTATGGATGTTTTTTTGTGTGTGTGAGATGAGTCTCTTGAAGGCAGCATGTTGTTGGGTCTTTTTTTTAAATCCAATCTGTCAATCTATGTCTTTTAATTGATGAATTTAGACCATTCATATTCAGGGTTGTTATTAAAATTCAGTTTGTATTCCTGAACATTTTGGTTTATTTTTGGTTTTTAATTGGACTTTGTTTCTCCTTTGATTGGCCTTTCCTTCAACGTAGTTTCTCCCTTTGCTGATTCTCATTGTTGTTTTTCATTTCCTCCTCCCGGAATATTTTGCTGAGGATGCTCTGTAGTGCAGGCTTTCTCACTGTAAATTCTTTTAACTTTTGTTTATCATGAAAGGTTTGTATTTCATCATCAAATCTGATGCTTAATTTTGCTGGATATAAGATTCTTGGTTGGCATCCATTTTCTTTCAGAGCTTGGTATATGTTATTCAGGATCTCTTGGCTTTGAGGGTCTGGGTTGAAAAATCTGCTGAGCTCCGAATTGGTCTCCCCCTATATGTGATCTGATTCCTCTCTCTTGTAGCCTTTAAGATTCTATCCTTATTCCGTATGCTAGGCATTTTCATTATAACATGTCTTGGTGTAGATCTGTTGTAATTTTGTACATTTAGTGTTCTGTAAGCTTCTTGTACTTGATTTTCCAATTCATTCTTCATGTTTGGGAAATTTTCTAATATTATTTCATTGAAGAGATTTGCATTCCTTTGATTTGTATCTCTGTGCCTTCCTCTCTCCCAACAAATCTTAGATTTGGTCTTTTGATGCTATTCCATAATTCTTGGATGTTCTGTTCATAGTTTCTTACCATTTTCACTGTGTGGTCAACTTTATTTTCAAGATTGTATATTTTGTCTTCATTATCTGATGTTATGTCTTCCAAGTGATCTAATCTGTTGGTGATGCTTCCTATTGAGTTTTTTTTTATTTGGTTTATTGTTTCCTTCATTTCAAGGATTCCTGATTAGTTTTTTTTTTTTTTTTAGAATCCATATCTCTTTCTTGAAGCAATATTTCACTCCCTGTATTTGCTCCCATATCTCTTTGTTGGTGTGATCAATTGATGCCTGTATTTGCTCTCTTATCAATTTTTGCCTATATTTGCTCTCTCATGTCATTTTTTAATTCACAGATCATTTTAATTATGTGCATTCTGAACTCCTTCTCTGACATTTCATCAACTGTGCTGTCAACGGACTCTGTTTTGTTGTATCTTGGTTTGTTTGATGCACTTCCTTCCCTTGTTTTTTCATGTTGTCTATGTATTTTCCTTTCTTGCAGTGCAGATCTGAGGTATTGCTGTTTCTATCCTATAATCTTGTAGTGTCCCTGAAGATTACCTGTACCTCTCCTCTTCCAGTCCCCTGCTGGTGTCCCAAGATGAATGGTACTGCAACTAAAGGGGTGGAAGCACTAGTGGAGATAACTCAAGATAGCAGTGGGGCGTCCTAAAATGGATACAACCACTTTCAGAGATGACACTGAAAGAGTGGGCCTTACAATGGCTTTGGGCTGCCTGTTCAGAAATGCAGCTGCCTCCAGGCCCTGATTGTTGTCCCAAGGTGGAGGCTACTATGTGGAGAGGGCTATGGCAATGGCTGCAGTGCCCCAAGAGGGAGTGGGCTAGGCCTAGGCTCCTGGATGATCAGCAGGGGCGGTCCTGGGCCTGATCTGGGCCTGGGCTCCCACGCCAATCAGTAGGAGTCATCTGCTAATTCTAATTCTTTTAAGTTTATTGAGGCTTCCTTCATGATGTACCGAATGATTTATCCTAAGAATTCTACGTGTGTGTTGAGAAGCACATGAATTGGTTGGACAGGGTGTTATATATATGTTAGGCCAAATTGACTGGTCAATGTTCTTCAAGTCTTCCATGTGCTTTCTGATTTTTCATATAGTTTTTTAGTCCATAACTGAAAGTATTATTAAAATATTTAGTTATTATTATTATTATTAAATTTTCCATTTATCCTTCCAATCCTTTTAGTTTTTGATTCGTGTATTTGAGGCTACCTGTTAGGTGTGGTATGTTAACAATGGCATCTTCTTGACGCATTGATCCCTTTATTATTATAAATTTTCCTGCTACTTCTGATTTTTGGTCTATCCTATGAAGAGCTTGGAAGTTGTTTCTTCTGTCCTCACAGTAAGATGGTGGTTACAGAACAAACCATTACCTCAAAAACTGGAGAATCAGAAAAATAAAGAGAATCACAACAGAAGCTACAGATGGAGGAAGCAGCTGGTAGGAAAACTTAGAGAATAATTGACTAATTGGTGGTTCCGTCTTATGGGCATCCACAATATATGGATTGTACACACCAGGAGCCCCACAGTTTCTCAGGCTGAAGATATGAGAAAAATCCCTCCATGCTTCTGGCAGGGAGAAGTGAAAAGTCACCATTGGAAAATACACAGAGCATTCTGTTTTCCTTGACAAAGAGCTGATTTTGAAAGGAACTGTTTTATTAAAGCCTAACCAGTGAAGGTTTTACAAGGGCCTACCTGACGCTAGGTAGGGGAACACCCAACTGCAGCCCCCTCTGACCTTCCCATCTCACATTAAGGCATGAGGGAAACTGAGAAGTAGTCCTGAAGGCACAGCCTTCAGGGACACAGGCTCACTAAAAGACTGATACCTAGTCATAGGATGATAAAATGCTCAGGGGTCCTACATAATAATAGCCAAAAGAACCGCAAGACTCAGGCTGTACCTATGAATTCTCCAGGAAAATCCAAAGACAACAAGGGAGAAAAAACAAGTGCACTAGGAGAAATTTTAGAGTCTGGCATCTACAGCTACAGTAAATAGAAAACACAGCCTAACTCCTAACAAATAAATAGAAAACTTCATCCTAAAGACATATTTACTTCAGTTCCTTTTGCCTAATGCAACATGTCCAGCTTCCAGTAAAAAAAAAAAAAAAAAATTAAGACATGCTACCATGTAAAAAACACAGTCTAAAGAGACAAAGCAAACATCAGAACTGAATTCAGATATGGCAGAAATATTACAATTATTAGATTAGGATTTTAAAATTATTATAACTTTAACATAACTAGTTACAATGGCACCCGCCTGTAATCCCAGTGACTCAGGAAGTTAAGGCAGGAGGATTGCAAGTTCACAGCCAGCCTCAGCAACTTATCGAGGTCCTAAGTAACTTATCAAGACTCTGTCTCAAAATGAAAAATAAAAAGGGCTGGGGATATGGCTCAGTGGTAAAGCACCCTTGGGTTCAATACCTGGTACAAAATAAATAAAATAATTAAATAACTATGGGTGATATGTTAAGGATGCTATTAGAAAAAATAAACAAATGAATAATGTAATCAGAGAGATGGAAACCTAAAAAAAATTTTTTTAAAAGGCATGCTAGAAATAGCATGGTAATAGACTTTCAAAAGATGCCTTTGTTGGACTCATCAGTAGACTGGACTCCACTGAGAAAAGAACCAATGAACTTGAAGATATATCAGTAGAAATGTCCCAAATTGAAAAGGATGAAAAAAAATAGAATATTCAAGAACTGTAGGGCAATTGAAGAAGATTCAACATATACATAATGGGATTATCAGAAAGAGAAGAAAAAGAGAGCAAAACAAAGAAATATTTGAAGTAATCATGACTGGAATGTTCAAAAATTAATCACAGACACCAAACCACAGGTCAGGAAACTCACAGAACACTAATGAGACTAAAAGCCAAAAAATCTACACCTTGTATCATATTCAAACTGCAGCTAATTAAAACAAGAAAAAAGAAGTCAGAGAAAAAGAAAAAGAGATCTAGGGCAAGACCCACATAGTGCTTCTCTTCAGAAACCATACAAGTAAGAGCAGAATAGAATTAAATGTTTAAATTGCTGAAATTTTAAAAATCAACATAGAATTCTACATTTAGTAAAATTGTTCTTCAAAAGAAAAGAGAAAAAAAATGCTTTCTCAGACCAACAAAATTGATAGAGTATTCCCCCCAGTAGACCTACTTTTCAAGAAGAAACTTTAAAAAGTTTTTCAAAAAGAAAGACATGAAATAGAATGAAAATTATATAGGACAGAAATTTGAACCCACATGTATAAAAAGAGTTAGAGAAAAAATAAATGAAGGTAAAATAAAACATATTACTTCTCTTATTTTTAATTGACTTCATAGATAACAATTTGTTCAAATAATAATGGCAACAAAATAGTGGATAATTATATTTTACAGATAAGTAAAATTAATATCAGAAGTGATGAGAAAGAGAAACTGGGAATATGCTGTTAAAAAGTACTTGGGTTACCTGAGAATCAACATAGCATTATTTGAAAGTAGACACAGTTTAGTTTTAAATGTATATGGCATACTCTAGGGCAGCGAATGAAAAAAATGCAAAGTATTATTGATATGTTAAGAGATGACAGAAAATTCCATTTTGTTTCCAAAAAAGAAACAAAATAAGGGCAATGAAGAAAAGCAGTTACAAATATGGATGATATTAATCCAAAAATACCAATAAGTACTTTAAATGTGAATGACTTAAATAAACCAATTGAAAAATGTCAACAAAACCAAAAGCTGTGTCTCTCTTAAAAATAATAATCTAATTCATCTCTAGCCTGTCTAGAAAACAAAGAAGAGAGAAGACACAAATTATTAGCATCAGAAATGAAAGAGGAACCCATCACTAATGATCTCATAGACATTAATAGGTAATGAAGAAAGATTATAATCACATTTGATTTTCACACATTTGATAACTTAGATGAATGGACCAATTCCTTAAATAGCATAATCCGTCAAAATTTGCACAAGAAGAAAGGAAACAATCTAAATAGAGCTATGGTTATTAAAGATATTGAATCAGTGATGAATAATTTTCAGATAACATCATCAAACAACAGAATTGGAGGTTCTCAGCCCTAGACCCGCAGGAAAAAACACCCATATACAACAATGCTTTGTGAAGAATGCCCAGGGGAGATTTCAGCACCCTGGTGGAGCACAGAAATTAATTTTAAAACACATCAAGAAGTAAAAGGAAGAATCTCACCTTGTCTGCATCATCCCATCCCTAACCAGCACAATACTATACTGAGAAAGATCCCCTTGAGTTATAATTTATCCAGTAGTGGAAAGAGAGACAAAGGTAAATATGAAACTTCACCAGCTTTTTAGGAAATGGCCAAAAGGCCAACTTCTCTCCTTTCCCATATGAAGCACAGCCACCTGGGGACAGCTAGGACTAGGGGAAAGGGTTGGGCGTTCACTACAGTGATTAGTGCACAAATATGGAAGTAACCTTGTGTCAACACCAGTGACCTCATCCTGCCAGGGCCCTTGCTAGTGGCTTTGAAAAAACAAGAATTCCTCCAACCAGACAAACACAGGAGTCAAGATTTTAACCCCACCCCCCTATGGAGCCTACCCAGCCACCCCGCCTGACCAGAGAGCCAAGCCAGCATCCCTCTCCAGCCAGGGAGCCCATCCAGTGGCCCAACCTGAACATGAACACTAACTAGTGTCCTGTCCAACCATAGAGTTTAATCAGCACTCCCACCCAATCAGGAAACCCATTCAGTGTCCCTGCCCAATCATGGAGACCAGGAAGCAATCCAGCCTAACCCCAGAGCACTGGTAGTTTGCCCTGCCCACCTGCAGATACCACAAGCTGGCCCTCCTAGGACCTTGGTTGGGTTGACTGGTGAAAGTCTTTGCCTGCCAAATCTAACTTGTACATATACGTAAATACCTCAAATGCACAGACACCAACTCAAAGATACAAGAATCACAAAGAATCAGGGAAATATCACACAACCAAGGGAAGCTGTGAAAGACCTAATAACCCATGTATTGATTCTTGATTTTATTTCTTGTGCTATAGGAGTCTTGTTAAGAAAGTCAGGACCTAATCCAACATGGTGACGATTTGGGTCTACTTTTTATTCTATTAGGGGTAGGGTCTCTTGTCTAATTCTCAGGTCCTTGATCCACTTTTAGTTGAGTTTTGTGCAGGATGAGAGATAGGGGTTTAGTTTCATTTTGTTGCATATGGATTTCCAGTTTTCCCTGCACCATTTGTTGAAGAGGCTGTCTTTCCTCCAATAGATGTTTTGGGCACCTTTGAGATAATGGTATTTATGTGGGTTTGTCTCTGTGTCTTCAATTCTGTACCATTGATCTACAAGTCTATTTTGGTGCCAATATCATGCCATTTTTGTTACTATTGCTCTGTACTATAGTTTAAGATCTGGTGTTGTGATGCCTCCTTCTTTACTCTTCTTGCTAAGGATTGCTTTGGCTATTCTGGGTCTCTTATTTTTCCAGATGAGTTTCATGATTGCTTTTTCTATTTCTATGAGGTATGTCATTGGGATTTTAATTGGAATTGCAATAAATCTGTGTAGTGCTTTTGATTGTATGATCATTTTGACAATATTAATACTGCCTATCCAAGAACAAGGGAGATCTTTCCATCTTTTAAGGTTTTCTTCAATTTCTTTCTTTAATATTCTGTAGTTTTCATTGCAGAGGTCTTTCGCCTCTTTTGTTAAATTTATTTCCAAGTATTTTATTTTTATTGAGGCGATTGTGAATGGGGTAGTTTTCCTTTCTCAGAGGATTTGTCACTGATGTACAGAAATGCATTTGATTTATGGGTGTTGATTTTATATCCTGATGAATTCATTTATTAGTTATAGAAGTTTTCTTGTGGAACTTTTTGGATCCTCTAAGTATAGAAACATGTCTTCAGCAAACAGTGATAGTTTGAGTTCTTCTTTTCCTATCTGTATCCCTTTAATTTCTTTCATCTGTCTAATTGCTCTGGCTAGAGTGTCAAGGACTATGTAAAATAGAAGTGGTGAAAGAGGGCATCCCCATCTTGTTCCATTTTTTAGAGGGTATGTTTTCAATTTTTCTCCATTTAGAGTGATATTGGCCTTGAGCTTAGCAGAGATAGCTTTTACAATGTTGAGGTATGTTCCTGTTATCCCTAGGTTTTCTAGTGTTTTGAACAAGAAGGGGTGCTGTATTTTGAGAAATAAAATCAAGAATCAATATATGAGATGGATTCAAACTGAAAGCTTCTTTTCAGCAAAAGAAATAATTGGGATTTTAATTGGAATTGCAATACATCTGTGGAGTGCTTTTCAATGAGGTGAAGAGACAGCCTATAGAATGGGAGCAAATTTTTACCTCATGCACATCAGATAGAGCACTAATTTTCAGGATATATAAAGAACTAAAAAACATCAAAAAAACAAACAACCCAATCAATAAATGGGCTAAAGAACTGAGCAGATACTTCACAGAAGAAGATACACAATCAATCAACAAACATATGAAAAAAATGTTTAACACCTTTAGTAATTAGAGAAACGCAAATCAAAACTAAGATTTCATCTCACTCCAGTCAGAATGGCAGTTATTAGAATACAAGCTGTAAGGTCAGGCACCGGTGATCAAAATGAGGCAGATTGAAAGGCTGCTGAATAAGGATTTATTGAGACTGGATCCAGGGAAGACCCTCCAGTCCAACAGATTGAGTCTGGGGAATCGTGCCTGGGCTAAGCTGGATTGGAATTTTTACTGGGTTTAGAGCAGGAAGGGAGGGCTTGGGACAGGAAAGGGAGGTTTTTAGAGTCCCTTTTCCTACAGGGGTTGGTCGGGGGAGCTTGTTGAGATCCAGGTTTGGTCAGGAGACCCCGCTGATTGTAGTTTTCATTGTAGAGGTCTTTCACCTCTTTTGTTAAATTGATTTCCAAGTATTTTATTGACAGGTGGTTCTGTTTGCGCCTGGTTGGTGGTTCTTTCGTGCCCACGGGTTGCCTGGTGCTTTGTTCCTTAGCCACCTCAAACCAACCTAACACAAGCAACAATAAGTGTTGGCAAGGATGTGGGGGGAAAAGGCACACTTTTACATTGCTGGTGGGACTGCGGATTGATACAACCAATCTGGAAAGGCATATGGAAATTCCTTAGAAAATTTGGAATCAAACCTCCATTTGACCCAGCTATCCCACTCCTTGACTTATACCCAAAGCATTTAAACTCAGCATATTACAGTGACACAGCCACATCAATTTTTATAGCAAGTCAACTCACAATAGCTAAATTGTGGAACCAACCTAGATGCCCTTCAGTTGATGAATAGATAAAGAAACTGTGGGGGCTGGGGATGTGGCTCAAGCGGTAGCGCGCTCACCTGGCATGCGTGCGGCCCGGGTTCGATCCTCAGCACCACATACAAACAAAGATGTTGTGTCCGCTGAAAACTAAAAATAAATAAATAAATATTAAAAGAAATTGTTTACTATTAAAAAAAAAGAAACTGTGGTATATACACACAATAAACTATTACTCAGCATTAGAAGAGAATAAAATCATTACATATGCAGGTAAATGGATTGAGTTGGAGACTATCCATTGGTTAAATGAAGTAAGCCAATCCCCAAAATCCAAAGGCTGAATATTTTTTCTGTTAAGTGGATGCTGATCCATAATGAGGGTGAGTGGGGAGCATGGGAGGAATGGAGGAACTTTGGATAGGGAAAGGGGAGGGAAGTGAAGGAATGGGGCATGGGGGTAGGAAAGATGGTGGAATGAGATGGACATCATTACCCTAATACATGTATGAAGACAGGAAGGCTGAGACTCTACTTTTTGTATAATCAGAGGAATGAAAAATTGTGATCCCTGTGTGTATTATTAAAAAAAAACAACTTAATAACCAACCATAAAGAAACAGTGATACATGAAATTCTTGGTAAAGAATTCAAAATAATCATCTTAAAGAAGCTCAGTGAACTACAAAAGGACACAGGTAAACAAAGAAATGAAACCAGGGAGAAAAATACATGAATACAATGAAGTTCAAAAGGAAACCATAAAATTAAAAAGATACAAATTGTTAACACAGAAATCCTAGAGATAAAAAATACAAAAAAAAATCAATAGAGAATGTCAATAGCAAACTCAAACAAGCAAAAGAACTATTGAGCCAAAGAATTATTGAATTCAAAGCCAAATCATTTGAAAATATCCAAGGGTGCAAAAAGAAAAAGAATGAAGAAGGGTGAAGAAAGCCAAAAGGACTTCTGAGATACCACTGAAGAATTTTTCATGTATATTATGGAAGTTTCAGCAGTAGAAGAGATATTGTGCAGAAAATCAATTTTAAGAAAATGGATGAAAACTTCTCAAAAATGGGAGGGAAATGAGCAAGTCGATTCATAAAACCCGAAGACTCCCAAATGGGTTGATTCTAAGGAGTCTACCCTGAGGCACATCATAATCAAACTGGTAAAAGTCAAAGACAAAAAGAATTTTAAAAGTAGCAAGAGGAAAATGACTCATAAAGAAGCAAAGTAACATTCATTAGACTATCAGAAGATTTCATAGTAAAATCTTGTAGGCCGAAGGAGATATTCAAACTACTGAGGAGGAAAGACTATTAACCAAGAATACTATGCCCAGCAAAAGGGTACGTCAAAAATAAAAAGATAAAGACTTTCCCAGAAAGATAAAAACTGAGGGATTGTGTCACTAGACCTGCCTTCCAAGATGTGCTAAAGGGAGTTCTTCAAGGTGAAATGAGTAAGTGCTAAACAAAAATGAGAAAACATGAAAAATACAAATCACACTGGTAAAGATATATTCAATGTATGTGTGTGTATACACACACCTTTATACACACACACAGAGATGTATACATGTATATAAGTGTATACATATATATGTATATAGATAATGGAGAGAGAGACAAAGATAAAATGATGTAAGTTTATGATAACACATGAATCGATTTTAACCCTACTATAAAATTTCAATGATTTAAATATATTAATAAGGTTATTCTAAATACATAAAACAACACAAAAATGTGTGTGGTCTTATCTCACACTATCTACAAAGATAAACTCAAAGTAGATTTAAACATAGGACGAAGATGCAGTTCAGTGGCAGAGTGCTTTACTAGCATGTGCAAGGTCCTGGGTTTGATCTTCAGCGCTGCAACAAACAAATAAACAGAAAACCTGAAATATAAAACTACTATAATAAAATATAAAAAAGAAAGCTTTCTGACATTGGTTGGTGCTGTGAATTTTTTGACAAGATGCCCAAAACACAGGCAACAGAAGCAAAACTAGAAAACTTAGACTGGGTTAAACTAAAAAGGTTCTCCACAACAAAGGAAACAAATCAATGGAGTGTAAAGGTTACCTACAGAATGGGAGAACATTTTCACAAGCCATTATCTGACAAAGGATTAATTTCCATAGAACATAAGAATTCCTAAAAATTCAATAGCCAAAAAAAAAAAAAATGAGCTTTGAAGAATTTGAACAGACCACATCTCCAAAGACAAATAGCCAACATCACTCAGTAACTAGGAAATGTAAATCAAAACTACAAGATAGCACCACACACATGTTATCATGATTATTAAAAACAAAACAGTGCTAGTAAGATTATGCAGAAGATGGACCCTTTTATGCTGTTGTTGAGTATGTATAATGGAAAGCAATATAGAAGATCCTCAAAAACTGAAAATAGAATTACCATGTGATTCAGAATTCCATTTTTGGAAATTGAGCCAAAGAATTGAAATTGGGATCTCAAAGAGATATCTGCACTCCCATGTTCTAGCAGCATTATTCACAATAGCCAACATAACAGGAACAACCCAAACGTACATAGACATATTAATTTAGGATAAATAAAATGTGGTGTGCTTGGCGTGGTGGTGCATGCTTGTAATCCCAGAGACTCAGGAGGCAGAGAAAGGAGGATTGCAAATTCAATGTTAGCCTCAGCAACTTAGTGAGGTCCTAAGTAACTTAGAGAGTCCCAGTTTCAAAAGAAAAAGGAAAAAAGGGTTGGGGATATGGCTCAGTGATTAAGTATCCTTGGGTCCAATCCCCAGTACCAAAAAATAGAATAAAATAGAAATCAATTAATTAAAAAAGAAAAAGGAAATGTGGTATTATATACATAATGGAATATTTGCTATTCAGCCTTTAAAAAGGAAATACTGTCATTTGTGGCAATATAGATGAACCCAGAGGACATTATATTAAGTGAAATAAACCAGTCACAGAATGTATGATCCTTCTAGTACGAAATACCTAAAATAGTCAAAAGTATTGAGGTAGACAATAAAATAATGGTTACCTAGGAAATGGAGGAAAGGGGAGAGAGAGGTTGTTTAGTGGTGTAAAGTTACCATTATACCAGATGATTAAGTTCCAGAAATATGCTGTGCAACATATTACCTATAGTTAAGAGTAAGGCTTTGTGTACTAAATTATTTTGAAAGAGAGTAAATCATATAGTAAGTGTTCTCACTACAAAAAAGGAGGATTACACAAGGAACGTTTTGAAAGTGATAGATATATTTATTACCTAGACAGTGATAATAATGAGTGTATACATTTATCCATATCTACCAAATAATGAACATTAATTATATGAAGTTTTTGTAAGGTTATTATAGCTCAGCAAAGTTTGAAATTTCTTTTAAGAAAAAAAAAAGCAAAAAACACTTTTAAACAGAAAACACCAGGTCCAAGTGGATTCACTGGTGAAATCTACCAAATGTTTAAGAAAAAAATAACATCAATTTTTTTACAATCTCTTTCACAAAGTAAAAGCAGAGAAAATGCATCCTAAATCATTCAATGAGGCCAGAATAACCTTTGTACAATATCTAGAAAAGAATATTATAAGAAGTCAAAATTATAAACTAGTATTTCTCATAAACATAGATGCAAAATCCAAACAAAATATTCGTAAAACAAATATAATATATATTATTAATGTATTATATGCATTATGTTTAGAATTAATGTATTTAAAACTAGTTGCTATGAATGAACTAAGCAGACACTTCTCAAAAGAAGAAATACAAATGGTCAACAAATATATAAAAAAAAAATGTTCAACATCATTAGCAATTAGGGAAATGCAAATCAAAACTACCCTGAGATTTTATCTCATTCTGGTTAGAATGGCAGCCATCAGGAATACAAACAATAATATATGCTGGAGAGGATGTGTGTGTATTGGGGGGTGGAGATTGTAAATTAGTATAACCATTATGGAAATCAGTATGAAGTTTTCTCAAAAGACTAGGAATGAAGCCACCATATGACTCAGCTATACCATTTCTCAATACTTATCCTAAAGAATTAGACATTGCTATAGCAATACATGCATATCCCATGTTTACAGCAGCACAATTCACAATAGCCAAACTGTGAACCAATCTAGGTGCCCATTAACAGATCAATGGATTGAAAAAATTATATATATATATATATATATATATATATATATATATATATATATATATAAAATGGAATTTTATTCCATCTTAAAGAAAAATAAAATTATGTAATTTGCAGGAAAATGGAAGGAACTTGAGAACATTATGTTAAACAAAATAAGACAAACTCAAGAGATCAAGGTTTGCATATTTTCTCATATGTGGAAGCTAGAGAGGAAAAAAAAAAAAGAAAGGTGTTTGTGTGAGAGGATGTTTCATGAAAATGAAAGGAAAATCAGTTGAGTAGAGGAAAGGGACCAGGGGAGGGAGAAGGGGAGAGAAAGAGGAAATACTGGGGAATAATATTGACCAAATTATATCATTATATAATGTGCATGTGTCAATATGTAGCAACAAATTCTACCATTATGTGCAACTATAATGCATCAATGAAAATATGTCAAAACATACATGCCATCATCAAGTGGAACTTATTATAGTATGCCAGGCTGGTTCAACATAGAAATATCAATTAATGAAAAATATAATCATATCATGAATGTATAATATGCATTTAACAAAATCCAATATCCATTCATAATAAACACACACAAAAAAGTTTCTAGCAAACTAGAAACTTTATAAAAGATACCTGTGAATAACCAACAACTAACATTATACTTAGTGAAGAAAGTAGATGTTTTTCTCTAAGAATGAGAGTAAGACAAGGTTGTCCCTCTCACCAGTCTATTCATTATTGCACTGGAAATTCTAATTAATGCAATAAGATGAGGAAAGGAAATAAAAGGTATAAAATTGTGAAGGAAGAAATAAAACCTCTTGTATTCACAAGTGGCCTGATTGTCTATATGGAAAATCCACAGAATTTACCCAAACAATAAAACAAACAAACAAAAAAAACTCAGAAAAGGTACTGTAAATAATAAGCAATTATAGCATGTTTGTAGGAACTAAGAATATGTAAAAGTCAATATCTTTCCCATATAATAGCAATAAACAAGTGAAATTATAAATTTCACACAGTACCATATATGTTAGCACTACCAAAAATAAAATACTTAGCTAAAAAACCTAACAAAATATGTATAAGATCTAGATAAGGAAAAACTCAGCACACTGGTGAAAAACATCAAAGAATTAAATAATTTGGAAAGATAATCCACGTTCATCAGTAGGAAAACTCACTATTGTTAAGTTAGGAAAACTCACTATTGTTAGTTCTTTCACACTTCATCTATAGATTCAATGCAACCTCAATCAAAATCCAAGCAAGCCAGGCTGGGTTGTGGCTCTGCGGTAGAGCCCTTGCCTAGGATATGCCAGATCCTGGGTTCGATTCTCAGCATCACATAAAAATAAATAAGTAAAATAAAGGTATTATTTCCAACTACAAATAAAAAATAAATTTAAAAAAATCCAAGCAAGCTATTTTATGGATATGAACTGATTCAAAGTTTATATGGAGAGCCAAAGAATAGACAACACAATACTGAAAGAGGAGAACAAAGTTGGAGAATTACCACTACTTAACTTCAAGATTTACTATAATGCTAAAGCAGTCAAGACTGTATATTTTTACTAAGAGAATAGATAACAGGACAATGGAAGAAAACAGAGAGCCTAGAATTATACCCATAAAAATAAGACAACTGATACTTGACAAGGGAGCAAAGGGAATGAAGTGAGAAGAGATGGCCTTTTAAACAAACGAAGCTAGAACAAATGGACAGGCACATACTAAAAAGAAAATCAATCAATCCAACAGACCTTAACTCTTTCACAAGAAAATTAATTCAAAATGCATTATAGACTTAAAATGCAAAATTATAAAACTCCTAGACGACAACATGAGAAAATTTGGGTAATGGTGGCAACTTTTTGGACAGAAGACCAAAGACACAACCCATGAAAGAAAGAGAGTATTGAAAAACTGTACTTCATTAAAATAAAAAAAGTAGAATTAAAAAAAAAACAAAAAACTTCTGCTCTGTAAAAGATACTGTCAAGAGAATTAGAATCCAGCCACTTACTGGAAGAAAGTATTTGCAAAAGACTTATCTGATAAGGGGCTGTTTTCCAAAATATACATTCTTAAAACTCAACAATAAGAAAATTACAAACCCAATTTTTAAAAATGGGCAAAAGATGTAAACAGACACCTCATGAAGAAGATATACAGATGGAAAATTATTACATGAATAAATGTCCAACATGATATATTATTAGGGAACTATAAATTAAAACAACTATGAAATACCATTGCACATCTTTCCAAACAGTCAAAAGCCAAAACACTAACAAGAAATGACAGTGAGGATGTACAGCAACTATAACTTTTATTGCACATTCACAATACTGTAACTGTACTATAATTACATATACTATAACTGTAACACATTTCTCATGCAAAAATGTAAAATGGCACACTCATTTTGGAAGACAATTTGGAGGTTTCTTACAAAATAAAACAGGCTTACCGTATGATCCATCAATCATATGGCTTTGGATTTATCCAAATGAACTGAAAATGCAGGCCTACACACAAATCTACGTGTGAACATTTATGGCCACTTCATTCATAATTGCCAAAACTTGAAAACAACCAGACATCCTTCAACAGGTGAATGGAAAAACAAACTGGTATATATACACAATGGAATGTCATTTGGCAATAAAGAAAATGACATGAAGAAATTTTAAATGTGTATTGCTAAGTAAAAGAGGACAGTCTGAAAGTGAACATGTTGTTTGATTCCAACTATACAATATTTGGAGAAGGTAAAAATCATAAAGATAGTAGAAAAGATTGCTGGTTGCCAGGTTGCCACCAGGTAGAATGAATGGGTGGAGCACAGGGCATTTAGGGGTGGTGAATCTGTTTTGTATGATGTTATAATGGTGGACATAGACCCTTAGTGCTGAGAGTAATTCTTTAATGTAAACTATGCATGCACTTAACTCTTTTCAAAAAAATTAAAGCCCCTCTCTATATTTAAATACTTCTTTGTCTGGTTTATTTTGTTTCATATTAGGAAGGCATTCCAGATTTCACAAAGTTACTATTTGCATAATACATCTTTACTACCCTCTTACTTCCAACCTCTTTGAATGTAAAATGTCTTTTGCAGACAGCATGTCGTCAAATCTTGTCTTTTAAATTCAGTCTGGCAATCTCTGCCTTTTATTTGGAGTGTTTAGTCTATTCACATTTATTGTTATTATTTATATGATTGAAACTATATCTTGCATTTTGGTATTGATTTTATATGTGACTTTTTGTCAAAGTCAGAACTACTCCTGCTTTATTTCTTTCTTTTGTAATAAGTAGATCATTTCTATTGTATGATTTTAATTCTCCTGTTAACGTTTTGACTTAGTAGTTGCTTTAAATCGGTAGCACTACAGGTGAAGAGTTGATCAGACCAGTCAGAGTGACCTCATAAGTACAAACTGCCATCTGCCAGAAGCGGCCGGAGCCCCCAGCTTCCAGAAACCAATGCTCTCTGAGGACTGATTTTGCCTTGATGACCCTCTGGATCTTGGTTTTTCCTGTCGTCCAGGTTCCTGGCTTCATTCTGAGGCTTTGATCTGGGCCTCTTTATGCACGACCAACTATAATCCCAACCCTTTCTGATCCTTGAGGGGCCCTTCTCTTCTGCCAGAAGCGAGTCAGTCAGTCGGCTTTTTTTAGATGCAGAAAATAGGGCTGAATCAGAGAGACTTGAAGGGTCTTTCAAATTCTATCATTCTCTGAGATTGCCTTAAAGTAGCACTGGGAAAACTTCCTCACTCTCTAGTCTCCATTCATGATCTCATTATATCTCCACATGGTATCAGCTATGCGATTTAAACACCTTTCTGCCTGATGTAAGATAAATAATAACTGAAATTTAACCATCATATGATGTGATTGTTTAGTGTTAGACTTTTGTGCTCTGAAACTACCCAATGTCTTACATATGTTTTCTGATAGAAATAGGGCAGTGAATCCCTTCTGGATATTTTTCTCTGAAATTACACTAAAAGAAATAAACAGCTGTCAGGAATATGAAGGCTAAACCATTAGACTGCTGACTCAGTGCTCTGGAAGTTACAATATGTCCTAGAATACAAATCACATGCCCTGACGTTCAAGTACTTGCTTTCTTTTTGTAAGGGTCAACATAGATTAGTTGTGTGAGGTTGAAAAGAGGACAGGAACACAAGTACAAATACAATTGCATGTGCAAGTAACAACCAGCATTCTAGACACACAGGAATCGTCAAACAGCGTTTAAAATGGAATTGATAGCCAATTTTTACAATTCGGAAAGCCTATTCTTTTTTTAATATTTATTTTTTAGTTGTAGTTGGACACAATACCTTTATTTTAGTGATTTATATGTATCAATATATATGTGGTGCTGAGGATCGAACCCAGGGCCCTGCATGTGCTAGGCAAGTGCTCTACCGCTGAGCCAAAACCCCAGCCCCCAAGCCTGTTCTTATAATAGTTTTCTCTGTCTTTTTCATCTACTGACTTATATAATTCTTTATTCCCTTGTCTTATTTTTCTTCCAAAACAGTGTAAATTGTTGTAATAGAGATAATATTTTATAAATTAAAAACTCATACATTTTATCCATAAGCCACAATGTATTCCAGACTCTCATTTAGAGTCAGGGAGTTTATTGCCTAGGGCTGAATGCAGGTGTGTGTCCTCTTTGGCAAGACGCTGGCTTGAAATCCAGGCTTCACAGTTTTGGTAGATTATTTTAACTGCCATTATTTCGATGGCCTGCCTCAAAACCTGAACCATCATCTACTACAGTATAGATAGAGAGTCCTTCCATCTACCTCTACTGAAAATATCCTAGAGAAAATATAAAGAAAACCCTGCTTCATCCAGTCTGATGGATGGTGGCTAAAACAGAGCCTAAAATAGGGGCTGAGTGTCCCTTGTGAGATTCCAGAAGAAAAGGAGTTCTCCAGAGGTGCGGGGCTGACCTCAAATCCATGGTCAAGGAGAGAAGCCAGGCTACTGCAGGGTCTCAAGTAATCATGTCGAGGGTGTTTCTGGCACTTGGAGGGGTCTCAGCTGGTGAGATGAAGAAGCTGGATCTGTCAGGGGGCGTGGCCCCACAAAAATGGTTCTAGAACCTGCAAGTTTCACCCCGAATCATTAGCCACTGCCTAATCTCAGAATCAAGGAGGGAGCCCAGCACCGAGACAGCCATGGTCATATATGAGATCAAAGGCATGCAACTGGCCACAGGGACACCACACAGATCAATGCTGTATGTCTGTATAAACAAGAGACAACGTTTTTCGCTGTATGTTCAAGTTATGGCAGGTTTCAGGTAAATTACAGGTTGACAGGAAGTATGTACACACTTACTTGCACACATGCACGCCCCGCTGTGAATTCCTGGTTTGGGTAGCCGAGGAACAGAACTTTCACAGAAGTAAATATTGAAACAGGGCAAGAGGATGTTCACAAATGTCAAGCACCTTTTGGGTTTTGAACCAATGCTGGCCCTGGTACAACCAGTTCTCATGCAGTGGAATAGTGTTGCTGTGGCCAGCGGCCCCTGAACAATTGTCCATCTTTCCAGGAAGCCGGTGCTAGAACAATGTTCACCCTCCTCAGTGTTAATATTTCCATGTGAACATATAATTGTGGGGTTATATACACATTATTTCACTTACACAACCAATATTTTATCAGATGAACCTTTTTCTTGTCCTTAGGGTTGCTGACATGTACTGAGGTCATGTTGGCAGTGCCAAAGCACCTCTGATGGGGCACTGCAGTGTGGTGAGAAGGGACTGGGAGCAGCATAATGAAGCTGCTCTCGTGGCATGCAGGGGACATTTCCTATCTTCCTGGCAGTTCCTAAGACTAAGCCAGCATAGCAACTTTTCTCCAGGCTGAACTTCACCAATCCTGCCAAACAAACCCTTTTCAGGATCTTCTTTACTCTTGAACTTAATGTGGAGGCTCAAGAAGCTGAATGACATTTTCCTTATGTGATGTTGATTATATTTATCACAATATCTACTTTTATCTCTTCAGTTTCTGTCTGCATTATGTTCCCGAAACGTTGTCATGGTCACTCTTTTGTACCCTACTTTGTTCTCGTATCTGTATCTTTTTTTTTTTTTTTAATCTCAGTTCAGTTTCCATAAGAATTTTTAGTATGCTCATTGTAATGTTTGACACTATCTGTTGGGATCAGAGGTCAGAGTCCAACATGATGGTCAGCAAATCTAGGACCGTGGGACTCTTCCTTTTGTGGAAAAGAATGTGATAGAAGTTTGATATACCTCGATACCGTGTAGTTGTTTGGGATGCTGGTCACAGAGCCATGATGGAGTGAAGTGCATTTGAGTGTCATCTCAAAGGGGGCACTGCCATTCTATTTCTGATTTTTCATTTGGAATTTCTTGTTTGTTTGATTTGAACTTTACGATTCTACAAAATGGATGGGCTCATCCTGACAAACTCATACATGCACGGAAATCGATTTCAGTTCGTGATACTCCCTTTTCCCTCCTTCCCTTCCCCCTTCTCCTTCCTCTATTGGAGTTTTGATGAGTCCCAACTTTTAGGGCTTCCTGAAGTCTTTGCTTCTTATCTCATTCTCTGTTGGGAGATTTTGTCGCACCATGTACCACACATGGTACCTGAGACAGAAGCACCACTCTTCCCACTGGAATATTCCCAGGGTGGTCAACATTCTAAAAATAGGAGATTCAACCAACCACATATCAAATATAGTTGAAAAGAATCTCATCTATACAGAACATGTACAGGCTATTTTCTTGTCATTATTCCCTACACAATACAATATAACAACTATAGCTTTTGCCTAATACTAGGTATTATAAGTAATATAGACTAATTGGCTGAGGCTTCAGTTATGGGCACAGCATTCATCTCCACCCTGTGGCCCAGGTATCTTAATGGAGGTTCTCTTGGCATTCTGGGTGGGATAATTCTTTTTTGTTCAGAACTTTTCCACACATTGTCAAATACTTAGTAACCTAGTTTCCCCTTTGTTGGTTCTCAGTTCTCTGGAGCCTTGCTACTTAAAGTGTGGTCCTCAGAGCAACAGTATCCCCTGAAAGTTTGATAGAGATGAAAAATTTACCATATGTTCAAATTCGCTAAATTTGAACAATTATTTAATCCACATGCACAGCAGAGAACACCATGACAACTTTTTTATAGTTAGACATTTTCCTTCTTGGTGATATAATATTTTGGATACCAACTCCCAGTGGTATGCACCTTTTGATTTGTATTTTTGCATTGTAATTCAAATAGAATGCTCTCTGCCAAAGAGCCATCATATTCCTATTCAACTTGGGTTCCAACATTAATTAGGCTATATTATAATTATAAAAAAAAAGAGTAAGAGAAAAAGAAGAAATACTAGGGACTGAAGTGGAGCAAATTATATTTCATGCATGTATGACTATGTCAAAATGAACCCCAATATTATGTGTAACTATAATGCACTGATAAAACATTTTTTAAAAAGCAAAAACAAAAAAAGAGCAAGAATATCAAGTGATCTTAATAATTCCTATTCATTATTCCTATTAGCTAATGACAGACAAAACCCATGTCCTGTAGAAGGGGTAGAAACTGGAAGTATTTCCTCAAGAGCTATACTTATGAGGCCAGGCATTGTCCATCTTTCTTGTTTGTAATTTTATTTTCAACTAGGAGTTTTTCCTAATCTAGAGAAAACCCTACTTGCAAGGACCATCCACCCACACTTCACATCATCTGCAGCAACAAAAATTCAAAAGGCCCCAAGACCACAAACACCCTAAAGGAATAAATAAAGGGATTGTGTGTCCATGCAGCTAGCAGGGCTCCAGATTGCATAAAGGGCTGCTTGTGCTGCCCCATGCACTGTCAGCTGACCCAGCGGGACACTGTGAGCATCAACTGCTCTTGAACCTGCCAGCTCCTGTCTGCAGCTGGCTCAGCAGTGAACTCAGACCAACTAATGTCCAAAGACTCCCTTCCCACAAGTCTGCCTGGGCCCAAATGAACATTGCTTCCTTGTTGATTCTCCAGCTGAAGTCACAGCTGCCCAGAAGCTAGTGGACACTTTGTAGGTTATCCACAAAGAAAAAGAGGGGCAATTCTAACAATTTAACTTGGCTGTATCCTTTCTTCTTCAAACCGGAGGTTTTAGGCTACTGGCAAATTTGATTTTCTGGCATATTTAGGTGAGCTAAATATCTTTTAAAAGATCGTTTTTATTGTGGCAAAACACTATGTGCACATATAAAACTTACCATTTTAACCATTTTAAGTGTAAAATTCAGAGGCATTTAGTACATTCACATTATTGTACAATCACCTTCATTCTCTAGATTCAAAATCAATTTTGAAAAGATTTCTGCAATTTCAACTGTCTTCTATTTGTTATATATTTTAGGAAAATTATGTGGTTTTGCTTTGTACTTTAGTACACATAAAGCACATTGATTTATTTAATTTTGAAGATCTTATCATACAATTTGTGGGCCAATGTAGAGAAATATCTGCAATTATCTTCAAACTAAATATATGCAAAAGACTATTTTCAACTCATTAATAGTCTATATTATCTCCATATATATACATTGTTTTTCTCCTAAATATAGCCTTTTTACTAAGCCTCAGAAAAGTGCAATACAAACAGAAGTGGAAAGTCATTAATTATATCTGTGTTATTCTTCATAAATTCAAAGCAACTGTCCTACTTATAATGTTTTAAGAAAAATTATAAGACAATATATATTTTTAAAATTCTTAACTGGTGAAATTAATAGTCCTTTCATATATCCTCACATATCTTTCTATTTATAAAACTTAAACCCACACATACATATTTTAAAGCTGTCTGACTTTATTAGGAGGCTAGTACTTAGAGGCAAAAGACCAAAATATTGGCACCAAAAATTGTTGTCAGCAAAATTGGGGGTTGTTGTCTTAATAACTTAAGAAATGATTAAGGCTGTTTGTGGCCCGGAGAAGCCCAGCCGTGGGCTGATAAGCCTATGATTAAGTTCCCATACTTTTCATTGGTCATAGTTTTTTTTTTTTTTTTTTTTTTTTTGGTTGTTGTTATTCTTATCTTTTTATAGCCACCTGCCTGGACCAGTAAAAGCCTCACCCTAATTTTGGATCTCAGACACCTTCTTACATAAACACCACCCACAGGGAGAAATGGTTCTTCAACCAGATAGTTATACATGCTTTCTCTCTCTTTTTTTTTTAATATTTTATGTTGGCACATGAAGCATTTTTTTTTCTTTGTAACTTAAGAGTAAATGTTCCTTCAGCTTTTCTAAAATTTGTGTAGTATTGTTCTCCACTTCCATTACCTACTAAATACCAACTATAGAGGACACTGCATTTAGATAAATGTTTTGATACAGTGAATTGTTATTAAAAAAAAGTTGGGATTAGATAAATTGTAAAGCCTAGATTTCCATAAGAGGAAGTCAAACGGTCAAGGTTGGCAAATGTTCAACACAGTTAAACAACAACAACAACAAAATCATTTATTTGCATCATTGTTAGTCAGCTTTCCATTATTATGACAAAATACCTGAGATAATAAACTTAAAAGGAAGAGAGGTTTATTTTGGCTCATGGTTCCACCACCTCCCAATAGCATCATGAACTAGGGACCTAGCCTTCAACACATGGGCCTTTGAGGAGCATTCAAAACTTAAATGAGGGGCTCGAGTTGTGGCTCAATGGTAGAGCACTTACTTGGCATGTGTGAGGCCCTGGGTTCAATCCTCAGTACTACATGTAAATAAACAAACAAACAAATAAAAGATTCATTTGTGAGTAAAAAATATCTTTAAAAACTTAAATGATAGCAATCAGATATCTGGTAGCTTTCAATTATCTATTACATATTTTCCTCTCTAATACACTCTACTGGGCAAAATTCATTCTGTGAATTATGTCATACACAAACACATGTTTCTGGAAATCATGACTTTACACAACACACAGGTAAAAAGTTGGAAGATGTTGAGCTTTGAATCAAAAAGACTATCTTAAAATATCTAAATCTAAATGAATGTCATGTACAGAGGGGAGTAGCTCTCCTTTCAGTGACCCCTGAGGGCAGAGACATAGAAATGCAGCATTCAACTTCATACATGAAAGACTTTTTTAGACTTTAGAGTTGTTCAACAATGGGACAGGTCTCTGTTTGAGGAGGTTTGTCTTTTTAAGTTTAAGCAAAGATCAAATCACTATAGATGAGAACATTACAATATCAGTCTCATATCATTTGACTGTTGTTTTAACTCTCGTCTGACCTCACCAGGGAGCCAAGGGTACAGCTTGAATGTCAGGTTTGAAACTGTGAAACAGAAATGGCTTCACAGAGTACTGAGTTCACGCGTTGTTGCTTCTATCTGAGAGGCAAGTTATCTCTAAAAGTGGTCAAATCAATCAGTCCTATCTTGCATGCCCTTTGCAATGTATTTTTACCAATAAAGAGATAAAATCGGTCTCTCTTCCCTTGAATACCAATGGTCTCATGACTTTCTTCGACTGATACAAAGCAGTGAAATTGACATTGTGGTTTCTGGGTCGAGGCCCTGAGAAGCCCAGCAGCTTCTGTTTCTGCCCTTTTGGAAACCAACTGCTGTGTGAAGTCCAGGATATCCGGTTGGAAAGACCACATGGAAAGAAATAGGGCCTGGATGAGGAGAGGCCACACAGAGGAGAACCAAGCACTTTGTGCTGACAGCCAGCACCAACTGACAGACGGCTTGGACCTTCCAAGCTTGGCCACCCACCTGATCCTCCCACTCCCAGAGCCGAGATGAGCTGTTTCCATCAACACTCACTCAAATCCCAGACTTGCTGAATTGTGAACAATAAAATGAATATCGATTTAAGCTACCACATTCTGGGCTGGTTTACAGCATAATGATGGATCACTGAATCAGAAAGTGAAATCTGGACATGGATGCTACCATAACCCAAACCTAAAACATTTGTCATCTATTATGATATCCAGCAGCAGTAGAGGTCAGAAAGGCACGAAGGAGGTTGTGAGGACAACCTGGGGTAGCAGTGCAAAAAGTTGTTTTTGGAAACTCAGAAAAGGGTAGCCTGTGTCACATGGTAGTGCACTTTTTGCTGACCCTATCACTTGCAGAATCATACAAGTTAGAAAAGATAGCTAATGAACGTGTTGACCTGGAGAAGGAGATTCCAAACACAGATTGAACGCCACAGTCAGTTTCTCTCGGCTGCACTGGTAAAGTAAAAGAAGAGAGAGATGAACTAAAGGAGGAACTGTTTCATTTTAGTCAGGATAAGGAAGAAATACAGAGGGTTCAGGTCAGTATCTCTGGCCAGTAAAACATTCTCAATAAGCCTCAGGGTAAAGAAAATCAAGTGTTCGACTTGAAGATCCCTTACTAAAACTTCTATAAGATTTGATGTAACACCACAGAGGCTTTTTCAGTAGACAGTTGGTCTTGTAAGAATCTTAAGGGCATTTCTCACAGCAGCCTCGCATGTGGTCCAATGTAAAGTGAAGTCCATCTTAGAACTATGGATGGAATCTTTTTTGCCAGGGTCTGGTCTTCAATAAGATTCACAGAGAACCTAGAACATTAAATAAAAAAAAAAAAACCCACAAAACTATACTTTCTTAAACACCATCAGTTCTACTAAAAGGCAGGAACATTTTAAAGTGAAAAGAGATCTCTGGGCCTCCACCTTTTTAGGGTCAAGAGGCAGGGAGAGCTACTTCTAATGAAAAGTAAGGACAACTCAGAGGACAGTCAAGAGCCCAAAACATGAACTCAAGAGCATCTTTAAAATAATGGACCTGGCATCACTTCCAGGGAGCAGAATTAGACTCTAATTAAAGGAGTTTTTTTCTGTTCCTGGTAAATACGTGCTGAGCTACGCTTCAGAATTATAGTGGACCAATGATCACTATGTGCTTCTTCTTCCTTTCTGTGGTTTGTATAATTTAGGTGTCAGAAGATTTAAATAAAATTGCCTGAGCCCTTTGCCGTGGGTGGTGGAAGACACGTGTCCTTTTTGGTATTTTTTGAGGATCTTGAAGTAGTCCTGTTCCTTTCTTCTCTGATCACCTTCTACTGATGAACGAATTCCGTGGAAGGGTTTTCTTACTATCCCCCATTATACCCTACAGCACATGAACTAGATGGCCTTTCCTCAAAAGCATTGTTCACACAAGGCCATGTATAAGAAGCAGACCATCAGACAGATGAGGTAACAGTAGGGACAGGGTCACCTCAAGTCTCCAATCCTAGGTCTCAAAAAGTCTCTTACATCAGCCAGTTCAGGTTCCAGCCTCTAACCAAACTGTGCAGCCTGTTCTTCCCTTCTTTCTTCTCTCAGTCTCTGTCTATTCCTTTAGAAAATTCAGTTCTTGGACTCTGAATATCTAAAAGTCCTGCTAAACTGGGATCTTAAATCCTTCTCTTGTCTCCCAGCAGTTTGTATGAGGGGGGGAAAAGGCTAAGAGAGATTTCTTTCTCAACTGAGGAGAGTTATGCTGCCTTACTCAGAAGTCAGAGGTACTTACAGATAATTTGAGCTCCATTTTCCCCTTTCCATTACTTTTGATGGCAATATATTAAAAATAGAAGTTTAGAAAAGAGTTTATACAATAACATTGGAGGTTTGAGTAGAGACCACTGAGAAAGATAAGGTGCTGAGAATCTGAAGTTTTGCTGTACTTAAGATTTAATACTCTTTTAACCTTTGTACATTATAAATACAAAGAAAATAATAAAATCTAAAGTTGAAATAAATATCTGCTATTAAAGACCAAAATAGGACAGAATGGAAGAGGAGGCTGAGCTTCTCCAAGGTCGCCACCCACAAGCATCTGATAATTGCTTCATTTTGACCATTGACTTCGGTAGCTCAAAAGCTGAATAAATACCAAAGAGGAGTGAAACTTTCTAAAAAAACATTGGCTTGCATGCTTCTTTTAATTACACAATTTAATTATAATATTTAAAGCTAGTTATAGCTGTATAATTTAGGCACATTTATAATTTTGACATATTTATATATGTACACGTAAAATGCTTTGTGCTGTATAGCCAAAGCAGTTAAAAAAATTGCCAAAATGCTTCTTGATAATTTGAAAAGCCAAGCGCAAATTACAAATGGGAAGATTAATAAAATGAACTACATGCAAACATAAAACTTCTACTGATCAAAAGATACACACAAAAGGGAAAAATCAGTGTCAACTAAGAGAACACATTTGCAACACATATGTCATTTAAGGAGCTAGTTAAGAATATGTGTCTATCACATAAGAAAAAGGCAACATAAGATAAAAATTATCATAAGAGACAAATAGGCAATTCAGAAAAGAGAAAATAGTCAAGGCTCAATTCTAAACAATCAGGAAAATACAAGTTAAAACTACCATGAAATATCATTTCACAATCATCATGCTGGTGAAAAGTGCAGAGTTGCCACCATAAGGTGTGGGCAGGCTGCAGAACAATGTGTGATTGGGTTCATCCTAGTGGGAGTGTGGGGAGAACAATTTGGAACCTTCAATCAAAGTTTGAAATGTGTAGATCTCATGATTCAGCAGTTATACTCCTAGGTCTACAGGGAAGGATCTTTTTAACATGACAAATTTTTTACTTTAAGTTAAAAAACAAAACAAAACAGTATAATCATCAGTATAATATTTCTGAAATTGAAAAAAAAAAGGTTTAAATCATCCATAATCTAACTGGGGTCTTTTGACTGGTTTATTTTCCTCTGTTTTTCACCTGCAATGAGCAAGCATCTCCTTTTGAAGCCTCTTCTCACTAAAAATAGAAATCTCCATCCATTTCCATAAAAGAACTGACCTTTGGGCCTCTTGAGTCCTGCTATCTTAGGAGAAAGTCTGGGCTTCCTAGTACCTGTCATTGCTGCTAGAGTCCAATCTGCACTCTTGGTTGCATGACCATCAATAAGTGGGGATCCCGATATTGAGCTTCCTTTTCAGTTTTTTCACCAGTGAGAGCCTTGAGGCTTCTCTATAAGAGGATCTGTTTTTTCCCATTGGGAACAGCATACTCATCGGTTGCAAACTGAAACACAGAAAATCCAGGTAAGGAGGTGAGAACATATAAGTAAGCTAAGTGTTTCAAAATAGGAAGTGATGCCAACTGTGACAAATTGGAATAGGTAGGTCCCACCTAAGAACTTCTAACTAGCTCCACCTATTGATATGAGAGAGCAATTTCTGATTTTTTCCCAGAGGTGCCATATTTGTACTTGAAATTTCCCAATTTAAAAAATACTATTCAACTAAAGAGGTCTGTGACCTAATATAGCCCTCAGGTCACAAACTTGCAAATTTTGGTCTAAAGCCATATTGGATGAAGGTATGTTTTCTCTATTAGCAAAGCTTCATTCCTGCTCTCAAAAAACATCAGGCCTCTACAGTCATGCTGCCTTTGCCCATTTCTTTCTCCCTGCCTAGGAATCTGTAGATACTGCAAGATCCCTTGGAGGACTGCTAAGTATCCAAAAATATATAACTGAATAAAACTTGTTTATTTCAATTTTACTATTATTTCATCATTGGATAATGACTTTTGTGTTATTAACATTCAGTCAATCTCAACTAACATATAGCATATGATATTTTCCAAACCGACCATTTTACTTGTTTTTTAAATAGTATTATTGTGTTATAATATAGTCCCA
Source organism: Callospermophilus lateralis (assembly GCF_048772815.1). NCBI lineage: Eukaryota > Metazoa > Chordata > Mammalia > Rodentia > Sciuridae > Callospermophilus > Callospermophilus lateralis. The sequence continues at coordinate 147,233,544 of NC_135307.1, forward strand.
ATTCTTTGAGTGTTCCAACAGATCAGAGCTACTGATTAAAGTTAAGAAGCAGTGTTAAAATAAAAAAGAAAATATGTAACAAAAATATAAGGTTAAATAGAGAAAGGACTCCAATGCAAATTTATAATGTGAATTTATATGTGCTCAGACTAGATATATGCCAGTGTAATTAATAAGCATGTGTCCAAATATAAATAAATAAATGGTTAAATAGGAAGTACAAAGATTAATTTCTGAAAATTGAGGCTTTTTTTTTCTTTTGAACTGATAATATATTCCTCCAATAAGCCCTGGTTACAAAAATTTGACAAATATTGGCATAATCTGTCAATTTTTTTATATAATTTTCAAGCGGAACACAGTGAGCTCCTGTCTGATAAAGCAATGAAAGTTTTACAAAACCCAAAAATGCCTTCCAGCACAAACCCAATGAATTCTGTCTCTAAAGGAGAAGAAGCAAAACTATAAATCATCACAATGGTCTTCTAAAACAGGTTCACTGATTTTCCAAGAGATTCATAAAAATAGTCCCAGTATTGGGCTAGGGGTGCAGCTCAGAAGTAGAAATATTTGCCTAGCACATGCAAGGCCCAGAGTTCTATCACCCAACAATGCAAGAAAAAATAAACAAACAAACAAAAACCCTCAATGTTAATGACAATTATTATGTTCAGAAAGAAAACAAAACTAACACAGAAAAATCCATTATCAAATGACTCTGTCACTGGACATCACATTTCTCTTGGGGGAGGAACATCATGTAATATCAATACTATAGACCACAGAGGAGCAGCTGTGTGTGCATTCCAGCATATATTGCACAACACAATTGAACCAAAGTACTAATGTGAAAGGTCTGAGCTTTCTCTTGGGTGTGTGGGGTCCGCATTTGAGGTTTGAACCTTTTCTTCTCTGGTAGGACATTCTCCATGTAATTGATACTTGTGAATCATGACATTAACTGAAAAAAATGAAATACCTTGGAGATAAGTAATTAAGGGCTACCTGGTACAGGTGCAGGGGGGCCGCTGCTAGGATGCACAGAACACAAATTTATATCCCTGCTGCATGCTCATTTCTGTCTAGCTGTAACATACAGTGAAAAAGTGGACACTGTGTGGCTATGTACTGTGCGTGAGTTAAAGAAATAAGCAAGAAGTGTATCACCCTTGCTCTTCCACAATGAAGTATAAAGACTATCTAGAGAAAGGATGTTCTCAGGAGAAATGTAAAATAAATTATATTATCACCATCATCATCATTGTCACCTAGGCCTCTCTATTGTGACATTTGAGTGCCTTCAAGATATGGCAGCTGGATTGTAAATTAGATTCAGTTTTCAATCTCCACGTAGATATGTTAAAGGTCATTTACGTTATTTGTTTGTTTGGGGGTGATATCAGGACATCATTTCCTCTTCTCTTTGCTAGAACCATTTTTATAAAAATAAGTGCATGATATTTTATCCCTTATAATCTATAATTTGTGTGTCATCACTTAATGTTTATTCCAGAATAGATGACATCAGTCATAAATTATCATGCTTTAGTTTTGTATAGTTCTCTAGTTATCTTATGCATAATTAAAACATTATTTTAAAAAATTATATTCTTTTTATTATTTTATTTTTGCATTACAATTCTTAATACACCTGTATACCACAATTTGTCATATTTCTGATTGTATATAAGGTATGTTGACGCCAAATTCACATTTTCATACATGTATTTTGTATAATGATGAGGTCTCCTTCCACCATCCATGCTATTTCCCTTCTCCCTCCCTTTCCCTCCCACCCCTATTCCATAACTGAGTAATCTCCCTTCCTTGCTCTCCCTCCCAACCCCTTTTTGAGTCATTTTGAGCCAGAGAAGACATTCGACAAGAAATCACATTCTTATTTCCTAATTGTAGTTTCTCATTAGTAATAAAAGTTGGTTGTTTTGACTAACTAGCCATAGTTTTTATAGCAATCATTTAATGCATAATACCACCAACACTTGAATAAGGCTATTTTCAAACAGTGATATTTGAAAGCTTACAATGCTTTCCTCTGAAAAATACAATACTTGCTCTTCTGTCCTTTTTATTAACATTTTATTTTGAGGTAACTGTATATTCACATGCAATGATAAGAAATAATGCAGAGAAGATATCATTCAATCAGATTTTCCTAGTGGTAACTTATTGTGTAACTACAATGCAATAATAGTAGGAATTTGATATTGATACAATCTACCAATCTTATTCGGTTTTCATCAGTTTTATATACATATAAATGTGTGTTTGTGTTTCGTTCTGTGCAGTTTTATAATACCTATATGCTTTTTGACCATCACCACAATAAAAATAACACACAGTTACATCACAAGGATCTCCTGTGCTATCCCCCAGAAACATTCACTTCCCACCCTCCAATCTCCCTAAACCCTGGCATCCATTAAACTACTCCCCATTTCTATAGTTTTTTGTCATTTTAATAATGTTGTATAAATGGAATAATATTGTATGGAAATTTTTGAAATTGGTCTTCTTCACTCAACATAAGTCTATTAAATTGCTTTTACATCTTTCTCAAAAAAAAAAAAAAAAAAAAGATATAGCAGCTGGCTTCCTAAGAGTGATGCAGGAAATGAAGCAAGAAGTAAAGCACAGCGCCTCTTTTGATGTAGTCTCCAATGTTGTACACCATCACTTTTGCTTCATTCTATCCATTTTCTTTATTCTATTAGAAGTGTTGAAGTGTTAACCAAAAATAATAAAATAACTCGATACAGAAGTCAAAGGAAATAGCATTTATTTGGAAAACAAGGAATTACAAATCCAGTACTCTGAATCTGGGAAGCCTTGAATTGTGTTCTGCGTGGTAAATGCAAGGAGAGATTTGTGTGTGTGTGTCTGTGTGCTCGCACACATGCACATTATAATCATACAAAATAATGGGATTCACTGTGATATACTTGTACATGTACAAAATATAATATATACACACACACAATGGAGTTTTATTCAGTCATAAAAAGGAATATATATGAAAGAGTAATATGAAATCTCAGCATAGTTTTGATTTGTATTTACCTGATGTTAAACATTTTTCTCATATATTTGTTTGCCATTTGTATTTCCTCTTTTGAGAAATGTCAGCTTAATTAATTTGCCTATTTATCGAGTGGGTTATTTTATGGGATTTTTACTGTTGGTGGTGGTTTTGTTTGTTTGTTTTGTTTTAAGTGTTTGAGATTTTAAATTAATCTTCTGTTAGAAGAGTAGTTGGCAAAGATTTTCTCCCATTTGGTAGTTCTTTCTTCATATTTTTAATCATTTCCTTTGCTGTGTAGAAGCTTTTTAAATTGATGCTGTCCCATTTATTAACTCTTAGTATTATTTCTGAGCTTTAGGGGTTCTGTTGAGAAAGTTGTGGCCTGTATCTGTCTTGGAGTATACACTCTACATTTTCTTCAAGGAGTGGCTTCATTCCTAAATCTTTGATCCATTTTGAATTTTATTTTGGTACTAGGGATTGAGCCCAGGGGCACTCTACCACTGTGCTACATCCCCAGATCTTTTAATTAATTTATTGATTTTGAGAGAGGGCCTTCCTATGTAGCTTAGAGTCTCACTAAGTGGCTGAGGTTGTCCTCAAACTTTTGATCCTTCTGCCTGGAGCCTCTGGAGTTTCTAGGATTACAAGCATATGCCACCATGCCTGGCTTGAGCTGACTTTTCGTCCAGGTGAGAGAGAGGGATATAGTTTCATTCTTCTACAAATGGATATCCAGTTTTACCAGCACCATTTGTTCTTTTAAAAGGCTGTCTTTTCTCCAATGTATGTTTTTGGCACTTTTGTCTAGAATCAGAAGACTGTATCTGAGTGGGTTTTTCTTGATGTCTTCAATTCTATTCCATTGTTCTGTGTGTATGTTTTTATGTCAGTACCATGCTGATTTTGTTACTACATTTCTATAGTATAATTTTTTTTAAAAATGTTATGATGCCTCCAGCATTGCTCTTTTTTTGCTCAGAATTATTTTGTCTATTGTTTCATATGAATTTGAGAACTGTTTTTTCTAGCTCTGTAAAGAATGTCACTGATATTTTGCTGAGGATTCCATTGAATCTGTGAATAGCTTTTGGCAATATAGTCATTTTAACTGTATTAGTTCTGTTTTTTGTTTGTTTGTCTTTTCCTTTCTTTTTTTTTTTTAACAAGGGATTTCTACAGTAGATTTTTATTTTATTTTATTTTATTTTATTTTTTGAGACAGTTCATTGCCTGGCAGAATTCCTAAACTGCAAATCCTTTTTGGTTGGTTCGTTAATTAGGGCACACCCAGCTGAGAGATGTTGAAGGCTGGCAGGATACTGACTTCAGTTGTTTATCCAAGACTACTGGGACATTCTGTGGTTTAACCCTTGGCAGGTGTGAATACAATCCTCTTGATATCTCCCAACTTCATTTTAGAAGATCTTGGTCTTAAGGACTTCATTTTCTTTCACAGAGGCAAGTCACTAAATCCAACCAAGACTCAAGGGGAAGGAAATTTGTTTTCTCTTCTCAGAGGAAGAAGTACACACTATACCCAGGACACACACCCTCACTTGAAACAAGAGTGTCAAGAAATAACACTGACCTGTAAAATGTGTGACACATCCTAATATTTCCAATTCTATTTTATTTCATCTTTTTATAATGCTGGCTAGGACCACTATATTAATTTCATAACTAAATTAATTAACACTAATTAATGTGTTAAAATGAGGAAATCACTCTTTCATATTCTATACATTTCTGTACTTTGATTTATCAACTTTAAACTATGTCTATTAAAGATAAATATATTGGAGTACTTAGGCTATCTCCCACCTGCCCTCTTGAATGCTACCAATCAATTTTATTGTTATTTTAATGTCCTTAAGTTGTCACTGTGTGTGATCTATTTATTCTGCTTTGTTGCCCTAATTAAACCTATCAATTTGTTGTAAAAAATTAAACTTAATAAAAGAGTATGTACAGTATGATTATTCTGTTAATTAGCTTTCAGTTACTGTGACAAAATACGTGAGGTAAGAAATTTATAAGAAGGGAAAGTTTATTTTGGCTCATGGTTTTGGAGGTTCCAGTTCATGGTCTCTTGGCCCCATTGGCTTTGGGCCTTTGGCAAGACAGCATATCAGTGGAGCATAGATGGTAGAGGAGGCCTGTTCACTGATGGCATCCAGGAGCAGAGAAAAAGAAACAGGAAGGGATCAGGTCCAAAAATCCCTTTCAAGGACAGGCCCCCAATAACCTAACTTTCTCCCAGTAGGCCCACCTCCTAAAGATTCTGCCACCCTCTCAGCACCACAGGCTAGGGAACAAGCCTTTAGCACATGGGGCTTTGGGGGACACTTACCCAAACTATACTAACTGTTCATTATTTCAGAAATAAATGGTGTAATTACACCTACAGAAAAGGAGATGGAATTCTAAATCTCTAACGTTCTATTAACCAAAGGAAAGTGCACCAAATATCAAAGCTCAATGGATTCTCCTTTGATTTCTTTTTAGTTTTCTGGGCTTCATCCAAGGCATATTCAGTTGCCACTCTTTCTGTCTTCATCTGGTCCTCTTTTTTCCTTTATTTTTAATTTTTTATTTCGGTACTGAGTTGAACGCAGTAGCACTTTACCTCTCAGCTACAACCCCAGCCCTTTTTATTTTTTTCTTTAGAGACAGTGCCTCACGAAGTTGCTTAGGACCTCACTAATTTGCTGAGGCTGACCTCAAACTTGTGATCCTCCTGCTTCAGCCTCCCAAGCTGCTGGAATTACAGGCATATGTGTTCCTCTTTCTTAAATTCCCTTTCCACCTGGTTAGCAGGTCATTTTGAGTCATATCTTATGTGGACTTGGTGATGTTCAACTTTCCAAGTCTCTGCATATCTGAAATGACTTTGTTTACCCCATATTCGGTTTGCCGTCTTTCCTGAAAATTCTGAGATATTGCTTCATTGTTTTCTACTAACCACTCTGTTAATATGAAACCTAATGTCTTCTGATTCTTATTCTCTTAAAGGTAATCTGTTTTGCTATTTAGCAACTTTTAGCCCTTATTTGGTAGACTTTTAATGACCTGTATCTAACCACTTGTCTTTTAACATCCCTCATATTTTCTTTATCCTGTATTTCAACAAACTTCTTTTCCAGCTTCATCTTAGCCCTGACCATTTCTTCTATCCACTGAACTTTTTATTTGACAGTCATATTTTAGTTGGTAGGAAAGTTTTCTTGTTCTCTGTTTGGTTCTTTTTCATAGCAACCAATCTTATTTTTGTGGATGCAGTATCCTAATTTTTCTAAGATTACTAATTAGAATTTCAAAATAAGCATCTCTCCCCTGGGCTTTTTCTTTTCTTTTTTTTTTTTTTTTTTTTTTTTTCTCCTAAGATCAACTGTTTGATTTATTCCCCTGGTCTTTTTTAAAAATAATTTTTAAAATTGTGATAAAATATACTTGAATTTGCCATTTTAGTCTTTTTTCCTTTCTTCTTCTTCTTCTCCTTTTTTTTTTTTTTTTTTTTTTGTACCAGGGATTGAACTCAGGGGCACTTGACCACTGAGCTACATTCCCAGCCTATTTTGTATTTTATTTAGAAACAGGGTCTCACTGAGCTGTTTAGGGCCTCACATTCACTGAGGCTGGCTTTGAACTTGTGATCCTCCTGCCTTAGCTTCCTGAGATGTTGGGATTACAGGCATGCACCATCGTGTCTGTGTCCGGCTTAATTGTCTTTTAAGTGTACAGTCCAGTGATGTTAAGCATATTCACAATGCTTTGCAACCATCACCACTGCCCACCTCCAGAATCTTCCCAAACTGAAACTCTGTTCCCTTGAAACATTACTTCCCATCCCCCTCTCGCCTACCACTATCAGGAGTTGCCACTATTACACTACCTCTATGAGCCTCATAGAGGTATTACACTACCTCTATGAGTTGCCACTATTACACTACCTCTATCCTAGATCTCTTGGCTCAAATGGAATCACAGGTCAGTCCCTTTGTGTTTGACTGAGTTCACGTAGCATAGTTACTTCATCACCTTGGTCTTTTTCATGCTGCTGGTTTTCATCCAGGGCCCAGTGATTCTTGAGCCAGGTCATCTGTATGAATGGTCAGGAGTTGCAGTTTCTCCACAGGCATTCCTGTCCATGGGGGTCCTGAGTATAGCCTCTGTCCCAGTGGACAGGGTTGTTCTTGCCCAGCAGGTTTGCCTATAATAGGTGTGGTGAAGGCAGGCAGCGGGAGACCCCGTGCTGGGCAAAATTAGCAGGATTCTGCTCTAGGGATGGAGTGCTTTAGCCGCCTCACTGTCTTTTGTTCCTCTTGGTGTCTGATGTGAGTGTTTTGGGAGTTATCCTGAACCCTGCTTGGCTTATTGTTCAAACTCTTGCCCCCATACCCAGATTGCCTCTCCAGGCAGACTGTCTTTCTCCAGGGGGCTCCGATGTGATTCTTACACCAGCTTTGAGTGCTCTGTATAAACAGGGAGGCAGGAAGGATGCAAGTCCGCTGAGCATGCGAGATCAGATCTTGACGCAAATGGCAGAATTTCTTCCTTTTTAAAGGCTGAAAAGGATTCCATTGTGTATAGAGACCACATTTTCTTTGTCTGTTCATCTGTTGAGACAAGTTGATTCTACAACCTGGCTATTGTGAACAGTGCTGCAAGGGACACGGGTAGGCAGAAACGTTTTCAACACGCTGATTTTGAATCTTTGAGGTAAATACCCAGGGGTGAAATTACTAGATCAAAGAGTGGTTCTCTATTTTTAGGTTTTTGAGGACACTTCATATAGTTTTCCATCATAACTGTACTAATTTATATTCCCAATAAGATATGAGAGTTCCACTTTCTCTATATTCTCACTGGCATTTGTTATTTTTTAATCTTTGTGGAAGTAATGTGAAAGTTGTCAAAATTGAATGAAATTGCCTGGCTCAACCCTAACCCCAAAAAAGCAAATAAAGCTGGGAGGTTATGAAGGAAGCATTCCTATGATTACCTGAGGGTGACTGTCACAAAAACACTCTTTCAGAACCACAAGCTTGCACAGAGACCCCACAACATTTTTATATAAATTGAAATTATATAAAAGTACTTCTACAAGGAAATTTGCCCAGAAACTATGTGCTCAACCTTAGACTAATGCCATTCTTGTTATTAATCACTGTAGCCAAAAATTGTAATTTCAAAATATCTGATGTAGTCTTCCTCATAATTTAAATATGACTTCCCTCTTACTGAATCTCTTTGAATATACCCATAATTTACTATGGCATGTGTATTCCTATTGCAATGCTCCTCTAGTCCCAAACAAATATAATTGTTTATTTATAGAATAAAGAAATAAATAGAATATCTGATATCTGATTTTTAAAATTTTTTTTAAAGAGAGAGAGAGAAATTTTTTAATTTTTTTTTTTTTTAGTTTTCGGCGGACACAACACCTTTGTTTGCATGTGGTGCTGAGGATCGAACCCAGGCCACACGCATGCCAGTCGAGCGTGCTACCGCTTGAGCCACATCCCCAGCCCTGATTTTTTTAAATTTAAGTATATGTCTTTTTTGATAGTAGTTATTCTAGCCATTGTGATTTTAATTTTCACCTCCCTGGTGATTAAAGGAGATGAGAATTTTTTCATTTATTGGTTAGTCATTTGTATGTCATCTTTTGGGAGATGCCTATTCAGGTCCCTTGTTCATTTCTTAAACACATTGTTTGTTTTATTTTTTAATTTTTTTTTTAGTTGTTGACCTTTATTTATTTTATTTATTTATATGTGATGCTGAGATTTGAACCCAGTGCCTCACACATGCCAGGCAAGTGCACTACCACTGAGCCCCAGTCCCAGCCCTTGTCTTCTTTGAGTTCCTTGTATATTTAGATATTATCCCTTTCAGCTGTATGGTTTGCAAATAGTTTCATCTAGTCCCTAGGTTGTCTCTTCACACTTTAAATTGTTTCCTTTTTGTGCAAAAGCTTTCTAATTTGATATAACTCCATTTCTCTATTTTTGTTTTTGCTGCCTGTGCTTTCAGAGTTAAATCTAAAAACTCTTTGCCCAGACCAATGTTGTATGAATTTTCCTCTATGCTTTCTTTTAGTTGTTTTACAGTAGAATTGGGGAACACTGTATTAAGTAAAAATCAGCCCCCTGCAGAAAAATAAATATCGCATATTCTCATTTATATGTGGACTCTAAATTGAACTCATAGAAGCAGAGGGTAGAGGGAGGAATAGTTAGATATGAGGAATGAGTTGGCTTTGGGGTATTCATTTGTTGAGATCTGTTGCACAGCATGGTGAATATAACTAATTGTTGAGTACTGTACATTTCAATGTCATGAGAGGGTGGAACTCAATTGCTCTCATCATGAAATCTGCCAAATCTCTGAGGTGATGGATGAGTTGGTTGGCTTGATTTGGCCTTTCCACATTGTACTAAGAAAATAGTGACATCACTTTGTTCCCTGTAAGTATATACAGCTATCATTTGTTGATATACAGTTTTAAAACACAACTCTTTCTTCTTCTAGCACCTTAGGGACTATAGCACCTGCTTTTGTGGCTGATAGACTTGGGGCGTGGTACTTTCCTTGGGGCTTTGACTATCCTAACTGGAGTTTTGTACACAGAAAGGAATCCTTCTATTTACTCATTTTACCCCATATTATATTATAGTTACAAATGTAAAAAGCTTGCTTCCCTTCAACATTTAAGCTTAACTAATAGCACTTATTTTACTTTTAATTTTATCATTTTAATCAAAATCAGAATAATCCTTTTCACATACTCTTTTTCAGTGAACTCACGCATGTAATGTTAAACGTCATTTATATAGTTAGCAAATCAAATTCCTATTTTAATGCAATTGCCCCTCTTAAACATTTCAAATACATCAAGGGAGGATTACAAATATAAGAAACAAATCTTCCTAAGCATTTAAACCACTTTTATCAATCCACTAAATCAATCTTCTAAAATAAATTGTAGATAAAATCCTTCTAAGCCTTTTAAAAATCATTTAAAAAATTAAGAGTATGCACATGATAATCGTTATATTTAAACACAAGTTACATAAGCGTACACTGAGTTTTTATACTTTTCAGAGATTATAAATTATTCATCCAACTAAGGGGAACAAAACAAGCACATCACACTGACTGACATTACAAGGTCAAAAGCACAGGACACTGATACACTCTCTAAATGAAATAACTTGGAGATCCCCAGGGCACAAGGACCCAGCAGTTCTGGGCAGGGCATCATCTTGTGAGCACACTTTGTCTATCATGGTATCAGCAATTGCCAAGTTTATGACTTACAATTATATCAGTTTGGATAATTTCAACTGACTGACAATCCAGGATCCCTCCCCCTCCCTGAAAATGACCTTCTCTTAAATTAGTGAATACTTTCCAGGTCTTCGTTTTAAATTTAATCTTCTATAGTTCTTGTGTAAATTCCTGCACTAAAGCTTAAAATATCCTAATGGAATTTTGAGTCACTGGGATTTACCTGCATCCTCTTTTTCACCTTATCCAGAGTGGTCAACTATCCTCATTTTATTTCAATGTTATGACACGTTAAGAGACGTGTTCTATTTCTTCACTGTTGTTCATTAAGACTGTCTGATGTGTACACATCAAAATCCTATATGAACAATCTATGCCGGAGTCTTCTCAGAATTACAGATTTAATTCTGTGTGGCTAAAAGAGAATTATGAAATATCCAAGCTTAGTTTCTGCCATTAATTTTCTTGCTAAGCTTTCTGGGATTATTGGTCTACGGAAGCTGACTTCAGATTACTTATCTCGTTTTCCTGTTATTTATTTTAGTCTTTCCATATATCTTCAAAAAGTCTACAGTTTCAAAAATTCCCGTTTATATCTTTGGCAGCTAGCACAATGTCTGGCAAATGGTATATGTTCCACAATTATTGATTGAATGGGAAGGATGACGACATAGATACTTTATTATCTTCAATCACTTGTACTTCAATCATCCAATACTTTCTGGGAGGAATTTAACATATGTGAAAATGTGGGCTAAGAATAAATGTGTCTTTAACTGCCTCTCAATGTCTTTTTGAAATTTTATACTTCATATTATCCACAGCATCAATCTGACAAACATAAACTCTGAACTTCCAATTGCTGGTGATTAATAAAACAGGATTTTATTGGAATCCTGCAATACACATTTTATTATGCAGGGAGCAAATGTTATATCTGTTTTTTTTATTTACCAAGTGATTTGTGCCACTAACCCATGCCTGACCCTGTCCCTTCCCACCTCTTGATTAGTCTGATGATGCTAGACATAGCTCTGGGTCAAATGCAGAAAACACCAGATGGTGTCATACCACTTAGAGAAAACAAACAAAGCTCATTTGGTGTGGGGAGGGGGTAGAGGAGTATGGAGCAGATCAAATTGCACTAAAATCTCTGGATATGAAGGCTGGAGTCAGGATAAATTTGGACAATATACCTATGGACTTGAAAGAGAAATAAAAAATCTGAAAGAAATAATGCTTAGAAAAGGATAATACTGATTAATAGTTAGAAATCTTTTTGTTAAAGATTGTAGTCTGGTTACTTGATATATTCTCTTTCGTCTTTAGAAATATAACTCATATTTGTTCAGGCAGAAAGAGTACTAATCTAAAAGTCATGTTTCTCGACCTCCCCTGCAGTTAAGGGTTTAGTCAATGAAATTTAAATGAAATCTTTGATTTTTTTTTCCCCTGCAACTCCCTTTAAAGGAGGATGGCCACATTTGAGAGAAGAGTCTTTCTGCTCCTTGTTCTTCCTTTTCCATTCTCCTAAATTGCAGACATACTGGCTGGAGCTCTGACAGCCATTTTGTGACTTGAAGATAGAAGCAACTGCTAAAGAATGAATACCAAACAGAGAGAAAGAAGTGCCTGAGAGTCCTTCATGACTTTACGGAGTCACCTTACTAACCAGAATACACACACACACACACACACACAAACACACACACACTTTTTATATATTTTCTGGTGAATATGTGGGGGGGGGAGCTTTACTTTGTTTAAGCCACTATAATAGGTTCTCAATTACTAGCTCCAACATAATTCCTAACTGACACATCCTAAAATTGTGAATGTACATTACATAATAAATCAAAGATAAGTTAACTCATAGGACAAACATTTATTAAGCACCCACTATGTGCAAGGAACTGAGAAAGAAAGACATTGTGGAAATCACACAATGATCCTATTTTTCAAGAGGTCACTGTTTGCAGAAAGAGGTAACACATGTGCATCTGAAGAGTAATATAATAAAGTGGGAACAGTGGCACATGCCTGTAATCCCAGCTACTCAGGAGGTTGAGGCAGGAGGATCACAAGTTTGAGTAGCTATACTTACATAAGATAAATAGATTTTAAAACAAAATCTGTAAAAAGAATAAAATAAGGTCACTACTTAACAATAAAAGGATCAATTCAGCCAAAGGAAATAGTGATTGTAAATATATATGTGCCCTATGCTGGAGCACTCAATTGTATAAGCAAATATTAGATCTGCAAGGAGAGATGGACTCTAATGCTGTAATATTTGAGGACTTCCAACACCCTGATTTCATCAATGGGGAGATCATTCAGACAAAATGGGGCTGTGACCAATAGTTTCGTTGGATGGGACTTGGAAGGAACACAGTTGGACAACTGGTGACAAGGAAGTCTAGGAGGAGGTATGCGGATAGAGCTCTCTGAATGGGAGGAGAGCATAAAGATGTTTGTGTCCCATGTGAACATGCTCACCGAAAAGTGACCTCAGCAGAAGAGGATTTTAATAATCAAGCCGATAAAATATCCTGTCCTATGGAGATCTGTCTACTTCCTCAGTCGCTCCTGTCATTGCACAAAGGGCTCAAGAGCAAAGTGGCGGTGGGGGCAGGGATGGAGATTGTGCAGAGGCTCAGCAACATAGATTCTGTTCGCCAAAGCTGACATGGCTCTGCCGGCTGCTGAGTGCCAAATCTTCCAGAAGCAGAGACTAACCTGGAGACCCCCCATTCCAGGGATGATCAACCAGTCAGGAACCTGGTGGCAGGTTGATTATATTGGACTATTTTCATCATTGAAGGGGCCGTGTTTGTGAAATAAACAGTCTAGTTAAGTACACAACGCTTCTTCCAAGTCTACTATCTGTGGACTTACAGAATGCCTTTTACACTCTCATGGTATTCCACATGCAGTTACTTCTGACCAAGGAAGTCACTGCGCAGCAAATAAAGTATAGCAGGGGGTCCACAGATCTTACCATATTTCCTACTGTCTTATTTAGGCCATCTGGGCTACCATAGCAAAATACCATAAATTGGCAGCTTATAAACAGCAGGAACTTGGGGCTGGGGCTGGGGTTCAGTGGCAGAGCACTTGCCTGGCATGTGTGAGGCACTGAGTTCAATCCTCAGCACCGCATATAAAATAAATTTAAAAAAAGGTAAATCAACAACTAAAAAAATTTTTTTAATAAAATAAAATAAACAGCAGAAACTTATTTCTCACAGTTCTGAAAGCTGTAAAGTCCAGGATCAAGGCACTGGCAGATTTGGTGTCTGATGAAAACAGATTTGCAGCTCATGGAAGTTGTCCTCTTGCTGCATCCTCTTATGGTAGAAGAGGCAAACAACCCCCAAGCATCTGTTTTATAAGGGTACTAATCTCATTCAACAGGGTTCTGACCTAATCACGGGCTTTTGACCCTAGTTCCTAATGCCATCACTGTGGGGGTTAGGATATCAACATAGAAATTTGGAGGGAACATGAACATTCAGACCATTGCATCCTCTATTCTGAAACGGTTGACTTCACAGAATGGTGGAATGGCCTTCTGAAGATTAGAGCACCAGCTTGGACGTTCCTGGGCACGGTTTTTCAGAAGGCCACAAGTGCTCTGTATAGCGTCTAATACACAGTGCTGTTTCTCCCGTATCCAGGATTCACAGGTCCAGGAATCAAGGAATAGGAATGGGAGTGGCACCATTCACTAGAGCCCATTTTGCCTCACAAGCAAAAAACCAAAAATTTGTTTTGTTTTGTTTCCTGTCCTTGTGAACTTACACATGTTGGCCTAGAGGTTTCAGTTCCAGCGGGAGAAATCCTTTAACTAGAAGATACAGCAACAATTTCATTGAACTGGAAATTAAGACCAACTGCTGCCTGGCCACTTTGGATTCCTCATGTCTCTAAATTAACAGTGAACAAAGGAATTATTGTGCCAGTTGGGGGTAATTAATCCTGGCTACCAAGGGGGAAATTGGACTCCTAATCCATGAAGGAGGTAAGGAAGAGTATGTCTGGAATTCAGAGGTTCCATAAAGCATCTCATAGAATTACTATATTTTATGATTAAAGTCAATGGAAAACTACATTAATCTAATTCATGCAGGACTGCTAATGGCAGAGAGACCCTTTAGGAATAGGGTATGGGTCACCTCACCAGAAAAAGAATCACAACCAGATGAGGTGCTTGCTGAGGATTAAAGAATTATGAAAGGAGTAGTAAAAGAATGTAGTTATAAATACCAGCTATGACCACATGACTCATTATAGACATCAGGACTATAATGGACAACAGTATTTTTTCTTTTTGAATATTGGTGTATGTCTATGTGATATTTGTCCTCCCACCCCACATCGTGTAACTTAAGATGTACTGCTGGGCATGGTGGTGCACACCTGTAATCCCAGAGGCTTGGGAGGCTGAGACAGGAGGATCACGAGTTCAAAGCCAGCCTCACCAATGGTGAGGTGCTAAGCAACTCAATGAGACCTTGTCTCTAAATAAAATACAAAACAGGGCTGAGGATGTGGCTCAGTGGTTGAGTGTCCCTGAGCTCAATCCTTGGTACCAAAATAAATAAATAAATAAATTTAAAAGTACTGATTTTTTTTTCTATCATAGTATTCAAAAATTGTTAATTTTATATTTAAGTTAGAGGCTGTCAAGGAGAAGAGTAACTATCCTACAAGAATGCATCTGCTTTTGGGGAAAGAGTTAGTGCATTTAAAAAAAATTTAGTTGTAGATGGACACAATACTTCCATTTTATTTATTTTTATGTGGTACTGAGGATCAAACCTAGTGCCTCACACATCTTAAGCCACTGCTCTACCACTGGGGCACAATTGCAGCCCCAAATTAGTGCATTTTTTTTTGTACACAGATAGTTATATCATGGTAGATAGAAGTAAGACGTATTCATTATTTAGAGATTAAATATGGTTTAAGAAGATATATATGGGCACTAAATTGCCAAGCAGTGGACTTGTGGTGGTTAACTTTATATGTCAACTTAGGTGAGTCATGGTGCCCAGATATTTGGTCAAATGTTATTCTGGATATTTGTGTGAGTAGTTTTTGGGTTATCTTAATATTCAGTTGGTGGACTTTGAGTCATGCACATTACCATGCATAAAATGGATGAGCCTCGTGCAATCAGTTGAAGACATTAATAGAACAAAGACTGACTTCCCTTGACTAAGAAGGAATTCTGCCAGCAGACTGCATTTGGACTCAAACTGCCACTCTTCCTAGGTCTTCAGCCTGACCCTGCAAGTTTTAGACTCATGAGGCTCCAGATCACATGCACCCACTCTGATAGATAAAGATATAGGTATCCTTATATCATGATTGGTCTGTTTTGGAGATAATTTTATCTAATTCAGAAAAAAAATTTCCCAGAAAATGAAGCAAACAAAAAAAGTAAGTAAAAATAATAACAACCACTAGATAAAAGATAAGAAAATTAGGGGATTAGGGGGCTGGAATTATAACTCAGTGGTAGATTGCAGGCTTAGCATGCATGAGGCCCTCTGTGTTCAATCCCTAGCAACATCAGAAATTTTTTTTAAATAGAAAAACATAAAATTGTACCAGGAAACTTGATATCCAGCTATAAAATGTTAGTTCTAGAAAGAGTCAAGAGACACAGGAACACAGAAGAAAATATCAAAAAACTAATACAAGAAAATTCCCTAAAACTCAAGAGTTACACTTTTTTTTCTCAATGAATGGGCTTATAGTAACTGACCAAAGTCCCACTCCATAAAATATTGTTATGAAATGTTAAAGGAGAGGGATTAAGAGAAGATCCAGAATTTTCCAAAAACTGGAAAAATCAAACAAGACAATGATGTACTCAAAACACAGAATGCAGTGTATTTCTCATCAGCAACACTGGAACCTAGAAAACATTGCAGCAATGAGTCAAAATGTTAAGTGAAATTATTTACAGTCTGGAATTCTATATCTAGTCAAACAATGGATTAAGAAGATGATAATGGCATGACTTTTCAGATATGTGGTGTCTCAAAATACCTAGCTCATGTACTTTTCATCAGGAAATTACTAGAAGAGGTAATCCATCAAAATAAAGAAGTAAATCAAGAGAGAAGATATTAAATCCAGAATCCTGGGGACTCAACATAGAAATGAGATTAAAGAGCATTCCCAGGACAACAGCAGGGCATAAACCTAGAGGGCTAATCTGTACAGATCTGAACAATAGGATGGAGGGCTTTAGAAGGAGGCATCCAGAAGAAATGCAACTGATAGACTATGTTCTAAGTTTATGGAAAATTGTATTGCATTTCACCTGAGTGTCACTAATGTTAGAACACTTAGCCGTAGATTCTTTAGAAAAACTAAAGTTGAAAACAAGCCAATTACTAACTTCAGGAAAAAATAAAACATTGCATTAGGAAGGAAAATCGAATCACGGTATAATGCTAGGTTCAGTACTAAACCGTGTTTAAATAGTCACAATGAAGAAATATGTGGACTTAACCCCAAATGTTGATGATTTGCAGGAAGGAATATATAAATCTCTTGCCTGAGGTTGAGAAGGGAGCTCAGTATCTCATTGCTCAATGTACAGATTTTCCTATAACCTCTCTATTTCAGTCTGGTAGCCTACTCTGTTATAACTGATGCCAGTCCCTACCTTTTCTCGTGATAACATACCCTCATTTTTGCTGGAGAGAGATGATACCAAGGAGACTAAAGGGTTCCTATTCCAGCTTTCAAAGTAACCCCATTTATTTATTTATTTATTTGGGGATTTGTTATAATATATTCATACATTCATCAAATATAATTTGATCAATCTCATTCCCCAGTAACTCCCCTTTTCCACCCCCCTCATTCTCTTCTTCTATTCTACTGGTCTCCCTTCTATTTTCTTTTCTTTTTTAAAAAATTTGTCCTAATTAGTTATACAGGACAGTAGAAAGCATTTTAATACATTGCACACAAATGGAGCACAGCTTCTCCTTCCTCTGGCTGCACGTGGTGCTGAGTCACACCGGTAGTGTGATCATATATGTGTATGGGGTAATAATGTCTGTCTCATTCTACTGTCATTCCCATCCCCACAGCCCCACCCCTCCCTTCACTCCCCTCTGCACAAACCAAAATTCCTTCATTCTTTCCTAACCTCCCCCACTATGGATCAGCATCTGCTTATCAGAGAAAACATTCAGCCTTTAGTCTTTTGGGACTGGCTTATTTCACTTAGCATGACATTCTCTAGTTACATTCATTTACCTGCAAATGTCATTTCATTTTTCTTTAAGGCTGAGTAATATTCCATTGTGTATATGTACCACATTTTCTTCATCCATTTTTTTTGTTGAGGGGCATCTAGGTTAGTTCCACAGTTTCAGTGTTTTTTTTGTCCCTCCATGTACATCTGTCTTTCATGGGACCTGGTGTTTGTATTTTACAGTTCATTCCTTTGCATTTCTGTGGTTCCACAGTGCCAGTGAACTTGCTTCTCCCTAGCCCTACCCTACAGAGCCACTTAGGTTGGTCCTCTTTCTTCTGTTAAATCATTTACTGTATTACCACTGCTTTCCACCTTCTGAAATGGAGTTTCAGATTTCTTCATATTTCTATGATGATGGAATTTATTTTTCCCTTCCTTGTTCTTTTGAGCTGATTTTTTAAGAGGGGAAATGTTTTTATTAATGTATCTTTAAACTGATATATTAATATCAATATTAATATTAAATATCATGTTGCCAATATTTAATATTTGGGAGAAAGACCATGAAAATATGTGTTTACATGAATTTGAAGATTTAGAAATACTACCTAACATTTCCACATGATGAAACTTAACTGGAATTGAGTAGTGGTCACTCCTTTCTAAAAAGGACCTGCAGGACCAAGCACGGAGGTCACAGCTTCCTCTACTCTCTACTAACACCTAATGTTTTGCTCATTAGCAGTAAGTTCTTTGCCCTACTGCTCATTAGCAGTAAGTTCTTTGCCCTACTGAGTTTGTGAGCCTGGGTCTAAGGTACCTCTCCAGCTACAGCCCACAGGAATAAGTGGCTGCAGTGGAATAAGAAAAGGTGGTTGGAGGAGATGAAGACAAGGAACTGAGAGGCAAGGCTGTTGGATGATTCATTCATGTGGCTGTTGAAGACAGTAAGAATTATGCCAGAAATAGAAGTGGAGAGGAAGCCAGTAAATGATCACGCAGAAGAGGAGAAGGAGGTATAGTCTGCCTTCCTTGAGGACTGTAGAGAGATTGTTGAGGTATGCAAGATATAAAATGTGAAGTCTCACTGAAGGATACAGAAGATAGCATTGAATCAGGGCACAGTCCAGCTTCAAGTGAGAACAGGACCTGAAGAAAAAGTTTAAATGAAATGCTAAAAATGTAGGGTAGCTTCATCTTTGCAAAAATGGCAACCCAGAGGACACAGAGATTAGTTTGGAAGGGATGGAAATTGGATCACTCTAATTGGAGACGAACAGAGTGATAAGTCTGCTTCTTGCTGATGGAAGGGCTTAGACCATGGGAAGCCATTGAGGCAAACAAAGATGTGACCGATGATGGAATTAGTCACAGGCATCTCTTAGAGCCATGTTACATGAGCTATAGTTATGATCTGTTAAAGGGTCAAAAATTAATTTGGTGGGTTGTGATTAATATGTAAAACATTGAATAAAAGAGAACAAAAAAGTTTAGCTGAGGTAGTTACAATATTGTCTGCAGGAGTGGGTGTATTTGTGCATGTGTGCACACACACATGTGCCTCTGTGTGTCTGTATGTACTGGTATACTGGGTCACTATTTAAAACGTCTTTGTGTGGTAGGCCGCTATTTTCAATGTGCTTCTTGGGGCTGGTTTCCAATCCCATCACTACAAAAACAAAGACAAAATATTAGACTGAAATATTAAATGTAATTCTCTGGCTGAGGTGGTAGTTCACTGGTAGAGAGCTCGCCTAGCACCTGTGAGGCACTGGGTTCGATCCTCAGCACCACATAAAAATAAATAAATAAAAATAAAGTCATTGTGTCAAACTATAACTAAATTTAAAAAAAAAATTAAATGTAATTCTCGCTGGAGGAGGTAACCAAAGGAATTTGGAGAAAAACAAAAACAAAAACCCTGTCTTGGAGAAAGACAGGCAAAAAGTTCAGCTGCTCTGATCCTGGATACTTGCTTGTTGAGAGGCAGGTTGAGAAGACTTCCCCTTGTGCTTCACTCCCTCATTTTCCTTTGAGGAATTGACTGTCCTGTGAGAATTAACAGCAAATTTTTATTTCTTGGATTTCAAAAATTGATATCAACTTTCTAGCTGTAATATTTACACCACCTGCAAAACTATATAGGTAGCATATTTTATTCTTTAGAAAAATGACATGTTTACATAAAGTCCTGAAACCTTTCACTTTGCTTTCACGCCTTCACTCAAGTTCAACAAATTCTTACTGGCTGCTTACTGTATACCATGGTATCTTCTAAGCATCAACTTTTGATTTTGTTCACTCTCTCTATTTTCTTCTCTTCTTTATTTCATTTATTTCCATTCTGATTTTTAATATTTCTTTCCCTTTCTTTGATTTAGATTTAGTATGCTCTTCTTTCTAGTTGCTTAAGGCAGAAAGTGAGGTTATAAATTTGAGATTGTTCATCTTTATCAATCTTATGTTAACAACTATACATTTTCCATTAAGTACTTAAATTCAACAAATGTTTATTGGGTGTCATAGCTACATCGTGTTTTATATTATGCTTTCATTTTCATTCATCTTTTTTTCACATTTTTCTTTTCGTTTCTTTTTGGTTCTATTGGCTATTTAGGGATGTTTTGTTTAATTTCTACATATTTATGAATTTCCCCAAATTTTCTTCTATTACTGATTTCTAGTTTCATTCCATTTCAATTAGAGAATATACTTTGTGTGACTCCAATAATTTTAAATTTATTGGGAACTTATTTCATGACCTAATCTGCTCCATCTTTCTCCATTTGAGAAGAATATGTGTTCCTCTGTTATTGGGTAGCATGTTCTAGAGGCATGCTGGGTCTAGTTGGTTTACAATGTTGTTCACATCTTTTGTTTCCCTGTTGGTGCTCTGCCTTGATCTATCCAATATGAAAAGTGGATTGTTGAAATTTCCAGTTATTATTATTGAAATATCTGTTTTTCTATTTAATTCTGTAAAGGTTTTTTTTTCATGTGTTTTTGGGCTCAATTGTCATGTGCATATCTTTTTCTAGTTGTTATATTTTTTTGATGGATCGACCTTCCTGTCATTATGAAAGGTTCTTTCTGTCTAGTAATATTTTTTTTCTAAAAGTCTATTTTGCCTATTAGTATATCTACTTCAGCTCTCCTTTATTACACTTTGCATAGAGAAAGTCTATCCATCCTTTTACTTTCAACCCATTTGAGGCTTTAGAGTGTTTTTAGGGGCAGTATATTATAGGATACAGAGTTCGTATCTGTTTTACCAGTCTCTGTTTTTTCATTGGAATGTTCAATAAATTTATACTTAATTATTCATAATTATTGAAAAATTAGAATTTATGTCTACCATTTTGTTATTTGTTTTATTTTTTTAATTCTGTATTTGCTCTTTTTAGATACACATGACAGTAGAATATATTTTAACAAATTACATATACATGGAGTATAACTTCCCATTCTTGTGGTGTATATGATGTGGAGTTACACTGGTCATGTATTCATATATGAACATAGTAAAACTATGTCCAGTTCATTCTACTATCCTATCTGTTCCCATCTCTCCTCCCTTCTTTTCTTTCCCCTTTGTCTAATCCAATTAATTTTTATTCTTCTCCTTCCCCCTTTTTTGTGTGTTAGCATCCACATACCAGAGAGAACGTTCAGCCTTTGGTTTTGGGGGATTGGCTTATTTCACTTAGCATGATAGTCTCCAGTTTCATCCATTTACTGGCAAATGCCATAATTTCATTCTTCATTATGGCTGAGTAATATTCCATTGTGTGTGTGTGTGTGTGTGTGTGTGTGTGTGTGTCACATTATCTTTATCCATTCATCTGTTGGAGGGCACCTAGGCTGGTTCCATAGTTTAGTTATTGTGAACTGAACTAATATAAACATTAATATTGATGTGTCACTTTAGTATGATGATTTTTAAGTCCTTTGGGTATAAACTGAGGAATGAGATAGCTGGGTCAAATGGTGGTGCCGTTCCAAGTTTTCTGAGGAATCTCCATATTGCTTTCCAGAGTGGTTGCACCAATTTGCAGTCCCACCAACAATGTATTCATGTACCTTTTTCCACACAACCTCATCAACATTTATTGTTACTTGTATTCTTTTTTTTTTAAAGAGAGAGAGGAGAGAGAGAGAGAGAGAGAGAATTTTTTAATACTTATTTTTTAGTTTTCGGCAGACACAACATCTTTATTTTATGTGGTGCTGAGGATCGAACCCAGTGCCCTGCGCATGCCAGGCGAGCGCGTTAAGGCTTGAGCCACATCCCCAGCCCATTACTTGTATTCTTGATAATTGCCATTCTGACTGGAGTGAGATGGAATCTCAGTGTAGTTTTAATTTGCATTTCTCTAATTACTAGAGATGTTGAAACTTTTTTCATATATTTATTGACTGATTGTATTTCTTCTTCTGTGACATGCATATTCAGTTCCTTTGCCCATTTATTGATTGGGTTCTTTTGTTGTTGTTGTTTTGTTTTGGTGTTAAGTTTTTGGCTGGCATCCATTTTCTTTCAGAGCTTGGTTCATATTATTCTGAGACCTCCTAGGCTTAAGTGTCTGGGTTGAGAAATCAGCTGAGATCTGTATTAGTTTCCCTCTAAATATAAACTGAACTTTTTCTCTGGCAGTCTTTAAAATTCTATCCTTATTCTGTAAGTTAAGCATTTTCATAATAATGTGCTTTGGTGTGGGTCTGTTGTAATTTTGTATATTTGGGGTCCTATTAGCCTCCTATATTTGATTTTCCATCTCATTCTTTAGGTTTGGGAAATTTTCTGATATTTCATTGAAAAGATTGTACAATTCTTTGGTTTATATCTCTGAGCCTTCATCTATCCTGATAAATCTTTTTATGTAATTATATAGTTATTTTTATCAGTGCTTTAATTTCTAGATAGATTCAAATTTCTGTCTAATATCCTTTCATTTCAGCCTGAAGAACCCCCTTTGGTATTTCTAGTAGTTTATGTCTGTTAGTGAGAAACTCTTTGTTTTTGTTTATCTGAGAAGCCTTACCTTTTTTCATATTTGAAGGGTATTTCTGCTGGCTATGGAATTCTTTCTTGGTTGACAATCTTTTTCTTTCAGGTCTTTAAATATGTCTTCCCATTGTCTTCTAACCTTCATGACTTCTGAAGAGAATTCGGCTATTAGTCTTATTGAGGACCTTTGCATGTGATGGGTTGTTTTTCTCTTGATAGTTTCTCTCATTGTCTTTGGCTTTCAACACTTAGACTATTGTGTATCATGAGGGCATCTTTCAGTTTCTCCTACTTAGAATTTGTGTTGGTGCAGTTCATGATTCCTCATAGATCTATAATATCTTGTTCATTTTTCTTCATTCTTTTTTCTTTCTCCATCAAACTGTATAACTTCAACTTACCTATTTTCAAGTTAACTGTCTTCACTCACTTCAAATGTGTTGTTATTGAGCCCACTAGTGAATTTTTCATTTCAGTTTTTATACTTTTCAAATCTAGAGTTCTTACTTTTATTTTTTTAAGTTTCTGTTTGTTAGAGGGAGGCTGCATTCTGTGTTGCTCTGTGACCTGGGATTCAAGTAGGGGGAACACTGATTCTCTGTGAGTGATTAGAAGACACCCAACAGCTGTCCTGCACAGGAATGATGGCCACCATGCCCACGCAGGTCTCCAGGCCTCATTGTCAGTGCAGGACTCCCAGCCACTCATCCACACAGGACCTCTGGGTGCCCGAGCAGGAACACCAGCATCAGCACCTGCGCAGGACTCCTGGCTGCCCACCCACTCAGGAATCCTGGCTACTGCTCTCACCAGGATACCTGGCCACTGCCCATGTGCAGGAACTCTGGCTGCCACTCCTGTGTAAACCCCATCTACCAGTGGGGCTCTCCCAGTTGCCTCCATCTTGGGACACTGCAACCACTGCCATAGTCCCCTACATGTGGTAGCCTGCACCTGGGGACACCACACAGGGTCTAGAGACAGCAGCCAGCCACAACACAGCATGCCACAGAGCTGCATCTCTGAACACGCTGCCCACTCCACTGCTTGCCCCCAACCAACCCAACAACTAACCACTGAAAGCAGCTGCCTCCATCTTGGCACATCTTCCTCACCATCTTTACTTGGGGCAATCCCCAGCTTGGAACTCTAGCTGGGTCTTAGAAACAATATCAAGGTAGCTTTAGTCTCAAAATCCCCGCCCCCCCTGGTAGCTGCTAAACCAGCATAGTGCTTGTGGCTACACAGCCAGTCCATAGCTCACAAAACCTGGCCCTGAACTGCCCAATACAAAACAGCTTTCCGCAGCAGGTGCACAGCCCCCAGAGCCCAGCTCACAAGACCTCCAGAGAGAAAGGTTCCTGATTGGGAAGTAGAAAGGGAGGGGGCAGTGAGATACAGTTTAGAGACTAAATTAGCGACCAGGAATTTTGAGGTTTACAGGCAATATAAGGAGATAAGACCAGGCGACCACATCACATGAATAGGCCCCAAAGGAGATCCTTGGGGTGCAGTCTCCTATAGGGGACCACCTCCAGGAGCCACACTCCCAAGACCAACCCTCCCACCCTAATAACCTTCACCATGCTGAGGGTGGAGATACCAGCAAACATCAGACAACCCCACCTATTGGATGAGAATCTAAGTAGGAAAGATACTGATCTACAAAAACAATCCTTGTATCTTCCTTTGAGATTCCCCGCCCTTCTCCCACTCCCACATCCCCAACATTTGTGAAACCAAGTACTTTTCATGAATTAGGCTACTGAGGATGGAGGTGTCTGCATAGTATATTACAGTTGTGTTGTATATTCTTTTATCTCCTATTTTTACATTTTTAATTTTTCTTAATATTTATGTTTGTTTGTTGTACACAATTGTCTTCCCACTTACTTGTCTCCCCAAAATCACTTCTCTCTCTTCTCCTGCTACTAACCGATTTCTTTAGATTCTCTTTCATGCTTCCTAAGATTTAATAACTCTATATCCTCACCTCCTACCCCCTCAACATCTCATCTTACACCTCATCTCCAGTTTTTTGTCCAACATTAGAAACTGTAGACCATTTTGCAAACTTACTATTTATATTGTAGATAATAATTTAACTCAACATTTCTGTATATTGTGACAAAACTGTAAACATCTTAATAGCAGCTATTTGGTATAAGGTGGTATATTGTTTGTATTGGGATCTGTTCACATTGTTCTCCCCCTTAAAGGACAGGTATTGGAACCCTGCAGAGACACTATAGGCCTATAAGGTAAAAACTGTAGTGCATTTTGTAGTGCTAGAAGGAAAGACACATGAACAACAAGAAAAAACAAGGGAAGAAAGTGCCCCAGACAAACCAAGATCCTACAATATTAGTATCCATGGCCAGCATAACAGAAGAAATGACAGAGAAGTTCAGCATGTACATAATTAAAATGTTATGTGAATTAAAGGATGATATAAGAGAGCAAATACGGGCATCAAAAGATCATTTCAATAAAGAGCTACATAAACAAATACAGGAAGCAAAAAATTATTTCAATAAGGAGATAGAGGTTCTGAAGAAAAACCAAACAGAAATCCTTGAAATGAAAGAAATAATAAACCAAATTAAAAACTCAATAGAAACCACCACCAACAGATCACTTGGAAGACAGAACCTCAGACAATGAAGACAAAATATATAATCTTGAAAATAATGTTGACCACACAGTGGAGATGGTAAGAAACCATGAGCAGAACATTCAAAAATTAATTATGTGATAACATAAAAAGACCAAATTTTAAAGTTATTGGGATACAGGAAGACATATAGTTCCAAACCAAAGGAATGAACAATTTATTCAATGAAATAATATCAGAAAATTTCCCAAACATAAAGAATGAATTGGAAAATCAAATACAAGAAACTTACAGGACATCAATGAACTAAATCACAACAGATCCACACCAAGTCACATTATAATGAAAATGCCTAGCATACAGAATAAGGAGAGAATTTCAAAGGCCACAAGAGAGAGGAATCAGATTACATATAGGGAGAAGCCAATCAGAATATCTGCAGATTTTTCAACCCAGACCCTGAAAGCTAGAAGATCCTGGAAGAACATATACCAAGCTCTGAAAGAAGAGGGATGTCTATCAAGAATCTTATATCCAGCAAAATTAAGCTTTAGATTTAATGATGAAATAAAAACCTTCCATGAAAAACAAAAGTTAAAAGAATTTACAACTAGAAAGCCTGCACTACACAACATCCTCGGCAAGAAGAGGAAACGAAAAACAACAGTGAAAATCAGCAAAGGGAGGTATTACACTAAAGGAAAAACCAATCAAAGGAGAAACTAAATCAAGTTAAATACCAAAAATAAACAAAAATTACCAGGAAAACAAATCATGTCTCAATAGTAACCCTTAATGTTAATGGCCTAAACTCACCAATCAAAAGACATAGACTAGCAGATTGGATTTAATAAAAAGACCCAACAGGGGCTGGGGTCATGCTCAGTGGTAGAGTGCTTGCCTCATATGTGTGAGGCACTGTGTTCGATTCTCAACACTGCAGATAAATCAATGAATAAAACAAAGGTCAATCAAAAACCATATATATATATATATATATATATATATATATATATATATATATATATGAAAAAAAAAAAAGACCCAACAATATGCTGCCTTCAAGAGACTCATCTCATAGGAAAAAACAGCCACAGACTGAAGGTGAAGGGTTGGGAAAAAACATTTCACTCACATGGACTGTAGAAACCAGCAGAGGTGTCATCCTCATATCAAATAAAATAGACTTCAAGCCAAAGTTAATCAAAAGGGATAAAGAAAGACATTTAATACTGCTTAAGGGAACCATACATCAACAAAACATGACAATTATAAACATATATGCCTCAAACAACAGAGCATCTGCATTCATCAAACAAATTCTTCTTAAATTCAAGAGTCAAACAGACCACAACACAATAATTCTGGGTGACTTTAACACACCTCTTACACCACTGGATAGATCTTCCAAACAAAATCTAAACAAATAAATACATATATATATAAAGTCTAAGTTATTGATGGATAAATAATTCATCCATCAACAAGTGAATACACTTTCTTCTCAGCAGCACATGGATTCTTCTCTAAAAAAGACCATATATTATGCCACAAAGCAACTCTTAGCAAATACAAAAAAGTAGAGATACTACCCTGCATTCTAACAGATCATAAGGGAATGAAATTAGAAATCAATAACAAAACAAAAAATAGAAGCTACTCCTACACCTGGAGACTAAATAATATGCTATTGAAGAATTTTTTATCTCCTCTTTGATGTCTTTTGCAGCCCATTATTAGACATAAATGAGAACACTGATACAACATATCAAAATCTCTGGGACACTGAAGGCAGTACTAAGAGGAAAGTTCATTGCATGGAGTTGATTCCTGAAAAAAAGAAAAAGTCAACAAATAAGTGACCTAGTAATAAAAACAGCATGGTATTGGCATCAAAATAGAAATTACATCTCAAAGCCCTAGAAAAGGAAGAACAAATCAACATCAAAAGCACTAGAAAATAGGAAATAATTAAAATCAGAGCTGCAATCAATGAAATTGAAACAAAAGAAACAATTGAAAACATTGACAAAGCAAAAAGTTGGTTCTTTGAAAAATAAATAAAATTGATAAGCCCTTAGCCCTGCTAACAAAGAGGAGAGAGAAAACTTAAATGACTAACACTTGTGATGAAAAATGAAATATCATAACTGACACAGAAGATAACTAAAAATCATTTTGAAAATTTGTACTCCAATAAAATAGAAAATATCAAAGCCATTGACAAACTTCTAAAGTCATATGATTTGCCCAAACAGAATCAGGATGATATACACAAGTTAAACAGATCAATTTCAAGCAATGAAATAGAAGACACCATCAGAAGCCTACAAAACAAGATAAGCCCAGGAACAGATGGATACGCAGATGAGTTCTACAAGACCTTCAAAGAAGAACTAATACTAATACTCCTCAAATTATTTCATGAAATAGCAAAACAGGGAATCCTTCCTAACTCATTCGATGAGGCATCAATAAAATTCTTGGCAAATCAAATAAAAAAAAAAAAAAGATTGTGCACCACAACCAGATGGGGTTCATCCCAGGGATGCAAGTTTGGTTCAATATACAGAAATCAATAAATGTAATTTGTCACATCATACGATCTTCTCAATAGATGCAGAAAAAGCATTTGACAAAATACAGCACCCCTTCATGTACAAAGCACTAGAAAAACTAGGGATATCTCAACATTGTAAAAGCTATCTATGCTAAGCTCCAGTCCAAAATCATTCTAAATGTATAAAAATTGAAAGCATTCCCTCTAAAAACTGTAACAAGACAGGGATGCTTTCTTTCACCACTTCTATTTAACGTAGCTCTTGAATCTCTAGCCAGAGCAATTAGACAGATGAAAGAAATTAAAGGGATACAGACAGGAAAAGAAGAACTCAAACTATCACTATTTTCCTACAAAATTATTCTATTCCTAGAAAATCCAAAAAATTCCACCAGAAAACTTCTAGAACTAATAAATAAATTCTTCAAAGTAGCAGGATATAAAATCAACACCCATAAATCAAAGGCATTTCTGTACATCAGTGACAAATCCTCTGAAAGAGAAACTAGGAAAAGTACCCCATTTACAATAGCCTCAAAAATAAATAAATAAATAAATAAACTACTTGGTAATCAACTTAACAAAAGAAGTGAAAGACCTCTACAATAAAAACTACAGAATGCTAAAGAAATAAATTAGAGGAGACCTTAGAAGATGGAAAGATCTCCCTTGTTCTTGGATAGGCAGAATTAATGCTGTCAAAATGATCATACTACCAAAAGCACTATACAGATTTAACACAATTCCAATCAAAATACCAATGACATTCCTTATAGAAATAGAAAAAGCAGTTATGAAATTCATCTGGGAAAATAAAAGATCCAGAATAGCTCAAGCAATCCTTAGCAAGAAGAGTGAAGCAGGTGGCATCACTATATCAGACCTTAAACTATACTACAGAGCAATAGTAACAAAAACAGCATGGTATTGGCACCAAAACAGACATGTAGACCAGTGGTACAGAATAGAGGATGCAGAGACAAACCCACATAAATAAAGTTATCTCATACTAAACAAAGGCACCAAAAACATACATTGGAGATAAGATAGCCTCTTCAACAAATGGTGCTGGGAAAACTGGAAAGCCATATGCAGCAAAATGAAGTTAAGCCCCTATCTCTCACCATGCACAAAACTCAACTCAAAGTGGATCAAGGACCTAGGAATTAAACCAGAGACCCTGCACCTAATAGAAGAAAAAAATAGGCCCAAATTTTCATCATGTTGGATTAGGTCCCAATTTCCTTATATAGCACAGGAAATAAAATCAAGAATCAATAAATGGGATGGATTCAAACTAAAAAGTTTCTTCTCAGTGAGAGAAACAATCACTGAGGTGAAGAGACAGCCTACAGAATGGGAGCAAATTTTTTATCACACATACATCAGATAGAACACTAATCTCTAGGATATTTAAAACACTCAAAACTCCTGGGGCTGGGGCTGTGATTCAGCAGTAGAAACTTGCCTAACATGTGCAAGGCCCTGGGTTCAATCCTCAGCACCACAAAAATAAAGAAATAAAATAAAGGTATTGTGTCCAATTACAACTAAAAATAAATATTTTTTAAAAAACTCAAAAATTTTAACACCAAAAACCAAATAACCCAATCAATAAATGGTTCAAGGAAATACACTGACACTTCTCAGATGATGATATACTGTCAATCATCAAATATATGAAAAAATATTCAACATCTCTAGCAATCAGAGAAATGCAAATCAAAACTACTCTAAGATTTTATCTCACTCCAGTTAGAATGGCAGCTATTCAGCTATTAAGAATACAAACAACAATAAGTGTTGGTGAGGATGTGGGGGAAAAGGCAAACTCATACATTGCTGGTGGGACTGCAAATTGGTGCAACCAATATGGAAAGCAGTATAGAGATTCCTTGGAAAACTTGGAAGGGACCCATCATTTATCCCACTCCTTGGTTTACACCCAAAGGACTTAAAAATAGCATAATACAGTGACACATCCACATCAATGTTTATAGTAATACAATTCACAACAGCTAAGTTGTGGAACCAACCTAGATGTCCTTTAGTAGATGAATGGATAAAGAAAATGTGGTATATATACACAATGGAATATTATTCAGCATTAAGAGAGAATAAAATTATGGTATTTTCAGGTAAATAGATGGAGTTGGAGAATATTATCCTAGGTCAAGAAAGCCAGTTCCAAGAAAACCAAATGCCAAATGTTTTCTCTGATATGTGGATACTGGTCCATAATGGGTATGGAGGGGAGAGCATGGGAAGAACTTTAGATAACGCAAAGGGGAGGGAGGGAGAGGGAAGGGGCATGGGTGTAAGAAAGATGGTGGAATAAAATGGACATCATTATCCTAAGTACGCTCATGAAGACACTAATGATGTGACTTTACTTTGTGTACAACCAGAGACATGAAAAATTGAATTCTATATGTGTACTATGAATTGAAATGCATTCTGCTATCATGTATAACTAATTAGAATAAATAAATAATTTTTTAAAAAAGCTTCTGTTTGTTGATCTTATCTATTTGGTGAGTCATTATTTTTAACTTTCCTTTAGTTCTTTGGATATGCTTTTTTTTTTTCATCCTCTATGAACATATTTATAATACTTGATTTAAATCAAGTCTTTGTTCACTTAAGTCCAATATTCACACTTTTGTAGGGACAGTGTATTAAACTAATTTTTCCCTTATATATAAATCATATTTTTCTGTTTCTTTGCACTTTGTGTAACTTTTTGTTTAAGTCTTGACACTTTGAATAACATAATATGGTACTCTAGAAATCATATTCCCCTCTCCACCATGATTTGTTGTTCATTTAGTTCCTTTATAGGACCACTTCTGTAAAGTCTGTATTCTTAGTTGTGGGTAATCAGTAAAGTTTCTCCTCGAGTAATTTGTGTTCAGCTAATAATTAGAGATTTTCTTAAATGCTTTGAACAGATAAGTCTCCAAGCCTTTGCTGAGAGGCTGTGTGTATTAGCCTTCAATATCCCAAATATCCCAGTTGGTGGTTTGCTACTCTTGTTTAACCTGTACTTTCTGCTTGAATTGAACCTCAAGGTCAACTGGAAATGGAAGATTAGGCCTTTTCAGATGTTTCCTGAATATGTACAGTCCTGCATGTATGCATGGCATTCTGGAGTCCCAGGAATAGGTCAGAAATTTTCGAGAAAACTTATGTACTTACATTTCCCATTATCCTATTTATTTACTTACTTGGTGAGCTTCTTTTTTTAGGGGGAGAGGGGGCTTACCAGGATTAAATTCAGAGATGCTCGACCACCGAGCCACATCCCCAGTCCTATTTTATATATTATTTAGAGACAGGGTCTCACTGACTTGCTTAATGCCTTGCTTTTGCTGAGGCTGGTTTTGAACTCACAATCCTCCTTCCTCAGCCTCCTGAACTGTTGGAATTACAGGCAAGCCCCACTGTGCCCAGTTTGGTTAGCTTCTTGCTAGTCCACACTGGTTTCACCACTTCAGGAAGCTGTGATGCTAAGCAATTGCAATGGATTGTTTTCAACAAATGCCCTGGGGATAGGGCTACTTCACAGCAAGATCTGAGCCAGGTCAAATAAAGGCAAGCACTGAGAACTGAACTTTTCAAGGTACTGTTAGGTCAAATGATGACTGTTTTCTGAGGATGGGGCTTTTGAGGGGACCTAAATCCATTCTTTTTTCTCCAGTAGCTGCTAGTCTGCTGGTTTTCAAAGAAAACTGCCATAGTTTTGAGGCCACAGTGAGCCTACAGTTTTCAACAAGATGCAGTACTTTTTCTTGAATAAAAACTTCTTGTATTGTTGCAAGCCTTTGGTTTATTCAGTTTAGGCACTGACAGCAAAGTGTACAGTTGTGTTGCTTCCTTTTCTCCCAGTGGTAAACCAGCACAGCATTGTATAAAAATTAGTAATTGAAAGAGAGAATCTGTCAACAAAGATGAAAGTGCAGCAAAAACAAAAACAAACAAACAAAAAGGGTAAGGATAGAATTGAAGTGAAATTCGAATGGAATGTAAAGGAAATGTAAAAGAAATGGACAACTTAGAGATTGTGACTTTCTGGAGACTTTAGATATGAAGCCAGCAGAATTTACTAAATAAGAAACTGAAATGAAGAGGACGAAAAGGATGAGTATGTCCTTGAGGACATCAACAAAAACAAAGCAAAACAAGTAACATTAAAGGAACTCTTTGAGATATTGCATGACATTAGTAGCACGAAGAATAATGTGCTGAGAGTAATCCAAATATGATGCTTTGCCAAGGCACAGAAATGTGGGTATATGAGTTACACTGGAAGAAAAGCACTGTTTAACTTAACTCTGGATGTTTTGTTTTTTTTAAATTTTTTTAGGTATAGATGGACACAACACAATGCCTTTATTTATTTATTTATTTATTTATTTATTTATTTATTTATTTATTTTTTATGTGGTGGTGAGGATCGAACCAGGGTCCCACCTGTGCTAGGCAAGCGCTCTACCGCTGAGCTACAATCCCAGCCCCAACTCCTGATATGCTTTAACAACAAAAAATACTTTAATTCTCAATGTTTGTATTGTTTTAAATTGCATTAACTCATTAAATTGTATTAACTCAATAGTTTTCCATTTTTTAAATTTCCGTATACATTTCTAACTACCATTTACAAAGATTCAAGTCTTTTTTTTTTTTTTTAACGTATTTGCGAAATTTAAAAGGTCATGTAACAATCTTTTAACTTTTTCCCGTTGATTGTTGAGGATGTCTGGAATGGTTTAGTATTTCCACCATCCAGAACTACCATGCAAATGAGAACTGCATATCTTTGGATGTATAATATATAAATAATATGCATGTAATATATATATATTAAATGTAAATGCAGAATCGTCAAACAGTTTAGGGTAGACAACATATGATGACAACAAACCATTCAGTAGTAATTCTAAATTAAAATTTTTTTTTTCACTCTGAGATTCTTTTGGGGTATAAACGACTGGAAATGAGCTCCTGGGGGCCGATGAAGAAACTGAGGCACGCGGGGATCAGGCCTCGCCCGCAGCTCCAGGAGCGCGCACCATGCACGCCCCGCTGTCTCCGAAACCCGCAGGGTGCGCACCGGAGCCCGGCTTCCCGGGTGGAGGAGGCGGTGCGGGCGGCGGCTGGAGCGGCGGGCCACGCACGGCGGCGGCGGGAGCGGCCGGGCACGCACGGCGACGGCGGCGGCGGGAGCCCTGGCCACGCACGGCGGTGGGATCGGGATCCCGGCCACGCAGGGCCACGGCGGCGGGAGCAGGAGCCGGGCGCACACTGCGGCGGCGGCGGCGGCGGGAGCGGCGGGAGCTGTGGCGACGGCGGATGGCCCAGAGCTGATCTATGCGGCGCTTGGAAGGGCTGTGTCTGCGGCGGCGGCGGCGGCGGCGGGGCCCTGCCCGCGAGCGGAGCGGGGACAAGATGAAGTACCAGAAATACCTGACGGTGCTGCAGATGGCCATCGGTGTCACCCCCTCCAACCGCGGCAGCCTCCTGCCGCTCAAGAGGAAGCTGTGGTGAGGGAGGGCGCGGCGCGCGTGGGCGCAGAGCCCCAGCGGGACCGGGCGCGGGGCGCGGGGCGCGGGGCGCGGGGCAGGAGCCGGGCCGGGGCAGGGGCGGGCCAGTGGCCAGGCCGCGGTGACCCGGCCGACGGCGCTCCGAGAGCGCGGGGTGCAGCAGCGGTTTCAATCTCCCAGGGCCGAGCGCCGCCACGACCCTCACGGTGCCCAGCGCCACGTAGAGCTGCGCGCTGCAGCGAGCTAGCTGCAGGGACCTGCCGGTTGCTGGCACTGGACCGGGCCTCCCTCCCTGTCTGTCCTTTTAGCTCCGTACCGACGAGTTGTGACTCCCAATTTCAAGCCAGGCTTTCTTGGCATACAGACACCAATTTATTATCTTTGTATATATACGTTCTCTGTTTTTTCCCAAAATCCATCTGCTCTTGAGTACATAGTAAAAATGAATTGTTCCCACGGTAGGGGAAATAAATTGTGAGATTAGAATTGCATTGTCAGAGACTATTATTTTATTTACATGTTTTCTGGTTCCTTCGACCTGGAAATTGTTATTGAGGTAACAGGGAAAAGAACGTCCTTAATGAAAAAATTTGAAGTTAACCAGACCTGGTTTATATAGTTGATTATCTCTGATTGCATATGGCATTTTGTTAGTTTCTAAATTGCCATATCGCAGCCCCAGTGGCCACCTAGGCATTCTAGTGGCTTGAGATGAAGATTTAAGGTTTTATCACAGAAGAAATAAGTAAAGGGAAGGTGATTACAGAAAAAAAAGAGGCCAATAATTGTGATAGTTATTGATGGTTACTAATTAAAACTACTGGTCAGTGCTATTCATAAAGGTTTTGTTTTATTCCATTGAACGTAGTTAATTTGATCCTAAGGTTGTAGAGAAAGGAAGGGAGGCTGCTCTTAGGTATTTGGGAAAATTAATTTCTGCTGTGTCAGAAATTAATGATCCAAGATCTTTAAAGATTGATCAGTGAGAAAAGGGTGGGTTTAAAAAAAAAGAAGAAGAAGAAGAAGAAGAAGCCCAATAGTAGTCACTTTTGGAGGGAAGGCAACAAATGTGAGCACCAAAGTTCAAATTTCATCTGTGCCACGTGCTGTGTGACACTAAGCAAGTTACCAGAGTATCTGTTTCTTCCCCTGTAAAATGAGAATCTTGTTATCTTCCTCAGGGATAATACACAGATCAATTCTGATAATGAATATAACATGCCTACTGCTGTGCCTGGCTGAATAATAGATGCTTAGTAAACATTAGTATCTTCCTCCTTGCCCTACCCCCATTTTTTTTATTCTGAAGAAGATATTTTAATTTGATGAATAGAAAGGAATAACACATAGAAGACTAGAGTAGTAAAAATTGAATAAAATGTCTATAAGGGTTGGATATATAGCTCAGTGGTAGAGTGCTCACCTAGCTTGTACAAGGCCTTGGGTTTAATCCCAGCACCACAACAAATAAATGAACAAACAAACAAGTATAGGTCACTCCTGTGAAGAAAAGCAAAGTAATATATAAAGATGATTTCTCAGATTGATGGTGAACACCAGCAGTCTTACCCATACCCTGCATTTCTCCTGATACCTAACACACTATTTATTTTTTACTTATTTTTCATGTATGTTGTTTCTCTCTCTCCATCAAAATGTAACTTGCATGAGGGAGGACTTTTGTCTATTTGGTCCATGACGAAATCACCTACAATTGATATTTGGCACAAAATAGCGTCTCAATAAATATTTGTTGAGTAAATGGAGAAGTGAATTCTTACTTAAAAATGAATTCTTAATAATGTGTGGCTGAGAATGACCATTAAAGAAATCAGTTTTCTTTATGCTCACTTTAAAGAGATAAAAGAATAATATTTAAGAAGCTCCAAGCCATGAGTATTAGCAACATTAAATCACAAAGTTAAGAAACTAAATTTACTCTTTCTCATCATTTGGAGCACTGTTTCTGAAAATACATTCCCCAAACACAGAATTTGTGAAGAGAGGCTCTAAGGAAATAAAATTCAGGTAGTATTTATACTGTAATGACTTACATGGAAGCAGACAATAAATTTGGACCAGGGATAAAAACCATCCTATTAAGAGATGGTCTGCAAAAATCTGGTGGATTTTGTGTAACCTTTTTCAAAATCTTAGATGAGTGTTTCAGAGTTTCCACTGAATGCTAATTTGCAAAGCTTAATCTAGTTTTTGCAGAGGAAAAAATGAAGAGCATACTCTACAAAAACTCTGGTATGGGTAGTACTTCTCAACACAATTGGATAGTACTTTTTTTTTAATTGGTCCACTTATCTCTTCTTTCCTCTGGATTTTTTTTCTAGATAGCATTTTAATTTTGTCAATATCGTCATAATTGTACATGGAGAGTTTGAGATATAAAGCGCTGTTACATGGTTAGAAGATAAGAAGATGTAGTTTCCAACTCCAGAGTGGTGGGGACCTGTAGCAGACATCAGCAACATGTGTCAGACCTTGGAATGTACCGGCATCTGCCCATTTATAAAATATGAGGTCATACTATGAAAATTGTGATATATATGAAGATTTGTATGGATATGTTTATGCAAATTTGAATTCTCTGTTTCTGTCTTTAAATTATTGTAGTCTGCACTAAAAGACGTGGGCTTGCAAAGCTTATACCAGTATAAAAGATGGGATGGGATGATCTAGTGCTTTGTTCCCACACTTCATCTAGTCTGGGCATTTGTGACCATCAGCTTTCTTTTGTGCAGTGTTCCCTGTTTTTCTACTGGACTCCTGAAATCCCTTAAGGAGTATCATATTTTACAGACCAATTTATGTGGAAACTGAAATCAACAGACCCGTGCGCGTTGGTGGAGCCTATAAGAACCCTCTTCTGCTTGTCCTCTCTTCTTGTTTCCTAGAGACAGAAGTAGGAGTGCATGCAGTGTTTGGTTCTGAATCATCACTGTTTAGGAACCCAGAGGAAGGCCTGCTACCTCTACCCCAGATGGGTAGAAGTTGCTGCAGCCTACTGTCGTCCTTTGGGGGTTTCCTGTGATTACCAATTATGAAAAGCAGTAGGATATTGTATTTGCTAGGGTTGCTGGAACAGATGACCACAGATTTGGTGGCCTTAAACAACAGAAATTTGTCATTTCACAGTTCTGGAGGCCAGAGGCCCAAAGTCAAGGTGTCAGTAGAGCTACACTCCCTTGAGGGCTCTAGGGGAGATCCTTTCTTGCCTCTTCCTGCTCCTGGTAGCTCTTTGTGGCCACATTCCTCCAGTCTCTGCCTCCATCTTTACATGTCCTTTTCTTCTGCATCTGTCTTCTCTTCTGTCTCTTATAAGGATATTTGTCATTGGATTCAGGACTACCTGAATAATCTAGGATGATCTCATCTCAAGATCTTTAACTTAATTACATTTGCAAAGTCTCTTTTTCTAAATAAGGTGACAGTCACCCTGCTCTTCAGCAGGTTTGGTAAGAGCCATATAATAATCCTATCTATTCTGAAACGTGAAAAAAAATTTTAATAATAATGGTATGGTTGTCAATTGTCTTTTAATTTTTGTACCAAGTGTTTTTAGGAGTGTTTACACTGACCTGGGGTAGAGGAGAAGGGGTTGTCATTTGATTTTCTTCATCTTATAAAAAGATTTTTTTGTGGTTATTTGAGTCAGTGATTACTGAAAGCCATGCAACATCAATGTACTGATTCAAGTAGCCATCCAGTAATCAGATTTTGAAAGTGTTCAAAGCTGCCGTTCATTAAGCTATTATTAGCAACCTATAGAGGTGCTTTGCAAGCATCCTGTCATTTAACTTATAGCATCCCTGTGAGGTAGGTGCTGTATTTTCCCAGTCTACAAATAAGTTTATTGACTTGCCCAGAGTCAGGAGGTTTTATGCTGGTTATTGGATTAAAAGACACTGGAGCAGGAAGATGATATTGTAGGAGGAGAGAATAGCTGAAAATAGGTGTAAGGACCCAGTAGTATTAGTTTCTGCATGGGTGTTATATGGACCACTCATGTGTCACACAGGTCTGCCTGCTGGGATGTGAAGGGCTCTAATATCCAAGTCCTTTTGTAGTTTCATAATGAGCAAATTATAGATGATTACACATATTATTATTTACAAGTGCAACTGAAGACTATTTGCTATTAATCTAATAAGTGAATCATTAAGGTTTCTGAAGTCTGATACTTAAAAAACAAAAGTTAGCATTTTGCTACCATCTATGAAAGTGTCCTTAGAAGGAGTCAGTGTCCTTTTAAAGTCAGCTGCACTTCTGTTCTTAGCAGTATGCCAATGCTCTTGTTCTCACACTGTTGTTTGGGATTCCTCTCTTTGGGGAAGTATGCTTTGCTGTCACTCATCAGCATTGTCTTGAGTTGGTGGTGTCTCTCACCTGCTGATAATTTAAACTTCATATCTTATAGAAGCACTGCCACTTTACGAATAGTTTGGTTCTTGCATAACTGCTTCATTTTTACCATCTTGCTGATTTATTTTTGCCCCATTCTTTGTTGTTATTGAATTATTTTTTACTGGAAATTTGAAATGGAATAGAAGGAATACACAAATCCAAGGATACCTAATACTCCCCTTGGGCATCGGCTTTGCAAGGATGGGGAGCAGGAGGGCATTCCAGCAGAGGGAGAGTCTGGGAGGGATGGTTGCAGAATGTAAGGAGTTGTGTGCTGTGTATTTTGGATGAGTGAATTTTTTAGATTTCTGTTGGGTTTCAAGGGCTTTGCAATGCTGTATTGAAGATTTAGCAGTCTGTATCTGGATGGCAGCCAGCAATGAGCCAGGCGTTTGCAAGTGTAGGTGTGACATGATTGATGGGGTTGGATTTGTGTTTACCTTCCCCTAGTGTCCTCGAAATGGGGGATGTACACACAAGGAACAAGAACTAAGTGGTAAACAATTTACTGGGTTGTTAATATCTGGGCAGGTGCCATTTATCACCCACATGAGGACCTTCCAGGAAGCCATGCTGAAGCAGATTGGCCTTCAAGCCCATAGGGGATGGTCCTCTCTTCTCTCCAAAGCTAAGAGGGTGGACCCTGGCCTAATAATGTCAGGCAAGGAGAAGGGAAATGAACAAAAGGAGACCCGACTCCTGGGGTGAGCCTTACCAGGACATGTTTATTCTGTGGAAGCAGGAAGTGAGATGAGAGGGTGGACCCTGGATTTTTACCTTATGGGCACATTGGCCTGGCCCACCAGTAAAACATGGTCCCATGAGAAACATAGGAAGAGAGTGGAGAGAGAGAGAGAGAGAGAGAGAGAGAGATAGATTTTCTCCCCAACGTCCCTTTATGGATGATAAAGTGAAAGGAAGAATTTAGAAAACTTCACTGTAAGCCAAGTATTGATTTCCCCTTAATTCAAGAGAAAATATAAGGTGCTTATAACTCAGTTCCTAAGCGTGATTCCCTGACATTAAAGGTCATTCCCTGAAATATTTGGGGAACTATCCCCAAAGTCTGTTATTCAGTTCAAATTCATACCATCAGGGATGGGGGAGGGTGATCCCTTGGGATTAGAAAACTCCTACTGTACATCTGGGGGAACTGTCCTTGGTGGCTTTCTGTAACCAAGTACAGTTCTTCTTGCCTGAGTTGTAGATATGCCCCTGTATTCCGTGAGTGTCCAACAAAAACCTGTTGTATAATGTCAAATCGAAGTAAACATGTTGATCTCCCCAGGACCCCTGTTTTCAAAGACAGTAATCAACAAAGGAGAAGCAAAACCTTAAATTCTACTAACCCTATAAGATCATCTCTTAAGCTGGAGTTGACATTCTCCACAGTTATCTGGATCGATGTTTATTCTTTTCTTTATTCCCCACCGAGGAAAGGGAGCTGGTCATTACTGAGCCATGCTTTTTAACAACTGGCCTCTCACCTTCAAAGAGACTTGGTCAAAGCTTATGAATGACTGATACTACTGTGTGGGAGCCTTAGCCAATTCCATCCTCTTTGGGGGACTATAGGCAGGTGGGTCCAGAGTGATCTTCACCTGGTATTTATCCATTCTGCTCATCTGGTCATTAAATACTTTTATTATGATCCTGGTGGGAAAGGGTTGGTCCATTCTTCTAGTGATATTTGTGATTTTTTAGCCTTGTCATTGGATTTAATATTATATTGAGTTTATTCTGATAAATGTCTTGGCTGCCTGCCATTTGTAAAATTTGGTGTAAGCTCTAGGTTTTAAGCTTATAGGTTTGAAGAAAAGGGAAAATAGTGATGCCTATTTAAGTCAGATGAAAGAGAATCTTATGAAAAATATTAGCCAGATGATTTCATCAAAAAAGTGAACATTATGTTTGCATTCACTTCCTAAAATATGACCATATGATTTAACCAGTGCTATCAAAATAAAGTGAGAGAGAAGAAATAAAGAAAAAAATTGACACATATATTGTTTTAAAATTCTTTCCAATATGTCCTCTTTTGAATAAGCTCATTTAAAAATTTAAGTTTATTTTAATTTATCTATAAAAACTTAAAATTGTACATATTTATGAAGTATCATATGATGTTCTGTTACATGTATATGCTGTATAATGTCAAATCAAATTAAACATGTTGATCTCCTTAAACATTTATTATTTCTTTATGGTGAAAACATTCAAAATCCTTTCTTCTAGCTTTTTTTGGAAATATACAGTACATGGTTGTTACCTTTAGTCACTCTGCTGTGCACATTAGGACTTGTGAACCTTAGTGCCTGTTGATCAACCTTTCCCCATTGCTCCTTGCCCCTACTCTCCTCACCCTCTGGTAACGACCATACTGTTCTCAGTTTCTATGAGATCAACATTTTATATTGCAGTGTGAGATCATGTGGAGCTTATCTTTCTGTGTCTGGCTTACTTCACCTAATGATCTTGTATCTATGTTGTTTCAGATAACAAGCTTTCATTCTTTTTTATGGCTGAGTGGTATTCCATTATGTACCTTACACATTTCCTTTGTCCATGAGTTGGTGAACATTATATAGTTTCCCTTCCCTGACTATTGTGAATAGTGCTGCCATGAGCATGGGAGGGCAGCTGTCTCTTCAACATACTGATTTCATTTCTTTTGGATATATACCCAGGAGTGGGATTGCTGGATCATATGGTAGTTGTATTTAAAATTTTTTTAAGAACCTCCATAGTGTTTTCCATAATGGCTGTATTAATTTGCATTCCCACCAAGAACGTGCAGGGGTTCCCTGTTCTCCACATCATTGCCAGCGCTTGTTATCTTCAGTCGTTTTGGTCACAGCCTTTCTTACTGGGATGAGGTCATGATTGTATTTCTCTGACAAACAAAATGTTGAACATTTTTTTCATGTATCTGTTGGCCATTTGGTATGTTTTCTTTTTTTTTCCAGAAAATTTTCTATTTAGGTCTACTGTCCGTTCTATTTTGTTTGTGTTTTTTGAGGAGGGGTCTCATTGCACTGCCCAAGCTGATCTTGAACTTGTTGGCTTTAGCAGTCTCCTGCCTCAGCCTCCCCAGTAGTTGGCATTGGGGTGTACAACACCACACCCTTCTTTTTAATTGGGCCATTTATTTGTTTGTTTGTTTGCTCTTGAGTTTTGGGAGTTCTCTATACATTCTAGATATTAACTCCTTGTCAGATGTATGCTGTACAGATATTTTTCTCCCATCTGTGGGTAGTCTCTTTACTCCTTGATCGTTTCTTTTCCTGTACAGAAAGTTTTTAGTTTGATGTATCCCATTTGTTTATTTTTTCATTTTGTTTCCTGTACTTTTGGAGTCTTGTCCAAAAATTCTTTGCCCATTCCAATGTCCTGAAGCGTTTCTCTTTGAATAAAGTTCTTTATTGTTTTTGTGGAAGCTTTTAACTCTGCAGAAAGGAAAATAGGGTTGTAAAGTGTGCTTCTTTTTATATTGAGAATCATGAAAAAGGTAGCATTAAATTTATACTTTGGGATCTGAATCAAAGTGAGAAAATTCAATTAAATAAAAAAAGTTAATTAAAAAGCTTCAGCAAAATTAATGATGGTCTAAATGAAGGTAAAGAATGCTTCTGTGGGCCTGCATTTTTTTTGGGGGGGAAGGGGGTTACTGGGGATTGAACTCAGGGGCACTCGACCACTGAGCCACATCCCCAACCCTATTTTATATTCTATTTAGAGACAGAGTCTCACTGAGTTGCTTAGCACCTTACTTTTGCTGAGGCTGGCTTTGAACTCACAATCCTGTCTCAGTCCCCCAGGCTGCTGGGATTAGGGTGTGTGCGACTACTCCGGGTGGACCTGCATTTTTGAGAATTCTGAAATGTAGCTAGTAGATAGAGGTAGGTGGACTGAGAGAAAACCTTGCAGAATCACTGTCCAGAGCATGCCCAGGAGACCCTTGCAAAGGTGGGGTGGATAGCTTGAAAAAACATCAACGGACAGCAGATGGGGACACTTGGGAAATGAATTGCATGTGATATGCTGGGTTGGCTCAGCCCCTGATCTTCACTGTTTGTGCCAAGTAGAGCATAGTGGTGCTGCTTTCTCACCTCCTTAAATATTGACTGTGGGCACCAGGCCAGAGCCAGGGTTGTTCCCAAGGCGCTACTGAATCCTGCTAACCCAAAGAAGTTTCCTCACAGACCCCCCAGTACCCCATGCTATCTCTCTGCCAGAGCCACTGAAGGCAGGTACAGTAAATGCCAGAGGAGGAAAATAGATATTCTCCAGGACAAACGTAAGTGGACAGTATAAGTCACCAAACAGTGGAAGAAACCAGCACCTTGAGAATTACCAAACTGAAAGAACAGAGGAACTAATCCCTGAGAAAATAGAAGAGCATTAACAGTTATTTTCAGAAAGTTGCAAAAGAACATTCAGTCATGAAGTCTAGGCACTTTGAAACTTTTTAATTTTCTTACTGATGGAAAGGAGACTGGTTGAATTGTCAAAACCGATAATCTAATCAGCAATTTGGAGGAGTAAGCTAAAGAATCCAAGAAGAGCAAAGGTAAATTGGAAGAGTAAATGAGAAGTTAGGAACGTGGAAACTTTCCAAGGGGAAGGCCGGCTTTAGTGGGAGTGTGGTGGTGCTGTGAGAGAAGGGTCATGAAGATGCATTAATGCCATTTATTATTTAGAAGAGGTGACAATATTGATGAACCTAGGTGTTGACAGGAAAGTATGCTCTCCGTGTCCTTAAACATCACCTCAGTACTGAAAACATACACACTTTCTTTCCTTGTCATTGTTGCCTAAACAATTTAGTGTTACAAGTATTTACATAGCATTTATGTTGGGTATTATAAATCATGAAGAGATAATTTAAAGTATGAGACGGTGTACATAGGTCATTGGCAAATAATTCACCTTTTATTTATTTTTTCTTGATACTGAGGATAGAGCCCAGGGATTCTACACCCCCAACCCTTTCTGTTTTTAATTTTGTGACAAGGTCTCGCTAAGCTGTCCAGTCTGACCTCAAATTTACAATCCTCATCTTCCTGAGTAGCTGGGATTATAGCCCCGAACCACTGCGTCTGGCATAGCCATGTTATATAAAGGAGTTGCGTATCCATAGATTTGATATCCAAAGGGGATTCTGGAGCCAATCCCCCATGGATACCAAGTGACAACTCTGTGTGTGTGTGTGTGTGTGTGTGTGTGTGTGTGTGTATTAGCTAGTGTGTGTGCCCTAATAATATGTGTAACTTTCAAGCTACTAACTGGAGAGGGAAATCAGTCATAGAGCAGTTGGGGACAAGAAAACTCCATCATATTAATAAGGCAGAAAAATAAGAAAGCATTTATAATGGGAATAAAACATAGAAAAAGATGATAGTAATAAATCTATACATATAAATAAGCATAATTTGAATGGATTAAGTGCATCTCCAAAGATATTTACTCTCAGATTGGGTGAAGAAAAAAAACCACTCTAGCTACATGCCAAGATGTAAAGGTACAATTTAAGGAAAAAAAAAAAAAAAAGACAGACTTGGAAAGGTTGAAAACAGGCACACAAAAATATGAACTAGATAACATAGAAATGTAAATGGGGACCATGCACTGTAGTGCAGACTTGCAATCCCAGCAAGGGGGCTGGGATTGAGAGGTTGAGGCAGATTGAGAGGCTGAGGCAGGAGGATCATGAGTTCAAAGCCAGCCTCAGCAATTTAGCAAGGCCCTGAGCAACTTAGTGAAACCTGTCTCAAAACATAAAAAGGGCTGGAAATGTGATTCAGTGCATAAGGACCCCTGGGTTCAATCTCTGGTACCAAAAAAAAAAAAAATGTATATGGGGAAATTATCATCAGATAAAATAGCATAAAATTATCACCACATAAAATAGCTCTAAAATAGCATAAAATTAAGGTAAAATTGATCATTGGCACAAAGACTTTCTATATGATAAAACATTAAATCCCTAAGAAATTTTGAATAATAAACATTAAGGCATCTAATCAGAAAGATTTGAAATGTAAAAAGCAAACACCTAACAGACTGACAAAGATTAATTGACAAATCCCTCTTTTTCATGGGAAACTCCACAATAGTCCTTTTTATACAAATCATCAGTTCAGCAAGACAAAAGTATAATGAAGAACACAGAAAAGTTGAGTTATAAAATAATTAAAAGATAGAGTTGCCCTTGTATTTAATGATTCACCCAGTGCACATTCTCATACACTGTTGGTGGAAGTGTAAATTGGCAAATTTTGGAAGTCGGTGCCTGTTAACATTTAGAAATCTTCTATCCCTACCCCTAAATTTCCACTTAGGAGTCTTTCCTAAGTAAGTATTGAATTTGTCTACAAATATTGTCATGGATATTTGTTGCTTTAAGACTTAATAGCAGGGGCTGGGGTTATAGCTCAGCAGTAGAGTGCTTGCCTCGCACATGTAAGGCACTGGGTTCGATCCTCAGCACCACATAAAAATAAATAAAGTAAATATATTTTTTAAAAAGATTTAATAGCAAACATTTGAAAGCAAAATAAATGCTCCTTAGCAGGGAAGTGATTGATAAATGATGTTACATCTGTATCATAAAATACTGTTTAGTTATTAAAAAGAAATTGTTCTACATGGGTTATTGTGGTTATTATGCAAGTCATATTAAGTGAAAAAATATGGTGCAGGAAAATATGAATAATTTGGTCATCTTACTAAAAAATTCCTAAAGGAAATAAGCACATACATAAATAACATAAGCATTTGTCTGGGAGGTAATAAAAGGAACTGGTAACAGTAGTTGTCTGGAAAATGGACTGAGGTTTAGGATGAGGGTGAAGGAGGCCCATTTTACTTTCCATTTTCATATCTTTCTGTACTCTTTAAATATTCTAAATATATAGATATTTTCATTCTAAATTACAGGCATACATAAACTTGTCTATTTTATAATAGTCCCTCTCTTTTTTTTGTGTGTGTGTACTGGAGATTGAACCTAGGGGTAATTTACTACTGAGCCACATCTTAGCCCTTTTTATTTTTCATTTTGACCCAGGGTCTCACAAAGTTGCTTAAAGCCTCGTTAAAGTTACTGAGACAGGTCTTGAACTTTCCATCCTCCTGCCTCAGCCTCTGAACTGCTAGGATTATAGTTGCTCACCACCATATCTTGCAAATATTTACTCTTATTCATATATGAATCAAGTTTATTTTGCTAGTAGTCCATTCTGTGCATCTTTTAAAAAGCA
Organism: Callospermophilus lateralis; assembly: GCF_048772815.1. Lineage (NCBI taxonomy): Eukaryota > Metazoa > Chordata > Mammalia > Rodentia > Sciuridae > Callospermophilus > Callospermophilus lateralis. The sequence goes on from NC_135307.1 coordinate 147,278,517, forward strand.
ATTAGAGGCTAGTGTGGTGGCTTACACCTGTAATCCTAGCAGCTCCAGAGACTGAGACAGGAGGATTGCAAGTTCAAAGCCAGCCTCAGCAACTTAGCGGGACCCTAAGCGGGACCCTAGAGAGAATCTGTCTTAAAATTTGAAAATAAATAAACAAATAAATAAAAAGGAATGAGGATGTGACTCAGTGGTCGAGTGCCCCTGAGTTCAATCCCGGGTACCCTCCACTCCCCCCAAAAAAAGGGAAAAAGAAAAAGGAGTTAGAGCTTACAGGCTGTGTCTTATGTTATCCCATCTGGTCAACACTTGAAGTATAAAAAAATTAAGAAGTAACAAGGGTTGAAAATTATATGAACGTGGACTGCATTATGAATAGGAAATTCCATCACGATATGAAGAAATTGACTTTCATAAACCGTATTTAGAAATCATTCCCATTGCTTTATACATTTTGTCATCTCTAAGAAAATAATTTACAGAACAGTTTCCTTGCAGGTGCCCAGAGCATCTTCTCTCTGACTAGTTTGTTCTAAGGCTGCCACCCAGTAGTGACGCAGCAATAAGACAGCATGTGTCAGTTCTGTGTGTGTGTTTTTATGTATGAACATGTATCCCAGTGTACACTCCATAGATGAATAGCTTAGATTATTTTCTATTTCTTCTTATCTGTGTTTTTTTTCTTCCAAAATCATGCTGAATTATTGACTGTCATGTTTAAATTTGGAGGAGTTATTTTCATGCTTAACAAAAGCATGCTGAACAGTATCTGTGGATCTCTCCAGTGACAGCTGACTTGTACTGGGTGAACCAGGCTGAGTGCTGCTGGTTAGACCACTGTCCCAAGGGAAGCCAATGCCTGTGAGTTACTTAGGAAACCTCAGTCTAGTTGTAATTGCTTCTTTGATGGTGGCAGAGTTGACTTTTAGTGAATTTTAATGTTGGAATATTTGAACTCTTTCAGGAAGATTCCTACACTACCAGCTGCTAAGAAATATTTAGAAAGAGTATCCGATAGAATGTTTGGCTCTTGGGTTTTTGGTTGAAAAAAGGAGTGTGTGTGACATTTCCAAAGCTACCCTCAAGTAAATGGTTACCACTAATTTGAGAAAATAGGCTCACCTGTAAATCTGCCTTTTTAAGCAATTTTTCCCCTTTTTCCAGGGTTACTCCATCCTCTGAAAATCCCAATGGTGCTACTTCTAGTGTCAGCCAAGGAAAACCTTCTTTAAGACGAATTAAAGGGAGACTGCACAGAAGCAAAAGTCTTGATAGCTTCGATTTCTGTGAACTCACTGTAAGTGGACTGGTTGATACTTTTCTCATTTTTTAAGGAATGCAAAACTTTTGATTTTTTTTCATAAAAATATAATAGTCTCATTTGGTGGTCAGCATTTTTTTTTAACTAAAAAATGGTTTAACTAACAATTTACCAACCAGAATGCTTTCTTAACTGGCATGCACAGGGTATATTTATAATAAATGGTTCATAACAAAGAAAGATGAAGATAAAGAAATTTTTCCTGAATTCTATGAGACATGTTGAATTGAGTAGACTATCCATGTAAATTTCTTTGAATATCACAAATTCATGTTAATATGAACAGAGACTTAAATATCTGATTAGCTCCAAACACTCAGCTTTCTGGTAGTACCCGAAAGTCATTATGCCAAAAATTATTAGGATAGATCCCAATTCAGTTAATGATTGCACTTTCTCTCTGTTCTAAGTGATTAACTCTAACAATCATGTTTTTTGTTCCAGGCCATGTGACATGTTTTTCCTATGGGTATATGGTAATAAATCAATTCATGTTTCTGAAAGAACACTAACACTGTCAGGCTCCTCTCTACTAAAAGATACACTGTAATGCCGTGAAGTACATACTAGAATGCTCTCTGCTTGGAAAAAAGTTTTATTCAGATTTATATATGTGTTCGTTGGCAGATTAATGGATGTTTAGGATGTTTAGGAGAATGTGTGCATTTCTGCCTTTTGAGTTCTGAAAAATTCTGAATTATAAAAGTACCACTGACAAGTGTTGTTTCAAAAAATGATACCAAATTGTTATCTTTAGTATATGAAACTAAATCCTATCTGCTTTTGAGGATATGACATTTGCATTTCTTTTTTTTTTAATTTTTTTAAGAGAGAGAGAGAGAGAAATTTTTTTTTTTAATATTTTTATTTTTTAGTTCTTGGCGGACACAACATCTTTGTTTGTACGTGGTACTGAGGATCGAACCCCGGGCCACACGCATGCCAGGCGAGCGCGCTGCCGCTTGAGCCACATCCCCAGCCCGACATTTGCATTTCTTACCTATAATTGATAAAAACAAAAGCTTGTTTTTTATTTGTTAAGATTTATTTTTTAGCAATTATTTTTATTAAAATAATTGTATTCAATTATTTTGCTTTAAAGTGTTCTTGAACACTTTTATGATACAAGACATAAGAAAGTGAAATGTGATCTGTAGGAAAACACTTATTCAATAACTGAGAAAAAGAGTCAGTTTTTGCTAAGTCAACTTAACAGTGAAAGTGACTATTAGAAAACATACAATCAAGTGAATTGTTTCTCAAAAGTAAAGCAATAAATTCACTGAGAAACAAATTTTAATTACGTTTTAAAATATAAAAATGGAGGCCAGGCACGGTGGTACACACCTATAATCCTAGTGACTCAGATGTCTGAGGCAGGAGGAACAGGAGTTCAAACCCAGCCTCAGCAACTTAGTGAGGTCCTAAGCAACTCAGTGAGACCCTGTCTCTAATAAAATATAAAAAAGGGCTGGGGATGTGGCTCCATGGTTAAGTGCCCTGGGTTCAATCTCTGGTACCAAAAAAACCTCAAAGAATATAAAAATGGAAATTGAAATTTTATCAGGTTCTTTTCTCTGATGTTTGATATTATCATTACTGCTACATAATCAGGTAATTAATATGACATGTTGTAAAATACATTTACTTGCTTAACCAGAATCATTCTGGTTGGAGAAGAAGTTAAAATTTGTCTAGAACATGACGAAGAAAACTTTACATATCAGTTATCCCTTATCTGAAATGTCTGGGATCAGGCATGTTTTGGATTTTGAATTTTGGCATTTTTACATCTCCATTATGAGATATCTTAGGGTTGGTCTTAGGTCATTTGTATTTCATTTACACTTTATATACATAGATTGAAGGTAAATGTGTACAGTATTTTTAGGGTACCTGTGCTTTGACTACAATCTGTTATGTGAGGGCAAGTGTGGAATTTGCCATGTGTTGGTGCTCTAAAAGTTAGGGATATTCAACTGTACTTTGTGTAAGGTTGCCTTCAGTTTCCCACAAATAGAAATGAATATTTAAATGATCAGGAAGTTATCTTTTTATTATAATCAATATGCTTAAAAGTGATTGATAATTTATTTTTTGCCTTGTTCCATAAGACACTTTATCTGGCTAAAGTCTAAGCAAGAAAAAAAAAATAGCACTATCCAGTGGATTTAACATCTACAGAATTCATTTTTTTTTCTTTTTGATATTCTTTCTTTTTGGGTGTTATCTCAAAAGTAAAGTCTTAGCATGAAGGAAAGGCATTTGACATTGAGGTTAAAAAAGAGGAAAAGTTGGGGGGATTCACAGAAGGTGGATTGCAGGGATGGTCTGTGGTTCTTGTGTGGTGGTATGTGCAGTTGTCTTCATGGACTATGTTGTTGCTTTCTATTTTGGTTTTCTATTTCTGAAGGGTGGATCAAAAGGCTGGGGACTTTGGCATGTGGTACTCCATTTCTCTTTCATTAAGGGGAATGTACTACGAAATCTAATTATTGCAAAACTCAAGTTTTTCACTATTTAAATTCATTTTCTTTCTCAGGTTTTCACAGTAATGGTGGGGCAGCAATTCATTTTACCCTTTCGACACTTGTAGACTATTAGACATTTTTACGATGAGTACATTCCATTTTTAGAAAAGTATAAAATTATTTTCCAAACAATAAAAAAATATTAATAAAAGAGGAGCTTAAAAGCGTGACTACTCCCACTTCCTACCAAAGCCTATGACAGCACTATAATATCCAAGATACTTAGGGGAATATAACATCTTGGTGTGGGACTAAAAAAGTGATTTTTCCCTATATTTTTAAATTCTGTCTTTTTTTTTTTTAAGTAGGCAGTGCTGTGCTTTTGTATTTTTGAGAAGAAGCATGGATTACAGAAGGGTTTTATGGGAGGTGAAAGGTGTTTGGGAATAGAGCTCAGTGACAGAGCATTAACCTAGCAAGTACTAGACCCTTGGTTTATATCCCAGCATCACAAAAAAAATTAAAAAGAATTGGCTCTCTAATGTAATTAACTTTGTAAATATAATTATGGAAAACCAAGTTTTAAAACCCAAGTCACAACAGTCTAAAGAGAAGATACTTGGTAAAGGATCTGAAATGACTTTCAATTATATAGGAGTAATCTTTGTTCCCTTTAGGAAATAGCTTAGGCACCATAGATCTCTTTGTAAAGGTTCATCTCATTGAAAAATGACTGAAAATTTTGTCATTTTTTATACACTATTCTTACAATTAAAAAAATACTTATTTAATGCATGTCTTCCTATGACTGTTGAAGTAAACAGAGATCCTTAAAATGGACAGACAGTTCATAATCTCCTCTCTCAGTACATATCAAATCTGTGTCACCAAGAGGATAACATATTTTTATTTTACTTTTAACTTTCCTAAATTTTCCAATATTAAAAACAACTTTTCTTGCCTTTGGAAAGACATAGCAAGTGGGAGCAAGAGATCCACTTGCTATAGTTTCAAGGTCCCAGTTTCTGGCCGAGAACCCTCAGGTTCCAGCTGAGACTATTGGCTTTGGTCCCAGGCATCAGATTGATGCCATTTCACTCCTGGGGAGAAGCAATTGTTTCAGCTTTCTCTGTGGGGATTAAATGGGATGGGCATTCTAGTTCATTTTGTAAACCCTACCGCATAATTGATTGGTATCCTAGTTCACTGAGGGAGACTGGCATCTCTCCAGTCTCCCTGGTTCCTTGAGACAGTGTCCGGAGATACTTGGCAAAATTTTCTTAGACAAGTTCTGAACTGGACCAGTCTATTCTGTAGATGTGTTTTGCCTAAAAGACCCAAGGTTTTATTTTTGGTGGACAAAATGCTATAGAAGTCAGGTGATAGGTTCTCTTTTCTCTGAGGTGGAAAAGTGATATACAATTCTCTATTTGTGAGGGTTTTTTTGTTTTGTTTTGTTTTTATTTTTGTTTTGTACTGGGGATTGAACTCAGAGGCTCTCAACCACTGAGCCACACACCCCCAGCCCTATTTTGTACTTTATTTGGAGACAGGATCTCACTGCATTGCCTAGTGCCTTGCTTATGCTGAGGCTGGCTTTGAACTCAGGATCCTCCTACCTCAGCCTCCTGAGCTGCTGGGATTACAGGCATGTGCCACTGCGCCCAGCTCCTGTCTGCCATGAACTTGTATATGACTTTTTTTCTTGGTATTAGTCCTTAAACAATGGAGTACAACAATCATTTACATTGCCTCAGGTATTATAAGGCTTCTAGAGATTATTTAAAATATTGAGGAGGATATGGGAAGATAATGTGTCATTTTATATAAGGGGTGTGAACATCACAGACATTGGTGTCCATAGAGTCCTAGAATCAAAAATCATCGGATATGATTTGGAGATGACTATATTGACAATCAATCTGAAGAAGAAATGGGATCCTTTGTCTTTAGATGTAGTTAGTGATTACATTTTCAGCTACTTCCTCTGACTCTGGTGTCATTGCCTGTTGTTAGAGTGATCAAGTTACATTTTTACATCTGTCCCCTCCCTTCCTTGGATTCTAAGTGTATAGTTAAAGAATTTTAAGGGATAATTTAAAAATTTAATAGATTGCTTGAAATTTTACAGCTTTTCCTAATCAAATTTCCTCCCTACACTAGGGGAATGAAGTCAGCTGAGTTAAGTTCATTCTATTTGAACTCTAGAATATAAACGTAAGCAATTTATTTCTTTATGTGTATAAGCCTCCATTACTGCTTGTCTTTGCAGACAGATAACTACATAAAGTTTTATGTGCAGTAAGTAGAAATGATGATCCAGTAACAATTTATGGGGATATTCCTTAACCTTACGTGAAAGAAGGATTCAGTCATGATTAAGAAGCTTTTTTGGGGGGCAGGGCTGGGGTTGTGGCTCAGCAGTAAAGTGCTTACCCAGCACATGCGAAGCACTGGGTTTGATCTTCAGCACCACATAAAAATAACTAAATAAAATAAAGGTATTGGGTTCAACTACAACTAAAAAAAATATATTTTAAATATATTTGGCAAAAAGGATACATACTTCAAAACTTTAGAACACTATTTGTCATGAGAGGGGAGGATGGATGATAAGAAATTACTTGGAGTGTTACTTTGAGTATACTTTTTGGCTTAATAAGTCATAATTTTCTGCTGCCTGAATAATAGCTCTCCGGTTTTTTTGGTGATCAGTGAATTTTCATATTTTGTGGGAGGCCAACCTTACGGGTGACTGAGTTACACTCCCCAGTTGGGTGCTGAGGCGCTCAGTCACAGAAATGGGTGTGTCTTGCTACTGCCCCATGGGTGGAGCTATGCTCACCTGTTCCTTTGTAATATAACCCCTTGCCCTGTTTAGGATAGAATCTTCCATGGAAGTGCCTTGTGTGTGTCCCCTCCTCTTACTGTGCCCTTGGGTGTGGCCTACCCAGGTGTCAGTCAACCTGCTGACAGTGGACATCATGAAGATAGACTCAGCCGCCTGAAACCTGACCCCTTGCCTCATTTGAGTAGCTTCTCCTCAATAAAAGGGGTCAGCGGGTGTGTGTGTGTGTGTGTGTGTGTGTGTGTGTGTGTGAGTGAGATAGTGTGCTCTCTCTCTCTCTCTTTCGGCAGACCCTTAAGGTCAGAGGAGCCGTCACAGCAACCTCAAAGAAAAAGGTATTTGTGTCTCTTGTGTGGTCATTTCGTGCAGCCCAGTTAGCCCAGTTTAATTAGAGTGACCCCTGAGCCTTTTAGTCGCGAGAACAGAAACCCGGCAATATTTGAAAAGATGCTTCTTTCTCCTGACAAAGAGGAATCTCCATGAAGGCTAATAGAAAACGTATGTAAGTCTATGAAGTTATCAATGATGAAAAATTTCTCCATCTCCCTCTAGCTCCAAGGCCTCCAGGTGTAAGATCTGTGGGATCTAGAGGGCTGTTTTAAAACTCAGTTGCCTCTTCACTTCAACACACAGTCTTGACCTGACTTGGGTTCCTGGTTGGTGAATAAGGAGCTGGGCACTAAAAGCAAGAAAATGATGTAGGAAAGCCTGTGAAGGGATGCTGAAGGCCTGTGTGTCCAGCCTCCCAGTTCTGTGGGAGGGGCTGGCCTCTTCTGTCTGTCTCACTCTCACTGAAGTCAGTATCCCACCTCACCAGGAGGAGAGCTAAGAAGGAGAAGCAAGAGCACTCTGGGCCCCTTCTGCTCTGGGCATACAGCTGCTCCTCGCATCCTGAGCTCCAGTGACGAGGGCAACTTTCCCCTCTCTTTATATCCTCTGTCAGGGTAGGTGTTACCCCAAGGGCACCAGCAGATCCCCACACTGTGCCCTCAGCTCTTAGTGCCTGTGTTCTTCCTCATATATTTCAGCTACTCAGGGAAGGGAGTAGGTCTTTTATATTCACACAGATACCACGCGTGACAAATTTTATGCTCATGAGATATATGTTAGTTGACATTTTCTTGACTGATCACTTTATTAACTGTGGCAGCTAAGCAGAAAAAAATTTAGAGACCATTAAATATTAATATAGTTGGGCTTGAGAAGTAAGAGGATATGTAAGATAATATGACTCATTGGACATATGTTGGAGATATGTAAAATGTAACCAGCTTACTTTATCTATTGACTTATTTTATAGGGAACATACATATACACTAAGAAATAAGGGGGAGATGGTGAAGGTGTTGGTGGTGAAGGTGAAGGTGGAGGCGTTGGTGGTCATGGAGGTGGCATAAATGGTGGTAGAAATAGAAGAGGTGGGGGTGTTGATTGAGGAGGTGGTGATGGTGGAGGTGGCGATGTTGATGGAGGTGGTAATGCAGGTGATAAAGGTGGTAGAGTCCTAGTGGTGGCAGTGGTGAAGGTAGAGGTGGAGGTGGAGGTGGAGGTGATTAGTGGAGATTAAAAGGTGGCAGAGGTGGAGGTGATGGTGGTAGAGGATAGTAGATGGTGGTGGTGGAGTAGTAGTGGTGGTGATGGTGGTGGAGGTAGAGATGGTGGGAAACAGTGCATGTGGTAGAAGTGGGGGATGGAGAAGTGGGGGAGGTGGTGGAGGTAGAGGTGGAGGTGGAGGTGGTGGAAATGGTGAATGTGGAAGTGGAGGTTGTAGATGTAGAGTTAGAGTGAGGGGGGTGAAGGTGGAGGTGGTAGAGGTAGAAGTAGAGATGCTACACGTGGAGGTAGAGGTAGGGGAGGTGAAGGTGGAGGTGCTACAGGTGGTAGACATGGAGATGGAAGAGATGGAGATGGTAGGAAAGGTGGTGACTGAGGAGGCAGAGGTGTCAATATTAGAAGTGGAAGTGGAGGTGGTAAAGTGATGGTAGGGATGGAGGTGGTGGATGTGGAGTTGGAAGTGGAGGTAATGGATGTGGGTTTGGGGATGGAGGTGGTAGATGCATCTACACTCCTCTCTGCATGGATTTCATTGGAAGGTTTGTAACAGTGGGTACAGCAGTTCCAGGCCTCACATAAACACAGATAAGTAGAGAAGAACCAGTGTCTCTTGCTGTGGCTGTCTCTCATAGCATGGGAAGCCTCCTCAAACTCTTTCTTACTTACCAGTTCTTATGATTGGGCCAGTCTGTGGCCTGGTGAATGCAAAGACTACACTGATTTGCTTAACTGGGTCCTTTGAACAAAGTCTGAGGATTCGTAAATTATAGCTCTAAGACTATCAAAAGTACGGTCAAAGAAGACTTTGGTGGGAGCAAATAAATACTTTTTAGGTATCATTACTTCTGGCTGATGGAATGAGAGTCATTTAAAGTATAGGAATGGGAGTTTTTCTTATCTAGCAAGGAGGATGAGGTAGCAGTCCAGCTCTGGTGCAGCTGCCGTGGCATTTCTTAGAGACCCAGCTTTCTCCACCCTTCCTTCTCATGCTGTCAGCCTCAGTCCTCATTTCTTTCATCTCAAGATAGCATCTTGTATTTTTAACAAGATGAAGGGGGTCAAGGGGCACAAGACACTTTCTCCTAGTTCACTAGCTCTGTCCTTTTAGTTTAGGGAAGATGCCCTCCCCAGGGATATCTTCCTATATCTCCTTGGCAAGAACATGACATGTTGTCATGTCAAGCAAGTATTAAAAAATTGGGAGTTTTGGTAGCACAGGCTCCTAAGGATAAAAATCAGATTCTGTTAGTAAGGAAAGAAGAAATGGATACTTTGTAGGTAACTTTGGGATATACTCTACTTATGTACCCCAGTGGTCAGGAATTCATACCTGTACTGGCCAGGAAATGCTACAGTAAAAGCCATATCATAAGTAGGTTAAAATATAGTTGTTTATGAAACAGATGTATTTCTGAGGCTCCTGCACTTTGAAATTTATACAGTTGTGAGATGGATTTTCCCCTGAGGCTTACAAAGTTTGGGGGCTTATTTCATTCTCCAGATGAACTGTCTTTCCATGGTTAGCAGTACAGACTCAAGTTGTAGTATACTCCGCCTGCCAGTTTGAAATTATGTAATTCTTGGACTGGGGATATAGCTCAGTTGATAGGGTGCCTGCCTCGCATTCAGTAGTCTATAGGTTCAATCCCCAGTACCAAAAAGAAAAAGAAAAAGAAAAGAAATTATGAAATTCTTGATGTTTATTCATATTTTGGGGGGAGGTGAGGTGCAGGTACCACAGATTGAACCCAGGGGTAGTTAACTACTGAGCTATGTCCCCAGCCCTTTTTATTTTTTATTTAGAGACTGGGTCTCACTAAGTTGCTTAGGGCCTCACTAAGTTGCTAAGGCTGGCTTTGAACTTGCAATCCTCCTGCCTCAGCCTCTGGAGCTGCTGGGATTACAGATAGGTGCCACAATGCCTGGTTTGATGCTTGCTCTTAATCTGGGGTATTTGCATAGTTTCAGGTTTGTTTGTAAAGTGAAGCTTTGTTACTATCCTTTAAAGAAAAAATTTTACTTTTTGGTGTAGATGGACACAACCTTAACCCTTTATTTTTATGTGGTGCTGAGCATCGAACCCAGGTCCCGCCTGTGCTAGGCTAGCGCTCTGCCGCTCTACCGCTGAGCCACAATCCCATCCCTGTTACTATTCTTTATTGCATTATTTAGATGTACACAACTAAAATTTGCATAAACTGAATTGTGTTCAGATGCAGACGGCAGCAATGTGTAATACATTTTAGGGGGGAAATGCAGCCAGATTTAAAATGCAAAAAGGGTTTTCATACCTGAAATTGTGTTTTCAGTTAACTCTATGAAAATTTGTGTTCCCTAATTTTTCCCTTGTTCCAGGAAATCTATTTTACCGTACCACCTTGCAAGATCTCTTACTGTATAATTTATATGTACATATTTCCTCCCCAATTTCAAGCACAGATTATGTCACAAAACTACGTTTTTTTTTTTTTTTTTTTTTTGTATAATACATGGCATAATGTTAAGGGCTTTGTAGAGCTCACTCAGTATTTTTTGAATGAGTGAAGAGACATGATTAAGTGAATAAATGGCCTTGCTAGTGGCTAGACTAGCAGGATGCTGAAAATGGAAACGGCAATGAGTTTCTCCCTGTCCTTCGTGTCCTTGACAGTTTTAAAGAATCTTCAACTTAGTTCCATCCAAGTGTTTCTTCATGACCGGATTCAGGTCATACATTATTGGCAGAAATACCACTGAAAACTGAAATGATGCTGTGCTCTGAGTGCCTCACCGCGAGCACAGAGGGAAGCCATCCCGCCATTGTGACGTTCGCCTTGCTAGCCTAGTCATGTTGTGTCTGCCAGAGTTCGACATGTTTAATTCACCATTTTTCCACTTGATAATTGATGAATTTTTGTGGGGAGATATTCCAAGATCACACCAGTATTTCTCATTAAGTTTTTAGCCACTTAGCCCTAGACTCCAATGAGGACTCCTAAGTCAAAATTGTGATATTAAAAGGTCCCCTATCTGTTTTCTAATAATTTCTGATTCTTTTTCTTTCTTTCTTTTTTTTTTTTTTTGTTTTGCTTACACAATATTTTCTTTAACTTCCTAGCTTACATGGTAGCAACTTTAATTTTGTTTAGTTTTTTTTTGTTTTTAATGTATAGGGAAAAAAAATAAAAAAATAAAAACCGCCCAAACTCTGACTTGCACAGTAGTCACAGGATTTTCCGTAATTGTAGAATAACTCGAGAAGGGTTAACTAAATTCATGAATTGGGCTGTAAATTCATATTATAAAGCCATATCACTTATCTCTTATGTCAAGGGAGAATGCCTGTGTAATCTTGCTCAGTTGCGTGCACTGTCTGTCTCTGTCTCTGTAAAATCCCCAACTGCTGTCTTGTGCAGTTTAGACAAGAGCCTGGTGGGCTAGTGGTCTTGATTTCACTGGTGTCTTAGCAGTGATCTTACTTGTTAGGACTTATTCTGCTGGCTGTCTTCTCCATGAGAAAGTTAGCTCTACCAGGACAAGGACCAGGACAGTCTTGTTTTTTTTACATCCTTAGTATGTAGCATAGCATTATATCCATATGGCTGTTAAGAATTGTTGATTAGCCAACAGAGTGTTCTTTTTTGTACACACAAAGTACAAAAATGTGTGTGTGGTGCTGGGGATTGAACCCAGGGCCTTGTGTATGCGAGGCAGGTACTCTATCCTAGCCCTGTAGTATTCACTTTTTTAAAAAGAAAAGCAAAGCAACTTGTAAGGAGAGTCTCACAAGTGATCATAAATAGGTCCTCTCCCTAGAGGTCCCTGGTCCCATGGACTTGCCCTCCCTAGTCCCAATTCACCAAGTGAGAGTCCAGTGTACCTTGCTGGTCCTGCATCTGCAAACTGGATGTGACACCAGAGCCTGCTTTGGTCTGCTCTTAACCCTCTGGAGGGCAGGGGGTGTGCATTGCTGGAGAGGAGAGGAATCTACTGGGATTATCGCCCTCATTAATTTTCCAAAGTGAGAGGAGTCAGAGAGATTTAAAGCTTTTCTGCAGAACAAGAAATCCAGCTATTTATATAACTAGGAATTCCAGAGGCCGGCCTGAATGCAGTCTGCCAGTTGACAATCAATTAGTAGGAGATTTTTGCCTTAATGGTTACCTTCTTCATTAAACTGTGAATGTCCAGATATTTCTAAGGGACTCTTATAGACAGGCAGTCTTGCAAGGACTCTTGGTTTTTTTGAAATGGTCCTAAGTACAGTGGCTACAAGTTCTCCATTCTTATGAATAGTGCCAGCCTCCATATTTGTCTAACAGCCTTCCTGGATTGATTTTGCATCTCAGAATTTTGTTTCCGTCTTGAACCTGTGCCAGCATTTCTTATCTCTTTAAAGTTTCTTTTCACTAGCAACTGCTAGTTTGGGAGCTTGTTGGCTCTGATTTTAGGCAGGATTTTATTCATTTTTAGGCAAGATTTTCTGAATAGAAAATACAGGTCTTTTTAGAAATTTAGGACTTAATGAAGTGAACAGAGAAATTATTATTTCAAAGAAGAGAATGAGGCCTTTAGCATTCTGCCTTAACTTGTGATTCATAAAGTCTCTCATGAAAGCAGTTCCTGAATGCTATAGTTTGAATCTTGAATGTCCCCAAAGGCCCACATGTGGCACTGGTGAGAAGTGGTGAAAGGATTAGGAGGTGGGAGTGAGGTCGGTCACTGGGGTGTGTACTTGAAGGGCATATTGAGGCCCCAGCACCTTCCTCTCTCCCTTTTTACTTCCCAGCTCTGTGAGGTGAGCAGCCTCCTTCACTACATGTTCTGGCCATAATGCATTGGGCCACCGGAGGCCAAGCAACTCTGCAATGAAATCTTTGAAACTGTGAGCCCAAACTACTCCTGTCCCCGACCCCCCATACTGGGGTTTGAACCCAGGGACACTTTACCAAATCCCTAGCCCTTTTCAGTTTTTAATTTTGAGACAAGGTCTGTTGACGCTGACCTTGAACTTGCAGTCCTCCTGCTTCAGCTGGTCACTGGGATTACAGGCGTGTGCCACTGTGCCTGGCTAAACCTTTATCTTTTTAAGTTGATTGTCTCAGGTGAGATAATCACAGTGACAGAAATCTGATTAATACTGGATTTTGCCAGAATTTCTCCCTTTCTAAGGCTTAGATTTGGTTCTTGTTGACTGGGCTGGAGACCAACAGCCACCTTTCCTCTCCCACTTCCCCATTTGACTGCCTTCCTCACAGACTCTACATGCAGATCAAGACACCTCCCTCACAACCAGAACATGTCCAAGCTTCATTTTAGGTTCACCTAGGACTCCCTTCCCATTGTCTGTCTGTCTGTCTGTCTTTTTCTCTGTCACAAATACACATACACATACACCACTACCACTACCACCATCATCAACCTGTCATCCTTTAACATGGTCGAAATCGAATAGAGCAGACCGAGGTGTAAATGAATATTGCTCATGTACTACCATGGAGGTAGCACAGGATACCTCTGAGGATAACAGAGTGCTCAAAGCTGCTCAGAACAGGAAGCACCACAGAGGAGATAGTCCTTAAACTGGATCCAGAAGAGCACATATAACTTTGTTGTGACAGAAATGGGGAATTGGTCCTGGGGTTGGAGGAAGCAGAGGAGAGGAAATGGAGCTGGAGCCGAGAACTCCCTGCCCTTGGTTATGAACCACAGAGCTCTGCAGAGATGCCCCAGGTGACAGTGGGTGATGTAGAGGGATGGATGGGGCCTTGCACCTCATCCTTCCCTCCAGCCAGAGTAGCTTTGCTTTTTCTGTTTTTACAGAAGGGCGAGGTGGGGAGAAGGATTCTGTTGCCAGTTTTGTTTTGTGAACATGGATTGCTAAAAAAAAATGCAGAGCCAGGAAACATCACCAGAGCAGGGGCAGTCAGGCGTGGAGAAATCAGGAGAGAAATTCATGCATAGATGTTGAAGAAGCTGAGGAGGGGAGATTCCAGGAGGGAACAAGTGATCAGAGACTGTAGCCTCAAATATTTGGGAGAGGGCAAAGGCAACGTGGACCTGCCAGTGGTCAGAGGAGGTCATTCCTCTCTTTTTTTTTTTCTTCTCGACAGGAGGGATAACGTCATTTTTCTCCTAGCCACAGAATTGAAAGAGCCATTGCTGCTTCAAACTCTGCAGAGATGATGTCATATAATTCTTAGTTTTCTCACATTTCTGATGTTGCAGCTGTCCTCCCCTCAGTCTGTGAAAGGAGTGCCCCTCTGTGTGCTGTGCTTAGGGTTGTTGGTAGTGCATGTGGTGCAGGTTGGGGACATTTGGAGGAGATTAGTGACACTGACTGAGGGCAGTGGGGCATTGGGCAGACTGAAGAAGGTTGAAAAATTCAGAAAGAAACGGATGTGTGTGTGTGTGCGCGCGCGCTTGTGTGTGTATGTGTGTTGAACGAGTTAACTCACGAGTTAACTTATGGAAATAATTTGTTTTTATGTAATATGGATCTGTCTCACCTTTCCAGAGATGATCTTAGATTATTTCATTATTTGATCAGTGAACAGAATCATTTAATCTCCACATTTGTTATTGGACAGAATAAATCGTGCCTGAGGATCAAAGGAAATAATGTATTATATTTGTCTATTTTCACACACATACAATTTCAAGTACATGTAGAAAATAGGTTGTAGTTGTCTTTGAAACATATCATTCTATTCCCGCTAATGCAAATGAAAACAGTTTAGCTCACCTGATTATTACGTGACTTCTGAGCATTAGAATGAAAAAAATGGAAGTTTCAAAATACGTTGTTTTCTATCTGGTGGGGAGGAGCAAAGCCCGCATTCATGGACAGCCCTGGTTCTTTGTGTTGGCTCAAAATGGGTCCGAGAAGACACACTGGGAAGGAAGGAGTCATTTTCTTTCCTGTGGCCAGAGGGAAAATGAAATGTTAGAGTGAAGTTTTCTTCAGTAATGACTCCATAGGTGCTAGGAAGGCTCATTCCCCAGAGACTCACTTGCAAGCTGCCATAAGACCCACCCAGTCTTCCCCAGAATATCTTTGGGGCAGCATGTTTGTTCTGGAAGCCCCTCTCTGAAAGTTACTAATGGACTTGGGCCAAACTCAGTTTCCAAAGGTTGTTATTCAAATGCTTGGGGTCTTCATCCTTTCAGGCTGCTAAAACAAAGTGCCATAAATTGAGTGGCTTATAACCAAGATGTTTATTTCTCACAGTTTTGGAAGCCAAAATCAAGGCACTGGCAGAGTTGGTGTCTGGTTGGGGGCTCATTTCTCACAGACATCTCACTGTGTCCTCCGTGGATGGGGCAGATAAGCCCCCGTGAACCTCTTCTGTAAGAGCACCAGTCTCATTTGTGAGATCTCTGCTCTTGCGACCAATTGCCTCATGAAGGCCGCACCTCCTAATATCATCACCTTGGGGATTAGGTTGCCACACATGAATGTGAGGAGAACACAGACCGTACCGTAGCTCATGGATAGCTGGGATGGCATTTTTCCTGTTTTCTCTTGTGATTCACCAGCATTGCAGCCAGCCATCATCCACAGAGAGCTGAGAGCCTATCCTGAGGGGTGGGGGACATGGCTGTTGGTGAGTAGAATTCAGTGCCTATAGACTCTGGATTGGAAACTATGAATGTGAACCAGAGAGGATTGAAACATTCCAAGAGAGACCCTGGGCAGCTGCAGGAGGGAGAGGTGGTCCAGGACCTCAGAGTAGGAAGCTGACAGAGATAGTACCAAAAGCCCAGAGTGCCCAGATGCCTCTTATGCCCTCAAGAACCTCAGAAAGTCAGCCGTGACCTTTAATATGAACTAAAAGGTCACAAAATATTTGTGAACAGGAAAGATGTCACTTAAATGGGGCCTCAGAGTCATCTCAGACCTTGAATGCCCCTGCTTCCTGCAGCCATGCGGAGACCTTATGTGAGGCCTGGTGCAGACACCAGCTGTTTAACCATACCCTCCAGTTGTGTGTCCCTTTAGTCCCAGCCACTAAGTCTGGGATAGGTGTGTTTCCGCGGAGGAGACTTTATTCTGAATCTCTCAGCAGCCAGAGGTGAGCGCTGCACATAATTTTGGTCCCAGGGCAGGCTGATCAGCTGCACAAGCAGCGCAGCCGGCCACAGGGGGGCAGGGCTTTCTAGCGGGTGCCGCTTGGCTGCCTTCTCCAGACCATTCAGTTACTTCCCACTCGTCAAAACTCTACTGAAGTTCATGATGGATGAACTTTAATGTGAAAATGAAAGCGGAAAAAACTTTTCCAATTTGAAGTTATTTTGGTTGTTTGAATTGCTGGAAGCAGCTGTTATTTAGCTGCGTAGGGCTGAGTGGGAATTTGACGTACCCTGTGCTTGTTTGAAGGTGATTTACATGCACAGGACTTCCATAATTGGAGGACTGTAGTGGAAGGGCTGAAGTGGCTCTGTTATATTTTGGGGAATGGAAATGAAAGTGCAGCCACCCTTCTTTGAAGTCTTTAGTGCTTTCAGAAAGAAGTCAAGCTTTTTTCTTGTTGATTTTTTTCAGTTGGTCAAAGTTCATTATTTAAAACTAGTGATGTACCTGTACTGCAAACATGATTTTCGATCTTTTTAAAATCACATTTGATATTCATTTTCATGTTTTGATATAACATGAGCCATCATATTTATTAATTTTGTTTCTCCATTCTCTGTTGCATATTAAATTTTGACTTATTGCAATTAGAGAATGAAAATCACAAACTAGCTTTTAAAATATTTCACTATTTTTCCTTTTGCTCCAACTGCAGACTTTGAGTTATTTCCTTTTATCTTGGTGACTTGTAATCACTGGCTTTCCACACCATTTCGGCATGAAAATTCATTTTGAAAATTATATAATTCAATATATTCTTGTTGCTGCTGTTTACTTTTTAAGAGCCTCTTTTACCTATTTGAGGAGGACTGGAAATGTTGGGAATTTGTAGTCATTTGAATGACAATGTGTAGCTCAGCAGGCATTAGAGTTTTTAGAAATTCCTCATTGGTCATGATTAATTTAGTGCTATGCAGAGCCCCTTCTAACTCCACCACCACCTCAGGGAGATGCAAGAGTTTTTTTTTTTTTTTTTTTTTTTTTGAAACGCCTGACAATAATTACAGAAAGATAGAGGCTTAGAGAATCTTTATGGATCACTGGACCAGAAGAGGGAGAAGGAAAATGGATGGAAGGATCTGGTGCTGCTGGCTGAACGTGAAAAATGTTGAAAAGGTAAATGTAAAGAATTTTAAGTTTGGAGTTTAAGAAGAAATTTGAGAATAAGGAAATTTTGAGGCACAAAAAAGAGATGATTTGTGGTGGCAGTTTGAACTAATTAGACGTAAATTCAAAATGTTAAATGACCTAGGAGATCTACAGTGTTACTGGAGGATGTGAAAACAGAGAGAAGGATTCATTAGAGCAAGGAGCAGAAACATCTGTGGAATGTGGAATACTGTGAGTGTAGGCATTTCTTTGTGACTTCACTCCTGACAGTCATTCTCCAAATAGTTCCAAGAGAGTACAAAAACAAAACAAAACAAAAAAACCTCAGTTTCCCTCTGATATTGCTTTGCTGTTACCTCAGAGACTTCCACACTTAACTTACTAATTTACTTAACATTACAGGAAATTAACAGCTATTTTGGAAACTAAAGTTGTTTTAACATTTTGAAATCTACATTCAGTAAGAATCTTTGCAAGCTTTACTTTCTCAAGTCACATCAACTCTTCATACATGGCTTTATAACAAAGTTCATAGTTAGCTTTTGCCTCTAATGTATGTTTGTATTTGAAGTCAAAAGCCATTTTAGAAGTTCCACATAGTGCAATTGTAAGCTTTAGTTGTGCATATGCTTAGAAGGTAATTGTTTTTATTACTTATAAATTTTAGGTCCCCTTTTAAGCAATAGTTATGGAGATCAGTAAGCATTCTTGTTTCTCCAGTTTGTTGGGTTCATGACACAAGGATGTCTGTGCCTGTTTGACTTGGCGTCACTCAAGGTGGGGCTGAGTTTTGATAGGCCCAAAGAGAAGTGTGAGGTTTGGATGTGGAAAGGTTGGGGAAGATCACAGGGACAGGTCAGCCCAACTTCTCTGTTCCAGGGAAGCAACCTCAATATAACTTACATAAAGTGCTGTGAGTCACTCTATTCCTGATTTAGTCACAGACATGTAGGAAGATCTGGGTTGGGTTCTTTCACCTTGAATTGGTTTTGCTTTTAATTCTGTATCTTAAACTAGCAATTATGCTGTTGACTATGTAGCACAGAAACATTCATTGCATATAACACTTAGCAGTATTTATTGACTGTCTACTGTGGATGCACACTGACATCCAAAATTCAAAATTAAAATAAATTAATATTTTGCTGCTTTTAAGGAAACAGGAACTTGTCAGTGGTTAACCAATTAAAATTCTTTCCTTTACCATCAATTCTTATAAAATCGTTGATGTATTAGTCTTGGTTCTCATGCCATGGGTAACTGAAGCAAAGACATAGATTTTTTTTTTTTTTTTTTTTTTTCCTGTCCTAGTAAGGTTAATGTGGATACTTCTTGGTTTAAGTTGCTTTTTGACATATCTGGGTACTGAATTCTGAGTTTACTTACCCTGAGGGTCCTCCTGACCTCATCAACTTGAAGTATCTCTTTTGTGGGCTTAGGATGTGGATCAGTGATAGAGTGCCTACCTAACCTGTGCAAGACCCTGGGTTCCATCTCCAATGCCACAAGAAAGAAAAAAGTCAAAGAAAGAGAAGAATCTCTTTTGTCATACTGGCTCTTTTCTCCTGACAAGTCTTATTCTCCTTTCACAAGTTCCTCCTCCCTTTCTGCTGTCAGGGCTTTGAGTCTATTTTATTTTCTCTAGTATCTTCAGTCTTCCAATATTTGGGACTTCTCTCCTGAATCTCTCTTATCTTGATGAAAACTTCCTATTGATTTGTCACTTTTTTTTTTTTTTTCTTGCCGGATTTGTTGACTGCATGATCTACACCCAGGCATCTCTACCTCCCTTATCTGTTTTCTTTGCATTCCTGTAATCTGACATTTTCAGCACAGCCCTCTTGACTGCTAAATGTGCTGGCCTTTTCTTAGCACTCATTCTGTGCAGGATGTGGCAGTTGATTAATACCCTCTTCTTGAAATTTTTCCACAGTAGCCCAGTTCTCCTCCCACCTTCTCTTTTTTTCAAGAGTTCTTTCCTCCAACATCTCAACATATCCCTTATCCCAACTTTTAATTCTCACTCTTAATGTTCCTTCCACAGTCTCTTTCTGCAATAGCAATTCCCAAGTCAACAAATGTGACCTCCGCAGACAACACTCCCAGACTTAACCTCTTTCTTAAGCACTAGTTTGCATCTTCTACTGATTGATGGATACTGCTGCTGGATGGAGCCACCTTTGCCTCAGACTCAATGTGTCATGCATAGAAGTGAATGTGTTCATTAATGGAAAGAAGGTGTTGAAAAAAATTCTGCAATATTAATAAGGATTATGTGGGCGTATGAGGCATTATTAATGATTCTTATGTTTTATGTTTATTTTTCATCTTAATGTTTTAATTTTTGAATATTCAAATATATATCTTACTATCTTTACAACATCTGTACAGTTATAATATTTTCATAATTATAAAAGTTATTAAGTATTAATTTTAAATTGTTTTTGATAGTTTTTATTCCAATCAGTTGTAGCCTTCTGCATTGGAATGACAATAAGGTAGAGAATACTCTCAGAGAGGCTAGATGTTCATTTTTCAAAATGGAAGCAAAATTGAAGATCTTCACACTTTTAAAAACAGTGAAGTTATTGAAAGACAAGATTGATCATTGATTTTGGGAGTACTTTGTACTAGTTTAGTCATTTGATGGCAATATGCATTGCAAATGTGTTCTTGTTTGTGGCGTATCTTTCACTTTCTGCTTGTTGCTCTTAACTTTAATGTAGTCATATTATCAGTCTTGTCTGATTTTTGCTCTCTCTCTCTCTCTCTCTCTCTCTCTTTTTTTTTTTTTTGCAGTGCAGAGATTAAAACCCAGGGCCTCTTGCATGATAAGCAAGTACTGTACCACTGAGCTATGAGTTTTGCTCTTTTAATATCTTTTTAAAAATGCTTTTTTTCTCTGGGTAATAAAGATGTTCATAATAAAGATGTTCATGTTCACACACACACACACACACACACACACACACACATACATACATATTTTTAGATTTGAAGTGTTGGTTTTCCCATGTAGGTCTTTAATTTTAAAATCGAGTTTCTGAGTGTGATGAGAAAGAGATTGGTTATTTTCAACATGGATTACCAGCTATTTTGGCACTATATATTGAGTGTTTAATCTTTTCTATACTAATATATATAATGTCTTATCTATTGAATATCAGGTTTCCATATGCATGTGGGTCTGTTTCTCTTTCCCACTGGTCTGTTTGGTAGAAACCACACTGTCTTAGTTACTATAGTTTAATAGCAAATCCTGAAAACTGGTAGGGCAAGTGCCTTCCCACATTACCTTGGGTGTTCTTTAATGTTGTGTCAGTTGGTTAGCCCATTGATTTTCCTGGCAGATTTTACACACATCCACAACCTTAACATGGACCTTGGAATTACAATGAATATGTTTAATTAGAAGGGGGAGAATTAGTATCTTATAATTTGAACTCTGTTTATATGCAGACAGAGCACATTACCATTCTTCTAAAATTACTTTCAATAATGTTTTATCTGACATGACTAATTAGATTTGTTGGGTAGTTTTTGGTTATTGTCAATGGCTTATATTGTATTTTCATTTTCTAACTGTGCTAGATGTGTCATTGAGTATTCTATTTTTATGTTATAACCAGCAGCCTTTCATTTTAATACCAAATACTTTATAGATTTCTATGGTTATTCCAAGCACTTTCCTGTTCTCTGCTTGTATGATAGGTTCATGTCTCCTTTTCTAGTTCTTATGTCCATCCTCTGTCTCATTTCCATGTTGATGCTCTGTACAGTGATGGGTACAGGCAGTGAGTGGGCACCCTTATCTTAGATCAGATTATAAAAGGACAACTTTCATGTCATCATTAAGTATGATAGTTGCTTTACGTTTTTGTAGATAGCCTTTATTAAGCTTCTGATCTAAGTTGCTAAGAGTTTGTATCATGAGTAAGCCTTGAATTTTAAATGGTGTTATTTCTACCTCTTGAGATGATAATGCATTCTCTCTCCTTTAATCTGTCAGTTTCCTGAATGACAATTATCTTGATAGATTTCTCTAGCATGATACTGTTTTTATGTTACTTGGATAAGTTGAACTTGACAGTGTTACTATTTAAGACTTTGCAAAATTGAGTTCTCTAATGTTTTATTTGAAATTTGTACATCTGTGTTAGGAAGATGTTCATATTGTACTTGTTTGATTTGGTTTCTTTTGTTTTTCCTAGTTTCATTCTATCAGTTGAGAATACTTTCTTCATTTTTTGTTCTCTGGAAGGTTGTGTAAATAGAGATATGCATCTTGAATGTTTGATCTAACTTACCACTAATATTATCCAGGGCTAGTGTCCAGCGTTTTGTTTGTTTTTAGTTTGTCTTGAGGGAATAAATTATAAATTACTGATTCAATTTCTTCTTCAAGTTTTGTTTCTTCTTGACTTAATTTGAGGTTACATTTTTCCCTTAAAATGTTTATTTTTCATTTTTCCTTTAAAACTGTTCATTTTTACCCTAAATTTCAATTGTATTGCATAGACTGCTTCTTTTCTTTCTTTCTTTTTTCTTTTTCATTTTTTTTTTTTTTGGTACCAGGGATTGAACTTGGGAACACTCAACCATTGAACCACATCCCCAACCCTGTTTTCTATTTTATTTAGAGACAGGGTCTCACTGAGTTGCTTAGCCCCTTACTGTTGTTGAGGCTGGCTTTGAACTCACAATCCTTCTGCCTCAGCCTCCCAAGCTGCTGGGATTACAGGTTTGGGCCACTGTGCCTGGCTACTTACTCTTTCTTTATTTCTTCTTTTTGGTGCTAGAGATAGAACTTAAGGCCTCACAAATGCTAAGCTCACATTCTACCACTGACCCAAACCCACATCCCCAACCCCTTCTTTAAAAAAAAAAAAAAAAAAGTTGGGTGCATCTATAGGTGAAACCCTTTCTTCATTCCTGATATTGCCCAATTTTTAAAAATCTTTTTTAAAACCAGCTTTTAGTTTTGTTGATTTTTTTTTAAAAAAAGAGTTTGTTTTAATCTTATTAATTTCTGCTCCTGATTATACTCTATACTGTTCTTTTCTCATTTTGAGTCACATATTGAGATTACTGATTTTCAGATTTTTTGCTTTTCTTATGTATTTGTGAAACTCCGATTTTCTCTCTAGTGATTTAACAGAGTCCCATGTATTTAAAAATGTAGTGCTTTGATTCTCACTGTAGTTTTAAATATTTTCTAATATCCTTTATGGTTTCTTCTCAGACCTGTGATTTTTTCAGCACTGTGCCTATACATTTCCAAGAAGAGAGGTACAATTTTTGCCCTTGATTTCTGATTTAATTGCTGTAAGATATGTAGTCTACAGGGCAATGATTATTATCTTTGTTAAAATTTGCGTCACTATCCAATAAATTCAGGGTGTTTTTTTTTTTTTCTTTTTTATTAAATGTTGTCAGTGGAGTTGAAAATAATGGTTCATCAATTGGGTCTGCATATTTCCTTTAGATTGGGCTTGTCAGTTGTTTTTCTGCTTGTCTCTACTTGATCAATTTACTGAAACAAGTGTGTTAAAATCTATTACTGGATTATCCAGTTTTCCTTCCAGTACTCAAATTTTGCTGTTGGAAATTTTCTTGTGTATGTTTCTTGGTGTTCGGGTGCACGAGTCGTGTTGGATGTATAACCTAGCTGTAAAATTGCCATGGCACTGGTTACACATATGTTCAGCTTTATTAGGTAACACTAAGTTTTGTGAAGTGGTTTAAACAATTTAAATTAGCAGTGCTTGAGAGTTCCTGTTACTCAATATCTTTAGCAATGCTGTGTGTGTGTGTGTGTGTGTGTGTGTTTTAATTTGAGCCATCATGGTTGGAGTATATTAGTAGCTCATTGTAGTTTTAGCAGGCATTTCCTAATCACTAATGAGATTAACCTCTTTTCATGTTCATTGGTTCTTCTTTAAAGTTTCCAATTCTCTGCCAAATAGATCAATCTTGTCTTTTATCTTTTTGGGTATAGTACACACAGTTATTTTGCACTTTTGGTCTCATATACTAGTACTAGTACACTTCTGGGTTTGTTGCTGTTGCTTGTGGTTTCTAACAGCTTTTTCCCATGAAGTTTTATCTTTTCATATGTCTGATTATTTTTAATTAAGTAGCAGAAAAATACAAACATTTGAAGATCAGTGAAGATCTAGGATGATGTAGTTTTCTTTTTCCAGAATGGGTTGTATGTGTGCCAAGCCGTTGGCAGCAGTAGCAATCTGGGATCACATCACTTCAGTCTCAAGAACTAAGATGACTGGAAATCTGTGACAGCCTTGAGGGCTTCCCAATTTCTGGTTCTTCGCGTCTTTGGGATTCCAAAGGAGGATTCACTAGTCTTCCCAACTTTGGTGGGCCTCAGACTCCAGTGATCAGCCCCTTTAGCCTGGATGGAGTCGCAGTGTTACAACCTCATTCTCCAGAATTAGAGGGCACCACTAAGCGGGAAAACTGCCCCATGTTTGGCTCAATCTCTCAGATGCCTCTTTTCCCAGAACCTGGTATGGCTATTTTTACTATCTTATGGCTATTTTTACTATCTTATTGGTTCTTTTTGCCTTTGAGAAAAATACCCTTTATATTTTTTCCAGTTCTGTTCATAGGAAGGGCTAGACTAAATTACCTGGTCCACCAGTCCCAGAATCTAAAATCCTCTAGTATATATAACTTTCCCTCTTAACCTTTCTGTATCTACATGTGTCTCTGTGTATTTTGTGAGGTTTATTTTTCCCTTTTTACACAACTTACATTTTTATCAGTTCAATGGACACATATAATTACTTATATTTATTTGTGACATATTTGAATATATTCCCATCAGCTTTTCCTAATCTTTTTATTTACCCTGTTTTTGCCAGGATTTTTATTTCTCTGGGTCTTTAATCATTTTAAGTA
Source organism: Callospermophilus lateralis (assembly GCF_048772815.1). Classification (NCBI taxonomy): domain Eukaryota; kingdom Metazoa; phylum Chordata; class Mammalia; order Rodentia; family Sciuridae; genus Callospermophilus; species Callospermophilus lateralis. Next base: position 147,302,852 of record NC_135307.1, read on the forward strand.
TATGTCTTTTACAATGTCTATTTGGTTGTTATATTACCTCGAATACTTTTGAATTTCTATATTTTATGGGGCTGGAGATGTGGCTCAAGCGGTAGCGTGCTTGCCTGGCATGCGTGCGGCCTGGGTCCGATCCTCAGCACCACATACAAACAAAGATCTTGTGTCTGCCGAAAACTAAAAAATAAATATTAAAATTCTCTCTCTCTCTCCCTCTTTCTCACTCTCTCTCACTCTTTCTTAAAAAAAAAAAAAAAGAATTTCTACATTTTACTCAAGTAACTCGAATATGAGGGTGATTTTAGGGGGCATGAGGGTTTTTTTAAAAAACATTTATTCTAAAATATGCCTTTTCTTTTCACTACTAAAATCCAGAGAAGACACAAAAGGTAAGGCATGATTGGAAAATAAAACCAATGGAAAATAAACTAGGAATAGAAAATGTGTCTTAGTATTTCTTAAGATATTAGGACCCAATCGAAACTAGAAATCAAGATGAAAAAAAAATGTAGTCAGGTTAGATAGTAAATGTTTACCATCACTTGTATGAATTTGGTTTTTGTCCCCAATTAATTATTTATTGTTTAGATAGTTCCATGAGGTTATTTGTGGGATTTTGACTATTTGTAGGATTAGAACAAAGGTTATACAGCAAAGTTTAAAAATAAAATTTCAACTTTTGCTTATAAACTCTGAACTTGCCATCTATCCCTTAAAAGTCTACAAAAATCCTTTCATTTATTTGACTTCATTTTTATCCTCATCCCTTTGGATTTCAGTTAGACATGTGACCTCAGCCTGTGGCCTCGCCAGTTGCTTCTTCTGGTAGGTGCAGTGGGGTGAGGGGGTCATGCCATAGCAAGGGACCCCTGCTGCACTGGCTGCTCCATCCCTTCCTCCCTCCTTTTCCTCTCTTCCTTTTTGGTCACCAAGAGGTGTCACCCAGGAATCCAAGAGTAGCCTTGCGTTCAGTGGGCACCCAGGGAATCAGAATCATGGTGGAAAGATGAGGACGAGGGAAGTGGTAGGGAACAGAGGATATGATGGCAAGAGAAGGGAGCGAATTTATTTATTGATTTTTTGCCTTCCTCTCTGTGATGGCCTGTCAATAATAAAAACCACTGAACTTTACCCTTTAAGTGGGTAGATTTTATGACCTGTGTAATATACCTCAATAAAGCTGTAAAAAAGAAACATCTCCCTGTCAGAAGAGTTGAAGGAGAAGGCGTTAGAGACTGCTGACCTGTTCACAGGTCCCAGGAGCCTGCAGACTGTGTGGGACACAGTTGAGTCTGGAAGTCTCTTAAAGGGCTGCCTGTTGAAGGCTTTTTGCTCAGCAGGACCCTGTTGGAAGGTGGTGGAGCCTTTCAGAGGTGGAGCCTCGTGGGAAGTTTTGTCACTAAGGCTATATACCCTGGAAGGGGTTTGGGAGACACTTTTTTTTGTTCGTTTGTTTGTTTCTTTGTTTTTTCCTTTTCTTTTTCACTTCCTGGCTGTGGTGGTGTGAGCAGCTTGCTCCCCGCCAGGATGGTCTGCCTCACCACAGCCCCAAAGCAATGGGGCTAAGTGACCATGGACTGAAACTTTTGAAACCATGGGCCAAAATAAACCCTCCTTTTTTAAAGTTATCTCAAGTATTTTGTTATGGTAATGGAATGCTGATGAATACAGTCTTCCCAGTGTAATACATATAAGGAAAAGAGTGTGTGTGTGTGTGTGTGTGTGTGTGTGTGTGGATAAGAATAAAGTCCTGGGCTTTTGGGTGGATGCTGTGTCTTAGAATTTGTAATTATTATGCCCACAGCAGAAATCTGACTTTTTTTTTTAATAGAGGCAGCGCAGAGAAGTCATACATTGATGGATGCCTGCTGTGAGGTAGATGTGGTCACCTCCTTTCTGTAGATGAGGAAACTCAGATGTAGATGCTGAAGAACTTGTTAGGTAACTAGGTTAGAAGAGAAGTAGAACCAGGGCCTAAGGGACCTGGACAGGGGCTTTCATTACTTCATTGTAGTGCTGGTGGCCCAGGGGTCAGGATTCTAAGTACATGAGGATGCCCCTGTATCCTTAGAGATGTAGGTGCTGTCAAGAAAGGGTGTCCGGCTCAAGGAGGGTAGAGATCCAGCTTAATCTTCACAACTTAGGGCACTTCTGAACACTTTTGCATTGGTGCCATCTCTGAGCTAGGATAGAAGGAAGCTGAACAGAGACTGGAGCACAGCCCTGAAATGTCAAGGCTCAGTGTCAGACCCCGTGCCAGAGTGCTTGATCCCTCACACTGTGTGACCATCTGCAACCCAGTGAGAGGAGAGTAAGAATTCCATGTGAAATTGTACAGTATATTCCGAAAAAGGGGTAAATTTTGTATGCCTATCTCTGCAGACAACGCAACAAGTGGTATCCTAATCCATTTTCTGTTGCTATAGCAAAATACCTGAGACTGAGTAATTTATAGAGTAGAGGTTACTTAGCTCATGGTTCTAGAAGGTGGGAAGTCCAAGAGCATGCCACCAGTATCTGGTGAAGGGGGACTTTCTGTGTCATATCATCATAGAAGGCATTTCATGGTAAGACAGAACAAACTAGCCAAAGAGGCTTGCTTTTATAACAAAGCAACTCCCATAATAATCCATTAATAGACTGATCCATTCCAGAGGGCAGATATCTTATGACGCAATCACTTCTTCAAGGCCCAATCTCCCAACACCACCACAATGTCAGTTAATTTCAATATGAGTCTGGGAGGGGGAACAAACCATATTCAAACCAAAACAGTTGGTGGCCATATCAATTGCTATACCTATGTATTATTCTAGACTAGTAACAGGAAATTTGGGGCAGCCATAAATCCTAGTTGTTTCCATAGCAGAATCAGCACTTTGCCTATTTAGTGTGACTAGTGCATACTAAATAAAAAGATGCTACAGAGAGCTGCTGGCACAGGTAGACACCACCAGCATTCCCGTGGGATTAGCCTTGTTTACAACCAATGTGTGCTGGGAGAGTTCAGCCCCTGAGCCAGTAAAAGCTAAGAAAATTGGAATTTTAGTGAGGTGACTATGGGGTAGGATTCAGAGCTGTCCTGGTGGGCCAAGACCCTACCAGCATTCCTTAGATAACAGTAAACTGTAGCAGACTGGCAAACTGGGCCTGGGGTAGATTTCAGTTCAAGAGAGCAACCAAGTTGAATCTCATGTTGTCAATTTCAAATTTCTGGGGAAGGACCTGTGATTGGCCACCTGATCCTTAGATCAGTCTCTGTCTCTGAGGCTGTGGTCATATTACATCAACATAGTGACTTTCAAGGGAGAGGTTGGTAGTCAGAGAAAGCAATTGATATTCCCCACATCCATGTTGTTGTAAAATATATACAACAGGGATGATATTACACACACACACACACACACACACACATACACACATGCACACAAATTACTTTGTGTTTTTTTATTTCCTTCTGATAGATTTCAAAAGATAATCTCTGAATCAAAGGATAAGAATTTTTATTTTAACTGTTGATATTTACTGTCAGATTCTTTCTAGAAAAGTGAAGTATGAGTATAGAGATAATATGGCTTTTTGCATATAGATGATAAAACTTGCACACACAGAATAAGTATTTAAAGTGCATTTAGCTGCAAGAATAAGGACACTGAGGTGCCAAAAGATAGCATATGGGAGAGCTCTTAGTTTTTTAACAACTTTATTAACATAAAAAAATTCACATACCATATAATGTACCCATTTGAATTAAGTGTATGTTTCAGTGGTTTTTAGTATATTCATAGAGTCACAAAACTTTAACCATTATCTAACTCTCCAACATTTTTAGGACCCCATAAAGAACCTCATACCAGTTAGTGGTCATCTAACCTGCAGCGCTGGCACTCCTTAGTCCTGGCAACCACTAAATGATCTGCTGTCTATAAATTTTCCCATTCTGAACATCTCATATAAATGTCCTCATACAATATATGTTCCTTTGTATCTAGCTTCTTTTACTCAGCATGTTTTCAAGGTTTGTCCATGTAGCATGAGTCAGTACTTCACTCCTTTTTATTGTTTTTGGGAGAATATATTAGTAAGTTTTCTGTTACTGTAACAAAGTAACTGAGATGATCACCATAAAATAACAAAGGTTTTTTTTTGCTGACAGTTTTGGAGATTTCAATTTATGGTCAGTTGGCCCTGTTGCTTTGTGCATGTGGTGACATAGTATATAATAGTGGGAGTGTGTGGTGGCTGAAGCTGATTCACCTCATGGCCGGTAATTGAAAAAAGAGCAAAAAGAAGAGTCCTCTATCCCCTTCAGTGGCACAGCCTCATTGACTTCCTAGTAGATCCCACCTCTCAGTGGTTCTACTGCTTCCCCAAAATACCATGCTAGAGACCAAGCCTTAATACATGCCTCTTTGTGAGACATTCCAGATCCAACTATAGCAGAGTTTATGTTGCATTAGCAGCAGGACCTCTGAGCCTATGGTTAGATAAAGGGAGTTGAAGGCCCATTTGGGAGCAGTGATCCTGAAATATAGTGGCATCAATTTCTTAGGTTCCTTCTCCTTATATATTTTTAAGGATCATATCTGTGGTCTTTTTTGTTGCTAATTCACAGTTTATTTACCCTATCCATTATTAGTGAATATTTGAGTTTTCCCCAGTTTTCCCTTTTGAACACTGCTTCAGTGGATGTATCTTTGAATATTGTTTTCTATGGGTAAATCTGTAGAAGTAGATTTGGTGGGTAAGGAGAATGATTGACATCTGTGTGTACATTTATTTATTTGAGGATGATGATGATGTTGTATGTGGTGCTGGATATCAAACCCAGGCCCTCACAGTGCTAGGCAAGTGCTCTAGCACTGAGCTGCATCTCCAGCCCTCAGTTTATATTGTGATGCAGAGTGCCACCCTGTCTTCTTGAAAAAGAAGGGAATTTACACACCAACCAAGAGTCCCCAGGTCTTTGTTACCCTAAACAGCTAACTGGGGATGTTGCTCAGTGATAGAACATTGCCTAGCGTGCTTGAGGCCCTGGGTTTGATCCCCAGCGCTGCCATCCAACCCCCCCCAAAAAAGTGAATCTTAATGTGTGGTGTATTGATGTGTGAAAAATTGCTTATCAGTGTTCTTGGTTGCTTTGGAGGGCATTTTTCTGGTTGAACAGTTTTTTCATAACTGTTTTCCATTTTTTTTTTTAATTTATAAGACATTTTTAAGTAGAAGTTCAAATTTTTTACAAAATTGGGTAGTTCAGTTTTCCAGATGGACTTCTCCTGCCTTAAATGTAATTAAAATTTTAATGATATCTTATTGCTCTTAATCAGCTTTCTTCCACAGTTAACCTGTTTATTATCCCTTTATCATTTTCTTTGGTTGTTGTATTACCATTTCCTTTCTACTCTTTTTCATGTGTCTTCTAGAAACCATTTAATTTCTTTTAAAAATGCCACCTTCAGTGTTACTCTTCAAAATATTTATTCTTCTCAAGAAACGAGAAACTTACAACCCTCAATTAGACATTTTCCCACACAGCTAACCCTTGCATTTTCACACCAATTATTTCTTTTTTACTTTAACTAATTTTAGAAGATTGTAAACTGCTAACTGAAGATTTTTCTTAGAAACTTAAAAAAACATAGCCCTTTACAAATGTTTGTGTGTAGCCTAAGACTTAATTTACAAATGAAAACTACTAAATATGAAGTTAGTAGACTACAACTTTTGCATCAATTTCCATATTTAGATCTGATTTATTTTTCAATTTCTAAAACTCTTTTCTTCGTTTTTTCTTATTTTCTCTCTTTCCCATCTATGGAAAGAGGGAAATGTTACATTCTTTTTATTCTCCTTAGAAAATCTTTGTTTTTTGGGGCTGGGGATGTGGCTCAAGCGGTAGCGCGCTCGCCTGGCACGCGTGCGGCCTGGGTTCGATCCTCAGCACCACATACAAACAAAGATGTTGTGTCTGCCAATAACTAAAAAAAAATAATAATAAAAAAACTTCTCTCTCTCTCTCTCTCTCTCTCTCTCTCTCTCCTCTCTCACTCTCTCTTTAAAAAAAAAAAAAAAGAAAATCTTTGTTTTTATCCCATGCATTATTTTATTGAGTAGTCTGATTTTTTAAGCTACTAAAAATATTTAGAGCCTGTCTTTGGAGCTAAAGGGAACTCCAACTCTACATAATAAGTTTGGAATTTCTCAGTTGGGAAGCCAGCAAATAATATCTGAACAAAGAAATGACCAAAAACATGATACAGAATGACTGGTATTAAGCTACTATTACAGAAAATGTACAACACCATCCAACTATTGAAAGAAATACTAAGAAAATACGAAAAATGAACACTAAAGAAGAACAAAGAAAACAGACCTTACTATACATTAAGTATTACACACTTCATTTATATTAAAAAATGTAAAAAGACTCATTATTATTGAAACTAAAGATTCTTGCAGCTGGGGATGTAGCTCAATAGCAGAATGTGCTTAATATGTACAAGGAAGGCCCTGGGTTCAGTCTTCAGCACCCAAAAACAAGAAACAATTTGAATATTTTCTTGGATTGGCAGGAAATTAAAACTGAACTTTCTGCAGTACACTCATAGTGTGTGTTGAGTGTGTTAGAAACACAAGAGGATGTGCTGGGAAGTTACCTTTAAAAGAAATCTTGAAAATGTAGATTTAGGCCAAAAAAAAAAAAGCATCACATAAGGCAGAAACACCATATAATGGTCAAGTCTGTAATTCATGATGAAGCAATGACAGGCTTAACTATTGGTGCCCTAAATACCCCAGAGGCAGCTTTCCTAAAGCAGAAACTATAGGAGATGAAAGGAGAAATAGAAAGGCAGGAATAATAGGGGAATCTTACATGCCTCACTCTGATTTACACAGATCAAGTGCAAAAATTAAGAATGTAGATGGCCTAAATAAATAACGAATAAGAGAGATCTATCAATGCATATAATACTCTATACCCCAATAGTAGAGCATATTTTGTGATTTAAGGTGCACATGGATATTTTATACCAGTTGACCTTATAAAAAACCTCAAATAATTTTGAAAAGTAGAAATCAAGCAGCATTTTCTGAGTAAAAGTACAAATTGATGATTAGAGTAAAAGGCTGACCAGATATAGTGGCACATGCCTATAATCCCAGCTACTCAGGAGGCTGAGGAAAGAGGATTACAAATTCAAGGCCAGCCTGGGCAACTTGGCAAGACCCTGTCTTAAAATAAAAAGGGCTAGAGATGTAGCTCAGCAGTAGAGCACTTGGCTAGCATGAGCAAGGCCCTGGGTTCTGTCTCCAGTACCACAATTAATAGTAATGATGATGATGATGGTGTTGACATACTTAACACTGCTGAACTGTACACTTAAACATGGTTAAGGTGATAGGTTTTATGGTATATACATTTTACTACAAGTTTTTTAGGAAGCCTAAAAATAAAAAGAACATCAACAACAAAAGAATTCCCTAATAGAACCAAAAAGAATGCATGGTTGGCCCTGTTTCTGAAGTGATAGCTAGAGTGAAATTGGACAGACTTTGCCACCACACAGACCTAAGTTCAAGTCACAGATCCTCCAATACCTTGAGATCCAAGACAAGCAGTCACCTTTAAAATTCACTTTCTTAACTTTCAAGTCGATAACATCACCACTCTTTAGAGGGAAGGTTTGTTGAGAACTTACAATAAAATGCGTGATGAATTCAGGTTTATTCCTAAGAAGTCTGTATCTGCCTTCAAATGTATTGTCATTAAATTAATTCCAGGAAGAATTATTGAGCAATCTTGACATACACTCATAATTTTCATTAAGATCCAAAGCAGGTACTAACATGGAGATCAAGAGGGAATTGCAAATAGTAGTCACAAGACTCTTAAAATTCCACTGCATTAAAGCTCAAGAACAGGTGAGGAGTAGCTTTTTACTTCAGTGCCAATTTATTCTAAATAGAAAACAGAGGTAATTATCACTTGCAGTGCAGCTATAGAATGGAATTTAGACCTAAAGCGAATCTTAGCATCAACGCCCTACTTAAACAGAGGAAGATAGTGAACCTCAGAGGAGTTGGAAGACTTCCCGAAAGTCTTGCAGCTGGTTAGTGATAGAGGTAGGGCTTGAGTGGTGACTACCAGAAGTGTAACATCTATGGAGTAACACCAATAGCGTTGGAAGAGGGATAAATATAGGCAAAGAAAAAGATAAAGTACATATAAAAATAAATTTCCTTAGAATGTGAAAAATTTTAGAGGGAAGTAAGAACACCCTTTTGCTTCAAAGGTCAAAGTCTTCAATAAGGGTTTAATTATTCATAAAAAAAAAAGCCCTTTGTGTTAGTGCAGTTGGATGGCTATAACAAAAACATCATAAACTGGATAGTTTGTGAACAGCAGAAATGTATTCATTTTATGGTGGTAACAGTGCTAGGAAGCCCGAGATGAAGGCACCAGATTGGTTGTCTGGTGAGGGCTTGCTCTATGCATCGTAGATGGTGCATTCTCCCTGTGTTCTCACATGGTAGAAGGGGTAAGGCTGCTCTTTGGGGCCTCTTTTAATCCCATTCATGAGTGGATGAAACCTAGCACCTCACACATGGTAGGCAAGCACTCTACCACTGACCTGCACCCCCAGCCTGGCCCACTTCCTAATAGGATCATCTTAGGGGTTAGGTTTCAACATGTGTATATTGAGGAGACACAGACAGACTAGAGCACCCTTCAATCTGGAAAATTTGAACCTTGTTAAACAATTCTTGGATCAAAAGGAGAATATGAACAAAACTACAGAATTCTGAGAAAACAATAATAATAAAGAAGCATGACATATCAGAGTCTACGGGATATAGTTGAAACAAGGCTTAGGAAGATTCATAGCATAAATACCTGTAGAAATAAAAATTTCAGTAGATTAAAAAGAAGTGAACTGAGCATCATCAAACTCAAAACCCTGGAGGAAGGCTGGAGATATAGGTCAGTTGGTGGAGTGCTTGCCTCACACGCACAAGGCCATGGGTTCAATCCCCAGCACCACACACACACACACACACACACACACACACACATACACACAAAGAAACCCAAAAAACAAAAACAGAACAAAACAAAAAAAACCCTGAGGGAAAAACACAAAATAACTAGAAAGAAGGGATTTATAAATATAAAAATGGAAATTAACTGGTTGGAAAAAGAAAACCAAAAGAGTTAATAAATAAGTAAAGAATCGAGTTCTTGAATCAAGAAGAGGAAAAACAGCTAGGTCATCTAATTAAGAAAGAGGTGGATGAAGAAGGCAGTATATATTCAAATAAGATATAACGACAAGCTGGGTGGGTGCAGTGGCACACGCCTGTAATCCCAGCGGCTAGGGAGGCAGAGGTACTTTATTTATTTATTTTTTTTAACTAGGGTTCGGTCTTTATTCACATGTCCTTGGTTTTTATCTAACAACCCCTTTTTGCCTTACCCAGGGTCCCACACTACATTTCATGGTGACATTGCAGGAGGCTCCTCGGGGCTGTGACAGTTCCTTGGATTTTCCTTGCTTTTTTTTTTTTTATTGGTTGTTCAAAACATTACAAAGCTCTTGACATATCATATTTCATACATTAGATTCAGGTGGGTTATGCACTCCCATTTTTACCCCAAATACAGATTGCAGAATCACATCGGTTACACATCCACAATTTTACATAATGCCCTATTAGTAACTGTTGTATTCTGCTACCTTTCCTATCCTCTACTATCCCCCCTCCCCTCCCCTCCCCTCCCATCTTCTCTCTCTACCCCATCTACTGTAATTCATTTCTCTCCTTGTTTATTATCCCATTCCCCTCACAACCTCTTATATGTAATTTTGTATAGCAATGAGGGTCTCCCTCCATTTCCATGCAATTTCCCTTTTCTCTCTCTTTCCCTTCCACCTCATGTCTCTGTTTAATGTTAATCTTTTCTTCCTGCTCTTCCTCCCTGCTCTGTTCTTAGTTGCTCTCATTATATCAAAGAATACATTTGGTATTTGTTTTTTAGGGATTGGCTAGCTTCACTAAGCATAATCTGCTCTAGTGCCATCCATTTCCCTGCAAATTCCATGATTTTGTCATTTTTTAGTGCTGTGTAATACTCCATGGTGTATAAATGCCACATTTTTTTTTTTAATCCATTCATCTATTGAAGGGCATCTGGGTTGGTTCCACAGTCTAGCTATTGTGAATTGTGCTGCTATGAACATCAATGTGGCAGTATCCCTGTAGTACGCTCTTTTAAGGTCTTCAGGGAATAGTCTGAGAAGAGCAATGGCTGGGTCAAATGGTGGTTCCATTCCCAGCTTTCCCAGGAATCTCCATACTGCTTTCCAAATTGGCCGCACCAATTTGCAGTCCCACCAGCAATGTACAAGAGTACCCTTTTCCCCACATCCTCGCCAAAAGTTGGCTCCGATCTACATATTGTGGGGTCGGGCTCCAAATTCCTCAATAGAACACCCATAGCACAAGAGTTAATAACAAGAATCAACAAATGGGACTTACTTAAACTAAAAAGTTTTTTCTCAGCAAAAGAAACAATAAGAGAGGTAAATAGGGAGCCTACGTCCTGGGAACAAATCTTTACTCCTCACACTTCAGATAGAGCCCTAATATCCAGAGAATACAAAGAACTCAAAAAATTAGACAATAAGATAACAAATAACCCAATCAACAAATGGGCCAAGGACCTGAACAGACACTTCTCAGAAGAGGATATACAATCAATCAACAAGTACATGAAAAAATGCTCACCATCTCTAGCAGTCAGAGAAATGCAAATCAAAACCACCCTAAGACACCATCTCACTCCAGTAAGATTGGCAGCCATTCTGAAATCAAACAACAACAAGTGCTGGCGAGAGGTACTTTATTATCCAGGAGGATTGTGAGTTCAAAACTAGCCTCAGCAACTTAGCGAGGCCCTTAGCAACTCAGTGAGATCCTGTCTCTAAATAAAATATTAAGAAAGGCTGGGTGTGTGGCTCAGTGGTTAAGCACCCCTGGGTTCAATCCCCAGTACCCCCCCCCAAAAAAAAAATATATATATGTGGCTCAGTGATAGAGCACTTGCCTAGCATGTGTGAGGTGGCACTGGGTTTGATTCTCAGCACCACATACAAAAAATTAAATAAAGGTCTGTCAACAACTAAAAAAAATGTATATTAAATTAAATACACACACACACACACACACACACATACACATATATAATGAGGCAGAAATAACTATCAAAACAGAACATTTAAAACAAAGAAAGTGACTACTTTGCACAACTCTGTGAAAATATATTTGAAAATTTAGAAGAAATAGATAACTTTCTATGAAGTTGTAACTTACAAAAAATTGATGCCAGTGGAGACAGAAAATCTAAACACCCCAACTGCACATGAAATTTGCAAAAGAGCTTGATTAAAAGCTCCATGCCCAGATGTTCTCACAGGGGCATTCTTCCAAATCTTTAAAGCTCAGATAATCCCAGTGCTACTTAAACTGCTCCATAGCACAGAAAAAGAAGGGAGAATTCCAAATATTCCAGTGAAGTAAATATAACATTAATACTTAAGCCTGATAAGTACTTTATTAAAAGAGAACTGCAGAACAATATTACTTATCAATATCAATGCATAATTTTAAATAAACTGTTCACATAGAATCTAATGTTACATTAAAAATGGATCATGAACAAGCAGGATTTACTCTTAAAAATTCAAATGTGATTTATTAATCCATTCATGTAACTTATTGTATTAGATCGAGTAGATCTAAAGAGAACATTTAATTATAGGAACATCTTTTTTTTAATATTTATTTTTTAGTTGTAGTCAGACACAATACCTTTATTTATTTATTTATTTTTATGTGGTGCTGAGGATCGAACCCAGGGCCCCGCACTCTACCGCTGAGCCTCAGCCCCACCCCTAGGATCATCCTTAATAGATGCCAAAAAGGTACTTCACAACATTTTAACACTCATTCCTTAAAAAAAAATGCTTGGGGCTGGTGATGTGGCTTAAGCGGTAGTGCGCTCGCCTGGCATGCGTGCGGCCCGGGTTCGATCCTCAGCACCACATACAAACAAAGATGTTGTGTCCGCCGAGAACTAAAAAATAATAAATATTTTTTAAAAATTTATTAAAAAAAATGCTTAATTCATGTTTGCTTACCATGGTTAAACATTCTCATGTATATACATAAATATGCACATACATGTATGCCTACATAAATAAACCTCAAAGCCAGCATCTTACTTAATAGTGAAAAAACTGAAAGCTTTCCCTCCTAAAATCAAGACTGTCAGAGGCATACAGTTTGGAAATAAAGTCTTAAAAGTCATACACACACACACACACACACACACATATATACATTTTATATATATATATATATTTGTTGTCAATGAACTTTTATGGGCTGGGGATGTGGCTCAAGTGGTAGCGCGCTGGCCTGGCATGCGTGAGGCCTGGGTTCGATCCTCAGCACCACATACAAACAAAGATGTTGTGTCCACCGAAAACTAAAAAATAAATATTAAAAAAAAAAAAATTCTCTCTCTCTCCCTCCCTCTCTCTCTCTCTTTAAAAAAAAAATGAACTTTTATTTTATTTATTTATATGCAATGCTGAGAATTGAACCCAGTGCCTTGCACATTCTGGGCAGGCGCTCCACCACAGAGCCACCACCCCTGCCCCTAAAGTCTTCTTTTAAGAAGACTTGTGTTAAGAAGACTAATGCATATTGTGTTAGTCAACTTTCTGTCACTGTGACAAATACCTGAGAAAAATCCACTTGAATTTTTCCTCACACTTCTAGAGGTTTCCATCCTTGGCTATGTGGTCCTACTGCTTTGGACCTGTGATGGCACAGTACATTATGGTGGGAATGTGTAGCAATGGAGCTGTTACCTCATGGTGGCCAGGGAGCAAAGAGAGACAGAAAGGAAGGGGAGTCCCAACATCCCCTCTAAAGACATGCCCAATAACCTAACTTTGTCTCACTAGTCCCTACCTACTAAAGGTTCCACCCCCCCCCCCCGAGTCATACCATTGGCTGGAGACCAAGACGTTAGCACAGGGCTCGTGGGACATTTCAGATCCAAACTGTAATACAGATAAGTTAAACTAAAATGCTATAATGCTAAATCCAAATTGGAACTATTAGTATGAATATGAATTTCCTAGCCCCATGTATGGAACGATCCTAGAAGCTGTGATAATCCCAGCAATGAAACAGGTCCAAAACCCACATTGAGGTATGTGTGTCACCAGGGTTCTGGCTAGTTTCGAGTATAGGACAGGAAATACTCCAGATGCGTCAGAACATTTTATTGTGCCAGAAAGCAAAGAAATTACCAGTGACTAATGGGTCCATGTCAAGAGATAGAGAAGCCAATGTAAAGAGACTCTCATTAGCCAAAGATGAACAATCACACACACACACACACACACACACACACACACACACACACTGCAATTAATTGAAACAGAGAATATATAAAAATCTGATTCTATAAGGATAGTTTAAAAGAGATAGAAAAGCCAAATAACTTTTTAGACCACATTGAGTAGAATTATGAATTAGGATACTAGTCTTATTCTGAAAGTTAATGTTTAAAAAGAAAAATGATGCACTTATCCTGTCTTTTGTGTATCAGTTGTAATCCAGGTAAACAAATAGCAGTCTCATGAGTGAAACTTGCTCTTTTTAGAAGAACACCAGCTAATAGCTGTTGGGAGAATAAGAATTATAGATGCAGAAAAACGTCGTATTGGTGAAACAAAAGATTGAAGCAATGACCATCAATGGAGAAACTTCTGAAGAAAGGTTGAGAGGAACTTTACCTTAATCCACTGATGGGTTACTAACTGAGGACCCAGCAAGTACTATGGACCTTTGATGAGATGCGGTCGGAAGTGCTCAGCACTATTCATGAATTTTTTTTCCACTCTTTTTTAAACTTTATTCATTTATTTATTTTAATGTAGTGCTGAGAATTGAACCCAGTGCTTCACACATGCTAGAAAAGTACTCTACCACTGAGCCACAACCCCAGTCCACCTATGAATTATTTTTGCTAAAAAACTGGAACCTTGTATTTAACCACACCTCTAGAGCTAACTTCCATTTATGAAGATAAGAGGAGAATAAATATTAAACGATGATGCTACAAGGAAACTAGCAGGTGAATCCAGCAAATGGTTCAGAGACAAATGCTCTGTTTTCTGCAACAGATTAATGGCATTAAATAAGTGAAGGTGGGGGAGAGCTGGCTTCTAGATTAAAGAAGAAGAGAAAGAATGCAACCAAAGCTAATATATATGGTGCATCCAGTTTGGATTCTGATTAAGATTTATTTGGGGAAAATAACATTTTCATGGACTGAGTTAGGTGATACCGAGGAGTCAGTGTTGATTTTATTTATGTGATCATTACATTGTGGTTATGCTTTTTAAAATTCTACATAATTTAGAGAGGCATACTGAAGAAGTTAGCATTCCTTTACAATACTGCAGCAAAGAATGAATAGAAAAAGAATAAAATGGTATAATGAGGCCAGTATTTCAAAAATCTTGACACTGTTGATTCTGAGGGATTAATCTATAGGAGTTCATTATATCCTTCTTTATTCTTTTAAATATATTTTAAAATATTTCATAATAAAAAAGTTTTAAGTGTTGAAAGATATATGCTCTATCAGAATGAGAGTAGGCTAAGCCATCTTGGAAGATTCAGGCCATAGGAAAGTGGAGAGCCAGCCCAGGAAAGAGGCATGGGGTGTTGGAGGGAGGGCCCAGGAGAGAGGTATCCCCACATCTCATCCGTCACTACATGGCTTACTGGGAGCTGACCTACGGCTCCACATAAGCTCCATTCAGGCAGAGCTGTTTTCTGCCCCGTACTGTGTTCCCATCCTTAAAATGCCCGTTCCTGTGTGTTGGCAAGGAAGTGCCCCAGGGTTTGACAGCAGAAGTCACGGAGAGAAAGGAGGTGCGGGCACTAGGCATCTTCCTGCAGTGATAGCACCATGAAGGCAGGGAGATGGAATGAAGAGAATTTGAACTGGGAAAAGACTTCCTTTTAATTTCAGGATATCACTGTTGTGAATGAGGAATGGCCAGGAGCTGAGGGAAGCATCCTAGGTATCCAGAGAGTCAGGAAGCTTGAGGCTGGATTGCTGAATGAATCATTCATGTGGGTTTTGAAATGATCCAGGATGATGGGAGAGTCCCTCTCCACGGACCCCAACATTTTTAAATGAACACTTCAAAACTACAACACAGCTGAAAGGATTTGCAATGAATACTCTTATCTCTAACACCTGGATTCCACTGGTACTATTTTACTTTATTTGTTTCATCACATATCATCCCATCCATTGTCCATTTTTACATTTTTTTTTGTCTCATTTCAAGTGGATTGTAGACTCAAGTATGATTCTCTCATGCAGAGAATTTTTAAGGATTAAATGTCAGAGTATCTTTAAAAACTCTTAGAACTGTAAATCTGGCTAAGAAGTGGTGGCCTGACTTCAAGTTGCAAACAGTGACTCAAGTTTTTAATCAGCTTCGGGAACTTGGCCAGAACCAGAAGGAGATGGGGCCACCATGGGTCTCCTTGCTCAGCAGGAGCAGCAGGGTCATGGCTGCTGACTCCTTGTGTTGGCATGCGGTGGCTGCTCCTCCCATCCTGCACCTCCAAACACTCCTTCCCGGCACATGCAAACATTCCTGTGCTCCCAGAAGAGAGATGCAATTTGAAGACCAGAAGAAAAAAAAAATTGCAATTGCAGTGTTTGGAAGGGACAGCTAACGTGGTGCATTGTGGAAGGGAGCTAGCAGCAGTGCACTTAATATAACCCTTGAACCATCTTCTGCTAGGGAGACCTGATTCCATCCTTTAATTTGCACTTCACTTCTTCTGTGGAACTACAGTTCTTCTAATCTAAAGTGGAGCAAGGCTCACCCAGTTTTGGTACCTGTCTTCAGTGTGAGTGACTAGAAAATGACAACTCAAGGTAAAGTTCCAAGAGAAGTCCTTTTGTGGTTTATTAAGTAAAAGGAGCCTTTGTTCATTTGAACCGCTGACAGCTTGTGACTTATTTCTACCTCTGTGGAGAAATCGAAAGATAATAGGGCAAAAAACTTTTACATTTGGTTTGGATCCAGTAGTGGCTCCTGAAGTAGGCTCAAGTTAGAGTTTGCACTGTAACTAATGTGATCTGTGACCCTGATCATGTCCCTTACCCAGAAGTGCCTCAGTTTCTCCATTTGCAAATGCCAGCCTCCTCCCTTCCTCCCTCCCCAGCCCCCTCTCATTTGTGAAAATCCACATAAAAAACTCAGCAAGCGTAAGATGCTATTCTTGGGCTCTTGCAATTGTAAAGACTTGTGTTGTCTCCCCCTGGAGAGGAGGGAAAGGAGATTGGCCAGATAGGGCTCTGGCCATATAGTAATTGGGGCCACTTAGTCCTTCTAAGTTCCAGGCAGAATCCATTCCCAGAGGGGTCTGGAAGGAGTGAGAAGGCTGGGAACAAATGGAAAACCTTGTCCTCAGAGACTGCTTGTCCAGGGGACAGGCTGAGTGAGGCAGCCTGGGCCTGAAGTCTCTGTGGCTGACTGCTCTCAGCACCCTTCACCCCTGAAGAGCCCCCTCCCCAGCCCACCCATGCAGGCTCTCCCCTCCCTGCTCTGGGTCACCTTTGTTCTAAACTAGCACTCTACCTGATCTTCTGTCCCTTCTTACTCTGCTTATTTTCCTCAGAGCACTTTACCTAGCAAGATACTTTTGTTTATTGTCCCTCTCAACTTAGATTGAAAACTCCATGAGGGCAGGAACTTTGTGTTATTCACTGCTGCATGCCCAGCACTCAGAACAGAGCAGAGCCTGGCACATAGTAGACATTCACTGAACTCCGTTGAGTGAATGAATTAATCAGAAACAAGGCATAGGCCTGTAATGCAAGGTCAGAAGCCTCTGTTCCCTGCTTCTACCTAACTGCTTCCTCTGCTCCTCTCCTCTGATGGAGACAGCTTGCCTCCTTCTTGAATGGTGATTTGCTTAAGTATAGAATTCTTTTTTTTTTTTTTTTAATATTTATTTTTTAGTTTTCGGCAGACACAACGTCTTTGTTTGTATGTGGTGCTGAGGATCGAACCCGGGCCACACGCATGCCAGGCGAGCGCGCTACCGCTTGAGCCACATCCCCAGCCCCAAGTATAGAATTGTAACTTAAAGATTATTTTTCTCTGAATTTGGATAGCATTGTTCTACTATAACACACGTATTACTATTGCGATCTCTGGTACTCCTCCATTTCCTGAGCTTTTACATGACCTGCTTTTTTTTTTTTTTTTTAAAGAGAGAGAGAGAGAGAGAATTTTTTAATATTTATTTTTTAGTTATCGGTGGACACAACATCTTTGTTTGTATGTGGTGCTGAGGATCGAACCCGGGCGGCACGCATGCCAGGCGAGCGCGCTACCGCTTGAGCCATATCCCCAGCCCATGACCTGCTTTTTGTTCTGGAAGTTCTCTGTATCTTATTTTTATTCCTGATAGGACAGAATTCCACTATGGGGCCTCCTATGGTCTATTTTAATTTTTTTCCAGGTGTTTAAATGATTTCTGAATGTGGATACCTTCCAGTTTTGAAGAAACTTCAGTTTTTTTTTTTTCATTTTGAAATAATTTCAGATTTATATAAAGTTGCAAAAATAATGCTAAGAATTTCCATATGCTTTTTACCCAGCTTCCACAAATGTTGGTAGCTTAACCGTGATATAATGGTCAGAACCAGAAATACCATTCACTACTCTATAAAACTTATTCAGTTTTTTTCTTTGATTAAATGCCTTCTTTCTTTTTTCTTGGGAAATTCTGTTATTTGAATATTGGAACATCTACATTAAGTCCTATCTTTTTTGTGTGTTTGATCTCCATTTATACTATTTGCTGAAAGAGTTCTGTGATTTCATTTTTCAACCCTTCTAACATTCTTTAAATTTTAATTTAATTTTCAAGATCCCTTCCTCTCTTCCTATCCTTAATTATTTATTCATAAATAACTGAGTCACTAGAAAGCAGGAACATGAAAAGATACTTGCACACCCATGTTTATAGCAGCATATTCACAATAGCCAACAGGTAGAAGCAACCCAGTGTTCATTGACGGGTGAATGCATAAACACAATGAGGTTCATTCATGCAATGGAATATTATTCAGCCTTTAAAAGGAAGGAAACTCTGACTTATGTTACAATGTAGCTTAGTCTTGAGGAAATTATGCCAAGTAAATAAGTCAGCCACAAAGGATAAATACTGTATGACTCCACATAGGTGAGGTACCGAGAGTAGTCACATTCATAGACACAGAAAGTAGAATGGTGGTTGTCAGGGGCTGGGAGGAGGAGGGACTGGAGAATTGATGTTTATTAGGTACAGAGTTTCAGTTTATATTATGTGTATTTTACCACAATAAAAAAGAAAAAAAGAATGTGTCACTAGCAAGCACATTGGAAGCTTTGCAGCCTGCCAGCTCTTTTCTTGGAAGAAGGCATTTGAGCAGGGTTGGGGAGAACCTGGGGTCCCAGGTGTTGTATCTGTAGACATTCATAGACACCCCCACCATGTTCAGCCCTGTACTCCCCGCTGCCCTCTGTGGCCAGGTCCTGCTCCCCCAAGCCTGCAACCTAGGTCTGAGAGCAATCTGTCTTCTCTGCCATGTCCCCATGGCAGCCTCTCCTTTGTCCCATCCTGTCACCACCCCCCTGCTCGTATTGAATTTTCTGAAAGGCATTGCTGTCTTCCATTCTCATGGATCTTGGTTTCTCCTTGTGGTTTTAGATCTTTTCTTGGGGTGGGGGAGCAGGAACTCATGAAGGAGAAGAAATAGCATGCATATTCTGTGACCTTCTTAATTAGAAGCTGGCACAGGGATTTTGTTTGTAATGTTTTGAGGTACTAGGGATTGAATCCAGGACCTTGCATATGCTGGGCAGGTGCTCTACTCCAAGCGACATCCTGCCTGTTTCATTTTCCTTCCTTCCTTCCTCTCTTCCTCCCTCCCTTCCTTCCTTCCTCCCTTCCTCCCTTCCTCCCTTCCTCCCTTCCTCCCTTCCTCCCTTCCTCCCTTCCTTCCTTCCTTCCTGAAACAGGCCTTGCTGGCCTTGAACTTCTTAAACTTGCAATCTTCCTGCCTCAGCCTCCTAACTGGCTGGGATTACAGGCATTCACCGCCCCACCCCCAACAACTGGCATAGGTATTTGTGAATGGTATCAATCTCAAAATTATGGATCTACCCTTTAATCTTCTTAATCCACTCACATACAAATGAAAATTCTAAGTGCTTGTTTCATCCAGCTGTTCAGTTAACCTTGCTGTCCACATCAGTACCACCGTCAGTGAGGACCTGTGATCAAGAAGTGGAGTCAGTGTGCAAAACCAGTGAGCTGCAGATGACCCCTTCAAGCTAGAGTTTACAGCTGAGGCAGCATTCCTTAAAGAAGGTATTCCTTAAAGAAAACATAAGACAATAACAGCAATAATGAAATATCACAGGAGTAGATTCTAAGCATCTTTCCTTTTGTTAGTTCTTCAGAGGAGATTGGAAAGTACTTCCAAAATTGTCAAAAAAAAAAAAAATTAAAATGAATTTGACTAAAAAGTAATCACAAATATATGCCATGAAGTAGTGGTGGGTATGCAAGTGTGTGTGTGTGTGTGTGTGTGTGTGTGTGAGAGAGAGAGAGAGAGAGAGAGAGAGAGAGAGAGAGAGAGAAGAGATGGTGGTTGGAGGTTGGAGGTATGGATTAAGGGGAGGACTTGAAAGAGACTGTCTGCGTGAAGTCACAATTCATTGTTTTGTGATAGTTTATCCCAGTTTTTCAATGTAATATAGTATTATTATGCATTGAAAATAAGTATGAGTTAAGTTTTAATTTATGATGATGTGTTAACAGGTGCAGCTGCTCTGTTAAGTGTTAGGTCTGTAAGAAAAATCTCATCTTCCAGTTGACACCAGATAGCAAAGCACTGCTGGTTCAGGTGGATAAGGACTGAGCAGTAAGATTTGAGCCAAATTGCCAAAACTAGAGGAAATTGAGTTTGTGTAACAGCATCTGTGTAGGGCTTTTAAAATCATGTAACTCTTAAAATTTCCCTTCTGGTTGCCTATCATGGGAAGAAAATGCGATTTTAATTGTACTGTTTTTTTTCCTTTTTTAATTAGAGGTGAAAGCGAGGCAGCTTCCAGAGGATTAGATGTAAGGGAGCTCAGTAGCCATTCGGGAAATCCAGTCACATCTTCTCCAGTTGCTTTTAGTGTTAAGTCCTGTGTGTAAGGACTAAATGTCAGCCTGGAGCATTCCACAGTGCATCTGAGACCTCACAAAATTGCTAGAGATATATTAAAGCACAATATATTGATATTTTAAGACATTATGAGGAAAGCATTACTGAATAGCTGGCATTCACTAGTTAGTAATCCTCTTATAACAGATTTCAAAGCATCAGGTTTTAAAGGAGGACAGCTCCTCCAACTGAATCAATGTTTAAAAGAAAACATGAACAGGGCAATTTTTCAACAAAGTAATAGTTTTCTTGCTAAATATAATTTTGATAGTTACATATTGAATGTTTAATGCCAAAAATAAGAAAGTAACTACATACTTTGCATTCAAAAATTAATTTTGTAAGTTTTTTAGAAAGAATCATCAATACTTAAAATTCTGCAACTAAATTGCAAATGCTCACAGACACTAAGAAAGTGCTTTGCTAGAGCACTTTATGTGTTTATTATTTATTATTATTTATTTATTATATATTCAGTCTCTAAATTATTTTCTAGACTGTATGAAATCTTGTTGGGTCAGTTGAAGGAAGATTGGGCAGTGGGTAGGCATTACATTTTAGTATAAAACTCCTTTTCACAGAAAGTTGAAATAGCTAAACTAGATCACACAGTAAAAGTGGTAGAGATAAAAACAAACAAACAAACAACAACAAAAAAAACCCCCTCTTTTTCACACGTAAAGCCAAATCCAGATCACAGTAAATGAGACTACGGTTTGGGAATCATCTTGAGGTAGCCCTGTAAGGAGCCAATGACCAGTTGAAAGGCAGTGCAGCTGGCAATGAGGGTGTGGGAGGTGGAAGGGGGTTGTTGATATCACTTCAGTTAAATTCATGTACAAAAGGAATCAGAGAACTGGTAGTTTTTTGTTAATTCCTATGACATCAGCCAATACATTGCAAGACAGCAGTTAAAGCAGAAAATTATATTTGAAAATCATCTAGGCATCCTGATGGTGAAACCCCAGAGCAGGAGCAGGCTTCACTGGTGGCCAAGCTTCAGTGCAGCTGGTTAGTTCTGCCACTCGCTTCTACCCTGTGCTGGGGTTTGGAGTAGAGGAGCACAGACTTTTCTGGGGCCACAGAGCCTTGAGGAAAAGTCATGAACTCTACAAGAAAACAAAAACCAAGAAGCCCATGAACCCCTAAGCATTTTTCTCCAGTGTCAGGAAGTCCAGGGACCTACGGTGAGATAAAGCAACTCCTTTTAGCTTTCTGGGATTCTTGAAACCCAGGGTTTCTCTCTCCTCTCTGACCCACTTGCCTGTCCTTTCTCCTTTTTTTTTTTCTTTCCTCTTTGGCTTTAACATCTGGACCCTGCTAGCTTGACCCCGGCCTCTCGATTAGCACTCACTAAGATGTCTTTTTTGGCTTCAGATCTGCATTTTCCTTAGCCTGTGCCAAACTTTTTCCTGTCGCTCAAGCTGGTTGGTGGTGAAGTGGAGACTTCAGTAGAGCTGATAATGTGGACGGAGGTTCTCAGGGCTGGCCCTGTACCCCAGGCAGCAGCAGCACTGGGAGCTTGTCGGAAATGCAGACTGTCAATCTGGGAGCCATGACACGCACCTGTAATCCCAGGGAAAAGGGAGGCTGAGACAGGAGGATCACAAGTCCAGCCTCAACAGCAACTTAAGACCATGTCTCAAAATAAAAAGGGCTGGGGGTGTAGCTCCATAGTCTAATGAATGCCCCTGCATTCAATCTGTAGTACTAGGAAAAGCAACATTTGAAAAAAATGTATCCAGAATAGCAGAATCTTGGCCTGTTCCAGGCCTGCTTCTCCAGAAGCTCTGGAGTGAGGCTGGCCCACTGTTGATTTTGATGCAGGCTGGAGTTTGAGAACCACTCAGTGAGTGAAGGTTCCACTTCCCCGGGTTCCATCATTGGTTCCCAGCGGGTTGAAGTTCTTTATAAATCAGCTTCAAGCCCCTTTCCAACGAAACTGCAGCCCCTAAGGCCCTCCCAGAGTCATTCTGGACCCTGGTGATGTGGGCACAGTTGCAAGAGGTGCCCCCTTCAAGATGACCTGTTCAGCCATGACAACTGAAGGCCACTGCTGTCCCCTTCTCCTTGGAAGTGGGGTGAGTTCAGGGTCTGACGTCCTCTGTGAGAAGTTGGGGGACAGTAGTGAGGGTGATGGAGGAGTGCTGGTTATTTGTGCCTCTTCTCTTAGGACGTTAAACTCACAGATTTGTATGTGTTTGTGTGTGTGTGCACAAGGGGGTGGGGAGGGGGAAGGACAGGCAAGTGGGCACTGGGGATTGAGCCCAGGGTTGCTCTACCACTGAGCTACATCCCCCAAATCTTTTATATTTTTATTTTGAGACAGAGTCTCACTAAGTTGCTGAGGCGGTCCTTGAACTTGCTATCCTCCTGCCTTAGCCTCCTGAGTTGCTTAGATTACAGCCACTGTGCATGGCTCACCTCACAGATTTTTAAACTTCAGAGCTGATTAAGAACAGTCAGAAAGGAAACCTGGGGGACCAGTTTCCTTGAATATAACTGAGGTCAAGGTTCTGTGGTGTTCTTATCCTACCCCCCTCTTATCCTGCATAACAGACTGATTTTGTTTTTCCGTTGTCTTTCTACATCCTTCCTAAGTTTATTTATTTGTTTATTCTTCAAGTGCTCATCCTTATCTCTTTCTTTCCTTACCACCTATTTTCCACACCAGTGGCTTTACAGCTTTTGTCTTGGCAAAATTCATGTTGAATGGCTGTTTAAGTGCAGACTCCTATCCCACTGCAGCAGCTCTGATGGAGTAAGTCTGGGTCGGTCCCAGGAACCTGCATCCTAAAAAACATACCAAGAGCCCAGCAGTGACACACTCCTATAACCCCAGCAGCTCTGGAGGCTGAGGCAGCAGGATTGTGAGTTCAAAGCCAACCTCAGCAACTTAGAACCTGTCTCAAAATAAAATATAAAAAAGGGCTGGGGATGTGGTTAAGTGCCCCCTCCCCCTGTGCCCCTGTGAACAAAAAGGCACACACATTTTGGTCTTGGGCCACTTTGCTGGCTTGTAATGAAATGTATACTTCTGGTTTATTTCAAAATTGGAGTGCTGTTGTGCATTACTTATGTAATAAAAGCAGGTAGCAATGGTTTTTAAATCCACAGAAATAAATTTTTACACACACACACTTTTTTTTTTTTTTTTAACATGTAGAAATTTACTTGCTAGAGTTGAGCACTGACTTTGTTCTGGACCTAACCTTGAGCATATTTTGAATGTCAGTCACTATTTTAACTTTGGAGGTTAGGACAGGGAAGAAATCAGAGAGAACCTTAAGGCTCTGCCTAACAAGTGTTTCCTAAAGAAGTATAAATTTGTCCCATGATACATGAAGATACAAAGGAAGAAACTGTGTTCATTGAAGGGGTAATCCATACTGGTGAGTGAAATTCCTAATTTGTAAAAATCTTCAAGTCACATAAAATGTTTTTTATTTTAAAAATTGAATACTGTTTTGCTCATTATCTTTAACTTACTTTCCTCATGTATGTTCAGTTCCATCTCTGGTGTGACAGAGGCAGATACATCCCCCTGAGGGTTCCTAATGCCAGGAGAATATGGAAAATTGGGCCTACCCAGGGAGAGAAATCACTGCGAGAAAGGCTTTGAAGATTGTTTTCTCATCTGCTTTTTATTTTTATATGCAAGCAGGGTCCTCTGTAGTTCATCTTATCTCTGTCTTTAGGCAGAAATATTTTGGCCCATAAAAGTAGAAGAAAATCTCCAGTTAAAAGTGACATAAGTTCAGAGGTTAAATATTCCATTCTTTGAAGTGAAATCACTTCTTTGTTCTGAGGATAATGATAGCATTTCTCTCCTCTCTCCTTTCCTCTCCCCCAGCACTTCCCAGCTAGAAACTTTGTGGTCATCTTTGGATCCTCCTTCTCTCTCACTCACTATTCACTGAAGGTCCAGAAAGGCATTTTTGCAGTCATTAATTCTTCCTGTTCACTGCATACTTGCCATTTCTGCTCCATCCCTATGCACTTGACATTAACCCTGTAGTTCTTAACCCTTTTGAAGTTATGAACCCCTTTGGTATCTGACGAACACCACAGGTCCCCTTCTAGAACAAGTGTGTGTATGTGAACACATGTACACATGTGCACACACACTCATGATTTTGCAACTATTTCCAGAGGTTCACAGATCTTTATAATGAACCCCTCATCAGAATCATTTTCCACCTCTAATATCTCCCATCCATATTTGTATCGAGGTTTTTTTCCCCAAAACAGATTTGATTATACCACTCCTCTGTTTAAACACTTTACTGCTTGACTGACTTGACTCAGTAAGTTCTAGTCTATTTAACCCAGTCTTTTAAGACTTCTATATTCTACCCTCTCCCTTCTTTTCTCCCCTAACTCTTGAACTTCCTGCTGCCTGCTTGGCTGTTCTCCATGCATGCCATGAGTTTGCATAACGTTTTGCCTGCTAGTACTGCTCTGTATTGGAGCATCTGCCAGCAACCTGCCAGAACCTTGATTTTGGACTTCCAATCTTCTAGAACTATTAGAAACAAATGTCTGTTGTTTAAATCACCCAGTCTGTGATATCTTGTTGCAGCATCCCCAGTGAATAAGACACTTAGCTTCATCCTCATTGGATTGTAAATCTCCCCAGCACTCCAAACCAGGCCTTAACTTTCTCTTTCCCTATAGCACCTAAACATTGAACTTGGTTTATTTTTCATTCCCAGGGCCTGAGTCGTAGTCGAGTCAACAGATGAAAGCATGGTTAAGAAAAATAATTATAAGGTTTGATTTAATTGTGAGACTGTACCTCCTTGTTCTGTTTCCGGCCTTTTCCTTCCTCAGGTAGATTTACTAACAGGTCCTGCCACTTCTCGCTCAGTCCTGCAGACAATTGTGATAGAAACTACAGCTCAGCTCTGCCAGCCTCTGGGTTTTGGAATGTGGTTATGTGACTGAGCAGAGCTGGTGTGCTGTGTGGAGGCACTGAGCCTGAGGCATTGAGACAGCCTCTCGGTGGCAGTAGGCAGCAACTGGCTTGACTTCATGAAGCAGTTTTGTGGGACACCACTACAGGTAAATGTGCTGTAGAGGGACAGTGTAACTTCCTCCTCACCATATTCTTTACTTGCCTCTACTCGCCTCAAGGTCATTGTGGCACAGTTTACTGCCTTCCATGCTCTGAAAGCTGAACAGAGTACTTTGGAGCTGAAGGTGTCAGCCAGTGACCAGTACAGGGGCATCCTGTGATCTCAGATGGCTCCCTTACCCTGGGGCTATGTGCTCTCCTCTCCCTGTGAGGGTCTGTGGCTTGTTTAATTGACCTCAGGTAATCTCTTATTCTCTTTCAGTACATGTGTTCAATCATATATATTTCATGTCTATGTCGGGAATCTCTGTGCTCATAGTGTATTATTTTAGGGAGAGAAGGTGACAATTCTGTGGTCAAAGTTATTGAAAAAAGATTGATGTTAGTTGGTCATTATGCATATCAGTAATTATACAGACTGATTAATAAATACATGCTTTTTGTCACGCATATCATTAGTAGAGTTATTAGAGCTCTATCACAAATGGAATTATTTTCAACTTTAAATGAAGTATTATAGAATCACCCACATTCAGGTAGTAAACATAGTTTCAACTTGCATAACTTAAAATTAAAATGCCCTCCTTTATATAAACATGCTCAAAATGTAAAAGTAGACATGATGCCAGAAATTGTTTTTAAAATGGAAAGTTTGGCTTGGGGTGTGTCTGGCTCAGCAGTGGAGTGCTTGCCCAGCATGCCTGAGTCCCTGGGTTTGATCTCCAACACCTCTCCAAAAAAAAAAAAGGAAAAGTCAAGGGAGTGGTGAAAGTGTTCAAAACAGGGCTGTGTTTAGGACTAGAGTGATAGGCCAAACACTTTGGCAGAGTTTCAGGTATTGTAGCAATGAACTTGGGTGGAGGGAACATAGTAAAGTCACTGTTTCCACTTAAGTATTTAAAAACACAAACACACTTTGATGCTAAAGGAGAAAGTGAGTGTACATAGAAACTGGGTATTGTATTTATTTTATTCTCAAGTTCCTATAACATTTCTTAGCATAGAAGGCTCTGTTTCTACTGCCTGCTATTGTTTTCCAAGGAAAATGGGTATTAGATGTCAATTTAGATTTGGGAAGGTGAGTGAAAGTTCAAATTGTTTTTCCAGATAAGGCGTTTTCTCCAGTGGCTTTCGGTAGTACAAATAAACAAATATCACGTTGCCTTTTAGAATGTTTTCTGATTTTTGATGCAGATATCCCAGTCCTTTGTGTAGTATACATCTGGATCATTCTGGAAAGTCTGTTTGGACTGAGATTAGCAACAAAGACTTAAAGAATACTGAAAGAAATTGATTTCCCACCTCTGTCTCTTGCAGTTTAACTGAGGAATGGATTCCATGTGAAGCCCTGGAAGGACTTAGCCCATTCCTCAGGGATATGGATTCTCATCTGCAGTTTCCCACCGAGTGAAAATAGACATGCTGTGAGGTGGCAGGGGGAGAAGGGGATGCTCAGCTCCCCTCAGAGCCTGTGTGAGCCTAGTGTGAGAGTTGGTGTTGCCAGGTTGCCCTGGTTCTACAAGTAGCAGGAGGATTCCTCACAGTGGAAGATCCATTTTTGCTCCCCAAGCTGCAGAGGACTGAGGACACAGGCACCAGGGAAGTTCACTTGGTTCTTGATTCATCAGTAGTTTGTCTATAAATTGACTTGAAAAGCATCAGAATTTCTTCTTTCTGGATTATCACATTGACATATCATTTTTAAAGTAACCAGATTTTTGAAGAGTATTGTCTGTGTCAAGCAGTCATTTATGGGGGCTGGGGATGTGGCTCAAGCGGTAGCGCGCTCACCTGGCATGCGTGCGGCCGGGTTCCATCCTCAGCACCACATACAAACAAAGATGTTGTGTCTGCCGATAACTAAAAAAATAAGTATTAAAAAAAATTCTCTCTCTCTCTCTCTTAAAAAAAATATTTTAAAAAGCAGTCATTTATTTTTTGTATGAATTAATTCTTCATACCAGATAAATGAAACCAGCTCTTTGATGTTTAAAGGGCAACAGAATGCCACAGGAAGGGAGATTTTTGGAGGGAAAAAGAGAGAGCAGACCTGGAGAGGGGTAGCCCAGTGTGTTTGGCTCCAACAGGTGCTGAGATGCCTCCAGGGTGGGAGAAAGGGGTGCCTGGAAAGTGAAGTATGCTAAGAACAAATGTTGCATTTTTCCATGTTATCTTTGGCTAACTCCCACCATAGGGAAACCACTAGACATTTGTTCTGAAGAAAGTGGAACTAAATGACCATCCAAGTTGACAGTCTTCCTAGACAGAAATCCTCTTACATTCTGGGATAACATTCTAATAGGAAAATCTCAAGAAACCTTTCTTTCTGCATCCTCTGGCAGGAGCAAAGCCTCCAGCCATGGTGCCCATGCTGGCTACCAGTAGTGCTGCAGGACCCCACCTTTCCATGAGTTCACCAACCAGAAAGTTCTACTGTGCTTCCATATCTGAAATTTATTTTGGGGCTTCATTAGAGCAGAATCATTAGAGCAGAATCACTGGCCATATGATTTTATTCCATCTCCAACCCCACTCTGCTCCCTGAAGGTCAGTCAGCTGTAAGTTCCAATCCTGTAATCATATATAGTTGCTCTTTCTGGTGACCAGTCTCCATCCTGATTCTAGGTAGGGACAGGAGCCGCTCATTAGCATAACAAAGACGCTCTTATCACTCAGGAAATAACAAGGGTTTTAGAAGCTTCATGCTAGAAACCTGGAACAAAGTCCACTCAGATGCTTTATTATACCCGGGGAATGTATTCATATAGTTTTATAGGTCAGTCAGTATGACAGGATTTAAGTTTCTTCCACCTTCATCTTTTTCCTTGGAATTGACTTCCATAGTATGAAATGAGGTGCTATTGTGATCTCTTGGTTTTTCTACCTTAATATTACCACTGATTTCCTCTTACGGAAGATGAGAGGGCATTGCTCTTACCCCGGGCTCTCCCTCCCTTTTCCTTTTCTTCCCCAATTCTTCTTCCCATCCTCTGGCTTTGCTTTTGCCAGAGGATGCAGAAAAGAGGGTTTCTTGAGATTTTCCTGTTAATATTATTGTGACTGTGTAAGTGCTACTCATTGCTGAGCCAAGTAGTGTGCTTTTCCTTTCTTGTGCAGATTTTAATTTTTCTAGAGTATCTTGAATAATCATTGTTAAATACTTTTTCAAAATTAGCCTCATTTTTAAAAAATGACCTCATTTTTTTCATTTGCTTAGTTTTGTATTTACCTGCTATTATGCTATTATGTGGTCTGTGTGCCCATTATTATGCCTTCTTAAATTCTTTATCTGTTATTATGTCTTCTTAAACTCTTTAAAAAGATTGCAGAAGCCTCCTGCGTGATATTTTTCATAGCTACACACTTTTAAAGTCTGTTGTCTTTCCTGGGTTCCATCCTGAAGCCTCATGGTAGTCAGGCTCCAGTGTGGATGCTTCCTGGGCTTTTGCACAGCTGTTTTCTTCAGGTGACCCTCACAGTTATTGCAGGAGTTCCCTTAACCTTTTCTATTTCTTGGGTCCATTAGCTTTCCAAGAAGGATATGCATCATATTCAGGTAATAGCCAAATAAAAGTAACCTAAACAGAAAGGACATTTATTATTATATCTGATAGGTCTGGAGTGAGAGTGGCTATAGTGGTGTAGGCTTGGTGATATCTTCATGGACTCAGGTTTTTCCCAGCTATCACCTCTTTGAGCCTTAAGTGTAAGGATTTGGCCCTCATGGGATACCTGCAAGGTGACCCTCATGTTGAAGGTGTCCTATTGAAGACAATATCTGTAAGTAAAAAGGAACCATTTTGCCTGCTGAGCCTCTTTTTAAAAGCCAAGAGATCCTTTTCTTAAAACCTCCTAACCATCTTTACATCTCAGGCCAAGGGAATGGCCTTACTGTAACTGGCTTCTGCCAAGGATTCACCCTTGTTTCCGTTAATTTTTCATCACTGTGACTAAAATACCTGACAAGTCCAACCTAGAGGAGAAAAGTTTATTTTGGCTCATGGTTTCAGAGGATTCTAGTCCATAGTCAGCTGGCTCCAAGGTAGAAACATCATGGCGATGGGCATGGAGGGAAGTACTCAGATCATGACAGCTGGAAGCAGAGAGAGAAAAGGAGGGTGGGGGCAAAGTGGCTAGGGAGAAAAGAAACCCTTCCAGGGCAGGCCCCCAGTGACCTGCCTCCTTCAGCTAGGTCCCACCTGTTGTCCATTCAGCTATCACTGGATCAATCCATGAATATTCCACTGATGAGGTCAGAGTCTCCAGGATCCAATCCTTGCCTAAAAGCCACACCACCTCTGAACCTTGCTGTAATGGGGACCATGCTTTCAGCACATGAGATCTGGGGGACATTCCAGTTCCAAACTGTAGCAACCCTGTTGGGGCTGGTACCCTGCCTCCTTCAAAACAGATGATCGCTTAGTATCTGAATAAAACTGGGACTTGTTGTCAAGAAAGAATGGGAGAGGCTGAGGGCTGGCCATTAACAGTGGCTGTTGTGGCATCAAGGAAGGTACATTGATGTCTGAGAACATCTTTAAGCTACTGGAACGGTTGATAGCGTGGTTGGCTTTAGAATTTAGATTGGAAATTGGTTTCTTCTAATATTGTGGCATCACTAATTGTCTTTTTGTTTCCAAGGTTGTCAGTAGTTTCAGAGATGTCCCTATCCTCTGTCTTTTATATATGCTTCTGTTCCTCCCTGTCTTTGGAAGTTTGTGGGACCTTCTCTGTACTCTATAGAGAGGTTAAGAAGCAGCTCATCTTAAATTCGTTGTGATGGGCACCTGATTTCTTTCCCTTTTTATCTCCCATTTCTTCCCTCTTTGTCCTTTTTCTCTGCTTGATGAGATAATTTCTCAACTTTATCGTCCAAATTTATATTGATTTTACCCCCTTCTGCTCCCATATTTTTAGTTTTCAAGAACACTTTGTTTTCAGCTCTCTCTCTCTCTCTCTCTCTCTCTCTCTCTCTCTCTCTCTCTCTCTTTTATCAGCAAATCACAAGAGGAATGAAGGAACTGGTTGGTAAAAATTCTGGGAAACTTTTGTTATGCAAGCAGGGGAAAGGGAGGGTGTTCATAAGAGATGAATTTCAGCATCTCTGCATGAGTAAGCAGGTTGCCTGATAAAAGAGGAGGTTGAGGGAACCCAGGGGAAGCTTGGGAGGAATGTAGGTTACAAAGGTCATGAACATGAATGTGATGGGTGGGTTAAAACAACACAGACCACATCGGGAGCTCAGTTGAAGGGATTTGTTATTTCTCACAGTAATATTGTTAGGGTTTTCAGACTTTTGCATTTATATTATTTTGCATTTTAAATTACATTAGCTGTGTGTTCCTGATCACAAAATTATACATGTTTTTCTTGTAATCACAAAGGAAAACAAAAGTTGCATGTAATCCCAGCATTCAGTGTTAGCATTTTCTATTTTCTGTGCTTTTATCTCATGATATCTAAATATATTTGTATAACATATACTTTTAAAAAGAACATTAGAATCATGCCATGTATTTTTGTACTCATATATCTTGAATATTATATATCAAATATTTTTTCAAGATAATTTTTCCTTGGAAATTTTTATTTTAAGTTAATGAATTTTGTTATGCTATTTAGCTTTTCATCACAATAACAAATATCTGACATAAAAAAACTTAAAAGGAGGAAAGATTTAGTTTGGCTTTATTGTTTCCTACTTGTGGTGAGGCAGAACATGATGGTGGAAGGGTATGACAGAGGAAAGCTGTTCATTTTCTGACATCTGGAAAGCAGAGATAGAAGATAAATGGCGGTGGCGGAAGGATCCAGGGGCAAGATATTGTCCCCCAGGGCATACCCCCAAGGACCTACTCCCTTCTACAAGGTCTCATCTCCTATATTTTCCACTATCTACCAATAGTCCATTCAAATTATGAATCCCTCAATGGATTAATCCATCAATGAGATCAGAGCCTTCAGATCCAATCACTTCCCAAGTGCCCCACCTCTGAAAACTCCTACATTTGGGGAACAGCCTTCACCATGTGAGTTTACACATGGAGGACATTCTAGATCCAAACCATAATATTTTTAGAACAGATTTAGGTTCACAGCAAAATCAAACATAAAATACATATACCTTCTGCCCCCATATAGGCACAGACTCCCCCATTACCAGCATTTGCACCAAAGTGGTACAGTTTTTACAATGGACAAATCGACATTGACATATCATTATCATCCAAAGTTCATGGCTTACATTAGGTTTTACTTTGGTGTACATTCTGTGGGTTTGGACAAATGTACAATGGCCAATAGAGTATCATACAGAGTAGTTTCTCTGCCCTAAAAATCCTCTGTGCTCTAGCTCCCCCAAACCCTTGTCATTTTTCACTGTCTTCGTGTTTTTATCTTTTCCAGAATGTCATACAGTTGGAATCATATAACATGATCCTACCTACATAGACACTTCATTTAGTAATATGCCTTTTTGTGGCTGATAGGTCATTTTTTGATTGCTGAATAATATTCTAAATTGTGGTGAGTAAATTGTATTACAGTTTGTTTATTCTTTCACTTTTGGAGGATATCTTGGTTGTTTCCAAATTTCGCATTTATGAATAAAGTGACTCTAAACATTCATGTCCAGGTTTTGGTGTTCACATGTTTTCAACTCATTATTGTAAATACTAAAGAGTGCAATGATTGGACCTGTGCTAAGGAGTATGTTTTGTTTTGAAAGAAACTGCCAACCTATCCTTTAATCAAACATCATTTTTAATAACTACATAGTACTTGATTATAAATTCATACCATATATAGTTTATATGACTAATTTTAAATTTTTTATTCTTCCTTTTAGTCTTTGTACATATTTCTTATTTTCTTAGAATAAACCCCTAAGATTGTAATTGTTGAGTCAGAGATCTGGTCAATTAAATTGTGGTCAGCATCTCCTGATCATCTTTCCCAAAGGCTAAGCTACTAATTTATGGTTCTTCCAACAGGCATGAGAGTGATGGCTACTTCCCACACTCTTGGTAACACTGCCTATCATTGTATTTGTTTTCTAAGGCTGCTGTTATGAAGAACCACAAATGTTATTCTTTTCACAGTTTTGGAGGCCAGAAGTCAAGGGTCTAGGGAAGAATCCTTCACTAACTCTGCTGGTCATTCTTGGAGTTTCTTAGCTCATAGTTGCAGCATGTCAATCTTTGCATCGTTCTTCATGTGGCCTTCTTCCCTGTCTATCTCTGTAGGTCCTCTCCTCTTCTTATAAGACACCAGTCATTGGGTTTAGAGTGCATTGTAATCCAGTATGACCTCATCTTAATTACTAGTCCACTCTTTTTGCACTAGTCCACAGGGAACATATTCTAAGACTCCTTGTGGGTGCCTGACACTGAGGATAGTACCAGACCCTCTGTCTTAATGACTCTGTGGCCATAATTTTAAGCTGTTTGAGATGAAACAGCAAAACTATGAATTTCTTTTTATTCTTTTTTTCACAATTTCTTGAACAGAAGATTGTTTATTATAGATCTTAGCAAACTCAGTATTCAGTTCTTTTTTCTTTTTTTTTTTTTTAATTTTTTTTTATTGGTTGTTCAAAACATTACAAAGCTCATGGCATATCATCTAGTTCTTTTTTCTTTATTGAGAATTTTCACTTAAAGGAAGCACTTTATAGCTTCTTTGGCATATTGAAATTATCAGCATTGCTACTCAGCACTTTGGGGCCATTATTAAGTACAATAAGGGTTACTTGAACACAAACACCAAGAGCCCATGACAATTGATGTGATAATCTAGATGGTTACTAATGACTATCAGATAGATAACATATATATGGTGGATATGCTGGACAAAGGGATGATTTTCATGTCCTGGTAAGATAGAACATGATAGCTCAGGATTTCAGCATACTACTCAGAATAGTATTCAGTTTAAGATTATGACTAGTTTATTTCTAGAATTTTCTATTTAATATTTCCTGATTACTGTTGGCTGCTTGTGTTATAGTTTAGATATGAAGTGTCCCTTCCCCACCCCCACCCCAAACTCATGTGTGAGACAATTCAAGAAAGTTTAGAGGTGAAATAACTAGGTTTTAAGAGTCTTGAACTAATCAGTATTATTAATCCACTGGTTGGGATTAACTGGGTGGTAACCTTAGGCAGGTCGGGTGTGACTAGAAGAGTTGGGTCACTGGGGATATGCCTTTGAGGTTTATATTGTCTCTGGTGAGCAGAACGCTCCCCTGCCCATTTCTGCTTATTTGTTGCTCTGTCCTGAGCTGCTTTCTTCCTCCCCACCTTTCTGCCATGATGTTCCACTTTATGGCAATGGAATTGGCCATCTATGGACTAAGACTTCTGAAACTGTTAGCCCCCAAATAAACTTCTCCTCCTCTAATTATTCTTGTCAGGTCTTTTGGTTATAGTAATGAAAAAGCTGAATAAAACAGCCAGTAACTGAAACTGAAGAAAGCAAAACCACAGGTGAAGGAGAGAGGTGGCTACTGTAATTATATCTACAAAGACCCTGTGTGCAAATAAGGACATCCTGAAGTTCTAGGTGGACAAGAATTTGAAGGATACTATTCAGCCCACTATAATTATTTTTAAATTTGTTTTACTAATCACATGGGGGAAAGCTTCCTGTTTTTTTTTTTCTGTCTCAATTTGCATTTCTGTCATTACTAGAGATGTTGAAATCTTTTGTTATCATTTGCAAATGTTTCTTGCTTTTTAAAAATTGTTTATAGCCCATACCTATTTTTCATTTGAATGGTTCTTCCTAATTTATGGAATCTGCAGTTTATTTATAGTGAAAAGAGGTAGAAATTTGACTTTGGCTTCCTCTTGCATCTTGCATGTGACTGATGAGCAACTCCTGTTGGCTTTTTCCTATAACCATATCACATATCTGATCTTTCTCACCACCGGCATGGTCCAAGTCATCTGCTGCCAGAAGTTGCTTTCCCTGCCTCTACTTGGTCTTACTTTACAATACTGCTGAGTAATTCTTTTAATGTGTAAAGATGATTCTGACATTTTTCTGCTGATCATCTTCCAGTGGCTTCTGAACATTTAGAACAAAATTCAGAGCCCTAATTGTGGCCAGTAGGCCTCCCCTCACCTCCTTTCCTACCACTGTGCCCCTACTTGCCCTCCTTTATCCAAACACATTCACTGATCCAGGACTTCAGGCCCTAAAGCCTGGTTGAGTTCTGCTCTTGTGAAATCAGCTTGTGTTATTTTTAGGCCTCATATCTAGCTCCAAGAGGTCAAAGAATTGATAATGGGGCTGCCCCTGGGCACTTCTATTTCCCAACTCTGTTGCTTGTTTTGTATGAGTATGGTATTTTGTCTTCAGGTTTTCTACTGTAAATACATTTTATTTGGATTTTTAAATTACCATGCCGTAAAGGAATTTCTCACTGCTTTGATCTACATAGATTGCTGCTTTTCATTGGCAGTTCTGCCTTAATTTCTGAAAAAGGAAGCACAACTATCTTGAAAAATGTGAAGGAAAGTTTTCTGATTTTTTAAAAAATATTGTGACACTTGGAAAAATAGAAAATGTATTAAAATATTAAATATTTGCTAATTTCTTCATGAGTTAAGGTTTTAATTTTGACCTGCTGATTTACCAAGCAACAAGAAGACCTTCCTAGATAAATATTGCATAATATTGTAAGTACATTTTAACCATATAGGAAAATTGAATAAATTTGTGGCATGCATGGTTTGTGCCTTTGGAAAATTTTCATCTAGAATTTCATGTAGAGCTTGGACAAAGATGATACATTTGCTTCATTCAGGCTCCACCTTCTCTGAGCCAAAAGCCACTAAGTAGATAGAACTGGCAGAAGAGTGAGAAAGGAGCCTGAAGAGGCCTGGCTGGTGTGCTTTGTTTACAGAGGCCAGGCTTGCCTGTAATCACATAGGTCAAAACCTGGCCTGCGAGATGGAAAAAAGAATCTCCTTAAATGTGGTTGACAATTGTTTTTTCCTTTAGAAGTTCATGGCATATGACAACTGAGATGTTGATTTGCTAAATTGCTGGTTTCTACTTTCTGTAGTTCTTATCTGTTTCCTTTGGGTCAAACTGATCCCTTCAGGGCCAGGCAAATGATACCTTAGTGCAATTTATTAAGAAAAGGAATTCTGTCCTAACAGAACTCGTTTATGGAAAAAAAAAAAAAAGAAAGAAAGAATAAAGAATAATTTCTCCTTCCTGATTAGTTATTAAAGATGTTTGTAAAAGGGATAAGGACTGAGTGTTGTGACTTAAAAGAAAATTTCCTTTTAAAATGCAGCTTGAGGGGTTGGGGCTGTAGCTCAGTGGCAGAGCGCTTGTCCAGCATGTGTGAGGCACTGGGCTTGATCCTCAGCACCACATAAAATAAAGGTATCATATCATCTACAACTAAAAATTATATTTTAAAAAAATGCAGCGTGAGCTGGGCACTGTGGTGCACATCTGTAAACCCAGTGGCTTGGGAGGTTGAGGCCGTAGGATCGCATGCAAGTTCAGAGACAGCCTCAGCAACTTAGTGAGGCCCTAAGTAACTCAGCTAGACTGTGTCTTAAAATAAAAAAATTAAAAAGAACTGAGGTTATAGCTCAGTGGTTAAGCCCCTCTGGGTTTAACCCCTGGTACCAAAAAAGAAAATTATAATAAAATAAAATACAGCCTGACCATTGACTGAGGTCCACACTGAGTTTATTTTTTACCTTTAGTTTCCTAATGATTTTTTCTCCATCTGCACCATAGTTAGAACAGAATACAAACTAATGGCACCAAGTGTACCTGTGTTTTCTTAAGCATTTGAATCTGTAATGTTCAAATAAGCATCAAAAGAAAAAAATAGTGAAAAAAAGTAATTGCATTTCTTTCAGTGGAAAAGAATTAAGAATTTTGTTTCTGCTGGGTGTGGTGGTTCACACCTGTAATCCCAGCAATTTGGGAGGTTGAGGCAGAATTGCAAGTTTGAGGCCAGCCTCAGCAACTTACTGAGACCCTGTCTCAAATAAAAATATAAAAAAAGGGCTGGGGTGTGGCTCAGTGACTAAGTATTCCTGAGTTTAATCCCAGGTACCTGTGGCCCCGCCCCCCCCCATAATAATTGTGTTTCTCCATGAACTATTACTGTTTCTCATTTTTATTTTTTTCACATAATAAAATTTCCAAGATCTCCATGACTCAAATTATAAAAACCAAATGTGACATTGTCACCAATTTCATTTCATATCTGAATTTCCCTCCTACCTTCCAACTCATAGAAATTGAATTGTTTTCAGGGTTGATGCCATGAATACAGAAATTCATGGCTTATGTTTCTGTATTAGATGTTGTAGTCCTTTTATTTCATCTTACTAAGAAAATGAAATTAACTGTAGATTTATAGGCAGATACTAAGTATATGGACAATATGAAAAGATCTGGATCATGATTGACCACTATGCAAATGTGTCACCAACTGAGTAATGTTATTAGAAGTGGCACTTGCTCATGGCTGTGGATCATGGCAGAATTCACCAGAGGCTTCTGTGTTCTTGGAATCTATGGAAAGAGAAAGCCCAAGGGGTGTGGATTGGGACCCCTCCCTTCCACCCTCAGGCAACTGTACTTTTGCAGGATTTTGCTTTGGAGATGTATAATGTGATGTTACATTGCTGACGAGAGTTGACTGAACCAAATTATAATTGTGAAAGCAAGAACAGTCAAACCAAATTACAACTATGTTTTGAGAAACATTTACAAGAAACGGAGTACACATTGTGATCCTCAGGATATGGTGCCTGTGTCTCAGGATGTGGTGCATAGAGGAGACACAGACAGTGTCATTGTCTTCAAAAATAATAAACCACCATCATTCAGTGTCAGACAAGTGCTCCCTGAACATGCTGTCCTTTTCTACAGTCTTTTCACAGCTGTGAGAGGTCTCAGGGGGTTTCCTCCCAACAAGGCAACTCTGCCACCTCCTGTAAGCAGCCCTCCTAGATCCCGCCCACGTGATGACTCACACCCTTCCCCCCTGACTTCTAACTCTTCTGCACATTCCTGTGGCCCTTGTTCGACCCTGTACCATACAGAAATATTTCTCTCTCCCACTCGATCCCCACTCCAGGAGGCTGGATTACACCTCTTCCACATGCTTGTATTTCTGGACCTAATAGACTAAGAGCTGGGCACACAGCAGACAATTCACAGTTTATGATTTGTACTTGAGCGTTACTGGAGGGCCCACTGTGCCAGGCATTGGGCTGTGTGCTTTATATACATTCAACACCCAGCTAGTTCTCAGAACCAGAAATTAGGTCATGTGCAGGTTACACAGCTAGTAAGTTGCTTAGGCCAGAAAACCTGGGCTCTTCCTTGACTCTTCCCTTGTGCTCAGCCAGTTTCTAGTCCACTCAGCGTTGGGCACACTGTAGTGTAGACCCAATTTGTGACTGCTTCTTATCACCTACGTGGTGTACCCTTATCTAATTTGTCATCGTCTTGACCTGGATTGTTGCAGTAGCATCTTAGGAGCATCTGTGTTCATGGTCCTTTCCTAACACACACTTCAGAGAGTCCAAAGGACCCTGTCAAAAGGTTAGCTATGCTGTCATTCCTGTGCTCGGAACTGCCAGGCCTCCCACCCCACTCAAGTTGGATTTATTTTACTGACTGAGTTTTATTAGAATGGAAGCTCCATAAGAACTGGGAATTTTGTCTTCTCATTGCTGTATCCTCAGTACCAACAAGTGTTTGGCACAGAGGAGTTAAAACATATTTCTTGAATACATGAATCAATTTATCGGAACTTTCTGTTATCAGATAATGATTTGGTGTTTTTTGTTTTGTTTTGTTTTTTAATGGAGGTTGTTGGATCTTTGTATGATTTTTCCTTAGGGGTGAATACCTTGATTAGGAGGTAAAAAATAAAACTGATATCCTCATTGTGATTATTGAACTTCAAATGCAGAGTGGCTTTAAACCTTACAGCAAAACTGTGGCGGTGTAGACATGGCTGTTTCCATTTTACTCAAGAAAAGGTGGAGGACTTCCACAGATTGCCTGCAGTCATACAGATGGTGAGGCCTGGACCCTGTGTCAGGAAGCCTCCCGCCCCCTGGGCCCCTCTCACTGACACCTGTGCCAGGAGCTGCCCTCATGGTGGCAGGGTGAGGAACACTGACAAAAGTTCCCAGAGACAACAGCAAGGAAACAATGGAACTTAAATTAGAGAATAACTGGTCATTCTGATGGAGGGAGAATGGTGACTTTTCTTAACAATTGAGAATGGAAAAAAGAGAATGACCTTAAATTGCGAGAGGAAAGGGATAATTTAAGTACAAGACATAAAATAAGAATTTGGGACTTTGCTGTCATATGTGATTAAAATAGAAGAGAGAGTCAGGTCCTTATGCACATGGCTGTGTGCTTTAGCCAGTGTTTGGGAAGATTATGGCTTTGGGGACGCCTTTCTTCAAGACTCACTTTCATGAAACATTGGCTTTGTTTTTTCATGGCTACTAATTGAAAGTATGAAATAATACATAGAGATCTATTCAGATGATCATTATAGTACCAATAATGTACCATGTTCCCTTCACAGAGACCAATCCTAAAATTGATCTCATCCTTACTTCATCTTTTTGTACTTCATTTCAGCCAACTATTCCAGCTGAAACCCTACCAAGATGAGCCAAAAATTCAATACATTTTAATTCCATTATCTATGATCTAATACCTACCCGTTTTCATATATTTAATGAACATATCAATCCATTGTTTTCTCACTCCAAAGTGAATTTGAGATGGGAATAATTCTTCCAATTAAGATTATATTTAGCATTAGGTAACAAACATGCTGTATTTCTTTTATCTAATAGGTTGTATCTAAAACATTCTGAAATATAACTATGAAATATAACTGTGGATTAAAGTTAAATTGTTGCTTTCAAAAAACATCGGAAAGGGGCTGGAGTTGTAACTTAGTGGCAGAGCGCTTACCTAGCACATGTGAGGCACTAGGTTCAATCTTCAGCACCACATAATGAATAAATAAATGAAATAAAGATATTATGTCCATCTATAACTTAAAATATTTTTAAAAAAAGCATTTGAAGGAGTTCTATATAAATGTTTTATATTGCTATGGCTTGAATGTTTATGTCCCCAAAATTTACATCTTGACCCCTGAAGTGATAGTATTGGAAGGTAGGGTCTTTTGGGAGGTAACCGGGGCATACGGTCAGAGCCCTCATGGATGAGATTAGTGCCATTATAAAAGAGGCCCCAGAGAGCTTTCTTACCTCCTTTGCCATGTAAGCACAGAACAAGAGGCATCATCTGTGAGAAAGTTGGCCCTTACCAGACACCAAATCTGCCAGGACCTTGATCTTGGACTTCTCCACCTCCAGAACTACGAGAGATAAATTTCTGTTGTTTATAAACTACCTAGTCTGTGGTATTTCGTTATATAGTCTGAATGGACTAAGAAATTAGTACCAGAAGTGAAGTCACTGCTATATGCCCCATGTGTCATATAACAAGGGGATATATCTGAGAAATGTGTGCTTAGGCAATATTGTGCGAACATTACAGAGTGCACTTACACAATCTTAGATGGTAGGTCAATCATTTGAAATGGCTTCCTGATGCAATCAAGAGACACAGTAAACACAAGATGTAGGAGGCTGCTTCTGTACAGTTTTCCAGTAAACTTTTTATATCAATAGAATAAGAGTACATTCTAAAATGGGGCAAAAATATGGCATAGTAAATACATAAACCAGTATAGCACCATTGTTTCTTATCAAGAACTGTGTACTGTATATAATTATATGTTTATACTGTCATGTGACTGACAGCACTGTAGGTTTGTTGCCAGAATCACCACAAATTCTTGAGTAAAGCCTTGTTATGATGTTACAACAGCTACAACATCACTAGGCAATAGGGATTTTTCAGCTGCATTATAATCCTGTGGTCCATCATTGACTGAAACATCATTACTTGGTACATAACTGTACCTAAAACGGCAGAAACTACTTTGGAGTTGGACAATGGGTAGACGTCAAAAGACATTTTGAGGTGCTAACTACAAAAGGCCCACATTGCTGTTAATGTATGTAAAGGTCGAGGATGGTGAGGGCTTAAAAAGGGAAGAAAAGAGCTGCAGAGGAAGTCTCTGTCTTAGAGAACACCCACGTGGTCAAGATCAGGATGAAATCTGGACTACGAGGTCTCATAGGAGAAAGAAGAACGTGTTTTTGGAAACCAGAGAAAAGGTGATTTTCATTATAAAATGGCAAAGAACTTGGCTGAATCATGTTTGTCGTGGTGTTTTGTTTGTGAGCAATGATAGATTCAGCAAAGCAAATTTCTCACCAAAGTGTTGAAGGTGCAGCTTGACTTCTCTTAAATGTGTATAGTAAAATGTGAGAAGAGAGCAATGATTTAAAGATAGAATTTTTAATTCAAAGGGAAGTAGACTTTAAATATTTGGAAAATTCTTAGTATGTCTGTATTGAGAAGCATGTTCAGGAGAGAAAACGAGGAGTTCTTGGTGGTACTGCCTCAAGGCTCTGCTCCCCACATTCCAGGGCAGGTCTTTTGGCCATCCCAGTTCAACCTCAGTAGGCCCACATATGGCACTAGCCACCTCTCCAGAGGGCAGAGTGGTAAACCTTGGTGGCATTCAGGCAGTGCCATCTCTACAGGCCTCAGGAGTCCACGGGCTTCAGGAATGCTGCCCCCTTTGCCTAGGTTTCTGTGGATGAAGCAGCCAGGACCTTGGGTCGGGAACCTCAGTAATTAGAGGCTG
Organism: Callospermophilus lateralis; assembly: GCF_048772815.1. Lineage (NCBI taxonomy): Eukaryota > Metazoa > Chordata > Mammalia > Rodentia > Sciuridae > Callospermophilus > Callospermophilus lateralis. Next base: position 147,344,123 of record NC_135307.1, read on the forward strand.
CCACAAAGGCAGGCCACTACAGAGTCCTTGCTAGGGTTTCCCTGTCACCTGAGACCAGTAGAGCTACAGTGTGTGATTCTAGCCTGGGAGAGCTGCAGGGACCAACTACCATAGCTGGGCTGTGGGCTGTGCTTGGCAGAGCCATGGGGCTTGGCTGCCCAGAGCTCATCCAGGTTAGGTATCTTGATATAGCTGCCTAAACAGACTTAGACACTCATGTTCACATTCTTTTATGCATATACTTTTACAAAATTTGAATATTTTCTAATAATTGCCTCTCAGGTATATGTAATGGTGCACATCCTGCAATGCATCTCCCTTAAGTGACTTCATTTCTCTTTATTTGTCCCCAGACACATAGTTAATGAAATCACCAGTAAAAATAAGATATCATAGGTGGATTTTTTTTCTCCTTTTTTGCAAATATCTTTATATATATATATTTAGTTAGTTAGTTGTTGAAGGGCCTTTATTTTATTTGCATATTTATATGTGGTGCTGAGAATCGAACCCAGTGCCTCACACATATATGAGGCAAGCACTCAACCACTAAGCTACAACTCCAGTCCCAGCAAATATCTTCCTGTTACATAAATGTTCACTCAAAATATCTGATTAAAACAAAAATATGGATGGGGCAGCAAAGGGCGGACTTGATCACTGGTTAGCACCTTCTTTGCCAGGGAACAAGTAAGTATAAACCTGTGGCTGTGGCAGCTTTGGTTTTTACAGTACATGCTACAAGATGGGAAGAATAGAAACACGAAATATTGTTCAGAGAATTCTTTTTATTCAGTGTTTCATATTTTACCTTTTTTTCTGTCAAGAAAAGATGATGACCCAAGAGAATCTAAGTCAAGAGTTTCTGATTTTAAGACTGGGGATATAGGTCAGTGGTAGAAAGCTTGCCAACCATGTGCAAGGTTCTAGGTTTTATCCCTAGCAAAACACACACACACACACACACACACACACACACACACACACACAATAAAAGAATTCAGAATTTGAGTTGAGGGGACTACATAAATCTGGTTACTCCTTTTGGGGGTTTTCCTAAATAACACCAGACATTGTATTCTAGGCTTTTCCTACCTGTTGACATTTAGTCCTGTCAATCTGGAAGGCCAACTGCAGGCCAGAGAGGATTTGGGCGTGGTAGGTGGAGGAAGTGGGATTTGAACTCTGGGATTCTCCTGTGCACAGTGCCACAAGAAGCACCTTGGGAAACAGTATGCCTTTAGGATGGTGCCCGTCTTGACCAATGCACCTGGTGTGGAGGAGAGCTTTGACTGGGTGCTAAGGCTCCCTCATTCCCCTTGGTACCTCTGTGCAGAATACACCTTGAACTGGGCTTTCAAGTGAGGCTTCAGTGGAGGTCTCTAGAACAAGGAGCTGCTACTTGTTATTAGCTTTTGTATTCCTCTGTGGCATTGACTTTCTAGGGATTCTGTTCTTTTGACACTAGATGAGGGAATAGTGATACAGGATTGTCTTTCCTCCTATAGCAATTTTATGCAGATTTACTGTCATACCAGCCCCTCCAAGAAGGATTAAGGAGTGCTTAATCATTTCCAACACATTTTGTATTGAACATACTATACATATATTATTCCTTTCACAACTGAACATTTGTCTAACAGTCTGCCCTAGAATTTTGTTAGGGATCGATGCCATATTTGCCAAGTGTATAGTTTCCAGAATCTTATTCTTTGCTCTTTTCTGAAAACTTGAGAAAACATTCCCTGGCTTCCATTTCCTGACAGCTGTCCATTTTTCTTCCTTAGAAAGCCACTCTAACAATGGTGCCACAGAAACATATAATCTCTTTTCATTGCAGTGGGAGAAATTCGTGAGGGCCTTGTAGTTGTTTTGAAGGCCCTTGCCATCTCCAGCCTTGTTTAAAGATCATACTGATTGCAAGAAGAATTAAGCAAAGTACTGAAGCAGCTCTGCCTCTTCTGTTCCCTTCTGATGGCCTTTCTCTCTTTATTTCTCCCTTGGATTCAAGTGGCTTATGACAGTCATTTTATTTTAAATCTCATTTTCCTGGCAGTGAGACCTCTTCCTCCCCACCCCAGTCCAGTTTTGTTGGGCTTTTACCTTTGACATGGTAGGCTCAGGGTGGATGGTCACTCTGGCCTTCTGTGGACCTTTTGTTCTGCTGAAGAGGGCATGACACTGAGGGTCCAAACTGGATCTGAGAGAGAAGAAAAGAGAGATGGTTACACTGGCAGGAAAGAGAATGTATGAGCAGGAGAAAGTAGGTATCTAATGGAAGAGATTAAAATTGTTTTGCTATGTGATACATGGGAAAAAGTACCAAATCAGTAACCATTTTTCCATGACAAGTGTGACTGGGAATGCCTTGTAGCACCGGATCTCTCCTGGAGGATGGGATGAAGAAGTGCCATCTCTAAGTGGGAGAGAGGGCTGCGGAGAGGCTGGGGCCTGCCTTGCCAACCACATCTGTTTCCTGTGGGTGTGGCTGTATCCAGGAGCCCAGTTTACATCTTTCTCTGGCTGTGGAAGTGACTAAGTGGTAGACAGTGATGTTCAAGAGGGGATGCCACCCTTCCAAAGAACTGCTGTTAATGGTGTTTAAAAACATTCTGCTCATTTCCTTTTTTAGTTTAGAAAACTTGTTATTCCCTTAATGGTTCTAATTATTTTTGTGTAAAATAAGACTGATCATTGGATTCACTTTAATTGATTGAATTTTCCTTAAACATTTCAAACTACATTTATAGGTTTAATATATTTTATTTTTAAGCATTTAAGATGTCTGGGAGGCAAGCTTATAATCATAATAGGAAAAAAATGTCTCAAACCAAATCTATTACACTTACAACTTACAGTAATCAAGTGAACTTGAACATAGCAGTATTATTTACAAACAATAAATTTCCAATACATCATTTAACTTACTGATGACAAAACCATTATAACAGATTCTCTGCATTATTACAAACACTTTAAATGACAGTCACCCAAAGATGTCTTGTACTTGACACAAGCAGTATGCATATGTGCTATGGGTTTGGTTTACTTTGAGGCCTGTCCTCTTTTTCTTCCCAGGCTTGGTTACCTAACTAAAGAGATCTGCCACCTCTGTTCTTGGGGAGCTAGAGTTTGGCCTCTGGGCATTTTAAGAGTAAAGCATCAGATTAGATCCAGTCCACATCCTGCCTCCTCTCTGGCTTTTGTGCATGTCTATTGTACTCCCAGAGCTTTTTGCCCCACTCCATAGTCCTGCTGACCACATGCCATTGCATCCCGAATTCCTCTCATACTTCTGTCAGGGTGTGAGGCCACGTGCTGTTGTCATTCTAATGACCAGAGAGAAAAGCCCTGAAAGTTCCCCTGGGTTCTGTGGACACTGTCAGGGAATTATGTAGAGAGAAAATGCAGTGTTAGGGTGTATGTGGAAGGTAGAAACGTTGAAGTGCTTTTATCCCGAATATCTGTGCTGTGCTCATCCAGTTTAGGAAACTGCATTATTATATTTGCATTTAAAATATTGCCCTGCAATGTTTTAAATATGAGACTTTTTAATATACACTTAATTCATAACTGATTCTCTTATGACTTTATTTTGTTGAAAAAGATATTAAGATGCTCTGGGAATTATAATATTACACTATAAAATGACTGTTAATACTATATTATTGATTTTGGATCTTATGCCCTATTTAAAAAAAATTGAAGGCATTAAACAGTGGTGTATACATATGTTTGTGTATCTATATATGGGGGCGGAAACATATGTATATCCAGTCACATATATATTTCTGTGTATGCCAGATGTGGTGGTACAAGCCTATAATTCCAGCAACTTGGGAGGGTGAGGCAGGAGAAACACAAGTTCAAGTTTAGCTTCAGCAACTTAAGAGAGATCAAGTCTCAAAATAAAAACAACTGGGAATGTAACTTAGTTGTAGAGGTCCCCTGGGTTTAATCCCCAGTATAAAAAAAAATTAAAAATTACAAATGTTTTTAAGCATTATTATACACTTTTTAAAACTTCATTTAAAGATTCTACATAGTTTACTTAAGTGTTCTTTAATGCACTTTTAGATTACTTTTCCAACTCTGATAAATACGTTTGTGCAGAGTATTTATTATATGCAATTATTTCCACAAGTGGAATCAGTGGGTCATTGATACAGATATATTTAAGGGTCCAGTTACATATATTGCCAAGTTGTCTTACCAAAAGTTTGTCTTAGTTTACTGAGCTATTTACTAGAGCTATTTACTAGAAAGCGATTTGCTCTTGGATTAACATTTTTACTACAAATATTTTTTCCAGTTCAATATTCGCCGATAAATCTATTTTTATAATCAAAATTAAAATAGTAGTTTATAATTTCTAGAGGAATTTGTTACTTGTCTTAACAAAAATTTTATTCAAGTCTTAAATTCATGTAGAATTTATTTCAGTATATGTATTTGGGTGAGACAGCTCTGATTTAAAAAGAAAAATAATCGGAATTGCTACTTAGTTGACACCATCCTCTTTATTTGATTGATTTGTGGTATTTTCTTATAATGTATAGGTTTTATTTCTGGGTTATCTACTCTGACCATCCTTCTGCTTATCTTTCTACCTGTGCCATATTGCTTAAATGATGTAAAATCTTTAGTACTCTTCTGCAAAATTTTTTGTTGTTGTTGTTATAGCCTGTTTGTTTTTTCAGATGAACTTTGGAAATTTTATGTTGAATCTGCAAATTATTTTGAGGAAAAAAGATGTCCTTTTAAAATTTCTTAGTCTTTACAACCAAACACACGGCATGGTCTATGCATCTACTCATATCTTGTTTTTTTATAGTTATCACAAAATTTTTAAAATTTTTCAGTTTTCTGGGCTGGGGATGTGGCTCAAGCAGTAGCGCGCTCGCCTGGCATACGTGCGGCCCGGGTTCGATCCTAAGCACCACATACAAACAAAGATGTTGTGTCCGCTGAAAACTAAAAAATAAATATTAAAAATTCTCTCTCTCTCTCTCTCTCTCTCTCCCTCTCTCACTCTCTCTTTAAAAAAAAAAATTTTCAGTTTTCTTTAAATAGGTCACACAGACTACTGCCTTGTGAGTACAAGGCAAAGTTATTTTTTCTTATTATACTTATTTTTAAAATTTTTTTTAGTTGTAGTTGGACACAATACCTTTATTTTATTTATTTATTTTTATGTGGTGCTGAGGATCGAACCCAGGGTCTTACACATGCTAGGCGAGCACTCTACTGCTGAGCCACAACCCCAGCCCTTATTATGGTTATTTTTAGTTGCTTTATAGTTTGTGTTTTTAATCTATTTTTTCTCAGCATGTTTCTAGATTGGTGAGACTTGGTATTTAGAATTTGTGTATCTTGAATTCACTACTTTTAAATCAAATATAATGATTTTCCCATGATTTCTAGAAACATATCATTCAGAAAGAAAATATTTTTTGTCATCCTTTTTTAAACTATCTTGTTTTTTGTCTCATGTTTTTTTTAACATTGACCTGAATCCTGAAAAAACTTTTATAGAATTTTTTAAAACTTAAAATTGTAAAAGAAAAATTTAACAACTAGTAGTGATAATGGCATGGTATGCTTTTAAAGGAAATACTAAGGACTGGGGTCATTGCTTACTGGTACAGCACTTGCCTAGCAAGTGCAAGGTTCTGGGTCCAATCCCCAGCACCATAAATGAATAAACAAAAGTAAAAAACAAAAACAAAGGAAATACTAAGTTTTGCAGACGGTTCTATAGCACCATAAACAACATGTTTAGCATGACATGATTTTCTTGTGCTGCAGATGTTTACATTTATTTATGGTATTTTTAAATTGCCCCCTTCTCCAGTTTGGTTCTGTTAGCTCAAGAACAGGCACAGCCCGGATTACACATGATGAGGGGTTTTCAAATCCAGTGGAACTTTATGCCTGTTTCCAAGTCTTGAGAACCTCTGAGTGTTTCTCTTTTCCCTTCTCTTCTCACACCCCCTTTCCTCTTTTTTTTTTTTTTTTCCAATCTTCAAGCTGTGGCTTATAAGTCTTAGCCTGCAGTAGCTTATAAGTACCACAGTTGGGGCCACATGATGCCATTTTTATTAGTATAAGGCAAAGTTATTTTTTTAAAATAGGTAAAAACATCATGTGTTTTCATAATCTGAATTTATTCTATTCAAAGAATGGGTCTTCATTGAAATAGTGGTTTTCCTAGTTTGCCTAAAATGCTTCTTTTTTAAAATATTCTTGGATGCCAACATCAAAGGTTGACAATTCTAGGTCAGTTCTCTTTCCTTTCTCCTGCTTCCTTTTTAAACTTACTGAACCATGGCAGAAAAGAAAAGCTGATTGTTGATCAGTTTGTTTGTTTCTTAAAGCTTACAAACACTGAGCAGTTATCTGACAGCCGTACTGGCCTGGAGGAATTTTACCCGTGGTGCATAGGAAAGGGACACAGGGCCAGGGAAAATAACTTCACAGTCTGAGGCCCCTCCCACAGCCCTCTGAAGTGCTGCTTTGGGTTTCCCCTTCCTGTCTCAGATGCTATCTCAGCCAGTCCCCTTACCAGAGAAGCTTTGTAGTGGAGGAACACCCGGCTTGCGCACAGGGTATCCAGGCCCTAGCCTGGAAGCTGCCTCTCACTTTCTGACCTCAGGAAGGCTGCCAATCTCCTCTGAGCCTTGGTTCCCATGTGGGAAAGGAGAGCCTGTTAAGTGTTGGTGAGTGTGGGGATTCTCTCACAAGTGGCGGGAAGAAGCTAGGATCCAGGTGGACAGCAGAACTGAACAGGGAGGGTAGGGGTGAGGAAAAGCAGAGTTGGAGATGCCATGCCTAGAACGAGGACCCTGTTTTCTTTTACCTCTCCTTTTCCATTCATGTTGAACACTTGTGCACAAAGTAGTACCTTTCAAGCTGCAGCCTGTTCCATTTTCACTGGGTAGTGAATGAGAGTAGTAAGGTATGCTTTCTCTGCTGCCCATAGCTGCTACAAGCCCAGCCCTCCTACCAGAAGTGGCCTCTCCTCTGTGACATCTGTATTCATCATCTGAACCTGAACCTGAGTTGAGGACGGCTACTTACAACTCTCTGACCCCTTCAGTTAACTGGTTAACTCTTGTGGTGTTCATTTAAGGCAACTGTAATTGTACCTCTTGGTACACACCTCTTCTTTGCTCAGTTGCACACTTAGCCCCCACCTCCTGACGCATAATAGTGAAGGCTTATGCAGTATAAGCTATTCAAGACAGATTTGTGGGGTAAAAGAAAGAATGAGAAAGGTCTAAGATATTATTATAAGATAGTTATCGAACTTAAAATGTCCATTCTGTCCCTGGGGTATAGCTCAGTAGTAGAGCATACATAAGGCCTTGGGTTCAATCCTCAGCACCCACTAAATTAATAAATAAATAATGTTCATTCTGCTTTTCTGCAATTTAGTATTTAGCAAATGTTTTATTACAGAGAAGTAGTGTGGTATTTGATCATTGGATTAAGTTTGCCCATATCTGCCATTCTGATCTTGGACAAACTGGGTTAGAATTTCTGCATATGAAAATGGAAGAGAAAGAATAACAAGGGTTTTCAAAATTTAGTTAACACAAGAATGAAATAAGTGCCTGTTAAAACTATAGGTGTCTAGACTCTGCCTTCTAAGATTCACTGGGCCTGAAGGAAGGGGCAGAGCTTGGGGAGGGGGAACCTGTAAGTTAATGCACCCCCAATACCTCCTGCTGGTCCTCAGACAGGTGGTCCAGGGAGCATCTGCTGAGAACCTTTGAAGAAGATAATGTCTAAGGCTTCTCCAGTTCTCTTTTATAAGGATACTTTATAACATCAGAGACATCTGTTTGTATAGTTATTTTCTTTCAAAAGATGTTTAGGCCAGCTCAGTGGCACATTTCTGTAAGCCTAGTGGCCTGGGAGGCTGAGGCAGGTGGATTGCAAGTTCAAGGGCAGCTTCAACAATTTAGCAAGGCCTTAAGCAACTCAGTGAGACCCTATCTGTACATAAAATATAAAAAAGGGCTGGGGGTGTGGCTCAGGGGTTAAGCACCCCTGGGTTCAATTCCTGATACAAAAAAAAAAAAAAAAAAGTTTAGTGCCTGCTTACCATTGTGAGTTCATTGCGGCAAGTACAAATTAGCGTGTGCTACATAAAATAGTAGGAAAAGGTGTGCTTACAAATCATTAATATGTATTATTATTATTATTATTAGTGCTGGTATGGAACCCAGGGCCTCCAGCAGTCTGGGCAAGTGCTCTACCACTGGGCCATATCCCCAGCCCAAATTCTCTTGAAGGAGAAAAAAGTTACTAGGATTCCCTTGTTTTAGTAGGTATACTTAGTAGAAACATTTTACTTTAGTAAATCCCAAATTAAATTTCCTTGGCAATAGTTGTTTAATAGTACAGTGTTTAGCCGAAAACCTTTTTCTAAGAATGTTTACCTTTGAAGAGTTACATATTTATCACACCTATTCACTTTATTAATAGCACCATAGGAGTGGATCATCCCCTTCAAATACATGAGTGACACATTGTCAAGCTCTATGTATGATTTGTCCATTCCTTTATGAACTTAAGCTGTAAATGTGTTATTAATAAAATATATCCACAGATTCTAAAAGATTTATAAAAATGCTATCGTTCATTGACATGGAATTCTTTTATCACTAGAGGGTCTTCTCCTTCCCCTTCTCCATCTCCTTCTCATCCTGCCCCACCTTGCTCTTCCTTTATCTTCTTCTTCACTAAAAATAAGTCCCATTCTCATAGTTAAAGCCAGAAATGAAAAAAGGAAACACTTCAACACCTCTTTTTCTTCTTTGCCATTTGGTCCTTCCATTCGGAGGCCTTTAATATAATAAATGATCCCAGGGTGAAAAGGAAAAAGGAATACACATCGTTTCACTACTTAAAGTGTGTGTGTGTGTGTGTGTGTGTGTGTGTGTGTGTGTGTGTGTAAGTAGTGGGGTGATGGTTGCTGCAAGAAATGTATGAGGTTATATTAATTTATCTTATAATTTTATGTCCTAGTCACAATACAAAGTTAAGAAACTTCATCTCGGATTGAAGAGTAAATATAGGTTACTCAAGCAAGTATGAACAACTCAATGAGAAAAGAACACATTGTTCCCTGAATTCCCTGAGCATTCTGCGCGGTGCAGTCATCAAATTGTCTCTAAACATCCTCAGTTGCAAGCTTCCCACGCCAGCAGGAAATGGACCCAGCCTTGCATTTAAATCCCAAGGCAAGCCTAGAGTTTGGAAGATATCTTACTTTGGTAGATCCCAAATTAAATTTCCTTGGCAACAGTTGGAAGAAGCAGACAGATTTTCATTAGGCTTCAGGTTATACAAAATCAATCAGAGGTCGCTGTGTTTTCGCAGGGAAAGATTATTCAAGGTTCTTCTCTGGCAGGAACAATTGTCCTCCAGAGTAAGTAAAGGCACTCTTACCCCCTGCTAATTAGATCCTTTCTTTCAAACAACCCTTTTCAAGAGTTTAAGTGCTGTAGACATTTTTGTACTCCCTCAATGTAAGAGTCCTAGAAATGGCAAAATTGAAAGGGGCAACGGGGAGGGGAAAAATGACATATTAAAGGGATCAGATGAAAGCCTCACCAAGGCTAAAGAAAGATATGGTTAATGGGTGAAATGTTGGGTCTATTTAGCTTTTTCTGTTTGCTCTCTAAATCACCCTATGCCAAATTAATCAAACCGTTTTTTTAAAAATATAAATAAAACCCTTATTATTAAACCTGCAGGTTACTTGCAACTGAATTGGACCAATGACTCTTAATATAAGGAGGGTAAATAGAGAGGGACCTTCTCTGTTGCACAGGTATGTGCAGTTGCTGTTCGTTGTGCCCAGCACATTTATTTAATGCAGCCACCTATGTCAATTAGGGATTTTGTACTTAAACCAAGTTACAAATTGAATTTTGGTCCTGTTCCCTCTTATTGTGCATGATATCATGTGCCTCCTGGTCATTTTGTGGCCCATTTTCTGCAGTCTATTAAATGATTTGTTTGTATAGTCATTTAGAATGAAAGTCACAAAATCATTTTTAGAAAGGTTATTGGTGCCTCTAAAATCTCCAAGTGTTGCCAGAAATTCCTCAGTTGTGGACATTTGCGACGAGGGCATGAGAGTCATTTCATATTTGAAGTATAGCTTTGAGCCTACTCATATCTCTTCCCGCCTCCCCAAAACCAAAACACAAACACATACAAGCAAAAAGCATATGAGAAAACAAAATAAAATTCTGCCATGTCTTTGCTGGAGGGATAACTGTGCTAACAGAGAGCTCCCATGGAATCTTCAGTTAGTGTACCTGGGGAATTTAAGGTTAGCTTGAGTGGATATGAGGATGGAGTTAAGTAATATTGACTTCTTAGCATCTAGCATAACTAATCATTCATTTGAAATTGTGTTCGATGATGCCCTCAAATAAATATTATAAAGTATCAGAGAAATAAAAATTTAAAACTTTGACACCAGCTTAAGAGTGCTGAACTCAATCATTACCCAAAATAAATAAGTATAAAATGCTGACCCTCAATAATCTTAGTTAGATCTGTGAGACTTTGTTAGCAAACCAACATCTTTAAATGCTTTGCTTTTTCTGGCACAGAAAATATTTTAGGACTGATGTACACAGGTAGTGTTAGGAAATAGATCACTCTTAAAAAAATTGTCATAGTTTAAATTGTCCAGAGACCCTTTTTAAAGTTTCATTTTCCTAAGTATCTGGGAATTACGATGAATATCCATCCACACAGCTTTCTTACTAGAGTGGAAATGTATTGATCCATTGAATAGATCAAACTTGAATCTACTGATAAACAGATGAGGGACATTAATTGAATTAAGTTTTTATTTATTTATTTGTTTGTTTGTTTGTTTGTTTGTAGTGCTTAAGATCTTAGTGCTCTACCCCTGCACTGAATCCCCAACCCTTGGATAGTCTTAATGGATATTTTACTTTCTCTTTCAATTAATATAATTCATTGGTAGACACAGTGAACCAGGCATAGAGAGTCAGTTATTTGCCTAAGGTTAAACAATGAGACTCAGGTAATGAGGCTCTAAGCTTCACCTCCTATGTACCACACTGGACTGCCTGTCTCCAAAGAATGCACCAACAAGCAGGGAAACAATGAAAAGAGTTGAAAGCCATCCTACAGTATGGGAGAACATATTTGCAAACTGTATATCTAATGAGGTTAATTTCTAAAATAAGTCAAGAGCTTCTACAACTCAATAGCCAAAATACCAATAACCTGTTTAAAACATGGGCAATGAATGTGAACAGACATTTCTCCAAAGAAAACATACAAGTGGCCAAATGGTGTAGGAAAGATGCTCAATGTCATTAATTATCTGGGAAATGCAAATCAAAACCACAGTGAGATATCATGTCATACCTGTCAGGATGGATATTATCAAGAAAAGTTTTGGTGAGGATGTAGAGAAATGGGAACTCTTGTATGCAGTTGATGGAAATATAAAATGGTGTTGCATTTTGGAAAACAATAAGGAAGTTTCTCAAAAAATTAAAAAATGATCCAGCAATTTCACTTCTGGTTCTGTATCCAAAAGAATTGAAGTCAGGGTCTTAAAGAGATATCTATACTCTCATGTTTACTATAGTATTATTCATAGTAGCCAAGATGTGGAATCAAACAACATGTCCATCAACAGATGGATAGATAAAGAAAATGTGTTATGTACACACAGTGGAATATTATTCAGCTTAAAAAAGACCTGCCATTTGCAACATGAACCTGGAGAATATTAAGTGAAATAAGCTAGACAGAGAAGGACAAACTTTGCATGATTCTGCTTTTATAAGACATCTGTAGTACTAAACACATAGAAGGAAAGAATATAGTAACAGTTGCCTGAGACTGGGGTGCAGAAAATGGAGAGGTGTTTATCAGTGGGTGTAAAGTTTCAGTTTTGCAAGATAAGTTAAGTTCTAGAGATCTGCTGAATAGTATAGTGCCTGTCATTAACAATACAGTATTTTTCTCTTCAGATTTTTTTTTAACTTTTTTTTTTAGTTGTAGATGAACACGATATCTTTATTTATTTATTTATTTATTTACTTATTTATTTTTATATGGTGCTGAGAATTGAACCCAGTGCCTCACCCATGCAATGCAAGTGCTCTACCACTGAGCCTCAGTCCCAGCCCTGTTCTCTCTCTTTTTTTTAAAATATTTATTATTTTTAATTTTCGGCAGACACAACATCTTTGTTTGTATGTGGTGCTGAGGATCGAACCCGGGCCGCACGCATGCCAGGAGAGCGCATTATCGCTTGAGCCACATCCCCAGCCCCCAGCCCTGTTCTCTTTAAAGTTTAAGAATAGGTCTTAAATGTTCTTACATGCATGCATGGATACATATGTGTGCGCATGTGCACATACGCTCGCGCGCATGCACAAACACACACACACACACACACACACACACATACACAACCATACCCCAAAATCAAAACAAAACAAAACAGACAAAACAAAACAAAACAAAAACACACAAGACAGCTTTGAGTGGTGTTGGATGTATCTAGAGTCCTGTGCAGTTCTTTGTCTATTGGTTATACCTTGATAAAGCTGTTTAAAGAAGAAAGAAAAACATATACACACACACACACACACACACACACACACACACCAGACCATGGACAAGTATGTTTATTATTATTATAACTTTGTTTTTAGATACCAAAAAACCCTGACAGTACATTCACATAGAAATCATTGAAGAAATTGTTGAAAACAATTGCATAAAGAAAAAAAAAGATTAAAGATACAGTAGAATAGAAAATCAGTAAGTAAGCTTTTGTAATTAACTTCATACTAATGAGAAACAGTTTTGTTGCTTTTGTGTTTATTGTAGTGCTGGGGATCAAATCCAGGGCAAACTTTCCCACCAAGCTATGCCCCCCCCGCCCCCCGCATCCAGCCAGCAGGAATACTTTTTTATTTAAGGTAATATTCAGCATATTTCAAAGCAGCTAGCATGATTAAATTATTCTTTCTTGTCATTCTGATATACTGACTTGATATAAGACATTTGCCCAAATCTCATGCAGAATCCTGATGTCATGATTCTGTCACTGCACTACCTGGGTCAGTGGAGTGTGATTGACACTGCTGATCACAGGGCTGCTCTTGCTAGAGTAGACACTTCCTAGAATACACAGATTTAGCTTTAAACCATTGTAAAAGTTAACCTGATTAATCATGAACATAGTCTTAGAAATGTAAATTTAAAAATATTCAAAAAGGGGGGAAAAGGCTGATGGGGCTTGGGGCCCTCTGGTCTTGGCTCTGGGCAGGCTCCTGGGCAGTGAGCCCTAGAGCCGCCTGCAGGGAAGAAGACAAGCTTGTCTTCTGGTGTTGAAAATCAGCCAAGGGGAGCAGGCAAAGAAGGTCATAGGTCTCTTCCCAGACCCAACACTACTGCATGTTGCTCTCATTAGATGTTTCTTCACTGAAATGATGATTGACATTCTTTTCATCCAATTTTAAATGCTTGTACACAAATGTAGGTGGGAAGAGGGGCGTGGAGAAGACATGACATTAATTAGCGTGCAGGTCATCTCCTGTATTCCTTCCAGGTCAGGCCCTCCTCCCATACCAGCTTCTTGTTGGTCCCAACAGAATGAGGATATTATAGAAGCCAATGTGGAAGCAGATGCATATACAAGGGAAGTCATTTTTCATGTCAGCTGTTTACATGCAGGATTGGAAAATTATACAATGCCCTGGAACTCTAAAATTATAGGAACACCTTTCAAAGAATGTTTCTAGAGTCTTCCTTTTTTTCCCCCTGCAGATTTCTATTCTAAGAACAGATTGTTGTCATATACTAAACTGTGCCTTGTCTTTCTAAAATAAGATTCTATCAGAATGATCTGACTTTTAAAACTGAAGTGTTTATTTGCAAACGTATCAGCTTCTTTCCAGGCATTCATAATGGCTCTAGGGAAAGTACAAAGGCTGCCCCTGGAGAGCAAGTCAGTTTATAGTCATTTGATTAGTCACAATGAACCAGCTTTTGAAACATAATATGTTGCTCCCTGCACAGTGGTGTATGCCTGTAATGCCAGCAACCTGGGAGACTGAGGTAGGAGGATTGCAAGTTTCAGGATAGTAGCAAGCACCTCAGCAACTTAGTGAGACTCTATCTCGAACTAAAAAAATTAAAAGGGCTGGGTGTGTAGCTCAGTGGTAAAAGTACCCCTGGGTTCAAGCCCCAATCCAAACAAACAAACAAAAATAACAACAAGCCCTATATGTCCCTTTTAGGGAAAATTGGCAAATTTCAATTAAAAAACAAAAAAAAAGTCAAAGGAACCAAGAACAGTGATTCATGCCTAGAGCCCCAGCTCCTTAGGATGCTGAGACAGGAGGATCCTTTGAGTTTAGAAGTTGAAGGCCAGCCTAGAGAACAAAGTACAAGACAACCCTATCTCCAAACAATTAAAAAAAAAAAAAAAAAACAAGTATTTATTGTCATTGTTTTAAATCTTCCATTTTATGTCTGGGGGTCAAATACTAAGGCAAATATGAAATCTTCTACATCTGTTACTGCTTAACATGAAATTACAAGAATAGTGAATTTTTAAAAATATTTTTTAAGATTTTTTTTTTAGTTGTAGATGGACACAATACCTTTATTTAATTTATTTATTTTTATGTGGTGCTGAGGCTCCAAGTGCCTCACCACTGAGCTACCAGAGAGCTACAGTGAATTTTAATTAATGTAAGATCCTAAATCAGGGGCTGGGACTGTATTCAGTGGTTGCCTAGCATGTGTAAGGCACTGGATTCAATTATCAGCACCACATATATTAATTAATGGTACATTGACAACTAAAAAAAAATTTTAAAAAGATCCTAAATCAGTAAACATTAGGTGTTGAACACTCTTTTTTTCAGAGCAGTAGACTGGTATATTATACAGAAAATATTGACAAAACTGAGAAGAAGAAGTATTAACCCCAGTTTAACCAAAATAATTTCTTCTGCATTCTGGTTACTCTAGGCTTCAGGTGTTCTCATAAGCGTTTGTGTATTATATGTCCTGAAGAGATGGTGTTAAGCCATCACAGGAAAAGGTTTGGGACAATTTCAGTCTCCAGACAAGAATGTGCTTGGTCTTTAGGTGTGTAGTCTGGGCACTGACAGGTATTTGCCTCCAGGTTCTTTCAAGGAAAAGAGGGCTGCTGTAGCCCAGGTAGTCTGTACTCATTGGAATAATCCCAGTTGTGTGTGCACTGGTGGATACTGCTCTATATGTATCCATCAGGAACACAAATAGGGGCAACTTTCTAAACTGTTCCAAGGGGTTGTCACAAGCCACACATGATGGAGGGTCACTTGAAATGTAAAATGTGTATCTGAGGTATAGAGTTTTGACTTCAGTAACAGGTACATTTGGTCGTTGGAAATGCTACCCCACCAAGAAGATGATGACACTTTCCTCCTAAGATTGGGAGAGAACCAAAACCCACATTCTGCCTTTTGGGGATCATTTATGGCATGTCAAGAAGTTAGTTCTTGAAAGTTGCAAAACTGTTAGCTTTAGGAATTCATGTAGCAGGTAGAAAAGAGAACTCAAAGGAGTTGAAGATAATAAACCCAGGTGTCATTTTCTACAGAAGCAAAATAGTTCAGCAGAATAAAGTCTGTTGAACAAAAGCAAGGTCAAAATTTCTTTTTAAAAGCCCCTTAGAAATGTGGTGTATGTAGAATTTACAATGGCAATTTACTCAACCATAAAGAAGAATGAAATAATCGCATTTGCTCATAGATGAATGGAAATGGAGAAAATCATACTAAGTCAAATAAGCCAGAGTCAGAAAATCAAGGGTCAAATGTTTTCTCTCATATGTAGAAGCTAAAGCAAAATAAGGGAAAGAAGGCAGTTTGTGTGTATGTGTGTGTATGTGTGGGGGGGATCAGATCATAAATTATAGAGAAGATCAGTGAAGCAGAAGATAGAGAAAAAGAGGGAGGTAGGGAGGGAGGAGGGTAAAGGGGAGCAAATACATAATTAACTTAACAAAATCATGTTATATACATATATAAATGCACCAAAGGGATTTCACCTTTATGTATATATAGAACAATCAAAAATAAATGAAAAAAGAAGTGAAAGAAAGATCAATAAAGTAGAGGAAGGAGAATAGGGGGAGGGATGAGGGGAGGAAAAATCTAGGAGGGGTGCTAGATGGAGTTTGAAATCAAATTCCTTGCACATATGATTCTGTCAAAGTGAACCCAACTACTATATGTAACTATAGTGCTCTAATTTAAACAAAGAAAGAAAGAGCCTCTTAGACAGGCTTCCTTCCCGCTGGTCTTCAGATGGTCACAGTGCCTCACAGGGCTGCACACTTCATAGGACAAAGTCGAAGGCTTTTTATTTATTTATTTATTTTCTTAAAGAAAGAGTGAGAGAGAATTTTTTAATATTTATTTTTTAGTTCTCGGTGGACACCACATCTTTGTTTGTATGTGGTGCTAAAGATCGAACCCCGGGCCGCATGCGTGCCAGGTGAGCGCGCTACCACTTGAGCCACATCCCCAGCCCCAAAGTTGAAGGCTTTGCTGGAAGTCCTAGTGAGTTGCCAGACTTGAACTGAACACTCCTTATGCACTTTCCATGTGATATTCGTCAATTATGTATAGATCACCTATATTAATGTTTATAATACATTGTCACAGCTGTGCATTAAGTTGTGGTATTTTAACACTGTTTTCCATTAAATAGGGAATAAGATCTTTTTGTCCCAAAAGCTCAGCCAAGTTGCAAACAAAAATTTAAAAAATTCTACATTTGTTTAAAGTGATGTTTTTTTACTCAATTTAGAGAATTTCATTAGCATGAATTTTGATGGACTAAAAAACTCTTAGTTCATTGTATTACCCTTTTATCAGCTCAGAGATCATAGACAACAACTTGCTGAGGTTTCTTCTATTTCATAATGGGGTAGATTCCTTTTTCAACCCGGGGCATTGTCTCTGACTGCTGTCCACTATAGGCCAGTCTCATGTGGTTGATGATGCCAATCCCAATCATGTCCTGCAACTGAGATGTGTTGTTTGTGAGGTTTGCCCTCCTTACTTGCTGCTGTGGGGGCCAGCTTCCAGTAAGCCCAGTGTCTGATTGACCCTGACAGTGCACAGTGGGTACTGTGCAGCACTCTGCACCCCTATCCTAACACTCCCTAGCTGTCGCCCTGCGGGCCCTTCTCTCCCCTGCACCCTTCCTTCCCTGCTGAGAGAGAAAGCCATGATGCAGCCTCAGGTTGCCCCAGAACTGACCCTGATTTTATTAATGTGACCACATTTCCCTTATTGTTATTTAGTGTGTTAGTGGTTATGGCCCTAAAAAGAACGTGGGACATCATCTCTGCCTAAAAATTAACTGTGTAACTGAGAAATTCCCCATGGGAGATACATTTGGGTGGGTGGTGGAAGAAGAGGAGGTAGAAGAGAAGAAAACTACTTTTCATCCTGTCCCTTTGTTTTCTTTTAATTTAGATTTTTGAGCCTGTTGGGTCAGAGCTATGTCTTTTGCTGTACTTTGTGCAGTATCTAATATACTTCTTGTTCTCAGAAAAAGATTATAAAGTGATGGTTTGTAATCCATTTATGACAAAATGATTTCTAGATTTATCTGGAAGAGGAATACCTATTTGTATTGAAGTGATAAGGAAAGAGGGTATATCCTAAGTATTTCCCAGGCCAAAAAACCCCAAATCTTGTCTAAGCAAGTGCCATGTACTTATCCCCTAGCCCAAAGAAAGGACAGTCCACACTTGAAAATTCTATTAAAACCAGAAACTAAAGAAAGGTATTGAGCATAGTGAAAATTGCCTTGATAGTAAGAGAATAGTTCCTTGGGGCTGCAGGAGTGTCTTCTTCCCAAATGTGTTTCTAGTACCTGGGATAGGTTTGGTTGCAGGGGATGTCACCTTTGAGTTTGGGGACAACTAATAATCCAAAATTAGTTTGTTTTAAAGAACTCCCTCACAGGTAATTAGTGTATTTGGCAAGATACAGGCAGTGGAGTGGTCTATTTAATAAGAAATTCTTTTGCCAAAAAGACAGCAAAAGAAATGCTGAGTGCTGCTGGAAGCTCTGATCTCTTGCAGGACACGACGTGCCCTTTGCCTGCAGCAGGTCCTCATGCAAGCACTTGCTGAAGGCATCCACTCTTCCTTGGCAGATTTCTTCTACCAGTTTGAGTCCCATTCATCCTGCAAGGCCCACTTTAGACATAGTTTTGAGTCTCAAAAATGACTTCCTGTTGAAATGACTGATGTCCATCCCTGTGTCAGGTCTCAGAGGCAGAGACCTGGCCTCATTCCTCAGTGAAGGTAATGCCTGGCAGAGTGAACAGAGGACAGTTGAGTTCCCCTGGAAACTCAAGCAAGGGGACAGGCTACATGACCCTGGGTTGGTGAGTGGACCTTTTGGTGCTGTGGCTTCTCCAGGGTACAAAGGTCTAGGTGCAGGGTTGGGCTGAGGACTAGAGATTTGTATTTAGGGCCTGGTGCAGGCTTGCATGACATAGATGTTCATAGCATACTAGCTCCTAGTCTTGTTCACTCTTTCTCTGTCATTTCAGGACTTTTATTTAGAATTTGCACTATCACTGAGGATCATAGAGCCACTTTTTTCTTCCAGTTGAAGATCTCAAAATTCCAAGTCACGAAGAGGTTAATTGCCTACAGACCCTTGTTAGGGATGAGACATGGGGTGTGGGGTACAGTCTGTTGCAAACTACCAGCTTTCTCCAGTATCAGAAGTCTGTTTTTGTTATACTATCCTTGAACTGTGTTTTGTTTGTTTTTGAGTCTCTGTTCTTGGCTCTGCTTTCATCTTTGTTTTATATTTTTAAGTTTGAATTTGAGTCCAAGTCTCTTCATAATTATCTCTGATGGAAATACAATAAGATTTACATCTAGGGAGAGCAATCAAAGGAGTTGCCACACAATCTAGTCTAGCAGAATTAAATCCACATTTGTAAATACCACTCTAACCCTAGCACATTCTAGAGTTTGTAAGAGAAATAACAGGGTTATGATTCAGATTGGAAATGAAATGTTATCACTGGATCCTCCAGCTGACCACCTCCTGGGCCCTCCTGTGGTCACCATTGTTTTCCCCCAGCCTATGAGGTTTCTTCTCCCACAGCCAACCCTGTCCCACCACCTGCTAGTCTTCCTTCCCACAGCTGGATGCTCTGCTCAGATGTAGAGGCACTTCTAAGGCCTTCCGTTTAAGAGCCCCCCTGATGGTTTTTTAATGTTTGTTGTTTACATCAACATTACAGCAAGAAATCTATTTGGACACTTTCTTGAAGTTTGCCTAGTCAGTGGTTCAGTGATGTGCTGCTTTAAGAGACACTTCGTGGATTGTTTATTATTAGCCATCTTGGTTCTGTGAGTGGGCAGTTCTCACCTGGGTTCTCTCATGAGGTTGCAGTCTGGGCTGGGCTTGTCAGACACATGTTAGTGCTTCTGCTGGTGTGGCTGGGCTGGCTGGAGGCTGTCTCCCAGGAATCCACCATGCATGTCCTCATAAGAAGACCTCTGGGGAAGTTGGGCTTCCCCACAGCAAGCCTTCCAGAGGCTCAAACTGCAGGATAGGATGACGTACAATCGGGTCTTGGAAGTCCAACAGGTTAGCTTCTACTACTCAACAGAGAGGTATCGGTCACTAGGGCACAGGGGGATGGGGGCAACTGGGAAGAGGGGTGTCATTTTTGGACATTAGCTACCACAGCAGGAAATAACCACTACGCATTTTCACATGTTATAATGTTTTCTGCATTTTCACTATTTTCTACATTTACTACAGTGTTCTCATTTTACCATTACTTTACTCTCACGATTTTTGTGGTCTCTCTCTTTGCTGATTTCCTGTTTTGCATACTTTTCTAGAACGGGTGTGGGAAATATCCCAAAAGTTGGGTAAGCGAGCCTTGAGTGCTGACAGAGGCTTCTGTTACAAGCTCTAAATGAGTGTCCAGTGTCCTGTGCAGGGGAGTATCTTTCCTTTCCTTTGTCCAGTAAAAACATGGCAGAGTATCCAGAGCTTGCCTCTGGGAAATGCCTCCTCCCTCCTGCCCAGAGGAGGTTGCTGGAGGAGGGAAGCCTTTGCTGTTCTGAGACTGGCCCTAAGTTCCCTTGTGACCTTGGGCTGGTTATCACATATGCATGAACTCAGTTTGCTCTTTGTCTGAATGTATGAGTCAATAAACTTGTTCATTCCACTAATTTCCCTTGTCCGTCCTTAGCCTTCTCCTTGCATCTGTCTTTCATTTAAAAGAACTGTGTTCAGTTCTCATTCATGTGCAGGTGACCAGCCCCTCCTCTGTTAGCAGGCTCTTGGGAGCACAGGGCATTTTGCTGAGGCAGAATCACTAGCTTTCCTGAGGTCCCTGCGAGGGACACTCTGACAGGAATTGATAAGGGCACGTTATGTAAAATCTGGAGGGCAGGGCTTTCCCTTTTAGGTCAGCACTCAGCCGCAAGCTAAAAATGCTAATCAACAGAAGCATTTTCTGTGTTCATTCCAGAGACTTTCCCAGGGGCACAATAAATCTAGCCTGCATGTTTACAGGATCGTTGTTACTTAACAAGCTAGTCTCCCAAGCTTAAGAGTTTTTGGTTTCATCAAACCTCACCCAACCTGCTATATTCGTAAGATCCATTGTCTACTTGTATTGCTCTCCGTACTGTAAGATAATTTTGCATACTTAAAGTAATTTTTACACCCAAAACTAACCTTACATGAAGTAGAGGAATACTCAAAAGTTACATCTCTTTATCTCTCTCTCTTTTTTTCTTCTTCCAAACTTCCATCTCTGGGTCAGTTCAATCTCTAGTCTGCCCACTTGTACCCCCAGTTAGCTAGTTTACTCATTGACACATTCATTCACCGGTTCGTTCATCCATCCACTAAATGTTACTTTGAGTGATATGAATAATGTATGAGGAAGATGAAAGGATAGCATCCTGCCTTCAAGATGCTGGGAGTGTAGGGAGGAGGCAGACCCGTCAACAGGTAGTGTCAAGGCAGTGGGCTTGGGACTGCTGACCTGACTGTAAGGTTCCCCTTTGACTTGGCTTCCAAGGAATCCACAGTCTCTCTAGCAAGCAGTATGAGCAGGACGTGGGTTGAACCCAGTCACAGTGTGAATAGTGAACTGTGGGTAACCCTGCTTTTTTCTGGAACCTTGACCTTTGAGCAGAGCTTCTGAACTTGGGAGTATGGGCTAAATGCTCTCGGGGCCCAGGGATGCTGAGATACATACTTTCTAGATTTCGATAAGCACAGCCAGATCCACCAGAAATGTCACATCTCATAGACACTCCCTTTAACAGTGTCTCAGAAGATGTTTTTCCCAGGCCCTCCCCAGAGTTTTGCCAGTGTGATGGGTAAAATACACAGTATCTCTCTAAATTAAGAAAGGCAGCCTTTTGTATCTATATTGCAGATAGTTTTCTTGTTTGATGTTGGAGTTTGTGTCCTGCATAGACTATCCTCCTGTGAGATATTCCCTGTTCACTCCTACTTCTCTTATGGCTTTATTTTTACATTTGGAAATTTTGATCCATCCCAAATTACATCTGGTATAAGGAATGAGATATGAATCTGGCTTTATTTATTTTTTTTCTCAGATGGCTACCTAGTTGCATTAAAGATATTTTATTGAGTAATCTCTTTTCTTGGAAAGCTGTCTTTATAGTTACATTCCTTAATTGTATAATAAATTAAATCCCCTCACCTATTTTTAATTCTTCATTATGATCCACCAGTCTGTTTTGTGGGCTTCTCCTTCAGTTCCAAGCTGTTATTGATTGATTGATTGATTGGTACTAGGGATTGAACCCAGGGGTGCTTAACCACTGAGCCACATCAGCAGCTCTTTTTAATTTTTACTTTGAGCCAAGTTGCTTAGCACCTCAGTAAGTTGCTGAGACTGGTTTTGAACTTGAGATCCTCCTGCCTCAGCCTCCCGAGTTGCTGGGATTATAGGCATGTTCCACTGTGTTTAGCTCCCAAGCTGTTTTAATACTGAAGCCTCATAATGGGGAGCTTCAAACTTTGTTAACAGGAGCAAAGTCTTTCTTTTATGTCCTCAAAAACCAGTCTTTAAAGGAAGCTTGACAAAACTTAAATTTGACTATTTTGCCTTGAGAATTCATTTTCTCAATAAATATTAGGTACCGGTGATGCTAGTCATGACCTACCATTTCCTTCTCTTGATTTATTCCTTCTCTTTCTTGCCTTCCATAAATGTTCATCTATTGTTATGTGCTGGACACTGTTTGCTTAGAGATTGAGAGGAGAATGAGATTCCCTGATTTATTTATATCACAATGAGCTTGACTTTGACTGCCATTAGAGCTCACCTGGAGGTCTTATACAAAGCCACAATGCCAAAAATGGGAAAGAAGCCTCTTCAACTGCCACCTCTGTATGTTATCCTAAGTCTTTGCCCAACCACTGAGCAGAATTAATAATCTCCTAACTGACCAGTTCTGTTTAATGCCTGGAAAATTACAAAGAGGGAGGTGAGAGTTAATGCTCTCATCCTCTGTTAGGTTTTCTTAAAAAATATTTTTAAAACAGATTTTTTTTACACACAGAGACAATTGTCAAGGGAATATACACACCCAACTAGCTTGTGGAAAGATAATGGAGAACTACAGAAAACTCCCCCACGGCGGCAAGGGAAGGAAATACTTTCTCCTGACATGAGCCTACATGGGCCACATGGGAGCCGCCAAGGCCCTACGTGAAAACGAGCTGGTGATCTTCTTTCTGGATGGCTGCTTTTGTGTTTGAGTAAACAGGTTTCTAGTTTTGTCCTTTTGTGATGGTTATGACCTTATCAGAACCACAGATAATTCGTTTTTTTCATTTGATTTGTTGCTCATAAATTGCCATTTGCTCTTACAGTCGAATGACTAAGTTCTCATGTGGGGCATAAACAGCCTAGGTCTTGCTCAACTTCGATGGGCCGAATTTTTTCGTGTTTAGGAGTGTTCTAGTAAGTCAGAAATGGCTCTCTCCATTTTTTACACCTTATATTTTACATAATTTATATTATTTGTTCCAAAATACATGTCTTAAGTCTAGTGCAATGGATTCTGCAGGAGACTCTGGAGAACTTGGAAGGAACTAGAAGTGTGCCCCCTTTGAGCACCCACATGAATGAAACCAGAACCACATGAAGAAGCTATTAGATTCAGGCTGAGTGTCCTCCCCTTTCTCTGAGTGTTCAGGACACTGATGGTACCTCTCTGTGGTCCTTGTGGATCTGAGGAAATCTTTCCCTCCTCTGTCCTCCTGGTTCTCTCAGGTTAAGGGTGACCCCTGGAAAGAGGCTATGGATCTTCACAATCTATAAAAAGATCAGCTTAGTCTCCAACCAGAAGGCCTTTTAGTTTTTAAAAAATACATCTTACCTTACCCTTTCAGATAATTTGTTGTTGTAAAAAGCAAATTATATTTTCCAGTGGATCAAAAACATTGGAATGCTTTCCAAACATTCCAGAGTCTTATTTTCTGATGTGACATTTGACTTATATAAAAGCAGACTGTTTTCCCCCCTTGCATAAATATACACGAAGGACAGCTTTTGTAATATAGTAAATAAGATCCCACACAAATTCCACATGACACACTGTGTGGGGAATCTCACATAATAAAATGAAGAATGCTGCCTGTTTGTTTTCCAATCAATGTGGAGTTTTCATTCTACCCTGGATCTGTCAAAGCCATGTTCAAATACAGAGATGATGTATTTAAACATACTGATTTTAAACGGACACGTTTTCTACATAAACAAAACACACCCATTACTGCAGCCATCCTTTATATTTCAGAAAGGATGAAGGCAGGCTCTAAATATGGTTCATGACTTAAGCTTATGCTAAATTTGTGAGGGAAGATGTGTTGAAATTTAGGTGGGTGTTGCCAGAAAAGCACAGGAATGTGGGGGGCAGGACCAGGTGACACAGGGATAAAGTCAT
This sequence comes from Callospermophilus lateralis, assembly GCF_048772815.1. Lineage (NCBI taxonomy): Eukaryota > Metazoa > Chordata > Mammalia > Rodentia > Sciuridae > Callospermophilus > Callospermophilus lateralis. The sequence continues at coordinate 147,368,205 of NC_135307.1, forward strand.
GCCAGACGTAAACGCAGATTTCAGAAGGTTTAACAGAGAATTAATATGCTGCTATTTTTGAAAAGGAGAAGGTGTCAGATCACCAAAAGGAGAAAAAAAATGCTTAAAGCTGTATTTGCATTGAAGTTTATGTCAGCTCTGTATTTCCTTTCTCCCAAGTGCCCAGGATGAAAGTGTACCTTTGAATTTGTTAAATGCATGTTTATTTCTGTCTCATGACCAATCAAGGACAGAAAGCTTCTCTTAGATACCTCATGTCCCTCATTTTCTAGCACAGGGCCCAGGGATGTGAATGGATTCGAATAAGATCATGTACATGTTTCTCTCACACATGCAACTTCTGTTTCTGTAGCTCTTCTTCTTCTCTAACTCACTCTCACTTTTCTACCTTCACTCCTCCTTATGAAGTTGTTTCTCTAGCCAGCTTTCAAGGCTCCAGAGGGTCACGTTCATTTTTTTGTTTGATATTCATCATGATGCCCAGCACAGACCTTGAACTTTGAGATTGCTCAGTGTACCAAACACCTTTGCTGACCATTCTTGCTGCCCGGACTTCTCCACATACTCATGTTCCTCTGATGTTAGAGGTTTTCCAATGCTTTACATATTTATGTATGTTACCTCGTTCTCATTCCACAGATGTTTGTTAAAATATATCTATTTTTCAAATTAAAAAATACATTACTTCTGAACATGAAAATATTCAAAATAGCCCTTGAAGGTCTTCCAGACATGGCAACTTTTCTTCCATGTAAAAGTCACTCTGAAGTTAAAAGAAACAGCTCTTTATTTTGGGAAGACTATACTTTGAGGTTGCAGTGAACCTGGCAGTGTAAAATTTTCAACAAGACTAAACTGCTGAGTTTACATTAACGTGTGTGAGAATTACCTGCTTCTCACCCCTGCTCTTTGGTTTTAAATGTATGTTCTTAGTATCTTCATGGCGTTTGCTACTGTCCATGACTGCTGAAAGTGCAGTTCTTATTCTTTCAGAGGGCTTGGTGTTGGTCTGTATAGCTAAAACCAAGAAAAACAGCCACCTAATCTTGTCCTTGAATAGTTTCCTGGTCTTGTTACAGATTGCTTTTCTTTTTAAAATTCATTTGTAGATTTCCAAGTCAAGCAAATCATGAAGATCTTGGCTCATAGGAGCTTTCATGGTTTCCTGAGCATTCAAATCAGAGTGGGAAGGACTCTCCTGGTGTGTCACTCCTGGAGGAGATAAAGAGATTAAGTCTTTTGAATTTAGCTTAATGTTTTTCCTTCTATTATTTAACTTTTGTTTTCGAAAAGAGATTTACAAATAACATGGCAATTTTTTTTTTTTTTTTTTGTAAAATGAAAAGAAGTAATAGCGTACACATGTTCACTGCTTGGTACCCAGGAAGGCCAAGTAAAAGCCTTGCCAAGTATAGAGGATTTGGAGGAGAGGAAGCACAGACACAGCTAACTGATAAGAAATGTGGGAATAGTGATAACACAGGCAGGAACTCAAGCTGCAGTCCCAGAATCACACACAAGATCTTGAAAGTCCTAGGATCTGGCTTCCAGATTCTTTCTCCCACTGCCTTTATTCCTGTGTTGAGATGAGAGTTCTTTGGAATTAACCTGGCCCAGAGGCCTACCGACATCTGGAGCTGAAAAGACCTGAGATGAAAGTCCTGAGGGTAAGAAACCTGTGTAATTTTCAATAATAATGACCTCGGGAGAGCCAGGAACCTTGTTAAGCTCTTGGGTTACTAAGTTAAGTGAGACCCACAGTCCCTATCATGAAGGCACTTAAACTCAGAAGGAAGATTCGGGTGAACAAAGTTCAAAAGAAAACAGAACATTATCATTGAACCAGGGCACATCCTCTTTATCTAGTAATACCACATCATTGTCTAGCACCAGAGTCTTCAACTTCAGGAATATTGAATCTTCAAAGAACTTTGCTTCCCAGAAAACTCAGTCTACTTGCCGCAACTTCAGTAGAGAATAAAACGCAGTTCACAAGACGTTTTTTGAAAGGCTACATGTTTGTTTATTACTGTCACAATAGGCCACGAGCCAGGAGTGCAAGCGTTCACAGTAGCAAGTTCAGGGAGTGTGTTGTCAGCATTCTGGGGGATGGAATGTGGGCTAGGCACATTGATGTCCAGAGATTAACTTCACCCTCTGTTCTCCCACCTCCAAAGAGCGGCCACTGTCAGTCCACTTTCTGAATTATCCTGGGAGTACATGTTCTCCTCTCCTCCCCTCCCCTCCTCTTCCCTCCCCTCTCCTCCCTTCTCCTCCCCTCCCCTGCCCTCCCCTGCTTCTTAGACTCTTGTAGTGAATTGTTAGGAGAAACTCCTAAACACTTCCTCCAGGCTGTGCCTCCTGTGACAATCTCCTAAACGCTTCCTCCAGCAACTGTATTTCTAATATGGTGTGGTTTCCCTGCTATACAAACTCGTTGTCGATCCTGGGAGGATGAGCTCAGCCTGGTCTTTGGCCTCACCTACAAGGTCCATCCCAGTTTGGTCCAACTCTGCCTCAGCTTCCTCTCCTGTTGCTTCCTCCTCCCTTCTGCTCCAACCTAAGGTCCTTCACACTGGTGATTCCTTACGCTTCCCACAACATTCCTGTCCACATGCTTCTATGAGTAAGCTTCCCTCCCACCACCCTACCTCCCACCCTAGTCCTGGAATGTCCCTCTTTGGTGAGTCTTAGTTCATGTCAGTGGGTAGTTATTTAATCAGTCCTTTGTCGGTGATACTACCCTGCCTTGTACGCTTCTGCAGTTAAACTTCCCACATTGTAATGTTTGCCTCTCTCACTAACTGAAAAATTCTTAACCTGGGCTGGGGATATAGCTCAGTTGGTAGAGTGCTTGCTTTGCATGCACAAGGCACTGAGTTCGATCCTCAACACCACATAAAAATAAATAAATAAAACAAGGATTTATTTTTAAAAAATTAAAGAATTTCATTTCCCCTCCACTTAAAAATTCTTAACCTGTGTAACTCCACATCATGTGCAACCACAAAAATAGGAAGTTATACTCCATGTGTAAAGGCTATATCAAAATACATTCTACTGTCATATATAACAAAAAAGAACAAATAAAAAATTCAAGAAAAGTTCTCAAGAATGAGAACCAAGTTTTCTTCTCTGGATCTTTTTTTTATTTTAATTTTTTTTAGTTATACATGGACACAATATCTTTATTTTGTTTATTTATTTTTATGTGGTGCTGAGGATTGAACCCAGGGTCCCACACGTGCGAGGTGAGCGCTCTACCACTGAACCACAACCCCAGCCCTCTTCCCTGGATCTTTATCTTAAACCCAGAGTAATTTTAGTGTAATCTCTTTGAATCTATTTTTTTTTTTAATCTGTAAAGTGAAGATGTTGGACTGGAATGAAGTGGTCCCTTAAATAGAGGCCCACATTAAAATTACTTGGAGGTCAACAGACAATGAAGGGACCACTGTACGTACACATGCCAAGGAATGAAGTTGGACTCCTACCTTACACCATAAACAAAAATTAACTCATAATTGATTATAGGGGTCTGGGGCTCATAATTAACTCATAATTGATTATAGGGGGCTCAGTGGCAGAGAGCTTGCCTAGCATGTGTGAGGCACTGGATTCAATCCTTAGCACCACATACAAAAATAAATAAAATAAAGGTATGCTGTCCATCTACAACTACAAAAATTTTTTTTAACTGATTATAGACCTAAATTAAAGAGCTAAAGCTATAATATTCTGAGAAGAAAATAATTAAATCTTCTTGACCTTGGATTAAAGAAAGGATTCTTAGAGATGGCATTAATAGTATAAGAAGAAAAAAATAGATAAATTATACTTCATCAACCTTAAAAGCTTTGTGCTTCAAAGGATACCATCCATTAAGTGAAAAGACAACCCACAGAATGGAAGAAAATATTTGCAAATCATGTCTCATAAAGGTAAATATACATATTTTTTCTAGTATCCAGAATATATAAAGAACTCTTACTAGTCAACAATAAAAAGACAATCCAGTTTTAAAATGGTAAAGGATTTGAATAGACATTGTTACAAGGAAAACATACACAGATAATAGGTGCATGAAAAGGTAGCATCCTTAGTTACCAGGGAAATACAAATCAAAATCACAGTGAAATGTTACTTTGTATCCAACAGGATGTCTATTATCAGAAAGATGAACGATAACGAGTGGGAGGAAGAATGTGAAGGAATTGGAACCTTCTTGCATGTTCATGAAAATGTAAAATGTAAAATAGAATACTTTGCAGTTCTTTCTTTTTATAAACATAGAATTATCTTGTGACCTAGTAATTCCATTCCTGAGGGTACCTATGTAAGAGAATTGAAAGCATACCGTCTCAAAAATTTGTATGTAAGTGTTCACAGGCAGCATTATTATTTCATAACCAAGAAGTTGAAATAACCAAAATGTTATGAAAAATGAACAGACTAAATGTGGTATGTCCATACAACAGAATAATGTTCAGCATAAAAGAAACTAAGTACTGATACATGCTACAGTATGGATGAGCCTTGAAAACATTATGCTACATAAAAGAAGCTAGATACAAAAGGCCATATATTGTATCATTCCATTTATGTGAAATGTTCAGAATGGGCAAATTCATAGAAAAGGAAAATAGATTCTTGGTTGCCAGAAGCTAGGGAATTGAATGGGTTGGGTGTAGTGAATACACTCTGGTATGAGCTTCTTTATGGCATCCTAAATGTGGAATTAAATAATGATGGTCGTGTGACTTTGTGAAGCCACTTAAGCCCACAGAATTATACACTTTATTTATTTTTTATTTTATTTTTTTTTTTAGAGAGAATTTTAATATTTATTTTTTAGTTATCGGCGGATACAACATCTTTGTTTGTATGTGGTGCTGAGGATCGAACCCGGGCCGCACGCGTGCCAGGCGAGCACGCTACCGCTTGAGCCACATCCCCAGCCCAGAATTATACACTTTAATAGGTGAATTTTATGGAATGTAAAATTTAGCTCAAAAAGCTGTTACTATTTTTAATCCCTCCGAAAGCTTTTCTAAAATGTGCCTGTGACATCTCTCGTCTTCCTGTCGTGAATCGGATTCAGAAAGGCTGGAAGGTACCTCGGCTTTGCCTGCAGCTCTTTTAATGACTTCATGAACTGAGAGTTTGAACACTTACAAACATACCTGGACAAGCAAGTGTGAAATATCTTTTGGCTTTTTAGGCACGACTGTGCAGTTCTGCAGGTGCCTCTCCAGATCTCTTGAGGAGGGATTGGACAGCCTAGCTGTCCTGTAATTACATCTTGTTGCCTAGAACCAGGGCACAGCAGGACAGAAAGGAGAACATAGAACACACAGGCAGTAAAACAGGACTCCAGGGAGGGTGAGAGAAAGGGGGGCTTCCTCTGGAGTCAGAGTTGAAGATGTAGTCTGGGAGTGTCTCCACAGCAAGGATCCTGATGTGGATCTAGTCTGAGGCTGTCATCACCTTCACAAGGTGGCTGAGACTGCTCTGGGAGAAGCAGAGTTCCGTGCTCGCCTGCCTCCAGACACTTATGCCTCTGGCTTCATTTGGTTGCTGGCCAAAATATCTTTGGAGAAGTCCTGAATTGATCCCCCCACCCCCCAAGACAGTTTCTTGTTGAAACATAGAAATCATTGAGCATAAACATAAAAATAAAAACCAACTGTAAAATCCATTTACTTCTCAATATAGGGAGAAATAAATGTACAGCACACAATGGTTTGCTTTCTAGCTTACAGAGTCAACATAGACCCATAAATAAAATCATGACAGTAGCAATCTCATCTTCCTTTAGGGTGTGATGTGATACCTGTCTTAGTGGCTGGGCTTTAGATAAATGGCAGCTCTTTTTATTCTCATCACTACAAATAAAAACTAAAACTTACAGATAAAAATTTTTAAAAATTGTGTTGCCTGTGAAACCATTTGAGTTTTTATTTGCCATCCTGTTTTGACTTTGCATAAACTCTGCTGGAATGTCAGCCTTGCAGGTATCTCCTCTGTACTTGAAAACTTTTCTCCAGGGTCACACAGAACCTTTCAAACAGTTCATAGTTCTTATGGAAATTAGGTAGACCGTTATTTGTTTAATATTATTTCTACCTGAAATGTTGGAATTGGGATGTTAATACAGGGACACTGGTCAAAAACAAAACAAGAACAAAGGCATAAACATTAGTAGTTTGAAGAATAAAACAAAGCCATTCTTAACAGAACTCTTCCTAACAATATTTATCTTGGAAATGAAGCAACATTGGGAAGAGCCAGTGACTGAAAATACAGCATATTATTGTTTAATTTTTAACAGTAGGAGTAGACAGAGCATGTCTGTCACTTTATGTGCTTCCTAACAGAATGTCCTGCCTCGATGGATGTGTAGTGTCTTTATATGACAATGTAGCACAAAATCATCTCCTACTTGGTGGCCACGGCATTTTGAATCTCTTTTTGAGACTGTTTTGCCTCATACCCAGTCTATGAAATGAGTGCAATATTTTTTCTCTAAATTAGCATTTTTATCATTATATTTTTTATTGACACATATTATATAATAAGAATAAAATATACAATACAGTATAGAATTATAACCACATTGAGTGAAGTTGGCATGGTCTGACAAGATGACATACTCTTCTAAAAAGAGACCCTTTTATAACAAGACACATATTTTAATGGCTCATAGGCATGAATCGAACTGAACTATCTTAAGTGAAAAACATATAACATTAGGAATTATATTTGAATGTAAATAATTCCATTGGAGCAGTGTGTCATCATGATCACCACTAATCATTCACCATCTTTTGAGTGCTAGGATTTGTGCGGGGGGAGGGAGGATTGTTATTTCTAATCCTGCAAATAACCTCAAATGCTAGATTGTTCTTACTCTGTTTTGTCAGTGAGGAAACTGAGGCTCAGAGAGTTAACTTCATCTCTATTTGGTTCCAAACCCTACCCTACTAAAATATGACATACCACAGAAACCACAAAAGGCTGGTTTCTGGTCTCGCCTTTTCTACTATGACCTTGAGTGAGGCATTTCATCTCTAGATTCCTCTTTCCTAATTTGTAAAATAAGAGACTTGAATTATGACATCTAAATTCTTTTTAGAAACTTTTCAGAAGTTCCTGAGAACAAAATGTACTTACAATATAACTACTGAAACAATTTATCATTATATATAGGTATGTAAAATCTTGGTCAAAGTCATCAGGAAATGACTGATTATCAAGTACTTAAAAAGTTATTGAGCTAAAAATTTTTAATTCATTAATTCACATTTTTATTCAATGCATCCGGTGCTTCTGTGGACTGAATATTTGTACCTGTAACACAATTCATATGTTGAAGTCCTAACCTAGGTGGTAGTATTAGAAGGTGCTGCCTTTGGGATGTGATTAGGTTATGAGGGTGGAGCCCATAGCAATGGGGTTAGTTCCCTTATGAGAGAGACTTGAGAATTTCCAATGTGAAGATACAGCAAGAAGATGACCATCTCAGAACTGGGAAGCAGGCCCCAGAGCCCAGCCAGCCTAGTACATTGATCTTGGACTTCCAGTCTCCAGAACTGGGAGAAACTATTTCTGTTATTTAAGCCCTCCAGTCTATGATGTTTTTGTTACAGCAACTCAGACTCACTAAGACAGCTTCTTGGTCTTTTTCAGCAGCATGTTCTTTTTGCAACTAGACTTCTGATGTGGAAAGTTGTGGGCTTCCTGAGCATCCTGTTATGCTCAAATTCGGGACCCCCAAAAGACCACCAGAGACCCAAGATCGATGTAAGCAGCAAAGAGGTGTTTATTGCGAGCTACCTTGGTCCTCCGCGCGCGCGCACACACAGCAACTGATGACGCTGAGAGGCCCCGAGCCCAGGGTTTGCAGCAGTTTTATACACTCTCTGGAGAAGGCAGGGACCCCCACATACATCATAGCATCTCCTAGCAAACCATCACACAACTCCAAAACATGATTAGCACATTCACTGGCAGGAATAAGCTGGGGAGGGGGATTCGTTGGAACTTATTGGTTTAAGCCAAAAGGGGTGTACGTGCTGAACTACATGGTTTCCCAACACGTTATCAACCACCATAAACTACTGGGAGGGTCATCTGGCATCCCAGGTGTTTCCCTGTCTCATGCTGATTGGTGGCTGCTAGGGGGCTGCTATGAGTCCCCACCTAGCCTGACTGAGTCAGGGACACCTGGCACAGCAGATCTCTCCTGTTATTTGTAGATAAACAACTTAGCAGGGTGGGAATGTGCCTAGGAGTGCTCTTGTGGGTCTTTCCAAGGACAAAGGTGATGTCCCTTCCTTGGACAGGCTTTGCTCTGAGGTAGAGGCTGGTTTTTCAGTCCCTTTGGTGATGCCTGGAGTTGCACAGGCAGACAAGGGAGACCCACATCCACGGCTCAACATGAACTTATCTTCATCATCACTGACCCCTACTTTTTTTTTTTTTTGAAGGTAGAATGGAACCTGAGTACCAAACGGGTAGCTTTACCCAAAAGCTGAGTTGCAAATGAAAGCAGCTTCTTCCTGAGAATTTTTCTTGCCCTTTAGAGAATTCTTTTCTTAATGCTATTAGTATCACTTGAGTAAAAGTCACCCTTCAGAACATTCATTTGTAATCCTGATCATCTCTGTGATTTTCAGATACTTTAGTTTCAGGGACTTTTTGCTCAAATGAATCTCCTGCATACTCAGAATGAAGAACAGGAAGCAGAACAAAAGGAAAAACAAAACTTGCGTTGCTGTTATTGAGAGGACCAGGCTGAGAATATGGAGGAAGCTGAACCCCCATTTACTTTCTCTATCCCACCCCAATACTGTGCTTGACAGCTTTCTGTCACTGTGACAAATACCTGAGATGGTCAACCTAACAAAAGGAAAGGCTTATTTTGGCTCACAGATTCAGAGGTTTTGGTCCATAGTCACTTGCCCTGTTGCTTTGGGCCTGCAAGACACAGTACACCAAGGTGGGTGTTCATGGCAGAGGAAACTGCACATCTCATGGTACTGGAAATCAAATCACCTCCTAAAGGTTTCACCACCTCCCAATAGTGCCTTGGGCTGGAGACCAAGCCCTTAATACATGATCCTTTGGGGGACATTCAAGATCTAAGCCATAACACACCCCAAGAGAACCTGATGACTTTGAGGCACAGTTTCAAAACCACTTTCTCAAAGAAGGGCTGTAGATGGGATCCCACAGTTATTGTCAACCTCTCTGCCTTCTTACTCGGGCTACTGTGATTTGTGAGGCAAGAAGGACCATCCCTTTTTCTTAAGAGTTTGTGGCGGATTGCGTGGGTGTCAGAGCCTACTGATTCTTATTCTCAGATGGTGAATACGTCTGCTGCCTTGGATTCCTGATTTGGTTTTCCTAAAGCTCTTCTTAATGTTTGACTTCTTTTATTTTATTCCTCAAAGTAGGTTTGCTCATTAAAGAAAATGTAGAAATTTGTGCAATAGAAAAACGTTACCATAGTCTCACCATTCAAAGATAACAACTATGAACACTTTGATCCTTCCAATCTTTTGTTCTAAATATAGGCTCAAAATGTTTATATTCAGTTATTTAAATGTGTTAATATGTTGTTTTTTCTCTTAAAATAACTTTTTTTTTATATTACAAATGGCACTTTAATGCTTGAGTAACATTAGTGTAGGTAATGTTGAGTAAATAGTCCACAATAAATCCCCTATTACTGGACATCTATCTAAGTGGTTTCTGTAATTATAAATAATTCTTCAGTGATCATCTATCTTAGGAAACACTGTACTCATGTTGCCTTAAATAGTGCCTGGCATATGCCAGGGACTAAATATATAATCATTAGATTAATATTTCTGATTGCAGCTATTTCCATATTTTAGATTCTAAAAAGCAGAATAGTGAGCCAAAGAAATGGAATCATCTTTAATATAATAAAATGAATTCATTTTGACATCTTTCGTTAAAAGTAAAAGAAGAAACCCACTAAGGGAACTTAAGGATACTGGCATGTCTCCTGGTCTCCCAAGGCAGGAATGCACCTTAACTCTGGAAAAAGACTGCAACAGGGAACTTATATGCCATTAATCCTCAGTTCACTATCATTTAAGTCTGCCCTCTTTACATTTTTTTTTTCCAGTGCTGGGAACAGAACCCAGGACCTTGTGCATGCTATGCCAGTGCTCTGCCTCTCAACTGCATCCCCAGTCCCTCTGTATATCTTTTATTCTTCTTGTCTGTCTGTGAAGGAACCTCCTGCTTTTCTTGTCCATGTGAGAGAACCTTGATGAAGCCTCAGGGGCAGATCCAGATCCATGTGATGTAAGAGACAGAATGATTGACTTGGGAACCCACTCAGCATAAGCCTTCATAAGCCTTCTAAGATGTGTGGATGGAAACTTCCTTTTTTTTTTTTTTTTCCTTTTAATCAAACCATCAATTCAGAAAGTTTCTTGTGTTGTAGATTTAAGTAATTTTTACATACTTGTATCCAGCTGTCTTTTGTAACTTTTTAAATCCATGTCACACTTACAATGGATTGTAGATTATAGAAATACTCTTTTGAAATCCAAGATTATATAATTATTCTTCTATTTCTTTATAGCACTTTCATGGAATTTTTTTAAATTAATTTATTTTTTTAGGTTGTTAGAAGTCCAAAATCTGAGAGGGTTGTTGTATGGTCTCCCCACCTACCAACCCCCTGCGAGACCTAGGGGAATCTGTTCCTTGTCTCTTCCAGTTTCTGGTGATTGCCCTGGCATCTCTGACCGCTCTACTGTGTGGGTGGCCTCATTTCTCCAACTTTTGCCTTCATTTTTATATTACCTTCTCTTTTCCTTAGTGGGATAAGGACACTTTCATTGGATTTAGGACCCATTTGAATAATCTAGGATGATCTCCTCATCCCCAAATACGTACATCTATGGAGATCACTTTTCCCGGTAAAGCAGCCTTCAAGGTTCTAAGGGTTGGGACATAACTTCTTGGGGGCCACATCATGCAACCCAGAAGCCATCCTGCAGTTAATAGTACACGGACTCTCTCCTGATTCTCACTTTATTGTACACACAGACACACACATACACACACATACTCACATATTATATATTTCTAGATTTTTCTCTATGGTATGTAGAACATTACATTTTGCACATGGATTTAGAGTTTGGTTAAATATCTATCTATCTATCTAGAGAGAGAGAGAGAGAGAGAGAGAGAGAGAGAATTTCCAAGCAATGAGAATACCCTTGTAATTTTTGCAGGTATTGTAAAAAGAATAAAAGCCCTGTGACATATCAGTTTTCCTATGCATGCTTCTATGGTGCTGTGGTGAAAGTATAGTGACCATCTGCTATACACACAGATGCCTAGTGGCTACCTAGATGTGTTCTCTCTTGGAAAACAAAACAAAAGCCCCCTGCCTTTTCATTACCTTGTAATACAGAATAGCATTGCATAAGTCATTCTTAACCAAGGAGATTTATTTCAGAAGGTTTGGGTTTTGAAATAAGGAAATTGCTTTCAGGATTCTAAACACAACCACACTTAGTAACCTTGCAAAACTGCATTTTATAGAACTTAGAGATTATCTTTAGAAATATACTTTCTTTATTTTATTTTTGGTATGTTGATAAGTAACCACAGGGCATCAATTCCTCTTATTCAATTTTTACAACAAGGCCATTGTGTTAGATACGATGCCTGTGGTGGAAAAACAGAGTAACCTCAAAGAGCACCTCTCTTTATCCGACCTTTGTATATATTTTTAATTAGTTTTTATTGAGATAATTATAGTTTCACATGCAACTTAAGAATTAATACAGAGATCCCTTGCACATTTTGTCCAGTATCACCCAATTAGTAAAGTTTTCTATAAAGTTTATTTTAATATCACAACCAGAATGTCGACATTGATTCAGTCGACTGATCATGTTCATATTTCCTTATTTTCACTTGCACAAATTTATCACCTGCGTGGATTCTTGGATTTACCACCAGATCAACATACTGAATGTTTCCAACAACCCAAGAATCTCTCATATTCCCTTTTTATAACCACATTCTCTTTCCAGCTCCCCCCTCCTCCGAGGCAGGTCTCTGAACACCAACAATGACTGACCTAGCCTTGGTGCCTAAAATGTTATTTCAAAATGCTATATAAATGGAATCAAACTTTCAAAACAGTGTGGAACTTTTTGGATGGTTTTATTTCACCCAACATAATTTCCTAGAGATTTATCTGAGTGACTGTATGTATAAATAGTTTATTTCTTTTTTATTACTGAGTAATAGATCACAATTTATTTAACCATTTACTTATTGAAGAACATGGGGGCTGATTCTAGATTTGAGATATTATAAAGAAAGCTGCTATGAAATTTGTACAGGATTTTTTTGTGAACCTAGATTCTCATTTCACCGGCATAAATGCCCAAGAGTGCAATTGCTGGGTATGGTAATTACATATTCAGCTTTATATGAAACTGCCAAGCTGTTTTCCAGAGAGAACGTAACATATCTCATTCCCTCCAGCAATGTATGAGTGGTCAAGTTTTTTCATATCCTCTTCAGCATTTGGTGTCACCAAATAGGTATGTCACTGTCAGGTATGCAATATTGTCTCCTTGTAGTTTTAATTTGCATTTCTCTGAATATCCCCTTCAATGTAATGTTTATTATCTACTTTTTACTTGGACTGTTTTTGTTGTTGTTGTTGTTGTTTGTTTGTTTGTTTGTTTTTTACTGTTGGGTTTTAAGAGGTTTTTTTTGTTGTTGTTGTTGTTGTTGTTTAATATTCTAGTCTTGTCAGATACATGATTGCAAATCCCCTGCACCCCACCACGGCCTCTGTCGCTTGTCTTTTCGTCCTCTTGACGTGGTTGTTGGCAGAACAAAGAGCTCTTGATTTAGAGGATGTCCCGTTTATCAGCATTTCCTTTTGTGCACTGTCCTACTGATGTCAAGTCTAAGAAATTTTTGTCTAGCCCTAGAGCCCAAGATTCTCTCCCCACACCCACCCACGGCTTTTTACTTTCACATTTAAGTGTCTGATCCATTTTATATAAAGGTGTAAAGGTTAGGTTCTAGTTCATTTTTTTTGCCGGTGGTTGGTTCGTTGTCCTGGCACCACTTGTTCAAAAGGCCATTCTTTCATTGAATTGGTTTTGCACTTTTGTTACAAATCAGTGGGGCATATTTCTGGGTTTCACTGACCTTTGTATGTATCCTTGTATCCGTACTCTGTGATCTTCTTTACAGAAGCTGTGTAAGTCTTGACATCTGGTGGATAGAATCCTTCCATTTTATTTTTATTTTTTTTTCAAAGTCATTTTACCTAATTCTAATTTCTTTGCCATTCTCTGTAAACTTTAAAATAACCTTGTCTGTATCTACAAATATTTTGTTGGGCTTTTGATTCTCAATACTTTTTAAAATGTTTGCAAGAATATATAGTGGTATCCCTTATCTCATTTATGCCTTTTTGTTTGTTTGTTTGTTTGTTTTCTTTCTTTTGGGGGGTGGGGGATACTGGGGCTTGAACACAGGGGCACTGGACCACTGAGCCACATCCTCAGACCTATTTTGTATTTTATTTAGAGACAGAATCTCACTGAGTTGCTTAGCCACTCATTTTTGCTGAGGCTGGCTTTGAACTTGCGATCCTCCTGCCTCAGCCTCCAGAGCCACAGGGATTACAGGCATGTGCTTCCGTGCCTGGTTAGTTTTCTTCCTTTTTTTTTCCAGTCTTGCTAAAGAAGAACTTATTGATTTTACTGACTCCCCTCTCCCCAAGAACCAGCCCTTTTTTTTTTACTCTTTCTGATTTCAGTGTTTCTGGGTTTTGCTCTTAGCTTTATTACTCCTTTTCTTTAATTCCAGTGGTTTAGGAGACTGAGGCAGGAGGATCACAAGTTCAAAGTCAGCTTCAGCAACTTAAAAAGGCCCTAAGCAATTTAGCTAGACCCTGTCTCTAAATAAAATATAAAAAAGGACTGGAAATGTGACTCAGTATTTCAGCACCCCTGAGTTCAGTCCCTGGAACCCCCTCCCCATTATGTTAAACATAATTTAAAATGTAAAGAACTCTAATTCTAGTTATTATTAATTTTTTTATACTGTTTGATACATTTTATAGCAGTAACAAGAAGTAAAGTAAAAACAAATTTAAAAACAACTTTCTAGTGTAGGCAGTGTCAATGCTATTATAGCAACAGTATATTTTTTCCTATATGTGGAAAACTTGTGGTGTTCTATTTTTGTAAAACATTATTTTTCACGTAACAGTAAATAGAATATATAATAAACTTGATGACTTATGCTATCAGTAAAAGACTTCTAAATATAATTGTTTTAGTAATATTTCTATACTGCTCTTTATAAAACCAGATAGTGTACTAGTTTAAAAGTATATTTACAGGGCTGGGGTTGTGGCTCAGTGGTAGAGCGCTCACCTAGCACATGTGAGGCACTGGGGTCGATCCTCAGCACCACATAATAATAAATAAATAATAATAAAGGTATTTAAAATATATTTATTTATTTATTTACAAAATCTTTGATGCGCCTCCTTTCAGGAAGTGGAGCTTAATTCCCCACCCCTTGAATGTGGACTGGACTCATTGACTCACTTCTAGTAAACAGAGTTAGGTAGATGTGATGTTGTCCTTTGTAGGTTGGGTCATCCTTGCATTGTGGTTTCCTCCTTGTTTTCTCTTGAGTCGGTTGCTGGGCAGGGCAGGGGGATCCTGAGGGCATTCAGGCAGTCCTGTGGCGTGATCTGTGTGGCAGGAAACTGAGGCCGTCGGCCAACAACCATGTGCTAGGGCCATCTTGAAAGCAGATCCTCCAGCACAATCAAGCCTTCAGATGAGGCAGTCCTGTGCATGTCTTGACTGCAACTTCACGAGAGCCCCTGAGCCAGAACCCCTCTACTAAGTTATTCCTGGATACCTGACTGTCTGAGTCCACTTTATGTTGTTATAACAGAATACTACAGAATAAATAATTTGTAAAGGAAAGAAATTCATCTCTCACAGTTCTGGAGGTAGAGAAATCCAAGACTGAGATGCTGGTATCTGGGGACAGCCTTCTTGCTACATTGTAACATGGTGGAAGGCATCACAGGGCAGAGAGTAAGTGTGCTAGCTCAGGTCTCCTCTTTTTCATAAAAAGCCATTAATCCCGTGGATGCCACACCCTCATGACCTCATCTAACCCCACTTGCCTCCCAAAGACCTCATCTCCAAATACCATCAACATATGAATCAGACTCAAACCATAGTGCTGACCTTTAGAAATTATGTGAAATTTTGTTGTTTTAAATCATCAAGTTTTTTGGGAAGAGGGGTGCCAAGGATTGAACTCAGGGGCTTTCGACCACTGAGCCACATCCCCTGCCCTATTATGTATTTTATTTAGAGACAGGGTCTCACTGAGTTGCTTAGCACCTCACTTTTTTGTGAGGCTGGCTTTGAACTCACAATCTTCTCTCAGCCTCCCAAGCTGCTGGGATTACAGGCATGCCACCGCACCTGGCTAAATTACCAAGTTTTGTTTTATAGCAATAGATAAATGATTGCACTTAGCATTTCATTGTATGTTATTTTGAAGTAAATGCGCATTAGATATTTATTAATATCTTCAGAACACTTTTTTTAAGAGAGAGAGAGAGAGAGAGAGAGTTTTTTAATATTTATTTTTTAGTTTTTGGTGGACCCAACATCTTTATTTGTATGTGGTGCTGAGGATTGAACCCTGCGCCCCGTGCATGCCAGGCAAGCGCGTTACCACTTGAGCCACATCCCCAGCCCCAAAACACTATTTTTAAGTAGGCAATTATATGTTTTCAGACAGTTTTTTCTTCTTTGACCCCAGCACTTTTTTCCTAAGTCTGACATATTGACCCTGGCTCTTTCAGCCCCCACGACTCCAGTTTACCTTTGCCTCTTTAACATGCTGGAATGAGTAAATGAACTGATCTATAAAAGATACTCTCTCTACTTCAGATTTCCCTCTTTTATTCACTTTTACCTTCTCTGCTCTGGTATCGAATCAGCAAATAGAATTATTATTGACTGAAAACCTTCTAAATGTACTCGGAGATTGGGATATTTGGGTGCAGTGACTTCAGAGAGAGGTAGACTGAGGTAATGGAAAAACTCTTTGTGTGCCTCTGGGCCTGTGTTGTCGAGAGAGAGTGGACACAGGATTGTCAAAATTGAGAAGCTCTTTGATGTCCATGTGAATGTTGATGTCCCCCTGGCTGCAGGCAGGAATTGGGCAGGAATTGAGTCCTCTGCCTCCTTACCATAAGGACAACATCTTAGGTCATTAATATCTTTTATGTTGAAGTTTGACATTTAAATTTGCTTAACCTTTTTTGTGTTTATTCTTGTTACTTCACCTAGATTATAATCTCCTTATGAATCTGCTGTTGTTCTGGGAGGTTTCTTATATTTCCTTTAGTATTGCTGGGGCTTCGATTTCTCTGGATTTCCTGGGATAACCAATTAAACTTAGCTGAAAAATCCATCTTTGAATTGACCCCAGGATCAATTCTGATCTGTTGAGAGTTTAGAGGGGAAGGAAGAATCATGGCCTAATATTGTCTCTTTGTCTTTATGCGTTTAGACTGTTATCTTTAGTGTCATTTTCGTGAGAGTTAGTAATGGAGATAAATACATGTGTAAGCGCTCATTTAATTGTAAGACCTTATTAAATCATTAAAAACTGGTTTACCATCACCTTTTTGAGGATTTTGCAGTGTCTGCTTTGGTCTAGTTTTCTGTTTTCATCTTCTGAAACTAGCAATGACATTTGACACAGGTCATGGTTAATCAGTTTCTTCTTCTTCAAATATTTTCTACACTTGGCTTCCAAAATACATGGCTACTCATTCTTGGCCACTTTTGCTGGTTCTTCTGGACCTCTTACCATTGGCATGCCCCAAAGCTTGGTCTTAGATCTCTTCTTGGTATCTATACTCACCATGCTGTGGGTTTGTCCCATCTCCTGGCTTCAAACAGCTTCTTCATTTGATGATTATCAACTCATCCATTGATTGTCCAACTTGGGACTCTTGCTTAAAGAAGAAAGGGGCTGGCATTCATCCACCTACTACCCACTCAACAGGAATATGTGGATGTCTAACACTGCTCCCACCTGAGAAGCCTACTAGCTGATGACCCTCTTCCAAGTCATCTTTCCCTAGGTGTCTGCTTGGGTTTCTCCTTTAACCCTGTACCCAGATGTCTTCTCAATGACACTTTCCGATGAACTGCTTTGCATTTCCCACTGATTCCCTAGCCCTTTCTTTCACTATATTTTTATCTCTAGAACTTTCTACCATCTAACATTTCACATGTTTTCTTATTTATTTCATTTAGTCTCTTTTCCTACATCAATGGGAGCTGGGGAGCAGGGAAGGAACTTTTTGTCTGCTCTGGGTCCCCAGCATGTAGCATATATCAGCTGCTCAGTAATTGAATTTGGTCTAGAAAATAGCTCGTGTCATTTTGGGAATGGTTGCTTAACTCCTCTCAAAGACAATAACATCAATAAAAAGTACTGGCTGCCAAAATAGGAAGCAAAGAATAGTTTAGTAAAATATGAGCAAATTTTACTTATGTTTTTGAATGCTTATCTATACTTTTTATCCGTGAACCTATTTAAGCATCACAGCACTATGCATAAAAAATAATGATTATCTCATTTTTATTAATAAAGTTCAGAGAATTGGGTAGTTTGTCCACATATAGGTAGCTTGTAGCTGGCAAACGCCAAACTAAACATTATGCAAACTAGGCTTATCTGTAAGATTGATTCAGCATTTCAAAAGTGAAACTTTTTTCTCTTATATGGATAAGAAATAGGTAACTTAACAAAACTTATTCCTATTGCCATGGGCATCAGGTATGAAGAGAAAAGCAAATTAGCTCTTCTGGCTTTCAGAGATTTTTGCATTTCTGACCATGCATTAACCATCCTTTTACAATTCTATCTGGAAGCTGTAACTAGCTTTATTTTTTTTTCCCTCTCTCAAATTGAAATACTCTAACTTGGATCTCCTAGTCAAAGTTTACCTGAAGATCAGAAAGTTCCACTCTGCCCCACCATTTCTAGATATATCCCTACTTAAGATAATTCTTAGTTGAGATTCTTGCTTTAGAAGCCCCAAGTGATGGTGACACAGCAACTTTAGTATATAGTTGTAACATCTGTGTAATAAATACACAATTGTATTATAATATTATTAGAAGACAGAAGCCACAAATTCTAATTGATTCTTAATCCATCCAAGTTATGGTCAAGAAAAAATCAGTATCATTTTTGAAGTTAAAATATTATTTTCCCAGTAGTTTGCTACCACTTAAATTAATAAGGAAAAGGATGGACTATAGTCTGGACCTTTTTAAATCTTGAGAATTTATTAATCTGCTCCTTCTGGTTGGCAGGTTGAGACACAAAGTCAAGACTTTGTAGCCTGAACCCGACAAAACATAACTAAGTCAGACTGATTAAGGACAGAGAACGTTGGAATTAGTCAAAAAGTAAAATTGCAGCATATAAAGAAATGCAATCTTTATATGTTTTGCTTATACTGTAACTCCAATTAAATGGTAACTAAGTCTTGCAAAGTATAGGTCCTGAAGGGTGGGTCTTCTTTTAATGAGTAGTTAAGTGTTTTTTAATGAACAGGTTGTTTGTAAATATGAACAAGTATAAATTATTTTCAGTGGGTTGAATATTTTGGCTGAATTACGTTCTCCCTATGTTTCTGCTTGGTAAGCTTTTTGTGTTAACCGTGGATGAGCCAGACTAAACTGCGGCGGCCAGGTCCAGATTGCTTAAGGACACTGAAGCTCAGCTTGAATCCTGGCCTTTCATGTTCTTGGAGGCCCAGTGCTCCAGGGTGGTTGGGGGGAAAGTTAGCCATCTGCAGTCACATTCTACCCTCTCATGAGTTCTTGCTGCTCATGGGAAATGCCAATGTGCTGTTTTCAGAAGAGCAGCCCTCAAACTGTTACCCTTGAAATGAACTTCAAGGACTATGAAGTGCAGGAACTCTTATTCTCAATTCATAGTTTCCTATTTCAGGAATTCTCGCTTCCTCCATGTCCTCTCCCAGGGAAGCTTTCCCCAGGTCTCCAGTCTAAGTTTACTGTCCTTCTTACCTTTGCTTCCTATCTGTGTTCTTATCTCCCACCCCTGCCCTCCCTCCCTCCATGTCTCTCCCCACCCCTCCCTCTCTCATGTTTTGCTTATTGGTGTGGAATAGTAGCATCATTGTTGGTACTCATGATGTCCCAGGCCTTTTATTAGGGACTTTATTTTTTAAATTAACATGTATTAATTGTACACATGAATGGAGTTCAGTGTGATATTTTCATATATGCTCACAGTGTGTACTGATCAAGTCCAACCTATATTTTTTCCACCCTTCTCTCCCAAACCCTTCACAACCTCCAGTACATTATACTGCTTTCAGGACAACTTTTATTAGCTTCTACATATAAGAGAGAACATGTGGTAGATGCCTTTCTGTATCTGGCTTTACATTTATATTTAACATACTCTCCTCTGTTTGCTGCAAATGACAAGATTTCATTCTTCTTTATGGCTCAGTCATACTCCATTGTGTATATATACCACATTTTCTTTGTCCATTCATCAGTTGATGGGCACTTAAATTGATTCTAAATATTAGCTATTATGAATAATAAATATATATATGTAGGTAAGAATCTCTTTGGTTTGTTATTTTCATTTCCTTTGGATAAAAACCCAGAAGTCATTTCCTTTGGATATAAACCCATGGATAGCTGGATCATGCAGTAAAGCTATTTTTAGTTTTTATTTGTTTGTTTTGTTTTACAGTAACCTCCATACTTTTCTCCATAATAGCTGTAGTAATTTATAGTCTCAGTAACATGTATGAAAGTTTCTTTTTCTCCATATCCTTGCCAAGATTTGTTATTTTTTTTTTCTTGACAATAGGTATTCTAACTGGGTGACTTGTTATCTCATTGTAATTTTTTTAAACTTATTTTTTGGGGTACTCGATATTGAACCCAGAGGCACTTTACTACTTAACTATATCCCCCATCCCTTTAAAAATTTTTTTTAATCTTTTTTATTTTTTTAAGATAAGGTCTCACCAAGTTGTTTAGGGCAACGCTAATTTGCTGAGGCTGGCTTTGAACTTATGGTCCTCCCACCTCAGCCTCCTGAACCACTGGGATTATAGGCCTGTGTCCTGGTGTCAGGCTTCTCATTGTAGTTTTGATTTGCATTTCCCTGATGGCAGATGATATTGGGACATTTTCATATATTTGTTGTCCCTTTGTGCTTTTTTTGAGAAGTGTCTATTCAGATGATTTGCCCATTTCTAAATTGTTTCACTTGTTTTGTTGCTGTTGTTTGAGTTGCTTATACATTCTGGATATTAACTCTCTGTCCGGTGAATAGTTGCCAAATATTCTCTCTCATTCCACAGGATCTCTTCACTGTGTTGATTGTTTCCTTTACTGCGTTGAAGGTTTCCAGCTTGATGTAATCCTGTTTGTCAAATTTTGTTTTGTTTTCTGTGCTTTTAGAGTTCTATCCAGAAAAATTATGGTCTGTCATGAAGTGTTTCCCTGTTTTCCTCAAGTAGTTTCACAGTTTGGGGTCTTATATTCAGGCCTTTGATCCATTTTGAGTTGATTTTTTTGTACAGGGTGAGAAGGGTCAAGTTTAGTCTCATGTGTATATCCAGGTTTCATAACACCATTTATTGAAGAGGCTAGCCTTTCTCCAATGTATGTTTTTGTCAACTTGGTTGTGAATCACTTGTCTGTAAACATGATTTATTTCTGGGATCTCTGTTCCATTCTGTTGGTCTGTTATTTATTTATTTATTTTTGTCAGTACCTTGCTGTTTTGGTTACTCTAGCTCTGTAATATATGTTGAAATCAGGAACCACGATGCCTACAGCTTTGTTCTTTTTGTACAAGATTACTTTAACTATATGGGGTCTTTTTGCTTCCATATGAATTGCAGGAGTGTTTCTTCTAGTTCTGTGATCTATATCATTGTTATCTTGATGGATATTGCATTGAATCTTATAAATGTCTTCACTTTCTTTCGTCGGTGTTCTGTAATTTTCATTGCAGAGGTCTCTTACCTCCTTAGTTAAGTTTATTTCTAGGATATTTTATTTTATTTTGTGTGACTATGGCAAATGGGATTGCTCTCATGATTTCTTAGAAAATTTATTATTGATATATAGGAAATTAGTCCTCTTTCTTATCTCATATTTTGTGTTATCCTCTGACTTTAGGTTTTTGAGAACCAAGACCTTCTTGTTAATTTTTCTCATATTCCAAACAACTAGCAAATGGAATGGCATCTAATGAAAGATGCAACGAATAAATAAAAGAGAGTTATGCTTTGTGTTCTTGACAGATGCTACTGTGTGCTGCTTGGTTCCATGGCAGCAGACAGTAACTATGGGGAGGCGTGAGGAAGCACATCTGATGTAGGGGTCCTCACTTAGCATTTGCCCCTTCAGTTTCTGCCTCATTTCCAGGGCAAGGACAAAGCCAGAGGACTGCATATAGTTTTCAAACTAATAATGGATGTGGAAGTGATAGAGAAGGATGTTTATCTGCTCTTTCAAACTTCTTTACCTGGGCCTCTAGAATGAACATGGTCAGGGAAAAGAACAATCCAACACATTGGCCATCCTGTTCTAAGCTTTTCTAGAATGGCTTTTCTGTATTCATAACTAGGGTGGCCAGCTGTCCTCATTTGCCCGGGACTATTCTGATTTTAACACTGAAAATTCTGTTTCCCAGGAAACCATTTGCTGGGACATAGAAAGTACAGGCTTTTGGCAGTGGGTGCTGAAGGTCGAGGGGTTGGATGGGAGGAAAGAATACAAAACCCACAAAGCAGCTGCAAAAAAAAAAATAGGAGCTGAAAGCAACATTGGTTTTAGCATCAGGTGGATACTGAATAGGTTATTTGCCCTCTGTAGCTGCTATCACTAGAGTAGTACTATTGGTATTTCTAAAAACTAGCAGTTTTTATCCCACTGCTAATGTTGGCAACTGTGATTTGTGGTTCACGGTAATGGATCATCCATTGTGGCATCATTGAAAACTATGTGACTTTAGTGTGCAATTAAGGGTTTTGTAATCATGAACATTAAACATCCAGCTCTTACTTTGCCTGTTTATCAGTTGTTGTGTTTTGTGTCAAGATAGTGCTTGTAGGACCTGGGGAGGGGGTGACTCAGTGGTATAGTCTGCATTTGTCATACATGAGGCTCTGGGTTCAATCCCTGGCATCTCTACCCTCACACACACACACACACAAAAATTGTACCAGGATAGTGCTACCATGTTAATATGGTACCAATGCCAGCATGACCTAAAGCTCACTGAAAAGGGTAAATGACTATGCTCTAATGACTGATGCAAGGACACATACAACTGGATCAGGGAGGTGAATGATCAAACAGAACATTACACAATCTACTGAAAAAGAATTGGGATTGAGTATGGTGGAGAAAGCAATGTGAAACCAACCACTTATGGAGATTGAATCTTACCCATCTGGGCTGAGATAAGCAAATTCCTCTAAATCCAAAGCTTTTTTGTCTCCCTAAAAGACATCAGTAGTCACTTGAAAGCAGCAGGTGCTAGCTGGTCTTGGACACACTACATAAATGAATCATATTACTGTATAGTTCCCCTGTTGTCCCTTGTTACTGAGTACAGATAGACTTCAGAAGTTGCTGATGGTGCCCTGTGGGCAGACAGAAAAGAAGGTCTTGATTACAGATGCAGTGGCCCCTTATGGCTGAAAGATGATTCTGTCAGGTCTTACCAGGGACAATATTTTCTAGTATGTCAAGGAATGTATCAGATCCTGGCAAAATATATATTCCCCCCCAGCTCTTTGGAATTTTGATTTGGAAAATGAAGTTTCAAATCACATTGATTTCTGTGGAGATTTTGATGACATCTCAGAAAACATAAAGCAAAATGATTGTTGATATCTTGCCCAAATGCAAACTAAACTTTGCTCATCTATCTGCATGTTGAGCAGATAGTACAAAGGCAAATTTTGGAAATTCCATCTAGTCTGTAAACTTCTTATCAAAGAAACTACAATGATGTTACCTACCAAATATCTAACTCACTTTGAGCACAACACACTTCCAAAAGGCCTGGTTTGTTCACAGGTAATAATGAGTCTTTCATCATGCAAGTTTTGGGTCATTTTTGGGTCAAATTTGGTTGTAAATTTTCTAGTTTCATTTCATTCAGAAGTACTGAATGAAGTGTTTGAATTAATAGAAGTGAAAGAAGGTAGTCTTTGTTTTTAACTCTATGAGGTTAAAATGTTAACCTGTCATCAAATCGTATTTTCAAAGTGTGGAACAAAGAATATTCTTCTCTATTTGAAGACACATGGAAGGTGAGAATGGAGAAAAGTAGTCGAGTACAACAAACTTATGTGTTTTTTCTTTAGAAGTGCTTGTTAATCTTTGATGAAGCCTGGGAGAACCTAGAAAAGGGTAAAGTAACTATGTCTGGATTGTGTAATTTCTTGTGTAGCATGTAACAAGAACTCATATGGACAAAAATTGGATCATATTTTGAAGTACAACTGCTCAAAAAATATTTGAAGTTACCAGAAACAGGATACTAAGTTAAGTTGGACTATCTCACCTAAACCACAACTATGATTTTCTAAATTCAGGCTATGCTTTTACCTAAAACAATTTCTCCTGAGAGAGAGAAGTTTAACTTAACATCCATTTGGAATCTTTAAAAATGGCAGACGATCTTAAATGTGAAACATGAAACTGTAAAACTTCCGGAAAAGAACAAAAGATAAAGTCTTCAGGACTGAGAACTGGGTGCAGAGCACTTAGACTTGACACCAAAAGTAAAATCAAAAAGGGGATCATTGATAAACTGGAACTCATCAAAAGTAACCTCTCTGGGCAGGAGCCTGCTGAGAGGATGAAAAAACAAGCTTTAGACAGGGAGAAAATGTCTGCAAACTGCATATCCAAGTCTGTGAAGTCTGCCTATCTAGACTATACAAAGAACTATTAGAAAAGGCATCTCACCAAAGGGGATGTCCAGGTGACAGTAAGCACAGGGAAAGCTGTTCAGTATCATTAACCACTAAAGAAATGCAAATTAAAGCTACAAGATACCGTTATACATCTATCAAAATGGCTAAGATGACAAAAAAGAAAAAACAGTGGTAACAGCACATATTGGCGAGAATGCAGAGAAATTGGTTCACTCCTACATTGCTAGTAGGAATGCAAAATGGGATGGTCACTTTAGAAAGTAGTTTTGTAGTTACTTTAGAAACTAAAAATGGATTTACCATACAATTCAGCATTTAAATTCTTGGACATTTATTCTGGCTAAAGAAAAGTGTGTTCACAAGGAGATGTGTTAGAGTGTGCTCATAACACTATTCATGATAGCAAAAAAAAAAAAAAATGGAAATTACTTAAATGTCCTTCAGTAGGTGAATGGTTAAACTGACACATTAATACCATGGAAACCATTCTTATGAAAAGGAAGGAACCATGCCCTTCAATAGATGAATGGATAAAAAACTATGGTATATATACACAATGGAACATTACTCAGCATTAAAAGAGAATAAAATCATGGCATTTGCAAGTAAATGGATGGAGTTGGAGAATATAATGCTAAGTGAAGTAAGCCAATCCCCCCCCAAAAACAAACGCTGAATGTTTTCTTTGATATATGGACGCTGGTCCATAATGGAGGGAGGAGGGGAACATGGGAGGAATGGAGGAACTTTGGATAGGGCAAAGGGGAAGGAGGGAAGAAAACAGAGCATGGGGGTAGGAAAGATGGTGTAATGAGATGGACATCAATTATCCTAAGTACATGTATGAAGACATGAGTGGTGTGATTCTATGCTGTGTACAACCAGAGACATGAAAAATTGTGCTCTATATGTGTACTATGAATTGAAATGCATTCTGCTGTCATGTATAACAAATTAGAATAAATAAATAAATTTTTTTAAAAAGGAAGAAACTACCTATACATGCAACAACTTGTATAAACCTCAAAGAAATTATGCTGAATGAAAAAAAAAAAGCCAATTCCAAAAGGTGACATACTGGATGATTTCATTTATGTAACAATAATGAGGTACCATAATTATAGGAGGGAGGATAGATTAATAGTTGTCAAGTATGAGGGATTAAGGGGAGGAGATGGGTGTGGCTCTATGGAGTTACAAGAGGGGGGTCTTCTGCTGATGGTTCAGTTGATCTTAGTAGTAATGGCTGTGGGTTTAAAAAACAACACTGTGATAAACACATAGAGCTACACACATGTGTGTATGCATATACAAGAGTGCATATGACTGGTGAAATCTGAATGCTGTGTTTGGATTGTACCCATGTCAATTTCTTTATTTTGGTAATGTACTATAATTGTGTATGAGAACTTCAGGGGATACTGAGGGCAAGGGACATGAAACCTCCTTGTACATTTCTTTGCAACCGCTTCTTGTAAATCTATAATTATTTCAAAATACAAAGTTTTGTAAAACAATGGACAGTTTAAACATGAATGTCCTAGCCAACAACTTAACAGGCCTGTAGAGTCAGAATGGATATTTTTGAAGAACTGAAAATGAATTTCCATAAGTGAAAACCTGTTCTTGCATGCTAGTAAGTAAAATCATAGGTATTCCACACTCACTGATTTTTCCCCTCTTTTTTTTTTTTTTTGAGAGAGGATATTTAGTTTGATGTCATCACTTGGACCTATGCCATGGATCAGTGGACTGTGGGCTTAGAAAGTGCAGAGCTGAAAATCAATATGAATTCTACATATGACTTTATTCAGTTTTACTACCATATAAAGAAAGTGGAAGGTCTTAACTTCAAGCAGTTTGGAGAAGTATTTGTGGAGAAGGAACAAAGAGTAAAATATCCTACCAGGGAGCAGAAACTTTGTTTGATGTTGTTATTAAAAATAGGTAATATCTGTTTAATTACCCATGCTTTTTTTATGTTTTCCTTTTTTAAAGCCTTAACATTTATATATCTTCAGAATACATAATGTAAGCTTACAAAATTTAAATAAGTCAGTAAAGAATTTTTAAATGAGTTAAACTGCTATATCAGAACAGAAATATTGTGAAATATTGTTATATTTTTCTCACATCTCATTTAATTAGTCCTATTACTAATTACTATTAATTGCTATTTTAAACCAGTTTTATTGTTATTTTGCTTAAGTAATTACATTTATGTAACAGAAAGTTAAATAATACAGAGTATACAATTTCTGTTTTATGTTAAAGCAGTAATACATGCTACTTTTTTTTTTATGTTTGCCTTAGCCTGTCTTTGCTGCTCTAACAAAATGCTATAGAGAAAGCAATTTTGTAACAATAGAAATTTTATTTCTCTAGTTCTGGGGGCTGGGAAACTCAAGACCAAGGCATCAGCAGATCTGGTGTGTGGTGAGGGACTGGTCTCAGATTCCAAAAGGGCACTTTTCTGCTGTATTCTTCAGAGGGGAGGCATGCTGTGTCCTGAAGTGGAAGGAAGAATGGTAGAGTTAAAAAAAAAAAAAAAAAAAGGAATGTGGGGGAGATTTCACTACCTTAATGTCTGAGAAATTCTATAGTTTTATTCATGAGGGGCTCCATCCTTGTGACTTAATCACTTCCTAAAGGCACCTCCTCTTAATACTATTACCTTGATGATAAAGTTTCAAGGCATGGGTTTGGGGGGACCTTCAGGTGGTAGGTAGCCTGTTACTTCTGTGTCCTGGGTTGACTCTAGGAGTTGGTCATCTCCTGAGTAACTTAACATTAGTGACAGTAAGAAACAAATAAGTCCAGCTGGAATTGACTTCCTGATCCAGCTGTGACCTACCTGTGTGTTCTCTTTAGGTGGGGATGGTAGGAGTGAACAAAGCAGCATTGATTTGCTTCTCAGGCACCACCTCCTCTGCCTGTGTGAGGTACTGACCCAAGTGGTTGCTTTTAGTGCCACAATTTACATGTATCCTGGAAGAATGCAACATTGTAGATAACAAGGCAGGAGTGAGAGAAAAGAAGTTTAAAAAGAGAAAACAACCTGAATTTTTTAAAAAAGAAATTTAGGTTCTGGCACACAATAAAAGATACATAAATGTTAGGTGAAATGATGAAAATTTTCATTTAAATGAGTAGATGAATGAATGGGAAAGTGAATGAAAAGTACATGAAATGTTGCTAATTTTCCCAGTCCAGCTAATTATTGAGACTATCTAAAAAGGAATTAGAGAATATAAATATGAAACCTTTTAGGTGTTTATCAGATTTCTTGATTGACTTAAACAGATTTACCTATAGGTATATCATATTTTATGCTATTTTGGGATCCAGTTCCAGGCTGTAGTCCAGGATTTCAGAGAAACAAATTTGCCTTTGTCAGAATGTTTCCAAACAATGCAGAGAGAGGAAACCACACCCTTCCAAAACACTCTCACACATGTGATTAAGCTCAGCTCAGTTTGTATGTTTTTTAATTTTCTCAGCTTGTATAAAACTTCATTTTCATATAATATGCACTTCCTTATGGAAATATTAATCACATTTAAAATTAGAGCTTTTTATGGCAACAAGGTATACGGATATAATATTTATCTTTCCAAAACTTTTAAGACCTACCGATAACCTCATCCTACATTGGCCTCACAGTGTCAGGGATGAGAAGATCGTCTGCTATTCAGATCGCTGAATGTTATAGCTTTAAAGGGTCTTAGAATTCACATCTGCCGACTCCTCATCCTTGTCAAGGCCCTTTCTTCAGTCCCCTGCCCTCCTCTGTGTGGAGATGGAGGAGGAAACTTTATTCCCAGAAGAAATTTCTCAGATTATTTCCATCATGTGCTTTCTGATGCCTTCCCCATATGTATCCACACTTTGTTAACGACAGAGGTCTTTATTTTAGTATTATGTGGGATGATAATGAATCTAATGGCTTGCCCCCAGCTCTTTGTGTCCCCCTTTCAGAAAGAGATGGCAAGTCTTTCGGTAGCAGGAGGACAAAGTGCTCCCCAAAATGGAGGAGCCTCGATCAAGGTGCCTTGGTTTCTGCTGTACCAACCTTAAGCTTGGGTTAGGTTTTCATTTATATCTTCGAAGTTTAGTTTCATAAATAATGAAGCTGCTACCAGTTATTCCTAGCTTTTGAAATCTGTTCTTCCCAAATACCATATTTGCTCATTTTTTTTGTGTCATTAAACCTGTTGAATGTTAACTTCTAACCCAAAATAGCTGCAAAAGGCATTTGCAACATTTACTGTAGTTTGCTTATGCCAAGTAGTATAAAATATTGTCATTTACTCATAAAGATTCTTTGCTTCTCAAAATGTACTTATAAAAATTATACTGTACCTTTTAAAATATAAATGAAGAGGTTGGGTAAATTAGCATGTAAATGTAGGTGATAATTGTGCAAACAGTAATTTTAAAGTACTGAAAATAGACATAGTCATAAAAAAATTAAAGTATCAAAGTAATTTAAAAATAACTTCCAAATAAATAGCTGCTATTATAGAGAAATATTTAGCTCTCTTGATGTTTTTTCTTTTACAAATATAACATTTTGCTCATGATACTAAGATGAACCACAATCTTTAAGGATTATTTTAAAGTTATGTGACTCAGTTAAATTGATTGGTTGTAATTTGAGCTTTTTTATAGTAAAAATCCTTTACTATTTTCTTTTTCTTTTTTTGGCACCAGGGAATGACCTCAGGGCCACTTAACCACTGAGTCATATCCCCAGCCCTACTTTGTGTTTTATTTAGAGACAGGGTCTCACTGAATTGCTTAGTGCCTCACTTTTGCTGAGGCTGGCTTTGAACTCTCAATCCTCCTGCCTCAGCATCCCAAGCCACTGGGATTACAAGTGTGCACCACCACTCCCAGTTACTCTTAAGATCCTATAAATCTTTTGCCTTTTACTATTGTCTTTTAGTAAAAAGTACTTTAACTAAAATATCCATATGCACCTCAGTGACTTATGTACATTTTTTATAGGGCTCTAAATACGCTCTCATCTTTCTGCTGAATTCATCATTTACAAGAGTACATAAAATGAAATGTGTCCTGTGGGGAACTGTACCTACTGAATCATATATGATAGGGCAACCAGCATGTCCCTTAGAGGAGGAAGGTTTAGCCAGCTTGTCAAGGGAATGTGTGTTCTCTCCCTTCACTGGCTATCTTTGATGCAAAACTGCATCAGAAAAGAAAGTCAGGCCAGCTGCCACCAATCTCAGAGGCTTTTCTCTGCCACCTGGTCATTATTGAATAGAGGTAGAGCCAGTCTACTAAAGTTCTCCAAGAGGAAAAAAGTTTTTCATAGTTCATCTGCCATACTTAAATTCTATCACTGGAGTACTACCATACTTGGTTTAATCGCACTTCCTATATACAAAAGGAGGTAACCTACCCAAACCTTCCATTGCCTTTAGAAAAGTTTCTGTACATACTATTTTAGAGTATCACAAATTCCTATTCAGATATTCTCATTGAATACACATTGTGTACCCCACAGTGATAAGAAACTGGTCTTTTGAATGAGTGTGTGCATTTGTGATTAGTATTCCTATAGGTTTAGCCTTTTATATCAGTTAGTCATTGCTGTGTAACAAACCATCCCAATATTTACCATCTTAAAGAACAATCATGATTCAGAGGGCTGGCAATTTGGGTTCATTTCTGCTGAGTGCTATATTTCCCTGGGCTCACTCATACATATTCTGTGCTGTTCGTGGCTTGGATGAGGCTGGAGGGTCTAGAAATCCCTCACTTGTATGTTGGCAGGCTGTTAGCCAAGGCTTCCAATTTCTTTTTCATGTGACCTCTCCAGCAGCCTAGTCTGGGTTTTTCCTGTAGTGATTTCAGGGTTCTTAACAGCATAGGCTTACAAACCCCAGTTCCCAACTACTTTTCATGTCTCTGCTTGTATCATGTTTGCCCCTTCACTGAAAGAGGTCACACTGCAGCTCAGATTCAAGGGATGGGGGGAAAAGACCACACCTCTTAAAAGAAAGAGTTGCAATAGTACCTCCAAACAGGGATGGAAAGAATCTATGATAATTGTTTATAGTCTGCCTCCCTTATCTGGCAGAAGTGTTTCTGTTTTTATGCTTTTGTTGATTTTCACGATTAAAAAAAAAGTCAAATGTATACCAACATTCAAACATACCCTAGAGTAGAAAGAATAATACAGTACAATAAATCTCCCATATGCCTATCACCCAGATTCACCAATTTTCAATGTTTTGCTATATTTGCCTCTTCTATTTTAAAATTTTACTCTTAATATAGCAAGTTCCAAATATCATGCGATTTCAACTTTGTATGTTTGAATATGCTTCTCTTAAAAAGAGGTCCCTTCCTTAGGTAGTTGTGATGACATCATCATATCTTGGTATCATCTAACTGTCCATCATCAAATATTCCCAATTGCTTTTTTAAAAAAGTCTTGCTAAAGTAGGTGGGTTTGGAAAGAAATTCATATAAGATCCATTTAAAGTCTCAAATTACTTTTCTTTCTTTTTTCTTTCTTTCTTTCTTTCTTTCTTTTTTATTGCTCTGTTTGGAAAAGCAGGTCTGATTCCTTCCACATTTGTTTAATCCTGTGGAATCATTTAACTTGCACCTCCAGCTCCTGTATTTCTGTCTACCCAAGTTAACCCTATAGGCTGGATTTCATTCTATTCCTTTTTTTAAAAATAAAAAATCTTAATAGTTAATACTGTGTGTTTCTAATTGCTTTATGGGAGTCATAAATATTTGCTTGTCTTACTTTTAGTGATGCTCAGATTGATCCTTTGATCTTTTGGTAATCATTGCCTAAATCTATTAAGTGCACAAGATGATGATTTTCTCTTATTATTTCCACATTTATTAACTGGAGTTCATGTATGAGGAACTTCTCATCAGTCAGTTTTTGGTTATCTGAAATAAAGTTCATGCAAAGTGTATCTTTTCTTTTAACTGACAGCTTAGGAAGTAGGGAGGTGGTGTCCAAGTTATATCCATAGATGTTCAATAAGTTATTGTTTGTTTCCTGTAGTGATTTCAGGGTTCTCAACAGCATAGGCTTACAAACCCTTATTCTTTTGTTGATTTTCACGATTAAAATGTTCAATAAGTTATTGTTTGTTTCCTGTAGTGATTTCAGGGTTCTCAACAGCATAGGCTTACAAACCCTTATGGTTTTGTTGATTTTCACGATTAAAAAAAAAGTCAAATGTATACCTTTCTTAATCTCTTTTGTTATTATGAAGTCCTGGGTTTTAGATATTTGGTGTGTTTCAGTCAAATACATTCTTTTTCTTTTCTCCTTCCTTCCTTCGTTCCCTCCCTCCCTCCCTTCTTTCCTCCCTCCCTCCCTTCTTTCTTCCCTCCCTCCCTCCCTATTTCACCTCTTTTCTTTGGTTAGGATCAAATTATATCATCTTTGGCCAATGAGAGCTACTTATTGGCTTCTGTATAATTTTGATTGATTATTCTTCAAGAACTTCTTTGCATCCTGTCACAAAATATTCCCAGATTATCTTGCACATCTTTGCTCCAGACTATAATTAGCCATTCTTGGCTGGAAATTCAGTATGGACATTAAGTATGCCCATTGCTGTTGAGTCTTCATTATTTCTAGTCCTTTCCAATGACCAAAGGAAATAAATACAAATATATATTATATATGGAGACAGAGACTGACTTTTTCAACTTAAATTAGAATTGCAAAATTTTTACTTAACTTCTTTGATTTTATACTTTTTTCTCTTAGAAAATCTTGGTTCCTAAAAATGTTAACATACACTAATATACATCACTACTATAACATATATAACAATGTCAGTGTTATTAGCATAGAGCAACATACATTATAGTACTATTATTACTTAGAATTGTTCTGTATGTGTAACTTAAAAATTATTATATATATAGTAATAATGAGAATGTTATAAATGGATATATGTTAATGTTAATATAAGTCAAGTATATTAATATATACTGGTTAATATATATTACATTATACACCAATGAATATATAAGTTTTATATTAGTTAATGTAAATAAATTATGTTTCAAAGTAATAATGCTGGGATGGGGTTGTGGCTCAGTGGTAGAGTACTCGCCTGGCATGTATGAGGCACTGGGTTTGATCCTCAGCACCACATAAGTAAGTAAATTAAATAAAGGCCCGTCGACAACTAAATGAAATATTTTTTTAAAAAGTAATAATGCTAATGTTATTAGTAACAGACTACTGAATGAAATTTCAACCTTCTTTGCAATACTATTTTTCTTGGAATATGCTACAGTCCTCGGAAATCTTTTCTTTGTATAGTTAGGTCACTGATTTTACATACATTCAGTTTTCTTGTTTCAGTTTGTTTTCAGCTTTTACAGATTGTATTTTTATTTCATTTTATTTTTTAAATATATAAAATGTCTTTGTTTCCAAACTTAAAATAATTTGTAAGATATATATAGAAAATATTCATATAATTGCTTTCTTCTCCTTCCTGTAAAAGTAATTTTTTTTTTTTTTTTTTTGGGGTGGCTTGAGGCCGACAGTTTAGTTTTCCTTCCAAAGTTTATTTTTACAAATATCAGCAAATATGTGTATATACTTTTATTCCCTTTAAAAATTATTTTACTTAACAAGGTCTGTCTCAAAATATAAAGGCCTGGGATGTGGCTCAGTAGTAAAGTACCTCTGGGTTCAATCCCCAGTACCCTACAAAATTATTTTAAAAATAAAAATATATTTACCTCTTTTAGAAGGAGGATTTTATGAAATTCTATTAATTTTCCATATTTTGCTTATCTTAAAAGACTGTTATAAAGGTTTTACAACACACACATATTGTTAAAAAGAATTATACTTTGGGGAGGCTGGGGTTGTAGCTCAGTGGTAGAGCACAGCCCTAGCATGTGCTGGGCTCCAGGTTCAATCCTCAGCACCACATAAAAATAAATAAATAAATAAATAAATAAATAAATAAAGCTATTATGTCAAACTACAATTAAAAAATATATTAAAAAAAGAATTATACTTTGGGGAAGGCTTTGACTTATTTTAAGGAATATATTTGTGCTTGTTAGCTTTCTGTTGCTGTGACAAAATATCTGAGAAAAACAACCTAAAAGGAGGAAAGATTTATTACTGGCTCACAGTTTCAGAGGTGGTGGCACAGTATATTGTGGCAGGAGTAGGTGGTAGAGGAAAGCTGCTCGCCTCATGGTGGCCAGGAAGCAAAGAGAGGGAGAACTAGGCCCCAATATCCCCTTCAAGTCAAGAGGACATTCCCAGTAACCTAACTTCCTTCTGCTAGGCCCCACCTCCTACAGGTTCCACCACCTCTCAGTAGTACCCCAGACTAGGGACCATCTCTTTAGCATATGGATCTTTGAGGGGCATTTAGGATCCAAACCATAATAATATCTTATTTCCACCCTCCTTTAATCTATTGAGTTTGATTCTCCTTGCCATCTTTGGAGGACAGACACCAAAATAAAAAGGTATAGATAAGTTTCTTCTAATTTCCACAAGTATTTGAGATCCAGAAAATGTCTTACAGCAGTTCTTTCCCAAAAATGAGCTTCAGAAAAAAAAGTTTCTTGAACATAGTAAGAAATGTGAAATTCCATGTGTACTGTTTGTATTGTCCTCTGACTTTTTTGATCTATAGTCTGCCTCATCCAGTCATGTTCTCAAACCTTGAACTTATGAAAAGTCTAGAAGCTCAAAACCAACGTTACCAAAATAGTTTTCACAAGATTTGGAGGGTAGGTGGAATTGGCAAAATCGGAAGAATGTAAGAGAAATTCAAGAATTAAATTTGGGGGAACTTGATATAGTTTGGTTAATAATGTTGTACCCATGAGAATCTTTGACCAAAAGATAAGCCTTAGACTGCATGCAATACAAAAGGATACATAAAGGAGGTGAACAAATCAATAAAAGAAATAATCTAATAGGACAAAATGGGTAAATGACAACATCAGGGAAGTGATATGCCATTTCTGCCTCCTAAATGGACAGAAATATAAAAGATTAATATTCTCAAGGGTTCATATGGGCATGTGTGTGGGGGGAATATGATAAGTTGATTTGGTTTTCTTGGAGAGCAAGCTGGCAGTATCCAGTTAAAATGTTTTTATTACTTTATAAAAATCTATTTTTGTTTTTTAAATAAGCATATCCTTCAAGCCAGAAAATTCCTTTTTGAATGCCTCTCCTAGAGAAACACTCATATGTGTCAAAAAAGCATATGTAAGAATTTTCATTTCAACATTATAATAGCAGAAATCAACCTAAACTTTCATATTATTAAGTTCTAGAAAGCTATTTTAAGATGAGGAGGCAAATTTTCATTGTTTGAAAGAATTACCAAGACAAAATATTAAGTGAAAAAAACAAACTTCACAATAATAAATATTGTCTATCATTTGTTTAAACACCACAAAACCATATATTCCTATATATCTGTTCCTCTATTCCTCTATTTCACACACAAACACACACACACACACACACACACACACACAAATAAAAACATGGAAAGCCATCTGGAAACAAACTTTCAGGTTAGGTTTAAATACTCAATTTCCTGGGTAATCGGAAGGGAAATGCAGTGGATTAGATCCTGTTGGTTTTTCAAATATATCTTACATGAACCTTTTACCGAAGGAATGTATACTAGTATTATTTGTGAAATTAAGGGGGATCCCAAAAGGTCTGGACATTTGTTAATAGAGAGACCCAGAGCTGGTCGGCAGCTCTTGAGAAGCCTGTCACAAACTGGTAGAAAAGCATCTAGAGAAGAGATGGGCTTTGTGCTACCTATATGATCTGGGGCCCAGTGCAAAATGAACATCAGGGCTCCTTGTTCAACAAGCAGAAATACATGCTCTTAAATGAACATATACCATGTAGCCTTTGCTTTTCTCCTATAGTCTACATCTTGTCATGTTTTTTATTTACTATTTAATGTCATTCTAAGTAAAAATAAAAATAAAAATTGAATTATTAGCTTGAATCTTACTATTCATTTTGTGCAACACCAGTTTTTTGAATACATAGTTCATATGAGTAGATACTGAAATTATACAATTCATACTTTGTGGCTTGTCTCTGGAGTATGCTTCAGGCTGGCCAAAAGAGACAAAATCAGCCAGTCTTTGAGAGGTTGGAAGGTGAGAGAGAAGATTGCATTCCCAGGCACAGCACTAGTACAGGGAGCACACTATGTCAGGCTTGGGAAGCATAATCACAGCAAGACAGACCCACCCAGGGCCCTGGGTTCCACTTGTACATGTGTTGGGCCTGCTGGCTTGTTGAGTCTCCTCAAAAGTCTACAATGTCCTGCAAGGAATAAAGTCTGGGGATGTTGAGTCACATGCCTCCTGCTCCAACCCACAGCAATCACCGAGGATTGTTAAAATTCCATGGCTAGACATCTTGGTTCCTGATTCTCTGCTAGGCCTCTTGGAGGTCCATCAAGAAGTGGGCTCCAGCCAGCTGACCGCCAGACAGGAAGTGGTTCTGCCTGCCTGGGGTTCTTGTACAATCAAAGATACTGGTGTACACACATTGGTTCCCACCCCTTGCTCAGATCTTTGTCATGGACAGAAGTGGTAGAACAAGGTGGAAGAAGACCAGCAGGGACATGGGGGTACAGTATGGGATATCTCAGAAATCCTCCTGACAAGTGACTAGATATAGGAATGTGTGACAGCAGAGGCCCCAAGTCCCGAGTGCACACATAAACTTTCATTTACAAAACACTTATCCAAAACTGAAATTTTTAAGATTTAAAACCACAGTTGCAGACCATTCTGCAGGGCACTTCTGTGCTAGAGCCCTTTATACCTTCGCTGATACACACCTTGGGAGGTAGCCAGGAGACATCAGTGTTTTTGGTTTTTTTTTTCCCCCCCTCTGGGTTTAAAATGGGAGACACTAGAAGAAGCTTGAATTCTGAGGTAGACTTACTTGGCTAAAATGAGAATGAAGTTAATGGAGTCAGGATACAACCAGGATGGTCAGTCCCACCCCTGCCCAACCTCAGTTCCCAGCCCAGGAGAAGAAAAGCAGGTGCTCTGGATAGGTCTGCCAGTGTTTTAGTAGGAAGGGAAGGGAGTTTCCATTCTTCAAGTTCTATTCTCTTTATGGATTCTGGAAAGAAATGTTTTTGCTTGGGTTGGGGATGGGGGTCTATGAGAAATCACTAGGAGAGTATAGGAGATGTATAATAGCTGTTGTAGAGAATAGAAGATACACTGCTTCAGAGATGAGTCAGAAGCTGCTTGCCAGCCTGGCTGGTTCAATAGTCATAGGCTTTTGGAGCTTCCAAACTGCCTGGTTATATAATATTTATGACCCTTAAGAGAAAGTTCCACCTTGCCAAAGTCAGAGGAAAGGTGGATCCAAAGGAGTAGTTCTTTTTAGGAAAATACTCTTATTTATTCTGAAATGAATAAAAAATGACTTGATTATAGTGCTTACATGTCTTTTTTTAAAAAAATGAAATAACTTTGGCAAATGGATAGAATTTTCATTGTAGTGAAATGTACTTGATATAAAATTTGCCATTTTAACTAATGTGCATAATTTGTAATGTTTATTTTAAAATAAGATTAAAGAGTTGGTAATCCTCTACCACCCTAAATTGTTTTCTAAAAATTTTACTGGTATTAAATCCAGAAGCTTTCTGAGTCTTAAAAATGGTAACCCTTTAACATTGTTATACAGCTTTATTGGCAGAGGAAAATTCTGAAGCAATTTATATAATTTTAATGATATGACATAGGAGTGAGATTAGGATGACTTATATTCTTATTTTATAGTGCTTTGATAAAGTTTTCCTACTTTTAGGATTCTGTATATATTTTCTTCTATAACTTTATCAAGATTGCCTCATGCTCCACTGTGGTGTCCTAATACTTCCTCTTAGCAGTTCATGCATAAATGCATAGCTCCTACCAAAAGTAAAACAAAGATGCTTTTCTGAAGATCTGTTTTGCAATGGAAACATAAACATACATATGTAAAATGTAGGTAATGGATATAGTTGTTCATTAGGTCAAAACTTAATAAGTTTTACTAAGATTTACAAAGATTTTACACAAACCATGTTTCTTTCATTTTGAGCCGCAGACACCAGATATCCCACAGGAAGTTGTCTTTGTAAGTGTTGTGGTTTTTTAGTTTCCTGTTCAGTAGCAGTAGATGATCAGAAATAAATCTGTACATGGAGAGAAGTTCTTGGTTAAACTTTATTGGAACTCATTAAATGAGAATCTCTAATTTACGTGTATTTCTTTCTATTTCATTGATATACAGGAATTATGACCACGTTAATCTTGATATAATTTGAAAAAATTTGGGTATTCAATTGATAAACTCCTAATTTTTAATGTTAAGGGTGAGTCTTTGAGATTATGCTTTATGCTCTCTACTTCATATCAAAGCATCTTCCCAAAAATGAACTGTAGAAAAACAGATATGTTTTTAATTCTCGACAAGTGTTTTAACTTTACCTTTATCAACAAAAACTTTCCCTTGGTTATTTAGAGAGAAGGAGATACATCAAAATACAATTTGGTTTAAATACTTAAAATAACTATACAGTTTAACATATGGTTCAGTTTAGATACAGTTTAATTTAGCTATTTAGAATATCATTTTTAGGCCGGGCAGGGTGGCACACTCCTTTAATTCCAGTGACTTGGGAGGCTGAGGCAGAAGGATTGCTAAAGGACAGCCTGGGCAACTTAGGGACACTCTCTCAAAAATAAGAATAAACAAGGGCTCAGGGGTAGAGTTCTCCTGGGTTCAATCCCCAGTACCACAATTCTTTTTTAATTAAAAAAAAAAATACAATTTCAAAGGGATTCTATTATTCACTGAAATATTTTTTATTGATCTTTTTTCCTTTTTGGGAGGTGCTAAGGTATTAAGGATAGAACCCGGCCCTCCAGCATGCTATACAAGCACTCTACCACTGAGCCACATTTCCACCCGCTTGATTATCATTTTTGAAGCAAAGCATTCTCAATGTGGAATATTTTTGCTTGATATCATTGTTTAAAACCATGGCAAAATTGAAACTATAATCAAATATATTAGTTTGGTGACAAATTGTTATCATCTAGCACTTAAACTACATATTGGGGTTGATATAAGAGTAATAAATGAGAAAAAGGTACAGATGTCAGTGCATTTGTAGATATTATCCCCAGATTTAGGTGTCATTAAAGACACCCCACCTTGATCTATGCAAGTTATCCATATTGTACATTTTATTAAATTGTGACGACAATCTGAAAGGTCTTCTACAACCACCTTTTAAATAAAACATTTCTACCAAAATTTTAAAAATGGTGTTTGTTCATAGGGAATTTTAATCACCATTCTTAAGCAAATAAATAAGAGTGTCCAAAGACAAAACAATCATACATGATTTTACTTTAAAAACAAATGATTTAGACCATTTTTAGGCAGGAAAAAATGAATGAAAAGAGTAAGGGTTTACTTTGAAGAATGCTCTGTTGTAGTTCATATAGCTTAGAGTTACAAAATATATGGTACTTTGTTGAAACCTTAATTGATATTTACATACCATATATGTATATTTCTTGGTTACAATTAAGTTTGATGTTTTCATACAGTTGAATTCTAAAGAAAAAAAGTTTAAAATCTAACGTGTATGCCCCCTCCCCTCCCATTTCTAGTGTGCCTTTTTTGGCACTAGAATTTTGTTTAGATGTTATTTAATTTTTCTAAGAATTTCTGACATTTGTAAGGAGCTTTACTTTTTTTTTTTTTTTTTTTTTTCTGACATGTTTATTTCCTTTGTTAAACTAAATTTACTTAATGGCATTGTGCCACTAGACAGTGTTGTTTATTTCATACTGCAGACCCACAAAACTGCCCACTCAAACCCTCCAGCATATCCAGCTTAGAGGAGCTTTACATTTTACAAAGTGTAAATTAAAGAGGGTGGTAATGTTTTCCTACATACAGATTCTTTGGTGTTTAGCAAGGCCATACCGTAGACATTGAGTGAGTGTGGGTAGCGGGTGATTAAACTGAAAGGTAGACTGAGCATCTTTACATCCTTTTCTGCCCAGCTTGAGCAGGAGGAAAACGGTTTAAAAACGCAGGACAGCCTGGCCCCTTTACTCGCCAAGAATTTCAGCAAATTTGATGGCTAAAACCATACTTCTGAGATCCCTGTCTGGCTGGGGGGAAGGAGGTGTAGCTTTGGATATATCTGGAGGCCTAAAGTGAGGTGGGCCCGGTTACCATAGGCCTCTTGGGTGTTTCTCAGATCGCTTGCCCCCAGAAGTGCTCCTGATGTGTGACCAGTTTTGTTATGGCAGTCGGTTTGTCCTAAAGGAGAGCAGCGTCCTAAGCCTGTTAGAGCGCCTCAGAGACGCAAGAATGCATTCTGTCTTCAAAGGGGCAACAACGCCCAGACACAAGGCGACAGCTGTGACCATGAATATTTCCACAGTTAAGGAAACGGCAGTCAGGTATTTGCCAGGCCAGTCTTTCCTGCCACACTGCAGCGTTGGGCTGATCCAGCCTGGCTTGTTGAGGAGCAAGTAGACAGGTCTCTGTTGGGAGTCGAAAAAGCGGGGTTGAGGACCTCAGTGGGGGTCAAAATCTGTCGGACTTCGATTAAAAACAAACAAACAAAAACTCCAGAAAGCCTCCCAGGGCGGTGGAAGCTGCCTTCAAGTTTCTTGGGTAACGGGGCTTTTCCTTGGACGCCTCCGGTCGGACCCCGGCCGCGGCCCCGCCCCCGAGCTCGCCCCGCCCCCGGCCCGCCCCCGCTTGGCCGGGCATGCTCAGTGAGTGGGCCGGGCTGGCAGGTTTGCGTGGCTGCCCGGAGTTGCCGGCGTCGGCTCAGCCTGCCGACGCCGCGCCCCTTCGCGGCCGCGCGCTCCGGGGAAGTTACGTGTGGAAGCCGGCTTCCGAGGAGACGCCGGAGGCCTCGGGCGCTGCCGAGTGGCGTGCGGGTGGGGCCGACGTGGCCGGGCTGGTAGAGCTTTGGGAGGCCGAACCGGCGGCTGCAGTCGGAGGGAGGCGCCGATCGGGCGCGCCCCGAGAAGACCCGGGCGGGGCGGACGCTTCCTGGACTTTTGTCCGAGTTGAATCCCCTCCCCGTGGGCCGGGCCTTTCCGCCCGCTCCCGCCCCAGTCCCGCTCGCTCCCGGGAGATGTTTATTTGGGCTGTGGCGTGAGGACCGGGCGGGCCGGTGGCGCGGAGTTTCGGGTCCGAGGAACCTCGCGCGGCGCTGGAGAGAGACAAGATGTCCGCCAGGGCCGCGGCCGCCAAGGTGAGAGCCGCCGCGGCCGCCAGGGCCAGACCCGGCCGCGGCGAGTGCGGCCGCCTGCCGGCGTCTGGCCGCGCCCCGCCCTCCCCCGCAGGCGAAAGCCCAGGCGCCGGGGGCGGCTTCGGCGGCTGCGCGTGGGGGGGTGGGGAACCGGACTGGCGCTGGGCGGTGGGTTGCTCTGGTCATGCCAGGGCTGGGGAAGCCCGTGGGAGGGGGCTGCGGGCTCGTAGAACCGCCGTCGGGACAGGTGCACCGCTGCCGGTGTCTGGTTCCTTCTCGCGGCCGGCAGGGACGCGCAACAGGTCTTGCGCGGGGAAACTCGGCGCCCAGTTAGGGTTCTCCCTTGCCAGTGGCGAGCTTGAGTCCAGGTTTAGGGTGCTACCTCCAGCAGGCCGGTAGCTGCCGTCTTGAAGGAGTGGTTTGTCCCCGGCGAAACCGTGTAGTTTCGATCTGATGTCACCCGCTTCGGTATGCACTAGGTAGCGATAAGACGTTGAGACATCATACAACCTGCGAGTAGTAAGTTGTAGGTCGGATATTTTCAAGCTGTATTATTTAAGGTACCTTTGAAGAAACTAAGTTCTTAACATTCTTTGGTAGTATGAGTTAACTTCCAAAAATAACGCAAAATACCCCTACTCATGAGCAGTCAGATGAATTCGTAAACTAAAATTAGTAAAGATCCGTAAATTTAGCACAAAAAGTAACTTTTCCTATTAATTTCCCCATGTGCTCTGAAGTATTGTTATTTTCTCAATTCCTTTATATTAACTTGTGTGTTACATTGAAAAACTCAAATTTCCCCAAACCAGTTAAAATTCCCCTTTCCTTTTGTACATTTTAACCTTTTTCATCATAAAGTGATATTTGCTCATCAAACAATAACAGGAATACCAAAATGTGAAAAGCAAAAATCTTCCCTTAAAAAAAAAAATCACCTCGTTCCTTTAAATATTATATAGAGGTGGGATTTTTTTTGTATTTATTTTTTGTTTGAATTGTTTATTCATTATATCCAGAAGGTGTAATATGCGCCTGAAGATTCTTAACTCTTAACAGGACTTTTTCTGACTGGCAGAAATTAGCGGTTACACTTAGTATTGAGTTGATTTTTTTAGGAAATATAGTAATCTTTGTAATCTTCCTTTTTTTTTAATAAAAATTTAATTTGTACTTTTTTGAGCTTTAATTGATGAAGTACAGTCTAAACATAAAACTTGACCCAAAGATTTAGATTAAAATGAAAATTTTGCTTTGTCTTTAAAATAAGATCACATTATTTACCTTTTCTGGGGCTTCCTTTCCTAGGAGGAAAGACTTTGTTTCCATATTACACAGAATATCACTTTGTTCCTGAAGTGTGATATCTGGTATTTGATATGCAAGATAACACAGTTTTAAAGGGTTATGTCAATTATGGAGAGAAATGTTTTCAATAGATACTCATAGTAAGGTGATTTAGAAGGAGTACTGCTTTTACTCTTAAATTATGGTATTGAGATTTTTTGGAATATTGAGAAATTTCCTTAAATATTACATTGTAGGGATGTTAGCAAGAAATATTTATAAAATGGAAGTTGAAAATGTATATCTTTAAATGCTGCATTATGGGACCATCTTGAAATCTTACATAGAACAGTTCTTTCCCTAAATCACATTTAATTTTTTAAGGTGATCCAAATGCTTAGGAACCACAGTTCCTTCTACTCCCTAAGTTAAAAACAAAAACAAATCAAAACAAAACAAACCCCACAGACATTAATTTTGCACTTCTTTGCTTTTAGCCCAATAGTTGTGCAACTCTTGACTACTTTTAACTTCTTATAATGTTTGAAGTTTTTAATGCCATGAATATGCTTCACCTTAGATCATCATTGCCTAGTACAGACATTTAACTTGTTTCTGGGATTTTACTATTGCAGAAAGTATATCTTATGTGCTTATATTTATACTTTTGTATATATACACTTATTCCTATATGGCATATTCTTTTTTTTAACATTTATTTTATTTTTAGTTTTAGGTGGATACTATATCTTTATTTTTATGTGGTGTTGAGGATCGAACCCAGTGCCTCCTGCATGCCATGCGAGCGCACTACCACTTAAGCCACATATCCAGCCCCGTGGCAAATTCTTTAAAATGAAAACTGGTGGGTGAAAGAGTATGTGCGTTTGAAATACACCACTAAATTTTTCCCAAAGAAACTACCTAGGAACAAATATAACAAATCTTGATGAGTTGCCTGAATTTTAATGATGGACAAAAAATTTGATCAATGGGATAAAACAGTATAATTTCTGGATGAAGAGTCAATATTGTAGAATTTATCATTTTCCTCCTAGTTGATAGATAAAAGCAGTACAATTCCAAATAGAATTCCAGGGTGGTAGTGTAGACAATTCAACATATTGGTCAGGGAGTTTACCTGATAAGTAAAATGATCAATAGCCAGAAAATTTTGGAAAAAGGAGGCCTTGTCAGAAATTGTAATTTGATGTAAATTCAAAGCCAAGTAGTATTTCAGTTCAAGAACAGAGATGGACTTTTAATGATTGTGTTGAGCTGCATTTATCAGATACTGTTCTATGTGCTTAATTACTTTCTCACAGTAATCTTTTGAAGTAAGCACTGGGTTAAGAAATT
This sequence comes from Callospermophilus lateralis, assembly GCF_048772815.1. Classification (NCBI taxonomy): domain Eukaryota; kingdom Metazoa; phylum Chordata; class Mammalia; order Rodentia; family Sciuridae; genus Callospermophilus; species Callospermophilus lateralis. The sequence continues at coordinate 147,411,315 of NC_135307.1, forward strand.
GAAACAAAGTAACTTGCCTCTGTTCAGGTAGCCTATAAGGGAAAATTACAGTTATGAGGTAAATTTATTGTGTAGATTTTTGAGGAAAGGATGGGTTATTCAGTAGTGCTAAAACTGTTGATTATCCACTTTTTAACATGTTTGTTTTCTGCCTTAAAGGTCTACCCTTTCCCTCAACCCAAATGAAGCCTAAATTTTTTGGGGGGGGGGCGGTGAGAAGGGGGGAAGGGAGGAAGCAAACAAAATAAGTCACAAAATACTTGCAGAAAATATAGAGCACATTTTTTTTAAAAAAATATGCCTGGATTGGCAAGGACTTCTCTGCATGATACTAAGTAATAAAGGGAAAAAAGCTTTTACATGCATGATATACATCTGAATTTGTGAACAAAATTTTGTTGAGTAGTGCACCTGATACAAAATTATTTGAAAGTTGAAAATAGAAATTTGAGGGTGGTTCCCTGCTTTTTTAAAGAATTGTCTAATTATGTAAGAAAATGCTTTGAATAATTATTAGGAACATTTTCATTGGTTGAATCATAGAAAGTGGTTGGATGAAGTAGGATTGGCTGCTGAATTTTCAAGCTATTTCTCATTGGAGGAAGCAATAAAATTTAAGATTGTTATTATATATGCTTATTATTTTGTTGTATGCTTTAGTGTTTTTATGTCTCAGGGATAATTTTCTTCCCCAGTGGCTATGTCTGAAATTAAAATGTAGGTTAGTATGGAAATGATTTATACCCGTTTTTACCATTATACTACTAATTTATAATCTCAAGAATCAATTTATTTTATCAGTTAAAGTACAATGGACTTTTTTCAGTTGAACATTTTTAAAAGTTAAGAACTTCAGAAAATAGCTAAGCTAATGAATAAAGCTAATTATGAAATCAGTATTTACAGTTAGAAATTGTTTCTTGAGTAACAGTAACAGTAGAGTTTTAATTTTGGTACTTAACAGATCAGTGCATATTTGTTCATTCTGCTTTAAAAGTAAAATAAAGACTCACTGTGGTTTATGAACAAACATTCACTTAATTGTGTCTGCCAACTTTTAATGGTCTTCACTGTAGTAATACTTTGATGACTCTGCTCAGCTTGTACAATATTTTTCACTAGGATTACTTTTGTAGTGTTTTTGACAAAGCATTTAATTTATTAGTATACTTGGCATTTTAGATTCTTATATAGTTGACTGATAACTCCATTTTTTTTAACTCTTAAACTTGTTTTTAGGATATTTATATAAGAGTTACTTTTCAAATCATACTGTGCCTTTACTCCCAACTAATGTTTTCTTGTTGGGAGCTTGCAGACTGAACTTTTATTTCAGATTTAAGGAAGACTTAGGCTGCATATCAGTGATAGAGGTCACTCATCCACACCAACAGATAATGAGGTTGAAAGCAATCTGTGGTTTTCAGGGGTATAATGCAGTATATATAGCACTGCTTCTGATTTGGTTTAAAGGAAAAAAAATTATAGTAGTTTCAGTCTTTTTTTTTTTTTTCCCCATCTCTTTTTTCCCCAATCCTGGAAACAATGTTCTGGCTCTGAGTTTTTACTTGCTCTTTAATCTTTTTTTTTTTTTTTTTTCTATTTAGAGACCAAACATAAACTCAGTACAGTTCTAAGAATAAAACTGAGTAGAAATAAGATAGATCACAATGCTGCCAAGGAAAAATAATAATAGTTTTTGTGAAAAATTTGGAAGCTTAAACCTGTTTCTTGACATAAACCTGATGTGATAAAAATTTGATCTACTAAAAGATTAGGAATCTAGCTGTAAATTATTATGTGTAGTGTGCCATCTCTGACTGCTCAGTCACAGAACCTTCCAGGCCCACACAGCACTTTCACACACTCATCACTGAGTCCTGACTGAGCAGCATAGTAGCTGAAGACAAAAAAAAGCCAGTGGAATGAACAAAATTATTTTTTATTAGCTATATCTAGACTGATATTCCTGAAATATTTGACTGGAACTTGGTTTGCATCTCTGAGGTGAAAAGCAAGTTCCAGGGCTGGGGATGTGGCTCAAGTGGTAGGGCGCCTGTCTGGTATGTGCGCAGCGCGGCCCGTCGGGGTTCAATCCTCCACACCACATACAAACAAAGATGTCTGCCGAAAACTAAGAAATAAAATATTAAAATTCTCTCTCTCTCTCTCTCTCTCTCTCTCTCTCTCTCTCTCTCTCTCCCTCACTCTCTCTTTAAAAAAAAAAAGAAAAGAAAAACAAGTTCCAAAGACAATCCTAGAAATCCTTATTTAATATTTAATTTTAACATTTAATATCATGGATTTTTAATCTAATTTGACCTGTTTCAGAACAATATTTCCTATATAAACTGGTAATAAAAATAGGCCTTTGCTATCTCTAACCTAGAGTTCTTCTTTACTTATTTATTGTAGAGAAGAGTGGCTTCAGGTTGCTCCTTTATGGGTTAGCAAGGTAACTTTATTTCCATTCCTTCTTAAACAGATAAATTCTTAATAATGAGAAGTATGTGGGGAGGACATGGATAGAGAGTTTCATTTCACATCCTAAAAATGGATGGAAACAATGGACTTGAATGATTACACCACAAAGCACTGATTTAGATCAGAAGAACAAAAATAAGGTTTGTGTTATAGGTACATTTCAGTTACCAGAATAGCCTATTTTGCACTGAAAGAAGCCTGGGAAGTAGGCTGATGATTGAACTCAAACATCCTAGTTTATCATATGCAGAAAGGTGAAAAAAGAAACTGATATTACTTTCTTTGGGTATTAATTAGGGCCATAAGATTAGCATATATCTGAAGTAAATTTTTTCTTTTTTTTTTTTTTTGCTCAGCTGAAATATTTTCAGGTTTTATTTTTTAAATAGTGTATATTCCCAGAGATCAAAAAGTTCATTTTCTGTCTTGGTTATTTGGGGAATTTTTACTTTTTTGAAATTGTCACTGATATTTTGGGGGTTTATAGATAGTTTCTGATGACTGGATATTACATGCTAAACTTGATGATTAGCTCCTAATTCAGTATGTATTTCTAAAATTTAAGATACCAGTAATGACTAGTTCTTTTTGTTAGCTCAACAAACATTAATTGAGCACATTTTGTTTTAGATCCCTGTCCTCTAGAAGCTCATAGTTTTCAGCTCCTCTGTGTTGTAATAGTCAATGTGAAATGTGTAATTCATTGTTGTAAGAACCAACACATTTGCATTGTTTACTCTTAAAAAGTAAGTATGAGCAAGCAAACTCACACTCATCCTGTAATAGCATTCTGGTGTTTTCTTGGTTGAGTGAATTGGTGGAGAACTGTGTCTGTGTAGTTTCTGCATTTTTCTTGTTTGAACTGAATCTGGATACATCCTCAGAGGTGTTTTTAGTAAGTTTGGTATATTTCAATTGGAGAAAGAGATTGAAATTACAAAAGTACCTGAAACTTACAGTTCTTTATACTCCTCAAATATACTGACCTGGGACATGGACACTATGCTAGCTTTACTCTTTACAGTTAGGGTCTAACAAGTTGTGAAATATGTAACAATATTGACTTTTTAAATGGTATTTTATGTTCAACATATACTCATGCCCAATGTGTTCCAGGTACTTTTGTTGGTGTAGTAAGCAGTGAACACACCTCTGTTCTGATGGATGATAGAGTATTTTAATAGTGAGCGTAGACAGCAACAAATTAAATACTGTAACACAATAATAAGTGTTAGAATTCCTAACATGCTATTTCTGTTTAACAGTCCCTCCTCCCCAAAGTGTTACTTATTTTCTGATTTTTCTTTATAATTTTGCTACCTAAATATGCATTCCATCAACACTGTAGTTTTGTTTCTTTCTAATCTTAACACAAACAGAATCTTCCTGTGTGGATTCTGTTGTGTGTAGAATTTTTTGTTTTGTTTTTTGACTGAGCACTGTTTGAAGATGATCCATCTTGTGGGTAACTGGTTCTTTAGGTTTTTTTTGGGGGGGGTACTGGGGATTGAACTTGGGGCACTTAACCACTGAGCCATATCCCCAGCCCTTTTTTTGTATTTTATTTAGAGACAGGGTCTCATTGAGTTGGTTAGGACCTTGCTAAGCTGTGGAGACTGGCTTTGAACTTGCTATCCTTCTGCCTCAGCCTCCCAAGTCGCTGGGATTACAGATGTGTGCCACTTTGTCCATTGGTTCATTAGTTTTCATTGTATTCATTTATAAACTTCACACTGATTTATTATATAAGGACTTACTATCATATTGGCTTTGGGGAAAAATAATTTATTTTAGACTTTTATGGGGATTTTTTGGAGGCAAATATTGTACACATATGTCAAAGGAGAAAGAATTGTCATAGCCAGTCATTGGCATACTAGCAGTAGTAAGTAGAAAGGTAGTAAGCTGCTTTTGGTGTTCTTATGTTTACCCTGACATTAAGATTGTCTTAATTTGTGGGACATTTTATGATTCTTAGAACCATTATTTTAAAGTGTTTCAGTAGGTATATACTTATCTCCCCTGATCAGACCACTAAAAGCCACTTTTTATAAATACATGTTTTGGACAAAAGTAAAAAGATGTCTGCCTTTTGAAATAAAATAGTAGGAAATTTTTCTTGGTAGTATCACATAAAGGAACTTGAGGAGACTTCACTGATTTTTTTTTTTTTTTTAATAGTGATACATGTTGAACAATTTAGTTAAACAAAAGTACAGAAACCCATATTTTGATGCTGTATCACCTTAAAATCAGAAGACAGTGATCCTGGCAAGTAGTTTATATTAAAGTTGAAAGTGTCAGAAATATGTGTAAATAATAGTGGCCCCTCATGTTTAGTGCTGACTCTGACAGATAACTGAGCTAAGTGTTTTATGTGAATGATCACATTTGATCTTCACAATTTTGTTAGGTACTACTATTAATCTGAGGCTATATTTACTTATTATAGCTAGTTGAACATCTTACCTCATAACTCATACAAGCGCACATATATATATATATATCTTCATACATTCTAAGTAAGCGTCAGATGAGTTTGGAATGGTGTTAGGTGAGTCTTAGATCAGACAAATGATATGAATCATGAAAGCTGGAAGAGAGTGTAGACTGGACTGAAGGAAGCAGCTATTGCTCAGCTCCAGCTGATTGTTGTCTTGTAGGAAGGAAGGCTGAATCTTCAGTTTTTCAAAATGGATTGTAAATCTGGATTTTTACATTGTCCTGACTTATAGGTTGCCAGCTAATTTGTGCCTTTTTATTGCAAAATATAGTGCTATATGTATAAAAGTACATAAAGCAATTGTACATTAATGAATTATTGTACAGTGAACTCCATATAAACAACATTCACCTGTTGGTAGGCCAAATCCTATACAGAGAGAGATTCAGTAATATAAAGACTGAAAGGATTTTCATTGAATAATCCTAAATTTATGTCACTTCCTATCTGAGTTTGGGTTCTAGAATCTGTGTCCTGTATCTACCACTTAATACCTGTTTTCTCATCTGTTAAAAAAAAAAATGTGTGAGTATAAAAATGCAAACAGTACTCGTCTTGAGATACTTGTGTACTCAGAACCTAACACATAGTAAACTATTATGTTAGTTCAGTCTTTTTTAGAACATTTTAGGTGAAGCTCAGATAAGGTGCATGTTGAATTTATGATTTTGTGTTTATGCATATATGTACATAAATATTTATTTCTGAACAATGATTAGCCTGTAGATTAGTAGTGGTTTTAGCCCAGCAAGATGTTTTGTGGTTTGAGGGAAGGTTCGTGGGCTTCTGAAATGCTTACTGAAAAATTTATTACAGTGACATTAAAAGATATAGTCTTTAGTCTGATGGATTAGGCAATAGGCATTAAAGACCATTTCAAATTCATCATACCTGGCTCAGTTTTGATATTTACCTAGTATGGTGAATGAATGGTTAGAAAGTTTTGTTTAGCTTTTGACCTGCTGAACATATCATGTCTTTCCACATGTTCCATCTGTACTTTTGCTGTTTACATCTCTTCTCCCCAACAATGCCCGCCACCCCTCTCTTTCTCTTACAAACTTTTTCTAAAATAATTTTCCAAAATTCAGGTTTGATTAGTTTCTCCCCCACCTCATTCACACATTCAGATTCCTCCTAAAATTCCTATTTTTAACTGCCTTTAGAAGTAAAAGATGAAAATTCATAACATAGATTCACTTCTAGTATACTGTTGGGCTTCTGTTTACCCCTGTAGCCTCACCTTGCATCATTCTCCTTATTCTCTGATCCTAAGCTATGCTTTCCTCATTTTTAGTTCCTAGCAGTTACTCTACTTCCTACTAACTTTTCCTGACACTATTTTCCCCCCCATAGTGCTTATTTAAGCCTGTGATAATATATTTAGTCATGAAGTGCTTTGATCATCATCTGGTTCTCCCACTAGACTGTAAGCTCCATCTTCTCCAAGGTCATCTTGCCTATGTCTGGTTATCTGCAATTTAACATAGTGTCTAGAACACAATAAACTCAAACATTTGAATGAATGAGGCGCTCTTCTGGCCCAGGGCTTTTGATTGTGCTGTTTTCTCTACCAGGAAAGTTTCCCACTTCTAACCCTTATTCACCTGGCACCTGTCCCTCAAGTCTTAATTCCTTAAGAATTTTGTCCTGAATCCAGAAAGTAGGTCAGAACTCCATGCTTTATGCTCCCTCTTCTGTCCCTCCACAGTGCTTACAACAACTTATTCTTAGTTGTCTTTTGGTTATTTGATTAAAATTGGGTGTCTCTTCTAGGTGAGAGTTGCTTCTTTCCTCTTCTTATTTACTTGCTGACTACATTAGACCATCTCAGAATGAGCCTAGAAACTCTCAGAAGTCTTCTCCAACATTAGCTGCATTTTTCTTACTTTTTTGAAAGGGAAGGCAGTCGCTAGAGTAGCCAGCCTAGGAAATTTTGCTTAATGCTAGGCCATGGTAGCCACATTCTTGGTTTGAGTTTTTATTAGATTGGAAATTCTAGTCTCCTTACGTTATCTTTCCTTTTTTAAGTGGAAAATTTTAAATTCCATGTAAAAGTAAATGAATATAATGAATCTACTCTCAACTAGTATAGTTATCCAATTTATGTTCAGATGTATTTTAGTTATAAATGTATATTTACATATATTTATATAATATATAAATCATTGTGTCCTTCACATGATTTTGAAGTATAAATGTCAAACATTTTCTCTTCTGTTAATATTTGAGTACAGATCTGCCAAAGAATAAGAACACTTTTAAAAAGTATATAGCTATAGTACCATTGTCAAACTTTAAAAATAAATTCTAAATCAACTAGTATTTTCTAGTTTTTTTAAATATTTAACTTTTCCTTTTAAGTGTGTGTGTGTGTGTATGTAAATCAGGATCTGAATAAGGACCTCTTAATTATGATTGACATATCTTATATCTAGCTCTTGGGTATACAAGGTCCCCCATGTTTCTCTCTGTCTCATCTCCCCCTCATTAGCTTGCAGTTTTACTGGTTAAGGAACTGGATGGTTTGTCCTGTAGAATTTTTCTCAGTCTGGATTTTGGTCTTGCTTCATTGTAGTGGTTACAGTGGCACTCAGCCCTCTATACTTCCTACAAGTTGGTAATTGGAGGTAGAGCATTTCTGTCCAATAAGAATATTAGGTAAAATACCACGATGTAATTTAAAATTTTCTAGTAGCCACACTGAAAATTTTTAAGGTAAAATTCATCTTAACATTTTATTTAATTCATTTATCCAAAATATTGCTATTTTGGCATATAATAATATAAAACTTAGAAATAAGGTGTTTCATATTTTTTTTATATTCAATACTTGAAAGCTATTTGTTATGTATTTTATACATGTCAACCCATCTCAGTTTATAATAGGCACACTTTAAGTGCTCATTAGCCACATGTGACTGACTACTATATTAGTACAGATCTAGAGCAGTGATCAGATTTGGATTTGATTTTCTTTTTCTTTTTAATACTACTACTTCATAAGTGGTATAGTTCCAGGGATTTTTTTGTTGCTATTTTAAGTGAGGTTAGCAGCTATAATCAGTGGCTAGATTTCTTAATTCATTAGGTATTGCAAAATGATGATGCTCAAATTTTATTATTTCTTCTACATTTATTATCAGGAATACCACTAAAAAGAGAAACTTCACTTTATCTACTGATTACCCAGTGGTACTGTTTTTATAGGAAAAGCAGAATGGATATCTAGCTTAATCCCTTCTTTAAATCTACTTTTTTTTCCCCTAAAGACTGCAATGTCAGTGCTTATCATTTTTTCACATCACTGCACAAATGGGTGAATGGAAGTATATTTGATATATTTCAATCCTTATTGCCAAGCTATTTTATTTTGAACCTTATATAATCATTAAGGTGAATAAATCTTTGGTATATACAGATTTTTGCCCAGCATATATATCAAGAAGGAACATTATTAGCAACTCTAGAGTTTTTCTTAGTTTTTATGCCCTTGCAGTTGAAGTATATACAAGGATAACCCCATCCTGACTTCTAACAGTGTAAGTCACTTTTGCTTGTTTTTCATTTTTTTTTAAATCACATGTGCCATTTTTCATGGGTTATAAAATTCATTTCTTCATTGTCAAATATTAAAAATTAAAAAAATATGTACTCTGAAGCTAATCTTTTTTTCAAAACTGTAAGTATGTAAATAGGCTTTTCAAAAACCAAAATTAGTATCTTTTTTGCATTGTTTTCCCATATACTTCCAAACTATTTTTTTAAAAATTTTGGAATATTAATTGCTGTGCAGTTTCATCATTCATTTGTAATATAGTTGGTGTTTGTATATTTGTTATTGTTTTTGATTCTTCTTTGCTGCCCCGCGCCCCCATACACATCCTTTTCTTTATTGGTTTTGATGGCTAATTTTTCTAATGTGTGAATGGTGTGTCATAGAGTAATAGTGGTTCTAAAAATCAGGGCTAAATACAAAAAAGATAAATTTAGAGAAATATCACTCTTCATCTTTGCTATCCCATTCCCTTCTTCCTTTCTACCTGGAAAATTTTGAGAGGCCTTTACTCTGCCTCCAGCCATTATAAAATACCATACCTAAAAATAGTTCTGTTTTTGATAACTGGAAAGCATTCTTGATTTTAAGTTTTCCCAAGGTATCTAACTGTCCCTAATGGAAATTTCTCAATGTTTAATGTGCACAATATGGTAACTTATTTAAGCGGATATTCTTTCTAGGTAAGCAATAAATATAAGTTGCCTTTGAACTTGTTTTTAGCAAACTTCAGGCTTGATCAAAAAATTCCAGGTCAACTATGTCTTTCTTCCAACTTTTAATATTTCCTAATTATATGTATCTTATCCTTTTTCTCCTGAACTGTAAATCAAACGCTGGACACAAAAGTATTTCTAAATTTAACTGATGTTGAATATAGTACTGGATGCTAAATTTACTTCACTTATATTTAGACTTCTGCCCTATAATTGTTGTGCTCTTGTTTTTTTTTTGGCTTTATTTTTTTGTACTTTTATTTTGATAATTATTTTAACTCTTATGTTTAGTGAGTATTATCTTCTTACCTTGTATTTGTGAAGTGTGTTAAATCTCCAGGAATGTCTCTAGGACCTCTCTTCATTTGACTTTCCATGGACCTTTTTTACTACCTTTTGGGTATCTCAGTTTGAGAATTTAAAAGCCAACCCTCAGTCAATACAAATGCATACCTTTTTTTTTTTTTTTCACTTTCAACACATATCCTACTTTCTTTGTACTTCATCCTTATAGCAGTGATCAGAATTTGAAATTAAATACAAAGTGAAATTTCATAGAGGGGACCATCCGTGTATTTCCTGCTAAGTTCCTGGCTCATTATTATTTCAGTAGTTAATCTCACATTTTATTTTGGATGAGGAAAAAAGCCAGTAACAACAACAAACCCAACAAAAACACTTGGAAGCATAAAAGAAATAAAAAACAATTCAGCGTAGCAAGTTTAGCTTATAGAAATAACCTAGAAAGTGCACCAGAGTGTCACTTTCTTTACTACTTGGTTTCCTACTGGGGGAATGCAAGTCATCAGAAAATTGTTTAGCATGCTGAATAATCTGTTTTAGGTATGTATTTAGTAATTTTTAATGGTCTGATTTTTAAAATTTTCAAGGAAATTTTGTTTTTTTTATGATATCAGATAGATATATTGTTCTCAAATTGAGAGATCTTCAGTTTGTATTTCCTGTTTTGGTGTATTCTCTGGATAATAAATGATGTTTTGTATTAGCTCCATTGATTTTCTTGTACCCTTACTGTTGGCTCCTTCTTAAGTTCCTTTGGTTCTTCCTTTTTTTTTAAACCTCCAAAATATTGTAGTCCACAGGGTTATCTTAGTCCTTTGGTAATTGGATCTTTTCTTTAGGTTTCCAGGATGCTACCTTGTTAATTACTCTTAGATCCTATCTACTCCACATCTCAGTCTTGATTTTCAAACCTGTATATCCAGTGACTACTTGCCATGTCTGCTCTGATGGTTCCATAGGCACCTTAAATTAAGCATTTCTGAAACTTCATTTTAAGTCTTCCTGCCTTTCCACTCAGTTGCTTAATTCAGAACAAGTCACTTTTAACTCTTTCCATCTTTTCACTTTAACTTTCTATCTGGTCTTCTTGCTTCAAATCCATATTCCACATTATAGCCTTTATAATGAATTCTGAGTATATTTGATATCTAAAATTTATTAATGTCTTCCTATTGAGTTTAAAATCCTTGGCATTACATCATAAGGCTTGTTGTGATGTGGTACTTTTGTAACTTCTCTTTTTACCCCCTTCCCTATTCCACAAATTATACAACTCTGTCATATCAAAGCAACTGTCTTCTCAGTTCTTGTGCCCTCCTGTCTTTCCTCATTTGATTTGTAATCAGTCCTAAAGAATGGTGAAACTGCCTAGAATTGGGACCTGGAGTTTTGGCAGGAAGCCCTTTAGAGTTGGTGATCTGAGTAGTGTCTTTGCCAGCTGGAGCTTAGAACAAAGGAACCAAACAAACTCTTGGCAGATTCTGAAATGCAGCTTTTTGCTTCTTCAGAAATTGTGATTCTAGTCAGTTGGTGCTGACTTTGTAGAAATGTACGCAGAACTAATCTAGCAACCACGAATTACAATCACTTTTGATGCCTTCATGTTTCACTGATCATTTAATTTTTAGCCTGCTCTTTGACATTATAGTTTTATAGAAATTTGGAGCTGGAAAGACAATTTTACTTGAGATAATCTTGTCCAGTTTCCTAATTTTATAGGAGAGTAAAAAATAAGGTCACATTTCTAGTTTATGACAGATTTGGGCTCTGGACTCATCATTTCTGAGCTAGTTCATTTTCTGTTTAATAACATCTTCATAGATATTAGGGGATAATAGTAGTAAAATCATGCTTATGGGGAATTATACACTTTTCCTTTGGTCTTCCACAAGTTGAAGTGCTTTGAAAATGAGACTAGGGATTTAGCAAAAGATGCTTGTGTAAGTTATGCTACTATTCATTCTGCATTTTTTAAAATAAGGCAAATTTTAAGCAAGTTTACAGCAAGAATATTAAGTTTTGAAAACCAATTATTTGCCTAAGTAATAAATATTTAAAACAGTACAGAAGGGAGCATAGTACTAAGATTCCCCACCCTGATTTCTATTTTCTCTGTACTTCAGAGGCTCTTGTTTCTTTCATCTTTCTAAAGAGCCCCTTTTCTAAAACATCAAAATTCTGTTATTAATGATTTTTTTTCTGTATGTAGTCCCCATTAAAATAATTCTTAGTAAATTTACTGGTACAGAATATTTTTAGTCAATTTTAGTTTCAATTTCTGAATGATTTACTAATTTTTAACCCCAGCATTTTATCATCATTTTCAAATGTAACAAAGTTGAAGAAATTTTATAGTAGATTTCTGAATTCTGACCATTGAAAGTCTACCACTATCATTTTACTATATTGGTATCATTCCATGCCTATGTGTTATCCATCGAACCATCCTTCAGTTCATTCAGAACTCCTCAAGGATTGCCTTATGTACCAAAAAAAGAGACAGAATTTTCTGCTTTTGCCACTGATGCAATGAAAGGATAGAGGGTGGAAAGAGAAGACAAGGTCTATGGTTTAAACTAGAAATACTTATTCTGTTTTTAAAGCTGATGATGATAAAGAGTGGTAAGGTGTAGTAACTCATATGGATTAAATTGGTTTAGTGTGACGGTCAAGACAGTAACTAGTAATTCCTTTTGATATTTCATGTTTTGTTATTTATTTGTACATGGGTCTCCTTTCAGATAACTAAATCAAGCTAATAAAAGCTCATTTTGACTTTAACAGAGGAGTGAGATATATTATCATTTGGGGGAAACCATTGAGTTATTTGAGAAGTATACTTGTCTGATTCCTCCCTCAAAAAATCATGTTAGGGCTGGGATGTGGCTCAAGTGGTAGCACGCTCGCCTGGCATGCGTGCGGCCTCCGTTCGATCCTCAGCACCACATACAAAGATGTTGTGTCTGCCAAAAAATAAATATTAAAAAAAATTTTTTAAAAAATCATGTTAATTGGAATATGGAGAACAGTTATATTTTGGTATATTTTATTTTTCCCCCTTAGCTTGTACAAAAAAGTAATTTAAGTTTCTCTTACTGTACTCTTGGAGATTGTATAATAAGACCTTAATGTGTAGAATCCTTAATAACAGTAGAATAAACTCTTTTTTAAAAAGTTTTTGTTTGTTTGTTTTAGTTGTTGATGGACCTTTTATTTATATGAGGTGCTAAGAATCGAATTCAGTGCCTCAAGCATGGTAGGCAAGCAATCTACCACTGATCCACAACCCTAGCCCAACTCTCTTTTATAATTAACAATAAGACATAAAATAATCCTCTTCAACATTATTTGATTTTCCTAAAAACCAAAATAGAGTAAATATTTGAAATTTCAAGTAGGAGTGGAATTTGGTGAAGAGTGTGTTCTGTTTGAGAATAGAGTAAGGAAAGCAAAAAAGAGAAAACACCTGATGAAAAAATGTCACCCACAGTCCCTTCACTTTGAGAATGATCATTGTTTACATTTAGTGGGTCCCTTTGAGTCTCCCTTCCCCATGTTTGAACAAAATTAAAATGTACAAACTGTTTCATAACCTGCTTTCCTACCCTAACATTAAATGAGCTATGTGGTCATTTAAACCATATGAAGGATTATAAACTGTTTCATACTAAAGAGTATGTTATCAAGGAAAGTGTCTGTTAGTTGTTAGATCACTTACAGTTTGGACTGATAGGTCATGGATTTAAAAAAGCAGTGAAGCAATGCTACTGGTTAATGAAGTGAATCAAGAAAAGACCAGCTTAGAGCTATGCAAGCAGTTTTCATTCTTAATGTCAGCTGAGATTGGCAATTATTACAGATATTTTTATCACTTATATTTTGGTATAATTTTAGTGCTTAGCTGATACAACATCATTGCTTCATATTGATAGAGGAGTTTTTAATACCATCATTGCTTCACAATGGTAGACCAGGTTTTTTCTTTTTCTTTTTTTTTTTAAATCATTGAATCCCGGTCAGTTTTTGTTAAAAAAGACAAAACAGCTTTGTTTCCAGCAGAGGTCTCATTAAAGAGAGAGTTTGCTGTACTTGATTGGAAGATTGAAACAAAACCGCTCCTAAGGTTGGCAGTTCTTATCTATGGGAGTGAACAGAGAGATCCTTTCTCTCTCCTCTCTTATTCATCTGGCAGGGAAGTTAATCTAGTTCCTTTGAATTTAGGAAAAGCAGGCTTTCTTTATAAGCATTCGTTTTTCTAAAGTGGCATTAATCTTCAATTAAAACTGCTGTGGGAAAGGAGAAATGGGCCCATGGCACCTTGATGGACATAGTCTCATGATGCTAATGACAGCACTATAACAGAAAACAGATCTCACTTGTGAAATAAGCATTTATAATAATAGATGATGGGGGATATTCTGAGAATGTTGTATTCAGCATTCTTCCCTTTTACCCTCTCTTTCGGTAACTCTGAAAGATCTTTTATTGAGTTTACCTAAAAAATAAATACATTTTTAGGCACCCTAGTTTTATAAAATTTTAACAGTAAGGTTGAACCTCCTAGAGCAGTTGACCAGTTCTAAAGAAATTTATTTTGAATTTTTTAGCATTTATCCTTTAGGTAACTATTTTCCTTATGAGAGTTCATGACAGGAGATGAAACTGAACTATCCTGTGAATTGAGTATGACTTATATTGAAGCTTGCATTGCCTTTATTTTATGATGATTCTTGGAACGGGGGATTGTTGTTAAATTTTTTTTTTTGTTTCTTGTGTTTGTATATACATGTGTGATGCATATTGGATTTATGATTATAAATGAAGCTGAAGAAGGTAATTCAGTAGTAAAACTAAAACTATGAAGCAGTAGTGTTTGTGATATAAAGCAACATTGACCAAACCTATCAGATGGTCTTATGTTTTTTATATATACACACACATGCACAAACACATACATACACACACAAGACCATCTTTGTTTTAGAAATGATCAAGTGATCCAATCTCCACTGTAAAGCTGTGTTTTTCACATGTTTAAAATGGGGGTAATGGCACCAATTGATGCTTTACTAATTCATATACACTTTTACACATACACACATATATACACATATAAGTTACTGAATTCAGAGGTTATTTAGCTTTTCCTTTCTTTGCAGAACACAAGGTATGCTTTCAAATGTTTATGTACCATTAGATATTTCAAAATAGAAGCATTCTGATTTTTGTTCAAATTAGCTTGAACACTTATTTTAGCTGGCAGAAAACTAGTATAGAGCAGCATCTGTCCAGAGAATAAGTTAAAAACAAAGGAAGTTCCTGTGTGTAGTTTCCTGTCTCTTAAAACAAAAGCAAACTAAAAACCTTCCATAATTATTAAGCTTCTTTCAGAATATATTAATATTAATAGTATGAATTTTGGTATTTTATTGTGGTGATTGTTTACTGAATGTTCTTGTTCACTTGATGGAAAACATTTTCTTAAAAGGTAAATGTTTTATTTTTCTTTTCCTGTATCAGAGCACAGCAATGGAGGAAACAGCTATATGGGAACAACACACAGTGACGCTTCACAGGGTGAGTTTCTGTTGCAGTAAATAATCTTGTGTTACAACTCAGGATACTGGCAGCTTTTGAAAACAATAGAGGAAAGCCAGATGTCAGGAAACCAGAAGAAAGGGGAAAATTTTTCTATATTCTTTTGTTTAAAATTAGAGTTACAATAAATTCTTTATTAAGGTCAAAAGTGAGCATGATTACTTTTTCATATATCCTTTTGGTTGTTACTTGTAGATTTGTCATTTTTATTCCTGATTTGAATGATCAAGGACTGTATGTACATTAGATTTATAAAGTGTTGGTTCAACTCTTCTGAGTGTGTATACGTGTTTTCAGCGTGTGAGGTTTAAAATTAAACCAGGACATGCATATAATCTTGAAATATGTACCTTAGAATTCCTCAAACAATTGCTGACTTGTGAAAGATTAATAGTAACTTAAAGAACTTTGAAGTGAAACTGTCCTGGATTTGAATCCTAGTTCTGCCTCTTTTTTTAAAGAAATGGGCAAGTGATCCAGTCTCCACTGTAAAACTGTTTTTTTCACATGTTTAAAATGGGGTAATGGCACCAGTTCATGCTCTACTAATTCATAACATAAGTGCCTCTCCAAAGAGCTGACTTTACTGATTACCCTCTCTCTTTAAGAGAAAGTATAGAAAGACAAGAGAATAATATTTAAATATAGGACATATTTTCACACGTATATCTACTAGTTGTTAACTATTATTAGGAAGTTGGAAAGGGGGAGAATTATGTTCTTGGACCCTTCCTAATTATCTCATGAATGTTTAAATCTGCACATAACAGATAATGGGTAAATATTCAAAAACAATGATTTCAGTTAGGATATAGTTGACATTTTGGTGCTTTACAAAATGAAATAATCCTAACATTAACTTTTAATTTATAAAGCTAAAGTAAAACATCTTGTTGTTTGAAATGTGTTCATTTTTAGAATATTTAAGTCAGATATATGATTAAGCACAAAGTAACTTCATTCCTTATGACTGTTTGATTATCAAGATGATGATTTAGTATAATTTTATCATGCTACATTTATTTGTCTTATTACCTTTACTTTTATTTTGGTATAATTTATACAATAAAGTTTTTTAGTGTACACTTCTGAATTCATAGTCATGTAACCAATACCACAGTTACAAAACAGAGCAGCTCCATCACCTTAAAATTTTCACTTAAGTCCATTGTAGTCATCTGTGTCCCCTTGGCCCCAGCCCTTAACAATCACTGATCTGCTTTCTGTTCCTATACTTTGGCTTTTTCCAAAATGTCATATAAATGGATTCTTACAGTTTAGATTAATGCATTTGTTTTAGTCAGCTTTTGTGTCACTATGACCAAACTACCTGACAAGAAGGTTAGAGGAGGAAAAGTTTATTTGGTGCTCACAGTTTCAGAGGCCTCAGTCCATAGATGACCAACTATTGCTCTGAACACAAGGTAAAGTGGTAGCATGATTTGGGGGAAAGGTATGGCAGAGGATCCTTTTGTGACAGCAAGGAAGGGGTGGAGGAGGAACAGTGCCTCAGAAAAAACGATCCTTCCAGGGCATGCCCCCAGTGACCCACCTCCTCCAGCCATGTCACACCTCTTCCTGCATTTATCTCCCAGGTCATTCATTCAAATTAGGATAGATTTACTAGGTCACAGCTCTCATAATCTAATCATTTCACTTCCAAACATTTCTGCATTAATACAAGAGCTCTTAGGGGACACATATCCAAACCATAACAGCATTTGAGATCTCCATGATATAGATTATTAGTAATTAGTTCCTACTTATTGCTGACTAGTGTTCCATTATATGAATGTATAATAACTTACTCATTCTCTAGTTGTGTGGTACACTGAGTTTGTAGTTTTTGTTGATTATGAATAAATCTTCTGTAATGTGCAGATTTTTTTAAATATGAACATAATTTTGCATTTGTTGTGGTAAATATTTAGTAATGGAATGGCTATGAGTTATATGGTAATTTTTTAATTTTGTAGGAAACTGCCAAACTCTGTGTCACCTTTCATATTCACTAGTAATGTATAGGAGCTCCTTGCTCGGTATCCTTGTCAATACTTGATATTTTTTTTTTTTTTTTTCCCCTTAATTTTAGTCATTCTAATAGATATCTAGTGATATTGCATTGCAGTTTTAATTTGCATTTCTGTAGTGATGTTGAGTACCTGCTTATTTTTGTGATCCATATATATTCTTTGGTAAAATGTTTTCCAAGTATTTTGCCCATTTTTAATTTTATTGTTTGCTTATTATGGGGGTTTTAAAAATTGGGCTAAAATATGTAACATAAAATTTACCACATGTGTAAGTCCTTTGTCCATAATTTAATCAGGTTGTTTATGTTTTAGTTGTAGAAGTTCTGTATATATTCTGAATATTAACCACTTACCAGATATATAATTTGTAAACATTTTCTTTCATTCATTTATTACCTTTTCACTGTTAATTATGCACAGAAGTTGGAGTTTTTAGAGTTCTTTCTATATTCTGGACACAGGTTTTCTTTTTTTTGAGGTGGGTGGGAATCAGGGATTGAACTCCTCAGGGGCACTTGACCGCTGAGCCACATCCCCAGCCCTGTTTTGTATTTTATTTAGAGACAGGGTCTCATTGAGTTGCTTTAGTGCCTCGCTTTTTGCTGAGGCCGGCTTTGAACTCCGAACCTCTTTCCTCAGCCTCCCAAGCCACTGGGATTATAGGTGTGCACCATCATGCTTGGCGGATACAGGTTCTTTATGAGGTTTTATTTTGCTAATATTTTTGGCCAGCCTCTGGTTTACCTTTTCATCTCATAACAATATCTTTTGCAGACCATATAAGTTTTAAATTTTGAAAAGACTGGTGTAACTTTTGTTTTCATAAATCATGCTTTTGGTTTGGTATCTGAGAAATCTTTGCCAAATCTAAAGCCACAAAGGTTGTTTTGTTTTTTTTTCCTCCTGTGTTTTCTTCTAGAAGTTGTATTTGAGTTAAATTTTGTATGTGGTATGAGATAGGCAGAGGATTTTTTTTCATATAATGTCTAATATTTTGAGCAACCATTTTGTTGAAGAGTATTTTTTTCTCCATTTAATTTCCTTGTCAAAAATCAGTTGACCATGTATGTTTGCATCTGTTTCTGGACTCCCTCATCTTTTTTATTGAATTATGTATGTGTCTACTAGTGACTTCTGCTATTGATTACTGTAGCTTTATGTTAAGTATGAAAATCAACTAGGGCAAATCCTCCAAATCTATTATTTAAAACAGGAGAAAAATGAACATAATTTTGGCTGTGCAAGTTCCTTTGCCTTTTTTTTTTTTTTTTTTTTTTTTGGTGGTGGTTGTTTTTCTGGTTTTTTTCTTTTTTTTCCCGTTTGTTCTTTAACTTTTATTTATTTATTTAATGATGGGGTCTTGCCACGTGTCCAGGTTTGAGCTTCCAAGTAATCTTCCTATATCTTCCCAAGTAGCTGGGACTACAGGTGTACACTGCCATGCCCAATTTCCATATAAATTTTAGAATAAACTTGGCAGTTTTTACTGCCCCTGCCCCCACCAAAAAGTTGTGATTTTCATTGGGATTGCATTGACTCTATATAGATCAATTGGGGATAATTAATGGCTTTACAACATGAGTCTTATTAACTGTACACATGGTGTATCTCCAAGTTCTCTGATGTCTTTCATCATTGTTTTGCAGTTTTATTTATTTTTTATTTATTTTATTTTTTATTGGTTGTTCAAAACATTACAAAGCTCTTGACATATCATATTTCATACATTTGATTCAAGTGGGTTATGCAGTTTTAGACATACAGATCCTGTACACTTCTCATTAGGTCTATATCTAGTTAAGCATTTCTGGTTTCTTGGTGCTGTTGTAGATTTTTTTTTTTAACTTTAGTTTTTTATTATTCCTTGCTGATATGTAGAAATACAATTAATTTTTTAAAAATAACATCCCTGTTACTTCCTAAACCTATTAATTCTGGGAACTTTTAAATTTTTTGTAGATAGTCATATATCTACATATGGACATAGAGACTAAGAGAAGTCTTTCCTCATAGTCATGTTATCTGCAAACAGTGGTGGTTTTATTTCTTCTTTTCCAGTCTGTATGCTGCTTATAGGAATGGTGAGCAGACTTGCTTTGTAATATTGGATAAAATCACTGTCTATTATCATTCAGTATGATGTGTTTATAGATGCCCATTATCAGACTGAGGAAGCATTTTTATTTTGTAATTCTGTTTTTGTGTTTTGTCATTTTTTTAGGTTAGGAAGTTTTCTTATAATTTACTGAGAGTTTTTTTGTTTTTGTACTGGAGATGGAAGACAGACTCACTTAACCCCTAAGCCAGATCCCCAGCTCTTTTCAGTTTTTTATTTTGAAACAGGGTCTCACTAAGTTGCTTAGGACCTCACTAAATTGCTGAGGTTGGTCTTGAACTTGTGATCCTCCAGCTTCAGCCCCCTGAGCTGCTGGGATTATAGGTATTTGCTACCACTCCCAGTTTAGTGAGAGTTTTTAAAATCACAAGTGAATATTGAATTTTTCAGTACTTTTTTTTTTTTTTTAAACAAGTATTGGTTGACATTATAGTAGTGTTTTCGTCAGCTTTTTGTCACTGTGACCAAAAGATCTGACAAGAACCACTTAGAGGAGGGAAAGCTTATTTTGGCTCCCGATTTTAGAGGTTTAGTTAATGGTCAGCCAATTCCATAGCTCTGGACTCAAGATGGGGCACAACAACATGGAGGAAGGGTGTGGCTGAGAGAAGCAGCTTAGGATGTGACAGCCAGGAAGCAGAGCAAGAACTCTGTTCATGGGGACAAAATATAAACCCCAAAGGCACACTCCAGTGACTACTTCCTCCAGCCACACCCTGCCTACCTATAGTCACCACCTAATACAGTAGTCCTTTCAAATTATTAATTCATCAAATGAATCAATTTGCTGATTAGGTTATAGCTCTCATAAATGTTCCTGCATTGCCTCACCTGTGAGCTTTTGGGGGACACCTCATATCCAAACCATAATGTATAAATTTTTTTTTCCTTGTGGATTTGGTAAATTTAAATATTTTTTGATAATTGAACAGCCTTGCATTTCTAATATAAATTACAATTGTGATATAGTACACATTTTATATGTTGTTGGATTGATTTGATAATATTCTATGAAGATAGCTTATTTCAGTGTTGTGGGACAAATTGGCCAATTGACATTTTTTTCTTACATTACTGGTATCAAGGGAAAGCTACTAACCTCAAAGGGAGGAGCTAGGAAGTGTTCCTTCCTTCTGTGGTTTCTGATGGAGTTTGTATACAATTGATATAGTTTTTTTCCCCCTTTAATGATTGATAGAATTCATCAGTATAGCTATCTGATGTTGGACTTTTCTTTGTTGGGATGGTTTTTAAACTACAAATTTAGTTTCTTTAATATTCTGTAGAATTGTTGAGTTTACAAATTTGCTTTTGATAGTTTTTTTGTGGGGATTGTTTTTTGTAGTTTTGGTAGTTTGTATCTTGCAGAGGATATATCATCTAGGTTGATACATTTATGGACAGAAAATTGTTCATAATCATTTATTTTTAATGTTTGATGTTGTGTAATGATGTCCCTTTTCTCTTTGATTTTGGATAATTTTGTCTTATTTCCTGTTTAGTTTGTTTATATTGGCTAACAGTTTGACAGTTTTGTTGTTTTTTGCATAATACTTTTTTTTTTTTTTGGTGGTGCTGGGGATTGAACCCAGGGCCTTGTGCACGCAAGGCAAGCACTCTGTCAACTGAGCTATATCTCCAGCCCCAGTACCAATATTTTCATTGATACTCTTTATTTTCTGTTTTCTATTTCATTGAATTCTGGTTTTGTTTTAGTATTTTTATTTGTTTATGTTGTTTAAATTGATCTTGTATATTGTTTCTTTAGGTAGAAGCTAGATAGTTTCCATTATACATTACTTTTATTTTTCCTAATACTTCTAGTTAATAAATAAGCCAAAGAAAATAAGAGACTTAAATTAGCTAAACATTTTCTCCTTTGTACTGTTTTGCTTGATTTTATTAGGAATTCAGGTAGGAAGAAATACTACATGTATGTACTACAAATCTGTCTCATTAACTTAAGGGGAGTAGGGAAAGATCCTGAATATTGAGAAATAATATGATTTTTCTGAACATAAGTGTCATCCTAATTCATCTTGGTAAATAATATTCAGGCAAATCTGAGAACTCCTGCCTGGATGATAAGGTAGGCTCCTTCCTGTGCTTTCAGTCTTCTTTTGCCATAAGAGAGCCATTTGTCCAGGGGGTAGAAGTGTCATCAGAAGATAGAGATAAGAGGAATTTCTTACTCATAATTCTTTGTTTTTTAATGTTAACTGTTGTGCTGGGAGTACAGAGTTGTGTTGTCTGAGAGTTTCACCAGAGATAGACTGTGGTAGAATGAAAGTCCTCAGCAACAACCCTCCAGGAATGGTTATTTTGAACGTTTTTAAAAATAGCCTTGTCAATGCAAACTGAGAAATTTATGCCAAAGCCTAATTCAGTTGACTTTATTCTCTGAGGCTACAGAACATAGTACTTTGAAATATCTTAGTCCTTTAGTGTTCTAAATTGATCCAGAATAAAATGTAGACTCTCTAGAGCAGAATCAGCAAACTTTCTGTAAAAAGCCACATAATAAATATTTTGAATTTTGCAGGCCATAAAACTCTGTCACAACTACACAACTCTTCAGGTGTGTTGCAAAAGTAGCTATAGACAACAAGTAAAGAAATAGCTATGGCTGTATTCCAATAAAATTTATTTATAAATAAATAACTGGCCACATGACCTTTGGACCATAGCTTGCCAACATTGATCTAGAGCAGTGGCTCTCCAAGTTTATTTGGGTTGCCCTTACCACTAGAGAATCTGATTTAGTGGGTGTGGAGTGGGGCCTCCATATAATTTTTTTTAATGCTCCAGTTTGAAATGGAGGTCCGTGACTTTGGCATAACCTCTGCTCCCCCAGTACTGGGGATTGAACTGAGGAGCACTCTACCCCTGAGCCCTTTTTATTTTTCAGATAAGGTCTCACTAAATTGCAGAGGCTGGCTCCAACTTGCAACCATCCTCTTGCCTCAGCCTTCTTAGTTACTTGGCTTGCAGGCATGTACTGCTGCACTAGACTTAGCATCACACTTACAGCTGGGTGCAGTGGTACACACCAATAATCCCCGTAATTCAGTCATCAAGAGGTTGAGGCTGGAGGATCACGAGTTCAAAGCTAACCCCAGTAACTTAATGAGACCTGCCGGGTTTTTGTTCTCACGACTAAAATGCTCAGGGGTCACTCCAGTCAAACTGGGCTAACTGGGCTGCACAAAATAACCACACAAGAGACACAAATACCTTTTTCTTTGGGGTCGCTGTGACGGCTCCTCTGACCTTAAGGGTCCGCAGAAAGAGAGAGCGCGAGAGCATGTGCTGACCCCTTTTATTGAGGGAAGCTATTCAAATGAAGCAAGGGGTCAGGTTTCATAGGGCTGAGTATCTTTGTGATGTCCACTGTCAGCAGGTTGACTGACACCTGGGTAGGCCACACCCAAGGGCACAGTAAGAGAAGGGGACACACACAAGGCACTTCCATGGAAGATTCTATCCTAAACAGGGTAAGGAGTTATATTACAAAGGAACATAGTGAAGCATAGCTTCACTCACGGGGCTGTAGCAAGACACACCCATGCACGAGACACCGCCCACATTTCTGTGACTGAGCACCTCAGCACCCAGCCAGGGAGTGTGACTCAGTCACGTGTAAGGTTGGTCTCCCAAGAGACCTATCTCAAAAAGGTCTGGGGATGTGGTTTACTGGTTAGGTACCCCTGGGTTCAATTCCTGGTACCACACACAAAAAGCAAACAAACAAAAAACCACCCACACTCGGGAATGAAAAAGTCTGCTCTTGTAGAGGTGAGCAAGTGGACTTTAAGCGATAGTAGTAAGTGAAGATTTGAATCTTATTGAATATTATTTTGACAATAACCTGGCAATAATATGTTCTCTATTGTCAAATAAGAGCAAATCCTTAGTCATATGAAAGATAGAGATAACTTTTAAATGAATAAAAATCCTATGGATTAGAACTCTAATATTCTTCTCTTTACTGCTAAGAATAATATATGATATGCCTCATTCTATCATTTACATTACATTCAGGAAACTTTCTTCATCTTGGAAAGCTAGAAACAATTGAAATTGCGTTCATTCTTCAAGGCTAAATAATTATCTGGTATTCCACTGTATGCAAACAGTGCTTATGTAACAGTGCTTATTATTAACAAAACATGATTATTCTCATGTACTCTTATCTCCTGATCCTCACTGAAAGCTGAATATACACCTCTGGTAGTGGTTTACCCCTTCTTTTGATGCATTATAACTTTCTCAGGGTGGGAAGTCTTAGTCAATTTCATATCCTCTTAGTGCTTGGTACTTGGTAAGGCCCAGTAAAATTTAATTTCCTATGAGACCAGTCATATAATAAAGTCATTCTTAGGAGATCTACAACAACACTAATAGTAACATAGTACCACATATTTAAGTTCAGGTTTTTAATCTTCATATTAAAAAATGTGAAAAACAGATCAAACCAATATTCATACATATCTTATTTAAAACTTAACGTATCCAGAACGTCATTTCAACATGTAGTCAATGTTGAAAAATGCATTACTTTACTTTTCTTATACAGAATCATAAAATTAGTGCTCATCATACAATTTCACATTTTAGACACATTTAAAGTGCTCAGTCACATATTTTAATGGCTGTCATACTGACAAGCGTAGGTCTGTCTATAGGTTTAAAATGGTAAGAACATTTGGAGGACTCTTGTGTTCCATTCCCTACCACCATAATACGCCCACACTTTCTTTACTTTCAGGTGTACTTCCTTATAAAATGAATATATTTTTAGAATCTTTTGAAAAATAAAAATTTTAGGAATGAGTTGGTCATCTGCTTTTTCATTTTCTCTTTTTTATTAGTAAAAAATTTTCAGATGCATTACCACTGAGCCATATCCCCACTCTCTATTTTTTCATTTTCTAAAGTAGAATTCTGTAGTGTAAATGAGTATTTGTGTACTGAAGAATTTTTAGTATCCTAAAGTATTAAAAGGTGAAAATATAGTGAAATCGGTCAGGAAAATAAAGTATGAGCCAGCTGATAATATTTAAACTAAGGAGGTGATTGAAGAAGAGGTAAACTTGAGACAAGAGTGTTGGGAGAAGAAAATGGGGGGAAATAGTCTTGAACAAATGGTGTCAGGATAGCTGGTGGACCAAATATAAAAATAATGAATTTGAACCTATCTCATACCAAAAAACAAAACTTTTAAAATGAATTATAGACCTACATAAAGTAAAGCTTTAAAACACAGGAATAGATCTTCTTCTTAGATAATGGTTATTGACTAATAACCACTCAGCAACTTAGTGAGATCCTGTCTCAAAATAAAAAGGCTGTAGTTGTAATTCAGTGATGGGGTGACCCTGGATTTGACCCTTGGTGTTTAAAAAATAAAAAGTTAGATTCCCATTCCTTCTTGGGGAGGATGTATGTGTACATGCTGGGGATTGAACTCAAGAGACCTTGAGCATACTAGGCAAGAGCTCTGCTGCTCTACTGTATCCCAACAAAGATCCCCCTTTACACCTACTAGGATTGCGATAAGCATAAGAATAGACAATAGCAAGTGTTGACAAGGATGTGGATAATTTAGAACTTTTATAGATTCTAGGTAGGAATGTAAAATGATGTAGCCACTATAGAAAACATTTCCTTAAAAGTTAACCAAAGCCAAGTGTGGTGACTCATGCCTGTAATCCTGGTGGCTTGGGAAGCTGAGGAGGATCGCATGTTCAAAGCCCAGCAACTTAGTGAGGCACTAAGAACTCAGCAAGACCCTGTCTCTAGGAAAAATATTTTAAAAAGGGCTGGGGATGTGGCTCAGTGGTTAAACGCCCCTGGGATTCAATCCTTGATACCAAAAAAAAAAAAAAAAGGTTAGTCATAGAATTACCAAGTGTGTGACCCAACAGTTTCACTCCTAGGTATGTACTGAAGAGATGTGAAACAAAATGTCCACACCACACATTATACACAGATATTCATAGCAACATTATTCAAAATAGCCAGATAGTGGAAACAACATTAATGTCTACTAGCTGATGAATAACAGACAAAATATAGCTACATGATCAAACATTTTTAAACAATAAAAACGAAGTACTGATAACATTTTTAGAAATTTGTAATTGTCAAAAGAAGTACATTTGTATTCTTCTTAGGTATTGTGGAATTGCCACCCTAAAGAGTGAAGCAGGTTGCATGCACCTTAGCAGTGTGTACCTAGTGTTGATATTGAGACCTGATAGTGACTGTTTATTATAAAGATTGACCTCCAGAATTAAAAACCAGCATCTTTTATGTATATCTGTGCAAAAATACAAAATAAAAATAAGCAAACAAAGCTCAACATTACATAAATACTTCATTAGAGAGGCAATAAGATTAGAAAATCCATTGGTGTACTATACCCTATTAATAAATCTCAAGTTCTGTGACTATCTCCAAGGTCCTGAAAACCGTTTTCTAATGTTATTTTTTGTTAAAGTTCACCAAGAAAATCTGACTTTATACATGTACTGTTGAAAAAGAGGAGTTATCTTAATAGCACTTCTAAACTATTATGATGTATAGTCATCTTTAATTTTATGCCAAAAACATAAGGGGTAGTTTCTCAAGGATAGTTGTCATGTGCAGTCTTTAAATCTATATCAGTGAACTTTTTATACTGTTATGTGAATATCTACTGGCTTATTATACCCTGAATCAGTATTTTATCTATGCATAATTTAATAAAAACTTGCTTGGTCTTTTGAAAATGCTGATTTCCAGAGTCAAGGCATATCTTTCAAATGATAAGACATTTATTATACAATATATTTTTAAAATCACATAGTTAATACCACCACCAAACCTATAAGAAAGGTCTTTTAAATGTTGAAAAACTATTGTAAACTTATGTTGATAGGTAAATTTTTCCAAATTTAAAATTTTTATTTTAAAAATAAATTTTGGGGCTGGGGTTGTAGCTCAGTGGTAGAGTGCTTGGCAGGCACACGTGAGACACTGGGTTTGGTCCTTAGCACCACATAAAAATAAGTAAATAAAATAAAATTTTTAGATTTTTTTATTTTTTAGTTGTAGATGGACACAAAATCTTTATTTACTTTTGTGTGGTGCTGAGGATTGAACCCAGAACCTCACACATGCAAGATGGGCACTCTTGCACTGAGCTACAGCCTCAGCACAAACAAAATAAATTTTTAAAAAGTAAATTTTCATTGCTGGCAGCAAGTACCATTAGTTGTTTTCTTTGAAGTACATGTATTTATTCATTTTGGAGAAAAATGTCCCAAATATTCAGGCCTGAATAACTGTACATTCCTTCAAGTAAAAATGGTGAAAAAATGTGTCTGGTGTCCACCTCTCTCTTTTATATGCACAGCTGGTTGAATTTGAATTCACAGTAGTACTTGGGTATAAGGTCAAAGTGTTTTATGTACACTTCTCATTTCTATACATAGATTATTGGAAAGATGTATACTTAAGATTGAAATGTAGTAAAACTGAGACTTTTTACTGCTTCAAATCATTCTGAAGAATAACTGAATTTTCCTTTTAAATTATGACTTTGTGGCAGTGACCATTAGGTTTGGTGTCATTGTCCTAAATTTGTGTCTCCCGAAGAGAAATCTCATTCCCTTTAGCCATCACTCTCAAGTTTTTTCCTTTCCTCTTGGCTCTAGACAACAGCTAATCAAATTTCTTTCACTGTTGATTTGCCTGTTTCTGAACATTTCATATAAATGGAATGATGCGTATATGGACTTTTGTGACAAGTTTCCTAACCGATAATGTCTTCCGGGTTCATCTATGCTGTAGCATTTGTCAGCACTTAATTCCTTTTCAATGCCAAATGATTTTCCATTGTATAACTATACCACATTTTACTTATCCATTCTTTAGTTGATGGACATTGGTTTATTTTCTACTTTATGACTGTTAATGGTTGATGCCACTGTTAATATTTATGTGTAAGTCTTTGGATATGTTTTTGTTTTTCTTAGGCATATACCTAGAAGTAAAATCAATGGTGTTTGTTCTTTTTTTAGAGAGAGGTTATTTTGTTTTGTTTTGTTTTTGTGTTTTCTTTTGCTACTTTAGTAGGCTTTGGGGTGGAAGGGAAGATCTTGACCTACCCTTTTCACAGTGAACATGGTTTCCTTTGTTGTGAACTGGACTGCTTAGGAAGGGAGTTGTTATTTTTTATCGTTAGGGTGTTTTGTATTGTAGAACATAGGAATATAGTACAACTTTATACAAATATATGTATTTCTCTCTTTTTAAAAATATTTATTTTGTAGTTGGACACAATACCTTTATTTTATTTATTTTTATGTGGTGCTAAGGATCAAACCCAGGGCCTTGCACATGCTAGGCAAGTGCTCTACTGCTAAGCCACAACCCCAGCCCCCAAAACATGTATTTCTTTAGACTACTCTGAGTACTTTATTCTAGGGAATGGTTTTGGTTTCCTTGAGATTGTGTAATTTTTAAACAAGTTGGAAATATTTTTAATTTTTTTCTCAATTGGGCTGTCCCTCAGTCATTGTGGTAAAGATTTTTAGCTCTTTCAGAAGTCTATAGTTTGTGATTTACTTTAGCTAAAAATATATGTAAAAATGCTTGTTTGACATTACTAATGTGTAATTCATGCAGCTAATGTATATAGTGTGTTCGTAACTTTATTACTTCTGTAAAGATTTACTTAGAAAGTTTTAGAATAATTGAAGTCGAACTAATATTTGATTTTCAAGTCTACTTTTTATATTGAATTACAAATGGTGTTGTATGCTAGTTTAGTGTGTCATTTTCTAAATTAGTTGCCATTGTTTGTGATGATCGACACTAGGTACTGCCAGTACCCTCAGGCCCTCTTCTCATAATCAGAAATCAAGACTTCAATGTTCAGAATTTTTAAATTATTGTAGTTTTTAACATTTATGTAATTGAAAGTTTTTAATATTATTATGTTTAGTATTTAATTTATTAGAGAATGTATTCTTATAATAAGAGTCTATAGTTCTAATACACAATCATATAAGCAAAGTATAGATCACAGAATGACTATTTTTGTGTAATTTTTTACATTATAGCATATACCTTAATGAGCAATTATTTTTGTCTTTAGTAGCAATAATTTACTGTAATTACTACTTTAGGCTCCTGGATTTGGATTTGGGATTGCAATATCTGGTGGAAGAGATAATCCTCATTTTCAGAGTGGAGAAACCTCAATAGTGATTTCAGATGTATTGAAAGGAGGACCAGCTGAAGGACAGCTACAGTAAGTGCTTTTCTTCTTTCAGGCGCCTGTGTGACAAGCTCTTTCCTGTCCTGTCACTTTCCTAATGATTTTGCTAACTCAATTTAGGTAAACTTTAGCTTTCAGGAGCCTCTCACCCCAAGTTTTGCCCTTTTTGTATGATAAAGAGGGTAGCAAGACAAGGAGAATAAAAAAAAAAATACAGTTAAAAATGGGATTATAATCAGAAGGATAATAAGAAACTTAAAAGGAGAAAGAATGAACTTTTTTTCTTTTTGATGGTACTGGAGGTCAAACTCAGGATCTCAGCGGATGCTAGGCACAAGCTCTGTCGCTGAGGTATATCTTCAGCCCAAGAATTTACCTTTTAAAAAGGGAATGATTTTTTTTTTCCTAGCTAGATGAGATAATTTAGTATCACCTAATACTGTAATTGAACTACCAATAATAGTTTTCTCCATTGTGCTACCTGATTTGTCCTTTGGGGAAATACTGTGTTAATAGTTACAAAAATGGCCTGGGGTTGGTTACTTGCTGAACATTTTTGTGAAAGTTCATCAAGCAAAAAGTTTGACATTATATATCATCACTTTGAAGACAGATAGATTGTCCATAATTAGAATTTTTTTTTTTTTTAAGAAACTTCTTCATAATCTTAACTGTATAGTTTTCTCTAACATGTTGTTTGGTGCCTTTTTCCCCCGTAGGGAAAATGACCGAGTTGCAATGGTTAATGGAGTTTCAATGGACAATGTTGAACATGCTTTTGCTGTTCAGCAACTCAGGAAGAGTGGGAAAAATGCAAAAATTGTAAGTATCTTTTTAGTTCACTAGAAGTATACCATCTTTTGTTGATACTTCTCTGGTGTTTGAATTTGTCCTTCCCTTTAGGAAAATGAAAACTGAAACAAAAGTTCCAGAGTTAGTTGTTCAAAGTAAGAGTGCTGCTTCTAATATTTCTGTATATTTGCTCAAAGTTTAGATGCTGGGGTTTTTCTTTTTTCAATTACAAAAGGAAAAGAAGTAATCAAGTAGTCTTTATGGTTTAATATTATTTCCTTCTCTCTTAAATATTTTGGTTAGATTGAATTTTGGCAAGTAATTTAAAATATGTGGCCCTGTTTTCTTGTGTAATATTTGTTTACTTGGAAATATTTGTTTACTTATATTGTTTCTTTAACCTACCTCATCAGCTGCTTTCCTTGTTGCTGTGACTGAGTTTGAGGAGAAAGTCTCATACTTTCTTTGTAGAGTTGTTCAGGGTATATTTCATTTTACTGCTTTTTATATGTACTAGAATCTTTATTACAGTTCATATTTCTCTGAAAATTCTACTTTTTTAAAGGGTAAAGTTCAGTTCTCTCTCAATACCCTGCCTCAGACCACAGTTAAAACTTGGGAAACGTAGCATAAAACAGATTTGTTGTAGAAGTCTTATGATGTTGATATCGAGGAGCACATGAGCTTCTTCACCCACTTTTTTCCTCACTGACTTAACCCCATCTGTCTTCTGAAGGACTGATTAAGGCACCCCTTGAAGCCTGAATTCAGGTATACAAGAGCAGGATGCAGAGGCTAGGTGGTCTGTCCTGTTTTGTCCTTTGAGAACCTTTCTACCTTCTAGTAAGCACTCAGAACCACAGTGGACCCAGTAGACAGGCCTGAAGGGATGCATGCATTGCGTTTTGACCTCTGGGAACTATCATGAAAGCCAGAAGCAGTGATCTCCAAAACTGTTGCTAGGCCCTCTTGCCCTGTGCAGGCTGCCATGCTACATGGTGTTATTTTCACACCAATGTCATTGCTGGGAGATGAGCATTTTTCTCATATTGCAGTAGAGCCAATATTTAGCTATTGCTTTGTTCCAGATAACAGACACCTTCTATCTTGATGTTTTCACAGTCTCATTATAATTATTTTTTATAATCATAACATTTGAAAATTATAGTTAATATACTAGTGGAAGGCAAAAATTTTAAAACAATTTTTATAAGATAAAATTTCAGTGCTTACTCAAGTAAATTGCTTATTTTTATAATGACCTATTTCATTGTTTTTATAAGCTTTGTTGTCAAATAAGCTTTAGATTTCCCCTTTGCATTTGAGGAGGTGAGTTTCACACATCCTCCTAACTTTTTAAGCCTTCCATTCCTCTGTAATGTTGAGCTGTTTTGTGTTTTCCATGCAAAATATTTACTGTACATAACTTTACACTGATAATGTATCTAAGAAAGTTCTAATTCTGTACTTCTACTGTTCACCATAAAATGATTTTATAAGAAGGTCTTTACCAAGAATGTTTTTGAAATTACACATATTGGGCCCAGCATGTAAGGAAAAGGATTTGGGCAGCTCAAAGCTTTACCAGTTGGATAGAAGGAACTTGGGAGGCTTGGCCATGTATTTTTTTCTCTTATGGGGAGAGGATGTTGAGGGCTCTCGTGGTAAAGTATCTTAATCAGGAAAGAACATTTATTTCCATATTTGAACAACTTGAATCATGTCATTAATTTATATTGTCTTTCATCTCCACATGACACTTAGAATAAAACCCCCAGTGCTTTAGTATATATTCTTTCATCTGAAGCTTTTTTTTTCCCCTAACTTTATCCTTAGTCATAACTAGATCATCAAAAACCTCAAGGTCATATTATATATATATGTGTGTGTGTGTATATAATTATTTAGATTTCTTGATTTTAGCTATTTACCCTGAACATTATAATTATTAGTAGTATTTTTCAGATAGATCACTTGGCACATTTTTAAGGTGAGAACCTTGGGTAAATTGTTTTTTATTTCCCTATTATATTTTATATAATACAATATATAACATGATCTCCCCATTTCCAAATAATCATCTCCCCTTCTGTGTTTCCCAATCTATTGATCTATGTAGTGTTTCATTGTGGCCATGATCTGTCTATATGATTGTTTTTCCATA
Source organism: Callospermophilus lateralis (assembly GCF_048772815.1). Taxonomy (NCBI): domain Eukaryota; kingdom Metazoa; phylum Chordata; class Mammalia; order Rodentia; family Sciuridae; genus Callospermophilus; species Callospermophilus lateralis. The sequence continues at coordinate 147,442,848 of NC_135307.1, forward strand.
GACTTTAAAAGGTCTTTGGGCAATAGGCTCAGTAAATTAAATTTAATTAAAATGTTAGAACTCCTAACAATATAATTACCATAATATGCTTAATTTTGTTTATTGAAAATAAGAAGCTAGAAATAGATTTAGCATTTATACCACAGTGAACATATAAAAATTTCACTGAAAGTTTGAACATACTGAGAAAACATATATTTATGGAGCAAATGAAGATGCAAAAACCACTTTGCTAATGATAACCTCTGTGAACCTTCCACATGGCTGTGCAGCATTTCACTTACAGTATGCATGTACTTATCCAAACCACTTACTGATGGGCAATTCAGTATCCAGTTTCCATAAGTTTTAAAAAATAATAATAATATTGTGGTGAAGGTTGTCACTTCCTACTTGTTAGTTTTTGGTAATAAGTTCCTTAGAAATTAGAGTTTTTGGAGCTAGAAGACATAAATGACTTTATATGTATTGCACTTCAGAAAATCAGTAGGACAGTGAGATTTCAGTACTTTTTGAATCTTTTCCAAACTGATAAACTAAATACAATTATTTCAAATAAAATACTTATAATCACTAGTGGGGTTGATTCTCTCATAGTGTGTTCACTACCTTTTATGTTTCTTCTTTTGCCTGTTCACAGCCCTTGCAGTTATCTGAGAGTAGAAGTGTTTTTGTGTGTTAAGATTATTAGCCTTCTGTCATAAACACTACATACATTGTTTTCCCATTTGGCATTTGTGAGTATAAGTTATTATATATGACTTCTTATACTTTTTTTTTTGTTTGTTTTTATATAATTCTGTTTCAACATGGAAACATTTGATTTTATGTTGTCAGTCTATCAGACTTGTACTTTACTGACTCTTCTTTTAGTGCCTTGCTCACAAAGGCCTTAGCAGAATTATAAAAGGCCATAGCAGAATTGTAAAAGCCTCTGTTGATAATTTTATTCTCATACATACATGATTTTATTTTGTTTTATTTTATATTTGAACGTGTAATTTAGTTAACTATTTGGAAGTAGGCATTTTTCCCAAAAAAAAATTTGTTCCAAAATTTTCATAGTTAAACCTTAAGCAGGTTGTCAAACCTGCTCTGAATTCAAGTGAAATTATAATGGTTAACCATAATATAAATGAAGAATCATAACAGAATTGGATATTTTTCAGTAAGTTAAGTACCTACTAGGTTCAGATATTTTGTTATATGTACAATTGAATGAATGGCAAGGAACTTGAATCTGGTAGGTTAGATGGGTATACACAACTAACTGTAGTGCCCTATAACATGATATTGAGAGTCATTGAGATATAGTAGAGTTCCAAAGAGGTGCTTCTTATAATTCTGGCCTGGAAGTTGATGCCTTTGTTTTTATTTATATTTTACTATGGAGGAATTGAAGATTAAGGCATAAACATAGAATATTACTCCCAGTACGGTATGTTGGAGATTGAAGTAGACATGAGACTTAAAAGCAGGGAATCAGTCAGGGATGCTTTCAGTAATTGTTACCTGAGAAGGACCCACCAGTATAGGTATACTGAGAGGGGAAGATTAGCCTTCTGTCAGTTCGTAACAGAACATTGGTTGTTCTTTCCACATGCTGGCCTCTTGTTGCTTCTTGTCCTTCAGTAGCAAAGTTTGTGTTTTTTGTTTTTTCAGAAAGGCCTGCTCTAATCTCGTTTTTAGTAGGAAGAAATGGTAATTTTTTTTTCAGAGTTAAATTTTTAATTTGTTTTGAAGTCACTGAAGCAAAATCATAAAACATTTTACTCTCCTTTATAATCCCCACTAAAAAAAATTGTAGAAAAAATAGTTTTGTACGTGGGATGAAGCAATATTGATTCAAAATTTACAGATAAAGGTTAGCTCTATCACTCTTCTTTAATATTTAATCAAAACCAATAGGCTGTCTCCTTTGAAATATTATCTATACTGATTTCCAGGTAAACCACAAGACTGTATACTGTCTTGGAATGTCCTCAGAAGGCTCTTTCATTGAATAGTTAATAGAGTAAGACCCCCCAAGTCCTTGGAAGCAAAAAGTATTTAATGTAGATCACCCTTTCAAACAGATTGGCTTGTGACGAGAAGAGATTAGATACAACTTGAAGGTAAGTAGTAAGATAGAAACACAGAAGGTTAATTGGGAGATTAGTGAACTGAGGACAGTTTTGAAGTAGATAGGGAAAGATTGAAGTTGCACATAACTTGGAGAATGGTAACTGATGAAGGAAGACCTTGGAAGTGGGTAGGAACAGGAATGGAGCTCAAGTGGAATGGTTTTCTTTATACCCATAGAAGATCCCCCTTGGTCTTTGGGATTAGAAACCAGAAGTTCAAAAAAGAGGCTGGGGGGGGCGGCAAAAGAGAGAGATCGAAAGTACTTAGAAGTGGAAGGGGAATAAAATAGCACTGATCTCTAGAAGCAGACTGAGAGATTAGGACCTTGGAGAACAACTTTGGTGAAATATCTGTGCCTCTCCATTGAGAGGCAGCAAGATGTAGATGAAAGAATTGGGGAATAAGAGAAAAATTTCTGTGAAGTAAAATGAACTTATAGAGGACCTAATCAGCAAAATGTAGAAATGCAGCCATCCAAAGTAAATTTAATACCGGACTCACTCTTATTAGCAGATGATTGAGGGGTCAGTAGAAAGTCATTTACATATGGCAGCATGGAGTCTGATGCAAACTTGGGGGGAAGGAAAATGAAGCCAGGAGAGAATTGATGGACTGAAAGAATAGACGAGGATGGAAGAACTAGAAAAAAGATGGACAGTGAAAGTTTCAGTAGGTGAAGTTGTATGGAGTAGAAGACAAGTATTACCCAAGAAGCTCTCAGTAATTATCTCTGAAGTGATCCAATATATACCAGTGTGAGAAGGCAAAGTGTAGTCCAAGGATTATAGGGCCACTCAATCATACATTAATATGAATAGATCTTGAACTTAGAGTGAAAGAAATGGATAGGGAACACAGAGTGTTGAGGAAAGGATGCCAGAAGACCGACCTTGCACCTATGCCAGAGGTTATAAATTGGAGCAATATAGAAATGGAAGGCAGTTGGTGTTGGAGTATAGCTTAGTTAATAGCTCCAGCATATTAAGTGGAATGTTAGTGTGTGATAAATGAATTTCTCTCTTAGAAGTCTGGCTGGGCAGTTGTGCAACTAGATATTGATGCATTCTAAAAATATAATGAAGAAAGCAATTGGGCTTATAAGGTTGCTATAGTGTTTTGGTAACATCTACAGTATATTTGATAACATTACAGTGCTTATACTTTGTTCCAGCCACCAACAATCATTAACTTCCCTGTAAGCTTTCTGGATAAAGTAAATAAGGACTTAGTAGACCCACTGAGAAAAGAGCAGCCATTATAGAAATATATTGTTTTGTAATTTTGTATTTTATCTCTCTCATTCATATTTAAATTAATATGAGACAAGAGAAATGTATTGTTCTCTCTCTTAGGAACTTAAATTATATGGATGAAAATCAAGCAGTTTATCTAATAAATGTCTCTCTCTCTCTCTCTCTCTCTCTCTCTCTCTCTCTCTCTCTCTCTCTCTTTAATTAGACAATTCGAAGGAAAAAGAAAGTTCAAATACCAGTAAGTCGTCCTGATCCTGAACCAGTATCTGATAATGACGAAGATAGTTATGATGAGGAAGTACATGATCCAAGAAGTGGCCATGGTGGTCTGGTTAACAGAAGGAGTGAGAAGAGTTGGGCAAGGGATAGAAGTGCAAGTAGAGAGCGGAGCTTGTCTCCACGATCAGATAGGCGATCAGTGGCCTCCAGTCAGCCCGCCAAACCCACCAAAGTCACATTGGTGAAATCCCGAAAAAATGAAGGTATTCCCTACCAACTCTTGCATTGCTACTTTCACATAAAAATATTAAGGCTAATTTTAATAAGTACAGTTGCGATATTTTCATATCTTTTGCTTTGTGGTTCTATTTCTGTTTCATATTTGTGTCCTGTTATGAGTGAAATTCTATTATGGCAGGCTTCAGGAATTGTTCATTTTCTCTTAAATCATTTTGTTGGAACTGTTTGCACTTCAAATAAATTGTCTACTAGTTGGATTTTGTATTTGTTATTGTGACAAGAACAGCCATTTATATATTATGCCAACAAGAAATGTTACTACGTCATCATATTGAAATTCAGTGATTTTCTTAGCTGTAGGGATTAGTCATATTATTACCATCGGGTGGGGATATCTTGGGACTTTTTTGGAAGGGTTGGTTAGAGAGGATGCTGTTTTTAAAAGGAGAGATTGAAAGAAGGAACCCCTTATACGTCATTTCTTCATAATGCAGGACTTTTAAAAACATTTTTGAAACTGAAGCCTAAGTGCTTTACCTTACCCCTCATCAACTTTACTTTTTTTTCTTCATTCTTAGTTTGTTGGAAACTCTATTTATTTATTTATTTATCTATCTATTTTTCAAAATTTTAAAAGATGAAACTGCTTATTCTAAGACTTTTTAAAAAAAAATGTTCTGTAGGATTCTCCCCTCTTCTTCCACTTAATATGATTTCTTCAGCCACCTCAATTACTCTCATTGCCTCAGCTCACTGCTAATAATGGCTTCACTAATATTTCCAGCCCACATTTGTGTGTTTCTATGTTATTTGTTAGGATGTTCCATGTAGAACATCTAAGTAAATTTACTTAGATGTTCTACATGGAACATGCTAACATGTCTCATATGAAGCATAACTCCTTTTAAAGTTTTTATTGTATCTTTGAAGTTGTTGATTGAATATTTTCATGTGAACCTGGTTTCTCAAGCCAGTTACATATAACATGGTAGATTTCTGTTTTAGTCAACTTTTGCATTGCTGTGAACAAAATACCCAAGAATAACTTAGAGGAGGAAAACTTTTTTTGAGGCTCACGGTTTTAGTCCATAGATGACTGATTCCATTTATTTGAGCCCAAAGAAATGGGGAGAGTCATTGGAGGAAAGCTGCTTAGCTCATAGCAGGGGTCCGGAAGCAGAGGTGGGGGTGGAAAGGGCGGGCCATAGGGAGATGTGTCCTTCTAGGGCATGTCAGTAGTCCTCCACCTCCTTCAGCCATGCCCTACCAGTCTACAGTCACTACCTAGTCAGTTCATTCAAACTAGGATGGGCTGATAGATTACAGCTCTTACATTTCAATCATTTCTCCTGAATATTCCTGCATAAACATGAGCTTTTGTGAAACACCTCATATCCAAACCATAACCTATGCATTATGAATATATTCTAACTTCCCAAATGCTACTCTTTTCTGTTCTACTTTTGTCTGTCTTTACTGCCATTGCCCTTTTCCAGGCCACCACTGTCTCTTTAGTGGTTTTGTTTATTCTCATGACTATGCCCTGGATCTCTTTCAGTGGGTTCTGTAGATTGTTTTGTGATGTTTCTGTCTTATTCTTTTGACTCTATTATTTTTCAGTTACAGTTATACTAGACCTAGGATTTCACTATATATATAGTGCATATATATATGCATGCCAGGTTTTTTTCCTTCATACTTTATGATGCATTTGTTTAACTGTTCTACCAACACCCCCAATTCCCTGTACACAAAAACAGCCTACATATTTAGTTTTAGTATTTCTTTGGCAAAGTTTTAGTATTTCTTTCTTGAAGAGACCATCTCTGCCCTCCGTCCCCCCACTTAATGCAAGACCCTACATTTATTTCTACTATTTGAACTCTTTATAGCACTTTTAATTGCTGTGGTAACTTGTTTTTCTCCACTGGCTGTATCGTTGCCACAGGACTGGGAATGTCTCTCATATGCTGTTTTATTTATAGTGCCTGAAACATAGTTATTGAATTTATATCCAAAGAAATACTTGGGTTAACTGATAATATCTAGGGGATATTTTGGGATCACGTATAATAATGGTGGTTTGTAAGTTTTAATCTTGAAGAACAGTCTTCTAATCAGTGCTATATTTTGTAATTTAATGACCATTTCCAGAGCACAGTTCCTTGCCTAATTCCCTAAAAAGTCATTTTATTTTTTCACCTTGGTTCTTTTCCTATTCGTGAGCATTCTTAGTATATTTATCTTATGTTAAATTGTAACTGATGGTACTTTTAGATGCTTGAGTAACAAGTCTGCTAATTTTATTTCAGAATAAAAACAATTTTCTGTTTTCCATCTTAGAGTTTTCAAAATTTTGCTTCATGTGTGTTTGGGTTTTTGTGTATGTGTGTTTGTTTTTGTTTTTTAATGCAGTAACACTTAGAGTCCTTCTTTTTCTCCTTATAGAACCAAGGACATCTCTTTTCCTGTTGACACTACACTGATGATTTTAGTTGTTGGTCTTATTCTTTAAAAAATACATTTTATAAAGCTTTTTTAAGAACCAGAAAGTTTTCTGGACTCTTCCTGATAACTTCCTCACCAGCAGACACAATGCTGCCTCACTCTGGGATACTTTGTTGGCTATATAAAGGGGAAGTCTAGCATTTTAACTCCTGTTCACACTTGCCAGGCTGGTTAATACAACTGAACAGTTGTATTAATATATAGTAGCATAAGCTAATGGTCTGAGTATATCTTCCTAGTATCAGGTATATAGGATCAGAAATAGTTTTGCCCTGTGAGCTGGGAAAAACAAAAATAGTTTATGCTTGATAATAGCCATCAATAAAACCTTCAAACTTTCCCAAAGTTCTTCAAGTCTGATGATGCAGTTCACTTTTTTAGAATTATATTTCTTTTAACTTTCTCAGAAACCAGTGCTGTGTCAATACATGATCAAAAAGAAATGGTGTTCTCTTCAGGGACTCTCTATTTCAGTAAAATGAGAACATAGGGTGTCAGTTTTTTCTTTGAACCACACATTTTCAGTTTGCTTTCACATTGACATTTCAAACTTCATGTGATAAAAGTAAAAGTCTTTTTGCAGGGTAACCAAGAATAATTTATGTACATTGATTATTTTTTAAAAATCTGTTTTTGCAGTGTTTATTATGCTGATATTTTAAACTCTACTTATGTGTTTAAATATTTTACACTAAAGACATTTAAATATATTATTCCAGAATACGGTCTTCGATTGGCCAGCCATATATTTGTAAAGGAAATTTCACAAGATAGTTTGGCAGCAAGAGATGGCAATATTCAAGAAGGTGATGTTGTATTGAAGGTATAGTCATATTCTTATATTTTAATGAACCAAACTGAAAAACAGATCCTAGATTACCCATCCTTTACTCCTGTTTGAATTAATTTAGACAAAGAAAATTAAAAATCTGTGTTTGGGGAGAGTGACCCAGATTGCCCCTGTCCATTCTTACATATCAACAATAATATTTTAGCTATGGAGAGAATAAAGTTTGTAAATATATATCATTCATCAGCAGTAGGTACTTGGTAGATAGAGATGTCTGTTCAGTTATACATTGAGTGGTTTTGATAATTTCTCCAGATATTGAAATGTTTAGTTGTTTGTTTATAAGTTAGGATGGGACAGACTTTGGGAAGGGATTAGGGAATACTAATTTGAGTTTATTCAACAGAACAACAGTGTAATAAAAATTTTTATCATTTCAGAAGGTGGAATAATTTGATGATTTAGAAAAATATAAGGGGAATATTTTGGTTCTTAAAACTAGTCAATGAGTAGTTTGGATATTTCTGTTTATAACAGAATGGACATTTGTACTTTTGTTATTTACTTCTGTAGTATCTTTTCTCTTGCAGATAAATGGTACTGTGACAGAAAATATGTCATTGACAGATGCAAAGACATTGATAGAAAGGTCTAAAGGCAAGTTAAAAATGGTAGTTCAAAGAGATGAACGGGCCACTCTGTTGAATGTCCCTGATCTTTCCGACAGTATTCATTCTGCTAATGCATCTGAAAGAGATGGTGAGTATAGTTCTGTTTGGAGGGTCCCAAATGACTTTTTATTAAACTACTGGAAAGACTTGACATATTTGAGTGATATGTTAATTTTCTACAAACCAGATACCTTCAGAATTTAAATATTACATCTCCATATTGTTTTTCTTTTCTCTGTAAGCAGCTCATCACTGTTGATCTAATCATTAGCTGATGAAATTAGTGTCATTTTATACAAAATTATGCTTACCTTATTTCCAATATCACTGGAGTGTCTTAATACTTGACTGTACATCATTTCATGGAAAATTAAATAATACCCTTTTATTTAACAGACATTTCAGAAATTCAGTCACTAGCATCAGATCATTCCGGTCGCTCACATGACAGGCATCCTCGACGCAGCCGGTCACGATCTCCTGACCAACGATCAGAGCCCTCTGATCATTCCAGACACTCTCCACAGCAGCCCAGTAATGGCAGGTAATAACACTCTATTGTTTAAAATAAAATGATTATGTTTTCTTCATACATGCATCTATAATACGCAATAAAATGAGAAGATAGATTTTGTTTTGATTATTTAATATTAGGTCTGTTTTTCATCCTTAGTTCAGACATTTTTTAACGAAAAGAACAGATGGAAACTATACTTTCTTTTAAAGGGCCAAATAATAATGATTTTAGGCATGCAAGCTGTACAGTATCTATTCTGTATTACAAAAGCAACTATGGACAGTATGTAAATGAATGGGTGCATGGCTATGTCCCAATATTTTATTTATTTATTTAAAACAATGGCCCACAGATGAAGTTTGCCAACCTATTTACTTTAGAAGATGCTAGCAAGCTTCAGAAATCTACTCCTTGGTAAGGTTAGCTATGGTAAAAATCTTTTAATAGATTATTCTAGACTTTGTTTTTCCTTTTAAAAATACCTTGCCTGGTATTCAATGGGTCTGGTATGTGATTTGTGTGTGACATATCTGAGTTTATCTTAATTTGTGGTCACATATACATATGAAAGTCTGAATAAGATTATGATCTTTTGCTTAAGAAGAAATGCACATGTGCATACATATGCATCATTTTGCTACAATTTCTGGATATTCCCAGGGCTTTCTAGCCTGCCATTTGACCTATAATAGTAATCCATATGTAAATCTGGAGCAATTTAAAAATATGGACCCAGAGCCATAGAGACAGTTTTGGAGAAAAGGGGGCCTTTATATGTTTGTTATTAGGAATATAAATTGATACAACGTTTATGGAAAATAGTGTAGAGGTTCCCCCAAAATTAAAAATAGGCTGGGTATGATGTCACACACATCTAATTCCAGCTTCTCAGGAAGCTGAGACGGGGATTGCTAGTTCAAGACCAGCCTCAGCCACTTAGCAAGACCCTGTCTCAGACTATAAAATAAAAAGTGCTGGGAGTATAAGTAAATGGTAGAGTGCCCCTGGGTTCAATCCCCAGTACTACCAAAGCAAATAATTAAAAAAAAAAAAATTCAGTAATCCTACTTTTCAAGAAGTAAAATCACTATCCTGAAGAGAGATCTGCACTCCCATGTTGGTTGCAGCATTATTCACAGTAGCCAAGATATGGAATCACTCTGTCCAGCAGTGGATAAATGAGTAAAAATAAGTGTGTATATATGCAATGGAATATTATTTGGTCTTAAAAAAGAAGGAAATTCTGCCATCTGTAACAACATCATAGATGAACTTAGAGGATGTGTTACTAAGTAAAATAAGCTAGACACAGGAAAAAAATGTTGCGTGATCTCACTTATATGTGGAATCTAAAAATGTTGAATGCAGAAATAGAGAGTAAAAGGCGTCAGGGAGAAATGGGAAGATGTTGGTCAAAGGGTATAAAGTTTTAGTTATAAGGTGACGTAACTTGCGGAAACCTGATATACAATGTGGTGATATATTTAATATATACTTGAAATTTACTAAAAGAGTAGATCTTAAGTGCTCATCATGAAAATAGGTAACTGTGAGGGGACAGATAATGTTAATTATCTTGATTGTGGTCATCATTTCATAATTATAGATATGTCAAAACAGCACATGTGGGCTGGGGTTGTAGCTCAGTGGTAAAGCACTTACCTTGTATGCATGAGGCCCTGGGTTCAATCCTCAGCACCACATAAAAATAAATAAATAAATAAAGATATTGTGTCCATCTACAACTAAAAAATATATATTAAGAAAAAAACAGCACATATATACCTTAAATATATGTGGTCTTATTTTTCAGTTACAGCTCAATAAAGCTACGAAGATAAACTCAGGTCCAGAACTGAAGATTCAGTGTACGATTAGATGTATAGTTTTGAAATTTGTCTGTATGGTAGTATTGTCTGAAGTCACAGAAGTCATTAAAATTGCTAAGAGGACCAATATGGAGAGAAGGCTAAGATTTGGACCACAGGAAGCATATTGCTTTAGGAAATTGAGGAGGCAGAGGAGAAGTAAATGGAGAGAGGAGCAGTATTTAGCCAGGAGAGAGCTTATCACAAACAATAGTGATACAGTTGTTAAACTCTATATATTCACCAAGGTGTTTAACTTTCTACTAAAATAGAGCTAATAAGAGAAGAAGATAACAAGTAACATCTGTGGATGTCTTTGCTGTTATATTGTATTATATAGTTTTTAGATACTTGTGAAATTCTTTGTAAATTTCAAATTAATTTCAGTTTTTAATCTTAATTATTTTAAACCACTGAAAGATAATGTATATTGATTCTAAATATAATATATCAATTCTGAAAAATTACCTGATTCAGCAGGATTGCTATCAGGAAAGGGATTACTGCCACATACACAGTGGTATAACTAACACCTTTGATGATTCATGGGAGTAGCTATAATTTTAACACATTTCTCACACTTAGAAACCATAGTAATATCAAGCAGTTTGGGCATAATTTTGCCCTTTAAAAAAACTATTAATCAGGTGCTAAGGATGTGGCTCAGTGACAGAGCACTTGCCTAGCATTTTCGAGGCACTGGATTCAATCTTTAGCACCATATAAAAACAAATAAATACATTCTGTCCATCTACAACTACCATAAATTTTTTTAAAAAAATATTAATCAGAAGATCAAAAATTTGACCGCTTTATTTGATTACAAACAAATTCCAAATCTCAAAAATTTCTTTTTGATACCTATTTTGTTTTTTAATTTTTTTTCCTACACTCTTGGCATTTACAACCTTAACTTGAAAGTTGAAGGGGTATTATCTTCTGAAAATTAACTATTCTCATATTTTCTCAGTATGTTTTACTTCTTTTAGGAACCTTAAATATTTTCATGGGTGACACCAGAACCTTTAAAAACATAATGTCCTGGGGCCTACTGTCAGTTCAAATGAGATAGAGAAGGAATGCTTTTCTTTAAGCTCCTGGTATCATCCTCCTTGTATTCTATCAAATTTGGGATCTACTGGTTAAAAAAGGTAGCATGTGAAAGAAAAGAGAGTACTTTAAAGGATAGCAAAAGTCTTCAAGTTCTTCTCAAATTATGGTAAAATGTGATTCCTAAAAATTGAGTAACCTGTCCACAGGCAAAATACAGAATAGTATTACTGGTTATTTAAAGCACCCCAAAATTAATGTTAAAATTTAGAAACCATGGAATTTTAGTTTAGAAAGTACCCTCGTTTTGAGAAACAATTCGAATACACTACAAGAATAAAATACTGGTATAATAAACATCATGTAACTTCCATGTAGTCTTTTATTTAGTTTTGTTTGTATAAATGTGTGTTTCAAATGTTATTAAATTATGTTGTTTAAAGAAATGATACAAAACTGTCTTTGTCTCCATGAGAAAAGTTTTGATCTAGTGTGCGAAAAGGGATTGGAGCCAGGATTAAAACTCTTGGCCTTTTGACCCAAATCTTTGACTTTACTAATACAGAGAAGGAAGAAAGTGGATTAAGTGCTATTTAATCTTCAAGGAACAAAAGTCTACAAGTAGTTACAATTGTTGTCATGACCAACTAAAGTTTTTTTTTTTTTTTTTTTTTCCTCAGAGGATAAGCATGGAAGAAAATGAGAAAAACATGTACACTTGTTCTTCATTTTTATTAGATGAACAAAGTACCTTCATTGTTCAGTATAATATGAATTGGCATACTATGGCCTATGAACTAAAGTCAGCCTGGTTTTATAAATAAATTTTTATTTAAATTATTTAAATTATTCCTTTAATGGCATAATTGAGAAGTTGTGACAGAAACTGTATGACCAAGGGAGCCATTTACAGAAAATGTTAGCCAGTCTATGCCTTGATGTATGTGACTGGACTTGTTTGCTCTTTGTATTTTACTTAGTATTGTTTCAGAGTCCATTCTGCTGCCATGGCTTGGATAGACTCTAAGGAGATGAGAATACTGAGTGCATTCGTAGTTGATGGTGGCGCTGCCTCTAGTGATTGCTGAGTGGGTATCACTGAAAAGATAATTTTACTCTTCTCACTTTAGTCCCAGCATATGGAAGTGTTTGATTTGCAGAATATGTTCTAGATTCTGCAAGGTTATATTATATTCTTCTAGTATTTATAGTTACTTTAGTAGATGCAAGAAGAATATGTTTGCCTTTTTTTCTGTGCTATAAACTTTTTTATACAAGTGAGTATGATGCTACTTATTAATCATAGTGGGAACAATACTGAAAAAGTTCTATCACAATAAAAGCTCAGACTTATCATTTTTCTGATAAGATTGAATTGCAAAAACTTGCATTGTCGAGATTTACTTGTACCTAGTCATTCCATGAAGCTGGCAGAGCTCATCTAAGGTCTAAGCTGTGTGTAAAGTTTTAAAGAAATGTGTTTTTGGGAATGGGGATATAGCTCAGTGGGTAGAGTGCTTGCCTCTCATGCACAAGGCGATGGGTTCAATCCCCAGCACCACCAAAAAAAAAAAAAAAAAAAGAGAGAGAGAGAGAAATGTGTTTTTAACAAATAAACAAAAATCAACATTTTATTTAGTATATCCATTCTGTAAAAGTAGTTGTTTCTCACTACTTGAAAGCAGTGTTTATAAAAGATTGAAACTTTGTAAACATCTTACATATTTTCTTTACTCATTGTTTGTTCCTCTGAAGAGAAATACCTCCGCTAAATTCTGAGTATAGTGGTTTCAGCATGGACAAGGTTTATGTTACAGTAAATACATTGATAGTAAAGTTGAATTTCATGAATGAGAAATTTCTAGCTTAAATCCAGGTGTTGAGCAAAATTAAGATAATATATTTGGGGACTAAAACTCATTCCTGATCTTATTATTCATTTTCTAAGAGTGCCTTTTAAATCTTAATATATGTACACATAGGCCATATAATGTATCTTCTTAAATTAGAGAAATCTTGGCTTAGAGAGGACCTAGTTTTTTGTTGTTGTTGTTGTTCTTTTATTTACATACCTTTCTTCACCTTTAATAGTTTTTTTTTTTTAAGAAACAATTACTAGAAAGATACAAATATTCTTATATACTGTTCCTGCTCTGTATGCTTAGTTTTCTCTGGAATATATATTTAGCTTTGCCAATAGGTTAAAAGGTATTATTGAAACATCCTAATAGGTCACTTAAACCTCTTTTAATGTTTCACATGTGGAGGAGTTATCATTTTTCTGACTGAATTTCAGATTTTAATTTGAAAAAAAATTACTGATCTTTGGTTTTAATCCTTTTACATTGGTGCCTTACTCTAAACAAGAATTATGTCTACTATTGATAATTAACTTGGTGTCGTAGGTACTACTGCATTTTCTTTTTGTGAGTTGTCATCATCATTTTCCCCTCTCTTATTTTCCCTTCTTTGAAAGAACGGACTAGGTAGAAAGGATATGATTAATTATCTCAATGGAGTTAATAAACTGATTGATTTCTTCTTTCTTATGTCTTTGTTTATTACAACTTGACCAATGGTGGGTTTTGAGTTTTAATAGATGGCAGTTTCTGTATGGAAGGTTGAAAAGTTTTCTTTTTCAATAAGTCAGTAATTTGGACTTTGTCCCACTGATTTGTCTTACCAAATTTTTTGTTGAAACCTCATGTATATCATCAGTGCATGATTATAAATGCATGAACAAGTTAGGCATGATCTTTTTGTCATTTATAGAATTTATATCCAAGACTGAAGAAAGCAAGTGGGTTCAAAAATTTGAAAACTTTTTTCTTTTTTCTTAAAGCAGTACTGGGGATTGCGCTCTGTGGCTCTCTACCACTAAGCTATATTCCCAATCCTTTTTATGTTGAGACAAGGTCTTGATGTTGCTGAGGCTGACTTGAATCTTATGATTCTCTGCCCCAGCCAAGTAGTTGGGATTACAGGTGTGCATCATCATGCCCAGCACAGTCTATTTTATTTTATTTTATTATTTTATTTTTTTGGTACCAGGTATTTAACTCAGGGACACTTAACCACTAAGCCACATCCCCGGCCCTTTTTTGTATTTTTATTTAGAGACAGAGTCTCATTGAGTTGCATAGGACCTCATTAAGTTGAATGGGCAGCCTGGTATATTTTATTAATCAAGATGTAATTAGAAGATAGTACAGTGTCTGTGAATGGAGAAAGATTATTGTAAAGAAATTAAACAGCAGGTTATTAGAGTTATGAAGGATTGGGTAGTAAGAAGTAAAGAGAAATCTTAAGAATGTAAGAACCATAGATAGCAAGTAACAGAATCACTACCATTGGTGCTGAGACAATGCCAAGGTAAGAGGTAGCTCCACCCATGCCCAGGGATGGGATCCCAGCTTTCTCTGAAAGCTTGGCTCGATGTATAACAGAGAATTTGCTGTAGAGGGTCAACAGATGAACTTAAAGGGTATTCGCCCTCTGAAGTACTTGGGAAAGCCACTGATGGGGAAGTGTCTCATTAGAGACATTGCATTACAAAGGTTGGGGCAATTTGCTGACCATTGAGTTCTCATGCCCAGTGTGTGCTGCAGGAGCATGTTGAGGGAAGACACCTCTCCTGCACATCTTCTTGGGTCACTCTGCCTTCTGCCCTCTGCCTGTACTAACTGGCTCCAAACAGTTGTTTGAGATGGGGGCGGGGCTGCAGTTTTTCTCTTAAAGCAGTATTACCTCTTATTGATCTCCTTGAGTATGTTAAACACTCTATTACTCTGTTAACACAATCGGTAGGTTAAAGAAGGCAGCTTCCAATGATTCTTATTATTAGAACTGTAAAAATTCTCCTCAGATACATTTCTACTCCATTTTAAACAACCATCCTTTTAAGTGTTTTAACCAACCTCTTAAAGTCTCTAGAAAAATGGGTCATTACCATTAGATTGATATGTTCAGGTTAAAAATTAAAAACTTGTCCCTATCCTTCTGAGGAAAATCAAAAATGCCCTTAAGAAGGTCTTAAGGTCCATTAAAATGCATTGAGTTTCCATCTGGCCTACTAGTAGGCAGAGTGTGGTAGATAAACATGAGTCTGATCAGAATACATATGATTTTCATATAAAATCAGCTGTCCTCACAGTTTAAAGCTTTTGACTTTTTTATGCTTTAGTATTATTACAGCCATTAGGAAAGAATTACGTAAAGAAAGTTTGGGGGAAAGTAAGTGTTCGCAATCTCAACAGTTTTTTTCCACCATGCGACCAGCGCACTACTTTCATTAATGAGGTTCTTGGCATAAAAGTTAACTAGTGAGATCGAAATAAACACACAGACTCAGTTACCTTTTTCTATGACCAGGTCCGAGACGGCTCCCCCTCTGGTTCCCACCTCGAACCACCCGGTAGGGCAGCAAGGATTACTCAGGGCTAGCAGGAGAGAGCGAGAGGGAGCACGCCAGGGAGTAGCCTTTTATTGGGGAACAAGAAATTCAGGGGAGAATTCCATCCAGTGAAGGTTGAGGGGGGACCGCACTCCAAGGTCAGGGTCAGTGATTGGCCCCCGGGGTCAGTGGTCAGTCACACCCCCACACGGACCGGCTCTCGCACCAGGAGAGGGCTGGGAGAGCTCCGACACAGTTTAGCCAGAGCGCCTCAGACCCAAACTGAGAGTTGCCCAGTCACGTGTGAGAATGGCTCCCCACAGTTTTTCTTTCAGCAGTCTCTGCTAATTGTAGATTAATTTCATGGATATAAATTGGCTTTGTATTTGTAATCATATCTGCTCATAAGGTAACATCTCAAGTATTTGGAAAAGTTATTTATTTTGTTCTGTATTGTAACTTTAGATCTACATTGCCTAAAACCAAAGCCACTAATGCCATATGTGGCTGTTGAGCATTTGAAATGTGATTAGTCCAAACTGAAATATATTGGGTTAAGTATGTGGCTCATCTAGCATACAGGAAGCAGCACTGGGTCAATGCCCAGTAGCACTGGGGGGAAAAAAAGAGAGAGAAAGAAAGAAATTGGTTCCCAACTCAAGCTGTATTGTAAACATGAAAATGCCCCTTGGATTTTGAAGACTTGAGTACGGACAAGAAAATATAATATACTTTATTCATTAATTATTTATATTTACGTG
Source organism: Callospermophilus lateralis (assembly GCF_048772815.1). Lineage (NCBI taxonomy): Eukaryota > Metazoa > Chordata > Mammalia > Rodentia > Sciuridae > Callospermophilus > Callospermophilus lateralis. The sequence continues at coordinate 147,459,242 of NC_135307.1, forward strand.
ATAAGGAACATTTTAGATATTGGGTTAATTTAAATTTATTAATGGATTTTTTTTTTACTTCATTCAGTGTGGGTTCTAGGAAATTGTGAATTGCCTAAGCAACTCACTGTGTAATTCTGTTAAATTGTACTGCTTTGCATCTTCATGTATTATTGAATAATGCTTCCATCTTTTGGTAGATAATGGAAATGCATGAAAAGGAGCAGTAGTTTTCCAAATATTAATTATATGCAAAATTTTATAGAATGATGTGGGCTTCATCATTCTGATTAGGTCTATATGACAGCAACATACATTTTGATTTATTATATACAATTGTAGCACAACTTTTCATTTCTCTGGTTGTACACAATGTAGTGTTGCACCATATGTGCAATCCTAGTGTATCTATGGTAATGATGTCCATTTGATTCTACCATATTAACCTGCCCTCATGCCCCAACCCCTCTTCCCCCTCCCCTTTGCCCAATCGAATTCCTCCATGTTTCCCATGTCCCCACCTCCCCATTGTGGATCAGCAACTACTTATCAGAGAAAACATTTGGCTTTTGGTTTTTTGGGATTGGCTTACTTTGCTTAGCATGATATTCTCTAACTCCATCCATTTACCTGCAAATGCCATAATTTAATTCTCTTTTAATGCTGAGTAATATTCCATTGTGCATATATAACACAGTTTCTTTATCCATTCTTTTATTGAAGGGCATCTAGGTTGCTTCCACAGTTTAGCTATTGTGAATTAAACAGTAATGTTGCTGTGTCACTGTAGTATGCTGATTTTAAGTCCTTTGGGTATAAGGAGTGGGATAGCTGAGTCAAAGGGTGGTTTCATTCCAAGTTTTCTAAGGCATCTCCATATTGCTTTCCAGATTGGTTGCACCAATTTGCAGTCTCACCAGCAATATATAAGTGTACCTTTTCCCCCACATCATCGCCAGTACTTATTCTTGCTTGTATTATTGATAACTGCCTTTCTGACTGGCATGAGATGAAATCTTAGTTTTGATTTGCATTTCTCTAATTATTAGAGATGTTGAACATTTTTTCATACATTCATTGATTGATTTAATATCTTCTTCTGAGAAGTGTCTGTTCATCTCCTTAGCCCATTTATTGATTGGATTGTTTGGTTTTTTAGTGTTAAGTTTTTTGAGTTCTTTATATTTCCTGCAGATTAGTGCTCTATCTGATGTGTGTGTGTGGCAAAAATTTGCTCCCAAAATGTTCACTGTAACTAATTTTAATAGTATCTTCAATTTTAAAAACATTGTGCTTATCAATAAAAACAAGTAAAATAGCTCTAACCCACCAACTCCAACCCTGATTCTTCCTACAGTTGAATCAAATCTTTGTCTACACTTGGGTAGACATTTAGCGTCATATAGGGTTTGGGTTTGTTTTTTTTTTTTTTTTTGAAATTTGCTTCAATATTACATTTAAATATTCTCTTTAAATATATCCTTAACACAATGTAAAGAACCAAAAGGGGAAAAATTGTTTTTAGTAGATCGGACATGTTTTGGATTCACATTGACAATACTACCTGTATGCAGTATGTGAGAAAGGAAATTGGAAAATATTAAGAGTTGCATTAATTGAGTGTGATCTTTTATTTAGGCTCACACTGAGTGGAACTGAAGCAGTTTGCTTCTGTGATCAGAGGCCCAGCTTTCCTAGCAACCGTGAGCTATAATTTTGTTCTACTCAGGTAACACCAGTTATGAGAGATGGGTGAGGTTGTAGAAAAGGCCCTTTGCTTGACAACAGTTAATGCTAAATGTTAATATTTAGCATTCAATGTCATTGGTCAGTGTGAATCAGAATTGTAGAGTTAATGAGGTATGAACTTAGGTTAAGAAACTGGAGTTTTACAGAAATAGCAAATATTTTGTGGGTTGGTAATGAGTTTGATAATTACAAATTTAAATTTATTTATCCCAAAGGCTAAAGTGTCTCATATTGAGAGATTAGAATCCACTTTCTAAGTTAAACTAGAACTTTCCTAAGAAGGAAATTTGCAGAGCTCCCCACTCTTTCCATCAGACTTCTTAAAAGTAATTTTCCTCCCATAGAGCTAAATTCCCAATTAAGCTTCAATTTTGTGTTGGAAGGTTCCAGTCTAAGGTGGAGGGAATGTAACTCAGTTTGGAATAGTGTCTAGATGGAAGATACTTAATACTCAACTGTTTCTTGAGACATTATAGGTGAAATGTCCCTACCACATACATGAAGATTGCTTTAAGATAGCAGGAGGGCCTTGCCACATGCAGTGGTGCACACCTGTAATCCCAGTGTCTTGGGAGGCTGAGGTAGGAGGATCGCAAGTTCATATCCAGTCTCTGCAACTTATCAAGGCCCTAAGTAACTTAGCAAGACCCTGTCTCGAAATAAAAAATGGAAAAAGGACTGGGGACAGATAATGTGGCTAAATGGTAAAGCACCTCTGGATTCTATCCTTGTTACCAAAAAAAAAAAAAAGATACCAGTGTTTTAGTATCCCACAAGAGGACATTTTATGAGCAAAATAAGTAGGAATATTTATATCCCCAACCACTTTTTTTTCTTTCCTAGTTAATAAAGCTTGCCAGATGTATGGTGTAAAGGATGCCAGAGAAGAATAGTGTTTTGTTCCCAACTGTTTCCTTCCCCACACCTCCCAAATTTAAAAAAGATCAGGATCTGTAGTTATTTCCCAGCCAGCTTGTTTCAGTTTAACAATACAAGATGAACATCCTTCCAGTTTGTTCTTTTTATTAAAAATATTTTCATATTAATGAAGTCTGTTTCTAAGTTTTGTGCAAACAGCATTGCAGTCAGCATCTTTGTTCATGATTTTATATATTGGCATTTTTTAATTCTAAAGTGGTGAAAGAGTGTTTTTGTTATTTAAAAACTTTAATGGATATAATTTCTTTCCAAAAGTAATGTGTGAGACTACTTGTTTTCAGAATCCCATTCTTACCATTTTGATGGTTGGAAAATCGTAACTCCTTATTTTGAATTGATCATAAAATTTTTATAAATTTATTGATCATTGGATTTCTTCATCAATAAAATCATTTGTTCATTTCTCATTTTTTCTCTTGCATTGTTATTTTTCCTTTTTTCATCCCTAGTACTTTCAACAAGTATTGTGAATAGGAGTTTTTGTAATGTCTTTTACTGTGCATTTATATTTTAATCTTCATGACCTCTTAATTTGTGCCTGCTTATGAAGGTTTCTACTAGTCTAAAGATTATACAAAATTTCAGCTAGACACAGTGGCACATACTTGTAATCCCAACGACTTGAGAAGCTGAGGCAGGATGATCACAAGTTCAAAGCCAGCCTCAGATTCTTAGTAAGGCTTTGTCTCTAAATAAAATATTAAAAAATGTCTGGGGATGTGGCTCAGTGGTTAAGCACTGCTGGGTTCAATCCCTAGTACCAAAAAAAAAAAAAAAAAAAACTACCACCATATGAATTTTCTCTAGGAGTTTCAGAATTTTCAGTGCTATTTATTTAATTTTTAGTGGGGTTTATTTTGACATATTCATGAATGTGTATAACCTAGTTTTTTTTACATTTCAATCACCAGTATTATTTCCTTCCCTTCACTCTCCCCCATTTTTTAACATTTAAATTTATTTTTTTGTGGTTTTGGGGATCGTACCCAAGACCTTGTATATACTAAGCATATTATCATGACAGTCATATCTCCAGTCCTTTAATGCTATTATTACTGATATACTTTCACCTTTTAATTTTAATCAAGTTTTGTTGATGCTATTGCAAAAATTTATTGAATTTTAAAAACATAATTATCTAAATTCAAATAATGTTTTAGTATTTCATGCTAATTTTCCAAATATTTTAGGCCCATTATTTCATGATTATATTGAGTCTTTAAATTATAGTGAATAATAGTGATGTTTACAGATTATCTCTGTTTATTTACTTATTTATAATTTTGTTATAAGTACATTGAGCATTTCCTTGTGTAATAGGATGCTCACTTTTGGTTTTAGAAAATAGTCTCTTTAATAATATTACCTGTTTCTTTGCTTTTATTGATTTTTTTTTTAATTGTACACAAATGGATCACAACTTTTCATTTCTCTGGTTGTACTTATTGATGGTTTTTAATTAGAAAAGACTGCTGAACTTTCTCAAATGCCTATTTCAACCAGTATTAAGATTTTTCTATAATATTTATAAATGAAATATACTAATAAATATCATAATGTTGAACTACTTCTACACTCTTGTAGTTACCCTGATATAATAATCTTCTAATAAGCTGTTATATTCCCTTAGCTGGTATTTTATTTAGATTGTTTTTTTGTCCCCATTCATAAGGAAAACGATTGTTTTCTCTCTGTACTATCATCATCAAGGTTTGAGTAGTAAGATTTGTAATGATTACATTGATAATTGAATATTGACACTTGTTGAAAGTACATGGGATGTTAGGATATGGTTCTCTGTATTACTACATGTGTTTGGAAATAATAAAGGGTTTTTTAATCAAATTGGAGAGCTTCTTAAGTTTTTCTGTAGTCTGAGATAATTAGGAGACTAATTATTTCGTTTTTTAGAGATTGAAAGAACTCATTGTAAAATCATAGGTCATTACAAAAAGTAATGATAGGTCTTGTTTTATATTTTTATTTAAAGGAAATTTATTGCTTTTTAATATATATATTTCTTGGTTCAACTTTTATAATTCATATTTTTCTGGGAAAACTTTTGGTGGATACATAGTTTTTATTGTTTTGTTTGTGGGATTACAGTATTTAACATGTTTGCATTTTTTGTTTTGATAAATAACTCCCATATTGCCTTCTCAATACTTGTACAGTTTTACCATAATTATGTGTCTGTTGCTCCATGTCCTTTCTTCCCTTTTCTTATCATGTGACAGTTCTCATGGGTGACAAGGTGATTTCTGATTATTTTAGTTTGCATTTCCCTAGTTATTAGTGAGGTTGAATGTGTTTGTATATTTATTGTTTGTATATCTCTTTTGGTGAATTGCCTTTTTCTAGTGTTTTGTCCTTTTTTCTCTTCAGTTACTTGACTGATACAGAGTTATTTATTTTTCTGAATATCAGATTTTTAGATATTTGTTAGCTCAATCTATAATCTTAATGTTGAACTCTTGCTATTTATGTTTGACCAAACTATATGAAATTGTTATTCATCTGTTTGAATTTAAAAACAACCTTTATTTGGCTCTGCTCAATGTGTATATTTTCCCCCAACATTTGCATGTCTTTTGATTTCATTTTTTATGTAATCATCTTTGTTGATATACCATGGCTTTTGGGCAATGAGTCTTAATCTTAAAGGCCTTCCTTTCTTGATTTCAGTTTTAAATTTTTTTGTTTAGAGCCCGGCATGATGGCTCATGTCTGTAATCCCAGTGACTCAAGAAGCTGAGGCAGGAGGACCACAAGTTGGAGGCGAGCCTGGGCAACTTGGCTAGACCCGGTCTCAAAATAAAAAATAAAAAAGGGATGGTGATATAATATATTGCTAGAGTTCTCCTGAGTTCAGTACCCAGAATCACCAAAAAATAAATTTTTGTTGTTTGTAGGACTTTATTTCATCTGAAATTAATTTATTTTCATTATTAATATGTATTTGGTTTTAATCTTTCAAAAAATTTATGGATAATTGTCCCAACACTGTTTTTTTTTTTCCATATAAAATAATAAGATCCTTTCTGGCAGTCTTGGAATAACACATCCATAATAAACTTTGCTATTATGACTGTTTCTCAATTTTCAGTTTTATAACACACATAACATTTGTTCTTGGTGGTGTTATGCTATTCTAGTTTTAATTACTTTTTATTTTGTTAAAGATTAGAGCAAGTCTTTTGTCACTATTTTTGAAGTTGTTAAGCCTCTTGTACTTTTTCTCAAAAATGGTTTTCAGAATCAACCTTATATTCTTAATTCTGTATTTTAATAATGTAGTCTCCGGAGCAGAGAGGAAGAGAGAATTTCTAAACCTGGGGCTGTCTCAACTCCCGTGAAGCATGTAGATGATCACACATCCAAAACAGTGGAAGAAGTTACAGTAGAAAGAAATGAGAAACAAACACCTACTCTTCCAGGTAAGCGTAATAAAACACTAAGTTAAAAAAACTTTTTTGCAGTCAGAATAAGGTAATTGCAAGATTTGAAAAGATAAGTTGCAGTTATTATTTTGCATGCATGAATTTTTCTGTATTAAAGAAGCATTAGATTGGCTTCAAAATTTTAAAAATAGTGTTTTCTTAAGTGTACCCTTTAAGGCTATATATAAGGACTTAGACTAAGAATCTGCAGGTTTGTAAAATTGGTTGCTCAAAAGATTTTGTTTCTAATGTCTCTCAGTTTGTCCTCTCAGATTCATCTTACTCAACTTAGTAACAAATGTGGATATTTAAAAACATTTCATCAGAGGAATGGTGACTATATTGATGATCTTAAAAGAAAAATGTTTGGATTTTCTCCAATGTTATCTTTGGTTATTCTTCCATAGAGAATCTAGATTTATTTTTTTTTTTTTTTTCAATTCCTAACAACTAAAGCTATGGAAGCACAAGTGACCGTGTAACTTGAAGACTTCACAGTTTTTAACTGTAAAATATACTCTGATACATGTGGTGTATATGCTCTTCATCAAGTTCTCTAAACTTGATTTTACTGATGAATAATACATATGTTTTGTAGAATTTTTATTGTTATTTCACTAGTTGCTTATATTATCTCATGTTTCGAAAAGTTGAGTCCTTCGCAATTTAAATTTTATTTATTTATTTTTTTAGAACCAAAACCTGTGTATGCTCAAGTTGGACAACCAGATGTGGATTTACCTGTCAGTCCTTCAGATGGTGTCATACCTAATTCAACACATGAAGATGGAATTCTTCGGTAATGCAGTTTTAAAGTTTTATATCTTCTTTGTCCATTATTAAGCATTATGTAGAATGAAAGTTTAATTGCAAATTATATTACACATACTTTTTTAAATTAACATATTACACAATATTATGATTAGGTTATTTCTTTTTTTTTAATATTTATATTTTAGTTGTAGTTGGACACAATACCTTTATTTTTATGTATTTTTATGTGGTGCTAAGGATCGAACCCAGGGCCTTGCATATGCTAGGCGAGCACTGTACCACTGAGCCACAACCCCAGCCCTATTTCTTTATTTAACAGTTTCTTACAGAGTCATTTAGAGATTAGAGAATAACAAAAGGACCTTTTTGGATATATTCAGTGTGACCTACCTAGTTTTAAAGGTCAGGAATTCAAAAAGTAAAAATTGTTATCTATTCAGACATTAGAATTTCTATAAGGGACAATAACCCCTGGTTAAGCTGTTTTAGATTAGTTAACAACTTGAAAGTAAGTTTGACTGTTCTATGCCTTTTATTATATTTTATTTTATTAAGTATTTTATACTTAGTGGAATTGAGATAAAAATTTTGTAAACAAATGATATCAAAATAGTTTTTTGTTGTCTCTGCTAAATGATGTGAATAATTGAAATCTTGCAAATTTCTTAAAATGGGTTGGGTTAGATCTAGACCCATTTCCCCACTCTTATTTATTTTCTTTTTAAAGAAAATTGTCTTGGTAGTCTAGTACCCAAATAGGCAGAGAGAGTTCCACAAGTTGGTGGGTATTACACAAGTTTTAAATTGCATCTTTTTAATATTAGCTAATTGATAATTCAAACATTAGCTCCCCCACTCCCACCACCACCACCCCCCTATTTTAAAACTTTTTGGAAATTGCTTTAATGTTTTTAAGGTGTAGAAAACTTGAATAAGATTTTAGAGATCTGCTTCTGTGGGAGAGCCCTGAAGAACAATTACCAAAGAGGATTTGAGGATGTGGGCAGGATTAGTAGCTGAGCGACAAAGGTTTGGTGTTTTATTCAAATCCAGTGAATGGATTTGAGGAAAAAGAGTGTTGTTTGCTTTTTTCTCTTACAGAGTAGTTGATATAATGCAGATGAAGCAAAGTACAAAATGTCAAGTCACACCTAGCACATGTCACTGTGAGATGTGGCCTGAAGCTGTCCTCTTAACAGTGATTCTCAAAGGCCGTAGTTTACTCAAGGTACAGACTGCACTCGGGTCTACTTGAAGCAGTCTGGAGGAGGATTTCCAAGGATCTACAGTCTTAAGGACTTGGAGGAAATGTTTAAAAGAGCTTTTTGTACTGTTGGTTTAGGAAAGGAGTTTATGGGAATGCTTTTGACCTGCTTGGAAAAGTAGGATACCATCACAACCAGGACTCTAACAATTCTATCATAATAAAGCTGGTAAATGGTTTCAGGCAGGGATCAAGAATGCTACCAGCCCTAGCCCTGAGTGACATAATCTAAGTTGAGGGTTTTTTCTTTTATGTCTAGTTAATGTTATTTCCTGTTAAAACTGGATCAAAGGTGAATAAAAGTTTTAAAAACTAAGGTGATTTTTAAATAGTTGGTCCAAAAGGACTAGAAATATCTCTTTTCTCATCTCATTCATTCATTTGGGGGTTTTTAGTTATTTTCTATTAATTTCTAATAGTTTGGTTACTGTTGGTGATTTAGGACAAAGTGAATTCATTTATACCTCATGTTTAGAATAGTGAACAAGAGGTACAATAGTGTGTCTCTTGGTCAGGAATGTAGAGGTAGTTATGATACCCTAGAAGGAAAATGTAAAGGTAATTTGTAATTAAGATCTATATCTTCACAGCCAATTTTAAGACAAGCTTTAGTATTTGTTTTAGGATGTCCAAGGTGTTAACACTACTCTGATGATAGAGGGATATGCCTGCATCTTTTCCTTCAGTTCTAACAAATAATGGGTAGAGATTGGATATGGGGCTAATCCAGAAAGGGTAAATGATTATAAGATTTTTATTTTAAAATTCAAAGAGTCCTGGGTACAGTGGCATACACGTGTCATCCCAGCTACTTAGGAGACTGAGGCAAGAGGATGAAAAGTTTGAGGCCAGCCAGAGCAACTAAGCAAGACCCTGTCTCAAAATAAATAAGGGCTGGGGATGTGGCTCTGTGGTAGAGTGCTCCTGGGTTCAATCCCCAGTAACTCAAAAAAATTTTTTTAATTAAAGGGAAAGGAGAGTAAGTGAACCTACTCTGAGCTATTGAAAGAGTCTACCAGCTTCAAAGTTTAACAATCACCATCTGTTGAGTGTAGAGATTATAATGCATAGAGTCTGAATTTGACTCTGTATTAGGAAAATTTGTTAATTTGTGCTTCAATTTCTAATTTTATAGAAATGACACTTTCCAGTTCAACGATATGGTGTGGACTGGGATGGAAAGAATACATTTTTTTAAGCCATTGGGAATGAATCATATATCCTAGACTCTTTGAGAGTTGGGAAAACGTTGCTTTATAAGGCAGTTTTATAAATTAGTTATGTAAAACAGTGCTTGCACATTAAATTTAGATAGTCCAAAGTTTACTGAGTATCAGAAAATGAAGTTATTATTAAATCTGATCTTGCATTCTTAACACTAAATTTTATTCAGTGGATTAGTGGTATGTGGGTAGTTTTAGAAATGATGGTCTTTTATTTCATTCTGAATGTGATTTTTAGTATAGCAGTTTGCTGTAACTTTTTAAGCTTCTACTAACTGTTTCAAATGAAATATTTATTTTAACAGGCCCAGCATGAAATTGGTAAAATTCAGAAAAGGAGACAGTGTTGGTTTACGGCTAGCTGGTGGAAATGATGTCGGAATATTTGTAGCCGGAGTTCTAGAAGATAGCCCTGCAGCCAAAGAAGGCTTAGAGGAAGGCGATCAAATTCTCAGGGTATGTCAGTTGGATCCCTAGAAAAAATCATAAGATACAACAAACCTACTGCCTTGGTTAGTCTGTAGTCTGTATACAGCTCAAACTAATTAAGCTTTCAATTAAGAATCTATCAGGGGGGCTGGGATTGTGGCTTAGCAGTAAAGTGCTCACCTACCATGCGCAGGGCTCTGGGTTCAGTCCTCAGCACCACATAAAAATAAATGAATGGAATAAAGATATTGTGTCCAACTACAACTAAAAAAAAATAAATATCTTTTTTAAAAAAAAGAATCTATCAGGGGGCTGGGGTTGTGGCTCAGCAGTAGAGTGCTTGCCTGGCACGTGTAAGGCACTGGGTTTGATACTCAGCACCACATAAAAATAAATAAAGGTACTGTGTTCATCTACAACTAAAAAATATTTTAAAAAAAGAATTTATCAGGTTTAACCTGTGCCAGATTAATTACTTCCCATTCCGACATGTGCTCTTGTTTACTGCTATGTCATGTGTTAGTACACAGTATAGTATTCACTGATATTCATGGAACCGATAAGAAAATAAGTCTTAAATCCCTATAGTACCTACTTGGCAGTCTTTTTTTTTTTTTTTTTTTTAGTTTTTTTGTGGTTGTAGATGAACAGAATGTTCCTATTTTTTTTTTTTTTTTTAATGTGGTGACAAAGATCGAACACAGTGCCTCACACATGCTAGGCAAGTGCTCTGCTACTGAGCTAAAGCTCCTGGCCATACTTGGCAGTCTTACTGTTCAACTAAACAGACTAGCCAGACTCTGCCACAGACCACAACTTGTCAACAGATAATATCAGGTGTTTCTCTCCCATGGGAGAAGAGCCTTTGTAGCAGTCCACATAGCCTCTGGGATTTTTTTTTACCCCAAATAATGTCTCAGTCACAAGGAGATACAATTTATATCAGACAACAATGTAAGCTGCTCTGACTTTGAAACTTCATAGCCCCGACTTTGGAACTTCATAACCCACAAGAAAGAGGATCAGTTATAAAAGTCAGAAAACCCTCTGTTAGATGCAGTCTAAATGGAGTGTTCCTTCTTTTTCTTTTCCTTTGTCTTTTCCCCCCTTCCTCACTTTATTCCTTCCTTCTTTTTTTTCATCAACATGTTGTCTAATGACAATATTTTCTTCGTCTGTCTTCTACTTTTCTTTTTATAAAATATCCAGATCTTCATTTGACTTCTGGTAGATAGACTATGTCCCATTTTAGTCAGAAGATAAATGAGAGTTCTTGAACTCACTTTACCTCTCTAACTCCAAGTGTCTTTGCAGCCTCTTTTCTGTTCTTTCTGTTTTCAGCCTACCTCCTGCCTATACTCTTGAATTCAGAATCTTTTCTGCTCTAGAATTTTGTAGCCTTGTTCATCTTTTTCTCTTTCCCTCTCCTATGGTTCTTCATCCATTTTCCACTGTTTTATTTCTCCTCTTTGCTGTTGACCTAGTTAAAGGAGTGGTTGAGTTCCTTCCCTACTTTCCTTTCAGTCATTTTGTTTATATATAGTCTTGCTCTCCTCTTGTCCACTACTGCGTTGAATTTTCACAAGCCATTGCTGACCAATGTCACCTCAGCACCCATTTTTTTTTTGAAGCAGTGTTTCAATTATCATAATCCTTGAAATGCTTTCTCTCTTAGATTCCTATAGCAGTGACAACAAAATCTTTTTTATCAGTCTTTTTTATTCTTTTCCTGCCTTTACTACTCTCAAATTTGGGGGAATACCTTGCTTCTCTTTTGCGATGGTCTTCATCACTCACGTGAGCAGCCTACCATCAGAATCTTTTTTTTACCCTGAGCAGTTTCCTGGGCCCCTTAGGCTACTGTCTCTGGAATTTTCATCTGTTCTTTTCCTTTGCCTTCAAACATGTCAAAAAGTCAAGGCATCACCTCCAACTTAATGATTTCCACCTGACATTGTATTGTTTCCTCCTAATGATATTTATCCTGTTCTCAATCCATATCAAGGAAATTAAACTTTTCTTTATTTCCTACCTGCTATCCTGTTTTGAAGTAATCAACATATGCATTATTTTAAAAATGTTTCTTAATAGTTTATTTTTATTACAATAGTACACGCTGAGTGATTGTTTTGGTTTTGGGTCCCCCCCCACCCCACCCCACCCCCCCGTTCCTTTTTAATGTGGAAAATTCCCAAAAAGTGGAAGGGAAAAAAAAATCTATAATCTTAAACAATCACAGGTGACATTTTGATGGAGCTTTTGATATAAGTACATATTGACTTGGCAGACATCACATCTGTATTTACAGAGTCGATGTTACAGGGATGCCATAATTATAGTTCTTTTTTATTATTATTTTTTAAAAATCTCACTTCCTTTTGATTTCTTTTTCACGACTAGTAAAATGTAGGGCTATATCATACATTCATAGAATTATTTAAAAATTTAAAGTGGCAGATTTTACGACTATAAATATAAGTTGACTTTTTTGGTCTTAATTAGGTGTGTGTGTGTGTGTGTGTGTGTGTGTGTGTGTGTGTGTGTATTGCCTGAAAAGAATTAACCTTATGCATGTTAGGCCAAATGGTTTACAAGGGAGCTGTACCTCTGTCCCCACCACATGATCTTTAATGTCAGGATATATTGTGACCACACTCTAAATAAATTTTTTACTTAGTTTCTGCTTGTTTAAATTAGAGCACACTATATTTTTTCCAAAATAAATTCTTTCCTACTTAAAAGTGTAGTATTTTCAAATTAGATTGACTCAGAAACTATTTGTTTCTTGATAAATAAAAATTTTTATGTTCTTAGAAATAGCCATGCTAACTTATAAAATCTTATTTTGATAGGTGAATAATGTAGATTTCACAAATATCATAAGAGAAGAAGCTGTTCTTTTCCTGCTTGACCTCCCCAAAGGAGAAGAAGTGACCATATTGGCTCAGAAGAAGAAGGATGGTGAGATAACTGTCAAAAATGGGGGGAAATGAACCTGTGGGAATTTGAGGACTTACCTAGAGATTTATTTATTTATTTATTTATTTTTAAATAAAGCACTTAAAATTTTGAGATGAATGAATTTGTTAATCTCAGAGGTAGCTTCGTTATTTTAATTCTTTTCAGGGCACATAGTATTAACTATGCTTATTAGTAGAACACAGTAATAGGACCAATATAGTTTTAAGTAAAATGCCAACCAATCCTTTATAAAAGTTTATAAGAATAATTCCTAAATCTTGCACTAATGTTTTCTAAGAAATATACTCAAATGTTTGTTATAATACAAAATAACACCTAATATTCTCTGTAATTAAGCAAATATACTTAAATTTAGAATTTGATTTTTCAGCCTTAGCACTGTTGACATTTAGAGCTGAATAAGTCTATCTTTTAGAGGCTGTCCTGTTTATTATAGGATATTTCGAAACTTTCCTAGCCTCTACCCACCAGGTGAGAATGTTACCAGCAAACCTCCCATCTCCCTTCAACACACATAATTGGAGCTTTATAAAAAATATTCCTCCAGATTTTGGCAAACAGTCTCTGAAGTGGGGGGCAAAAATACCCTCATTTGAGAGCCACTTATTTAGAATATGGAAAGTCTATGATGTTTGCAGACAAATTAAATCAGATCATTTAAATAGAAATCAAGTATGTGATTTGAACAAATTGATCTGTTTCTCCAACATTTTCTTCATGAAAAAGTGGATATACTAAGAGTACCCAATTCATGAGGTAGTGGATGAATTCCTGAGATAAAGTAGTTAATACAATGCCTGACACATAGTAAAAACTTATCATTTGTTGGATATTGTTGTTTTTGTTGATGTTAATATTTTCACCAGCATTTTAATATAATGTCTTCTCAGACTAATTCTTTATCCCACCAAATATTAATAATGTGTTTGTTTGATCTCTCTTAGTTTATCGTCGCATTGTAGAATCAGATGTAGGAGATTCTTTCTATATTAGAACCCATTTTGAATATGAAAAAGAGTCTCCCTATGGGCTTAGTTTTAACAAAGGAGAAGTGTTCCGTGTCGTGGATACCTTGTACAACGGAAAACTAGGCTCTTGGCTTGCTATTCGAATTGGTAAAAATCATAAGGAGGTGGAACGAGGCATCATTCCTAATAAGAACAGGTATGAATGTTTGGATACTTCTCGTGAAGTGAATTTAGTAAATGATGATAGATTTCAGTCTCACTGTGAAATTTTGGTATTGTAAAGAAATATTTTTCATTGTAGTCACCATAGCTATAATTGACTGTTATACACTCTTTATTTTACTGTAACTGTTGAGATTTAAACTACACGTGAATCTCTCAGTATTTTGACATTTCATTTTGTTGTCTTTTTCCACATTACTTTTTAAATATCCTTATTTTACTTTTCTCTTGCATAGAGCTGAGCAATTAGCCAGCGTACAGTACACACTTCCAAAAACAGCAGGAGGAGATCGTGCTGACTTCTGGAGATTCCGAGGTCTTCGAAGCTCCAAGAGAAATCTTCGAAAAAGCAGAGAGGATTTGTCAGCTCAACCAGTTCAAACCAAGTTTCCAGCTTATGAAAGGGTTGTTCTTCGAGAAGGTAGCTTGTTTCCCATAGATTAATCTAATATATTTTTATATTAGAATGTTTAACAAAACAGGGATGGGGTTGTGGCTCAGCGGTAGAGTGCTCACCTAGCATGTGCAAGGTCATGGGTTGGATCCTCAGCACCACATAAAAATAAACAAAATAAATGTATTATGTACAAATAAAAAATAAATATTAAAAAAAGAATGTTTAATAAAGCAAAAGTATAAACTGTACTACTTTTCATCTTAATTTATCCCCAGCTGGATTCCTGAGGCCTGTAACCATCTTTGGACCAATAGCTGATGTTGCCAGAGAAAAGCTGGCAAGAGAAGAACCAGATATTTATCAGATTGCAAGTAAGTACACTCAGGATTGAATTTAATTAAGACGAGCTTAAGTGTATATCTTTACTAATTAGCTCCTCAAAAAGGATCGTTCTGGTCCTTTAATTTAATAAAAGTAAAACTTTGTGTGAGAAATTTGTAGTTTTATCTCCTATTTTAATTCGAAAGGAAGCCTTAATGATTGTGTCCTTATTCTATCATTTCCCTTTAATAAGAATCACCATTTATGAAACTTTTGACTTCATATGAAAACTGCTTAGCTCACACTTTAATCCTCACACTAACACTGCCAGGTGAGAATTAAAATATGCCAAAGTTAAGCAAACTAAGCCTTTTGGTTGTGGTTGGAACCATATCAGTCAGTCTAAACTTGTTGTATGACATCCATTAATGAATGGCAAAATTAGGCTTCTATTTCAATCTTGTTTTGCTTCAGTACAGTGAATTTTAATCATTACACTAACAAATGGTCAAATATGCAAAACAGATAATAAAACATGAGTAATAATGTCAGTTATTATTGTGGATGTTTATAGTAAGTAGTATTAAATGTAACTACTGAAGCATACTAGGCTTTGTGCTGTGGTACAAACCTGTAATCCCAACTACTTGGAAGGCTGAGGCAGGAGGATCTCACAGGTTCAAGGCCAGTCCCAGCAGTTTGGGAGAACTGTCTCAAAATTAAAAGGGAAAAGGGTATAACTCAGTAGTAGATCCTCTCCTGGGTTCAATCATAATACCAAACCAAAAAAAAGTATGCCTATTAAAACTTGCATTAAGTTTAAATATTTTATTTATACCATACACAAAATTTAATAATTTTACTTTTCTGGGTTTTATGGAAAATAAGATTAAAATACTGATGAGAGGTTCATCAGTACTATTTTTTAAAAAATCTTCATCTCATTTTCACAAAATTGCCATATTTGATCATTCTGTTGAAAGTAACAGTCTTAAAATAATTTTTATTCGAGTTCTGCTTACTGCTTGATTACATTAAAAATTTTGAAATGTTGCTCATTATGGATCTTTTGCATTCATTTATTTTGATTTTTTTTTAAATACTGTCTCAAAATATTATTTGTCTTGATTACTAATGGTTTTGGGGTACCTCCTTAATTTTATACCCAAAAGCAAAGCCAGCATCTCACTTCTCATCCTGATCCTGTTAAGAAGCATTTATGTAGCACAGTGGTTCTTAACTGGGTAATGGGGAGCAGAGTGGATGTGTCCCATTTGAGAATTTTTAGCTCCGTCTGGAGACCTTTTCGTTTTCACAGTGAATGAGAAGGGGCTTTGGGAATGGGTTTTCTGCTTCCTTTAGTGAGTGGAATTTTCTGCTGCCAAACAGGCCAAAATGCAAATAGCCCCACAACAAAGTATTATTTCAGCATGTCAGTAGTGCCCAGTAATTCAGAAATTCTGATCTAAGCAGTATGATATTTTGTGTTTGTCCTATTTCATGAATAGAAAGTGAGCCACGAGATGCTGGAACTGACCAACGTAGCTCTGGCATTATTCGCCTTCATACAATAAAGCAAATAATAGATCAGGTAAGTTATTAAAAGTTGATGAATTTTAAAGTAGAAGGTAGTTTTCCTAAGATTATTATTGACATACCATAAGAGAAGCCCCCACTGAAAGGCATTTAATAATGATTGCCTTCAAGGGAATAGTGTTATTGTAGACACCAAAAAATGATTTTTTGTTACTGCAAAAAAGTATATGATGTTTGGATGTAATTAACAGACTCTTTGTATTACATCAGTTCAATTCAAGGTGACCTTAACTTACACAATAAGGGAATGTCAGGAACATTTAATTGTTGCATTTATTTGCTCTCTAACTGTACACAAATAAATATTGTTGGTTTTCCATTTGTGGGAGGCCAAGTCCTAAAAATATGGTGGTTTAAAGGTTTGGTTTGGTTTTAAAAAGCTAGAAATTGTTTTGAATTAGCTTTTGATTACAAAGTTTTTAATATGTACTCCTGACACATTCTAGAACACAAATGTCTGTTAGAATTGAAATGTAGTATAGGATGTGGTGTTTTCTGAAGAGGAAGATTTTTAATTAACAGTGTCTTGTCTCTTTCTGTCTCCAGGACAAACATGCTTTATTAGATGTAACACCAAACGCAGTTGATCGTCTTAATTATGCCCAGTGGTACCCAATTGTTGTATTCCTTAACCCTGACTCTAAACAAGGTGTGAAAACAATGAGAATGAGATTATGTCCAGAATCTCGGAAAAGTGCCAGGAAATTATATGAACGATCTCATAAGCTTCGTAAAAACAACCACCATCTTTTTACAAGTGAGTATATTAAGGCTACATTTTAGATTAAAATGTCCCAGTAACAATAGGTTAAAGTGTCATGTCGTTCACATACAAAAACTTATATGATGACCTTTACTTGGAAAGCTTCACATTATATTAACAGCTGAAAGAAAATGTGTTTAATGCCAAAATAGAAATTTTAAATGTTTGTATCCTTTACTACCATCAGTAGTAATGATTTTAAGAAGTAATGATTCAGTAATGATTTTAAGAAGAATTGACTGAATTTTTCTAACTTTGGGCAGTGTTTTAACATAAAACTACATTGTTAAATTTATTTTCAGCTACAATAAACTTAAATTCTATGAATGATGGTTGGTATGGTGCACTGAAAGAAGCAATTCAGCAACAACAAAACCAACTGGTATGGGTTTCTGAGGGAAAGGTAAGAAATCTCTTAATACTCTTTTAACTCCTTTGATAAGTTAGGTAGATACCTTTAAGTTACCATTGTATTTTATGGATCAAGATCTTAGAATAATTTTAGAAAAGTTAGCTTTCATGCATTTATCGTTTGTTTGTAGAGATTATAAATACTGCTTTTAATAGAGATTCTTAAATTTCCTTCCCTATTGGACTAACACTCCAGTGGGATTCTCCCTTAAAAGAATTCTCAGATGATAATGGAAAACATTTATGACTCTGCCTCTTTCTGACTGAGGAAAAACAACTTTGAACCTGGCTTCATTTTCTTCCTCTGAAAATGAGAGGACTTGGATGACCTAAATGAATGTTTCCTGAAGTGCTGTCCTTGGTGCACAGGGGTCAGAACTTGTTCTAAAGGCAAGCAGGGGGTAGGAAATATCACCAGCCCTTGTCTCTTTGAGTGTCATGGTAGTCACTAGTGTATTAAAGGTTCCAAAAAGTCTTGTGTAAAAAAAAAAAAAAAAAAGCCTACTTAAAAATATTTCCTTACATTTTTACCTTGGGATTTTTTTTCTGCTACTCAGCACCTGCCAACATTCTTACAATATACTGGGAAATATTGAACAAAGCAATAGATCTTTTCTAGCTCTGAATTTTGCTTTTTATATACACCCAAATGGCCAGCTTTAAAATAACCACTTTCCTTTTTTGGTAGGAAAGGTCTGTTTATTTTTTTTTTGGAGAGTTGTTTTCTAAAGTATACTGTTGAGAGAACCTTTGTTTTTGATGTCTGTTACTTTCAGATCAGTGCAATATTAAAAAGTTTTGGTAGTTAGGGAACTTTGAGAATATCTCTGTTTTTTTGTTTTGCTTTTTGTATTTCCTTGTTGGTTTGTTTTTGTTGTGTTTTGCCCCTGCATGGCCCCTTCTTTCCTCTGCCTGGCTGTTGGTACAAGTGCTCTGGCAGTGCATGCTGCATGCATAGGACCATGTACCCCTTATTTAGGAACATGTGGCCTCTGCAAGAAGAAATGTTAAATGTTTATATCTAGAGGTAATGTCACTGTTCTCACCTGTAGAAACGTGTTAGAACCATGAATTTTCTCATGTACCGGTTTGGGGGATGGACCATTCAAATGAGATCATAAGACCACTCTGAATAACTTACATGTTAGCTGGGACATTTGATAGGAAAACCACAGTGGAAAAAATCCAATACACCACTTTACATCAACACACTATTTCCATTTTTATTTTCATTGCATTTGGTAAAATGGGATTGTAGTCTTCATGCTAACCTTCTGTAACTACATGATTCTGTTAGTATTCTTTGTCAGGTAGATAGCCCTGGAATCCAGTTTTGCTTTCACTAGTGAACCCTTGGAATAAGTCTTTAGGTCTCTTCCCCAAATGCACAAAGTAAACATGATAACCTGAGATTTTTTTTTAAGTCACATTCTTAATTTTCTATAATTTCTCTTTGTGATATTATGTACCTTCTTTCTTTGCTTGGTTTTAAAATAAAGGTCTTTTATATGAAAAAAAAAAGTAGGTAGTTTATAATTATTAGGATAGATCAGTGCATTTCCTAAGTCACAAAAAGTTCAAATCAAGTTTGATTTCTCTTCCTGTCCCCTTCTATTGGATTGTATCCTAATAGATACATTCCTTACCTTTAGTAAAATAAACCACTTTGTTGCACATTGACATTCTCCTGAACTGACTACTTTGACTTAATTGCTAGGAAGAGTTCCTTTTGGCAAGATCCGACACACTCTTGTACGTTCTTTACTCAATCAAGAAAAGTCATCCTGAGGCTTTCTTATTGTGTAGACATACCAGTTCCTGGTTCCAAATAACCCAAGGTTCTTGCTTACTTCTGCATTTCAAACAAGTTGCAGAAGCTAGACGAATTGTTGAGTTTTAAGTGAGTCTTCCCCAGGTCTTAAATATTTCCCGACACGTAAAAGATTAGTAGCAAGATTTCTCTTCTGCTAAAGATTAGTAGCAAGAATTCTCTTCCGCAGCAGCCATTACAGCATTCAGAAAGCAGTGGGACTTCAGTCAGATATTCTGCTCTAACAGGGCATATCCCTGGGATTCTCTCTTTTCCCAGCCTAGCATGTGCTTTGATGAAAGCGAGAGCCACCGGGAGGCATGACATGCCCTGGTCTTTATTATCAGAAAGGCAGTGTTCAGGGTCAGGCTCCTACAGAGCCAAGCATAAGACTTAAAGGAAAGTTCCTTTCAGGCAGCTCAACTCCAAAGACAGTGTTATCTGGCATAGCAAACTTGGAGAGCCAACCCAGCCTGCTAGTAAACAGCAATACATCTTCCTGGACAAGAGTTTCATGATTATCATTCAGCCCGTGATAAAATGGAAGAAATATTTTCTATTTTCTGGACCATTTTTTAGAACCTTTGACTCTCATGCCTAACCAGGAACAGTATCTATGCAAGATCCTCAGGGACTGTTCTGTTTAATCCATGTACTAGTCTCAAATTACTGTGTAGTGACAGCCTGATACTTGGAACTCCATAGTTCCCTTTCCCTCACATACTTTTCTCTTTCTTATCTACTTAAGCTAGTCAGTGTATACCATTAGAAAAAATTCAGCTCTTAAATTACTTGAAAAACAGAAACTGCATTTCTACTTCTCCATCCATTGGATACTACTTCTGTGAAAAATAAATAAAAATTTCTTCTTGATTGAATGGGCATCCACCATGTAGGTGATGATTTTCTGTTGTGTTTCATAAAAGCTTTTAGGGTCAAATACCAACTTTTAAAAAGTTGCTTTCTGATATAAATATATTATCTCTTACACAACTTGAGCTGTGGGTTTATTTTCATAGTTATTCTCACGTTCATTGTTCTGTCAGTACGTCCTTGTTTGTATGAGCTTGGTTTGGTAGCATTCTCCCTCTTCACCTTACTTTGGTCTAAAAATCTAGTGAGTAGGTTTTATGAACGTGAGTAGTGTCAGTTCCTTCGTTGTCTTCTGGGGCTGAGCCCTGGAATCCAATTTTGTCCTGACTGATCAACCAAATATTTCATTCATCCAAGGCCTTCAGATCTCAAGGGATGTTATGTGTGTCTGCATGTGTGCTTGTACAATCTTCTTGACCTTTTGTGACCAGAAGTTTCAAGAAATAGATATGATTTCTCCAAAGAAAAGTATCCTTTTCAATCTCCCTTGTAAAATAAAGGCCATCTCTTAAAGAACTACTGAATAAAATTTTTAATTTACTTTTATTTGACCCAGGCGGATGGTGCTACAAGTGATGACCTTGATTTGCATGATGATCGTCTGTCCTACCTGTCAGCCCCAGGTAGTGAATACTCAATGTATAGCACGGACAGTAGACACACTTCTGACTATGAAGATACAGATACAGAAGGCGGGGCCTACACTGATCAAGAACTAGATGAAACTCTTAATGATGAGGTTGGGACTCCACCGGAGTCTGCCATTACACGGTCCTCTGAGCCTGTAAGAGAGGACTCCTCTGGAATGCATCATGAAAACCAAACATATCCTCCTTACTCACCACAAGCTCAGCCACAACCTATTCATAGAATAGACTCCCCTGGATTTAAGACAGCCTCTCAACAGGTAAGCAGCAAGCATTCAACGTTTTATAGTTAGAAGTGCATTATTAAATTTTAGAATGTGGTGATTGAGTTCAAAAGGTATATTTTGTCCTTTCTCTAGATTACGACTTAATCTTTAACTCAATTTGAGAGTACCAAGGACAATTCTAAATTTTGTGTGTTAATCTTACACAGCCAATGTTCTGAACTTTTCAAAAGAATGTAGTACATGAGGTCATAGTTTAACAGTTTTACTCAGCACACTTAAAATATATGTCTGCCAATCACTATAAATTGAAGTGGGAAGTTAGCAATAAACATAAACACTATATTTAAAATATTTTAAACACTTCACAGAAAGCAGAAGCCTCATCTCCAGTCCCTTACCTTTCGCCTGAAACAAACCCAGCATCATCAACCTCTGCAGTTAATCATAATGTAAATTTAACTAATGTCAAACTGGAGGAGCCCACCCCAGCTCCTTCCACCTCTTACTCACCACAAGCTGATTCTTTAAGAACACCAAGTACAGAGGCAGCTCACATAATGCTAAGAGATCAAGAGCCATCATTGTCGTCGCATGTAGATCCAACAAAGGTACCTGTGCTGCAGTGTTGCACTAATTTGTTGCTCTCCATCAATCTAGCACATGATCATTTTTGCTTTGCCCTTTAAGTTTTCCTTTTGCTTTTTTTACTGTGGGCTTATACACTCTGGTGCTTTCAAATCGGTACAAATCATTTCAGTTTTGTAGTTTGCATGGCTTCTGGTGGTATACTGATTATTTGAGAAAAGGCCTTTTAAAGATTTGCTCTTAATATTTTTATTTTATTTTTGGTTTTTAGTATTTTCCAGAATTTCTTAATATGTAGTTGAGACGTATCCAAGCATTTCTAAGTTCATATAAATCATGGTGTCCATAAATCTTCCTGATTTTCAGTGTCAGAATCAAGTGGAATCAGTAGTTGAGTGCATTAATTTTCTACTAAATTTAATAATTATCTTTAACTCACTTTTCATTTAATACATGCTAAAACCTAAAAGCCCCTACCCGCTCTATAAATTTTGAGCTTTCACTTAAACTAGCTTTTTTTTTTTTTACTAATTTGTCTATCTTGGTAATAAATGGTAAACATACCATTTTCATGTATTAAAATCATAGTTTAATATTCAATCATAGTTTAATAAAAATATACTAGAATAAAAACAAACCTTTGTCCTTAAATGTGAAATTTTTGTATAGGTATATAGAAAGGATCCATATCCTGAGGAAATGATGAGACAGAATCATGTTTTGAAACAACCAACTGTTGGTCACACAGGCCAGAGGCCAGACAAAGAGCCAAACATGACCTATGAAGCTCAACTTCCCTATGTGGAGAAACAAGCCAGCAGAGATCTTGAGCAGCCCACATACAGATACGACTCCTCAAGCTATACAGACCAGTTTTCTCGAAACTATGACCATCGCCTACGATACGAGGATCGAATTCCTGCATATGAAGAACAATGGTCATATTATGATGACAAACAGTCCTACCAGCCTCGACCTTCTTTTGATAATCAGCACCCTCGAGACCTTGACTCCAGACAGCATCCTGAAGAGTCCTCAGAACGAGGGTATTTTCCACGTTTTGAAGAGCCAGCCCCACTGTCTTATGACAGTAGACCACGATATGAACAGCCACCTAGAACCTCCTCCCTACGACATGAAGAACAACCAGCTCCTGGATATGACATGCATAACAGATACAGACCAGAAGCACAGCCCTATCCTTCAGCTGGTCCTAAGTCTTCTGATCCCAAGCAGTATTTTGATCAGTACCCACGAAGTTATGAGCAAGTACCATCACAAGGATTTACCTCCAAAGCAGGCCATTATGAGCCTCTCCATGGTGCTGCAGTTGTCCCTCCTCTAATACCTTCATCTCAACATAAACCAGAAGTTCTGCCTTCAACTACTAAACCACTGCCTCCTCCCCCAAATCTTACTGAAGAAGAGGAAGACCCAGCAATGAAACCACAATCTGTGCTTACCAGAGTTAAAATGTTTGAAAACAAAAGATCTGCATCATTGGAGAACAAAAAGGATACGAATGACACTGCCAACTTTAAGGTAAATGTGTGTCTGTATGCTTGAATGCATAGGCACAGAGAGTGCATAGCAGTTTAGAATGCTTCTTAGCTGTGCCCTCCCTCCTAAAGGAACCCTGCTTGGTAACGATCTTGTTTGTTTTTGCAGCCTTCAGAAGTAGCATCTAAACCTCCAACTGCTTCCATTACTGGTCCTAAAGCCACTTCTCAGAATCAATTCAGTGAACATGACAAAACTCTTTACAGGTGGGTACACTTTGTGGCGTTTATACATAGAACTGACCAGGAATTTACTCTTAATTAATGAGAAAGTCTTCTGTGTTAGCAGAGGAGAATTGTAAAAAGGAGAGGATTTCTTCTTAAATAAAAACTGCCGACTCTCCTAAACAGAATACTGATCCTAAGGAGGGAGCAGATAATGTGTACCTTCAAGAAATAAATCTTATTGAAAAGAGATTTTTTTTTTCAGCAAATGGTTAATAAAAAATTTAAAGCCCTAATTATGTTATGTTTGGCAATTTCAGATTGGTTTAAGTCACTACAAGTAATCATTTAGTGAGCATGCATAATGTTCTTGCCATTTTGCTAATAATTATATCAGCACAATGAGGCCACAATATTGTTTCCTGCATTTTAAAGAGAGGTGCTGAGGCAGGGTTCTGTGACATGCCCCTGTAATCCCTGACACTCAGGAAGCTGAGGCAGGAGGATTGCAAGTTTCTTCCTCAGTTTCCCTAATTGCTGATATTACAGGTGTGCACTACCACATATGGCTTCAAATATCCATTTTTTACTGTACAGATTCCAAAAATCACAGTAGTCAGTCTAAAAAGTTTTATTCATTGCCAGGATCCCAGAACCTCAAAAACCTCAACTGAAACCACCTGAAGATATTGTCCGATCAAATCATTATGATCCGGAGGAAGATGAAGAATACTATAGAAAACAGCTCTCATACTTTGACCGAAGAAGTTTTGAGAACAAACCTTCTGCACACATTCCTGCCAGCCATCTCCCAGAGCCTACAAAATCAGTTCATTCTCAGAATCAACCAAATTTTTCTAGTTATTCTTCTAAGTAAGTAATTTCACCTAAGACAACTTTTTAAACTAGATGAAATATAAAGGTTCACTTGTATAAAATGCAATTATTAACATGAAGTTCAATATATATTTTTTTAAGAAAGTAGTTTCACATAATACATGGTTTTCTTAGACTTAGGAGTTCCTTATTATACATATGTTCTAGTGCTAAATGTGTGCTCTTAATCTCTGATATCAGATTTTTTTATATATATATATATATATATATATATTTTTTTTTTTTTTTGCTTTAGAAAACATGCTAAAATCAAGAGTTTTTGAGGAAAGAGAGTAAACTGTAAAGATCCTGATTTTTAGGTAAAATCTGGGTTTTTTTAGGTAAAAAAACACATTCAATGATGATTCTTTTTCTTTCTAAATATGAAAATAGGGCTGTGAAGGGAACACTGGAGGGAAATACTAGATTGTTTGTTCCAGTTTTGTTTGTCCAAGCAAGAAAAAAACTTGTCTTTTTTATTGTTGAAGCTTGAGGGGACTGTACAGATTTCTGGTCCAGTTTTATAGCAAGGAAACCAAGGTTAAATGAAGTGAAATGATAGAGCAGAGCTGGGACTGATTCCCAAGTTTCTTCACTTTGGGTGCTGTACTACTAAGCTGTGTCCCCAGACACTTATTTTTATAGACTTTTTTTTCCCTATCTGTTCCCTCCTGGTGTGTTTGTGTCTCCTGCTGGTATTACTTTTTTATTTTTGTTTTTTCTGGTTGCAGCCTAATTCATAGGGTCTGGTGCAGAAAGTTGGGTATAAAGCCTCATGGACAGCAGTGGGTTCTTATCCTCAAACCAGCAACAAAACCCACAGGAATAAAAGCAGGTGTGGATTTGTTATTGTTACAGGAGACCTAAGTCAGGGGCCAGATGGTCTAGAAAGGAGGATCCAGAGGTGTTGGGGAGTATTTGAGATCAGGGAAGACCTGTGACCTCTGTCTGATTATGTCAGGCTCACACACATCATTTCCCTTCTGATGAACTTAATATCGGCTGATGAGAGGCATTATAACCAAAAGGTCCCTTTACAACAGCACCTGCATGATTGTTTGAATAACTGGGACTATAGTGTGTAGCGTAAAGAAGTTGACACATCAGAAGTCATCAGCCATTTCAGTTTTGTGTCAAAGATGAAAAGCACCTAGATTTTTATTTACCCAAATGTTTGGGGTAGTATCAACCCATGTTTCATTTGTCATTTATATTGACTGAAAATTCTTTTTAGAATATACTTTTAAACCTCAAACATTAAAAACCAATTTTAATTGTCTTCGTACATTATTTGAAGTGAAGACTTTCTTTTTCCAACTATTCAAATCTTTATGCATGTAGAAGAAAACAGTTTATGAGAAATACAGATGCATACTGAGTGCTATGGTGGGGATTGATGTAAGACATTATCATACATTCCCCCAGCACAAACTATACAGGTGCCCAGTAACATTTAGATAGAGTATTAAGACTCATATGAGCTCACCTTTGGCAAGGTAGAGGATATATCCTACAGTAATTATTTTTACATACACCATGAGACTCATATCATTCCATTCCTGTCAGAAAAGGGCCCAGCAATGTAGTGTAGTTATTTTATTTATCCTTTTGCATGTTTGATAAACAGATATGACCTTAAAAGAATACATTTAGCTATAAGAAGTAAGTAAAAGTTTTGCCAGGGAATTAAATGAAAAACACTCTCCCACACCACTATACCACCACCAGTATTAGGGATTGAACCCAGGGGTGCTGTATTACTAAGCTATGTCCCCAGACACTTTTTAAATAGATAGTTTTGCTGTGTTCCCATGGCTGGCCTGGAACTTGGTGATCATTCTGCCTCAACCTTCCTAGTAGCTGGGTTGTAATGTGTGCTACCATGCCCAGTTGAAGGGCATACTTGATTTTGGATTATTTTGGCTTTCTAGAAAGACTTAATAGCTTATTTGTGATATGTAACTTTCAGACAGAGTCTATAATACTGCCTGATCTACAGTAAAGGGTTGGTAATTATTTGTTGAGTGAATGAAGTTCAACACAGGACACAAAGTAGTAGGTGCATCAGCCTCCCAACTTTTCCTTAACACAGCTCGGGGGGAAGAATCAGTGTTTGCTGCTGGTCAAGGACATATTGCCTTTGAAAGAAAAATAACATCTGTTTTGCTTTTCAGAGAACTAAGTGTAGGACTGGTGATGTATCTCAGTGGTAGAGCACTTGCCTAGCATGTGGGAGCCCCTGGGTTCAGTACCCAGTACCACAAAAACTTAAGTGTATTAGAGACTGATGGCAAGTTGTTTTTGTATCATATGGACATTAAATGAGAGACTGTAGAAGTAAGCATGGAAGCTTTGGATCCACCCATCACAGGGCTTAGCTTGCCACTTGAGATTAATGAAGTCTTACTAGAATGTATAATGTATGTATGTTAATCAAAGTCGTGATTCGAAGGTATGCATGTTTCCTTTTACTCTGATTCATTATTACCTTGCTAGGGAACTAGTATAGCTGTCATGTTATCACTTTTTCATGTGTCTGTACTTGGAGAATTTCTTCTGACCAGGCCTTTTCTTTTTTCGAACATTTCACTCTTACATATTCAGAATCTACTGATTATCCCTGGTTTCTGGTCCTTTATTTGGTTCTTTTATCCGTGTGTGTGTGTGTGTGTGTGTGTGTGTGTGTGTGTGGGGTGTAGTACTGGGAATGGAACCAAGGGCCTAACACATGCTAGGCAAATGCTCTACTATTGAGCTTCATCCCCAACTTGGTTCATTTCTTTGCTCACCATTAGCAACTGCAGCAGAAGGTGAAGGAGAGTGGCGCTCAAAAACATTAATTGCTTTTCACTGGCAACCCTAATTAAAATATGTGGAGGGTAGGCAGGCAGGGCACAGGTTACTGTATTTTAATATATTGGTAATTTCCTAAATGACAGTGATAATTTTCTTTTATGAACCAAATTATGCTGACATTGACATGGTGGATGTTGGTTGATATTTTGACATGACATTTGAGTTCCATTTGCTGCAAATTTACTTAGTTAGATTGACCATTTTCTTTCATTTTTCTATTGCGCTTGCTTTGCCATCACCTAGATTTCTTGGCTCTTACACTAGCTATGACTACTTGAAAAGGAACGTCAAGTGGTAAGACTGGCATTAATGTGAGGTTGTTACTTGAGGTGTCCCTCACTGTGTCACTGGCATTATGTGCACTTCCAGATCTTAGTGGCATCTCCAAATGTTTAGTCTAAATGCATGAAAGTTCAAAATGACACCATAGTTTTAAAGCTAATCATAAGACTAGCTATCTTCACAAAAGTCTTCTATTAAAATAAGTATGCATTTGAAATGTATATGTTATTGTTTGTGCACATAAAGCCAGTGCAGCTTTGGCACTCTGCAGTAAGGTTTAGATGACAATGTTGCAATTATGGGTCTATTTAGAAGTTTTCTTTTGTTTGAATTTTGTGTGTTATATATTAACAATTGGCAATCTGAAAAAAGTAAAATATGTATCACAATTTGACTTAAATGAGCTTCACAAAATAAAGTAATATCTGCTGCTTTAGCAGTCAGTAACAACAACAACAAAATTATCTGGTCAATCAAGGGGAGATTTTAAAGTAAGAGATGTTCAGTTTTTTGGTGTTCCTGGAACACAGCTATGCCCATTCATTGACTTATTGTCTGTGGCTGCTAAAATGTCAAAGCTGAATAGTTGTTACAGAGGCCATATCCCCAAAAGCCAAAAACTTGTTTGGCACCTTAGTGAGTAAATTTGCCAATCTCTGGTGTCTGGCATCATCATTTATGGTGATATAAGTATACCGGACTCCAAGACTTTAAAACCTTAAGATATAAAATCAGAAGTGAGTCTACAAAGGACTCAGAAGTGGGTCTAAGGAAGACTTGTATCAAGGTGTATTTTATAAAATACTTGTAAGACTTCCTTAAACCTACTAACCATTATTGTTTTGTAAATGCTGCAATTATTAAAAATTATACCCAAAACTTAATCCACCTTTTGGTTGCTATTTTCTTGATGTTTTACTAATATTAAGTATCTGTGCTGTCTTGACATTTCTCGTGCTGATGAATCGTTGAATTTGTTTGTATATTTTGGTAGAATAACTATCCATATTCATGAGAAAAAATTGTGAAATTTTTGGATTTTTTTTTTTCTCCCTAGTTTAGGGATATTTGGAAGAATGAGAACTTGTTTTGTAAATGAGTCCATATTCAGGGGTTGGTATTTTCTTTCTTTTTTTTTTTCCTAATAGGGGAAAACCAGAAGCTGATGCTGTGGATAGATCATTTGGTGAGAAACGCTATGACCCAATCCAGGCCACCCCTCCTCCTCCTCCATTGCCCTCACAGTACACCCAGCCAGCTCAGCCTGTCACCAGCTCTTCTCTTCACATACATTCTAAGGGATCACATGGTGAAGGTAGGAAGTTCACAAGTTGACATTATTATTATAATATAGTGATAACTTATAAAATTAAATTATTGTATTCTCTAAGCTAAGTGGTTTATATGTTAAAAATAATCTTTGGGCTAGGATCAGTGAACATTAAGGATTTTCTTAAAAGTATATCTTCTGTTTTTATGACTGTGACCATTATATTGGACAAGTGTTTTAGCTTAACAGATCTTAATCTTGTTGCAACATAGCTTAATTTTATGCTAGTCTTCAAATCTTCTGGAAGAAGATTTACCAGTGTGTCTAAATTTTTATACTTTTGAAGAATGATTTCTAAAAATTGTTATGTTCCATTTTTACACGTAGACATAGAAAACCATAAAATGTTATCTCTAACACCTTGTCTTTTTAGTTTCTTGGTAAAATTCTCAACCAGGCAGATAACATATATCCAGTTTATTCATTCAAATAGCTATGTAATCTTATACCCTAGGAATATAGCAAATGTATTTATCCATTCTCCTGTTGACAGACATTTTGCTAGTGCCAACAAACTTCTTTGTTATTTACATAGGAGTCAAATTTCAGGTTATGTAAGTCTTCAACCAACAAATTTTATATAGTTCTACATTGATACTACTTTGAGATTTTTTCCACACACTATCACATCTGCAGATGAAGACAGTTTTAATTCTTATTTTCACATCTTTTATGCCTTTTTTTTCTTTTCTTGCTTTATTGCACCAGCCAGGATCTCCTGAAATGTGAAATGTTGAATAGAAATGCTTAAAGCAGACATCTTTCCAAGGTTCGCCCATCTTAACCTATTATGTCCCAGGGTCCTACATGTAGGACACCTATAAAAATTTAAATTGAGCAACAGTTATATTCATTGCTCGGTTTAAATTTTTATCGGTGTCCTATATATGGGATGCCAAGACATAATGGATTTAAGGAGAAAAGATTTAATGTTTAACCCTTATGATGTTACTGTAGGTTTTTTGTAGCTGTCCTTTATATGGTTAGGAAGTTTCCTGTAGTTCTAGATTGCTGAAAGCATTTTCTCAAATGCTTTTTCTGATGTATTAAGATGGTCATATGATTTTTCTCCTTCATTCACTTAATGTGGTAAATTATATTACTATATTCATGAGGAATTTGGATTAATAATTTTCTTGTAATGTTCTTGTCTGATTTGGGTATCAAGGCTGTGCTGATTTAATAAAAGAAACATATTATTTTTACATTTCCACATTCTGTTTCTCAAAGAGTGTGTAAAGCATTGGCACTATTTTATCCTTAATTTCATAGAATTTAGTTGGTATTTTTTTTATACTGCCCCCAGCAATACAATTCCTGTTGTTCTATATCTTCATCAATAGTTGACATTATTGAACTTCTCAGTTTTACCATTCTAATGGATGTGAAGTGGTATTTAATGGTTTGTTTTGGGGTTTGCTTTACATTTTCCTAATAGGTCAAGTATCTTACTGTACAGTTAGTGGGCACTCTAGTTGCCACTTTCATTTTTTGCCCATTTTTCTGTTTGGTTGAGGGGTTTTTTTGTTTTTTTTTTTTAACAAATGTATAGGTATTCTTTCTAGGTTTTAGATGTTAATACTTTATTAGGTGTATACTTTGTAAATATCTTCTAATATGTGGCTCTTTAACTTTGGTCATGGTGAACTATTCATTACTGAAATTTTTAATGAATCAAATTTGTCATTCTGTTTCTAATTTGTGGTGGTTATTGGAAGAGGGTTATTCAGACACTAGTCTCTGGAGGTCAGGACCCTTACAGCATGACCCTGAATTCAAGGCAACAGAGTACACTAATAGCTCTGAGTGTACTACCCAGACCTGGGCTTCTACTCCAGCACAAGGACAAGCTGAGCTAGACAAGACATCAGAGGACTACTTAAACTTTTTTCAGGAAATTTTAAAAAATGTTTTCATGTTTATTTTTCAGGTAATTCAGTATCATTGGATTTTCAGAATTCTTTAGTGTCCAAACCAGACCCACCTCCATCTCAAAGTAAGCCAGCAACTTTCAGACCACCAAACCGAGAAGAGACTGCTCAGACTACTTTCTATCCCCAGAAAAATTTTTCAGATAAAGCTCCAGTTAATGGAGCTGAGCAGACTCAGAAAATGGTCACTCCAGCATACAATCGATTCACACCAAAACCATATACAAGTTCTGCCCGACCATTTGAACGCAAGTTTGAAAGTCCAAAATTCAATCACAATCTTCTGCCAAGTGAAACTGTACATAAACCTGACTTGTCTTCAAAAGCTCCCACTTCTCCAAAAACTCTTATGAAAGCACACAGTTCAGCACAGCCTCCTGAGTTTGACAGTGGAGTTGAAACTTTCTCCATCCATGCAGATAAGCCTAAATATCAAATAAATAATATCAGCACAGTGCCTAAAGCTATTCCTGTGAGGTAAGATTCTTATTTGCCTTTGTGTAAACATTAGCCCTTTGATTTGTTTTACGTTAAGTTCAATATAGTTTATGTGATTTTGAACTTGAAATGATAATTGTAATTCTACATATAAACTAAACAATGTCCTTGCTGTGAATATCATTCTGTATCTCTGGGAGGTATCAGATGTTAATAACATTAAAAAGCTAATAATCATGTATGATTGGTAGGTATTGTCATTTATCCATTTGTGACAGAAAACAGTTTGCCCAAGGTCACATAGCTAGGGCAAGGTAAACCCGATTCAGCCCCTAAAAAGCCCATACTCTTAGCTGACCATGGTTTCCTGTAACCTCCTAACTTCTACTGGTGAGGTATATTTGAAGAATATCTTAGAAAAATGAGTACTTGTATTACTCATCTTCTATTTGTTCACCATGGATACTGAAAAATAGAGATGTAATAACCCCAAAAACTGCTATTATGAAACAACAGTTACTAATAAGATGGTTGAGCAAATGAGACAAAGTGAACCTACCTAGAATCTCACTCAGATGCATTCTGTTTTCTCATTAGTGACTGACCAGACCCATCTGGCACATATCAGATCAGCCTCCTAAGTCCAGTTATGTTTTCAAACTCACAGGTTGTCAGGGATGGGCCACAGGGGACTCCTGCTTTGTAGGGACTAAATGGTATTACCACCTCAGGCAGTGGGCTCTGCTAATCTTGCAATTGTGCCATAAGATTCCATCCCTTACACTCCAGTCATGCTGGAATGAAGCTTCAGCTGCCCTTTATATGTTTCTAAGTTATTGGTCCATTTTTCTGCCCACTTTAAGTTCAGGATTAAAACTTTACTTCAGAAAGTCTTGATAAACTCCATTTTTTAAGCAGTCATTAATACCACATCTTTTTTTTTTACCTTTGATATTCTTCTGTACTAAGTTAACCTAGTTTCTCTTTCATGGATCTTTGGGATGTACCCATACCAGGGACTTTACTTTTGTAACCTTGGAAGCCTTGGCTTTGATAATATGGTTGTTTGGTAGGGGAATGCTCAGGAAGGGCCATTCATCTGCACACTTAAAATCCTAGAGAGACTTTATCAAATCTAAGCTGTTCTCAGCTGTAAACACCATAGTTACATGTATCACTAAGAAGATTAAAGAAAATGCCACCAATTAAATTGTGACTAACCATCAATTTTAAAAAATAATATGTTGATGGGTATTGAAATGTCCTTCTTTTATTAAAAGCCAAGATATCAGATTTTATACAATCATATTGCATAGTCAATAATGATGCTAACTCAACTAGCTATCAGAAATACAATTGATTTCTCTTAAGAAAAAATATGCTTAATTATCTCTCTGGGTAAAATCTTTGACTAAAAACTTATCTTGTTAAAGTAACTTCTTGATCATATGTAGAAATAAAATGAAACCACCTATTAAATAGTTAATAAAGGGAAAACTTCTGTGTGTTATTAGGAATTTACTTATTAGCTATTTCTGAACTCTCAGTCCTTCAGCTATGGAAGAAGATGAAGATGAAGATGGTCATACTGTGGTTGCCACAGCCCGAGGCATATTTAACAGCAACGGTGGGGTGTTGAGTTCCATAGAAACTGGTGTTAGTATAATTATTCCACAAGGAGCCATTCCCGAAGGAATTGAGCAAGAAATCTATTTCAAGGTCTGCCGAGACAATAGCATCCTCCCACCTTTAGATAAAGAGAAAGGTAAATGTTATTTATTTTTCTGCTTAGTTCTAGTAACTTAAAAGTTGCCTTGTGGGATAAAAGCTAGCAGCTTCTCTGTTCACTCTGGGCCAACCACAGCATGTTCCTTCCAACAGGGAGGACCTCTCAAATGAGCTCTGTGAAAGGGAGCAGCATCATGGACATGTGGTTGGTCGTCCATAGTGGAACCACAGTGACCTTCCACAAGGCATTCTTTACTTTCATGATGAAATCCAAAGTGTTGGCAGGTGACAGGCCACTAGATGTCCCTCACACATGGCTGCCAGGCAGTCTTGGCTGACCTAACCAAATTTGCCTTTCAACCATTCTAACCTTTCATCTCTGGAGATGGATTAAGGAGCCCCACTCAGAAAGGCTTTGCCCTGCCTGTCACCTGATTACAGACGCTGTTGAGGCAGGGCTGTCTTACTCATCACTCCAGAAGCTAGCACTAGTAAACACTCAGCAGAATAAATGAAATATCTTTAGAATACATCAGAGTGTATCTGCGCTTCCTAAGGAACTAGGAATGCTGCTGTTTTCACAACCTTCCTGGACTTATCAGGGTGCAATTATGATGAGCTGTATTATGTCTTTTAACAGTACTTTACTTCTCTGACTACACTGACCTTAGCTTACTTTCTTATATTTTGCCAGAATACTGAAATCTGATTCTATATGCTAATTTTGGGATAGCTTGTCTTAAAAACCAATAGGACTGATTATGTTGGTCTTGCATGAATTTCTTAAACTAAGTCTATAACAGAAATGGAAGATAAAAGTGATATTTGTGGAAAGTACATTTGAATACGTTGTGCAGTGTAGACCTGTATGGTTGAATGTGGTAGCTACTAGCTACGTGTGGCTATTTGGCATTTGAAATGTAGCTATCTCAAATTGAAAGGTGTTAGAAATGTAAAATACCAATTTCAAAGTGTTAGTGTATTGATTACATTTTGGAATAATGATGTTTCAGTTTTATTGAGTTAGATAAAATATTAAAATTGGTGTGACTTGTTTCTTTTTACTTTCTAATTTGGCTGTGAGAAAATTTTGAATTAAAATTGTGGCTTCTGTTATGGGTCAGTAGTGCTATAGAAAACTAATCCCATTTGGCTATATAGTATATAGTTAGAAGTGGGGTGAGGAGAAAACTGTGTGTCTAGAAGAAAGATCCTCATTTCACCTCTTGCCTGTTCCTTTCCCTGACTCCAGGTGAAACTCTGCTGAGTCCCTTAGTGATGTGTGGGCCCCATGGCCTCAAGTTCCTGAAGCCTGTGGAACTGCGC
The DNA here is from genome assembly GCF_048772815.1 of Callospermophilus lateralis. Lineage (NCBI taxonomy): Eukaryota > Metazoa > Chordata > Mammalia > Rodentia > Sciuridae > Callospermophilus > Callospermophilus lateralis. Next base: position 147,493,332 of record NC_135307.1, read on the forward strand.
TTACCACACTGTGCGTCTATGACTCCTGACGGTTGGTCTTTTGCTCTAAAATCATCCGACTCTTCGTCGGGTATGCTGTCTTCACTCTGTCCTCTGGGGGCTTTGGGTACTGTCATTGATTAAAATTGGGCTAATCATGCTCCCATGCTGTATGTTAGCAGATCTTTACCTCTGTTCCTGTGGCCTTGTAGGCATCATCAGTGTCAACAAATTTTTATCATTTTACTGAAATGATTTGGTCCCTTCATGTAATTATTTCTATTTTTGGTTACTATTTCTTTATTATCATTTTTTAATCTAAAAAACATGTATACCAGAGAAACTTAAAAGGGAAAAGATCTTCCACTGTGATCATACTTGGCCATAGTTTTTCAGTGTAAAACTCTAAAAGTTCTATTTTTTAAATGACTTTTTGCTCTTAAGATCATGATTTCAAAGTTTCCCTTGCATTTTCACATCTTACTTCTTTAAGTGACTTAAGTCAGTTACCAGTTGGAACTGTCTTTATTATTGGTACATCACTCTGTGAGAACCTAGTATAGAAAAATAAGAATTTAAAGTTTTGCTTCTGAATGTGTGATAAATTAGTAGATTTATCAAATAGAGGTTGTGGAATAAAGATTATAGTAGGAGCATATTTTAAAGTAACCCAACAAAAAAAAATTGGATATAAGTAGCATTTTTCCTCATTTATAAATACTCCATCTTTTAGAAAAAAATAAATAACTTTTAACATGCCAGGTATTAAAGCTATTTCTTCAAGGACTCCATTAAACATTTTATTAGCCTAGTTTGAAACTGTATTTAAAATGTATATTCCAAAAGCCAGATAGTATACCATGAGATCTGATTTTGCTCTAAACCAAATTAGAATGGGATCTTTAAGATAATTACATGCTTTTTAAATGATCTTTTTCCAGATACTATATTAAGTATTAATGATTTCCACATTTGTTATATTCAATATTTTATGTGATAAAACATAAGTTGTGTTAGATTACTTATTCTGTTAAGCTTGAGTATGTTTACCAAGAAGATAATTGTAACTATATGAATCCTAGATGGCTTTAGAATGTGTTGCTGCTATAAATATTCCCTCAAGAAGTCACTATAGATTTTAACTACTAACATAATCCCAACAAAAACTCAAGACTAAAGATGAGATTCTTTTTTTATGTCTAGAGTTGTTATAATTTTCTGATCGCCTGAACAGTTTGCTCTTTCCAGTAATACACAAGCCCATCTGTATCTGAAGTTAAATCACTGTTTAGAAAGCACTGATCCTATCATAAGATGTTACTGACTCTAAATACTACTTAGGTGATGTATAGCTTACCATAGAAAACATGCCCAACTGGTACCCTTGACATTTGGGCCAAATAGTCTTTTGTTGTGGGGGCTGTTCTGTCTGCTACCAGGTACTTGGTGGCTCTTCTGGACTCTCCCCCACTATATTCCAGTTGTGTCAAGCAAAAAAAAAAAAAAAGTCTTCAGACATTGTCCCTTGGACGCAGAATCAGTTACTTCTGGTTGAAAGTTATTGCTGTAAGGGAAACAAAAGTTGTGGTTTTGACTGTCATCTTGGATGCCACAGAAACATACAGATGTTTTGGCCTTCTTACCTGTTGCCCAGAGATTCTTAATGCTAGCTTCATATCTTAAAACACCAAGAGCTTATTAAAAGCTCAAAAGCTCAGTACCTGCCTCAGTCCTACACAGACAGTGAGTTTTTAAAGGTCCACAAATGATTTTGTTGCACAACAAGAATTGGGTGGATCAGTCTTGTTGGTTTTTATTTTGATTTGATTTTGTAAGGCAGAAAGGTTCTTTAGGAGATAGATTCTGCAGGAATTTCATTTCTTGGTCTGTGAACAAACGTAACAGATGTCTTCTCACATGGATGATCATATAATTATTTTCCAAACTTTTAAAAGTGAAAGACATTTTTAATAATTATGTAGACTCAGGGGCAAACTGGATCTGTCCTAGGCACATGGTTGCCCTAACTTTATTCATTTTTTGAAAAGGCCAGTGAACTTATGGTAAAAGTTATTTGAAACAGCTTTCAAATTATTTGTTGCCAGCAACATTGCATTAACATGTAGCACTAAAGAGTTTTAATATATATATACAATATGCTAAAGATATAGAAGAAAGTTATATCAAATAATAAATGTATTTATTTTTGCCCATAATTGTGAAGTGTTATGGATAACAGTTTAGCCAACTCTAAATAACATTTATTTCTCTTTATCTCATAGGTGAGCCTAAAACCTGGCAAAACAAGTGTCTTCCTGGAGATCCAAATTATCTTGTTGGAGCAAACTGTGTTTCTGTCCTGATTGACCATTTTTAATTCTTAAAATATAGGAATTTGATGAAATAATGTGAAACCGGGTTGAACTTACTAAATTTAAATGGAACCACTCTATCAAGTATTATACTTTTCTTAGAATTGATACTACAATTTGTTAGTATTAAGCATTTGTTGGAACTTATGAAGATTAGTGAGCATGCTTCTGAACCATGGTCTAAAAACATGCTACAGACTGCATGTTTATGATTGAAGAACTGTTGGTATTGGCTAGAGGTTCAAAGATATTTTGTTTTGTAATGATTTTTGTACTTTTTTACATTCACTGCTTAACTTCACATACTGATTTCCGTTAAAATACCAGCCAGTAAATGGGGGTGCATTTCAGTTCTGTTCTTTCCAAAGTACACTGTTTGAAACTTTATTATGGCCCTGGCCTAGCATACACATTTTATTTTATTATGCATGAGGTAATATGCACACATTTTTTAAATGCACCTGGAATATATAACCAGTGTAGTGGATTTAACAGAAATGTACAGCAGGGGAATTTATAACTTTGGGGAGGGGGGAGGGTCAAATTAAGACAATTACTTATTGTATATGAAAACACATTTTTCTTAGGGAGGACACCAAAGCATGTGAGACTGGTTCCATGGCCTCTTTGGATCTATAAATTAACCATATCACCACAGAAATTCTAACCAGCAGGAATGCCTTACCCTCACGTTTTTAATTCTTAGATTGTTCTTGCTATGTATTACTGAGTTTTTATGGCTTTTGTGCACATCTACATACTGTATCATGGAAAAGATTGAGTAAATTGTGAATTTGGTGGTTTCAGAAATGTGTAATCACCTAGCAGAAAATAATGGTGTATGGTATGATTTAGAAATTTCCTTTTTCTCTTTCTCTTCCTCTCTTTTTTTTCTTTCTTTTCTTTTTCTTTCTTTCTTTTTCTTTTTCTTTTTTTTTTTTTTTTTTGACAAGGGGCAGTGGTTTTCTGTTCTTTTGGCATTTGAAACTTTGATGTTTTAAGGATGCTTGTACATAAATGCGTGCATACCACTTTTGTTCTTGGTTTGTAAATTAACTTTTATAAACTTTACCTTTTTTATACATAAACAAAACGGAATTTCTAAGAAAGGCTACCTTTGTATTCTCTCCTGTACCTCTTGAGCCTTGAACTTTGACCTCTGCAGCAATAAAGCAGCATTTCTATGACACATACAAGGTCATTTTTTTAAGAAAAAGAATGCACAGAGTTGTTACATTTTTAAGTGCTGCATTTAAAAGACAGTTACTCAGAATTCTCTAGTTTGATTAAATTCTTGCAAAGTATCCCTACTGTAATTTGTGATACAATGCTGTGCCCTAAAGTGTATTTTTTTACTAATAGACAATTTATTATGGCACATCAGCACGATTTTTGTTTAGATAATACACCACTACATTCTGTTAATCAATCATTAGGTGTGACTGAATTTCTTTTGCGGTTATTAAAAATCTCAAATTTCTAAATCTGCAGAATAAAACTTTTTAAAGTAATGTTCTGGTTTGGTTTGTTTGCCCACATTTAGTTTCATGCAACTTTATAATCCTACTTTTAAATCCTGTACACATTAATCCTCTTCATACAGGTCACTCGCTGTTGCTCAGATCTGGTGCTGCACATGGAGAATCTGTTCCCTGTGGCCAGTGTGTACTGTGGGGTGGGCATTGCTAGTCAGAAGGACTTCAGGTCAAAGCCAGTGAGTAGGAAAAAGAAGCAGGCAGACTCTCTCTCCAGAGCACTATGAGCATGTATGTATATGTGTGTGTGTATGTTCACCAGGACCAATTTGTATATGGTTTGTTCCCCAGAAAACATGGGAACATGGGGAACAGTGGTGAAGCACTTCCCCAGCATGTGCAAAGCGCTGGGTTCCATCCCCAGTACTATCAAGGAGGGAGATGCTCCCATCAAGAGATAGAAAGAGGTTTGTTTAATCACCCATCTTTATTGCCATTTAAGGCATTGTTATAGTGTTTTACTGAACATCTTTATAGACTTAGTCCATGTTTGTGGATTTTGTTTCATTTCTTTCATTTTTTATTAAGGTATAATTTATATACCATAACTAACCCTTTTTAAACTATATAGTTTTTCAAATTTTAATAAACCATACTGTCATAACCATTACCACAATTATACAACAATTTTCTCATCCTTTGCCTGGCCCCTGGAGTTCCTTCCTCCTTGTAGACTAATCAGCTCCTGATCATCAGTGATGTCTTTTCTGTTCCTATAGTTTGCCTTTTTGAAGGTGTCCTATAAATGTAATCATAGAATATGTAGTCTTAAAATCTATGGCTAAAGTGCCACAGACCTGCAATGCATTTGAGATACATTTACCACGTTGCAAGTATCAGTCCTTTTTGATTACCAAGTATTCTTGTGCTATACAGCCATGCCAGAGTTTCTTGATCCATTCCCTAATTAAGGAACTCTTGGCTTGTTTCCAGGTTTTAGAGTTGATAAATAAAGCAGTTTTAAACATTTGCGTACAAGCCTTTGTGTGAACATAAGCTTTCATTTCAGTTGGCTAAATATCTAGGAGCAGGATCACTGGCTCATGTGGTAAGTGGATGTTATTAACCTGTAAGAAACAGCTAAACTGTTTTCCAGAGTTCCTGTACCATTTTGCAGTTCTATCAGCAGGCTGAGGGTCCATCCAGCTCTGTGTCTTACCAGCTATTAGTTTTGTCAGTAATTTTTATCTTGATCATTCTTTTAGGCTGTCTCACTGTGGTTTTGATTTGTATCTCTCTAATGACTCTTGATGTTAAACATCTTTTATTCACCATCAATATGTCCTCTTTTTGGTTTAGTATCTGGTCAGATTTTGTCCATTTTTAAAATTTCATTGTTTATTTTCTGATTTTTGAGAGCTCTTCATATATTCTAGATGCACATTGATTGTATAATTTGTGATTTGCAAATCTTTCTTTTCTTAATACTGTCCAAGAATGGGAGTTGATTTTGATGAAGTCCAGCTTATGACTTTTCTTTCATGGATTGTAACTTTTAGTATAATATCTTAGAAAATTTTGTCTAACCCTCAACATAGAATTTTAAGTTTTCTTTCAGAACTTTTTAAAGATTTTACATTTGTGTTTGATTTGATTTTATGTGTAGTGTGAGGTTATGTGTCAAGTTTCACTTAGACTATTCAGTGTTATATTTGACCTCCATATATGAAACACAAGACACTGGGCTTCCATATAAATAAATAAGTGGAAGGAACATAAAAGTCTATTGTTTGTATCTACCTGCCTTCAACACTGTATGGCGTGATTGTCAGGCAAGATTTAAATATCTACTGCTGTTATGATTTAAATGTGAGTTGTCTCCAAAAGCTCTTCCTTTTTTTTTTTTTTAACATTTTTTTAGATGTAGATGGAAACATACCTTTTTTTAATTTAATTTGTTTATGTGGAGCTAGGGATCAAATCCAGGGCCTCATGCATGCTGGGCAAGCGCTCTACTACTGAGCCACAACCCCATCCCCCCAAAAGCTCTTCTTAATGCAAGAATTTTCAAAGGTGAAATGATAAGATTTCAAGAGCTGCAACAGGATCCCTCCATCCTAGTTTGAATGGACTGACTGGGAGGTAGGGTGTGGCTGGCAGAGTTTGGTCTCTGGGGTTGTGTCCGGGATAGTTTGTTTCTACCACTGCCCCCACCCCCAGCAACTTTGCTGAATCGCTCTCCCATGATCTTCTGCCTCACCTTAAGCGCCTAGTAATAGACAAAGTCATGTATAAACTGAACCTCTGAAACTGGGAGCCCCAAATAAACTTTTGCCCTTCTCAATTGTTCTTATTGAGTATTTTGGTCATAGTAATAAAAGGCCAAAACACTGCTTTTTCGTGTCAACGGGAATAAGAACATTTCTGCTGTCGGGCCATCTTCTGACAGTGCTGAGCATGGCTCAGTGAAATAACTCATGGCCAGGTTCCAGGGTCAGAAGCCTGTTTTTGCTCTTTCCTGTGCTACTAATGTGCTAATAGAAAACTTAGCGTCCAGAAGTGCTCCTTGAATAGGTTCTTCCTCCTCTTTGACAACTCTGCAAATGTTCACTTAGTATAATACATGAGGTACTGCGCAGATGGAGTTGTCTCAGGTAAGGTTAGACAGTCTGAGATAGTGGCCCGAAACTGGATGTGGATGCAGTTGTCTAGTAAGGAATGTGGCAGCAGATGTAGGCACGGTCACCAAGCATATTCACATCTGGGAACAATGAATTTTTGGTTTACCTTGACTCACACTTTGAAAACTCCTTTGTGGATAGGAAACGACTATGTACTGATGTATCAAGTTGAGTCATTTTGGCTGCTGGACAGCTCTATAGATGGACTGTTCTTGGGTTGTTCAATAGAGTTTCCCCAGATGGAGTACAGGGAAGATAAATTTTAAGGTGCTAACTTTCACAAAACTGTATTGTCATCTCATAATTTGTTTACAATAAAAACCAAACAAATGTTTTTTGTTCAGTTACTTCTTAGTGTGCTTTCCTTTCAAACCAAAACTTTGCTGTACAGGCTATCATGAATGAGTTGTTTCCAGTTAGCCTGGAAACCACATGCCTTTGAGGACTAAAAATTTGATTTTTGTTAAACCAAAATCTTTCCTTGCTAGATAAGTGCCAAGCAGGGAAGATATATCCATCTTGGTACACTTGGGAACTGCAACTAATGGGATATAGAAGAGTCCCCACAATGAGCTGCCCTCCTCTATGCTTGGGGTAGTGGGTGCAGAGGTTTTGATTTTGGCATATTTATGATAGGCCTGGTTGTCACAAATTGTTGGCAGGTGGGGAGGTCTTAAGTGGATTTGAAAATATGTAGGTGTTAATCCTTTTTTAACCCCTTAAAAACAGAAGGAAAACATGAAGATTGACATGTGACCAGAATGCTCCCAGTATGTCAGGCTGGGAAACCCATTATTGACATTAGTACTTAGTAATTAGTGTGAGAGAGAAAATACCGTGGAATGATGGTAGTGGATTCCACTAAATGATGTTCAGATGATTCAGAAAAAAAAATTTGCTTTGAGCTGATTATCTGTTTTCCCCAAAAGTACTGTGTTCAAGCCATAACCCCCAGTGTGGCTATGTTTGAATATGAAGCCATAGAAAGCCCCAACACTGCTTTCTTATATGTGTACATGCACTCTGGGTAGATAGGTAAGTGTACAGATTCAGTTCGTACTATCATAATAAAATACTGGTGATATATATATATATATACATACATACATACATACATACATGATGACTTAACCAAGAGACATTTTCTTGAAGTTCCAGAAGCTAGAAGTCCAAATAGTGTTGCCAGGATAGTTGTTTTCTGCTGAGGGTTCTCTTCCTGATTTGTAGTTGACCACTTTCTCAATGTATCCTTGGTGTTTCCTAAGGACACTTAAGCTTATTGGAGCTTGGTCCCACAATTAGGACCTCATTTAATTAAACTTGCTTAAAGGCCCCACATGCAAATATAGACACACTGGAGTTAGGGCTTCAGCATATGAATTTGGGGGAACATAGATATTCAATTCAAAACAAAAAAATTTTTTTCTGGATCATTTGAGTGTAAGTTTGCAGATACAATGTCTATTTCCTAAAAATAAGGAAATTTTCTTACATAACAACTGTATACTTAACCTCATAAAATTTTGAGTTGGTTTCATTTTATTGGCTCTGTTTTTCTTTGGAGTTTTGTTCTAAACCTTTTTATTTATTTTGGTTAGCTTTGGGTTCAGTTTGCTCTTTTCCTAGTTTTTAAAGGTGAAAGCTTAGTTTATGATTTGAGATTTTTTTCATGGTAAAAATTTCCTCAAGACACAGCTTTAGCTGCATTCCGTAAATCTTGATAATGTTATGTTTTGTTTTCATTTAGTTCAAGATATTTTCTAATTTTTCTTGGTTTCTTCATCTATGACTTCTTTTTAAATATTTGGGGCTTTCCCATATCTCTTCCTGTTTTAAAACAGAATGGGTATTTTGTGTTGGGTGAAGGTGTTCTGTAGATACAGGATAAATCAAGTTGGTTGATGCTGTTTTTCAGGTCTTCATCCTTATTTTCTGTCTAGTTGTCCTCTTAATTATTGGGAGAGTGAGGCATTAAAGACTCCCAATTATTGTTAAATTGCCTGTTTCTCCTATCACTTTTTGTTTGATTTAATTTGGAACTCTGTTTTGGGGAACATTGTTATGAAATGTTCTTCATTATCTTTAGCAGTATTGTGGGGGGCATGTCTTAAGTCTTTTTGACTGGTATTAGTTAATCCATTTCAACTTCCTTATGGTCACTGTTTATGTGGTATATTTTTTCCACTCTTTTGCTTTCAGTTATATCTATGAATCTAAAGTGTTTCTTTCATACAAAGCATATAGTTTGATCTTATTTTGTAACTAACTAAAGTTCATTAATGTCTCCTTTTGATTAGAGTGCTTAATCCCATTTATTTTTAATCTTAACTACTGGTAAAGTTTAACATTGTTATAAGTGATTGTCTTTTAAATCCGTTAAGAGAAATACACTAATACAGTCTTATGTTGACCTGTGTAACTACTAAAATGTTTTCAGTATTCTTTAGGTGGGATTCAAGTTCTCTTCCAGTGTCATTTCTTTTTAGTCCAAAAGACTTACTTTTGTATATTTTAAAAGGCAGATTTGCTAGCAGTGAATTTTCCCAAGCTTTATCTCAAAATGTTTTTACTTGATCTTCATTTTTGAAGAGTAATTTTTGCTGGCTATGGAATTCTTGGTTGGCAAATACTTCTTTTAGCACTTTGAACATGTCAATTTACTGCCATCCTCACTTCATTGTTGTTGAGAGCTCAGCTGTTGAACAGTACTTCCCTTGTATTTAATAAGCTTTATTTCTTGCTGTGTTGAAATTTTCTTTCTCTCAAATGTTTGTGGTGCCTCTACCTATGGTTCTCTTTGTGTTTATCATGTTTGAAGTTTGTTGTTCTTCGGTGATGCGTAAGTTAATACATTTCATCAGTTTGGCCACACAATTAGGACCTCATTGCCATTATTTGTTCAGAAATTTCTTCCTCTCCTTTACTTCTGAGACTCTCATAACATGTATTGGTATACTTGATATGCCCCAGATTCAGGTCTCTTTTTCTTCATTTTCTAAATTACTCTCAAGTTGGCTGATTCTTACGTAAGATCAGATTTGCTATGAGCCTCTCTAGTAAATTGTTCATGTCAATGAAAGTTGTTATCATACTGTTTTTTAATTCCTTAACCATGTTTTCCTTTAAGTTTTCAAACATTTATAATAGCTGCTTTGAAGTCTTTGTATGCTAAGTTCGGCATCTGGGTCCACATCAAACAGTGTCTGTTCACTGCTTCCTGATCCCTAAAATGTGGGTCACAGTATCCTGTATCTTCATGTCTCGTAACTTTTTTAAAAAGCTGCACGCTGGTGATAATGTTATAATAACTCTAGATTCTGAACCATTCCTTTACTTTTCAATGGGTCCTTGCTACATTTTTGTTTTTGTGACTGAACAAATTCTATATAATTTGTCTGAATATCAGTGCTCTACCATTGTAGTCTGTTCAGTTTTGGGTTCTGGGTTTTTGTTTGTTTGAAGTCTGGCTTCCTAATGGTTGCCTCTGGATCAGTATATCTTATTAGCCAATAATTGATCAGATGTTGGGCTCAAGAAGCTTGATCCACTAAGGCTTCCACTCTTACCAGTGGATTTGTGTGAGATCTAGAGAATGTATTCAGAGTTCAGGGAGTGGACAGGTGTGCCCTACCTCTTACTTTTTGTTGGTTCTTGTCTCACTACTATACAAACTTGAAGTCTTACCTCTAACCAGGGACACACAGACAGCTGTATCCCTCTCCCATCTCTCCTGGGCATTGTGTACAGCCCTTCACAGGTATCTGGTCTTCCAGACCACCAGGGATTTGTAGGAACTTGCCAAGACCTCCTTTTCTGATCTCCTGATTAAATTTCTGGCTCATTGGCTGGTCTGATATTTGCCCAACTAGTTTTGCAGTCTCGGGTTAGCCACATTATTGGCTTTCCCAAGATGATTTCTGTTTCTGCTTCAGATCTTGTAAGCCCCTTCTGGAAGTGATGCTGCCATTTTCCATAGCTTGCTCTGCCCTAGTAGATCTTCAGAGATGAAGGGAGGAACCCCAGGCAAAAATGCCACAGCCTATCATTTTTCATACTCAAAGATCTTTTTCTTGAATAAATATTTTTCAATGTAACTCATATTTTAGGTTGATATCCAGAGTTTTAGAATGGGTATTTTAGAAAATTTATTGAGTTTTGTTATTATCTTTTAGGGAAAGAATTTACTCAGCCATTCCAAAAGTCCAGCCTCAGAAAATTTAATATACATGTGTTCATCTGATCTGTCCATATTTGTATCAGTCATTTGACCCACTAATTCCTTTGCAGTACTTTGCTTTCTTCTGATGAGATCCAGTGCAGGGTCACATGTTGCTTGAATTTTCCATGTCTTTTTTCTTTTTCTTTCTTTCTTTTTTTCTTTTTTTTTTTTTTTTTTTTATGTGTGTGTGTGTGTGTGTATGTGTGTGGGTTGGCAGAGGGTTGGGGGGAGGTAACCAGGAATTGAATCCAGGTTTGCTTAACCACTGAGCACCCAGCCTGTTTTCTTTTTTGTTTTGCAACATGATCTCACTAAGTTGCTGAGCCTGGCTTTGAACTCACAATCCTCCTGTCTCAGCCTCCCCGAGCTGAGCTGCTGGATTATAGGCATGTGCCACCACACCCAGCTTGCCACATGTTTTTAGTCTTTAGTCTCCATTTAGGCCATTTCCTTAAGAGGGTTTTTGTTGTTTGCATTGAACCAGGGAGTGCTTGACCACTGAGCTACTTCAGCCCTTTGTATTTTTTAGTTTTGACCTTAGGGTCTCACTAAATTGCTGAGACTGGCCTTGAGCTTGCTATCCTCTTGCCTCAGCCTCCCAAATTGTTGGGATTATAGGTGTGTACCACCGCACCTGGCAAGGAGTGGGTTTCAACTAGTTAATCCAACTACCCTAAAAATAAGTATTAAGCTTGATTTATTTTGTGCATGGTCCGGTTTGGAACCGTTTCTGGAACAACTACTATTCTCTAGGTAGTGTTTTGATAAGACCCTTGACCTGCCCTGAGAAGGTTGGGTTCTAGTGGTCTGCAGTTAGCAAACAGCAGGAACCCTTAGCAGGGAATATGGAAAGTTGGGAATTGTTGTGGGTATCATGGGCTCTGCCCTGGGAAACACCTTCCTCTAACTTCCTTTACAAAGACAGGTTCCTATTGGGTTCAGTCTGTGGGATGCCAGTGGAGATCCCAGTTTGGTGTCAAGGTCCGCTTAAAGATGAAAAACTACCAGATGGAGTAATAACACACTTGTAACCCTAGCAAGTCAGGAGGCTGAGGCAGGAGAATTGCAAGTTTGAGACAAGCCTCAATAACCTTGATAAAACCCTCAGCAACATAGCAAGGCCCTGTCTCAGAATTTTTATGAAGGACTCGAGATGTAGCTCAGTGGTGCCTTGGGGTTCTTTGCCCAGTACCAAAACATAGTAAAGACAAGAACTGAGGCATGGGGTCTCATTGGTTCACACACAAATCTGGGGCAGAGCTGAACCCTTGACTTCCAGGCCAGTGCTCTTAAGATGCCAGTTTGGACAGCTGTTCTAGAAGCATAAAAGGATCATCTCGTGCGCTTTTATAGCAGAGCAGGATTGCTTGGGCAAACCTAAGGCAAGGCAAGACTTAAACCACAAATTTCTAGCCCCAGATTGAGGTAACCTCTCTGGGAACAAGACCCATTAACGTTTAGCCAAGTAGAAGTACAGAAAGAGTGTGTGTTGGTGATGTTTCTGATTACAGGTTGGGGCCAGGAGTGCCTCCCCTGGCCCTTGCTGTGGGTGCTGGTGAACCTGAGTCCTACTGGCAGATCATTCCTCTCTTTTATGGCCCATGCAGGCCCTAAGGATTGGGTGACTTATATTACCCCTCCATGTGCCACACCCAGGCCCTGCCCAGAAAATGCCTCCTGCACTATTCCTCTTGTTACATCCCTGATGACACCCTTACTGGGAGTGAGATGGGAGTGATCAAGAGACGCAGTTCAGCCCTGGTTTTTGCATGCTGGAGTTTCTTGCACACCCCACCCTGAGCAATCCTGTAGAGACAGCACAAAACACACACAACATGTTACTAGAAAATGTCAATCTTGAGAAAAAAACCTTCTCAGCAAAACAAGTCCCACCCAGGCACCAGGATCCCAGAGCTTGGGCCTTTGAGAGCAAGTGTGGTTGTCAAGTTATATTTTCATGGTGACCCTTGGCCATATGGACATTTGCACCTGAGGAAATACCTCTGTCTGTCCAGCTGTTCTCCCTACCAGAAGCCATAAACTGCCTGGCTGCCAGGGGCAAGGCTGCTGGCTACTACAGGGCAGTTTCCACCCCACAGGGAAGCTGGAACCCATGTGTTGCAATTGCCAACAGCTTAGAGTATCGGAGTCCACGGGCTGCTACATCATTTTCCAGCTCCCTTCAGGGCGAGTCACTTAATGACAGCCAGCCTTGGTGAAAGTGGATTCAAAACCCCAAGGGAAGCTGATTCCTGTGACTGTGGGTACAGAAGGCACAGATCCATCCTGTCACATAGAGCTGACAGTCTGATTTCCCACAGAGAAATACCTCCGCCCAGGTCTCCCCTTCTTGTCCCCACCCTCACAAAGAACTTAATACCCAAATGTTTTAGCCAAAATGTGGGCTGAGAGCAGTTGTCAGATTGGAACTCAGCAAGGGAATCTCCTCTTTGTTTTTGTTACCTTGGTAGGAGTGTTCATTTCCTCCTGTCCCCAGTACATTTGTCACTGTGGATCTAAGATTAGACACCAGGCTTCAGGCACAGGTAGGTCATTTCTGGAATAGTGGGGGTATTATGGCCACCCTTTTAAGGAAAGCTGCCCTTTCCAGACAGCACAAGGAACTTCCCCTCCATGTAGTCAATGAAACTGGCAAGAATTCTACCCATTCAACTGATAACTCTGGAATAATGACTTATTTTCAGGGATATGTTCTCTCACCTTCTTACTTTCTTCATCTTATTTAATGTTTGAAAATGAAAGTGTATGAAATTAAAGAGGTGGCTAGGGTGATCAGGCCAGTGGCCTGGTCAGATCAGCTTGGCTGTAAGGCAGTCACACTGTTGTTCTGCCCAATGTTAGTCCCCTAGATGAGCTTTTCTGCAAACATTATAATTCTTGTCACCTTATTGCAATTTGAATTTCATGGCAGTTCTACATTTTATGCTAAAATTACTCATTTTCCCCACTGCAGGAGGATGAACACTGTACAGATGGCAGCTGCTCCTGTTCTCCTGAGCCTTGCAATTAGGAAGAAGAAGAGAAAAACTCAAAACTTGTTACCTCGTCACCAATTCCAGAACTGCTCCAGGAGTTTGAAACTGTTAGGTCTCAGAAAACGATAGCTCAAAGTGAAGGCCTTAGAACCAGTCTCTCTGTACCTCCTGTCCTCCTGTTTAACCCCTCCTTCTGGGAGGCAAACGGTAGAAACTAGAATGCCTCTTTCCCAAGGCAGGTCATGCAAACCAGAACACTTTTCCACAAAGCCAGCCATAAAACCTAAAATTTTAACTCTAATCTTCTTCTGCTCTTATTGCCATAAAGAAATCCCCTGACTTTCCTTGTTTGTAGAGCTTAGGATTCCAATTCCAGAGGGGTCCTGCCCGACTCCTGGGAGGAAGAAGTTCTGCACACAGAGGCCAAGAATCTGAACAGACAGGCCTCCCTGGGTTCCTCCTCCTCAGTCTGTTACTATTATATTATTCCATTTTGTCCAGTCATATTTCTACAGGGGTGTCTGCTCTGGCAATCTCAGCACAAAAATAAATAGTTCACCCTGGGTCTTTGAGTCTTCAATGCTGAGTCACAAAATGAAATGAATTTAAGTGCTCTTCTGTTAGCCTAGCGTTTGTTTTAGGGGTTTCAACCATGACACTTTATGATGAGCAAGAAGGAGACTACCCTCAGCCCTTTCCCTCTCTGACAAAATGTAGTGGGAATAAAAAGGTGGCACCAATTCTGCTGGGCCGGGGACCAGGGCCCTGTGGGAACCAAGGTTTCCTGCACCAGGCAGGGCTTTGGGCACTGGAATCCCGCCCCTGGCTCTTCCTCCTGCTCTACTTTCTAGTGTTCCACTTTGCACTCTATCCCTTTGCCCTCTTTCCAACTCCTCCTCCTCCCCTTTCTTCTTCACCTTCTGTTCTTCCTTCTGCTTCTTTCCATTTCAGGCCTCCTGAGGAGATAAATGAGCATCTGATACACAGGGCACATGAACTTGGTTCAATACACCCTGTTGTCCAGGTGCACAGGCCTTTCCTGGCCTGGTGGGAAGATGAAGTAAGACTTGGCCCTGGACCTTACAGGGCAGAGGTGACCTAGGTGGGCACTGGATCACCACTAAACCCAAAACCTCAGCCCATCCCGAGCCCCTCCATCTTGCAAGTAGACATAGAACCTGAAGACTGCTGGATGCTCTGGGCTTGGGAATCAGCTCGGCTTCCTGGTCTCTATCTTGGGGTTTGTGAAGTAAAGATGTAAGAAAGCCTTTTTGATGACACGTTTCTCTGTAAGCTTTTATCTTTCCTGCTCCATGAGGGTCTAATACCCAGGAAGGTCACTAGATCAGGAAACGGCTCAAATACTAGGACATTTGGGCTTGTGTTCACTCTCAAAGCCACACTGAATATTTTCATCTTAAGCTTGAAGTGCTTTCCTTATGACAGAGGCTTTTACCCACAGGCCTCAAATGCTGACCTGACAGAAGTCCCAGCCCTGGACCTGGGCTTGCTCCCATCTTCCCATCACCCCACCCCATCCCTGTCTGCCACCTCCTCCCACTTTCAGCCTCAGGTATCTGGCGAGTGCATGAATGTCAGGACCCTTCAGGGTGACTCTGGCTGTCCTTCCACAGTTCTGTTGCTGTGTAGGGGCCTCAGGTCTCCTGTAGCAGGTGGCAGCTTCTCTGCTGACACCGCCTGTCCTCCAGGTTCTTCACTGGGCCTTACCTCTTACCTTTTGACTCTAGTGTATTCACCCCTGGGTACACCCAGAAGACAACAGGAAGAGAGCAAGGCTGGTGGATCCGTTCCCATACACACACCGAGTCCCTACCAGATACCCTCCAGATGGCAGCACCTTCCTAGGAAGGCCATGTTTTTGTCACACAGTCCTCTGAGGAAGCCCCCCCCTGCAGGGTCCCCTAAGCCACTCACTTCAGGGACTCACCCATCTGCTATCACCTCTCCTCAGGCCACTATTTCTGCTGCAAAGACCCTGGCTAATATCCATATTGGCTAGGTGGTCCCTGGGCACAGATGTGCTTTATCAGAAGACCACCACCTTCTCCAGGTTTCCTGCCAGCACCTCACAGGCTTCTGTACAAAACAGAAGCCACTATTTTCACTTGGGATCTCTCTTTCCAGCCAAGACCCCACCATGCCAGTTGCTCAGAGGTAATGCCTCTGGTCTTTCCAGAAGCTGGCTCCTCTCCCTGGATGCTATTCCCCCTTAGCTGGAGAACAGATTCTGAGCTCAATTCTCACTTTCTTCAAAAAGCCCCCTCCCAGACTGCTCCTCACAGCTCACATGCCCTCCATGTTCCTTCATGTTCCTCTGTGTGTTTCAGGCACCTGCATCCTGGCCTGCTCTGCCTGCCCTACATGCCCAAACAATGCCCAAATGTATGGGTTCATTCTTCTTCCTGGTAAGACTAAAATCATAGATGAAAGCAGTTGGTTTGCATTTAGAAATGAATACCTTCTTTCATTATCTTAGTCCAAAGTCACATAATTCCAAGACTAAAGTGCCAAATAACTGCATTACCTCCACCTATCACATTTATCAGGGACCCAGGGTGTTGCTCATTGGTAGAGTTTTTACCTGGCATGCACAAGGCCTTGGGTTCTATCCCATGGCTGTAGGGAAAGATCATTAGTTATGAGAGAAAAAGAAGATATAATCATCAATAGGTTTTAAATAAATATTTCTGAAATGCCACTCATTTTCCTGTTTTCCCTCAGCAGAGCTATTCATTTTCCCCAGCTGCCTCTGGGTGGAATGCGAGGAGGTCTAGCCAACTTCACAAGGAGCTTTGGGAGGCTTTTGGGGTGCTCCCCTGACAGTCAAAGGGAGCAGGTAGATTGAGCTAGCAGAGGGTGTGACAATAAATCTCTGACTATTCTTTCTTCCTATACAGGCAACAGTCAGTAGGGTTTCCTCCAATCAATTTTACCTGTGTCAAGGGCTGCCCTGGCACCCAGGGGAAAGCCGTAGGTGTGAATTTTTTCTTTGATACCAGGAACTGAACCCAGAGGTACTTAACCACTGAGCCACATCCCTAGACTTTTTTACTTTTTATTTTGAGATAGGATCTTGCTAAGTTGCTTAGGGCCTAAGTTACTGAGGCTGGCTTTGAACTTTCAGCCCTCCTGCCTCAGCCTCCTGAGCTGCTGGGATTACAGGTGTGCTCCACTGCACCCTGCTAGATGTGTGTATGTTGTTTTTTTTACTAGGTGTGTGTTAATCACCAGAACTTTCTCTTCCAAATCTCCTGGAGTCCTGAGACTGGCCCAGCCCTCCACTGTAATGTGAGTTTCCATGTGCACATCCTTATTCACATGTAGAAATTTTGTGCATGCTGCTCCTTGTAATCCAACCAAAGCTGCTATTTTTGGCCTTCTGGGGAACTGAGGAAAGCAACCTTACTATTATTAATAATCCTGGAAAATGGGACATCATTCTGAAGAGTAGAACTTCCTAGGGACAAAGCCCTGTGGAGGTTATTGCTGGTGTGAACTGTGTGTTGGTGGGTGGGGGAATAGCAGCATTTATCAATCCTATGACATGGATTGTCATAGGCCATCCATACCAAACTCAGCCTTCGAAGAAGGAGCATGTGTTTAATGTTGGATCTTCACTATGCAGTGTCCATGTCTTCTCCTCAGTGTGCACTCAGCATTCAAGCAGCCAGAACACTCATTGGTCCAGTCATGCTGGGTAACTGGAATTTCCCACACTTGCTTTGACTTTTGGGGGTGGGGGAGTATATAGAGAGAATAGGCAGTGGGGCTCAGCAGGGTAACTTTTCTCAAAAGTGCAACTCCTGCAGTGGCTGAAACAGCAACGCCATGCTGACTGCCACCTGAAACACACCACCTCTGTCACCTCCTTGCTCCTTGGTTTGAGCCCAGGCTAAAATACCCATTGTATGGTTTGGATATGTAGTTCCCCCAAAAGTTCATGTGTGGGACAATACAGAAATGTTCAGAGGTGATGATTAGATTATGAGAGCTATAATCTAATCAGTGGGTTAATTCACTTGATGGATTAATAGTTCAAAGGACTACTGTACTGGGGTGACTCTAGGCAGGAAGGGTGTGGCTGGAGGAGGTAGGTCACCGGAGGCATGCCTCTGGAGTTCATATTCTGTCTCTAGTGAGCAGAGCTCTCTGCTCCCTGTCATGAACTGAGCTGCTTTCCTCTACTTCACCTTTCCACCATGAACTATGGAGTTGGCCAACTATGAACTGAACCTCTGAAACCTTGAGCCAAAATAAACTTTTCCTCCTCTAAGCAGTTCTTGTTGAGTATTTTAGACACAATGATGAAAAAAATGACTGAAACATTCACAGAGGCGTCCTGCCAGTCAAGAGGAACCCCTCCAGTGCCCCTCCTATTTTTCTTTCTCCCGCTCCACCCTAGCTTCTCCCTCCTTTCCCTTCTTCTATTCTCTGTCTGCTTCCTCCCCTTTTCCTCTTGTGTCAGTCATCTTTCCTTCTCTGTGACAAATACCTGACTTAAACACGTTCAGAGGAGGAAGGGTTTATTTTGGCTCATGGATTCAGTGGTCAGTCCATGGTCACTTGGCCCTGCTGACTTTGGGTCGGTATCTTAGCAGGAGTGTATGGTGGAGGGCTTTGTTCACCTCATGGAGCCCAGGAAACAAAAAAGGAAGGATGAGGGGCTAGGCTCCAACATCCCCTTCAGGGGCAGCCTCCCCTGACCTCACTTCCTTCCTCTAGGCCCACCTCCTCAACGTCCCACCCACCTCCTTTCCAGCAGCGCCACAGGGCTGTTGACCAAGTGTTTGGTCCTTGGGAGGATGTTTAAAATCCAAATTATAGTACCTTCTCCCCCTCCCCCTTCTCCTTCTCCTACTTTGTCCCCCTCTCCTGCTTCTAACTCCTTCTCCCCCTTCCTGCTCTTCCTTCCCACCTCCCTCCTATTCTCCTTTCTCTTCCCCTTTTTCTCTCTCCCTCCTTCCCCTCCATGCCTCCATTCCCTTCTTCTAATCCTCCTTTTCCTCCTATCCTGTTCTCTTTCCTTTCTTTCCACTCTCACCTACTTTTCAAACTTCTGTTCCCCTCAGAGCTTTCCCCCAGGGAGAGCGCAGGACACTGTTTCTCTACTGCCTCCTCAGTGTGCACCACTCCAGGTCTCAGGAGTGTTCTGCAGCCTGAGCCTCCTTCTCCTGGCCCTTCCCTCCTGCCACCCACAGCGCCTCCTGAATATTTCATGGCTCCTGCGTGAAGCTTCCCTTGATTGCTCATCCCCCACACCCTATGTAACTCTGGGCCTGATGTTTCTGCATCAGAGCATCACAGCTCTAACACTGAGGGTGAATGTGACACAAACACCAAGAGTTTGACATCCCTATGTACTTGATGCTCTTCACTGCTTTCAAAAATAAAGCCACTTTTTTTTTTTTAACAGTCTCACTGTTTGCTAAATTTAAAAGCCCACAGCCATTGTGGTGTGTATCTATAGTCCTAGCACTCAGGAGGCTGAGGCAGGAGGATCTCTTGACCTCAGGAGCTTGAGACCAACCTGAGCAATACAGTGAGACCCATCTCTAAAAATAAATAAATAAATAAATAACCACTTCTAGGAAAATGTGTGCATACCACACAGCTGCTCCTGAGGGCATATTATGGGATCAGGACCCTGTGGGATCTGGTCTGTGGATGTGCTGTGTGGCCTCACTATGGCCCAGTGGTGGGTCCACAACAGCCAGGAGAAAGAGCTGTGTCACTGAGGCTCAGGGCTGGGCCCACTAGACTTTTACTGGGAAGCCCTGAGGCCCCTCCATGAGCTAAGCTGTCCTTAGAACCAAGGTACCCAACACAAGGTACTATACCCAGAGTAGAAGGGTATAAGAGAAGGTGTTGGGTGGCCGGAGCAGGGCAGCAGGAGAGCCGGGGTGGGGGCACCTCTGGGGCACACAAACACCATGGAGTAATGGAAGCATTGCTCAGAGGCTGGGACCTTTTGACCTTAGGGTGAGAAGTAAGGAACATGCAGGCTTCTGGAGACAGAGTGGTAGGAGGTGGCTCCATAATCAGAAGAGGAACCTCAGGGTAGGGACTCTGGAAAATCCAGATGGAGATCCAAGGAATGCTATTGGGGAGACAGAGATAAAAGGGGAGAGAGAGTGGAGCTATGGAGGGGGCACAGAGCTTCAAGAGGAGGAGCACACAGGCCCATGGTCTGGCAGGGGCAAGGGAAGCCATTTAGCCATCTTCTGTGGCCAGTTGGCCCTGGGAATCCTGGGGTGGAGGAGATGGGGAAAGTCAGAGGAAGCTAAGTGGAGGTAAGGGCTGAGGAAGGGCCAGGAAGGAGGCTGAGAGGGCTGAATGAGGTCACCCAGAGGTTTGAGGAAGCCTGGGATACACCTTAGAAGACACAGGGCTTGGCCGCAGAATGGGGGAGCAGTCATCAGAACTGTGGCAGGGCCACTTCTGTGAGGGACAGGAGAGAGCAGAGGGTGCAGCAGGGAAGGAAAAGAAGCCAGTGAGTGAAAGGAGATCCACCCCCCCAGACCTCTTTTCTCTGACCCCCTCCACCTCAGGTTCCTTGGGGTCTCCTCCTCCCTCTGGGCCTCTCTTTAAGGTTTACATATATTTATATGCTGAGAGAAAACTGTCCTCCTTCCACTCCTGGAAATTCTTAATCCTTCAAGGCAGTTAGTCTCAACAGGGACTTAGAAGGAAGAAAAATCTGATTAAAACTGATCAGTCATGTGGAGGCAGAGGGTTTGCTGTGCCTGGCTGGGTGGGCGGGGACAGAGCTTCCTGGTCCCTGGAAGATGCTCCTGACCCATAGTACAGCCCCCAGGGATGGTTTCTTCTCCTCAACCCAGACCTGACACCCAGTCTCCCAGGCAGCCCAAAGCCCTAGAAACATTTCCTCTGTGGGCTGGGGTAGCGGGGTAAGTCCCACTTGGCTTGAAAGATAAGTAGGGTCCATAAGACACCATTTCCTAAGTGACACTCCTACTTGACCCAATAGGAAAATGAAGGTGGCAGGGAAATGCCTTTCTAACTTCCAAACACACACACACACAGTGATGGGACATGGATTATCATAGGCCATCCATACCAAACTCAGCCTTCGAAGAAGGAACATGTGTTTAATGGTGGATCTTCACTATGCAATGTCCATGTGTGGTAACTCAGCATTCAAGGAGCCAGAACACTCATTGGCCCAGTCATGCTGGGTAACTGGAATTTCCCACACTTGGTTTGATTTTGGGGGGCAGGGGAGTATAGAGAGAGAATAGGCAGCAGAGAGAAACACAGCAATATTGTGTTTTTTACTTAGAAATCTTTTACCTGGTCAGAGACTCCAGGAAATCAGACCTTAAAAATAAAATATGTACATACTATTTTGGGACCTCAGAGAAGAACCTCTATGGGTTCTCCTTCTAGCCTCTCAAAGCCATGGCAGCCAGCTGTGCCCACCGCCAGTCCTGTGCCTCTGTAGGTGGGACTGTCCCTAGAGAAGAGCTATATCCCCAGAATAGGGTCTGAGGGAGTTCCTGGAGAGGAGTGAGCCCAACTCAGGACCAGGGGCATCCTTGACATAGTGGCTGACAAGCGTGACCAGATATGTCAGAGGAAACATTTACCCTAAAAAGCAAGGGTTCTTTCAGGGAAGGATGTGAGGCACCCCCTAGAGTGAGATGCACATTTTCAGGGTTCACGACTCTCCTTTTAAGATAAGGGTGGATGTGGGAAGATTTGTAAGGTTTTCATCAATCTGGTAATACTCACTCTACTTAGGCTGACATAGTCTTCATTACCTTATCAATAAATGATGCTAGAAAATCTCTTAAAATATCACATCTCTTTTTACTGTCTATTTATTGGTGGGCTGACTAACAGTACACATGATGATTTTCATAAGTAGGAGAATTAACAATAACTAAAATTTACAGATTTCCCAGAAATTTGGGAGTGACAGGCCTGGGAGAAAGACTGATTTGGGAAGTGAGAGACCTAGAAAGAACCTCAGAATAAATTATGTTTCCTTGTCTTTCCTTTGTTTTTCCTTTCTACCTATTGATTTTGTTTGTTTGTTTCTTTTGTCCTGCATCAGGCTGGAGGAAGAGGGAGTTCCTTAGGGACACTATGGCAGGGCTGCCTTTGAGGGGTTCACAGACTCATGGCCTCTGAAGCTGAGAGACTGGCTGGGATTATATCCAAATAGAGCCTGCAAGGACCCCAGAGAGCTCGGGGGAGTGAGCAGACTCAGATCCAGAGCCAGATTCTATGTTAAAAGGTTTAGCTTCCTAATAGAGACCTGCTGGGATCCAGGTGAAAAATAAAACATTGGAACATCAAAAGAAAATAAAAGCCACCATGTGGAGAAATTAAAAATGGGCTTGAAATGGTTTTTAAAAATTATTATTTTTATTGACATATTATTACTATAGTTAGGAGGAATAATTCTGTTGTTTTGTGGCACAACAGAATGAAAATAGATAAAAATAATAAATTTATATCTTAAAATATCTAGAAGAGAGGGTTTTGAATGTCCTCACTATAAAGAAATGATAAAAATCGAACTGCTTTTATTTATAGTACTTCTCACACCAAGAGGGTGTGGGACTTTCCCCACCAACCAGCTCTCCAAAACCAGCAGGGTGTCCTACCAGATTAAGTATCAGAGGACATAGGTGTAAGGATAGGTCCCACTGGATACCTGCATTTCACACACAGTCACCAGCCACGGAATCAGACCTTCCTACAACCCACACTTAACTTAGTTAAAATTTTCTACAATAGCACCTAGAACTTAAGAGAACATTTTCCTTACTACTACAAGTTTATTACAAAAAATACAAATGAACAGCCAGCATAAGAGGTTGTCATGAGTGAGTTAGACCATTAACATAGACTGGAAAAGTTTGTGTCTTTCCACAATGTGAAATTTTATTGAATAGCAATAAATGCAGAAGCTATATCACTTCCATCAGCATTGATTCATGGTTCACCTGGTAGCACGGGGCAATTACAGTGTTTTAGTGAGCTTTTTTGCTGCTGTCACTAAAAGACTGGACAAGAACAATTTTAAGCAGGAAAAGTTTATTTTGGGGCTCATGGTTTCAGAGGTCTCAGTCCATACATACACACCTACCTCCATTCCTCAGGGCTTGAGGTGAGGCAGAACATCATGGCCGAAGAGTATGGTGGAGGGAAACAGCTCGAGACATCACACCAGGAAGCACAGAGAGACTAAGCTCAGCTCACAAAAAAAAAAAAAAAAAAAAAATTATATATATATATATATATATATATATACCAAGTGATACACCCCCAGGGATCCACCTGGTCCAGCCATACCCTACCTGCCTACAGTCATTACTCAGCTAATGCCTATCAGGGGATTAATGCACCAATTAAGTTAAGGCTCTCATAACACAGTCATTTCTCCTCTAAACCTTCTTGCATTGTCTCACATACAAGCTTTTGAGGGACACTTCACATCTAAACCATAGCAAACAGGTTTTTTTTTAAATTCCATTTTAATCTTAATTAAGATTCATGAATCAAGTCCCACATTACAGTTTACACTGACATGTGACATGAAGATTACAAAATAGCTAAGAAAGGGTTTATAGTGGCCACAGGGTTTAAAGAGGCAGAAAGCTGACATAGATACAAAAAAGTCATTTCTGGTGTCAATAAGATTAAGAACAAGCCAGATAACTTATTCGGGGTGCAGAACTTATTCTCAGCAGAGCCCCACAGAGGAGTGGGCTGTCTCAAGCAGGGAGATCCAGCCAAGCCCAGGGGCAGTCAGGAGCTCTTTGCCTGTTAACCTCATGATGTGTTCACCTGATGGCCTGATAAGGTGAAGGGTCTGGTTTCTCTGATATTAGTTTGATACACCCATGCATCCATGTGCTTCTGGTTTAATTTGATAAGTTGGTCACTTTTTATTAACACAACTAATTTATTTATCAGTCTGTGACTTACGATTGTGCTGTGCAGTTGGGGGTTATTCTTTTCAATAAATTCTATGTGTTCAGCTTCAGAGTGTGTGGCATCTGTGCTTATCTAGTTGCCCAGACAGTTCACCACGTCATCCTGCCTTAGCACTTGTACTCAAAATGGAGTAGGTCAGGGCAAATAGCTGCTTTATAAAATAGAGTAACACAGGGCTGGGCACTGACTGCTCTCCACAGAAGTACACACAGGGCAAGTTGGTATATACCCTTGCTAGTGGCAAGCCATGTGCCTGCTAGCCTGGAAACTCACTGAACCCTGTTGTTTGTGAGTATTTTTTGCAAGTTTCAATATGTAGGCATGATTGGCTAAATCACTGACCATCACTGACTAACTGCAGTCTCTCCCTCTCCCTCTCCCTCTCCTGGAAGTCAGGAGTTGGGCTACAAGTGCCAGTCCTTGGTCCTGCCTTCTTCCTCTGTTTCCAGCCCTATCCTGAAGCTTTCAGGGCCTGATGGCACATTTAAAAAAAAAAAAAAAAAAAACACTTATCACTTCTCTCTGCCTGAAACCACAGATAGTATTGACCCCTATATACTATGGTTTTTCCCATACATATATTTCTATGATAGAATTTAATTTTAATTTACAAATTAGGCACAGTAAGAGATCCACAATAATAAAATAGAATAGTTATAGTAATACACTCTAACAAATTATGTGAATGTGCTCACTCTCTTGCAGAGCATTTTATGGCATTATGTTCAGCCTTCTTACCCAAGATTGACCTTGAATAACTGAAACCATGGAATGCAAATCACAGATAATGCTCGATATATTTCCTGTTGTATTCCAGGGCTTTACAGCTTAGCCTTCCATAGGCCTGAGGCCATGGGGAACTCAGGGTCCTCTGGGCCCAGGATACAAAGAACTCCACCCTTGCAGATCCTTTCCATGGGCCCCTCAGAGGGGTCCTAGTGCTATCATACAGTTTTGTGTTCTGTTTCTTACAGAGAGCTCCCTGGTTGCATAACCTCAGGCTCCACAAATCTGCCTCAGGATGTAATAACACAGCTTGACTTTTCTCATCACAGAAGTTATAACAGAGTCTTAAATGAGTAAATTCCAGTCCAGCAACTTCGTAAGTGGCACTGTTGTAAGTCAAGAGCATGTTCAATTTCCAAGGCTGTCCTGTGTGCGCTAATACATAGTCCTCCAAAGACCAGAATCCTCTTGTGATTCAATCTCTCTCTCCACCTCAGGGACTCTAAAGCTCTGATCCTGCAACAAGCCAAAGCCTAGGAATGCATGCTGAAACCATCTTTCTGAGCTTGCCCAAGCTAGACACTGCATGTGTCCTGTCACAGAGCCACCTTACTTCTGAGCAGAGTTTGGGGACTCAGATACTTCCTTTGCCACTTATGTCCCCTTATCCCTGCCTGCCAACCATGCTGGTGTCCTCTCCTCTCAGTCCCCAGCCCCCACTATGGTTCCTGCCTTACAGGTGAATTTGACTGTCTACATTCAACCTAGATTAAAATTGCTTCAAAATAAGATATTCAAAATCTGCATGTCAATAGAGTTTATCACAAATACAAGATGCAATCAACTGCTTTATCTTGACAGCTGAGCTGACATGGCTTCGGAGTGTGTGGCATCTTGAAGTTCTGACTGGATGTGATGAAAGCAATAGTGAGCCCTGGGACAGACTGGAGTCTCATTTGTAAGCACAGTCACCATGCTTGACAGGTCAGGCAACTCATGAAATGGGTCCCTTGCCACTCCAACAGACATTTCCAGGTACAGCTAGTGCTTTCATAATTTATGGTAATGGGGGACAGGAATGCCATGGATAATGGAAATCAGCACATCATTACAAAATAAGACACACTTGGGGAAATAATTCAGTCTCCTCTCTCTGAGCCCCTCTTAAGGAAGCTGCTGCAAAACCTGCCACAGACCCCTTCTGAATGGAGTGGCGGGTTGTGTCTGTCCCTTCCTGGAGGAGCAGAGGGAGGAACCAGACAAGGGTCACCTCTGGAAAAGCCCTGCATGCAGTGAGCAAGTCCTTAAGGACCAGGACTTAAATACCGGTACATTTTTTCCTCCGGAAGTAGTTTCAGTAGAAAGTGTCCCAAGTCTCACTCCAATTCCTCTTAGGTTGGAGGGAACTTGATTAGGCTTCCAGTCCCACCAAAGAGCAGGAACACACCTGTAGGGGTGGAATCCAGGGGGTGCAAGGGTATATGTGTGTGAGAGAGTGCATTAATGTACATGCAAGCAGGTGTTTTGTGAAAGTGTGCGTGTATATGAGTGTGAGTTGTGTAAATGTGTGGGCATGAATGTGATAGTGTGTCAGTGTGAAACTGTGTATGTGCATCAGTATGTGTGTGTAAGTGTGTGAATGTGTGTATTAATATACGAAAGTGTGTAAGAGTAATGGAGAGTGTTTTGGAGAGTGTGAAAGTGTATGTCTTTTAGAGCATGTGTGTAAGAATGTGAGAGAAGTGTGTGTGTGTGTGTGTGTGTGTGTGTGTGTAGTCGTTTCTTGTAGCTGGAGCCCCCAGGGCTGGAGGCAGGTGCTTGAGGGCAGTTTGTGCTTCTGAAGTTGGACAGAATGAAACTCACAGAAGAATACTAGGTGACATTTACTTTTTGTTTTTGTTTGTTTGTTTGGTCTTGAAACACTAAAATTTCTGATTACAAAATATTGCACTTTAGTTGAGTAAAAGTATAAACAAGGAAAATTACACTTTGCAAATCCATTTTCTTACCCCAAGATGACACAGTTAATATTTTGGTATATTTCCTTTGAGTCTTTTTTTATGTCCATTTTTATGACACAGGAACATAGTGATGATAGTGCTAATGAACCCACATTTCCCCACTTTGCATCTTCAACAGTTTCCCACACTAAATGTGCTTCCAAGCCATCTTTCAGCACAGGATTCCGTTAGAGGGCAGATCGTGACTCAACTAACATGAGGCATCAAGTAATTAAATTTTTTTCGATTCCATAAACAATGTTTTCTATACATCCTTGAGACAAATTCTTGCAAAGGAGATTATTGGAGCAAAAATACAGTTTTTGGTTCATGGAAATGAATGAAAGGACAAAATGTTAGTAAAATAAATATTTGACCCATTATATAAACTTGGGTACATTATAGAAACTACAGTTTGATCCTCTGCTCCCTGAAACATGTCCAGAAAACAGGCTTTTATCTTGAAGAAAGAAAAGAAGACTGGGTGGGAACCTAGAGGCTGCAGCTTAGAATACTGGCCCAGCAGATGTATTTGTTTGGGTGTATTTTTATCTGTCTCAGAGTCTTTGTGTGTGTGTGTGTGTTTTCTTTTAATGTTTTTATCATACATTTTTAAAATTGATATAGAATTCACAACTGTAATAATTCACCTTTTTTCAGGTCTACTATTCAGTGGTTTTGAATATATTTACAGAATTGTGTAATGCCCACCATGATCTGATTCCACAGCAGTTTTGTCACCCTCCCAAATAAACCTCACACAATTGGCAATCACTCCTCGCTGCCCCTCCGTCCGGCCCACCAACCACTAACCATCTGGATTTGCCTGTTGTGGACATTTCCTATCAAAACATGAGATTGTTCATGATCTGCTTCTTTCACGTAGCATGACGTTTTCAGAGTGAATCCTTGTTGTAACATGGATCAGTATTTCCTTCCTATTTGTTGCTAAATAATCTTCTGTCCTATGGGTACATCACAGCATGTTTATTCATAATTTTTGGCCATTCGAGTTGTTTCCTGCTTCTTGGCTGTTATAAAACAATACTGCCCTGAGCATTCACCTACAGGTATTCGTACCATGTATGTTTTCATTTGTTTTGGGTCTACCTAGGAGTAGAGTGGATGGGTCATGGTAATTATGTTTACTTTTTTGAGCAATTGCTACACCGTTTACCAAACCAGTTACACCTGCCCAAGTGTTTTGGTTCCAGTTTTCCACTTTGCTCTTGTTCTTGTTTCTTCCTGCTGCATTTCCTTGACAGGCAATAGCAGACGGTGCAGTAGAGGCAGAGAGGTCAGGGTGGTGATCTGGCTGAGCTGATCAATTGCTCCCTCTTCTATTATTAGAGCAAAGGGCACTTTCTTTAATAAATGATGCTCTTTTTCTTCAGTCTTGTATTGCTATCATGCTCTCTTGCTTCAGCTGGTCTCCTATTTCTTTGAGTTTCTTTGGTCTTCTAGGTGTGCTGTACACATAAGCAATGGGTAATTTTGTTTTAAGGAGAAGGGGTTGAGATTCTAGGTTAGGCAACTGCCATTATCCTTGGGGAGAACCAAAGGCGTATGTATTTTCAGGGAGTGTTATGGTTTAGATGTGAGGTGTCCCCCAAAAGCTCATGTGTGAGACATTGAAAAGAAGATTCAGAGAGAAATGATTGGGTTGTGAAAGTCTTAACCCAATCAGTGAATTAAACCGAGTGGTAACTGGAGGCAGGTGGGGAGTCATGGGAGGAGGTGGGAATTGGAGGTGTGGCTATGGCATATTTATTTTGTATCTGGTAAGCGGAGTCTCTCTCTCTCTCTCTCTGCTTCCTGATCATCAGTTGAGCTGCTTTCTGCTGCCATACTCTTCTGTCATGATGTTCTGCCTCAGCTGTAGCCTCAAGGTATGGAACTGGCCTTCTACCTCTGAAACCCTGAACCCTCAACTGAATTTTCTTCCCTAAAATTGTTCTGGTCAGATCTTTTAGTCACAGCAGCAAAGAAGCTGACTAAAACAGGGAGTGAACAAAACAGGCCGAAATGATGTAGGATATTGTTATGGGTTGAATTATGTTTCCTAAAAAGATACTATAAAGCCTTAGTACCTGTGAATGTGACTTTATTTGGAAATAGTGTTTACAGAAGAAACAGTCTTTGGGAGAATGCCAGGTGAGGTTGGAGGTTGGAATGGAAAGCCAAAGAGCAACAGGGACTGATGGAACCATCAGAGTTAAGAGAACTACATAGAACAGCTTCTCCCCTAGAGCTTTCCAAGACAGCATCGCCCAGCAGGATACCTTGATTTTGGATATCTGGCTCTGTGACAGACTAGGTTTCTGTGGTTTAATATCTACCCAGTTTGCGGTAATGGCAGTCCTGGGAAACTGATACAGATGTCAAGAAAGACCATTCTAGGAGTTTATATCTCAGGGAAGAACTTTCTTGGCAGAGGATGTTGCAAGTGCAAATGTTATGAGGTGGGAACTTGCCTGGCAGGCTCAGGAGCAGGGAGCAAGGGCTAGAGGGCCATGCTGAGGGCTGAGGCCACCTTGTATAAGCACAATGAAGATTTCAGGTTTGATCTCATAATGGATAGGAGAGCATTTTAAGTAGGGAACAGCTTGATCAAAACCATCTAGCTTTCCTGTGAAAATAGGATTGGGGGTGACAAACATAGAAATAGGATAACCTACTAAGAGGTCACTACAACTAACCAGAAAAGATGGTGGCAGTCTGGGCCCTGGGGATGGGAGTGGGGTTGGGAAGTGGGAGAAGATGAGAAGGAGGTAGGTTTGGAAAGTGGAGCCAACAATATTGCTGATGGGTTGGATGTTGGGTGAGAGGGAAAGGAATCAAGTCTGACTGTTAGATTTTGACCTGAGCTGCTTGTGACACCCCTGCTAGTGAAGCAGCTGGTGAAAAAGGACACCTGGAGAAGAAGGACACCCAGAATTTAGTTCTGGACGTGTTAATGTTTGAAATGCTGATTAGATATTTGAATGTCTAAACAACTTCTGTTGTTTTTTTTTTTCTCAAAAGATAGTTTACACAGGGTTCTTGCATTCCTTAAGTGTATATACCTATGATTTGCATAATGCAGATGGGTCATCTCTTGAACATTTGAACATTCAAATATGCTCTAAATGTGCTCAACCACAGAAATGGGGGGTGTGGGGACGGAACCATGAGACTAAGATGTGGGTTCCAGCTTCCCCTGGTGTAACCTGTTAGGAATAGTTGTGTGCCAGCCAGTGTGTTGTTCAGAAGAAAAAGAGACCTCAACCATTTCATGAGCTCAGCTCTCCAAATATGACTTTAATGACAGGTTTTAGAGCACAACCCAGTTTTCTCCCACAAAGAGAGAAAGTTCAAGGGGAGCAAGTGTTCCCTGGAGGCTCTCCATTATCACCTGCAAGAAAGCAAAAGGTAGCAATCCATGTGGTGTGCTACATACTGTGAACGATCTGTGCCACTCCTTTAAAGAGAATCATTTTGTTTAGGGGAGCACAATGATTAGAAAGAAGACAGATAGCAGGAGAGTTGAGCAAGATTTGCATGTTGGCTAGATTGCAAGTACTTGGCAGCTGCTCTCTACATAGTGTTCAGAGGCATTAAAGCTGCTGTGTATGTTTTTAGTGTTGAACTTGTCCTTGCTTATACCGAATGCATACAGAGCTGAGTCCACAAGAGACAGGCATCAGCAGAGAGGAAGGCATAGGAGAGAGAGGACATGATATAGGGCATGTCCCTGCAGAGGTTGAGAGTCAGTTGCCAGCCAGAAGGGCTGGCTGTGACCTCTTCAGGGACAGGAGGAGGGGGTGGATAGTGGATATAGATGACCAGTGCGTAGAGCAAGTTCCCAGTCCATGATGGCAACTTTCTCCTTGGAGAAGGAAGAGAGACTCAAGGCTTCAGAAAATAAGAAACTTGAAATAGTCACTTGAAATAGGCAGAAAGGGCTGACTTGGGACACAACAGGACTGCTGGGCACCCTGTAACCGAGATGAGCTGATGTCTGACATCAAGACTATTAGGAGAACCCTAACAGTGCCCAAGTGTCCCTGTCCACAAACAGGAAAGGTAGAAGTCTGGTGCATTTGGGCCAGCTTTGAAAGAGCCAAGGGAGTTCCAAATGTTGGCTTGGAGACTGGTTGAGGAACTAATCAATGCAGGCTAACTGCCATAATCATCCAAATGCTCACATTTTAAGGATTCCATGGGACTCTGGGTCAGTGGGCTTGTTTTTTTGTCAAAAGTCAGGGCTCTGGGGCTGGGGTTGTGGCTCAGCAGTAGAGCACTTGCCTCACATGCACAAGACCCTGGGTTCGATCCTCGGCACCACATAAAAATAAATAAGTGAAATAAAGGCATTGTGTCCAACTATAACTAAAATAAATAAATAAATATTTTTTAAAAAGTCAGGGCTCTACTTCTGGTCATTCAAGGACCCCAGGTCACTATGGGACTACCACCTTCAATTCAGCTCCCAGCTTCTGGCTTCCAGCGTCTGCCTGCAGTGGGCATCAGCCTGAGGCTGGGGAGAGAACACCAAGGGGTGCAAATGAGCGATTCTAAAGGGGTCAGACCTAAAGTGAGGTGTGCGTGCCTGTGCTCTCATCTAGCTGCAAGGGACACTGGGATATGCTGACTCCTTTTATGTAGGTATTAAGGGAGGATACGTGTTCAATGATTAAGAGCTAGTCTCTCCTGGGATTAATGACGTGGATCTGTGGAATATAAGTGACAAGAGGTACAACAGACAGATAAAAAAGCCCTCTGCATATTGGAAGAAAATGTCTCTTTCCATTATAGAAAATTATAGTAAACTTGAAAACTAACCTCAAGTGTTGGCCAGGTAAACCATTGGGAGACAGCAGCTGTGGGTTGGTGCAGCAAAGTTTAAAGAGACTGAGAAACTTTGGTAGATTAAAAAAAATAAATCAGCTGAACCCACATGTGCATCAACATGGCTGTCCCTACTACCAGGCACCTTACAAAATGAAAAGCTTGCAGCACCGAGAAAACTCAGCAATTAAATTTTACTGTGAAAAAGAATTTACATTTAAGAATTCTTCAGATTTCAATATACTTATATGTCAAGAGGAATTTATTGGCAAAATGAGGCTACACCTCTCTCCAATTGTATTACTAAAAATGATTCTTAAAAATGTGTCTCTCTCATGAAGCTCTCCCTATATCCTTATGAAGCATACGGAGCATGGAGCATGGGTTTGATGGGTGTAAAGAGAGAGGCTCAGAGCAGTTACAACACGCATAGGTCAAGTGCCCAGAGAGCTCTGCTGGGCTGGGCATGGGGTTAAGGACAATTACTCCTGACTTAGGAGGAAGTCCTGGTGCATGGGTAGAGTGGGGCAGCAGACAGCAGCACCTCTGGCAGGCTTCTGAAAGGTAGGGATATTTTCCTTCCTGGGGCCAAGTGAAGAAAAATGGTGAACATGTGAAAAAAGAAAATACAACTGAGCAGAGAGTATAGTCCATGAATTTATCACTATGCTGGTACATATTTTGTCATATTGTTAAAAGTTATTTTTATTTAGGTAAAAATAGGCACAAATCTGATTTTTTTAAAGCATGCACAGTAAGATAGCAGAAAAATCAAAAATATGGCTTCTTTTTTGGACCTATCTGCAGTTTCTTCTATAGGCTCCATTTTTCTGTAGTAATCCCCAGTAGAATAGCTTTGTGAGCATCCAGCAGGCAGCTACATTTTAAGTAAATTGTGTTTTGACCTCTTATGCAGACATCCAGGTGGAAAACACTGGTATTTTGCAAGTTAATATGTGTCCCTGAATTACATTTTTATTCAAATGGATAAGAACAGTTATTCCACTGGGAAATACTTCTTATACTAGTTTAACAATGACCCTTAGAGTAGCCATTATAAGCAAAATGGAGAATGTAAGCCATAAATGGTTTTATGATTTTTGTTTATTACAGCCTTAGATACTTGCACATTTTATGTAGATGTATAGTTTATTAAATATTCTACTGACTTGTATGTTCAGTCTCATATAGTGTTTTATTGTTTATACCCAGATGTTAAAGAATAATCTCAGATAAGTTGGTCAGCTAAATTAAAACGCAATGAGAACATTTGAATTTTATGGCACAGAGTTTCATCTTCTCAAAGTATACAGTTCTCTACGTTCTTCCAAATGGACCTTTAATTTCCTTTCTCAAAACACTCAAGGGCATTTGTGGCCTTGTTTGCTAATTTTCATTAAATAAAAAATTCTTTACAAATCAGCAAAAAAAAGGTATAATTACAGCCATACTCATAATTCATGTAAACATCATTAATGCTTTAGAATAATTATAATGGCTTATAATTGCAAAGGATAAAAATAAAATACTACATTGAAATTGTTTTAAACAGTTCTATATTGCTATTTATGAAGAAATGCAAGAGTTACTGACTCTGCTCATTACTTCAGAATTTTTATCTGTTTTGATTTTGAGGTAAAACACATCATTGACACATATATTATATTATATATATATTATATATATAATATATATTATATATATTATATTGACACATATAATGGAAAACTTCTTCTATTATTATTTGTAATCCACTAATAGCAGATAGATAAAGGTAGTGGTATAGTCATGCAATGGAATATAATACAAAAATGAAAATGAACAATGGGTACTCATGTGGTCATGTGGATGAATCCCACAAATACAATTTTGAGGAATTAAACTGATTATAGTGCATGATTATATTTATATACACTGCCTCAAAAGGCAAACTAACCTACGGTGTTAGAAGTATGATAGTGGTTACCTTCGGTGGGGAGGGACAGTAGTGCTTTAGGAAAAGCATTACTTCTAGTTTTGCTCCACTTCTTGACTTGGCCAGTGATTATTTGGGTGTGTTGTTAAAGAAAAGGATCACTTTAGTGACTGATAATGTGAATACTATATTTCTTTGTTTCATTGAATGGTTCTCTGAAGGGGAAAAAACAATCAGAGATTTTAAGTGGTAGAAAGGGGAAGTTCATTGTAATTTTGCTGGTTAAGAATTGTAACTAGCACCCTGAGTGGGCACACTGAGTCTAGATGTACTTATGTGGTTGTAGAAAGTGAGTCTCATTGTCTTTCACCTGGGAAAGAATTTTCAGTTAGTGTCAAGATCCAGCAAACTGGTATTGCTCAAATTCTTGGTTGTTTATCATCTTTGCTAGCACATTGCTCAAAGTTCAAATCCCAGGCAAGGTTGTTCGTGGCCCTACCTTGTTCAGGGATGAAAGGTTGGTCTAAATGGATAAGAAAATTATCAAAGTTTCAGATAAAGATGAGATTCAGATCTGTTTTGGGGCTGTACCAAGTAGATTGTTTTTGTTTTATTGATTTATTTCCTATTTAATGAGGGGTGGTTTATATGTAGTAAAATTCTTATTAGTATTTAGTGCTCTGAGACCTGACCATCTCATCTAGATGTGTAACCACTCTACCATCATCCACACAGTCGATACACAATGATTGTCACCCCACAAAGTTCCCCCATGCCCTTTTTTAGACAACCATAGCCCCCATTGTAAGCCATTGACACCCTGGGATTTGCTTTATTTCCCTGTGGTCCGACCCATTCTGGCCTGCCATGTTTTTTGTTTTCATTAGCACAAGGCATTTGAGGTTCATTCACGCTGTCATGGACATCAGCACTTCATTCCTTCTTATTCCTTGGTCTGTTATATAAACTTGTCACAATTTGGTTATGAAATCACCAGTTAGAGGACAATTGGGGATTTCCAGAGTTTCATGATCATGAATAAAGCAGTTTTAAATATTATTTTAAAAAATAATTTATTTCTTAATTTTTGTGGTCCTGGGGATTGAACTGAGGGGCATTCTACATCTGAACTAACTTCCAGTCCTATTTCTTTTTTTTATTTTGAACTTATGATCCTCCTGCCTCAGCCTTCAGAACCTCTGGGATTACAGGCATGTGCCATCACACATATACTTATATATTTAAAGTATGGCAGGTTTAAGCATGTATGCACATTTTGTATGAAGATAAGTTTCTAATTTATTAGGCTAGGGTAGGTAATACTTGGAGTAAGATTACTGGGTTTATAGTATGTATACTCAACTTCTTTAAAAAAAAAAAAACTGACAAACTCTTCCAAAGTGACTGAACCATTTTATTTTCCACCAGCAAGTCTTTTTAAGTCTTAGTTTAAGACATGTAATACTATGGACTTCCAGTTGTGCCCCGGCAAATCAATTTCTTTGGCCTTCTTTTTGCATGAGGGTTACATAGATGGATACACTTATTTTAGTTGTGCTATAGTATTTGTTGTTTAGGTCCTTCATAGATTCCTTCCAGCTTGTCTCCAGAAAATATTTACAATTTGTGCCTTTACTAGAAGTTATGGTTTGGAAGTGAGGTGTCCCTCAAAAGCTCACATGTGAGACAATACAAGAAGGTTCAGAGGAGAAATAATTGGATTATGAGAGTCCTAACCCAATCAGTGAAACCATCCCTGATGGGATTAACTGAGTGGTAACTGGAGGCAGGTGGGGTGTGGCTGGAGGAGCTGGGAATTGGGGGTGTGTATCTGGTGAGTGGAGTCTCTCTGCTTCTTGATCATGATGTGAGCTGCTTCCCTCTGCTACACTCTCCCACCATGATATTCTGCCTCACCTCAAGCCTTGAGGAATGGAGCTGGTCTTCTGTGGATTAAGACCTGTGAAACCGTGAGCCCTCAAATAAACTTTTCCTTCTCTACAATTGTTCTGGTCAGATCTTTTGTTCATAGCCATGAAAAAGTTGACTAAAACACCAGAATACCTAATATTCAGGTTGAGGAAGTTTAAGAGATTCTGAAGGTTTTTATTGCTATTGTTGTTTGCTATACTGAGGATAGAACCCAGGGTCTTGTGCATGCTGAGTAAGCACTCTAGAACTGAATTACATTCAGTTCTAGAGTGAACTACATTAATTTACATTCATTTATTTTATTTTGAGGCAGGGTCTCACAAAGTTGTTGAGGCTGGCTTCAGACTTGCTATCCTCCTGCCTCAACTTCCCTGAGTTTCTGGGATTATAGGTGTGATCCTCCATGCCCAGCTGAAGGTAAAATTGCTGAAAACTCAGTTTGCACGGATGGAAGGTAAGAATGATGTTAAAAATCTCTCTTTGATAGTATTTAGCTAGATCTGCCTCAGTCAAGGTCAAGTCAGTGAAAGGTGCTGAGACTCACAGGTTCATGGGTTTTCTAGTTGTTGATTAAGAATGAACTGACCTGATGGCCACTAGGGGTAAAATTCTCAGCAGAAATATCCAAAAGTATTGGAGAACTTAACCAATATAAGTTTATAGTTACATTTTACTCTACTTTTCCTGGAAACTGGAAAGCAGGGCAATAAGATTTTTGATTAAATGGAAATACTTTGCCAAGTTCCTTTTGATTGCTTCAGTAAATGAGTCCCTTTAACATTAGGGAGTAGGGGTGGTTTCCTTCAGTGGGAAAAAACATATTTTTTAAGTTGGCTATTGTAGTTGCTTTGTAGTTACTTGGCTTGCTGAGCAATGCTAGAGGTTCCTTGTCAGTCATGAGGACTGAGCAGCCCGTGAAACCTCCAAGGTTTATGGTGTGACACAGGTAATAGCTACAGAAGTACTGACCAGATTTCAAACACTGTCATGGTATATAACAAGGAGGAAATCCTAGCCTTTGAATCTAGAGAATCATCTAAATTGAAGGTGCTTTCTGGTGCACCTTATTATTAAGCCAAGCTTCTACTTAGGTACACCAGCGCCACCCATCCCCATTTTTGATTCCATTAAAGGGCATGTGCTTAAAGAGCATAAGGAAAATGATTTTGATTTTGTTGTTCAGGTAGACCTAGGATTGGGGTCACTGTAATCTAAGATTTCAAAGTGACAAAGTCAATTTAAGCCTCAAGTAAGTGTTCTGTAACATGTTTTTGGTAAGTTCATGAAGGAGTCAAGTCATACTGGAAAAACTGGGAATCCTTTGGCATTTAATACCTTAGATCTTATAAGTCCATACTCTTTTTTCTTTTTTTGAGACAGGGTCTCTCTGTGATACCCAGACTGATCTTGAACTTCTAGATTCAATTTCCCTCCCAGCCCCAGCCCTATTCAGCCTCCCAAGTAGCTGGGACTACGGATGTGTACCACCATGGCCGGACTGTCCCCCATTTTTGAATAGAATACCTTTTAATGGAGAGGTCATATCCTAAATAATATATTACCTCTTGGCTAAACAGTAATTTTTCCTTTGAGACTTTATCATATTCAGCCACTTGTTCCTTTAAGAGGTGGGTTGAATCCTCTGGAGAGTTTTCCAGATGTGAATATGAGGTAAAATTTTCTATACTGAATAAAATGGCAACCTGTTGGGAATATAGTATCTTTTTATTCATTTATTTATTAACAGGTCATCTTTATTATTTTTAAATAAAAAATTACTCAATATGTGTCCATTAACCAATAGAACTTTCTGCAATGAAGGAAATATACCCATATCATCAAGTACGTTAGCAACCACATGTGGTAACGGAACATTTTATCTCTACTTAAAAATTTAAAATTTTTAATAATTGTGCCTACTCATGGGGAATAATGCAACATTTCCAGACACACATAAAATATGTACTGATCAAATCAGGGTACAAAACTGCCTGAGTCTTGCATTGTTAGTAATTCCAAATAAAAGAAAAATGTATCAGCCATCTTCACTTACAGAGATGTTAATGAGGCCTGAGAAGTCTACTACAGTGAACTGTGTACCTGTACTTAGAACTAGAGAATTAAAATGAAGTGCTACTGGAAATTTAGGGATAACTTTATGTATGGTTCTTAAGTCTTATACAGACTGATATCCCTGTCTATTGAGCTTGTAAAAAGGCAATAGATGGATGTATTAGTCAGAGTTTTCCAGAAAGACAGAATACAATCTATACTTCCCTGCCCCAAGAATTTCATATATATATATGGATTTATTGTGAGTTTGGGATTGGCTCATGAAATTATGGAAGCTGAGATGTCCCATGTAGGCCATCTGCCATCTGCAAGCTGGAGATTCTGGAATGGGTTAGTGTGTCTCAGTCCAAATCTAAAAGCCTGAGAACCACTGGAATAAAGGCCTGGAGTCCAAAGTCCAGAGAACCTGGAGTTTTGGTTTGCATGGGCAGGAGGAGAAAAAGAATACAGCCCCAGAAGAGACCAATTGGCCTCTCCTGTTCTTGGGCTATTTAGGTTTCCAGCTGATTGGATGCTTTCCACATAAGTGAAGGCACTTCTCCACTTAGTCTACTCACACTCACTGTCCAGTCTTCTCTGGAAAAACCCTAACAGACACAGTCAGAAGTAATGCTTTACCAGTTCTCTAAGTATTCCTTAACCCAGTCAAGTTGATACCTAAAGTTAACCAGCAAAATCAACTGTGTAAGGAGTTTTTGATCTGAAGATATATAACTGGATTTGATGCTTGATTAAATTCTGGGTTTCAGAGGAAATTAGAGTGTCTTAAGCCATGCCTTGGAGGGATCTACCTGAATCTTTACAAGTTTGGTTCCCAATATGTGTCTATAAGCACCAGTAGGGAATAAGGATCAAGAGTAAGTTTCAAGAGTCATTGTCTAGACAATTTTAGGAAAGTCAAATATAGATATAATGTGCTATGAAATCGTGTTTCTAATGATTATTTATTTTCTAAGTATAATCTTTCAGGTGAGCATTTAATTTGATGTCTATATTAACATTAGAGACCTCTGCCAGGTAGGTTGACAGGTGTCAGACCAATCGGGAGTATCAGGGTTTTCTTTCTGTTGGCCCTACTATGGTAGTCAAAGGCTTTGCTCTGGATAGAGAAGTGGGTTTGAAATACCCACTTTAGTGGCACAGTGATTTCTCTGGCTATTTTATTGCAGAGGGGTTTGTTATAGAAAGGGTGAACTTGTGTCATCTAGAAATTTGCCTTTTTGTCTATTTATGTCTGTAGCTGTGGTAGGCAGACTTCCAAAAATGCTTCCTTATCTCAAGATTCCCATCACTGGCTATCTAAACATTAATGTAGGTACTGCCAAGACGGGATCTTGCAGTAGTAATTAAAGTCCCAAGTCAGTTGACATTAAAATTCAGAGATTGTCAGTGAGATTATCTGTGTGAGCCTAATCTAATCAGACAAGTCCTTAAAAGCAAAGGACCTTTCACTGCTGATGGGAGGAGAAGCAGGCACAAGCAGTTGGCAGAAGGGAAGTCAGAGAGTCCAAGCAGAGAAGGAAAATTAGGTAAGTGGTAAGCCCTTGTTTCTGCCTGACAGCCAAAAAGGGCCTCAGTCTACAGTCACAAAGAACCAAGTACTACCAGTATCCTGAGTGTGCTCTTAGATGGGTTCTTCCCTGACCCAATCCCAGCCTGGTCAACAGCTTCATCTTAGCCTTGTGAGACCCTAGGCAGAGTTCCTGGGCCTCTGACCTCCAGGATGGTAACAGAATTAATAGGTGCTGCTTTTCTTTTTAACTTTTCTTTCTTTTTCTTTCTTAGTGCTGAGTATTGAATCCAGTGTTCTAATACTAACTTAACATCCCCAGCACTAGTGAGTACTATTTTAAGCTTCTAAGTTTGTGTTGTCAAAATGGTCATTATCGAAATGGAGTACTCATGTCAAGCCCTAACAAAAATTAAAAAAAAAAAAATAAAGTCAGGAGTTGTGAAAGAGGAGATCTCCAGAATACATGCCTAATAAAAGAACAATCTCAAAACATCATGTGAGTACCACAGCCTTGCATGGAAGATACCACAACCTTATACAGAAAACTCCTCTGCGATGACACCTGCCCAGCAACTGATTGTCCAACTTTGGATGGATGCCACCCTTGACACTGATCCTTGCTAAGGATAATTGATTCTGAACAATTTATGTGATCCCCTTCATGTTGCCTTTAAAATTTTCCCTTTGCCTCAACCTCCTTGAACATACACATAGCTTACAATGTCACACATATTCTCATTTCAACATGACTCCCAAATAAGCTCTTTTCCTTTGGAGAATCTCTTCTGTTGTAATTTAGGTTGAGAGTGGTGATTTATTAGGCATCAATAGAAAACTAATATAGTAGATAATTTCTCTTTTTCTGAAAGAGGAAACAAAGGATATAGAGGAGCACTCTGGTGGTCTTTGGAATTGTGATAGTTGGAGTTCTTTTGCCTACAGCCAGCATTTAGTTTTTAGGACAAGATTGTGGAAACACAAATCTGTTGTTTTGCTCTGCATCTCTGCTCCCACATTCCACAGTATGGGGAAATCTCACATATGTCACTCTGAGGTAAACCCCCCAAAGCAGAGTCTTTCCATCTTCTCCTAGTACTCAAACACAATTTTGAGTATGTCCCACAAAATTACCATGACTTTCACTAATATGATAATCATGTCCATGATCTATGATTGTGATAACAGTCTGGTTATCAATATAAG
Source organism: Callospermophilus lateralis (assembly GCF_048772815.1). NCBI lineage: Eukaryota > Metazoa > Chordata > Mammalia > Rodentia > Sciuridae > Callospermophilus > Callospermophilus lateralis. Next base: position 147,533,236 of record NC_135307.1, read on the forward strand.
AAACTGAAAATGAATGGTTTCACACCACAGACAGACTCCTGGAATGTTCTTTTAAACATTTGTGTTTTATGATTGAAAGAATAAATGCTTCTGATGCTTGGCTCCTTTGTACTCTTTGCAAGTGAACTTTGCATTTTCTTTTCAAAGCACATTTGCCTTTGATACTGGATACATGTTTCCAGAGTCCCTGCAGTTGGCAATATCTCTATCTTCTTTTCCCCATTTTAAACTGAATTCTGGGTTCATGTAGGAACAGAATTCTCACATATCTTATCATTTGGGTGGTTAAGGTTTGGTGTGAGCTTTCTTGATTGGAGGGCCATGAATTTTTCTTCTTTTCCATATGCTTCATCTCTAAATGTTCTCTGATAATACCCTGCTATATTTTGCAGTTCCTCTAAATTTGCACTCTCTCAACGATCCCAATTTTTTTTCTGACTGATTTAGCAATTTTGGGACTCAATGCTATCATGACCAATTCAGCTAGAGCTCTTTGGTACTTACTTCCCTATCTACATGTGACTCCTTTTCTAAAACAGCTTTATTGAGATATAATTCTTATGCCAGACAATCTACGCATTTAAAGTACACAATTAAATGGCTTTTAGTATATATTCACAGAGCTGTGCATCTAGCACCACAATCCATTTTAGAACATTTTTAAGAAACTCTGCATTCCTTATCCATTATCTGCACTCCCTTCCCCAGCTCTGGTCAACCACTAATCTACTTCCTGTCTATAAAGATTTGCCAGTTCAGGGCAGGGGTTGTGGCTCAGCAGTAAAGTGCTCGCCTAGCATGTGTGGGGCGCTGGGTTCAATCCTCAGCATCAGATAAAATTAAAGTATTGTGTCCAGCTACAACTAAAAGATATATATGATTTGCCAATTCTGGACAGTGCATATGAATAAATTTAAATGATATACGGTTTTTTTTTTGTGACTAGTTTCTTTCACTTATCATGTTATTTTCTATTTTTAAGGTTCACCCATATTGTGGAATATATCAGTGCTTCATTTATTCTTTTATCTTTTATTGTACTGGGGATTGAACTCAGGGGTGCTTCGCCACTGAGCTATATCCCTGGTCCTTTTTATTCTTTATTTTGAAGACAGGATCTCTTTAAGTTAACCAGGCTGGTCTCAAACTTGAGATCCTTCTACCCTAGCCTGCCAAGTCACTGGGATTACAGGTGTACACCACTGCATCTGGCTTCATTTTTTTCCTTTTTAATAAATAATATTTCAGTAAAATGTATACTACATAGATATCTAAGTTTCCATTTTTGGCTCCTATGAATAAAAATGCTATGAACATTCATGTAAAAGTTTTTACATAGATCTAAGTTTTCATTTGTCTTGGGTATAGACATAAAAGTAGAATTGCTGGGGCATATGGCAATCATTGGAGGAATTGCTAGATTGTTCTCCAAAGTGACTGGACTACTTTACATTCCCATCAGTAGTGTATGAGAGAGAGAATTTCTTTATATCTCTTGCAGCACCTGTTATTATTTACCTTTTGAATCTAGACATCCTATTGGATGTGAAGTGGTACCCACTGTGGTTTTGATCTGTATTTCCTTGAGACCTGATGATGTTGAACAATTTTTTGTGTTAATTAGCCCATTTGTATGTCTTCCTTGGAGAAGTGTCTTTTCTAATATTTTGCCCATTTTTAAATTGTGCTATCTGTTTTTTATTATTGAGTTGAGGTATGATTTTGACTATTTTCTCCTATGCTGTGTTTATCTTTTCATTTTCTTGGAGATATCCTTTGAGGTACTAGTTTTATGTTTTCTTTAATCCAAATTTGTGAATATTTAAGTATGTTATTCTAAGAGTTTTATGGTTTTAGGTCTTATAGTTAGGCCTTTAATTCATTTTTACTTCAGTTTTGTATGTGGTGTGAGGTAGGGGTCCAACTTCATTCATTTGCATGTATGAATGGCCTGTAACCACTTTCTTTACTCATGAAGCTGGTTGTATTTTTAGCCAGCATTAGTCTCCATGACCTGACATGCATTTGAATGAGAACATATTGGCACTATATAGAATAGACAGAAACTTAGATCCATGAAACTCTCTACAGAGAATTGGGATCAGATACTGATAGTAACTCATTAGCTCCTTATTCTTAGGCCCAGTGACAAACATTTCTTTCAATACATAGTTAACAGGCAGGTTATGAATCAAGGTCAAAAACTCCACCAACAAACCTAAGAAGCAACAAAGTCCCATACTGTGTGTTTTTCACTGGAAACTGCTGACCAGGACTCAAATTATTACCCAGCAAGCAAGTGTTGAATGACTTTCCACTAAAAACAGCAGAACTCCTGACCCTGGCCTTAATCAACATGCCCTTAAAGGCACACTCTTCACATTAGGTGGTCCACTGCCTCAGACAAGGAGCATCTCCAAGGCAATCTTTGTGTAATCTTCAGGATGGAAAGGCAGTGAGCCCCACAGTCATTGAGAATTCTATTTACTTGATTTATTTGCTTGCTTAGCAAGACATCAATGAGGGAAGTCACTGAATGACTCCTTGAAGGAGAATGAAAGGGAATTTTATATGCTAAGTCAGTTTACTCTGGTTATACTCAAGAACTGAAGCGTATACCATGGATAGGGTGGAATGTGTCCATAATTCCATTCAAGGCTTGACATACATGTCCTGCTTTTCTTTGGTTAGGAAGGAGTTCTCAGCTGGGTTGAGGAGGAGTGTGGCATTCTCAGACACTGGGTTCTTAAACATTTGTCCACTTATGTGGTTGGAATACAGCATTCCCTCTGGACACTTGTGATACTGCAGGGACCTTGTCTCAGCATATAGTATTTGTGAGGCAATGGCTCATTGCACTGAATACTACAACGATTTATTACTTTTCTCTGTGTATGCTTTATTTCAATGTAGTTTTTTAAAGTTAAGGGTAAGATAAGGATCAAATCAAATATTTTCTAAAGTCTTAGTCATTTATTGATTTCACAGACACTCTTTCTATTCTTCCTAATAATTGTTAAAAGCCATGCTTTTTAATAAGAACAATATGATTGAATAAGCCTCATATTTTCTAAAACCTTAGTGTAATATTCTGTGGTACAGAAGGTAAGTCAGTGGTTCTTAACTGGAGTGACTTTGCCAGCCATCACCCTGGAACATCTGGCAATGTCTGGAGGCACTTGGGTAATTACTACTTGAGGGTGGGGTCACAGTGCTATTGGTGTCTTCTGGCAGAGTCCAGGGATGCTGCTAAGCTTCCTACAATGTCCAGTACAGTCTCCCACAATAATAAGTTATCTGGCCAGAAGGGTCAGTAGTGCTGATGTTGAGAAACCCTTAGTTGGAAGTTCTGGTTCTGTTGTAAGCACTCTTGGCTGCCAGGCCCATAACCACTTTCTTTACTCACAAAGCCCACCTTGCACTGTGGAAACTCACAAGGCCAGATTCCCTTTTGATTTCCCCATGCTCTCTGTGCTAAGCCAATTCTGGCCAATGGGAAGCAACCATTTCTCTTGGAAGGTCAACATGGTTAGACATGAAACATACACAGAAATTCCCAGCAGGTGCCTACATGTCCTTCCTCATTTTTGTTCTGTGTCCATCTGCTGGCCCTACTGCTCAATAGCGACCCCAGGCCATCTGCAGATGCTCAGCTGAAAATGTGCAGGCATAGCTTCCTGTAGATATATCTCCCACTTCATGGACCAGCTTTGGCAGTAGGACATGCTTGACTTAAACTGGTTGGTTGGTGACTCCTCTGACTCCCCAGCTTCTCCTTTCAGACCTTTACATCCTTGGCTCCCCACAACACCTGGTTAAATCTTGTCCCTTATACCATAGCAGTTCTGTTTTTTTTTTTTTTTTTTGATGAACCATGAAGCACTGAGTTTTGCAGTGGGCCATGTTCTCTGTCTCTTGCTCTTATGAAATTTCTATCTTCTTGCCCTTCCAAGAATTAGAGTATGATCTAGCCCAGGAAGGACAGTCACTGATTTTGGCTAAATCCATCATAACCTTGTACAAGGTAACATAAGCTTGGTCTGATTTTAGTTTCTACTTTTGGAGAGAAAGTGGGTTACCTGATGTATTTCTGAGAAACAAATCTAGGAAGATTTGCTCCACTGCTCCCCAGCTCACTTTAGCTGTCCCCATGGCAAGCACATTTGGATCCTAAAGTTCATCTTATCTTTACAATGCCCTCACAGGTAAGAAATCACCCAAAGTGGCCACTATAAATGTGGCCACTATTGAAATGTCTTGGGTTTTTAAAATGATTTACTGGCATTGTATCAGAGCATAATAATATTTAATCAGGGTCTGACATTCTCAAGGACAAAACTTTCTTCAACCAGCTCCTAAGCATAAGAAGCCAACAACACCTGAAAGTACTTTTGTTCAGATTTCTGGCTGGTTCCCTCGTCCCAGGGTGCGCAGTGCCTACATTGTGTAAGGATTAATTCATCTTCCTGGCTTGTGCTTTTGACAGCCCAAACAAAGTTTCCAAGGAAGTAAACTTTATGTTTAAAATACGTCTGCATTAAACTTTATCTGTTAAAAAGCAGAACACATGTATATGTGATTATAAAATAATAACTTATTATGGAAAGTGTAGAAATATTTAGAGCAAAACACAAGTTAATTGAAATCTCTCCACCTAGAAAGAGCTCTGGAGATCCAGTCCCATCTCCAGATGTACATTAATATTCTAGAAAATCAGGGTCAAATTATGTATCAAAGAATTCCACAACCATGAATTCGTCCAAACATGGATCAAAAATATTTTAAAGAAGTTGTCTATAGTGAACATGGACAGACATTTTTCTTGTCATTATTCGCTAAACAATAAAGTGTAGCAAATATTTACATGACATTTACATTGTATTAGGTATTGTAAGTCATCTATAGATGATTTAAAATATAAGAGAGAACATATGTGGGTTCTATGCCAGTACATTTGCCATTGTTTATGGGACTTGAGCATATGTGGTTTGGCCACCACAGGGGAGGAGGCTGTGTTCCGGGAACCCAGCTCCCAAGTATACAGAAGGACAACTGAATACTGAGGATGTAGCCAAATTTAAAAATAATGTAACCCCTAATTCACCCTGAGGGAATAATGTGGTGCCTGAAGATGTGTAAGAATGGTTTTCAAAATAATTTGGAGATGGTGGCTGAGGTCCTTATCAGTATCTTACTTCCCTAAAGTCCTAGATATGATGGACTATTGACACGATAATGCTGTGTAATGGACAATTTTAAATTTTCAGTGGCTTGCAGCAGCAAACGTTTATTCTTAATGCATAACCCTGCAGGGCCCCTGGGCTCAACTGGGCTGGGCTCCAGGCTTCAGGGTGGGCTCTGCAGTACTCCATGGGCCTCTCATCTGCCTTTGACCAGCCACACCTGGGACATATCTTTCTCATGGTGAATGACAGAGCCCAGGAGCTGAGCCAACATACAACAAGTTGGCTTTTGCATCACTATTCAGAGCTATAGTTTTGGTGAGAATTTCCAGAGCAGGTGTGAGATGCAGTGAAGGGTCTTTCTTAACCCCAGCCAATATTCTGCTTCCTTCTCTCCTTGAAGAAAAGACCAGCTCCCCCTTTTCCATGTCTGTATCTCTGGCTCCTATATAGTCGAGTCTGCCTCACCATGGGAAGTAGATGTTTGGTGTCAAGTAGATTTATGTTCTGGAGGCATTTTTTCTTCCAGAACAAGCTTACCTCATCAGAATGCAGAAGGGCACCTGGCCCAAGAGGTCCCAGTATCAATAACAGTAGCCAATATTTTAGGCACACCTTCTCCTTGCAGTAACAGTGGCAGCTCCATGCTGGTTTTTACAGGGAAGGAATGGTTCCGCAATTAAAGCCCATAAATCACACTTGGCTGTGGTAGAATTTTCTTTTTTGTCCTTACTATATTGTGGGCTCACATTCTCCAAAGGGGTTGGCCATGGTTCAAGTGGTCAGGATCGATGATCATATGTAACAGGGACCAGCTGCAGTCTGATCCAAACACACAGTGGGAGGCCTGCATGTGCATGCAGTTTGTTTCTTTGGACCCCACTGGGTGTGCATTGGCTCCACCCTCCAAAATTGCCAGGGTCTTTTTATTCTTCAGCAGGAGGATGGGTAGATAAGGCAGAGCTCTGCAGCACTCTGAACTCCTTTGTGTTCTCCTTGTCCCCTGCCCCATGTAGGGGTGCACATCCTGCCCTATGATGCAGAACTCTTAAGCACCCTCTGAATGAGACTGGGCACACCAGGCTCCTAGACACTGTGCCTTTCAGTTTTCCATCATTGTAATAAAATACCTAAGGAAACTTAAAATGAGGAAGGATTTATTTTGGCTTAGGTTTCAGAAGTTTCAATCTGTTATTAGCTGGCTCAGTTGCTTTGGACCTGTGGTGAGGCAGCTCACCATGTCAGGAAGAGTGTAGCATAGGAAGCTGCTCACTTTGTGAGGGGCCAGGAAGGAGAGAGAAAGAGAGAGAGAGGTGGGGAAGGGAGGGGGACAGAGGGAGGGAGGAAGGAACTGGGGTCCCAATATTCCCTTCAAGGGCACACTCCTAATTACCTAACTTCCTCTCACTAGGCCCCACCTCTTAAAGGTTCTACCACTTCCCAGTAGCACCACAGGCTGGAAACTAAGCCTTTAACACATGTGCCTTTGGTGGACATTTCAGATCCAAACTAAAGTGGACCTTTATGGAAGGCCCAAACATGGGTTGGGGACTGTAGGGCAGAGATGGGCAGAGTCAGCTGCGTGTTGTCAGTTGAGTGTAGCAGTGCTGGGAGGGGCCTGTGCTCATCTGTCTTGGGAAGGGAGTGCTGGCCTGCCCTCTGAGAAGCAGGGAATAGGTCCTGGCCTACTTCTAGATACAAGAGATAGCTTGTCTAAAAACATGACCATTTCTTCTTCACCTGGGCCTCAGTTCTCCCTCCTCCACAGTGGGCTCTTGCATCTGGAACATATGAAGGGACATCTGAAGACCCACAGCACCAGAGGTGTCTAGCAAGGTATGGCCAGAAGTGGAAGTACCAACCCTGCAAATGGCTGAGCCCAGTAAAGGCCCTGGACTCTGGGCCTGTCATGAAATCTTCATCCCATTTAGCAAAACATATGCAGACATTAAAATAGCTACCTTCTGAAATTTCTGATTGCAAAAGTGTACACAGGCTTATTGAAGCTGACCTTTTCCCCTAACCATTCATCTATTTTTGTCCCCTGTTTTCCGGGTTTGATTGGATCCTTTATAAATACTGAAAACTCCACCCACATGTCACACCAAACACATTAACATGTCCCCACAGTGAATTCAGTTTTTATATTTCTACTTATAGGTTGAAATACAGTTGATTATTTGAATTGAAATATAGCTTGTAGGTAGCTAGGGATATAGTTCAGTGGCAAAATGCATGCTTAGCATGCTTGAATCTCTGGGTTCAATCCCAGCACCAAAAATAAAAAGAAAGGAAGGAAGGAGGAAGGGAGGGAGGGAGGGAGGAGGATGTACAGATGTAGCTCAGTGGTAGAGTGCTTTACCTGGCTTGCAAAGGCCAGTTCAATCCCCAGTACCAGAAAAATAGAACTCTATAAACTAAACATTGATGTTGATCTTCATTCTTTCAAGTTGAAATCAACTCTTTCCCAACCTTCACCCTTCCTGGAACTCAAGCCTCAGGCCCTTAGAAAGCTGGTACATTTGCTTGTTAAGCCTGTTGGACATTATGGACATTACTGTCATTCTACCCTGAAGATGGGCTGACAGTTGGTGGTTCCAGTCTCTGCACAGAATCCTTGGGTACCCTGAAGACAGTTTTCTGGAAAACTTATTCTTGTGAGAGTTTAGAGTTGAAATATTCCTCCAAAAAAAGCTCTCACATCCAACAATCAGAATTCATTTGAATTGAGTAAAATCCTAATGCCAGCATTTTCTTCATTCTTGACATTGCACCTGAATCAGGAGCCAGTAGCAAACTAGGACAGACCCCATGAAGTCTTGTCTTCATGTACCTTGTCTCAGGAGGGCCAGATGGGCTGGATGGAGAATAGCTGGTCTCCCTACATCACTGTCCACATCCCTGTGCCCTTGCAAGTCTGGGCCTTCAGGCAGAAACCAGATCAGGAATCCAAATCCAAAGACATAGGTGAAGGGGCCACAAGGGAGATCCAAGTGCCTATAGTTGCCAGTGACCTTCACAGCTTGCTCTTGGGAAGTGCCCATCATGGCCCTGGCTGCAAGAGGCTGTGCGTAAGAGCCAGGTGAAGTGGTGCACAGGCTGGGAAGGCTGAGACAGGAGGATTGCAAGTTCAAAGTCAGCTGCAGAAACTTAGTGAGATCCTATCTCCAAAAAAAAAAAAAAAAAGAGGCTGTGGACAGAGGGAGCTGATGTAAGCCACACTGGGTCCATGTTACATTTGCATTTTGTTCCCTGCTGCTGAATGGCTGGGCAGAGGATTTTGGGGCCTTTAAAGACAAGGGCAAGGTAAATCACATCTGTGGGAATGTTAACTTTTATACACAGGATACCAAAGACAAAGCTGAATTCTTGACATAACTATCGACAGCTAGAAAATGTGCTGTTTTATATTCGAGGTGATTATGGAAAAATGCTGCATGGACTTAAGCTACCAGATTGTGTGTCGCATCTGCACTTCCTCCCTGCCCTCTCTTGACTCACCGTGGGGAGGACTTGGCTGTGTTTCTAGGTGTGGGTGAGATGATGGAAGATGGATTTGTGACAGGTGGTCTGGTTAATGGCAAACACTTAGGGCTCTGTAGCACTGTCATTTGCCAGAGTTAAGGGAGAACAAAGCAGACTCTGGTTCTAGGTGATGGTGCCCAGACAGACTTGTGTTTAGAAAAGCCCAAACACCTCCCTTCCCTTCCTCCCTCCCTTTTTTCCTTCCTCCTTCCTTCCTTCCTTCCTTTCCTCCTCTCCTCCCTTCCTTCTGCACTCCCTCCCCCCCTTCCCCCTCCCTCCCCCCACCTCTGTTTTTCTTTCTTTCAATAATTGACCCAGGGATGCTTTACCCCTGGGCCACACAGGCCTTTTTATTTTTTTGTGGTTGAGGCTGGCTTTGAAATTGTGATCCTCCTGCCTTAGCCTCCCCAGCTGCTAGGATTATAGACGTGTGCCACCACAACTGGCCAAACACCTCATTTCAATGCTAGAAAGTAAAGAAAACTCTCCTTCAAAGACTGTAATAAATGCATTAAGTATTTCACTTGCTGGGAAGTTGCAATGTACTTTCAGCTAAATTAAAAATCTCTCCATTAGCCTGATTATCACGTGAAACAAACATGTTATGAAATATGATTTGAAAGTAAAAGAAACATTGATTTTCCCCAAAGTCCTGGTGGTGCTGGTGTGTGTGGAATCTAGAAATTTCTAGCTCCAAAAGTTAAAGTGTATAAACATCTAGAATAAAAAAGTTCTGGAAGAGTTTGTGTAGACTCTTGTCTCTGTTCTACCAGTACAACAAAAAGCCCTGGAAACAATTCGATATACTACCAAAAGGGGAGCCTGAAAGGTGAAGAGAGCAAAGCCCACTGGCTGGACAGCGCAGTATTCAGAGTCACGTGGTGAGTTCTTGAGTGTTTTCTTCATCTTGGACGTATTCTGGACTGGGTGCCAGAGAAACTGCAGCCCAGAACCAACACCAGGTTCAGATGAACAAAACTCTCAGGAAAGCCTCCTTTCTGTAATAGAAGGACAGGGACATGGGCAGCCCACAGGACATTCCTTTCTGATCATGCCTGCTTTACCCCCAGCTGAACACCATGACAACTCCGCCCTGCAGCATCAGTGAAGTCTGATGGGGGCTCTCAGCTCCCATCCCTGTCAGCAGCAGGCAGCACCCGTTGGTGGTTTTCTTCTCTGCTGGTGCCAGTGGGGCAGGAGGGAGTGTGGCCTCCTCTCTCACCGAGCAGCACCAGGTGACCACAGCTGTGCTCTCCTTGCCCTCAGGCATAGAGGCAGCAGAGATGGACTGCATGTCCATCTCTACCCACAAGCAGACAGTGGGAAGAACATCTTATGGGGGAAAAAACTGGAGAGAAAAAAATTTAAACCTGTATAGAAAGTCTGTAGCAGACAACGGGGGCAAATCCAAATGTAAAATTAACCAGACTCCACGTGTCAAAATGTTTGAACTGAACCAGGTACTATGGTGCATGCTTGTAATCCCAGTGGCTTGGAAAGCTGAGGCAGGAGGATTGCAAGTTTGAGGCCAGCCTCAGCAATTTATGAAGGCCCTAAGCAACTTAGCAAGACCCAGTCTCAAAAAAAAAAAAAAAAAAAAAAAAAGAGAGAGAGAGAGAGAGAGACTGAGAATGTAGCTTAGTAGTAACACATATACCCCACACCCCTGGCTTCAATGCCCTATACCTAAAATAAATAAATAAATAAAATGTTTGAACTGAGCTACTATGGAATTTGCATACATGTTCATACAGAAAAACTATGAGGGGTCTCTGAGTAGTATGCAATCAAACTAAATCATAATAGCATTGTAAGAGCACAGTTCTGTGAAAACTAGTCATTGGAACCACAGCCTATAAGATTAGGCCAGGACCTGCATTCTAAATCTAAACAGAGAGGGACTGCCTGCTAAAAGGGAAGCTTTAAATAGATATGGAGTCACCTAACATAATACCCAAAACATCCAAGGCACAAAGATCTCTCATCCTGCCAAGCACCAACAAAACAACAACTTGACTGGAAAAAAAACCAAAGAGCAGGAAAAGCTCTAAGATGAGTGGATGTGCACTGAGATGACTCAGAAGTTGTGATTAGCTGACAGCTTTCAAAGCTGTCATCTCAAAAACTTTCCATAAGCAATTGCAAATACTCCTGAAACAATTTTTTTAAACAGAAAGTTTTAGAAAATATAAAGCAGAACCAAACAGAAATTATAGAGCTGGCAAAGATAGTAACTGAAATGTTTAGAAAATTAGCTGGATGAGCTCCACAGTAGTTTAGAAATGACAGAGTAGAATTAGTGAGAATAGATAAATAAAATTCACTCAACCTAAATAACACAGAGAAACATAGAGTAGAGGGAAAATGAACAGAGCCTCAGAACATGCGGGACAATGACAAAAGAACTAGCATTTGTGTCATTGGAGTTCCAGTACAGGAGAAGGAGTGTGAAGCTGAAAATGTATGTGACAAAATAATGGCTGGAAATCTAGTGAAAGGTATAAACCTGTAGACTCCAGAAGCTGAATGAACCCCAATAGAGTAAAACCAAGGAAATCCACCAAGATGCCCTGTAATCCAGCTCCTGAAAACTGAAGGCAAACAAACAGAAAAAACAAAACCCTCAAGGAACAAACTGGAAAGCAAATAGAAGTGATGAATTGTCTTCAATAGAACAATGATTTGAATCACAGGATTTACCATCTGAAACCAGGGAGACCAGAAGGAAGTGGACAACGGTATACAAGAGCTAAAACAAACAAACAAAAACAAAAACAAAAAATCTATAAGCTCTAGCTTCTATGTATCTGGGGAAACTATCCTTCCTGAAGGATAAAGACATTTACAGACAATGGAAGGGAATATGCTGACATCAGACTTCTCTTAAAGAATGGCTAGAGAAACAGAGAGAAATGTTGGCAGAAGGAAATGATAACAGAAAGAAGAAAGGAACTACAGAAAAAAGGAAAGAGGATGGAATGAGTAAGAATAAGGGTAAATGTAACTGAATGTCATTCTCTTTTTTTAATTGATTTTATTTTTTTAAATACATGACAGTAGAATGTATTACAATTCTTATTACACATATATAGCACAATTTTTCATATTTTTGTTTAAAGTATGTTCATTCTCTATATTTTTAATACTCTGATGATTGAAGCAATAATTATAATACCATCTGATATGTTACTCAATGTATATAGAAGAAATACTTAATACAGTTATATTTAAAAATTGGGAAAGATAAAGGAATACAATTGGAAGTTTGTACACCTCATTGTAGTGAGTGCTAATAGTGTAGATTGTGATCTGTGATGTATATATTTTGTATAACTAGAGAAACCACTAAGAAAAGCAGGCAAGGAGATACATTTAAAAACACTGTAAATAAATCAAAATGGATCTAAAATTATTCATATAATCCACAGGAAAGCCCAAAAGGGAATATAAAATAATAAGAACCAGAGAAACACACAGAAACTGATGATGAAGCCCTAGTATATCAATACTCAAGCATACATGGTCTAAATACACCAAAGAAAAGACAGATCGGCAGAGTGGATTTCTTGAAAAAAGCATGGTTCCTCTGTATGATATCTACTAGAGACTCATTATGATGATGTAAATAGGCTGAGCATCAAAAGACAGAAAAGATATGCAAACAGAAGTGGTTATATTTTCATTGGATAAAGTAGATTTCCAAGAGAAAAGTTTCAATAAACTAAGGAAATGGTGATCCTATATGTGAAACACTACTTGTCCAGCCAAACCCATGGCTGGAGTTGCCCTAAAGCAGCAAGCGGCAGGGGAGTTCACATGGGAGGCCACAGACTGTCCTGAGATAGGTTAGTTGGGATTCCAAAAAGAGAAGCGCTAAGGTGGGATGTCCAAATGCAGTGATCGGGGGGAGTGCATGTCCAGTGAGGCAGAGATGCTCCTGCAGGGTCTGCATAGGAGCTCTCACACAGAGCTGGTGGAAATGCAGAAATGCTACAGCTGCTCTAGAAATTAGTTTGGCAGCTTCTTTAAAAATGAAACACGCACTAATCATAAAATCCTGCAGTGAAATGAAAACTTATTCACACAAAAACTCATATATGAATGTTCATAGCAACTTTATTCATGATAACCAAAAAAATGGGAAATAACCCAAATGTTCTTCAAATGGTGAAAGGTTGAACGAATTCTGGTTCATCTGTAAAATGGAATACTAATCACCAATAATGGAAACAAACTATTGTTTGTTTGATACATGAGACAGCTTGGTGGGCATTAGGGTTAGGGAAAACAGTCTATATAAAATGGTTCTGGTCTGTATGAGTCCACTTAAAATATCATCAAAATGTCATGACTATAGAGATGGAGAACAAGTTGGTAGTTTCCAGAGGATAGGGAGAGGCGTGGGTGGATGGGTGAGACTCCACAGCAGGGATTTGAGGAAGCTTCCCAGTGATGACGGGAGGTGTGTCCCTAGGCCTTCTTTCCCTAGAACATATACCTGACAATAAAGGTAAACATATACCTGACTCATAAAGAGAAAGGATTTCATTTTGGCTTACAGGTTTGGAGATTTCAGTCCATGATTGTTTGGGACCGTTGCTTTGGGCCAGGCAGCATGTCACAAGGGGAGAACATGATAGAGCAAGGCTGCTCACCTCATGCCTGCAAAGTGAGAGATGGAGCAGGGGTCTGGGGTCCCACCATTCCCTGGGGGTATGCCCAATGAGCTAAAGACCTCCCACCTGGCCCCACTTCTTGAAGTTTCTACCACCTTCCGCTATGCCACCCTGGGGACACACATCCTCTTTGGAGGACAATTAAGATCCAAACTACAGCAGGAGGGCTCAGTATCCTGATTGTGGCATTCTAGGACTCTATACATGGGGTAATATTGCATAAAATCTCACACATACACAAACACACACACACACACACACACACACACACAAATGTATTTTTTAAAAAAGGTAAAAATAGAATAAGGCCTATGGTCTAGCTAACAGTGATATCCCAATATCAATTTCTTGATTTTGATGTTGCACTGCAATGATAAAAGATTTCATATCAGAGGAAGTAAGGTGAGGGCTCAAGAAAGTGCTGTGTTCCATTTCTACAAGTTCTGTGCGCCTATAATCATTCAAAATAAACAGTGGGGAGTAAGCCAGCACTGATGCTAATTTTCCTCCTTTGAGATAGACTTTCTAAATTCTGTAGCTAAATCTCATGTAGTTCTCCAAAATAATATGACTTAACTACAGCAAAATCATGTGCTATACAGCATTTATGTAAAATTTAACATTTTGTGGAGACACAACCATGATCAGGTGGGGATGTGTTGCCTTAAACATAGCTCAAGACAAAGAAAATGTATGCTGATACTGCCTACACATTTGCTTAAGGGCCAGAAACCTGAGCTAGTTGAATATTTTTAAAATATTATATTGTATATGTGTGTGTGTGTTTGTGTGTGTGTGTACTGCATACATGAGTGTTTTATTGCGAGACAGAAGAAATAAATCTTTATGATTTTTCTGTTAGCAAAGTTAGAAAAGGTTTAAGTTATTTCTGATAATAAGAAATGAAAGAATTGTTATGTATTAGCTTTATCCATTTTCCATTGCTATAACAGAATATCTGAGACTGGGTGATTTGTAGGGAATAGAGGTTTATTTTGGCTCACAGTTCTGGAGACTGCAAGTCTAAGAACATGGTGCCAGCATCTGCTTGACTTCTGGTGAGAGCTTTGTGCTGTTTCAACTCATGGTGGAAAGTAGACAGGCAAGTGGGTGTGCACCAAAGAGGAAATATAAAAGGGGTGGACCCCCTTTATGACAACTGGCTCTTGAGGTAACTAACCCAGTCCCATGAGAACAGTGTTAATCCCTGTTAATGACCTCATTGGCTCTTGAAGGTCCTACCACCTCTCAGTCCTGCTGCATTGAGGACCAATTTTCCAACGTGTGAAATTAGTGTTGGGGACATAGTCAAACCATAGCACACATGTGAATCTTTGAATAACTTTGTGACCAAGACACTGGGAGCCCATCAAAATATGATGTAGAAAGTCCCCAGGGGCAAAAAGAACTTATATCCTGGTGAGTTTATGGTTACAATCATCATTAGAACCAGGGAAAAAAGCCAGCCAGCAAACAAAACCCAGGAGACTGAAAGCCTCGGACCACAGGCACAAAGAGAAATAGCATGAGAGAGGGGGGTGAATGGAGGGTTTAGGGTGGGGATACCTTCCTCCCTAGTCCTCCTTCCAGGCAGGTCCATAGGCCCCAAACCAGTATTGACTTTTCCCCCCAACATCTGAGTCCCTCCTGTCTGTACTTTCTTGATTTAAAAACACAGGCACTTACCAGGCTTGGTGGTATACACCTGTAATACCAGAGACCGGAGGCTGAGGCAGGAGGATTGCAAGCTTGAGGCCAGCCTGGGCAACTTAGGGAGACCCTGTCTCAAAATAAAAAAGTGGGTGCTGAGGTTGTGGCTCAGGGGTAGAGCGCTCACTTCAGAGGTGTGAAGCACTGGGTTCGATCCTCAGTACCATATAAAAATAAATAAAGGCATTGTGTCCATCTATAACTAAAATAGATAAATAAATAATAAATAATAATTTAAAAAAGCAAAAAAAGGTCTAGGGGTGTGGTTCAGTGGTAGAGTCTCATGGGTTCAATCCCCCACCCAGTACTGGGGAGGTGAGGTTTCGGAGGCTCGAAAAGTCATGTGATGCTTTCGGATACCATGGTGTCCTCGACATCCTCTCTGGAACCAAGATCTTCGTGAGTCCTGTATTTGTCATCATTGTTGATACATCGGCCACCGGAACCCAAGATGCATGGTGGTTAGGTCTCCAGGCCCTAGATCTGGGCTCCCTGGGTTCAGACTGCATCTCCCCCATTTAACTGGCTGTGCAGCTTTGAGAGCTTCGATGCCTCTCAACCTCAGATCTCCAGCTGGAAAGTGGCACTGATTGCATTCTTGACCCTCGGCTTTGGGAGGTGAAGCAGATTTGACCACAGCCACTGTCACATCCTGAACTTTGGCCACGTGGAGCTTGGGCATCATGGCCTTGGAATCCTGCATTGGACCTTGCCCTTGAACTCCCTCAGGATGGCGGGGTGGTGGGGTGCCTGGCCTTTTCCGGCTCAGCCGCTGACTCTGCAGGGTTGCCCACGTGTCCTGAGCAGCCTTCTCAGGGGGCACAGCTCTTGGAACTACTGAAGAACACTGAGGCACCTGTTTTTATTGTTTCAGAAAGTGACTCTTCAGTCCTCACCTTCTTCCATAATGCTTTGTTGAGGTGATTTAGCAAAGTATAAAACAACAATATAGACACTGCCATCAAATTGGATTGTTTCATCAGAATCTCAAACATTGTCATGAAGCCACGGATGATGACGATCCCTTCCCCCACCTCTCAAGAAGACGAGCTGACCTCTGATTCCAAAGCCTCAGGGGCAGGGGACCGTGGCCAAGAGACAGTCGACAGGTTCTGTGGACTCCCTCCACCTCTTCCTTTGAATCTTATCAGCCAGTGTAGACAAGAGCCAAATAGACCCATTGCTAAGAGTTGTAAGGCGGAAGGGAAGTGGCATCTGCATCAATGTTATACGTGAATGTTGGTGCAAGCACCAGGAGCTTGGCAGCCCAGACACGCTGTCCCTGATCCCCTGACCCACACGGCCATTGGGGGTCAATCATCAGCAACAAGCTCCTACTGGTGCTGCTTCTGCTGCCCTGACCGCTGGGTCTGGTGCACACTTGGCTCCACAATGAAGACGTTGGCTCCTCCTGCCAGTCACCCTCTAGGCGGACGCTCAGAGGTGGGGAAAAGCCAAGGAGGAGTCCAAGCTCACCCTGGGGACTTCCAGCTTGTTCTTGTTTTCCCCCTTCATGGCCTGTCCTTCCTGACAGTTGGCTCAACACCGGACACACAGGCAACAACTATATATAAACTCTGTAACTTGTTGCCACAATTTCATGAGGTCAAAGCTCTACAAGAAACACCACTTTCTCCATCATTCATTGTGCTTCTGCTTCTGTGATTGAGACTTCCCTGTCATTAGCTGGGACCCATGATGTCAGTTAGAATTAGAAGGTTTGGGCTTGGAGGGAGCAGGCAAGGACATGGTTATGGAAGGACAGGCTAAGTGAAGCCCTGAGAGGTTCCAGGGAATCATAAAAGCCACTTATGCCAGAGATGGGAGGGCCTCCCAGTATGTAGCCAGGTGGAGGAGGTCAAATGACCTCAGGTGAGTAGTGGGTAGGACTGAGGGTTTATACTAGGGAATCCCTCGTGTCTGTCCTGCAGCTGTCTGGGACAATCAAGAGAAACTTCTGGAGAGCTAAGCTTTTCTTTCCAGAGCAGTCAGAACTCCATTTGTCTGCTGTGGCAATGAGACAGGTGACATTTTGTCCTCTGTAGGTATTCTCAATATTGTGTCCTTGTCCCTCAGGAGGCACTATACAAAAGCATGTAGGAACTGGAGCTAGTATGCTTGGGTTTGTGTGTGTCTCAGCTGCACTGTGACCAGCTATCTGAACTTTAGCAAGTTATTAGCCATTTGTGACTCAGTTTCCCCATATGTAAAGTAAGGTTATCTTCATAGGGTCGTGACTGTTCAATGTGTGTAAAACATAGTGAATGCCTGGCCACACATCTGAGTACTCAGAAAGGTGATTCTTTTTTTTTTTTTTTTAATATTTTTTCAGTTGTCAATGGACATGTTTATTTATTTATATGTGGTGCTGAGAATCGAACCCAGTGCCTCACACATGCTAGCCAAGCGCTCTACCACTGGGTTACAATCCGGTGATTCTGTTTTCAAACTCAAATGCACTCCTTCTTGATGCCTCTCCACTGGAACTGAGGTTCATTTCCAGCACCTTCCAAAGGAATCTTCCTGCATCTTGCTTGCTCAGTCTCTGTGTCCTGCATGAAACTTTCCTCCCTTGGTTTCTCCGGGGGGCTGTGTTACCCAGTTCTGTGTTCTCTCACTGAGTGCTTTCTTGAGGGCTGGGCTATCTTCCTCTGTGTCTCTCCTGACATTGTGCAGGCCTCTGCATAGGACTGGGTCAGTCCATGGGTGTTGCCATGTTACTTGATGTGGGAGCATGGTGTGAACAGATCAGTTTTCTTCTCTGGGGCACATTGCCTATAGTCCACATCCATTAGCGCAGCTCTAGGTAACTGTGTATTCTAGATTGTGTTTCAGATACTAATATCAATGTTCATTGGGAGATAATATATGCTTATTTTACCAACCTCATGTCTAATTATTGTAAAAATAATTTAGCAATAAAATTCTTATTGATTTCTGTATTTCTTTAGTATAGTCATTCCTCAATATCTGTGGGGTATGGGTTCCAGGTCCCCTCCAGATCCCAAAATCCGTGAATGCTCAAGCCCCATATATAAAATGGTGTAGGATTTGCATACAAACTGTGTACATCTTCCCATATACTTTTAAAAATTTTGTTACTAGGGATTGAACCCAGGGGCGTTTAACCAATAAACCACATCCCCAGTGCATTTTTTAGTTTTTATTTTGAGACAGGGTCTCACTAAGTCCTTAGGGCCTTCCTAAGTTGCTGAAGTTGGCTTTGAACTTGTGATTCTCCTGCCTCAGCCTCCTGAGCTGCTGGGATTTTAGGCATGTGTTACCTCACCCAGCTCCATATACTTTAAATGATCTCTAGATGACTTATATCTAATACAACATAAATGTGAATACTTGTAATACTATATTGTTTAGGAAATAATGACATTATTTTATATTTTAATACAGTAATGAACATGTTATTACATATTTAATACAGATGCAATTTTTCTCTCTGAATATTTAAATCCAAGGTTCATAAAACCTATGGATGCAGAACCCATGGACATCAAGCACTGACTGTACATCATGGGTCAGCAATCTATTGAATACTGCTGATTCAAAAGAGATTTGTAGGAGAGAGAAATGCAGATTTCAAGGTCCTTCATAGAGTTTCCTTTGTCACCTGTGGGGGAAAAATGTATAAAAAACCATACCACTATTGACGTGGCTGCAAAGAGATGAGCTATTATTTATAAGAATCTAGAAAAGAGACAGGTAGTCTGTGGAAAGTAGTATATTCAAGGGGGGGGGGGTGGCAGGGAGGGAAGAATAGGAGTTCAGTGGATTAGACAAAGGGGAATGAAGGGAAGGGAGGGGGCATAGGAGTAGCAAAGACAGTGGAATGAATCTGACATGACTTTCCTAAGCACATTCATGAATATACCACAGTGGATCTCAGCATCGTGTACATCCATATAAGTGGTATCCTAATTATAAGATATATTCTGTGTTTGTGTAAATATGTCAAAATAGACTTTACTGTCATGTATAACTAAAAAGAACAAATAAAAATTTAAAAAGTAAAGTAATATGTTAGGTTTTTTTTTTTTTTTTTTTTTTTTTTTACTGTGACCAATAGGCCTGAAAAAATCAATCAGAGGAGGAAAAAGTTTATTTGGGCCCATGATTTCAGAGGCCTCAGTTCATAGATGGCTGACTCCTTAGCTCTGGACCCAAGGTGAGGCAGAATATCATGGTGAAAGCATCAAGTGGAGGAAAGCAGCTCAGGACATGGCACCAGGAAGGAAAGAGAGAGATAGAGAGATATAGAGAGAGAAAAGGGGGATCTCTGCTCACCAGGAACAAAATATAAACTGAAAGACACTCCCCCAGTGACTTATCACACCCTACCTGCCTATGGTTACCACCCAGTTAATCCATATGAGTGGATTAATCCACTGACTAGGTTAAGGTTCTCATATCCCAATCATTTCACCTCTGGACTTTTTTGCATTGTCTCACAAATGAGCTTTTGGAGGACACCTCATAGCAAAACCATAACAAAACATAAGAAACAGAAATAGAGGTGAGAGTGAAGAAAGTTCAATCCTGGCAGAGAAATAAATAGCTGGTTAGAGAATCTAGATCAGGATACTAGACTGAGAACAAGTAAAAAGGGTTCTGGGAATCAAGACGGCAGCTAGCCTGCACCTCACCTTGCAGCTGAGAGGGCTGAGACCCAAACCTGGGCTTGGTTCACCTCCTTCAAATGAGTAGCAGAACTTACACTATCGGCTGTCCTGATTCCCAAGCCTTCAGGATCAAGGTGACCTTGGCTTTCCATTTCCTGGGTGTCCAGCTTGCAGATTCCTATAATAGGACTTTTGGGTCTCCATAACAGCATGAACCAGTTTCCATTACAAAATCTCCTCTTATATATCTTTCTATATCCTACCGGTTCTATTTCTCTGGAGAACTCTCACTAATACAAGCAGTGAGTCATAGAAAGCAAAATATTTATTTGTAAAGGGGAGATGTAGTCCAAAGTATACTGGAAATTTCCTTTCTCATTCTGTTATACTTCATATGGGGGTGAGGGAGAAGAAGAAAACCCATAAAGCAAAGAAAATAAGCAACAAAAAAATGCAACCAGACAAATTGGTAAGGTGTGTACCTTAAATATATAAAGTAAAAAAAAAATGCAACCAACAGTTTGAGAAGCACATTTGAAAGCTTCCATAAAAGCTAAAAAGAGACATCCTGTAAGTGTGTCTTCCAGGGCAGGGGTATTGAGAAAATAATCTGGCACCTGAGTATAGAGATGTGGGTCTCCTGACACCCATCAGCCCTGTCGGGGTTGATCATGGCCATTTCATCTGGAATCAGAGACCTCACCTTCCCACACTGTAAGCTTCTGCCACATCCTAGTAAAAAGAAGTCTGCCCTCAGGGTTGGACTCTGTTAGTTTGCCTAAAGTCCTACCTCAACAAGGAGCCTCAGTGATAGATGAAGGGAATGCTTTGCTTCACAGTTTATTCTAGACTGAGGGTTAAATATCAAAAATAACTTCTGGCTGCTTTAGAGTTTGCAGAACTGTGTTATATTCCTATTGCTCAAGTTGCATTTTCTAACAATATGTGTCTAATCCTCCCACATGGGGACTGCAGGGCCTGGGTGAGCCCACATGATGTCATGCTGATTTTGGTTTGGGGAGGGACCCAGTCCTCTGAGCACCTGCTCTACAGGTTTCTAGGCCATTAACAAAGGTGGCATTGAACCCAGCTTCTGTGTGCCACTCCTGTGGGGGTCGGAAAGAAAGACAATCTTTACACAGTGGAAGGTTGAAACAAGAAACACCAGCTCAGAATCAACCCTGCATTATCTCCTCTCTCGCTGAGTCTCACAGAGCAGCTGAGAACATCTCCCTGGTGGCCGGCTTCAAGAAAAGGCTTGGAATTCCATTAGAGCTGAGAAACCCACAAAACATTCCCGTAGTAAAGCTTCCTACAGGTAATAAAGAAGGGGAGGACGAGTATTATTTGATGAATGTGCGAGCATGTGAGGTAAATGGCAGAAATTGCCAGAAGTCAAAAGCCACACAATGAAGTGAGAGACCATGCGGGGAGTCATAGCTTCAAAGGGGGACAGGGTGATCATGTGGGAGTGGAATTTATGGAATATGATCAGGGAAAGTAGAGAGTGTAGGGATGATGGAGAGAGACTTGAAATAGTCTGGGGTTTGAGCACTCATCCACCGCAGGAAATAAGAAAATGGCTGAATTTCAGTGTGGAGTAGTCACACAAAGGATGGGAAATAGGATTCAAGATAGATGCTGCTACTTTAAACATGTCCCTTAAGAGTTCATGTGTTGTCGGGAGGCTGAGGCAGGAGGACTGCCAAGTTCCAGCCTGGGCAACTTAGCAAGAACATGGTTCCAAATAAAATTTTTGAAAATGGCTGGGAATGGCTTCCTGAGCATGGGCAAGATCCTGGGTTCAATCCCCCTGACTGCAAAAAGGGAAAAAGAGATAAGGTTTGCTTTGGCCCATGGTTTCAAATGTTCCAGTCCATGGTGGGTGAGCCCAGTTTGGGACCTGGAATTAGCAGCAAATTTTGGCAGGAGCACATTGCTGAACAACGCCTTAACCGCACAGCCAGGGAGTGAAAGAGAGGAAGAGGTAGGGGCTGGGAAAACCCTGCCAATCATTGACAGTGTCCACCATTGTCCCCTTCAAGGGTAGACCCCACTCCCTGGGCAATGATTCAAAACCTCCCACTGGGCTCCATCCCTTGAAGGTTTCAATTTAGTAGCACCATGGGCTAGGGACCCAACCCTTCACCACATGGGCCTCTGGGGGATGTTCCAGAGCCAGACCAATGAGTCACCCTGCACTCGTCACTGCAGCAACCAGAGGACTCACTTTCTGACCTGTCTCTCCCCATGGAGCTAGTAGGGCTGGCCCACACGCTGGGGGCCACATTCATCCATGCGTATCCTTCCCTGAGCTCCAGGACAGGGGTATTGAGAAAATAATACTACTCCTTCCTAATCACCTTCTTTAGAATGACTGGATTTAATAGGGAACAAAATTTTTCCTTTTCCCCCTGGGAAATGGCTCTCTTTGCCAAGAGAAATAAAAATACTTCAGTTGAATTTCACATTGAATTTCCCAATAAATATCTAAAATGGTCTTAGCAGGTTACTCCTTCTAATGTTTTCTGTTAATGCTAGGTATTACAATTCCTTGGGTAATATTTATAATGACTTCAGGAATTTATAACATCATTACTTTGAAAGTAAATTGAGAATTACTTAGGGTAATGTGTTATGAGTAAGAAAGTATCCACATGGAAATTAACTGTCTTATATCACTTTCAAAAACTGTAGTGGTCTATATGTCAAAGAAATTTATTTAGTTATTTATTTTGTACATCACAAAAAAAGCAAGATTTTTTTCTTTCTTTCTTTCTCTCTGGTACTGGGGATTAAACCCAGGGGAGTTTTTCCACTGAGCTCATCTCCCAGCCCTTTTGTATGAGCCTGGGTCTTGCTAAATTGCTGAGGGTCTTGCTAATTTGCTGAGGTTGGCCTTGACATTGCAATCCTCCTGCCTCAGCCTCCTGCCCCAGCCTCGCAGTCTCTGGGATCCATGGTCCAGAGCATCTCACACTTGAGCAAGAGTCAGAATCTTCTAGAGGGTGCAAAAACCCCAACTTCTTAGATACCTTGATTTCTGATTCAAGAAGTTCACATGATGCTGCTTCTTGGGGACCACACTTAGAGAACCTCACTGCACTTTATATACTACAGACATTTGTTTGACAGCTTGATCTCTCTGAAATCCATTCACTTGTCCTTTCTGCTATTACTTATACTTCAGGGCCTAGTCACATCATCTTTCCTGGGAAATCCTTCCATAGCTTCTTCCCCCAACATCCCTTATGACTCTTCTCCCATCCACTTGTCACACTGCAGCCAGGGAGATTTTAACATTGGATCATGGTATTCTCTTCCTTCCAACTTTTCCCTTGTAGTCTCTGGACCATTTGTGATAGTATCCATATCTTTCTGAACTCTCAGAACTCTGCATATTAGTTTTTGGTAGCTAGAAAATGCCTGCCATGATCTCTGTTGCCCCAAGGCCTTTACACATGCTGTTTTCTGTGCCTACACTCCTCTTCCTTTGTTCCCCACATTGGTATTTTGTCAATTTCATGAGATGTCAAATTGAATCACATTTACTGTGTGGATCAGATTGCTGATCTCTGAATAAGACCAGGTGACAGTCAACATCACATATCAAAATAGTTTAATATTTTTGGCTTATTAAATAGTCCCAAGGAACACTGTAAGGAAGAAGTACATACTTTTCTTAGAGAAAATACTCTAAAAGAAAGACACTTAATAACAATGGTGATAGAAGTGAAGACAATATGAAGAGATTAGAATTCATAATTAGAATACAGAAGTTTTATGTAAATTAACGATTCATAAAATGAGTGAATGTACCACATTTATATGCTGTATGTAGAAACAAAAAAGCAGTGTCGTCAGTTTTAAACCTTATTTTGGCAGTCAGGTAAATTCATAATCAATATTACTCAGGGCTGATACAGGAATTTTTATTGGTAGGCTGTTTTAATAGCTTTATAAAAATATAAAAGACTTTATTCGAATACTTACAGACTTGCTGAGTGTCCAAAAGAGTCCATTGAAATTTCTAGTTGTAATTTTTACATTTTGGGGGGAACTTCAATGCTTTAGTGCTATTTTTGGCACCAACTTGGAGATCTGTGAAGGCCTTGGCTCTGTGCTTCATGACTGCCAAGGCTCTAGACTGCAGCTTGAGCAGAACTCCTCCTTCTGTACTGGGGGAAATGGAGTGATGGATGGTATGCGTTAAAGGGATAGGGATTGAGAGACACAGGTGAATGATTCAGAATAAATAGAGAGTGGAAAGGGTCCAAGTTGTGGCTTTTGGCATAGTTCAGGCAAGAGAAAAGGACTCCACCAGGTGGATGGCAATTTGGATACTTTCAAAGTTCTAACAGGAGAATAAACTAGGAAACAAAGGGCTTCATTTTTCCATCTGGAGAGTGACTAAGGCACCATCATTGTTAGAGTTCTGATTATCCTCTTGGGTAACAGGTAGTGACTGTGTTCTCAATACATTATTTTAAGATGGAGAATCTGGAAGTTACATACAATCAGTGTCAGATCAAGACCAAGAATTGAGGTCTCCTGACTTCCAATACTATGTGACATCTACATGGTTCTTCCCCTGGTGAAGAAAATAAAATTCAATAAATAAAGAGTATTTTTTACTGTGAGGCACTGGGGCAGGTGTTTGGAGATTAGGGTGGGAGATAAGTGCAAATACATCTGGAGTCACGTGCCCTCCCCGCTTGAGGTTTGCATTGAACTTGGGAAGACAAAACATAAATCCTGGCAGCCTTCGCCTTTCATAGTTTTGATGTGCATGAAACTCAGTTGCCATGGTTTTAGTTAAGTAAGGCCAGTCTCCCAACAACACAGTTCAAATTTCAGTTACCATGGCGTATTAACAGTGAATCACTGCAGAGTCAAAAACTCCACTGGAAGCTCTTCAGGTCATACATCATCACCCTGTAAACAGCAAGCACACATCACCATCCGTGACCAATCAGGGATCGGCCACCCCACACAGATTTCAGTTCGTGTGCTACCGGCAAAGTGGGCGATTGGGCTGCCTCCTTGTTTCTCAGTGTCAAACCCAGGCGGCATTTTATAACAATGGATAACCAAAAGGAAGGATTGGCTAACAAAGATGAAAGTACATCATAGAAAGAAAACGTGAGAAAGAAGGAGGCGATTCTGAATGGGATGCAAATGCAGCTCTGGTAGAAACGGCTGACCACGGCAGGTTGATGGTAGCTTCTTGTCTCTGACTTACGGCAACTGAAGCTCAGACACAGGGGTTTCGGTCAAACAGAAGGGAATTTTATTAGCGTGGCAAAATCAGAAGCTGCACAGTCTTGTGGCTACAATTTCCTAAGTTCCTGGAGGACAAAGGGTTGTTGTTTTATATGGGGTCTCAGGTTACCCAGTGGAAGGGGATTCTGCAGAAAGGGGTAAAGGGAATGGGCAGTCCATGGGGATGGGGAGGAGCTTATCATACTTCACATGTTTTCTGGAACATGCATCCCATATTCTGGGTGGGGCTTGATTTTTAACCTTCCTAATCAGGGTGGACTGGACACCTGGTGTCATTGTTCTGAAGGGTGCTGCTTTTTGCTGGTCTGTGCTTGCTCTTTATCCTAGTTTCAATTGGATCAAGACTTGTGGTCATTATCTTCCATTTTAGGTCCCTGCTGAGCCTATGTTTGTTGGATTAAGCAAACTAAACCCACTGCAAGAAATTAGTGAAGGGTAAAATGACAAGAGTATGGGAAACAAATGTTCTTGGGGCTCCTCCATCCCTTCACTGATCCTGCCACCTTGGAGGATCTCTATGTACAGCCAGAAGGACTCGCTGATGGCAAACTTACAGACATAAAGGCAGAAGGAGTTGTGATATGAATGGAGATGTCCCCTGGACGTGGTGGCACAGATCTAGAATCCTAGTACTTGGGAGGCTGAGGCAGGAGGATCACGTGAGTCCAGGAATTCAAGATCAGACTGGGCAACATAGAAAGTCCCTGATACAAGGGGTAGGGAGTCCCCCTCCCACCCCCCAAAAATGACAAACTGAGAGATTCCCTAGTGGCAGTAATTTCAGCAAAAAAGGTTTCCTATTAGAGGAACACTCAGATATATTTCATGACAATGAAAGCACAGAGAGGAAAATGTTGGAGTGATCCATACTTCGAAAAGAATGTCAGGCACAGTGGTGCACACTTGTAATTCCAGTGGCTTGGGAGGCTGAGGCAGGAGAATTGCAAGTTTGAGGCCAGCCTCAGCAACTTAGTGAGATCCTGTCTCAAAATAAAAAATAAAAAGGGCTGGGGACATGGCTCAGTGGCTAAGTACCGCTGGGTTAAATCCCTAGTTAAAAAAAAAAAAAAGCAAGAGTATGCCTGCTCGTCAAGACATAGAAAAGTTGCTTGCCACACATCCCCAATTCTACCAATGAGAAGGCAAGTTCTGTTCAAAATCCTCTTAAAAGTTTTTCATCAAAAACCAGAACACTTTAATTCTCAATGTCTCTAAGTTTTAAATTATAATGTGCTAAATAAATACTCACTGTTTCTTTCTTTGCCATATATATTTATAACTGCCAGTAAGAGAGATTTTAATGTTCTGATAAGTATTTTAAAATGTCATTGAAGAATCCTGTTTCTTTCATTGCTTATTAAGATTCCTCTGCATGGTCTTAACTTGCCTGGTTATTTTTGAAGTTCCACACTATCGTGAAAAGTGAAGATTACCTGCACACGAATGATTAAATCATAGATTACACAATAAAACATTATGATATAACAGGTATCAAAGCAACATAGGGTTACTTCTCAGTTTTGACAAATGCTGGTTTCCCTAGGAGATCAAGGGAGGGAGAGATCTTTCTAGGCTGGGAAGAAGACGTTGGTGTGGTGATGGTGCTGATGATGTTGGAAGAGCCAGAATTTCCAACTGGACAGAACCAATGGAAGAAAGGTCACATTGTAGGGGAGTAGAAAAGTGCCCAGAAATTCATATTATGCCCCTGTGATCTATAATTGCTATG
Organism: Callospermophilus lateralis; assembly: GCF_048772815.1. Taxonomy (NCBI): domain Eukaryota; kingdom Metazoa; phylum Chordata; class Mammalia; order Rodentia; family Sciuridae; genus Callospermophilus; species Callospermophilus lateralis. Next base: position 147,559,976 of record NC_135307.1, read on the forward strand.
AATGATGTCAGTAAGGTAGACTCCCCCCATCCGTTTTTTTTTTTTTTTTTTTTTTTTTTTGGTGTGTGTGTGTGTTTGGTACTCGGAATTGAACTCGGGGAGGTTTTGCCACTATGCTACAAACCCAACCCTTTTCATTTTTTAATTTTTCTAGACAAGGTCTCACTGAGTAGCTCAGGCTTGCCGCCAACTTGAGGCCCTCCTGCCTCGGCCTCCTGAGTGGCTGGGATCACAAGCATGAGCTACTGTACCCAGGTAAGGTAGATATCTTGACTCTGGAGTTTCTTCTCCTTCAAATGTTTTTCTTAGCAAATCATTTGATGTCAGAATGCATGTTTAAAAAGTTGAAAAGCCAAGCATGCTTAGATCCCAGAGAGAGTAGAACAGTGTAGAAAAATTCAGTTGGCTCCGCCAGTGCATTATGCACGGGCAGCTTCTTTGATCATGGAGGCCGCCTTCAGCTTATTCTGGAGTAAAACATTGCTTCTTGGTTGTTAGTTAGTCTTCCCTGAGTTCTCTCTATAATAATAATAATCACTTATAATTGTATGGCTAAAGGCTTTTTTATGCATGGAAAGAGACAATAAGGAGAGTTGTAGACTGAGGCACCATGGAGAACTCATTCTTCTCAAGGTCAGGGATGCTACTTGGCTTTTGGAAATGTATCATGAGATCCATTAGTATTTTTAAGAGAAGCCAGAAATCTTGGTTTTATGTGAAGTTTCCCTATTTAAAAATGTTGGGGGCTGGGGCTGGGACTCAGTGGTAGAGTGCTCGCCTAGCATGCATGAGGCACTGGGTTCGATCCTCAGCACCACATATTTATAAAATAATAATAAAATAAAGATAAAAATGTTGACCCAAGCTTTTACAAAATATATCACTTGTGGGGCTGACAAGAACATCCTTGCCCACCCTGTACCTGTTCTGACTGTTGTAGCAGTTTGTAAACAGTGGTACTATTTGATACCCAGTATTCATCTAATTCTGACAAAGTTTCCATTATAATGATGACTGTGTTATAATGCAGTCATTATTCTTATTATCAATTTTCAATTGGGGAAATAGTCTTATGGAGTGCATGTGACTTGTCTACAAAAGCATTGGTGTTAGGTAGTAAACCTACTCATCTCATATCTTTTTTGATGATTTGTCCTCTTCTATATTGGCATCGTAAAGGTTGTTTATCAACTGTAAGAATCAAATGAAAACCTCAACCACCGGCCTTCAAAGGACCTGAGCCAGGGAAGCTCTGGGTGTGTGGAAGTAGGACCTCCTGGTTTGTGTCTCTAGGGCACTGCCATTGTAATCAATTTGAATCCATTCCTGCCCTTCATATAAATGAATGGATGGTTAACATGGCCTTCAAGTGATTCCTCAGCGTTATTGTATCTTTTTACCTAAGCCTTCTGCTCACATTCAGTGGCAGTATGCTTGTCAAGTACTGTGAAGCATGTTACTCATTAAGTTCAGAGTCATGTGATTTAACAGCTAAGGACATAATCAAAAATCTACTTCAGGAAAACAATGGAAGTGGAGTGGCTCTCACACTTGTAATTCCAATGACTCTGGATGCTGAGGCAGGAGGATTGCAGGTTTGAAGACAGCCTCAGAAACTTAAGTGAGACCCTGTCCCAAAATGAAGAATAAAAAGGGCTGGGGACTTAGCTCAGTGGTAAAGTGCCCATGGATTTAATCCCCAGTACCAAACAAAACAAACAAACAATCAACAACAACAAAACACACACACACACAAAAAAAAAAAAAAGAAAAAGAAAAAGAAAAAGAAAAATGGTGGTCTTGTTATCAGTATGTTCTTAAAAGAGCCACATTTCCTGCATGGAGGTAGCATTCTTGGACTGGGTCTAGATTTTAGCAATAGATGGGTGGATGGCTGAAGCCTCAAAATTCTTTACCATATATTTAGTAGTTTTAGCTAAAAAACTGTAAAATGTATCTAACCTTAGTAATAAAAATCTCTCAGCAATGCAATTACAAAATACCTAACTTTAAACCATGCAATGACTCCAGTGAATGCCCCAAGCACAACTAGATGCAAAATGTTCCCTTAAGTAACTGACTGAATTAGATTTCTAAATCAATATATAATTGTAAGTCAGTTAAATAATGTGGGCATTTGTCCAAAATGATGACTTTAGAATAATTGATCTGTCATCACTTGTCATTAGGGAATTGCAATTAAAGCAATAACGAAATACCACCACACACTTAACGAGAATGGCTAAAGCCCCCCAAACTGACCATACCAACCACTGGAGAAGATGCAGAGCAACAGAAATTTTAATTCATTGCTAGTGGAATTGTGGAAATGGCATAGCCACTTTGGAAGACAGTTTGGCAGTTTATTATAAAATTAAACATAATCTTGCCACAGGATATAACAATCATATTCTTGGTCGATTTGAAAATTGAACTAATTTGAAAATTATGTGCATACAAAAACATGTGTGTGAATACTTATATCAGCTTTACTCATAATAGCTCTGGACTGGAAGCAACTGGTAGACCTCTCTGCAGATCAGTCGGTAAACAAACGTGGCACATTCATACAGTCGCAATTAGAACTGAGTTACTGAGATACAAAAAATTATGGATGAATCTTAAATGCAAATTGATAAATGAAAGAAGCTAGTCTGAAAAAGCACATACTATAAGATTCCAGCATTTTGACATTCTAGAAAAAGCAAACCTACAGACTTGATAAGAAATTCAGTAGTTGTCAGGGGCTTAGGAGTTCAGGAGAGGATTGACTAGATTAAGCACAGGGGATATATTTTTTAGAGTGAATGATACTGTGATATTGAATTCAAGCATTTGCAAAAATCCTCTGGGTACTTTCTATTAACTTCACAGTACAGAGAGAAAATTTTAATTAAACAAATCAAAAAGATAGGCAAGGGCTAGGGATGTTGCTCAGTGGTAGAAGATTTGCTTAATATGTGTGAGACCCTGGGTTTGATACCTAGCATTGCAAAACCAAAACCAACAATATGGAGACTGAGGAACACAAAATGAGGTGCTGGATGTGACAAAAGAATCTCAATATACTACAAGTGTATGGAACAACCCTACTGAAGGGGGAGGGGAGTAAAGTGCTGACATTGGTATCTTCATGAATGAGTAGAGTCAATTAAGTCAATTAAGCAAATGATGGAAATTAGGATCTTCACTGTAACTATAGGACATTATAGATTAAAGAGGAGAGTAGGCTAGATAGATCTATATGGCAATGAATTGGAGGTGGATACCACATTATGGACTCATGCTTATCTTAATGCAGACAGAGCTGCATGCAGAGACTCTTATGAATATGCATATATACCCAGGTTAGTATTCATACATGTATCTCCTTGCTCTGTCAGCTGAGAGGACCTACAAGCAATGATTCCCCAGTGGCAATGAATATGTCTATAGTCCAGAGCTTGGTTGCTAATACGCTTCTTCAGTAGGAGGAACGAGGGCTTCTGGGAGAATGGCTGAATAGGAACTCAGCCTGGAAATCTTGCAGTGCCAGCAAATAAGGAATTGCTCACAAAATATAGCCCTGCAATGATGGAGATAGGTTAAAGAGACACAGGAACCAATGAAGGAACTCCCAATTTCCAAAGCTGGAATACATTTAGCAACAAAATAAAGTTGTCATAACCCCAAACATAGATAACCATGAGTTCACATTTATATGAGCAAATTATTCAATATATAAGTAAATAAATAGTGAAAAAAACAACAAGTCTCCTGAGCAGAATTTCAATTTACGAAGTTACTCTTCCCTTCAGAAATTGAAACATAAGTCTTCACTCCTTCAGCCTGGACTCAGCTGTGTGACTTTCTTTAGAAAAGTACTGTCTGGAAAGGGGGGAAGAAGCAACTTAGTGACAGAAATTGGACATAATCCTCTGGATCAAGGTCAACAACAGTGATGAATTGTGTTGACAGTGTATTCTTGATGTAATCTGATGAGAACAGCAGTTTAACTCAGTGGTCTTTGTCCACCAAAACATATTACCTTAGTCTAATGATGAGAAAAATATCCAGAATTTTCCAATTGAGAGATATCCTGAAAAATATCTAACTAATAATCTTCAAAATGTGAAGGTCATCAAAAATGTCTGAGAAATTTTCATAACCACGAGAAACCAAAGGACACATGACAACTAATTGTAATGTGGTATTCTAGATGGGATTCTCAGACTAAAAAGGAATATTAGGGAGAAAAATAAGACTAAAACATGGATCCTAGCTAATAATTGTGTGTTGGTATCCTTCCTTTATTTGGGATTAATCTTCTATATCAATGAGATGTTAAAATAGAGGAAATGGTATAGAGGATAGGAGAGCTGTGTACTATCTTTGTGCTTAGTCTGTGATTCTAAAACATGTTCTAAATTACACATTTTATTTTTACAAAGGTTAATCAAATTATTATTTCTCTGCTTCAGGCCCTTCCAGTCATTTGCTCATTCAAAAAATTCATACTAAGCAAATTCTTGGTTCCAGTCACTGTGCAATTTGCTGAGCATTTAATCATGAGTAAAGGCAGCATTGCTTCTTATTTAATAGGAAGATTAGATCTTTTGCAATAAGAAGCACAAGAAGCAGCAGGCTTCCTCCTGGAGAAGAGGTTCCAGAGGGCAGTAGATCCTGTAGTGGGGATTGTCAAGGTCAGGGATGCGGTGAGTGTCCTAGAGGTGAACCAGTTGAGAGGCATGTCATGGGAGGAAGCCTGTACTTCAGGATTTGTAAGAGCCAGTGGGGTGATAGTGAAAGGTGATGGAAAGTGAGGCTTCCAGGGTTGTCAGGGTCTCCCAAGGAGGCTTATAGGCCTTTTTCATGATTCTGGCCTGTCCTAGTTACAGGACCACAATTGAGCCCTATCTCCCCTTCTCAACTCTTCGAGGACAGAGTCTACTGTCTCTTTTGCTTTGGGCTGCAACTTCAGCACTTAGCATAAGGCTGGGAATGGAAACTGAACTTCAACTATTTTTGGAAATTATTATAAATTCTTAAGAAGTTACAAAAAAATGTACAAGAAGTTCCTGTGTTCCCTTCACCCGGTTTTGCCCAGTGTAATATCTTTTATGATCATGATGCAATCTCAAAAATTAAGAAATTAATATTGATACAATCTGTAGCACTTGTTCAGGTTTTGAAAGTTTTATATGTACTTATTTAGGGGGTGTGCATGTGTGTGTTTGTGTTTGTGTATTTTAATTGCATGTGTAGATTCATGTAACCACCACAGTCAAGATACTGTTCCCTCATCTCAATCCATCCCTGCTCACCACACCCTTCTCTAACAACCATTGTTATGGGTTCCTGAGATCCTCTATTCTGTTCTCCATCTCTATGCCTTTTATTTCTGAGATACTCAGAGTGTCCTGACCAAATGTGGAAAGTGTTCCCTGCTTTGAGTGAGTACAGTGATTAAGGCAAGGGTATATAGGAAAATATCTGCCCAGGGTAGAAATGATGATGAAGGATGGACATTGAGTGAGTAACCAGAAGTTGCAGGCAGGGGGTGGGTTTTGTGGACTTATTATTATGGAGGAAGAGCAACTTCTGTGAAGACAAATTCCTGGGGTGCTTATAGCAGAGGGCATCTGGGGTGCAGAGGAACAAGACAGAGTTGAGGATTCCAAAGAGTCAAAAAACTGGTTGAGTGGATATGCTGGTTGAGTTGTCATGAGGATATTGAAGGTCCTCTGGATGGTGGCAGGGCTTGAATGGAGAAGCCACCAGGAGTGAATGAGAGTGTGCCAGTCACCCAGAGCAGAGAACTGAGGAGTGGATTTGGCCCTGACTCTAACTTATTCTAGCAGGGTGACATAGTGAAAACCTTCCTTATAGCTAAAGGGCAGGAGTCTCCCAAGTTATGACCATCTGTGAATAGACAGAAGGAGCAATCTGAAGTCACAGTAAATGAAGATTTAGACTAGAGAGAGGGAGACCCCTTGCCTCTTTCTCTGAACCTAGAGCTATATTGGTTAGAACTTACACTCAGGATTGTACTCATGAATCTGACTCAGGTAAGAGATGGACTTGAAAGATGAAGTGCAGCTCAAGCAAGCCCCCAACATGCCTGAGTGCCAGCAGATTCAAGAAGCAGAGAGAACAAGGGTGGTGTATTCATTTGCTAGGGTCGCAGTATCAAAGTATAGTTTCATTCACTCAGAAAATAAAAAATTCATTAACTTTTAAATCATGTGCCCTTCTGAGTATTGTGATAAAATCTTGTACTGCCTTTTTCTTTCTAGTCCAGGATGTGAATCATCCTTTTGTCCAAAGTATCCACACTGTATAACCCACCCTCCAGTTAGTCACTTAGTAGCCATCTCAGTTATCAGATCAATTGCTGTGGTATGGTAGTACTTGTGATCAAGTAACTTTATGTGGTCCTTAAGCCTCAACTTCATGCCTATGTTATTCTCGTACTTTATCTCATCCTGTAGATATTCTATCATCTCAAATCATCTTGAGAAAGGTTAGTGCAATAACAGCACATTCACCTAATTTTTATTACAATATATTATTATAATTGTTCCATTTTATCATTAGTTATTGTTAATCTAGTGCTGTTTTATTTATAAATTAAAGTTTATCATAGATACATATGTAAGGAAAAAACACATATATAGGCTCAGAGCATGATTTGAGGCATCTACTGGAGGTCTTGGGATGTGTCCCCTGCAGTGAAGACTACTATACCACAATCTGGGTAGATTAAAACAACAGAAATTTAGTGTCTCACAGTTTAGTGTCTAGAAGTTCAACATCAGGTGTTGGCAAGCTCATACTGGCTGTGTCACCTATAGGGGAGAATCTTTCCTTGCCTCTTCTAGCGTCTCTGTATTTTCCAGCCATCCATTGCATCATTTGGCTTGTAGATTTATCATTTGATTTGTAGAAGCCTCTGTGTTTCTTCTCCTCTTCTTATAAGGACACAAGTCAGTTTGGATTAGGGCCCACTTTTGTGATCTCATCTTAACTTGATGACATCTGCAAAGACCATATTTCCAAATAAGTCATTCACAGGTACCAGGGGTTAAGACTTCAACACATTCTTTTGGGGGACTCAATTGAACCCATAACAGGTGAGATAGGCATCACATTACCCTGAGGTAATACGGTCTCATTGAACATCTGATAAACCTCCCTTTTGTGTTGTCTTTAAACATACCATTATATCACTCATGCAATGAGGGAGAGACAAACCTGAACTGTGCATTCCAATACTTCCCCTTCCCAGAGCGTGAAGATGGAAAATAAGTTTCTCCTCAATATTGGTTTTCTAAAATTGAGTGAAATCTTTAAATGAAGATTATAGAACTAGTTAGGCATTGATCTCAAGAAAATTAATTATTTTTGAAGGGATTGATTTGCCATACATCTTTTAACAAAGACAGATTTTCTCAAGGTTTTTGGTATGTTAAAGTCTTTTTGAAATATTTCAGAGAAAAAAAAGCAATGTTTTTAGCAAGAAAGAAATGAGAAAATGTATTTATTTAATAAAGCCTGATGGGAGACTGGCAAAAGACCAACTGACAGGACCATTTGAAGATTTAATTAACATATAAGATGAATGTTGAAAATATTAATAGATACTGGTTTACATAGCAGTTGGTTAAACTTCTGAGGAGAATCACATTAGAGGTCCCCTGGGGTAATGATTTGCATATTAACAAGAAGTTATGTTAGAGCATTTGTAAAGCACATTCTCCTTATCAGTGTGTTTACCAGTATTTGGATCCCTTAAAAACTTTGTGTTCTGTCTTTAAACATACCATTGTATCAGTATCAGTCATGCAAAAATTCCCTTCCTTCCCACTTTCCCCCTTTCCAAGGCACTTTTCCCTGGAAATTGCAGGGTGGTGCACGGCTCTGGATCTTGTATCCACTGTGGAAATATTTACACACACAGCTATGGTGGTTTGATCCTAGTTCTCCTTAAAGAAGACAAGGAGGACACTTGGACCTCCTATAGACCCTTGGTCTCTCCCTTTTCCACAAATTAATAATTAAACTGGAAATTTTTTTTCCAATCAGAATGTCTACTTCTTTGTGTGGACCCACTTAGAAGGAGCATTAAGGATTATAGGTCACTAGGATACCACTCACTCAGTTCTATGCAGCACATGATTCCATTGCCCGGAAACACTAATTTGTCCAAGAGTAGCCTACTTTTACTAAATTACAAAGGTAATTTATGAAATTCTACTGAGGAAATAATTTTTGAAATGGTACCCTAGCTGCCTAAACAAGCTATTACAGCCCCCAGTCTTACCTACCTTACTTTGAGGACATGAACTGCTGGAAAAACTAGCTAGCTGCACAATTCTACTGACTGGCTTCATCAAAAACTCTCCAGTCTGTGCTCTGCACCACAAAGTAGTGGGTTGGCAGCCTGAATTCGGGAAACTTGTTAGAAAGGGTCAGAAGTAAGAAGCAGGAGGGCCTTGCACCCATCTTCTGTTATACTGGAGGCCAGGACGGAGGCAGCCCACACGGTACCCTTGTGCCCATTAGAAAATGCAAAAGGGACAAGCCCAGGCCAGAGTGCTTGGCTTGGTGGATGGAGGCCAGTTAGATACCACCCTGTTCACCTTGCTGCCTTGACGGAGTGTTCTTGTACAGGGCACAACTGCACTTGGGGGCCATCAGCAGGTTCCATATCCATTAGGCCAAGTGAGAGCCCTAAGGTACCAAAGAGAGGGACTTGGAATCTGGAAGAATTTCATTTTGGCCTTGGTCCTGCTGATCACTAATGAACGATGCTGGACAAATCTCCTCCCGTTCCTTGTTCCTTTCCTAAGTCTCTATTCCCATCTGTGTAATAAGAATTAGAACATATACATTTTGTGGTGGTGACTATTTTGTTTATTTTTCAGAACCTGGAAATTGAACTCTTACATGCAGCCTGAAGAAATAGATTGGCTGCCATGGCGCTGTTCCAGTAGAAGCAGGGGTGAGCCTCAGTATCTCGTGGGCTTCTCCTTCTTGCTGACCCCAAGGCAATTCCTGAACATGGCCCTGAAACCCCAGACTTCTCAGAAGGGATACAACCTGATGCTCAGGGGCCTAGATGGCTCTTAGACAGTCCAAGACACTAGTTCTCCCATTCTCAGCTTCCTAGTGTCTCCAGGGCATTGTATTCTATGGGTCACTTTTTGTGTCTGAGAGGGCAATGTTATACTGTGCTCCAGTATCGTAGGTAATTTGATAGAGAAATTCATCTAGAGTGAGCTGTGCAAGGTGAAGAAGGCATCTTACAGTCGCAGTGCACTTCAAGGCTGGCAAGCTGTTTTTCCACTCCTTACATCCTTTAAGCCTTTTCAACCATTCTGTGGATCATCCCCACATCCCAGGTGATGAAATGGATGCAGGAATATTGAGTAGCCTGCCCCTGGTTGTACAGCTGGAAAGAGTTACCCATGCAGCCAGGTGTTTTGATTCCACGCCTACTGCTTTTTCCTCTTTCTGTATCTCAGCTTCCTGTCTTGACTAATCTGCTGCAGATTAAGTCCACGAGGAATAAAGAGTTGACGTCCAAATAACTATAAATCTGCAGCAGGGCAGACAGTATATGTTAGCCTCTAAAAGGCTGCAGAAGAGGCGCAGGGAGAGCTGAATGAGGTGTTCACAGCCACGATTTCCTTTCATTACATAAAGGGTTTGCTTGTCAAGCACCATCTGGAAGATGATATGCAGCCACTTTTCCATGATGAATGAAGACACGCAGAGGCGGATTCCAGGAGAACAGCATATACATCTTTGTTCGGTGATGTCAGACACAAAATTGAGTTGCTTAAAAACTTGCTTTCAAATACAGGGACAAAAGTCATGGTATAGGAAGGTCACGTTGAATTTGGAAAAGCCAAGGCTGCAAGGTTTTCCTCTGAAGCTGTAAACAAATGTGCTTTTGGGTGGAAATTTTAATAAATCTTTCTTCCCCCCTCCCCTGCAGTGCTGGGTAAGGAACCCAGGGCCTTGCATATGCTAGGCAAGAGATCTTCCACTGAGCCCCAGCCCCAGCCCTAATAAACGTTTTTGTGGTAAGGTAAAAGTAGATATAGGAATCTACTCTTATCAAATACAGGACTAGATAAATTATTGCAAGGTGGGTAGCCTTATAACCACCCCACAGGTCAAAAAAAGTTAAATTTTGCAACCAAACTGAACTGACTCCCAAATCCAGAATTCCAGTGACTCCAGAGGCCAAGGCAGAAGGAGCACAAGTTCAAGGCCAGCCTTAGCAATTTTCAGAGACCTAGTCATAAAATTAAATAAATAAATAAATAAATAAATAAATAAGGTTGGGAATGTAGTTTGGAGCCCTGGGTTCTATATCCCCAGTACTGAAAAACAGAAAGAAAAGAAATTTAACTTTTCCAATTATTCCAGAATTCCCTCCATGCAGCCATCTCAATGACAGTCCTCTTTCATCTCCTCTGTAATGATCACTCTCTGACGTACAGTCATCACATCTTTCATCTTCTTAGTTTTGTCACTCAAGTTATCTACCCTCAGACACCACAGTTCATTCATGCCCTTTAAAAACTCCACAAGTTTCCCTTCCATACCTTCCTTTCCCCTGCTCTCGATTCGTTGAAGAGTCCTCGCCAACAGGCAGTCTGGATTTGGCTAAGCGCCTCTTCTATGCAGTTCAACACATTATTCTGCTTCTGGCACATTGGCGACTGGTACCAACACTGAACTGGAGTCTGGCTCAATCCCTTTTGCAGGACATAAATGATATACTCTTTCATCAAGAGACACATCATGTCTGGTTTTCATTTTTTTTTTAATGCTAACAAATGTGGATGCCATTAATTTCTTGCAGACTGCAAAATGGTGATATTTTAATTCAATATTTCTTTTTCAGTTACCTGTTGGCAATATTATTATAAGGAGACATATCCCCTCATCTACCATGGGTTGAGCATCTCTAATCTGAAAATCCAGAATCTGAAATGCTCCAGAATCCAACACTTTTTGAGTACCAATATGACACCACAGGTGGAAAATTCCACACCACGAAACTTTGTTTCATACACAAAATTATTAAAACATTGTATAACATTGCCTTTCAGCTATGTGTATAAGGTATCTATGGAAAACACATGAATTTTGTGTTTAGACTAGGGTTCATACCCAAGATATCTCATTATGTATATGAACTGATTCCAAAATCCAAAATCCAAAACATTTCTGGTTCCAAGCCTTTTGGATAAGGAATATTCAACTTTTATCTGGTTTTGTAATGTTATATTTCATATAGAAAAGACAGGATAAATGCTTACTTTTTCTAATTTGTTAGTTCTTAAGATAATAAATTGTTTCCCTATCTTTCTCTGAGGGTAACCCACTAGTTTCAAAAACTGTTGTTATGAACTTCTTGATTTAACTATATTTTATAGGTTTGGATGCATTGCAATGAACATCTTTATTGACATTCACATTTTTCCTTCTTTAGCAAGTGGGAACATCTAAAGTCAGCTCCTGATCCTTTTGGCTCTGATCAACTTGTCTTTTATAACTTTTTTTGTGATCTGGTTTGATCTTAGGCCTTGGATCAGCCACTTTTCTTCATTGAGAAGTAGTATTTCAAGACCATAATCTGGGCTGTCAGCATGTTTATTGCTACTGGGTTGGTTGTTGCTTCTGGGGTTTTATTGCTGGACAGAGCTAAGAAACACACACACACACACACACACACACACACACACACACAGAGTTAGCTACACAGATTGACACATTATCTCATGAATTCATACTGCTATTTCCAATTCCACTCTAGGACTACAGGGTTTTTATGTAACCTAGCCTATATTATGTTTTAACTCCTTTTCTCTACCCTGAGAATCTGGTTTATGAGATAAAATTAGAATATCCCATAACTCCTCATTTGCTTAATCCTATATTATGCAAAGTATCTCACAATAATGTTACCAATACTACCACAACTAAGTAATTACTGAAAGCAGTTAAAAGTTTTTGCATTAGCTCTTCCCCATTCAACCTATTTTAAAAAATAGCCATATTATATCTACATCATCAGACCAAGCAACCAGTACACAATATACTTTATTCTTAACATTCATTTGATCTTTTTAAAAATAAGTAACAGCTTTATTGAAACATAATTCATATGCCATAAAATCCACCCCTTTAAAGTATACAAAATTCGTTGGTTTTTCACATATCTGTGTGGTTGTGCAACCATCCTCACTATCTAATTTTAGAACATTTCTATCATCTGAGAAAGGAACCCACTAACAGAGATTCCTGTTCCTCCTCCTCAGCCTCTGACAAACACTGCTCTATTTCCATCCCTATGAATTTGCCCTTCTGGACATTTCATACCAATGGAATGATATAAACTGTGGCTTTCTGGTTTATGAGAATATCCCTGTTTCATTAGAATTAGAATTTCTGTTTCACATTGCTTAGTGTTTTCAAGGTTTACCTATATCATAGCATGCATCCACATGGTACTTAATTACTTTTTATGGTTGAAAATATTTCACAGTTTAGATATACCACATTTTTCTGTCCATTCATCAAGGGATTTGTAGGTTTTATTATTTTTCAGTCCCTATGAGCAACAGTGGCGTGTATGTGTATGTATGTATGTATTCTTTTGTGTCCAAATATGTTTTCAGTTTTCTTGGTTATATACCTGTGATGGGTTATGTGGAACCATATGGTTCACATGTTGGGAAACCACCAGACTGTTTTCCAAAGAGGCTGTGCCACTTGATGTCCCACTAACATGCATGGAGGTTTCATGTCTTCCACATCCCTGCCAACACTTGCTATTGTCCATTGCTGGTCATGGCCATTGTGTGGTTGGGAAGCGGATGTCTCATTATGGTTTTGATTGGCAGTTCCCTAGTGACTATGTTATTGAACATCTCTTCATGTGCTCATTGCCATTTCTCCTTGTTAGAGGGTTCACACAATTTATTATGATTTTTAAATGATTGGTGATAAGTTTCACTGAACAAATGATTTTGGAAATTTATATACTTCCCTAAAAATTAGGAATGACGTTGAATCTTCTATATAAATATAAGTATATGTAAGAGTGTATGAAGATATAAAAGTTCATTAAAAAGCATATAAAAATAGGAATTCCAGCTTAGTTTAATTTCCTGCTGCCTTAAAAAAGCACTTAGCTTCACTTATCATCTGAAGTCCATATTAGTGGTCTGGTGTAATTAAATGTATGTAAGAGAGATACAACACAATTTGTATTTTACATCTCATAGGCAAACCACCAAGTCATTCTTTCTTTCTGTCTATATCTATCTATCTATCTAATCTATCTTTGCCTCTACAGCTTATGTTAGACAAATTTTCATTGCTGTGACCAAGATACCTGACAACTTAGAGGAGGAAAGATGAATTTTTTGCTCACAGTTTCAGAGGATTCAGTCTGTGGTCATCTGGCTCTATTACCTTGGGTCTGGGATAAGATAGAACATCATAGAGAAGGGTTTGACTGGGGACAGAGGAAAGCTGCACAGTTCATGGCAGTTGGAAAGCAGAATGAGAGAGGGAGAAGGAGAGGGAGAGGGACAGAAGAATATGGGGGTGCAGAGAAAAAGGCCAGAAAGAAGAAAGAAGATGAGCCCTTCCAGAGCACATCCACAGTGACCTGCCTTCTCCAGCTAGTTCCTACCTCCCTACCACCCAGGTGTCCATTCAGCCATCAATCCACTGACGAGGTAGAGCCTTCATGATCCAATCTTTGCCCCAAAGACACACCTCTGACTTTGGGTGACATTCCAGATTCAACCATGTATTTTTTCCCAGCTTTATTGGGGTATAATTAACAAACTGTATGTATTTAAGACGTACAATGTTTTGAGTTGATATACGTGTACTTCCTGAAACTATTGCCACAATCAAATGATTGCCATTCAATCACCTCACACAGTTACCATTGTGTGTGTGTGTGTGTGTGTGCGTGTGTGAGAGAGAGAGAGAGAGAGAGAGAGAGAGAGAGAGAGGAGAGAGAGAGAAGAACATTTAAGATCTTTTCTCTTAGCAATTTTCAACTATATAATACAGTATTATTTACAATAGCTGCCATGTTGTATCTTAGGTTCCCAGGATTTATTCATGTTGTAATTGAATTTTTGCCTCCTAGGACCAACATCTCCCCATTTCCTTCACTTCCCTCTAGTCTTTGGCAGCCATTATTGTACTCTGTTTCTGTGAGTTCAATGTGTTTAGATTCTGCATACAAGAGAGATCATACAGCATGTGTCTTTCTGTGACTGGTTTATTTCACTTAGCACATTGTCCTCCAGATTCATCCATGTTCCTACAATGGCTGGATTTTCCTTGTTTTTTAGGGCTGCATATATTCATGTATATTACATTTTCTTTATTCATTCATCTATTAACAGACAGGTATCTTGCCAGTTGTGAAGAATGCTGTAATGAACTTGGAGTGCAGATGCTATTGAGACACTAATTTTGTTTCTCATTGGTCATTTCTTTCCTTCATCAGAGAAGCATACACTTAGTCTTGTTTCTAAAGGAGCTATATGTTTAATGCTTATCCCTTGTTCTGATGTCAACGTCTGTCTAGTTATTTTGTTGTTTACAGCTCATTAACTAACAAAATCCTTCAGGAAGGGTTTATGGGAACAAGACTACTGAGTTCTTACACATCAATGATGATTATCTGTGACATTTATAATTGAAGATATGTTTTTCCTGAATATAAAATCCCTGAGCAACATTTTCTTTTCTTTGTTATCTTTTAAATGCTCCTATATTGTTTACCAGGCACAATGAATTATTGTCAAATATTTCGTTTCCCTTGGATACTGCCTACTCTTCATGTCTCAATACCCAGAAGATGTTTTTATTTTTTTAGAGCCCAGTGATTTTATTACAATGTAGCTTGGTCATGGTTATCCTGATTTGATATTATCTAGTCAAATATATGCTTTTTTAAATATGCAATTCCAATTTAAAAAATAATTCAGTATTATTTTCTTGAGTTATAGTTTTTCATTTGTTTTGTTCTCTGCTTTGGTTTTTCCATTTCAGGAGCTCCTTTCTGTCATATGTTGGATCTTGTTAATTCTCTGCACATAGGCAATTCTCCATCTCTCTAATCTTTTCTTTTATTTCTTTATGATTTGAAACTTTCTCTCCTTTTTGCTTTTTTATTACTCTCCGGACTGTAAATTTTTTATTATGTCTTTCACTCTAATAATTCTTTCAGCTTAGTCTTTTTTTTTCTTTTCTGTTTCACAGTTAAATCCATCCATCATCTGTTTTTAGTTAACTGCTATATAAACTGTGGGGTGGGGTTTAAATTGAAATTCTTCTTCTTTTTAATTTTCTCGTATACACGGCCAGTTTCTCCAGCAGCATTTGTTGGAAAGGTTATTTCCCTTCCACAGTGAGTTGCTTTTGCACTTTTGTCAAAAGTCAGTTAAGCTAATTTTGGGGGTTTATTTGTGAGTTCTTTACTCAGTTCCATTGAACTAGGGGTCTGTCCTTCTGCCAAACCACAATATCTTGATTATTAATCTCTGTAGTAAGATTTAATATCAGGTAGAGTAATTACTCCTACTCAGTTTTCTTTTTTGATACTGGTTTAGGTATTACCTAAAGAGCCTTACCTTTTTGCCTACATTTTAAAAACAAATTTTCTATGTCTAAAGATAAACCTCACTAGGATTTTGATGGAAATTGTATTAAACCTGTAGAACTATTTTGGAAGAACTGACATCTTGATTATACTGAATCTTCTAATCCAAGACAGCATCCTTTTCCATTTCTATTTGTTTAGCTTTGTTTATTTATTTATTTATTTGGTGAGTGGTGCTGGGGATTGAACCCAGTGTCTTGCACTTGCTAGGAAAGCACTCTACCACTGAGTAGAGTCTCCAACCCCAATCTTTAAGGTCTTTTTAAAAAATTCATCATTGTAATGGTTAATTTTGTGTGTCAATTTTGCTGGGCTAAAGTATCCATATATTTGGTCATACATTATTCTGGATGTTTCTATCAAGGTGTTTTATGAATGACATTAATATTTAACTCTGCATGGATTTTGAGTAAAGCAGATTCCCCTCCCTAATGTGAGTGGTCCTCCTTCAAACCAGTTGAAGACCTAACTAGGAAAAAGAATGACTTCCTTCAAGCAAGAGGGAATTCTGCCAGAATACTGACTGTGAATTCACACTGCCACTCTTCCCTGTTTCCAGCCTGTCAGCCTACCCTGAAGAATTTGTATTTACCAAGTCTCCACAATTATGTGAGCCAATTCCTTAAACCACCTCTCTCTCCATCTCTCAGCTTTTCATCACTGTGACAAAATATCTGGGAAAAAAACAACTTAAAGGGAAAAAAGGTTTATTTTGGCTCATAGTTTCAGAGGCTTCAGTTCACAGTCACTTGACTCCATAATTCCTGGACCTGTGGTAAGGCAATACATCATGGTAGGTAGTGAGAGGTGGAGCAAAGGTATTTACTTCCTGGCAGCCAGGAATGGGGGGAGAGAGAACAAGAGGAAGGGATGTGGGTGAGTTTGTGGAAAGTATACCCTCCAAAGGCACACCCCCAGTAGTCTTCTTCCCCACCTTCTGAAGTTTCCACCAACTCCCAATAGCCCATTAAACTACCAATCTGTCAATCCCGTAAGTAGCCTATTAAACCATCAGTCCACCAATGCACTAATCTCATTGATGATATCAGAGCCTTCATGATTCAACCACTTCCCAAGGCCCTACCACATAAGCTTTGGGGAGGAATTTCAGATCCAAATTATAATATAAGATTCTCTTTCTCTCTCCTCTCTCTCTCTCTCTCTCTCTCTCTCTCACACACACACACACACACACACACACACACACACACACACACACAGATATCCCGTTGGTTCTGTTTTTTGGAGAATCCTAACTAATGCAACCATCATTTTCAAAAGAATTTTTCTTTTCTTTTTTCTTTTTTTTGGAGAGTGGAGATTTTCTATGTTGACAGTCATATCACTTGTGAATAGTAACATTTATCTCTTCTTTTCCAATCTATATGCCTTTCTTTCTTTTTCTTTTTCCTTTTTATATCTAGCACTGCTTTTAAATGCCTGTCAACTTGTTTTCAAATAGTAGGTAATGGTTTTGAACTATTTTGTGGTTATGACTTTCCGCTTCTCTTGTCTGAAGGGATGTTGCCCTACTCCTTAATCTCTTTTTTGAATATCCTTCTTAAGAATCTAATTCTTAATCCCTGGAAGAAAAGAGTAGAAAAGAGATTTCCACATTCTTTTCAGGTGAAGGGATCTTTATAATCAAATCTGGAACCATCTAGGAAGTAATTTTGGTTTGGAATCCACACATAAATTACGGAATAATTTCCAAACCTTTATTACTTAGTGAGTTTTTTCTTAAGGATATTGAAATAATGATAATTGGATCAATAAAAGACTATTCATTTCAGTCTTTTAGTTTAGTTTTAGGCTAGTAATAAGGCTCTTAATTAGTCTTACCCCGTTTTTGTGTTGCTTTAACAGACTATCTAAGACTGGGTATTTTATAAAAGAAAGAAATTTATTTGGCTCATGATGCTGGGGCTGTTGCATCTGGCAAGGGTCTCATGCTGTTTATAAAATGCCAGAAAAGCAGAAGGATAAGGGGAGATTGTGAAAGAGAGAAGACTGGAGGGATGGCTCAGCTTTATAAAACCCTATTCTCACAGTAAATGACATAGTCCATAAAACCCACATTAATCCCTATTCATGACCCCATTACCATCTAAAGATTCCACTACCTCTCAACACTAGGGACCAAATGATTTTTGAAGGGAACAAACCAGTTTCAACATGAGTTTCAGAAGGGACAAATCATGTTCAAATCATAGCAGCCTTACAAAAATGACTATTGAATGATGGGAAGGAATTAGTCTAGAAGAGACATGACATCTGATGTGCGGTCTTATTGATTTCTACATGCCTGAAGTAATGATTTCTGTATAGCATCATTGAATACTGTTACAGTTTGATTATGAGGTGTCTCCAGAAAGCTCAGAAGATAATGTAACAATGTTCAGAAGTGAAATGTTTAGATTATGAGAGCTGTGACTAATCAGTGAATTCATCCATTTGACAGATAAACAGTTTGAAAGGACTAACTGGGTGGTAACTGTGGCAGGTGGGGCATGGCTGGAAAGTGGAATTGGGGTTTGCACAGAGGCAGTAAAGCAGTGTGACGCCCTTATTTCTGTACTACCCACTCTGCTGTGGTGCTTTTGTAATTCGAGAAAAGCCCTAAAGGAGGTATACATGGGGGACAAAGAAGGTCATTCTCAGCAGGAATGGCCCACTAATTTCCAGAAGCTTAAGAAACAAAGGCCTGTGTTTTATGGAGCCAGCATTAGAGAAACATGTTGGAGAGAATGGAGGGAGCAGTTGTGTTTGCTGGATGGCTCAGTTCCTCCCCTAACCACATAGCTTACTTGCAGAAAAAAAGGACAACATATCACCTCAGAATTATGCCTCAGCAATTTGCTGCTGCTCCTTTGAAACAATGGGGCCAACCACATACCTGAGGCCCAAGATTAGTAAACCCTAATGCTTATTTCCCAGAGATTTTCCATGTGTCCATGAGAAAAGTGTTGTACTTTTTATTTTTTACTTAAAAAAAAAAAAGTTGGTGAAGGTGTTCTGGTTGAAGGTGACTCTCCTACTTCAAAACCCAAATGATAAATTTTACTTCATTATTTTCTGTTCAGTTGATGGATGAGAATTATCAAGTCTCATGTGGCTTGGCTCATAATTTTGATAGTTTTTCCCTAAAGGCAAAACATTTCTTTCATGTATAATTTTGTTTCAGTCAGTGTGTTTGAATATGAATAACTTCTTATTCTAATGAAATCATTAGAAGACGTGGATTTCTAATAACCCGATTTAATAACGCCAGTTGAATCAACTTAACTGGAACTTCCTTCTTAGCCTCATTACCTTCCCTGGATGATCCAGCATCATTCATTTCTCAGGGGATTTTCACAGAATCACTAGTCAGGAGTAGCTTGGAAGTGCTGAAAACTTGGATTTTAACATAGAGCTTAGGACACCGAATTAAACCAAATAAATAGTCATTGAATACACTGCCTGCTAAGGACTATGCCAAGTATGACCACAGATGGATAGCAGACGGGCCCCTGTCTGTAAGGACTGCATCACTAAAGGGATAATGCCACCCAGCATTCATAAAGTGCTTTAGCATTTGCAAAATCCTTTTCTATATTCGTGATCTAATTTAAAACTCATCATGGAACCTATGAAGCAATAAGTATTTCAAGACCTGTCAAGAGGGAATCTCTCTTCTCTCTGCACTTAATTGTCCTTTAGCTATTTTTGTGGCTAAAAGACATTTTAAACCCACAGAACAGAGACAAGTCAAAGATTCAAACATATGTGTTAGTCTCTATTAATATCCAAGGATTTCCACAGGCTTCTACCCCTCCAGTTACAATCATGTGAGCAAATATGCTCCAGGTTGGGTGACGAGGACCAGGGGGCATTGGTGATACAGCTGCTCTAGTTGCTGTTTTGGGTTTTTTGAGTGTATTACCTAGGAGGGGAATTCCTGGGCCATGTGATGATATTATGCTTGCTTTTGGGGAAACATAAGATTTTTCTATCTGTACCATTTCACATTCCCACCAGTAATGTCCAAGTGTTCTAATTTCTCCATATCTAACAATGGTTATTATTATTTTTTTAAAAAAAATTATAGCCATTCTAGTGTATATGAAGTACTATTGCATTATTTTTTCTTATTATGGTAGAGAAATACATAATATAAAATTTATCACTTTAACTGATTTTAAGTGAGCAGTTCTGTGGCATCAAATATAATCCACATTGTTGTGTGACCATCATCCGTATCCGTATTCACAAGTTATTCACGTTCATCAGTTGCAGTTCTGTACCCATTGAACACTAGCTCCCCTCCTCCACTTCTCCAGCCACTGACAGCCAGCATTCCACTTCCTGTCTCTAAGAGTTCTATTACTCTAGAAATCTCACTTAAGCAGAATCAGACATTTATTCTTTTATGACTGCCATTTCCCTTAGCATAAGGTCCTCAGGGTTTGTCTGCATTCGAGTGTCACATGTTCCTTCCTTTTAAAGCTGAATGCTATTCCCTTGTAGGTACAGATCACATTTTGTTTATCTATTCTTTCATCAATGGACTCTTGGGTTGCTTCTACTTCTTGGCTATTGTGAATAATTTTGCAATGAACATGGGTGTATGAATATTTCTTTCAGTCTCTGTTTTCAAGTGGAATTGCTGGATTATAAGGAATTAACTGGGTTTGAGTATTTTTGAAGAATTCTAATACCGTTTTCCACACTGGCAGCATCATTTTGTATTCCCACCAGCAAGGCACAAGTATTTTCATTTCTTCATATCCTTGCCAACACTTGCTATTTTCTGAGTTTCCCTTTCTTGATTGTGTTCTTTGGTGCACAAACATTTTTAATTTTGGTGAAATACAATTTATCCATTTTTTTCCCTTTTATTGGCTCTGCTTTTGTTGTTATATTGCACTAGGAAGATTTCCATTGCTGTAAGTAAATATCTAAAATAATTAGCTTAAAAAGAGAAAAGGTTTATTTTAGAGGTTCAGCCCAAGATTAGGTGGACCCATTGATTTGGGGGTCTCTAATGGACATTCTAGATGGCAATGGCAGAGAGTGTGTGGCAAAGCAAACTGCTCATCTCATGAACAGAAAGAAAAAGAGAAAGAGGAAGGGGCCAGGGTTCTACAATCTCTTTTGTGGGGCTATTTCAAATGACCTAAAGACCTCCCACTATGCTATACCTCTTAAACAGCCCACCACCTCCCAATAGTGCCAGTCTGGGGACCAAGCTTTTAACAAATGGGCCTTTGGGGAACATTCAGCACCACAACTACAAGAATCCTCAGTCATTTCCAAGGTCATGAAGTTTTACACCAATTCTTTCTTCTCAGAGTTTTATAGTTTTTGGTCTGGTGTTTAGGCTTTTGATTCATTTTGAATTAATTTTTGTATATGGTGTAAGGTTGGGGTCCAACTTTTTCTTTTGTATGTGCAAATCCAATTGTTTTAGCACTATTGGTTGGAGATGTTATTTTCACCCCATTGGCTGGACTTGGCATTCCTGTATTAATTTACTTCTGGATGCTCAATTCTATTCCAGTGGTCTATATATTTATGCTTTGGGTAGTACCACACAGTTTCTATTAATATAGCTTTGTTATAAGTTTGGAAATCTGGAAATGTGAGCCTTACAACTTTTTCTCCCCCAAGACTTTTTGGCTATTTGTGGCCCCTGCAATTCCATATGAATTTGAGGATTTAATTTTCCATTTCTGCAAAAGGGAATCTTGGATTTTTGATAGGGATTGTGTTAAATCTGTACAGCATTCTGGTATCGACATTTTAATATTCTATTCCTCTCCATGAACATAGTATGCCCTTTCATATATTTAGATCTTAATTTCTTGCGGCAATTTTTTGTAATTTTTGGTATACACCTTCTTGGTTAAATTTATTCCTAGGAATTTTCTTCTTTTAGATTTTATTATATATAGAATTGCTTTATTAATTTTCTTTTTAAATTATTCATCATTAGTGTATAGAAGCACAATATATTTTTGTGTGTTGATTTTTACCCTGCAACTACTGAATTTATGATCTCTAACAGTGCTTTTTTTTTCTTTTTCTTTTCTTTTTTTTTTTTTTTTTTGCAGATTCCTCTTGGATTATCTAAATATAGGATTATTTCATCTGCAAAAAGAGATAGTTTTGCATTTTCATTTCCAATTTTGATGTTTTTTATTTCCTTTTCTTGTCTAATTGCTCTGGCTGGAACTAGTACAATGTCAAGTAGAAGTGATAAATGCAGACATCTGTCATTTGTGCCACATTCCCAATCTTGGGGAAAAGATTGAAGACTTTCGTCATTGACTATGATGTTAGCTATGGGTTTTTCATAAATGCCCTTTATCATGTTGAGGAACTTAAGGAATGTGAGCTTAAAATGCTATTCATAGAAAATAATCTGAGACCTAGGATGATGTTATTTTTCTCCAGAAAAAATTTTTATTGCTTTTGTCAATTCCTAACAGTTTAAGTAATACAGGATTACCTTGACCCAAATTTGGGGTTGGGATTTCTGGGAGCTTGTGACCAGAGGTAAAGTTGGTTTATTCCCTTACTCCTGTGGTGCAGCTGTTAGGAGTTTCAACACAAGGCAGAGGACTGGTCCCCACCCTTGGAGACCCCTGGATTAAAACTCATCTTTTTAACCCTGTGCTGTGTACACCCTCTTGTGGGTCCCTTCTCCTCTTGATCTTAACCTGATGTTACCTCATTATCTCTGTAATTCCTTGATACTTTAAAGAAGACAGACAAAAAATACTTCTTCTGGCTTTAAAGTTGCCTTTAGTAGGAGAAGTAACTTGTTTGCCCTTCCTGGGAGTGGAGTTTTCCCCCTATTACTCTTCCAGAGCACAGACTGTGAGATGCTGGTACACCTCCCCTCTTGCTTAGAAAGGATACAAAAGGACAAGTTTATTTCTCATCCATCTGTGGACATGTGGAAAAGAGTTAAGAATCTGAATCAAGTGTGTGGTGAGTGAGGCATTTGTAAAGTTACTCATCTTCCCATCCTGCAAACAGTCACGGAATCTGCTTTTCATCAAGAAGTGCAGCACCTGTCTTGCTTTGATTAAGAACAATGGTCTTAGTCCATCAGTCCCATGAGATTCTGGGAGAAGAAAAAGTTGCAATAAGTTCATCTGAAGGATCTCCAAGAATTTGCTAAACACGAAGGCAACACTTTTAAAGCAGCAAACATTGAGGATCAAAGGAGGTTAAAAAATTATTGGGATCAGAGCCAGGAAGATGTGCTCAGGCTAGAACCCTCCTTTTTCTCCCCTCCCCTCTTCTGCCCTCCCCCCAGTCTTCTTCTTTCCTCCCAGGAATTTTCTCCCTCCCTTCCTCCCTCCCTCCCTGTGTTCCTTCTTTCCTTTATGGTTCACTTCCATGAAATCAACTCACTTTCATTTTTTAAAATTTATATGTTTAAATTCCAGCTGTTCATTCAGGTAACCTTAGCTGCTGCAGTAAATACAACCACAACTTGAAAATTCTGTAACACATGGTGTTAAATAAAATGTATAGCTGGCTATTGATTTGGATTGAGCTCCTGCACTAGGCTCCAACAGACCAAACCAAAATGCAGTCACTCAAGCTTCAGTTCCAAGCTGAAATGAAGTTGTTAATCTGACCTGAGAAATCAGAAAAGAGGGAGATAATAGTCAAATTCCCAAACAATCCAGTTTTAGTAAAGCATGATAAGAATGTTCCTTCTGCTTTAACCTTTACAAGGAAAGTAACTTCGAAATTATCAACCTTTTTGTATACTTTATTTTTTGCTTTCTTTGGCTTTTTCTGTCTCTTCATATTGGGCCCGTGTTGCAGAGTGCAATTCTCTGAATTTCTTCTGATTCTGAGGGCTACCCAATTCACCACTCCTTCGCTCTAATAAAGTCTTACATTTATTTTGTCTCAAGTGTTTCTTTTACCAAAGAAGTGAATTTTAGAACAGCAAAGTAAGTACTTTCTGGATCAGTCTTTCCCTCTGCTTCCAAACCAAAATTTTCAGTAAAGGTAAGTCTTTCTAACCCACCTTCACCAAAATCTCCTGCTGCTTGGAGTTTTCTTTCTATACCATTTATAACTTTAAAAAACGAGTCCACATTTATTTTGGAAGTACATTTAATTTACAAATGGGAATTCACTGGAAGGTGACAGCTGACAATATCTCCCAAACATCTCTCAAATCCACCCAATTCTGGATGTGCACACCACCCCCACCTTAATCCAAAACACTGCCACCTCTTGTCAAGCTGACAGCAATAGCCTCTGGGTTCCTTGGCATCCTCAATCCATTTTATTTTTCTTTTTTCTTTTCTATATTGTGATTAGAAAGATCTTTTCCAATGCCATCATCTTTTGGGGGGATGTGTGGGGGGTGGTAGTGGGGAGAGAGGTACGGTGCAGCTTCTCCATACCACTGAACTTGTTTGCATTTGGCCTCAGAGCAATTACCTGTGTGCTGCCTGTCTCCCCAGGAGACTGAAAGTTCCCTGAATATGGGATGCTTCTCTGCTTTTGCTTGTCAGACACATGGGTGTTGACTCTATTTTTGAATAGTATACAAAGTAGATTAATTTTGTAATTTGCTCATGTTATACTGATTATTTCTCTCCTGGTCCCTTAAAGGCAGGGATTTGGTCTACTCTGTTCACTGATGTACCCCCCTAAGTGCCTAAAAGAATGGCTCCTGCTTAGAAAGCCCCTGTATGAACTTTTGTTGGAAAAATGAATGAACCAGAGAGGTGAGGGCAAAGAGTCGAACTTCTTTCCAGTCCAGGATCACACTTTGGCATTGTTTCAGGCTCTTATGAGTGTTGCCCTGAGAATTTCTAGATAGAAAATGTCTCCAGGAAATTGGAATTTGTAACTAGAGTACTCTAAACAATGCCCGCCAGAGGCTTAGTCATTTTTTAAAGAATTGGGAGAGAAGGCAGTGTTTGGCCACAGGCCAATATTTTGAGGTCAGCTACTTTATCTGTGGAATTCTTCACCCCCTGTGCATCCCTTGGCCATCCTGTTAAATTGGAAAATAAATCCCATCCCTGGGTAAGGTGTTGGCTGATAAAGGCTTGAGCTATTGCCCCTTCAAGGGGAATTTGCATTTTAATAGAGGCTGGTCAAGCCCCAAAGGAATCAATATCTCTTAACAGTGAAATTTCAAGCACCAGCAATTGAGATATTTTGGGGCCAGACACTTCAGTGTTTCTGATCCAACAGGGGACTTCATAAGTACCAGTAGAAGGCTATGGAAAAAGGCTTCTGGAAATGACCTGCCATTTCCTTTTATTATTTTCAATTTACGTTTTTGTACCTGATCCATTCAGACATCCTAACAGGCACCAGGCTCTTAACATGTCAATCCAGTCCTTTTAAATCTTATTGAAGTTGTTTCATCAGTAGGGCCACAAAGGAATTAATATAACCGAAATTTCCAAGTTTGCTAGGAATTCCAAGGAAGCCAACACTTAGTTATTTAAAACTATGTTGGCAAGAGAGAGTAGAGATAGTTTAATAAGTTGTTAATGATGTTATTCATTTAAATTCGTTTTGTGAAAAATTTTTTTCAAAGTTAAAATATTTGACTTGTATTAAAAGACCTGAGAATGAAAGATGGATATAAAAACCCCAGTATGACCGGGAATGTTTTAAACGCCCAGTCCTCCGATGCTAAGTTCTCAGCGGATGGCTTGGGAAATTCTGGGACTGCGGAAAAGCGGCATCTTGGTTCTTAGATTTCTGCTTTCCAGAAAGGTTCCTGCCCGCCACACCTGAGGACAGAGCAGGAAATTCACCTCCTCTCCGCTCCCCGCCTGGCGGGGTGGTCTCTCCACTCTCAGCGCTGCCACCGCCCGGCCCATCCTTGGCCGGCCGCGGGCTTTGCCGCTCGGTTGGCGGACCCGACTCCCACTACCCTGCCGCACCACTGGCCAAGGGCTCCGCAGCGGAGATTGTTGCCCTTGCCCTTGGCGCGCTGCGGTTCCCACTCTTTCCCTTCGGATCCGCCGCCAACCACCGGCGAGAGGCGTGAGCGCCGGGGACCAGGCAGGGGACCAGGCAGGGGACCACACCTGCGCCCTCGCCCAGCCTCCCCGTGTGGGTCCCGGCTCCCCCTCCAGCCCGGGGCCCAGCGCGCGGCGGCGGGGCTCGCGCCCGGAGACAGCGGCCGCTCGCGCCCGGCACAGAGACTCGCGCCCGCGCTCGGGCCGGGTAGCGCGCGGGGCGGGCGGGAGAGGGCGCAGCGCAGCGCGGCCGGCTGGCGGGCGGGCGGCTCGGCGGCTCTGCGGAGCAGCGGCAGCGGCATGGGCGCAGGCACCGGCAGCAGCCGCGGGCGCCAGGCTTCCCGCCCGGCCCAGTCTGCTCCCGGCGCGCGGCCGTCGCAGCCTCCGCAGCCAGCTAGGAGGTGGTCCCCGCATCCGGAGCAACTTGCCTCGGACCCTCTGTGAGGAAAGGCGGCGGCGTACACCTGGATCGGGCGGGAGCCGGGCGAGGGGTGCGGGCGCCCAGCGCTATGCCTCCGGCTGGCGGCCCCCGCGCTCCGCGCCCCACCACGCTGCCCCGCAGCCTGTCCCGCCTGCGCGAGTGCCCGGGCCGCTCCCGCATCGTGCTGGCGCTCGGGGCCACGCAGATGGCGCTCGGATGCCTCATCGTGGCTGTCAGCTTCGCCGCGTTGGCGCTCACTACCTCCGCCCGCGTCCGTCACTCCTGCCCCTTCTGGGCTGGCTTCTCGGTGAGTGTCTGAGGCCCCGCAGAGACAGGGCTCCGGGAGAGAGCGCGTGCCCGGGACCGAGGCGCCGCCGGGACGCCACCGCGGGCTCCAAGTTGGGGTGCGAACGCCCAGGGTCGAGCTGCAGCGCAGGTTGCAGTTCAGAACTCCGGGCAGAATAACTCCGGGGACTGACTCGCGGCTCCTGGAACATCGCGTTCGCTTTTCCCTTGCGCTCATCCCCGGAGTTACTTTTGTTAGAGGAAACAGAAGCCAGGCGCCCACCCTTCGCCACGCAAGGGTGGGCAGCAATCCGGCATTTGGCGGCCGGCCCTTGGGTACTCCGCGCGCTGCCGCGTCCGAGCTGGGATCCGAACCCAGTGCGCTGCTGCGTGTCTGCGCGCGTCTCGCCTTCGCAGTGGCCCTAGCTAGGCCCGGAGGAAGCGTGGTGCGTACTGTCAGGTAGCCGGCCAGTCCCGGCCGCGGTGACCAACCTACCTCCTCTGGCCACTCGCCGACCAGTGTCTGGCACTCTGGTTTCCCGCCCCTAACGGCCTGCTGAACTGGGCAGCCGACCTGCAGCCCGCGTCTGGGGGGCGTGTTTTCTGAGCTTCAGACTGTCAGGACGAGTGATTTGAGGTTTTTGACTCCCAAATCAAAGAAGCCCGTGACTAGTCAACCTCCATAGGAAAAGACACCAGGAGATCGCTATTAAACAAATGATTGTCACTAAGAGTTAATTCTTGACATTTTTTAGCATTTGGTTGAAAGTTGCTTTTCCCCCTATATTAATACAGAATGGACATATGGGAATGGGAAAAATAT
Source organism: Callospermophilus lateralis (assembly GCF_048772815.1). Lineage (NCBI taxonomy): Eukaryota > Metazoa > Chordata > Mammalia > Rodentia > Sciuridae > Callospermophilus > Callospermophilus lateralis. The sequence continues at coordinate 147,587,209 of NC_135307.1, forward strand.
ATGCAGAGCAGATATTTATAAAGAGAGGCACTTGTTCTGAGAACTCTTGACATCTGCAACTACATTTGGTTTATGGTGCTGAAATACATCGTATAGACTTACACTTAAACTCGGTATGTTTAAATTCCACCTACAGAAATCCAAACCAAGCCTTTGTAATTAAGGTTTGCTATTCTTGAGTTTTGAAATTAAAACACACACACCCACACACACACACACACACACACACACACACAAACGTCCAGCTTGCTTTTATTTATTTAATTTGTAATGGCCTTTGTTCTCTAAGTTCCTTTCATGGCTTTTAAAACGAGATCGGAGCAAAAATGCCTTTGAAACACGGATCGATACAGGTGTGGTTGTTCATCCTAATGGGGGTATTAATTTTCAAAGCTTATTTCAGACCAGGGGGTGAGTCTTGCAGAGCTGAATAGGAATAACAGTATGTGCGGTCACAGCTCCCAGCGTTTAAATCAATGAGAGGGGGTGGGAGGCAGGAACATAGGAACTGTGATTCAAATGCTCCCCTATATATAGTCTTAACACATCTGTTGCGCAGTTTTTAGTATTATTTAATATGCATTGTTTTCATGTCTGTCTAGTGAGTACTGAGGTTTCAGTTTGCTGGAACCAGCCTACAGGTGGCAGACTGGTGAATTAGCTCCACTCCCTGGCTCCTCCCTAACATCCCTGCCCCCCACCACCCTTCCAGCCTTTCCACTACTCCCAGGGGTATGCAAAGAGAACTGCCCTTTAATAACAAACCCCAAAGAGAAAACATTAATAGGGCACAGTAGAAAGACTATTTCTGCAAAAAATGCTCACATTTCAGTTTAAAGAGTTAAGTATGTAAAACAGTTAATTCAGTTTCAAATGTTATTCTCTACAACTGCTGTAAGAGAGTAGTTCTGGCTTCCCAAGATTCAGAGTAATTCCACAAATTTCTGTGTGTACACATTTCTCTAGGCTGTGGTGAACAGCAACAAACCAACAATAAACTGTTTACATTTTAGAGATTTTAAGGTAACTTCTGCCCAGGATCCATCTCCTACCTTCCCATCCTTCCATTGTTTTTCTTCTGGGCTTGTTTTCACTCTTCAAACTTAATGTGCCCCAAGCAGCTTTAAAATTCTTTGAATACAGTACATACTATCTTTCACATATTGTTTCTGCCCTTTGCAGAAAGGGTGATTGATTCCATTTATGTTGTGCAGGTTTGCCTGGTGGTGTGGTTGTGAATGGGTAGCATGGGCCCCTTGCCATATTCAGACAGTCCTCCATATTTGCAGCTTCTGCATCCACAAATTCAATCAAGTACAGATTGAAAATAGTAAAAAAAAAAAAAAAAATCCCTGCATCTGTACTGAATATGTATAGACTTTTTTTCCTTGTCATTATGCCTATACAATGTTGTATAGCAGCTATTTAGATAGAATTTATATTGTGGTAGGCATTACAAGACATCTAGAGATGTCTTAAAATATACGAGAGGTTGTATGGAGGTTGTATGCAAATACTACACAGTTCTACATAAGGAAATTTGAACATCCCTAGTTTTTATTTTTTTTGGGGGGGTCTTTGAATCCATCCCCCATGGATTCTGAGGGAAGATTATATATGCTTGCCTTCAGACTGCAAATTGGTGACACTGCTTTTCAAGGATGTTCTTCATTTAAGAAAGGTGATTAGGATGGCCAGCTTTTATGGAAATCTGTACAGTGGAGTGTAGGTCTGTACTCTGCTTTCTTTGCCTCCTCTGAGGTCTGTACTCCTTAGCAGTCTCTGGTTTTCTAGGTCCTCTCTCTGATTTGTACATGGTGAAGAACCATTGCAAAAATAACTCTGTTTAAGAAAAAAACAATACCTAAGAAAAACAGTTTACACTTATTAAGCCCTTCACTGTGTGTTAAGCAGGGAGATGAATTTTACATGGTGTCATAGCCCAGTAGCATTGATGGCTTGGTGTACTGTGCCTCCTGGTTCTTAGGGCCCTAGGGCAGTTACCTTCCCTCCAATTTGAATGGGGCCTCTGACTTGCCTTAGCCAGTAGAAATGAGCACATTAGAGCCTGTCTCCCTTCCAAGGGCCTCCTGAAGTCTTGACTATTTCTGCTGAGTATACTGAGATGAAGAGGGAATAAGTAACCAGCCCAAGGTCACTCAGCTAAGGAGTGGCTTTGAACTTACTTGCCCCAACTTCAGACACCACATCTCTAACCATTACACTAACTGCTTAGGCAGAAGGGGATGGCATCAAGCCTAGTAGTAAAGGAGTCAGGCTTGATCAGGGGCTTGCAACCTCTGTTTCTTAGGAAAAGCCCAAATCATGCCTGGAAAGATGAAGATTCAAAAGAAGCTTGAGAAAGCACTAGGGAAGGTGAGGAAATTTAGTCTTCTTTTTTTTTTTAGGTGGGGAGAGATGGTTTTACAGAAAGGTTTATTTCGGCTCACAGTTTGGGAGGTTTCAGTCCATGGTTGGTCAGCTCATTCCTTTTGGGCCTGTGATGAGGCAGCACATCATGGTGAGGAATGTGTAGTGGATCAGAACCATTCACCTCATGGCCAGGAAGCAAACAGATGAAGAGGAAGGGGTTTAGGTCCCAATATTCCTTTCTAAGACACACCCCCAGTGACCTAACTTCCTCCCATTTGGCTCCACCTCCTCAAGTTTTTACCACTTCCTAGTAGAGCCAAACTTAGGACCAAAGCTTTAACACGTGGGCATGTGGAGGACACTTGGGATTCAAAGTATTTCAGGGGACCTTAACAGAGTTGGGGACAGGTGAAGTAGAGGAAGGCCATTCCTGTCACTCAAGGACCACCTTCAAATGTTTTCCTGTCCTATACTGTGCTAGCCAACGATTTAGGAGCTGGATCAGTTCCCTGGTGGATGAATGCCTCCTGCATTTTGGAGTTAATGATCATCAGTATTAATGGCTTAGAGGACCAACCGAGGTGGGTGAAGTTCTTGAGCAGTTATCCTTTAATAGATCAGCTTCATTATTTTCTTTGAAATTTTATTAATTCCCAAGACACCAGACAAATACATTATGAATCATTCAAATTGCTAGTACATACATTGATAAAGACATAATCATTGAGTGCTAACCCTGTGTGTGTGAATGTATGCGTTTGAGTTGCCTTTAAAAGCAACTTCACCTGTTATTTTTTTCATGCTGAAAAAGCAATATATAATTGTTGCAACGACTTAAAACAAACAAAAAAAAATATGCTTTCTTTTATAACAATTCTCTATGCATGGTTAACCAAGATTACCAGTGTTGATTAATGTTGTCCTTCCACACTTTCTTTTACAATCACAAAATGTATTAGAATTTATATATATAGAATATTTCTTTTCTTTTCAAGATATAAAAATGGGATTAAACCACCCACATTACTTGGACTTCTTTTCAAATGTAATTTTTAAATGTGATGAAGATTCCTACCTCCTGTGCTGCAAAGGAAAAGAGCACTCTTGGGTCATGGTCCCATGGGTGGCAACAACTATATTCTTGTGGAAATGAATCCAGCAGTACCTCACACAATTCCAAATTGGACTATGCTTTGACTAGTGTGTTGGTCAGCTGTCTGTCATGGTGACGAAATACCCATGACACTCACCTTTTCAGGAGGAAAGGTTTATTTTGTCTCATGGTTTCAGAGGTTCCAGTCCATGGTCACTTGGCCCTGTTGCCTTTGGGTCTGGAGTGAGGCAGCACGTCGTGGTGCAGAGCCTGTGCAGTGAAGGAAGTTGACTTAATTTTTGGTGTCTTTCTGTATAAAAATACTTTTTACCTAGTTAAATCTAGTTTTCACTTTAATCGTTTCTGGATTGTTTTATTAGTTAATAGAGTTATCTCTACAGAAGTCACACAAATATTCTAAATTTCCTTTTATGTTTAATTTAATTTTTTGTTCATGTCTTCATTCATCTAGAATTGATTTTGTAGATAGTGTTTAGAAAGGGCTGACATTAATTTTGCTTTGAATTGAAGTTTCTACTTACATATGGCTCTCTTTTTGGACTATATTTAGTTTTATTCTCCTAATTGTTTTTTCTATCTATCTATCTATTTATGTTGTGGTGCTGGTGTTGAACCCAGGTTCTTGTGCATGCTAGGCAAAAGCACTCCACCACTGAGCTATACCTTTAACCCATTTGTTTCAGAATCAATACTGCATTGTTTTGATTATGGCAACTTTCTAGTGACTTTTACTACCTGGTAAGTTAAGTCTGTCCACATTGTTTTTCCTCTTTCAAAAATGCCATGGTAGTTCTTCCATTTGAACTTTAAAATATCTCTGTCTGGATTCTGGTAAGATTGTTTTATGATTTGCCTTTCTCTGTGAAAGTGAAAACCAGGAGATTTAATTAGGTAAAAATTTTTTTTTCTCTACAGCAAAAGACACCAAAAATTAATTCTATCATATTTATGGATCAATTTAAAAAGTGCTGTGTTTTATAATATTGAATCTACCAATTCAAGAATGTGATGTGTCTCTTCTTTGATTTGCTCTTATTTTTATATCTTTCAGAAAATGCTTTATGGGGATGTGTTCATGGTGGCAGAGTAGTTTTTCATTCTTCCTTAAATTCCTGCACATTAAGTCAGTCAGCAAGAAGACAGCCATAGAAACAGCTCAGAGATGACATGGTTGACAGAAGTGATGGGGTGCACCTGAGAGTCCCAGCCTCAGGCCGGTGAGGCCACACACCAGCAGTGATAGGGTCACAGTCACTCATCCCTAAAAGTGGAAGTGAAGTACGGATGGCCACATCCAAGAACAATTGACAAAACTGGAGAGGTCTTAAACAGTTTTGTATGGGCAAGTATAGTGACTGGACAAGAATATGGGAGAATCCACATCATGCCTTGGAGAATCTTAGAAATGCATGGTAAGTCCTTCCTCCTAGAAGGGCAGAGTCTCACCCTGTGCAGAAATTACTGCGAATATATACCAAATTGAGCAGGACAGGAACACAGATGGTGAGAGGAAATAGGTTCAGGTGCTAGAAGTGAGGATGAAAACCTGCAAAGAAAGAGATTTTAGAAACTGGTTGTGTTAGTTAGCTTTCTTTTACTATGATAAAATACCTGAGATAATTAACTCAGGATGAAAAAAAGGTTTATTTTAGTTCACAGTTTCAGAGGTTTTAATCCGTGGTCGCTTGGCTCTGTTGTTTTGAACTTGCAGTGGTACACTATATCATGGATGCAAGAGGGTGTGACAGAGAAAGCTTGTTCACCTCATGGTGGCTGAAAAGCAGAGAACAAAGGAGAAAGAGAGACAGGCTAGAGTTTCAGTGTCCCTTTCAATGGCTTTTAAGGGCACATCCCCAGTAACCTCTTAAATGTTCTACCACCTTTCAGTTGTGTCACAGACTGGGGATCAAGGCTTTGGCACAGGGGCCTTTGCAGAGGGATGGGGGGCAAATACTTGAATCTTATGATAGCACTCTTCTAATAGCTAAAACAAAATAAAACAAAGACCCCTCCCTCCAAAACAAAACAAAACAAAACAAACAAAACAAAAAACAACAACCCACAACAAACCAACCAACCCATACTGTAAACCATGAAAAGCTGAGAGTAGAGCATTGGAAAACAAGGACTTCAGTTATCTGGAGCTCAATAGAGCCCAGTTAGCAAAGCTGCCCTGGCCCATCCCCCCATTTTTTAGTCATATCCCGCTAATCAGGAAAATCCACCTCATTTAAACTTGCTTGAAGAAACAAGGAACATAATCTAACCCCATGAAAAATTCATTCAAAGAAAAATGATGGGGATGTGGCTCAAGCGGTAGCGCGCTCACCTGGCATGCGTTCGGCCCGGGTTTGATCCTCAGCACCACATACAAACAAAAATGTTGTGTCCGCCGAAAACTAAAAAATAAATATTAAAATTCAAAAAAAAAATAAAAATGATGAAAAAGAAAATAACAATACTTAGAAAATGAGAGGAAGCAAGGAAGATTCTAAAGAGTATTTCAACATAAGCTTAAAGAAAAAAAGAAAGTTTTACAGGAGTAATATCAATCAGAAAAAGAGATTATGAAAGACATGACTAGTTAAAAAATTATGAAATTAGAGAGATGCCCAAAAAAATTTGGAAAAAACGAAGACTAAATTAGAAGGAAAATAATGGATATGATAGAAAGCACAGAGTAAAAGTAGATGAAAAAGAGAAAAATGAAAAAAAATTGAGGAAGACATTATGATTTGAATCTGGAATGTCCTTTTAAAAGCTCATGTGTTGAAAGTATGGTCTTCAGTGCAGCCTGGGTTCAGAGGTGGGGATTTTAGCAATGACTGGATCATGAACACTATAATCTCATAAGTGGATTAATCCATTTGATGGATTAATACTTTGGATGACTGGATGGTATTGTAGGCAGGTGGGGCTGGCTAGGGGAAGTGGATCACTGGGGCTGAGGCCTTGGGAACTATATGTGTCCTTGGCCCCTTGCTGTCTGTCTTTCTGTGCCCCCCACCTCCCATCTCCCAGGTGCCATGAGCTACACCTTTCTGCTTTGATGTTCTGTCTCACCTCAGGCCCAGAGCAATGGAGCCCGCTGGCCGGGACCCAAACCTCTGAAACTGTGAGCCCAAAATAAACTTTTTCACCTCTAAGTTATTCTTTTCAAGTATTTTAGTCACAGTGACAAAAGGCTGACTAACACAAACAGATACAGTGAATTAGAGAAAATAAGTATAGGAGACAGGCAAAGGAGATCCAGTATGTCTATGATTAGAGTTCCAGGGAAGGAAAAGCAAAGCAATAGAACAAAATAAATATTTAGAACTGCAATGCAAGAATTTTTTTCCCTGAAATAAAGAAGAATTGAAAGGATAGACTTTGTAACTGGGGGAAAAATACCAATGAGGGACAGACAACCTTGACATGTCCCTAAAATAATGGATTTTTAAAGAGAAGGAAGAAAGTTCTTTGGGCATCCATGTAAAATGTCTTAGTCACAGGCAGTAGGTATAGTGAATTGGAATGTCATTGCCTAATCCTGTGCTTGAAAAAAGTGAAAATATATTTCTAAAAAACGTCATTTTGGAAAAAATTGAAATAATTTCCAACAGAAAAGTTTCAAAACAACTGAGGACACTAGTGTCTCTCTTCACATATACTCCTTAACTTAACCATTTTATTGCATCTGACCTGTGGCTTGTCCTTGTGCAAACTCCTTTTGTCAATGAAGAAGAGAATCCAGTGTCATTCACATCTTTTTCTTAAACATTTGGGAGCCAAACTTCCGACATGATGTAGCATTCCTCGTGAAAATTTCAATGGCTGTTTCCCAGTTGGAGGACACTCTTTATCTAGCCAGCATAAACCTCTCCAGATTAGAAAACCGACTTTGGAAGAACATTCGCATCCAGTCCACAGACCCCATTCCAGTTTCATCTACTGTCCAAATACCGTTCCTTTTCCCTTTCTGGTCCAGGATCCTATCTGTATGTGTGTGATTAATATCTCAGACACATACAGATAATATTGCTCTGTGTCCATGTTTTCCACAGCTTTATTCCATATCTTGGCTGTTTTAAAGATGCTGAAATGAACACGGGAGTGCAGATGTCTCTGACGCACAGATCTGATTGCCTTTGGATATATACCCAGAGATGGAATTGCTGGATCATACGTTTGTTCTGCTTTTCAGTTTTGGAGGAGCCTCCATACTGCTTTCTCTAATGGTCGAACTAATTTACATTTGTACCAATGATGTACAAATTGCCTCTTTTCTTTTCCTTTTTACCAGTACTTGTTATCTTTTGTCTTTTTGGTAAAAGCCATCTTCAAGAAGTGAAGGGATATCTCATTGTAGTTTTAATTCGCATTTCTCTGAGGAATAGTGATGTTGAATATTTTCTGGCCATTGGTCTTTTTTTTGCGGGGGGGAAGGTTATATCTATTTAGTTTTATAGTTTTTTTTTTTTACTGATTTTTAAAATTGGGTTGTTTTGTTGTTATTGAGTTGTCTAAGTTCCTTATGTATTTTGAATACCAACCTTTTACCATATATATGGTTCACACATATTTTCTTCCATGCTGTAAGTTGTCTTTTTGCTCTGTTGATTGTTTCCCTCGTTGTGCAGAAACTTTGATGTGACCTCATTTGTATGTTTGTGCTGTTGTTACCTGTGCTTTTGTAGTCATATAAAAAAAAAAGCGGTTGCCAAAACCTATGTCAAGTTGCTTTCCCCCTGTCTTTTCTTCTAACAGTTTTACAGATTCATTTCTTATGTTGAAGTCTCTGTTCTATTTTGCATTGATTTTTGTTTGGGGATGGGATAGGATTCAGTTCCCTTCTTCTCGTGTGAATATCCAGTTTTCCCACCACCACTTATTAAAGAGAGTGTCCTTTCCCTCATTGTACTTTCTTGGCATCTTTGTTGACAAGCCGCTGACTATACCTGATGGTTGCTTCTGGGCTGTCTGTGCTGTTGCAGTGGTTCGTATGTTTTTGTGCCAGTACCCGCTGCTTTGATTGTTTTACCTTTGTAGTAGATTTTTGGGATCAGGTTGTGGGATGCCTCTAGCTTTGTTCCTGTTCCAGAGTCTTTTGGCAATTTGGAGTATTTTGTGATTCCATATAAAAATTTGGGTTAGTTTTTCCTATTTCTGTAAGAAATGTCCTTGGAATTTTGATAGGGATTTCATTAAATCTGTGGACCACCTTTAGTAAAGTAGATATTTTAACAATATTAATTCTTCCATCTATGGATATGGGATATCTTTGTGGCCTCTTCAGTTTCCTTCATCATTGTTTTATAGTTCTCGGTGTATGGCTCTTTCACCTCCATGGTTAAATTTATTCCTAAGTATTTTTTTGTAGATATTCTAAATGGGATTATTTACATGATTTCTCTTTTGGCTGGTTTGTTGCTAGTGTATACAAACACGACTGATTTTTGTATTGATATTTTTCCTCCTATTTTTGATCTCTAGTTTTATGACATTGGTGCCAGAGAAGATACTTGATGTGATTTAATCTTTTTTAATTTGTTGACTTTTTTGTGGGTGGTAAATTTATATTTTGATTTTAGTTCCCAGCAGGAATAACCTAAGGGATTTCAAGGAGTGTAATATCCTGGGGGCTGAGAGGAAGCTGTGAGCCATCCTATGCCCTATTGAGGTCTGATTGACAAACAAAAAATTGTATATATTTAAAGTGGCCAATATGATGGGCTTTTTTTGTTTGTTTGTTTGTTTCTTTGTTTTAGGTACTAAGGATTGAATCCAGGGGCATTTTACCACTGAGATATATCCCCAGTCCTTTTTATTTTATTTTGAGTCAGGCCCACACTAAGTTGATGAGGCTGGCCTCAAACTTGTGATCCTCTTGCCTCAGCTTCCTGATTTGCTGGAATTATAGGCATGCACCACCATGCTTGGCTATCTATATGGTGTTTTGATATCTTCTATAATGATTCCCATTGTCAATTAACATACCCATCACCCGATGTGTTTCCACTTTTGAAAAATAGAAAATCCACTCCCATAGCCAATTTCAAGTATGGATTACATTATTATTAACTATAGTCATCATACTGTAAATTAGATCCCCATAACTTATTCATCTTATAATTGAAAACATGTATACTTTGCTTGACATCTCTCTATTATTGGTTTAATATTTTGAAATTATAGTTTGAATTTATTCATAGACGGCTCTTCTTCTCTTCTTCTACCTGTTGATGAAAATGTCATATTTTACCTATAGTTTACAATATGGTGTGGTAGATAGTTAATTTATGGAGCCCACAGGAATTAGGGACGTTAACACACTGGCATTTTTTGGAGGCAAAGGGAGATGATGAGTCAAGTATTTATATCCTGGTCAATGTAAATAAACTGCTTCTTTTGAATCAGCAGCTACTAGATCCTATGGCATATTTATGTATCACATAGACATACAAGTTAATTTTTCTAAAATAAATCCTTAAAACTTAAAAAATTCTTTTGCAGAGAAAATTTAGAACTCTATGAAACAGTAAATGTTTATTTAAAAATAAACCTTAACATCATCTAACCATAAGAGAAGCACTGACTTCTTATCTATGATGAAAATTTGTAGATATTGTCGAGTCTCTGTGGATTCACTAAGCACAAGTTGAAAATAATCTGGAAAAAAGTTGTGTTTGTACTGAATATGTAGACTGTTTTCCTTGTCATTATTTCCTAAACAATACCGTATGACAACTGTTTACATAGCATTTACAGTGTAGGAGGTGTTATAAGGCATGTGGAGATAATTTAAAGTATACAGGAGGATGTGTATATAGGTTCTATGCAAGTACTATGCCATTTTATGTATGGGACTTGAGCATACATGGACCTTGGTATTCTTGGGGTGTGAACTCCTGGAACTAATCTCCCATAGATACCGAGGGATTACTGTGATGCCTTGAGAGTGAATATAGATGGTGATTTTGAAATACATTTTTGGAACCCTCAGTGGAGTTTGAAAGAACTCTGATAATTATACCTGTTTAACAGGTCAATAAGCAGTTTGGACACTACCAGCATTTACTTATTAGAATCTTCTGACTTAACAGACCATTCTTCTTCTTCTCCTTCTCCTTCTCCTTCTCCTTCTTCTTCTTCGCTGGGGATTAGAACCCAGGGCCTTGTGCATGCAATGCAGGCACTCTACCAACTGAGCTGTATCTCCAGCTCCATTTTTTTTTTAGAGTTGTATCCCCACAAAGTTCTTTTCAATCATTCACAAAGAGACACTATTTTCTTAGAAACTGATTCTTGACTCAGTGTCAGTAAAAGGTGAAGAAACATAGCATCTGCTTTGCACCTGCCACGTCATCAAATGCAGTGTGGGTGCCAACAGGTTCTCTCTCTGGGCCTGCCATTGCCCTTTTGTGCCACGAGAAGGCATGAGGCACAGCAGTGCTGACTCTTTTCAAAATGGGAAAATAACAGCCCCAAAATGCAGGTGGGTTGACAGAGCTGAAAATCTATCATGACAAGTATTAAACAGTTTTTCCTCAATTGCTATTTTATCTGTGATACACACACTCACACACACATTTCATGATATTTTTTTTCTTGCTCCATTATCAACAATGACAACAACAAAAAGTTAAAAAGAGAGAGAAAAAGAAAAGAAAAACAAAACCCAAACTCAAACCAACCCTTCTGAGCAGGCACCTGCCCAATGACGTCAAGACTTAACACTGTGGCTGTTCCTAGTAGCCAGATGCAGGGCTCTCTGCAAGAGGGATGGAATCTGAGAGAGTTCAAGGAACAAGAGAGAGAAGAAATGCTTCTGGGTGGAGAAAGAACCTGGTATGACATGCTCCCTGGAGTGGAAGCACATGTTGGTACAGACAAATATTACCACTTATCCATGGGGAATATGATCCAAGACCCAGGGGATGCCTGAAACCTTAAATAATGCAGAACCCTGACTGAGGTTTTTTTCCCTTATACTTATCTCTCACTGTGGTTATAATTTTTGCAGTTCAAGGAGCAACAACAAAACTAGCACAAGTTTTTCCCTTCATAGTGTCATGGATAGATTTATTCTTACTGTAATCTTAGCAATGTAAGCATCTGATTTTTTTCTTTCTTAAGTTGAGAACTTCCACTTGTTCACATAAAGGAAGCACTTTACTGCTTCTCTTTGTCATATCTGAATTGCCAGCATAACAACTCTTGTGTATTGGTGCCATTATTAAGTAAATAAGGACTGCTTAATACAAATACTGTGATACCACGACATTCCATCTGATAACAGTGATGACTACTAAATGGCTAAAGAGCAGGTAGTGCATACAGTGTGGATACACTGGATGAAAGATGACTGACATTCCAGACAGGACAGAGCAGGGTGATGTGAGATTCCATCACACTACTTAGGACAGTGTGCAGTTTAAAGTTATGAATTGTTTATTTCTGGAATTTTCCATTATATATTTCAGATCATGATTGACTGTTGGGAAATTGGAACCTCAGAAAGCAAAACCATGGATAAGAGGAGACTATTGTATATATTTCTAGATGGTGATGATGATGATTATGAGAATGATGATAAATGAAAAATATGTTCTTGGAACTTGAAATTCAGACAGTATGGAAAAGGTAAAAAATGAAGTGTGAAGTCTATTCTTTAGCTCCTGCCCTCTCCATTTCTCAAAGTTAAATATTTTCAGTATTTCTGTTGTTACCTCTTTGGTGGCAATCACACCTTGGTCTTCATATCTAATGTCACTGAATAGATGTCTGATGCCAACCTGGTTCACCCTTCTTGGTTGGTAACTAATTCACTTTCCTTTCTGGAAGTCTTAGGGTCTTTGTTCTTTGTTCTGGTATTTCACAGTATTTAGTGAAGGATTTTAGCCACTCAGTGTGGCTAATACTGAAAATCCTGTTCTTTGACTATTTCCTCATTTGTGTTTTCTCTGTTCTTTTTTTTTTATGGAACTCCTATTGGGTGTTTGACCTCCTGTCTTAAACTTCTAGGTATCTTAATTTCTCTCTTGTACCTTTGATTCTTTGCCTTTTGCTTTATAACCTGGGGGACCTATTCAAATCCATCTTTTAAAACCCATTTTTAAAAATAATTGCACCAGTGACACAGGTTTGGACAACTAAAGGGACTTCTGAGACTCTACCGGGTATACTTACATATGCTTTAACAAAGGAAGATGGTGCTGAGCAGCAGGAGCAAAGAAGCATAGGCGAGGATCAGAGAGGTCCTGGCCACGTGCACCTCCCAGGGTCCTTCTCTGTCACACAAGATGCACTTTGTCATTGGGCTGTGAATTTTAGAGATAGCTGAGAGATCCTTGGCCTTGGGGGCAGCAGGCTCATTGAAGGAGGGGTCTTTACTTTTCTGGTAGCATAGCGAAAACCAGGCTGCGTGATCAGTTCAAAACTAACAAAAACCAAGAGGAACCCTTAGGCTGAACATTTTCCATGAACAACGTGATGGGTGGTAGAGGTTGCCCTTTGGTCTAGCTTGGACACTGGCCCAGGTCAACACTTAATTGCTAGTTGTGCATTTCTTCTGGTTTGGCTGAAGGTGTGCACTTATTTTAAGGTTCTCCAGAGACTCTGTCAGGCTTGCCACAGATCAGGTGAGATTAACCCTGTTATTTTATATAATAATTGATTTTTTTCTGCCCTTTCATATTTCCTGCTAATTTTTCCTAGTACTTGTCTAATTTTCAGATTGCATTATTTTTTTCATTTCTACCTGAGGGTACTAGTTAGAGATATGTAAATTAAGTTTTCTTCTTTGCTTCAGGGTCAGTTTTTCCATTTATCTTCCAAATCTGCTTTTTTTTTTGTGATTATGGTCTTCCTTCATGATACTTTGATGTCTGCAGTGTTGATTAAAAGATGAGCTTGGTATATATTCCTCTACATTCCCATTCTTCCCATTGAAGGAGGGGCTGAATTAGTCCTAACTGGATATGAGCAGGGCATATCAGCTGGCAGGCTTTACCTGTGGATTCTTAGGCTGGCCATAGGTGAGCTCTTCACCTGCATATCTTGGGCTGATCTGAAGAGTATCTGTTCTGGGGCATGGTTTAGAGGCGGAAGAGGCAGAAAACTCATTTGGAAAGGGCAGTGTTCTTTTGGCTTCTGCTTGGACACATATCCCAGTGCTATAGGTGCTAGGAGATTAAAATCTGGAATTTTTATGCATCTCTATAGATAGCCTTTATGACCTGGGATTCTGTTTCTTGCTTTTGCTCTTGGAAGCTGTGGCCCATGGGGATCCACAGGTGCCAAACATCTTGCCCCTCTAAGTCCTTCTCTCCCACAGGTGCTGATCTGAGACTTCTCTCTAGTTCCTGTGCCATTAACCAGTTTAACTTTAATTCGCAACCTTCAGTGGTCTTCTTTTCCTCCTCTTCTGTGAAATGAACTGCAACAGTACAACACCAGGGGAGCAGCTTAAGGTCCAAGACTGGGTAGCAGAGCCTTTTGCCAGCTGGCTGTCCCTTGAGTCCTGCCCCAGTTTTCCAACTTGCATTCCATACCTCACTTTCCATTGCCTGGTGGAAACTTTTTGGACCACACTCTGGTTATTGCAAGAATAATATTTATGAAAATTTAAATTGACCCATTTTTCCCCCTTCCTGTAAAGCATATTACCCTGCAGCTCTTGCAACCATAAAATCAGGGGCATTCATTGCTTTGGGAGAAGAACAGGTATTATCTAGAACAAAGAGCTTATTACTCAGCTTTGAGTCCCATTGCTGACTTTCTAGAGTCTCTAGAGACTATAGCCATGAGAAGCAGGATTTGTTGCAAGGGGGAAAAAATGTTATTCCACTAGTTTTCCTTTATATACTGAGAGCAAAACTAGAAAGCCTGAAAAGGGTTTTATTCTGAAGTCTCATGTTAGTGGGATAGAGGATATGGTTGGTGGGAAGGAGGTTCCCATCCAATAGGAAGTGGGAGGGGGGAGGAGAAAGCCTCTGGGGCCTGGAGGAGTTGGGGAGAGAGATTTGGAAGGGAAGAAGTGTCTTTGGTCACCAAGCACAAGGACAACGGCATTCCACTCTGCTCCATGTCCTAGAAGCCATATGGGTAACTGAGAACCTGAAACATTGGCTGGTGGTTCCTTGCCCTCCGTGTCCTCCAGCATAATGCAGGAGCCAGAGGAGTACTGGAGAGAGAAGTGTCTAGGCAAGAGGTTGGCAATCTTTTTTATACAGGACAGTAAATTGGTTTTGTGGGCCATAGGGTCCTCTATGGCAAATGTTCAGCTCTGCCTTTGTATAAAAGCAACTGCAGATGGTTCATAAATGAATGGGTATATCTGTGTTCTGATGAAACTTTGTTTATGCAAGTGTCAGACTGGATTTAAACCAAGGGTCAGAGTTGGCTGACCTCTGGTCTGGATGATTGGGTCTGAGATTTCCCATGGACTGTGTGTGGATTAGACACCTGGAAGTTTCCACGTTGCTGTGGGATATGCCAAGTATAGATGAGAGTGAAGAGTGGGGTGCCTGCTGTTAGGACCCCTCTATGATGGGCTGAGAAACTCCTAGCGATTTCCACAGTTAAGTCTGTGGGACAGACTCTCTATTCTGGAGGCTGTAGAAATCATCATCAGGACCACCCAAAACTAAGGCAGGAGTGGAGGTAGTAAGGTGAAATGGTCTGGGAATTATGGCCATGCATTGCCCCTGAGACATACACCTTTGCAATGGACACACAAAGACAGGTGCTGACTCCAAGTGGTGGGGCAAGATGAGCTACAGCTTAGCTGGAG
Source organism: Callospermophilus lateralis (assembly GCF_048772815.1). NCBI lineage: Eukaryota > Metazoa > Chordata > Mammalia > Rodentia > Sciuridae > Callospermophilus > Callospermophilus lateralis. The sequence goes on from NC_135307.1 coordinate 147,602,472, forward strand.
GTCAGCAGGGGCACATGACTGTCTAGACTCCTGTCACCCTGTGCTGGTTCAGCACTTGATTCACGAGTTCTTCACATTTGAGACTGTTTCCTACCTCCTCCTGAAATACACCGTTGCCAGACTCCCATCTCCAACTTGGACATGTCATAGGCTCCTCACATTTAAAATGTCACAAACCCAATTCCTCATCTTTTCTATTTCTTCTCTGTTCTCAGGAGTGTTACCAAAATTCACCTAGTTTCTCCTACCAGATGTCTGAGGGATTATCTATCTATCTATTTATTTTATTAGTTAAAATCAGTTATATATTACAGCAAAATGCTCTTTGATTCATCATACACCAATGGAGCACAATTTTTCACTTCTCTGGTTGTACACGAAGTAGAGTCACATCATTCATGCAATCATACATGTACCCAGGGTAATGATGTCCATCTCATTCCACCATCTTTCCTACCCCCATGCCCCCTATCCTCTCCTCCCTCCCCTTTGCCTAGTCCAAAGTTCCTCCATTCATCTCATGCTCCCCACCCACATTATGGATCAGCATCCATTTATCAGAGAAAACATTTGGCCTTTGGTTTTTTGGGATTGGCTTACTTCATTTAGCATGATATTCTCCAACTTCATCTATTTACCTGCAAATGCTATAATTTTATTTTCTTTTAATGCTGAGTAATATTCCATTATGTATATATACCACAGTTTCTTTATCCATTTACCTCTAGAAGGGCATCTAGGTTGCTTCCACAGTTTGACTATTGTGAATTGAGCTGCTATAAACATTGATGTGGTGTGTCCCTGTAGTATGCTGTTTTTGAGTCCCCTGGGTATAGACCCAGGAGTGGGATAGCTGGGTCAAATGGTGGTTCCATTCCAAATTTTTTAAGGAATCTCCATACTGCTTTCTAGATTGGTTGCATGAATTTGCTATCCTACCAGCAATGTTTGAGTGTGCCTTTGCCCCCACATCTGAGAGAACTTCTTACTTACCATCTTATCATTGCAGGGTCTCACTTATTCTTCCTCTAATAAGAATACTGTATTAATCTTTGACCCAAATTATTTTGGTAGCCCCATACCAAGCTTCTCTACTTCTACTTTTATCATGCCAATAGGCTTATTGCACAGTATCTAGATTAATCTTTATAATGTAAATGTCAATGTGAAATGTTGGACTGAGTGCTAATTTTGGTAATGGTGAAACAGTGTATTATTTAATTTTTCATTACTATAACAAAATACCCAAGAAAGGTTAACTTTAAAAAGAAAAGAGGTTTATTTAGCTCATAGTTTTGGAGATTTGTGGACACTGGCATTGGCTTGAGAATATCATGGCAGGTAGTGGAGAATGTCATAATGGTGGGAGCCCATATATGAGTGAGAGAAGATTATATCACCATTCAGGAAGCAAGAGAGGTTGGTTGAGGCCAGGCTCAGGCTTTTATAATGATTCTCTGGTGAAAACTAATCAGGGTCCTGTTACAAATACTTCAGTTCCTTCCAGGGGCAGTGCCCCAGGTGGCCTGAGGACCTCCCCCTCGGCTCCATCTTCCATTACCACCTCCTACCACCACACTCAGGACCTGACTTCCAACCCAGGAAACTCTAGGGGACAAACTGCATCTAAACCGTAGCAAGTGGGCATTTGGACTGATTAAACTTTTAGAACTAGGAAAGCATGGTAGGCTGAATGGTGGCTCCCAGGATGTCCATATCCTCATCCCCAGACCTGGGAGTGTGTGTCTTCCAAGGTGAAAACAAACAAACACAAAACCAACAGTAAAACGTAACCCCTCTCTGCCCTTGTGGCTAAGAGCAGTCCTTGAGATGGAGAGATCGTGCTGGTTGTTTGGGTGGGTCCAGTGTCTCACAAAGCTCCCTCTAAGAGGGAGGCAGGAGATCTGAGTCAGCAGTGGGAGTTGCGACAACAGAGCAAGAGATTAAAATGGTATGAGGGAGAGCCATGCACCAAGAATTGCTGGTGTCTTTAGACACTGGAAAAGACAAGGAACAGATTCTCCCTTGGAGCCTCTGTAGGATCTGAGGCCAGCTGACACCTCCAGTTTTGTCCAGTGAGACAGATTTTGGGTCTTCTGACCTCCAGAACTGTAAGATAGAAAGATACAAACTGAGTGACCTCAAATGTGTACATTGCTTGACCTCAGAAAGCCGTGTCTTAATATGAACATAACAATATTTCTAGAATAAATTGAATAATGTATATGAAATATTTTAAAATGTCCCTAAGTTGCTTTGAAGTCACTAGGATTGTTGTAATTTGTTACAGCAGCAACAGGAAACTAGTACAGTAAAAAAAAAAAAAAAAAAATTCATGGGGGATACTGGGAAAAAAAGAAGAGGATTGTTTACATTCTGGTAGTCCTAGTAAGGTAAGTTGAAAATTCAGCTTGGCTTCCATCAGATGGAGTATAGGTCTGTCAGAGATGAACAGGGGTTATTCCCGCACTTTCCAGTTCTGGGGCTCACCCACCTCTCAAATGCATGCTAGTAGAAGAGGTGCAGCCATGGGCTCCTGATGTAAACTCACCAGAATAATCACAGGAGCTGACGTTTACTGGGTGCTCACTTTTTTGCTGGACACTAATCTGAGAATAGTTTACACACTCACTTTTTAAACTTTGTGGTAATTCCCTGAGTAGGCATTTTGTTCCCTTTCTGTAGATTAGAGATTATCTGGGAAGCTCCCCTTTGGGAAAGTGTTTGAGGAGCGGTTGGGGAGGGATGTGTGTGGAGGATGGAAATGAGAGATGGGTCAGGGTGGTCTTGGATGGTAATGCACAGGGCAAAGAGTGGGAACTGGCCAGGGTCCAGGGATATATATGAACATAGTCCACTCATGTGTTTGGAAATTCAGGTTGCTTCCCGAGCCCTACCTGGTGGTGCTGGATCCTGGGGTGGGAGGGGAAGACCCCAGGCATGGGAAACAGCAGAGTCAGTTTCCCATGAGGTGGCTTCAGGGGAATGCTGAGGAATGAGAGCAGTGATCACAGAGACAGCAGCCTGGATGTCCCCCTCCCCTGCCGCTCTTGCTTCCAGGAGCAAGAGCCACCCCAAGCCCACCCCTTCTTCAGAGACAGGTGGACTTATAAGGAGGCACCCATCACCAGGCACTGGTGGGGGTAGAAGAAATGTTTATGGAATGGCTCAAGCATGACTTGAGAGCTAATTATTTGACCTCTCTGAGCCTCATTTGTATCATTTATAGAAAGGAGGATTGAATCTGAGTGCTGCTTCCAAACCAGACTGCTCTGTGGCCTCGTAGAAATATAGAAAGTCATCACTTTACCCATTAAGGTCATCCAAGTGTATAATAGAGTAATGTTCTAAGATAAACACGAGCAGTGGGCACAGGCTTCTAGGAATACTGGCTGGTGATTTTTGAGCATCCTCAGACAAGGGGAAGCTCAGGTTGAGCTTGAGGGAGGGAGCGTGCAGATGCCTACCAGCAGATAAGGTAGAGGAACAAGGTCATGCCAGATAGTTTCATGGTGTGGACCCTGTTCACAAGTTACTTATTCCATTTTGGCCCCAAATGGGTGCTGTGCAGTGCCTGCTAAGGTGAATGTGAAGTGGGTGGGGGATGGAGTAATCCTGACAGCTTTTGGGCTGGATCTGTGTCTCCGATGGGGATGCAAGAGGCAGCCTCTTGATTCTGCTTGGAGTCTCTCTTGAATGGGCTCTTTTAACTATGTAGACGGAGTTGGAGAAGATAATGCTAAGTGAAGTTAGCCAATCCCCAAAAAACAAATGCCGAATATTTTCTCTGATATAAGGAGGCTGACTCATAGTGGGGTAGGGAAGGGGAGCATGGGAGGATTAGATGAATTCTAGATAGGGCAGAGGGGTGGGAGGGGAAGGGAGGGGGCATGGGGTTAAAAATGATGGTGGAATGTGATGGACATCATTATCCAAAGTACATGTATGAAGACATGAGTTGGTGTGAACATACTTTATATACAAACAGAGATATGAAAAATCGTGCTCTATATGTGTAATAAGATTTGTAATGCATTCTGCTGTCATATATTTAAAAAAATAAAATATCAATTAGAAAATTATGTAGACGCAGGTGGGTGGATGTTGTTGGGGAGGGTAGGGAGAGGGGCCTGTGATCAGGATTATTTGTTTTTCACTGGACCTCTGCTTCTTGTGACCCTTGACTGCATAGATTGCTGGTAATGGGGTGGAGCGGTTTGCATCTGATATCTGGGCTTTCAGAGGAAGAAACCCAAACCCTAATTATGCTCCTTGAAAGCAAGTCACCTAAGGTAGTATTAATCTAAGTTTGTTGGCCTGAAAGAACCCTGGAAGACCCAATAGGAACTTATTAGAAGGAGGGGAACTGGGGCCAGGGACCCAGTCTCAACACAAGGGCCAAAGGTGGGACTGGTGCTTGTCGTGCCAGCAATGAGGAGCTCTTGCAGATTTATGAAGCAGTATAAAGCAGTGTTTTAGAAAGATTAATCTTTTACGTTTGTGTTCTTTGCAAATAAATTACGCTAGCTCTTATGCATTGGCTGCCTGTGTGGTGAATAACTTTGCATACAGTCAAACTTGTAAGTTCCAAGGAAGGGACACACTGTACCTTATGCACTCCAGGAGTCTAGAGGCAGATTGTCCAGTCATTTGGCCATGGGACGGGAGGTCTGGGGCCTGGGGTGGCCTCCCTAGTCTATGTGCTACAGTGGCACAGCCTCCCGAGGTAGCCGGTGGCAGTGGGTGGCAAGAGTCTAAGTTGGGATGGAATATTCAGGAGGATCCCAGGTGGGGAACTGAAAGCTGGGTGTGGGGTTGGAGAGCCACCTGCATGGAACTGAAACCAAGGGACAGAGACCCCTTAAACTAAGGATAAAGCCTTGAATGGAGAAGAGAATGTGATAGAGACAGGAAAATTGGGAGAGGTGGGAGAGCCATGTGCAGGAGCCAGGCAGGTGGATGTCCTAAAGATCTTGCCAGAAAGGCTCAGAGCAGAGCATATCTGTTTTTATGACTCTCACAAAACTGGTTACTGACTTATTCTTTTGTGGTGTGCGGATTCAACCCAGGTCCTTGCATACACTACACAAGTACTCCCAGCTGATAGGGAATCTAGGAAGAATTTTCTTTGGGAATCTGGGAAGAACTTTCTTGGGAGAAGTTCTCATGCACATGCAGAAGATTGGAGGGGACTCTAACTGGGGTGTGGAAGAGGTGGTGATGAACAGATGGCTCCGTTTGTACCTGGAACACCCAGACCACACCAAACTGTGGAAAGAGGTGAAGGAAGTGTGCAGCCCTCAGGAGGGGTGATAGAGAGAGCTCGGTGCTTATCTTTTCTTCGGGAGTTCTGAGCTGATGGCTTGCTTGGCTGCGGTGTGGGATCCCCCTATGCATGGTGGTACATTCTGAGACTCCCGGTGAATGCCTGAAGCCGCAGATCATATTGAACTCTGTTTATGTTTTTTTCCTATGCATATGCACCTGTGATAAATATCAATTTATAAAGCTCAGATCTAGATTAATAATAGCTAATGATTAAATGGTATAATTATAATAATATATTGAAATAAAAGTTAAATGAATGAGATCTCACTTTCTTTCACTCTGTCTGTCCAAATATCTTACTGTAATGTACTCACCATTCTTTTTCTTGTTGACTGAAAGCTGAAACTGTAGAAAGAGAGTTTGCACATAGTGGGGGCTGCTGATTGAGAGTAACCAAATAGCCAGATGGTGGCACTTCCTCTGGCCCGTGTCACTCTGAGTCCTGATGGTTGCTACAGTGGAACTGTGCTGGATTTCTTTACTAATAGCAGAATGAAAGTATTTAAAAACAATTTAATATTTTTTTTTATTATAGAGTTTCCTTCCTAATTTTTTTTAATTGAAAAAAATACCATCATTTATTTCTGGAAAAATGGAGTACTAGAAGAGAAAACAGACGTTTTCTCACATCATGGCTACTTCACATCATGGTGGATGGCATCGTGGTGTTGTGAGAGGAAGAGATCATATGACGTTTTTCAGTGGCCTGGATCCTTTCGTTGGGGAGAAGTTGTCATATGCTGCATCCACAGCCTAGGTGACCCTTGTGGGTACTTAAAAGACAAAAGTAAAATGTGTAATGGCATCTTGTTAGAAATTCAGGTGATACAGAGAGGTATGAAGTGAGAGGTGCCCCTGAGGGAAGGCCGTATAGACTGTTGGTGAGTATATGCCCAGGTCCCTTCTCGAAGTCAGAAGGGGAAATGCTGTGCCCGTCGTGAGGACCTTTCTTAGTGTCGCTTGACAATGCATCTTACAGCTCACTGCCCCTCAGTATGTACAGCCCATCTGGTTTCCTGAAAGTTTTCATGACGCTCCATTGAATGTCAGTAATATGATTTATTAAATATGCTTCTTTTGATCTGACATGTTGGCATTTCTTGTTTTTGTTAAATCATGCTTGGAAATGTATGCTAAGCTTTTGTTAAGACTCTTCCTAGGCAATTTCCTAGCCAAGTGATTTCCCGGCCAATGGGGACTTGCATTTTAGATTGAGATAGAATATTCAGATTGCCTCCAGAACAGGCTGCACTGCTCACAAACCCAGCAGCAGGAAGGGAAGATACCCAAACCCTTCCCGAGTCTCAGTCCCTTGGTCACTGCCTCAGAGAGTCTCCCAGATTGCTCTTTTTAAGGTGCAATTTCTGCTCCCTTATCATTTTTATTTTCCTTCAGAGCACTTAATGCTACCTGAAATCAAATTTGTTGTTCTCCCCATAAACACAAAGATTTTGTACACCGTGGTGTCACTAATGCCTGGCCTGCAGTGGACCTGTAGACCTTTCATACTTATTTGAACTAATGGACAAATTTTGATTCATTATGTTTTCAAATGTGACAGGGTTGGTTCCTCCTCAACTCTTTTTTTCCCCTTCCCTCCTTGCTGATGAATTTTCTTGGCATTCCATTACTGATGCCACATCACAAAGGCTCTCCAAACTTAGCAGCTTGAGACATTCTATCTGCTTATGATTTTGTTGGTGAGGAATTTGGTAGGACTGCTGAGTGATTTTTGCTTGCCAGGTTTCATGTGATCATGTCACATATCAGCTGGGACTACAGTCATGTGAAAGCTCAGTGGGGCTAGGTATCTTTAGTGCCTCACTCATGTCGCCAGCAGTGTGGCTGTCTGCCAACTGGGCACTTAGCCCCGTGAATACTTGTGGCCTCGCCAGCACTGTGTTCTTGGGGTAGTTGGACTTCCTGCAAGATGGCTGCTCCCCTTTGAGGAAGAGACTCAAGAGCACTTATAGAAGCGGATGACTTTTTCCAGCCTAGTTCTAGAAGTCACATAATAATATTTCCTCTGTACTCTGTGCGGAAGCAGTCACAGACCTGCCCACATTTGAAGAGAAGCAGTGTGGGCCCTGGGACACATTGCACAAAAGCATTCAGCATAGGCAATGTTGTGACCATCAGTAGAAAATAGAATTAGTCACACCTGGTAATTCTCACATGTTTATATTTTCTGATTACTATTTGTATAATTTTTGCCACTTTCTAAAATCAGTTCTCAAATCCTCCTGGTGTTTTAATTGGTTTGCAGTGAATTAAACTAGGAAGAATTAATAACTTTGCAGTACTGATCCTTCCTGAATAAGAATATGTTATTACTTTTCATTCTATTTCTTATTTATTCTTCTGTTTTCCACTGCTATTATGAAATACCTAAGGGTGGGAGATGTATAAAGAAAAGATGTTTACTCAGCTAACAGTTTTGGAGGTGGAAAGTTCTCATGAAAGCCTCCCTGGCTACTTCACATCATGGTGGATGGCATCGTGGTGTTGTGAGAGGAAGAGATCATATGGCAAGTCAGGGAATCCAGAGTGGTGAGCAGCCCCTCTTGGTCTTTTATGACAGCCCTCTCAGGAAAGCTAACTAGAATTTCATGAGAACCACCTGAATCCCATTTGAGGGCAGCACTTCCAGTGACCTAGCAGTCTCCTACTGAGCTCTACCTTTTAAAAGTCCCAGTGGAGACTGAACTTCCAGAACACAAACGCTTGAGGAACACATCCCATCCCAACCATAGCAAACCCCAATGAGGAATTTTCCAGTTCTCTTCATGTAGGTTTTGCCCACCTCTGGTTCAAGGAATGCCTAGTAGTGCCATTCTTTTTAGGTGTTACTGGTAGTGGGATCTTTTCAACCCATGTTTTCTAACTGGCTTTTCTTGTTTATAGGAAAAAAAGCATGCGTTCCAATGTTATACATAGATAACTTGATAAATACTGTTAATTTAATAGTTTATTTGATTCTCCTGTGCTTTCTAGGTATTTAACACAATTTGCCAATAATAATTATAATAATTTGTTTCTTCTGCATTTTTTGTTAATCACAGATATTTTGGGTTCTAATTCCATTCCCTTGTGCCATCTATTTACCTTTTATTGCCTTCCTCTCTCTTTTGGCTATTTGCATATATACAGTGGCTTTTCCTTTTTGGTTCTTTGGATGACTTAGAGCTTACTTTTAGTCTTACCAGTGGTTGTTTCTATAACTCTGAATGTTTGTTATGATAAACCTTCTATTCTTTGATTTAGCAGTTCTCAAATTGTCTCTATTGGGTGCTTGGTATGAAAAATGGTCACATTTTCCTTTCTGTTTCATGAGTTTTGTTTTGTTAGCTACATTTTGACTTTAAAGCCTCCCAGGCTTAACACTATTTCTAGGTGTTAGTCATCTTTCCATTACTATAACAAAATACCTGAGATACCTTATAAAGATAAAAGGTTTATTTTGGTTCAGAGTTTCAGAGGTTTCGTTCATGGTCAGTTGGCCTGATTTTTGAGCCTGTGGTGAGGCAGCCTCTTTGAGGGCATGCCCCCAGTGACCTAAGACCTTCCATTAGGCCCCACCTTTTAAAGATTCCACACTGCCCAATAGTACCAATATGGGGACCAAGCCTTCAACACATGGGCCTGTGGGGGACATTACAAATCCAAATGATTTATCAATTTTAGGCCATCTCTTAATGAGTACTCCTCTCCAAGAAAGATGAGGAAATGAATGCTCTTACCCACTTTTCCATTTCCCTCTCCATAATGTCCATTGAAGAAGATGGTTACTTTGACATTCCCATGTTTCAGCATTTACATCTGTAACCAAAGAAAAGAGGCTCTTGTTTTCCTCCTAGCAGGGAGTCACATGATTTTTTCCATTTCTAGGATGACGTCACGGTGTTGGGGATGATTCTACTTATTCTCTGGAAGCTGCCTTCCGCTGTTCCCTTCTGCTCCTCTCTGAGTTGGGGGCTGTTAGTGAGATTGCTCAAGGTTTTGTTTACTTGCTTCTTCCTTGCTTTCTGCTTCCCAGGAGAAAGCTTCCCTTGCTTTCTGCTTCCGGGGACCCTGCTGTGCCAGGCGGGCTTAGTATCAGCTTTGCTTTATTGTTAGATTTTGGGCAAAAGCATATTCTATTCCTATTTTGATATTGGATTTCACTCATCATCCTCGGTATTTGATTATTTAGTACATATCACTAAAAGCATGGTAGTCCCTTTGTTGTCCTCTTTTTAACAGAAAAGAGCCATTTATATTTTAACCATTTATATTTTAAAGCTTGAACAGGTAGATGAGAACTGGTATCTTGTGCATAGTGGTGTTTCAAGCAGAGGCTCCTTTTATTTTGAAATAAGGCTCCTTTTATTTTGAAACAGAGCTAGCTCCTCGGCACAAACACTGAGTATGTTTTAGTGAAGTACACAAGTCAGGGCTGTTAGATGCAAAAAATAAAACAAACAAACAAACAAACAAACAAACAAAAACCTCCCCCAAATAAGAAAATAAAACAAAACCAGAATCCATTTTAGCCAATTTCCTAGAATCCTGTGTTTTTAGGATCAGTACCCAAAGCTCAGTGCTGGGTGAAGACAGCTCTGTGACTCTTTACTTGACGTAGCTTCATGGGGATCTTCTGTTATTGTAAGAAATACCGGAGACAAATCAACGTATAAAGAGAAAAGGTTTACTTTGCTCATGGTATCAGAAGTTTCCACCCATGGTTTCTTGGTCCTGTTGCTGTCAGCTCAAGGAAGCACAGTACATAATGGCAGGAGTGAATGATGGAAGGCACCTTTTCACCTCAGGGAGTCCAAGAAGCCGAGAGAGAGGATAAGGCAGGGGTCCCAACGTTCCCTTCAAGGGCACACCCACAGTGACTTAACTACTTCTCACTAGGCCCAACTCCTAAAGGTCCCATCACCTCCTAACAGCTTGCCACTCTGGGGACCAAGCCTTCAGCTCAGAGGCCTACGTGGGACACTGCTGATCCACACTACGGTAAGATGATGCTGAAGCTCTCCCAGCACCGCCTTGGCAGCACTGCCCCCCTCCCCTTTCCTAGTACCCCCCTGCTCACCTGATGGCAAAGCCAAAGCACATGCCTGAGCCCTAGCCACCAGGAAGGCTAGCCACGCTCTCACCTTCACCCTGAAGGGGAACAGGAACCTCTCACAGGGAACAGTCTGCAGATGTAGGAAGGGTGTTCAGAAACCATGCTGGATGGCCACCAACTTGACAGGATTTTTCCTACAGCACTGTTCTCTGCTGGTGTGTGTGGGATGGGCCACTTTGGAGGCATGCTATAGCCAAGGCAGGGAGCAAACAAGATGGAGAATCATCGGGCGGGAGGTGAGGAAACTCTGTCACTCCCACGATGTCTCATACTTACCAGCTTGGTGACCTCGGGCAGATGGCTTGCTTTCTTTGACCTCCATTTCCTAACCTGTAAGTAAGGGCTCTGGAAGGGTGGTGGTTAAGAACCTTCCTAGCGTGTGTAAGGCACTTAGTGTATGTTTGCTGCATGAATGAATAAACCAATCTGTTACCGATTGGATCTCTGAGAAAGACAAATGGACACAAAGAGACATTGTGTTGTGGCGGGTTAACTTTTCGTCATGAATTTTGTTCTCATTCGAATATGTTTAATGTGTTTAAATTCCTGGATATCCATTAGTTTTATTTTAAAAAGGTAATTTATGGCAAGAACAAGGAAGTAAAAATTATCAAGAAAGTTTTAATTCATGAATTATTAATGCTTTTCTTAGCATTTAGAACATGAGAATTTTTATTTGCTTCGGTAACTGTCAGACTTGAGAACATGAAGACAAGATAACATTCAGATAAACTAATGGGGAAGATCCTTCCCTAAGTGAGTTAAATTATTTATAATACTCATTTTTTTTTGCAGTAAATGGAATAAATGAGCATTTATTGAGTGAGTACCTAGAGGAGCTTTCCAGCCTCTGTATCTTTGACGGGACTTGTTCATTGACTATCAGCTCTGTTTTAATTAGGCATGTGCCTTCCTTTAATTTTTTTGCAAGTATTAGGAGAAAGTGAGTAATAATTATTTCTAATTTGCTGTATTCCTCAGATGAGGACTATAATAACTGTCCTTTCTTTAAAGGACCTTGTGGTTTTTAGATAACAGTTATATATATAACAGATGTGTGTCTGGTCATGTATGAGGGTCTCAAGGAGCTCAGCCCAGGGACAGTGTGAGGATGAGAAACAGCGACCAGAACTATGGTCTCTGCCATCGATGTTGTTTCGTACCTCACAGAATCCATTTCTCCTTGTTCATCTTAGTTTCTCTTTTCCAGTCTTGGAACTGCCTTTGCCCTTAGTTCCATAGGTGGCTCTTGGTTAACTTAAGCTAGTCACCATACCCCACTCTCTTGTCACAGCAGTTGTTTCAGGAACTCATGATGCAGTCAGTCAAGGTCAGGGGGAATTCTAGGACCAGGATGGGGTTTTTAAAAGAAATGTTCTTGCTTCCCTGTATATGGGGATTTAAGCTGGGATTGCCATACACACTTGATCATGATAAGGGGAGAGTCCGGGGGATTCTGTGTGGACCCCAAGGGTAAAAACTGATGCCATAGAAACTCCATAGGAGGTGGAGGAGAATTGAGACTCTGGTGACATTGTGTCAAGACCGCCCTGAGGAAGCATTCATCCCTGAGCTTGTGTGAATGTGCAGTTAGTGCAAGCATCTATATGAATGCAGTGGATGCTGTAACAAATACCCACTTATGCACTTCCTATAATGTCTTCCTCCCATTGATCTGATGTATAGCAAATGGTATTTGAAATCCTTTCTTATGTAGAAGTAGCTTCATTCTCCTTTTCTTCTTTTAAAACTTTACTAAACATGTCTGGTATGGTTGCTCTGAAATTCTTTTTAGATATGTGATATATCCTTTCAAATATAGTTGAGTTTAAATTATTTAATTCTTAAAAATTATGGAAAAATACACATAACAAAATTTATATGTAAGCATTTTAAGCATATGGTTCATTATTATTAGGTATATTCACACTGTTATACAACCAGTCTCCAGAACTTGTTCATCTTGTAAAACTGAAGCGCTGTCCCTGTTAAATGATTCCTCATTTTCCTGAAAAATCATTATCCTATTCTCTCTCTATGCATTTGAGTGTTTTATATTTTTCATAGAAATGGAATCATAGTATCTGTCCTTGCTTGTTTCACTTTACATAATGTCCTCAAAATTCACCCTTGTGGTAGCATGCAGTTTCAGTGTTGTTCTTATAGAGTGCTATTCTTCAGCACCTTTCACTGGTATTCTGTTGGTGATTTTGACATTCTTTGGTTTTCAGGGTCTTTAGATGTTTTATTGCTGTCTTCCACTGTGTAGCATTTTCATTTTAGAGAACATGTGTCCTTTACTTGTGCAGTGTTTCAGGGTAGGGCTTTCCCTTGGGTATTAGAATGTTCAATTTTGGTAATTTAAATGACTTTTTATTGGAATTTGTTAGAATTTTCTTCCTTTTTATAACTGAATAATCAGTTATTATTATTGAATAAGTATGCATAACCGTATCTTCTTTATCCATTCACCTGACAGAGGATACCTGCTGGCTATTGTGAATAATGTTGCTACAAACAAAGTTGTTAAGAGGTCTTTGAGACTCTGATTTCCATTCTTTTGGTTATATACCTAGAAGTAAAAGAGTTTCTGGAAGATATATATATATATATATATATATATATATATATATATATATATATATATTTTTAAAGAGAGAGTGAGAGAGGGGGAGAGAGAGAGAGAGAGAGAGTTTTTTAATATTTATTTTTTAGTTATCGGTGGACACAACATCTTTGTTTGTATGTGGTGCTGAGGATCGAATCCGGGCCGCACGCATGCCAGGCGAGCGCACTACCGCTTGAGCCACATCCCCAGCCCTGGAAGTTATAATTTTAACTTTTTGAGAAACAGGCATACATTCCATACTGTCTGTGCTATTTTACATCCCTCGCAGGTGTGTGTGGTTTCTCCACATCCTCTCCAGCCCTTGATATTTTCTGCCTTAAAAAAAAAAATTAAAAACGGTAGCCATCCTGATGGTTGTGAGGTAGTATCTCATTGTGGTTTTCATCTGCATTTTCCTAATGGTTAGTGATGTTGAGCATCTTTTCATATTCCCATTGACCATATGTATAACTTCTTTTGAGAAATATCCATTCAGGTCCTTTGCTTGTTTTAAAAAATGGGTCAATGTGTAGTCTTTTTAATTTCCTTTTTAACTTTGGGAATAGTTAAATGTATTTTATTTTTTTGTGGTTCTTCTGTTTCTTCTCAGAACTTCTGTTTTGGACCCTCTTTACCTATTTTCTTTATCACTTTCTCTTGAATGTTGTTTACCTATTTCTGCATTGCATTTTATTATTAAATATTTCTGCCTTTCCATCTTCCAATGTTATCATCTGCCTATAGATAGGATATATTTCTGGTTTCATAGCTGTAGTGTCATTCTTTTGTCCCAAAGCGATGATTGCTTTTATCATGTCCTTTTTGAGATCTACCTCCTCTTCTTTAGCCTTTGCTTCTATTATCTCTGTCCTTCTCAATTTCACTCCCAGTAATTTTATCTTGCAAATTAAACTCTTCATAACCCCTCAAGTTTCAGTGCTATTCTTTTTTTAATATTTACTTTTTTAGGTGTAGATGGACACAACACAATGCCTTTATTTTTATGTGGTGCTGAGCATCGAACCCGGGTCCCGCCCATGCTAGGCAAGTGCTCTACCACTGAGCCACAATCCCAGCCCCTCAGTGCTATTCTTATAGGGGATTCAGCATCTTTCATTGGTTTTCTGTTGGTGATTTTGGCATTCTCTGGTTCTCGGCATCTTTAGATATTTTATTGCTTTCTTCCACTGTGTAGCATTTTTATTTTAGAGAACATTCCTCCTTTACTTTTGCAATGTTTTAGGGTAGGGCTTTCTCTTCAGTATTAGAACGTTCAATTTTGGTATTTCAAATGACTGTTTATGGGAATTTTCAATATAAGGTGATCTAACAGTGTGTCATATCAGAAGTCTCCTGAATTTTATTATAGAGATAGGTAGCATACTTCTGTGATAAAGGCAGCAGTAGATTCATCAAATTGTTGATTCTGTATGAAATTTAAATATCTGCTATTGATGTAGAATTATTACATATATTTACAATGTTTTCCTTGGTGTATCACATGTTTTCTGCTCAGGTAAGCATAGTAAATGACACCAGTCATAAGCATGTCAAACAATGCTTGGTGTCTATTTCGGATTAACAGGAGTACTGTTTATCACTAGTTTCATCCACAGGGTCCACATTTGACTATAAAAAGTGTACAGCAGCTTCCCTCTTACCTGTGTTTTGCTTTCCATGTTGTCAGCTTCCCATGGTCAACAACAGCCTGTACATGGTAAAAGGAAAATTCCAGAAATAAACAGTTCATAAGGTTTAATTCCACACAATTTTGAGTAGTGTGATGAAATCTCATGTTTTCCCCTTTGGCCAGTGTATCCACACTGTATATATTACCCACATGTTCATCACTTAGAAGCTGACTTAGTTATCAGATCAACTATCAGTGCTTATGTTTAAGTAGTTCTTATAAAGTAGCCTCATGTTATATTACAATGCCTATATCATTCACCTAATTTAATCTCATTATGTAGGCATTGTATCATGTCTTGAGTTCATTATAAGAAGAAGAATATAAGAATATAGTACAACAAGTCAGTGAAAGAAAAAAAGAGACTACATCTGCCTAGGTTTTATTACAGAATATTGTTATATTTATTCTATTTTATTATTATTTACTATTGCTATTATTACTATCTTACCATGTTTAATTTATAATTAAACTTTATCATAGGTACATATGTTAAGGAAAAAATATATATTAGAAAGGCAGTTTCAGGAATCCACTGGGAGTCTTGGATAAGGAAAGAATACTATAACTTCATCAGAAGAGTTTGCATTGGGTAATAAAAGGTGAAGGACAAGGTGGACTTCAGAAATTATCTTTCACTGTGCCAAAATGATGTGGCTCATTACATACTAAATCACTGCATCAGAAGACCTGTATGGTACTTTCCATTATAAAGGCCACCCTGTACTAAGCAGCATTTTTTAGAAAAAAATAAATGCCATCATAAATATAGCTTCCAGAAAATATCTAACCAGTCACAGTGACATTAAGCCCCATTATTCATACTGTTTTCTTCTTTAATATTACACAACTTAAGTATTAAGCTTTTTACTCTTTCATAAAATACTTTTTTCCCATTGTCTATTTTGGACTTGGTAGCTGTGCCTGGCAGCCTCAATACTTTTCATATTCTATGCTCATATTCTTAACCTCTTGTGACCTTTTAGTATAATTTCAAGGCATATTGAAATTACTGGGTGCCTACATTTCCTTTTTGGTTAATTCTCAGAATTTCACTCTTTCCGTAATTGCATTATGTATCTGTGGAATTTGAACAGCTGTTCTGGAAAGTCAGCTGGAACTTAGGGAAGAGAAATATTCAGTGATGATCCTCATAGTGCATCAGCTGGTCTCATCAACCTGTCCTGACTTTGAACATTTTATGATTTGCCCAAAAGATTTGGCAGTTGCTGCTTATTTTAATTGTAGAGCTTAGCTACATGAAAGGCAACCTTCTGCCCACACAGTAATGTTTAGTCTTAGTTGTGTATTGTGGTATAATCTTTTTGAAGACAGTTGATGGGACAGTTACATATCCAAATTTAAATTCAAATTCAACCACATGGTGATGTCCTGTGGTACTGCCGATGTGGATGCGTGTCACGGGGGACCTTTTATGCTAAATTTATGCATGTGCAGACAGTCACAGCTATTTCTCAGTTTGCTCCTGTGCTTGGCAGATGGCAGATTTCTTTTGACATTGCTTGTATGAGGTACCTCAACATCAGAAGTGTTAACATGTAAAGAAATGTCGGTGTTAGACTTGAGGAAACTCAGCAATGAATTCATTGCTACCACTCCTACTTGAGACAGATGTCACACTGTCCTCTGTAAGAGATCTCTTCTGCTGATATGCCAGGGGTATTAGGAAGCTTTTCCCCCACCTCAGCCAGCTTTGGACCAGTTTCCTCCTGCTGACCAGTGACTGGTTTTGCTTAACATTCGTTGTTCAAATAACTATGAATATTTTTATTTGGAAAAATTAAGAAAAACATTAATGGTGATGGTAAAATACAGATGTAAAATTTATCATCTTAACCATTTTTGAGTGTGCAGTAGTAAGTACATTCACATTGCTGTACCACCACCAACACTATCTATACCTAGAACTTTTACATCTTACAAAACTGAAATTCTGTACCTGTTAAATAACAACTCCAGAGACCCCTCCTCTAGCTCCTGGCACCACTGTTCTTCTTCTTATCTCTATCAGTTTGACTGCTAATTCAATTATTTTTCTCCAACTACCAATTAATATTGAATGTGGAAATGTCCTATTACTCTATCTGTTTAATGGTTTGGAGAATGTTCTTGGCACTAAAACTTCTAATTTCTTGGGGCTGGGGCTGTAGCACAGCAGTAGAGTGCTTGCCTAGCATGGGTAAGGCACTGGGTTTGATCCTCAGCACCACATAAAAAATAAATAAATGAGGCTGAGTGCCCTGGTGCATGCCTGTAATCCTAGCAACTTGGGAGACTGAGGCAGGAGGATCAGGAGTTCAGAGCCAACCACAGCAAAAGCAAGGTGCTAAGCAACTCAGCGAGACCCTGTCTCTAAATAAAATACAAAATAGGGCTGGGGATGTGGCTCAGTGGTTGAGTGCCCCTGAGTTCAATCTCTATTTGAGGGTTTGCAAAAGTTTTTGGAGGCAAATTTTGCTTGTCTCCAAATGTGGCATTCTCTCCCCACTAGGTAACTTTGAAAGGAAAAATGGAAATGTTCCTCCTCAAGTTCCTGAAAAAAAAAAAAATAAATAAATAAATAAACAAACAAACAAATAAATAAATAAAAATAAATAAATGAAATAAAGTTATTTTAAAAAGCCTTCTAATTGCTTCTTTCTACAGTATTACTGTATTTTCTTATGGTTTTTAAAGGCTTGTGTAGCAATTTTTGATATTTAACATACAGAAGACAATTATTCAGAATTAAACATTTTTAGTATTTTTTTTCTTTTTTTGGAGATACGGTCTCATTATGTTGCCAGGCTATCCTTGAACTTCTAGGCTCAAGTGATCCTCCTGCCTCAGCCCCTGCAGAGCTGGGACTATAGGTGGGAGTGACAGTGCCTGGCTTCAGAATATTTTTAGCGAAGTGCATGTTATAACTATAAATTTATATAAAATAAATAAATAATGAAATACAAATATTTAAAATGCAGTTAAATTTGATAGTATCTTGTAAATAGCTGTAGTTAAAGTTCAACTTCATGTACAGAAAATCTGAATATTAATAAAAAATAAAGAACAAAGAAAGTAAATAAAAAATTTGAGACTATTTTGGTAATAGAAACAAAGCCAACCTTATTAGTTACCTTCATTGTGAAATATTTAAAGACAGACTGAGGGTTTGTAAAAGTTTTTGGAGGCAAATTTTGCTTTCTCCAAATATGGCATTCTTTCCCCACTAGGTAATTTTGAAAGGAAAAATGGAAACTTTCCTCCTCAAGTTCCTGAGACCAATTTATGTTGTGTCTCAGCAGGTAATGATTTATGCCTGCATGGGATATTCCCCAGGAACAGGTGTCTGCTTCTTCACCCACAGTCACAGGGGGATCCTCTGGTATACTTTCAGTATTAATGTGCACAACTATAATTCGCCCAGCCTATGCCGAACTCCTGTTGCAAATCACATAATATGGGAAGACACTATCATTAAAAGCAAGAAGTTAGTCTGGGTACTTATCAAAAGAATTGAAAGCAGGAACCGGGGAGATATTTATACACCCGTGTTCACAGTAACAGCCTAGAGGTGAAAGCAGCCCAAATGCCCATCAACAAATGAATAGGTAAACAAAACACAGCATTTACAAATACAATAAAATAGTATTGATGCTGAAAAAGGAAGGAGATTCTGACACACTCTACAAGATGGCTGAATCTTGAGGATGTTGGGTGAAAGGAACCACCTACAAAAGGAGAAATGTTGTCTAGTTCCACTTTCAGGAGGGTAGTCAGATTCATAGAAGCAGAAAGCAGATGTTGTCAGGGTCTGGAGGAATGGGGAGCTGTGCTTAATGGAGACAGAGTTTCAGTTTGGGATGAGGAACAGAGCTCTGGAGAGGGATGGTGGTGATGCTTGCACAACACTGAAATGTACATTTAAAAATGTATGGTCGGTAAATTTTATGTTGGGTATATTTTACTACAATTTTTAAAATTAAAAATAATTAATAGTGACTACTAATTTTTTTTTTAAAGCAAGAAGTTAGGAACGTTACTTGGATGGAACAGAAATATAGCAACACTCACCCATTCAAGCCAAAACAGGAGAACTGGATAATTCAGTCAGGTATAAAAGATAGACTTTTTTTTTTTTTTTTTTTTTAAATCTTAAGACCTGTTTACTTTCATATTTGTACAGTCATTCTGATTATGTCAGCCTCAGAAGCTTAAAACTCCATCCTCCCCCCTATTGTTGGGTAAAATATCTGCTCTATAGCTGACCTGCAGGGCTGGCCCTTTAACTCTCCCGGGACACATCTTGTGCAGTTCCTGAGTGTCTCTGTGCTCAGCCTCAGTGGCCTCTTATAGTCTTCCTCTCTCTACCTGTTCCCTTCCATTATAAGCATTTGTGTTTCTTCTCCCCTCTGTCTAGAATATTTTCATCCTTCTTTTCTAAGACTTAGGTGCATATTATCCCTTTACGCTGGACTCCAAGTCCTCATAAGCCCTTTTTTGCTTTGGGTCTCACCGCTGGTCTCTTTGAAAGAAAGTGCCTCTTCTCTCCTTCCCCTTCTCTTGGTCAAGGACCCTGTCCCCACTCCATCCCTGCTCTTCTGCTCTGACCGCTCTTTATTTTAATCTTCTGTTCAACACTTCTTACTCCCTAAAATTACATTTCTTTCAGCATTTGTCTTTCTCCTTAAACATGAGTTCCTTGATCCAGGGGCTTGGATTGGTGTATACCTCGTCTCTAGGATTTTTGCTTGGTCCATGGTGGGTGCTCAGAGCAGGTTTATGGAGTATGAGTGAATGAGAAGATGAAATGAACCTCAGTTTCCACAGATAGAGTGCTCTGGTCCCGTTGGCTCAGTCTCCGAGGTGGGTCTGGTGGATCTTTCTCAGCTTATTAGCATTCACTCTATGCTCAAACATTTGAGATATGGGGGGTTCATTTCTCTGGTCAATGTAGACCCTGGTGGGTTATGATCATTGGATCTGGAACTCTATCAGTGACAAAGAATGGCTCTGCTTCTGTCATTTAGAGATGCCAGCTGGATTCTTTTAATGGACTTTGTTATTTTTAAAACGATTTTGTTCAGAGCCATGGACAGTTTCTGTCTCTAGTCTCCTAGTCTCCCAAACATTGTCTAGGATAAGTATTCAAGGCTATATGGTTAGTTATTGGCTTTTCATTTATTTTAAGGATAGATGTTTTAATTCTCACCTTTAGAGAAAGCTCTTTAAAATTCCAGTGATAGTGTATCCCCCCAGGTTGGCACTGGCATTTTTCAGATCACACTATGTGTGAGAACTCCCCTGTGCAATTGGCAGTGTTATTGCATCACTTTATAAATGGCAGCTTAAATGCTTAAGAACAGGATGATGGGAGAGCTGTCAGTTACTTTGATGATGCCAGGTCATTATGGATGGCCAGCAAGCATTGGTCTTTTCTCTCCTGACACGTTATAATTCTGTCTGTGTTAAGATGGCCGTATTGCCATAGAGAGAGACGTAAGTCCATCTTCCTTGATATGGATTCCCTGTGAACCTGTCAGGTTTCTTTTTCTCTTTCATGGTCCTTAGAAAAAATTTCACGGACCGCTGTTGGGTGAAACAGCTGATAGATTTGTGTTTTAGTGCCCCCCACTGGCCTTTCTTTGAGGTCTAATTTCTTAACCTAAACTGGAAGATGGTGGGGAAGGGCCCCAGAAAGGTGGGGGTGCTAAGGAGGGGTGAGGTCTGGGGAGCTGATGGGCTGGGGGCTCAGCCAATAGGCATGACTCAGACTTGGAGCCCCTGTGCTGCCTGGGCTGTCTGGAGCAACTGGCCTGCAAGGGCCCGCTTGGCTAGACTTTGTCTGGGGAGCCAGCCACTCAAGGGAAAGTGAGAAAACTATCAGTGACTGTGTTTGGAGCAAGGTGAACTCCCTGGGCAGTCCTGGAGTGACGTGAGGCGGGCTGCCAGGGTCCAGCTCTGCAGTGCCGTGTCCTGGTCTACATCTCAGAGCTAGCAGCACTGAGAGGGTTCTGCAGGCTCTGGGCAGGATTTGGGGCATTGTTCTTGACTGTGCAGGCTTCAGGCTTTCCTGTTGCCCTCCTAGGGATTCTGTAAACTGTCCAACATTCTTCAGGCAAATTCCATTTTCCACTTTGCTCAGCCAACTTGGATTCTGATGCTTGGAAGTGAAAACCCAGAACCAGATATGACTGGCACTAGGAGTAGAGGCAGGCAGTAGACCCTCTAGAAAAATGGGGGTGGGACATCTGGGACTGACCATTTGCCCAGGTTAGGATAGAAGGCAGTGAAAGTCCAACCAGAGTGTGGTAACCATGCCTCCGATTGAGACCTCATGTCCTGACATCTCACCTTGTGCTCACCACATTTGTTACTGGAGGTGACTGTAGTGGACTGGTGGTACGAGAAGTTTAGCTGTCTCCTGTTCATGCCCTCAAAAGAGCTTTGGAAATTTATTCTTATTGCTTTGCCATTTCCTGATGAAAGAGATTAGGAATTTTACAAATGTGGATACCTTATCTGGGTCGTTTATAGACATTTAAGAAGTATGTTTGTTTATCCTCTACTTTTGTCCTGTTGCCAAAGTACCCCTTTTATTCAGGGCAAAATCAAATCTCTTAAATATTTTTCAAAACTGGCAGGGGTATAAGTAAAATAGATGAGAACAAAACAGCAATCATAGTTTTCTGGAGGTTCAGTTTTTCATTTTGGGTTTTGGAATTCATGAACCACATTTGTGAAGTCTAATCCCAGTATCCCATCAGAATCTCCTAGTTATGTGTCTTGCCATCCTCTCAAAGACTCCGATGAGGAGATGGATTCCCTGTAGTTAGATTTGTTAGGGGTGGTTGGGAGCCAGTTTGGTTGGTTCCAACATTCCTGTGAGGCCCTCATGGTGAAGGAGAACAAGACAGCACACTCTTTTTATCATATGTGGCCCACTAGTGTCTTGGGCTGAAGTATGAAGTTGCTGTTTTTGTGGGTCACACATGGGCCAGTGTGGGCAACAGCCTGTGCTTTAGACTCATGGATCTCCTTCAGCTCCTCAGTCACAGGGAATCCTCCGGCCCTCGTGGACCAGAGCTGAAGAGAAAAATCAGTCCCTAGCATTATCCTGTTCCTTATTGCTTGGTCCCACTGTGGTCTACTGTTAGCTTATTACTGAGTCATGATGGTGTTTTCTTTTACCTTCCCCTCACAGCATGGAGTCGTCATCTGCACATCTCTCTCTCTCTCTCTCTCTCTCTCTCTCTCTCTAAGGAGGATTGCTTTTAGCAGGTGCTGGACTGGTTCGTTTTGGAAGTGGGGGTAGGCTTCCCTGGTGAGGATGGCCTTATACATCTGCAGACAGGATTCTTGCTGCACTCTATGCCTTGGAATGGACCATATGGTCCTCGAATATGAGAGGCTCAATGGTGACCCTGTCTGGGTTCATAAACTTCTTGGGGTTCTAGTACTTCATGGGGAAATGCAGTTTCTCACCAGATAGACAAGTAGAGGTTTAGAAACACAGTCATATGCTGCATACGGCCATTTTAGTCATTGAAGAGGTGCATATATGACAGTGGTCCCATAACACTATCATGGAGCTGAAAAATTCTTATTGCCTTGTGACATCGTGACATCGTAGTCATTGTAACATTATAGCACAACACATTACCCACATGCTCATGGTGATGTGGGTGCAAACAAATCTGCCATGCTGACAGTCCTTTAAAAGGATAGCAATACAATTATGTGCAGCATAATGATAATAAACAACTATGCTATTGGTTTGCTTACCATGCTCTAGTTTATTGTTTTTTTAGAGTGTACTCTTCTATTTATTTTAAATCAGTGCCCATGTTAATATAGCATCAGCCTCACATGTCTCATGTTTACTATGTCTCATGGTTGCATCATAAGGCCACATGGACTTATTGCCCTAGACCATGTAAGTTTGTAGGACTTGATGATGTTTGTACAATGATGAAAGTGCCTAGTGACAAATTCCCAGAACCTATTCCTGTCATTATTTGAAGCTTGACATATTTCACTTAGTAGAAAACGAGGAGGTGTTTTTGGTCCCTGAGTCCAGCAGCTATGTCCTAGTCGCTTCCTTAGCTCCTGTCATTTCCCCCACCTTGGTTGCAAATACAATGTCTACAACACAGAAAGCCTCTTTCTGGCCTTGACCTACTGCGAACAAAATGCATCACTTTTAAGAAACAAGAGAAATATAGTCAGGGAGGTTGAATGTTTTCTGCAGAACTGAAGTTGTAGGTGCTGTGGCTTTGGGAGCAGATAGACATGGCATAGCTCAAGAAAATGAAGGCCTCATCATGCCTTCTGGGAGGGCTTTTCTTGGCTGGGCAACCTAGAGTGAGTTGCTGAGCTTCAGTTTCTGTACCTGTACAGCAGTGATAAGAAGCCCGGCTGGACTTGGTAAAGTGCACTTGTGATCCCTGCTACTCAGGAGACTGAGCAGGAGGTTTTAAAGTTCAAGCCCTGCTTTGGCAACTTAGTGAGACCCTGCCTCAAAATAAAAAATAAAAAAGAGGGTGGGAATGTGGGTTCATTTTCCACTTCCCTTGCCTTGCCACCCAAAGAAGACTTTCTTGTGGGAAATGGAAGTCAGGGAGAGCTAGATAAAATAACCTACATGAAATTCCTGGCACAGAGCATGCACGCAGTGTTTGTTAACCTCCCCTTTCTCCCATTAGAGATCATAGCTTCGAAGAGTCTTGCTGCCTTTGGGTGCTAAATGTTTTACCAGTTTCCAATTGGATAGTTGAGATTCTTGGCTGTAATCTTTGTTTTGTTTTTCAATGCACTTTATTTATTTTCTGTGAAATTTGTATATTATATAAGCATTTTAATCTGAAAGTTGATTTTAAATTTGGGGGGAGATGTCCGATTTTGTAGCTCTTTAAATCTAGCAGGGATATATTTTATTGGCAGCCTCTTCTTGTGTTAAATCCAGTGATATCCATATTTGCTAGCATAGCATATACAGAGAGTTTTAAAAATTGGATGTCAGGCTTAAGCATTGGTTTAGCTAATTTAATTTGGTCAGCCCATTTGTCAAAGCGAGATTTTAATTTGTGGTTAGAACTTGATGCTATTTGGCACATTGGTGACCACCAGTCGGCCTATGATCACATCTTTTCTTCATAGTTGCCAGAACAGCCGGTGTTGAAATTGCTAAAACAAGTGTGTGGGATGCACCACTTTTGTGCCTCTGCCAATAGGAAGGTATGACCATGTTTTCTGCCTACGATTCTGAATAAATGCCTAAATCATTAAGTGGATTTTTTTTTAGTAGTATATCTCAGCCATGATGACTGTGAATTAGAAAGCAAAGTATCCTTTGTATAATGACATTTTTTATTTGTGCAGAATATATTAAAATTTATTTGAAAGTTTTAATCGGCACAAATTATTTCTTGATTTTTTGTTTACTGAAGATGCTCCCTGAATAAAATATTTTCTTGAAGTTGCAGTTTAATGAAATAAATTGAAAACTGCTTTCTATAATATGGGATGAAAATTAAAAATGGGAGTATGCAGATTTTTAGTTCCAGAAAGGAGGAACCCATTCGAGACATGTATTGTACAAGATGGTGACTACAGTTAATAACTGTGTATGGTACTCTTTGAAATTGCTAAGAGTGTATTTCAAGTGTTGTTACCACAAAAAATATGTATGCAAGGTAGTGGTTAGGTTAATTATCTCAATTTAACCTTTCCTCAGCGTTGACGTATTTCAAAGCATGTTATACATGATAAATATATACAATTTTTATCAAATGAAAATAACAGAAAGAATTAAAAACAGTGTATCAGGCAGCCTTTTGTGACCTCCCGCTCCCAGCCCTGTGTTTGGCTCTCCCCAGGTCCACTCTGAGTTCCAGACCTGAGATAGGTGGAAGATAGCCATTACTCCACACTAGCCCATGTTCCATTGTTGAACACTTCTAATGTGGAATTCGGAATGACCTTAAATTGTAAGGGTTTGTCTGAGAGTTTGGAATGTCTTCAAAGAGTCCTGGTGAAAAAGATAATAGGCTTTCAAAATGTGTTTACTGAACAAATCATTGGTAAATAAAATTGTCTGCCCCCTGGCCCTACCGTACCACCCCTGTGTTCTCAAGGAGAAACCTTGTCATGCATAAAGAATTTGGAAATTCAGGAGGGATACAAAGCCATTGTTGGTAAAAGAAAACTATCAGGAAGAAAAGACACAACCAACGCTGGGCAGAGTGTCCCCAGGGCAGTCCACTTCTGCTCGTGTGGCAGGAAGAGGAATCAGAAAGGATGCACCTCCTCTTTCTTTGTTTTGTCTTTGTTCTCAGATCTCTTTGGAGTGCCATTTTGGTGCTGGATCTGAATTTGGACTCTGAAATGCTATAAAGGATCCAGGGCAGGGCTCAGTTTGCCACAGCCCCTCATTACAATGGTGATTTTGCTATATACAGTTGTCTCTCAGGATCTTTGGAAGGATTGATTCCAGGATCCCTGCAGATACTATAATCTATGGATGCTCAAGTTCCTTACAAAAAAACAGCACTGTGTTTGCGTATAACTTAGGTGATTCCTCCTATCCAAATCTCTAGATGACTTAAAATACTTAAAGTATGCCATATAAAATAGTTGTTTTACTATGTTATTAGGGAACAATGACAAGAAAAAAACCTGTACATGTTCAGTAAAGATGCCACCTTCATAGAGCTGACTGCATTTTCTATCTGAAGTTGGTTGAATCTATGGATGCAGAACCCATGGATTTGGAGGGCTGACTGGATCCCAAAATCAAAGTCAAAGATAGTCCAATGCACTGTCACTTATGATTTCAAAAGCATTATAAAGCCCAGGTCATTTTCAATAAAACAATGTGTACTTTGATGCTTGGGTATGTCTGCCACTGGGAGACATCAGGAGTGACCAGATATTTGCACCTTTACCCTCAAGCACAATGGACCTGATGGCAGCTGTGCTGTCAGGACAGGATTCAGCACTGCAGTAGCCTTATCACTGGTGACAGAGTTTTCCAAAGTGGAGAGCAGCTCTTGATTAAAAAGTCTCAGACACATTGAAGCTCCCTTGGGTGATCTGGTAGTTGCATTCCTGGACACTTCAGTGTGTATTAGAATGATGGAAAACCTCTCAGATTTCAATGTGGCAATGAGTTTTAGGTTGCCATTCTTTTAAGCTGGGTTTCACCCTCAATAACTCTTAAAGGTCAGCACTCCTTACATTGAAGGTTGGCTGGCAGACCTGGCCACCTTTTCCCAAATGCCAGGAATGGCTCAGTTACATGAAAATCAAAAGCCCTCCCAGAGAACCACTGTCCTAGGGCCAGGTTTAGAGAAGGGTGGAAGTTGATCAGTCCAGTTCCTTAGGGAGAGAAGGCAATTAAAGACTGAATCTGTACCTGTTCTGGACTAAAAATGCATTTTCTGGACTATCCAGTCCCTTCTGGGTGTCTTCAGCATAGCTGAACATGGAAGACATGAGCAGAAGGACCACTCCCACCAAGACCCTTGTAACGACAGGGACCTGATACATCTGAGGGGCCTCCTATACCATAATGAGTGTTTCAGGTGGGGACCGAGGTCTGCAGAGTCCCTGTTATAAGGAATTTGTGCAAAAAGCAGGAAGAGAATACCTAACTTAGGTTTAGCTCTGTCCTTAGTGACTCTCTGAGCTATCTTGAGCTTCAGTGTTCCTTACGTGCAGAGTGGGCATACAACTGCCATGTCTTAGAGTTGTTGCAGTACTTAAATTGAGATTATGAATTAAGTACTATGTAAACTCTAAGGTAGAATGTTTATTAGCTTATTTGAACATAGTAAAATCAATTAACCTCTGACCAGGGCTGGTAGCCACCCTTCAATGTAAGGTGTACAGACCTTTAACTTCTCTGTAAGGCAGAGTGGGTGTTATGTCAGTCGTGTGTTTTTATTATCTATAGTTCGATGCTTTGACATCTTAGGACCCTCCTGACCCTGGAGGGACTTCTTTTCCCAGCCTGGTTGATTCCTGCAGACAGTAGTGACTGGCCTGTGAGTGTACCTTTCAGTGCACGTCAGCCATGTCCCCACCCATTTTCATTTTCAGGCTCTCTCATTCTGGGACACGGTCTACCTGCCCTATTTGTTCTATGTCCAGGTACCAGACAACAAAAGTCAGTCCCTACACTTCAGAACCTGGCTACTCAAACTAGCCAATCCTAAGTCTGTTTGCCCACCTCACCTAGTCCTTCCCCTAAAAACCACAGTACAGGCTCTTGGACATTTTCCCCTTGCTCCTGGTGCCTCCCCAGCAACCCCTGTGCTTCCCATGTAACTCTGTATGGTGGGCCACGCCTCCTGATGATAGGGAACTTTGAGTGAAAACTTCTATCTCATGACAGTCATGTTTGTGTCAGCATATCGTACCACACCTGAGTAAAATGAATCCTGGGTATCCTTAAAGCATGGTACCTGTCCATGCCTGTCCATAGGATTTTAGTGAGGATCAATAGCAGAATGTGTTGGAACGCAAGTGGAGGTCTGATGACGATGGAAATAGCATGATGATTGGCATGTGGCCTTTCTAAAATGGGCCAAGAGCAGAGCCAGGAGGGCAGGCTGAGAGTGGACCCTGAGTTCAATTTGGAATTGTTTGAGTTGGGGTGTCTGGAGGTCCTAAAGTGACAGATAGGTCTCTCTCAGGCTGTAGAGGTAACTGAGATTGCCCAAGAGTCGCATGAATCATGAAAACTCAGGGATGAGGACAGAACCCGAGGGAACATGGTATTGTAAGGAAATCAAGAAGAGAAAATGGTAAGAGACAGAGGAGTGGTCCAAGAAGTGGGAGGAGGAGGAGAATAACAAAGTGTTTCAGAAACCAGAGAAGGGAGTGGCTAGCTTCACAAAGCCCTACAGCGCCTTGGGCCACAGAAGGCCTAGAGTGTGTCCCCTGGGTTTGGCTAGTCTTCAAGGTTCGAGAACAAGTTGGGGAGGTTGCAAGCAGAAGTTGGATGGAGTGAGGGGGAGTTGAGAAGTGTGGAGGAGTGGAGGATTGGGAGACAGGGAGGTGGGAGTAGAGACAGGGCTGAGGGAGAACCAGGATGGGTTTCATGGTGGTGTGTTTGGGTAGGTTGTGGAGAGAGGATCAGTGGAGAGCCAGGATCCAGATTGCACATGCAGAGCCTTATTCTCCCTGGAAGAGAGATCTTCCTCTCCCCTGGGGCTCTTGAGTTGGGAATGCCACGGGTGTGAGTAAAGGGGGCTCTCCAGGGAAAAGTGAATGTCTTTAGGGACATCACACCCTTTACAGCTGCCTCTTGTAGTCAGTAGAACCCAATCCATGATCGTTTTGAGAAATCAATGAGTTAATATCGTTTGGAAGGCATAATGTTTGGCACATAGGAAGGGCTGAAAAAAATGTAATTTTCCAAAAGTAAGTAATAGTTTAAATAAGCATTTATGGGTTTGGACTGGGATCTAACCTCTGCTGTTTATGACATGGTTTTTTTGGAAAAAATATGTTTCCAGTTCCAAATAACTGACTCAGAAGAGAGGTTTTGGAATGTAAGTTGGGGTATTGGCAGTGATAGATTGTGGTACCTTTTCTTTAATTTGAAACTTATTAAAAGAAAGAAAATATCACCAATAATCTTACAACTTCTTTTGAATTTCATAAAGAAGGGGAATACCCTTATTCTTTAACTCCTACCCCTATAAACTATGTGAGGCATAGAGTTCTGATGTCTATCCTGGTAGGGCTGTGTGCAGGCACCTCCTCCCCCAAGTACCCACCTTTACGTGGATGTTGGCTGCTGGCAGCTCCTGAAGGTGGGCTCATGTGCTCACACTCCTTGACTGCACATGCAAGAGGCTTTTGTTTTCCAGGTGGGAGAATCCCAGGGAAGACTCAAACAGGCCAGTTTCATGTCACTGTCTTCTCCCTGGACCAGTCACAGCAACCAGCATATCAGAAAGAGTGTGATTGGAAATTACAAGTAGAATCACATGGAGTGAAAGGGAATTTACAAGAAGAGTGGAGTTTTAGGCAGATAAGACCATACCTACCATATAGTTTTGCCCAGTAAATTTTAATGGCTATGTATTATTCTATTTTATAAACATAATCTATGTAGGCATTCTTCTATGGATGGAGTTTAGATAGCTCCATTATTTTACTATGTGAAATGCAAAAATTATGCCATTCAAGTGCAGAGATCTCTAATTAAGTGAATTACAAGAGAGTTTTGGCATATAGGATTTCACAGTGGAGCTAATCCTCTTACTCTCAAGGAGACCTTTGGACTTGATTTCCCATCAGAAGATGAATTCGTTGAGGAAGTATCATTTGACTCAGTTGAGGGGCTCTGTTTTTTCATCTTTATTTTTGGGTTCCTTTCCCATTTGAAACTGTCTTGTGTTATCTTTCAAGTGGGCACAAGGCCATCATACCAGATGGTCTTGACTATAGGCAGGCTAGGCAGGAATGTGTGACTCTCACTTGGGTGATAGAGGCTAGATTTCTACTGGGAGTTGTCAGCCAGGAGGATGAGCATCACTTCATTATTTGGAAGGACATGTGGCTGCTCTTACAACTCATCCACTTTTTTTTTTAAAGCTCTTAACTTTGAGACTTGCTTCTTATTTCATAGGAGTTAGAGGATGGGCAAATCTTGATGGGATTTTTATGGAATGATTGGTCCTAGTTGGTTGTGATCTTTGCAGGGAACCTCAAAGGAGGGCCTCAGAAAATCCACAATGCAGGGTGCTTAGCTCAAGTCCAAGGACTCTGGAGTGAGCTTCATGGGGTGGATTCTTGAAATTAGGTACAGAGACTTGTGTGTAGGGCTGGGGCTCTTCTTAAAGCTGGAGTTTGTCAGTGGGGGTGAAGAGGAGAAAGGGAATAATCTGGAGAGATAGGGGCTGCCCATGAAGGGCAGCATCTTCCCTGCAACAGAAAGAAGGTGCAACCCGAGTTTTTCTCCTTTTTCCTTATATCAGGCAGGTGATTGAAATTTTTGCAAGTGCCTTTTAATTCACTCCACAGAAGTGCTTTTTTCCTCCCATGTGCTGCACTATATCATGTACATGGAATTTTAATTTTACTTTTTGCATCCAAGCTTGAACAATTAATTCTTGAGCTTCAGTGTATAGAATGTACCTTTTCCTCTGCCACAGCATATTAAATCTATCCCTTGGAAACATTTGGACTTAATAAATATAGGGCTGGTTAACTGATTCTTGAAATAAGTCAGTTAAAATAGTTCATTTTAGAGTTGCAGAGATTGCTTTCATAATTACTAAAGAATGTGCATATTAGAAAAGGAGAACCTTATTTTTATTTCTTTGCTTTCTGTTTGGGGTTAGATTTTTTAATTTTGTTTTCTAGGTGTATAGTTCTGTGAATTCTGAAGACATGTATAGATTTCTATAACACTGCCAAAATCAGGATAAAGAACAGCTCTGTTAACTCATAAAACTGCCTCCTCTCATGCTACCCCTCTCTAACCCCTGCCAACCACTGATCTGTTCCTCATACTGTACTGTTTTTTTTCTTTTTTTGAGAATGTCATGGAAGTGGAACCATATAGTCCACACAGTATATAACCTTTTGAGACTGACTTCTTTCTCTCAACCTAATGCCTTTGAGATTAGTCCATGTTGTTCCATGTGTCAGTAGTTTATCCATTCTAATTGCTTAATAGTGGTCCATTGGATGGATGTGCCACAGTTTGTTATATACCTACTTACTGCAAGAAGTTTTAACAGTGGCCTTTTGTGTCTGGATTCTTATACTTAGCAAAATGTTTACAGGGTTCATTCAAGTTGTGGCATCTAACAATGCTTTATGGTCAAATAATAGTCCACTATATAGATAGCTTTGTTTACCCACTTATCTGTTGATAGATACTGGGTTGTTTCCACTTTTTGGCTATTATGAATAATGCTGCTATGAACATACCTGTACAAGTTTTTGAGCAAACATTTGTGTTATGGTTTAGGTATGAAGTATCCCCCAAAAGCTTGTGTGTGAGACAATGCAAGAACATTCAGAGGCAAAGTGACTAGATTTGAGTCATATCTAATCAGTGATTTAATCTACTGATGGATTAATTGGTGGCAACTATAGGTGGGTAGAGCATGGCTGGAGGAAGTAGCTCACTGGGAGTGTGCCTTTGGGGTCAATATTTTTTTCCTGGTGAGTGGGACAGTCTCTCTGCCTCCTCATGCCCATGTCCTGAGCTTCTTTCCTTTGCTGTGCCCTTTTGCCATGATGTTCTGCCTCACCTTGGGCCCAGAGGTATGGATGGAGTCAGCCAACTGTGTCCTCTGAAACCATCCATGACCCAAAATAAACTTCCTCCTCTCTAACTGTTCTTGTCATGTCTTTTGGTCACAGCAATGAAAAAGCTGACTAAACACATATGTTTTCAGTTCTTGGGTATATACCTGGAAATAGAATTTCTGGGTCATTTGTAAGTCAGTGTTTAATATTTGAAGACTACCAAACTGTTTTCCAAAGGAGCTGCATCTTTTTATTTTCCCACAAGCAAAGTATGAGAGCTCTGACTTCACTACAGTCTCAATACGACATTTATTTTCCTTTTTTATTTTTATTTTTGTGACACTGAGCCTCATATGTGGGATTTTTATAGGAATTTCATTTAATTTGTAGATCATTTTGTTTTCTTTAATTTACTTCAGTGATGTTTCTAGTTTTCAGTGCAATGCTTGTTATACTTCTTTCTTCTTATACTTATTTCTACAAATTTTATATGCTATTATTTTCTTAATTATGTTTCTGGATTGTTCATTGCACATTCACAGAAATAAAGTTATTTTCTTAAATATTGATTTTGTATCCTAAAACATTACTGAAGTTATTTATTGCTCTGATAGTATTTTTTTGTTTAGGTTTTTTAAATATAGAAAATCAAGCCATTTGTAAATATAGTCTTAGTACTCAGCGGTGCCGGTTACAACTCTGCCATAGCCTTCTCTTGCTACTTGCATAGAGCCTTAACGTGGGTCAGAGGTGAGAGCTTAGTGCCTTCTCAGGCCTTTTCTGAGCACAGCCCTTTGTGTGCATACAGCCTTTTAATTTTCAGGAGTACACTGGAGCTTTTTAAAGGCCCTATAGACATCTCACTTCATGCACTTTTCCTTAATTTTTTTTGTTATCCTATTTTTTACCCCTTAGCTAACTGCTGCCTCTAGCTGTGATAGCCAACCATTGCCTTCAGCTATTCTGGACGAATACCCCGGGAGAAGGCTTGTCAGCCTGGGGTAGCTCTCAGTCAGGTTTCCGACAGCTTTCTGAGTGGGTTCTTCTAGAGAACCAGCACACAGGTTGGGTAGACAGTTCTGAGACTTCGAAGAAGCTCCTGCCAAGCTCTGCCAGGCTGCTGGTTTTCCCCAAGACTCTAGGGTGTGGTTTTCCCAGGCTACAGCAGAGATTGGGAGGGGGATGGGAACAGGTCCAGGCTAACATGCACAGAGCTCACTGTCACAGAGGTTCGTCCACTTTTTATCAGATTGCTTCAAGCCTTTTAAAGAACTTCTAGAGTTCTGCCAATTTCTTATTGCTTTTATGAAATACAGAATTTTCATCAAGTCTCTTCTTCCATTTTTACTGACATTCTTTTTTTATTAAAATCTGAACATTCTATATAGATTCTGAGTACAGATTCCATATAAGATATATGCTTTGCAAATATTTTCTCCCAGGATGTGGCTTGTTTTTTCATTCATTCTCATTTTCTCTCTCTCTCTTTTTTTCTCTTTTGGAAGGAGTACTGGGGATTTAACTCAGGGGGAATTGACCACTGAGTTACATCCCCAGCCCTTTTTAAATTTTAATTTTGAGGCAGGGTCTCATTAAGTTGCTTCGGGCCTTGCTAAATTGCTGAGGCTGGTCTTAAATTTGTAATACTCCTACTTCGGTCTCTGGAGCCGCTGGGATCACAGGCATGCGCTACTGTTTCTGGCTGTCTTTTTATTCCCTTAACAGTGCCTTTTGATGATTAGCCATTTTAAAATTTGATGTTATACTTAAGAAACTTTGCCCCATCCAAAGTCATAAAGATTTGTTCTGGATTCTTCTACAGATTTTATAGTTTTAAGTTTTACATTTAGGTTTATGAATCCTTTGAAATTAACTCATGTATGGTATGAGTTACGAATTGAAGCTTATTTTACCTTTTTACCATGTGGACATACAATTTTTCCAACACCATTTGTTGGAAAAACTACCTCTTCTACCTAAAATTGCTTTTGTACCTTTGTCAAAGTTTTTTTTTTTTTTTGTATATATGTGGATATATTTCATATATGAAATCTACACTCAGAATTTATGAAGAATGCTCAAATTTTAGTAAGAGAGACAGTCTATTTCTGCAATAAAGATTATGTGCCATTGGTCTATTTGTCTATCTTGATGCCAACACAATATTGTCTTAACTAAGTCTTTTCAAAAGTGTGTGTATGTGTGTGTGTGTCTGAGCCAGAGAACACACATTTTATTCCTTCCAGTGTGACTTGTGTCAGGTCCTATTGGAGCAGTGTGGTGCCAGTCCCTCCCCTGTGTGTGCAGTGATATTCCTCTACTGTGGAGAATGATGAATTGATGGAGAGTGGCTGGTACTCTGTCCCTTCTCAGAGAGGGGGCAGGGCATGAAGGTACAGGACTCAAAGTGCCTTTTTCTGCTGCATCCACAAATCCTCTGGGTAGAGGGAGGGAAGTCCTCGCTCTATAAATC
Source organism: Callospermophilus lateralis (assembly GCF_048772815.1). NCBI lineage: Eukaryota > Metazoa > Chordata > Mammalia > Rodentia > Sciuridae > Callospermophilus > Callospermophilus lateralis. Next base: position 147,635,962 of record NC_135307.1, read on the forward strand.
TCTTCTGGCTAATACACTGTTTCTAGCTTTCAAGGCATTCAAATCATCCTTTAAACATGTTTTCCACTGCTGTTTGCTCAGAGAGCCCAGATATACAGAAATTCATGGAGAATTGTCTCTTAATATCCTGAAACTTTTATGTTAAGCCTCAGAATGTGACTTGACAGCCTTTTGAAAGGTTGTGTTAATTCTCCAACTTTGTTCTTCAAAGTTTTGATTTTCTGTGCCCTCTGAACTTCCATGTGAATTTTAGAATTAGTAGGTCAAGTTTACAACAGAGTCTGCTGGGATTTTGATGGGAATTGCATGGACTCTAATAGGCCAGTATTTCTCCCCCCTGACACTGGTGCTGTTGGCTTTTTGAGCTGGATCGTTCTCTCTTGTGGGGGCTGTCCTCTGCAATGAAGGACATTTTATAGCAACCCCACCTCTACCCACTGGATAGTATAGTATTCCCTTCCGGCAAGGTATAACAATCATGTCTCCAGCCATTGCCAAATATCACTGGGTGGGGGTGGGGAATCACCTCTGGTTGAAAATCATGTCTATTGATCAAATTGGGAAGAACTGATGTTGCAACAATGTTAAGTCTTCTGCTCTGGAACACATTATATACCTCTCCACTTAATTAGGTCTTTAAGTTCTTTCAACAGTTTTGTAACTTCAGTTCAGTTTTATTTGTTACTAGTATGTACAAATATAGTTGAGCCTTGGGTATTGATCTTGTTTTCTTCAACATTGCTAACTCGCTTATTAGTTCTTGTAGGTTTTCACAAAAAAACTTTCATTTAAAAAAAAATTTTCAGGGATGTTTGGGTTTAAATTGTATGTGGATTACTCTTATATTTTTCTAGAATTTTTTATAGGAAACATGGTTGGTGTTTTATACAATGGATGGATGCAATTTAGTACAGGGTTGGGTTGCCAGACTTGGAATTCCATTGTGGGGTTTTTTGAGTAATCTAAATTATTCTGGAAGGATGCAGGTGGAAAGTGAATTCATAGATCATACAGCACAGGTTGAATGGATCTTTAATGGCCAATTTACTGTCTAATCATCCAACTAAATGGTTGTTTGCTTTGGTCAGCTTTAGCTGATGACTTTTAAAGTTTATATCTCTCTGCTGTATTTTTGGAGAAGATTATTTTATTTTTTAGAAATACTCCAGGTTGGGCTGGAGATGTGGCAAAAAGCAGTAATGCGCTTGCCTGGCATGCACGGGGTGCTGGGTTCGATCCTCAGCACCACATAAAAATAAAATAGAGATGTTGTGTCCACCGAAAACTGAAAAATAAATATTAAAAATTCTCTCTCTCTCTCTCTCTCTCTCTCTCTCTTTAAAAAAAAAAAAAAGAAAGAAATACTCCATGTAAAGCCAGAGTTATTCTTTAATTTGTAGGTCATGGGCTTTGACATTAAAAAGCAGTTAACTTATATTCATGCCATGTAATTATATTTATTGGTAATCTTAATAAATACTTGATTGTTCTGAAGGGGGACTTGCTGGTTACCATCACAGCGAGTGTGTGTGCTGGGTGGGGGGATGAGAATGGTGTGTACAATATGTGGATTTGTTTTCCTGGCTTGGTAACTTGGTCCCTTTACAGCTTAGAGAGTATTTCAAGAATTGATCTACAGTGCTTGCTGGTGGAGAGAGATTTTCTTTCCTAGAATAAGGGTGTGCTTTTGTACCACAGGACTGCACATGTTTTTTGGAAAATAGCAGTTCACCCTGAAACTCCCTTGGTCTGCGTGTTTTCTTTGTCATCTGTGACCTCTCCCCTTTTCCCCTATATTAGATTTTGTCAGGTGCTGTTCTTTTTTTCATTTTGCCATTCTGGGAGGATTTCTGAAGCTTCCGCTCCCTCACCGGTTTGGTTTTGCAGAGCGTAAATTCTAATCTTGACTTGCTTCGGTGTGGATTTTTCTTCTGTGATTATATTTTTAGTCCCCGTGGCATTTCCCCTTATCTCGTCTAGCTCTGTGCACATTGCTGTCCTCCTGCTCCTTCCAGAGCAGTCTGCTCTGGGCAGGCCCTGCCCTTGGGTCAGGGAGGCTCCGGCTGCTTGTAGCCCACCCAGGAGCTACAAGCCATGAAGTCCTTCTTGGATCCTGCAGATCATTTTTCCAGGTATATTCTCTTTCTTGGTATCCACCTGCTCCTCATTTTGTTTTACAAAATGAACTACCCACTTTGTTCGGTTTCTAAGATTGAAGAGATTTGGCTTTCTACTCAAAGGACAGTCTGCTTAGGAATAAACTTCTTCCCCTCCAGACCACAGAATCCACTTTGCCCTGGGAGGCATCTTCCCCATGCTGCCCACTCTGGGGTTTGCCCTCCCTCCCCAGAGGCTCCTATGTTGGTCTGTTTTGCTATTAAAATAGTTTACGCCCAAGAAAGAATACAGAAAATAGGTATGTAATCTGTCCTTGTGTTATAATATGTAACAAATAACATTTTCCATAATCACTTCAGATATTTTTGATGAAAATTAATTGCTTTATACCATTGAAGCTGTCTTTATGCATGGTCTCAGCCCCACCTCTCCATCCATCCATCCATTCCGAACAGGTCGCTACCATCTAAGAGGCAACTATCTTCTTCCCACTCACTTTTTTACAGTTAGTTAGTACTATCTATGTGTTTATAGTCAACATGTAGCATTGTTTGTGCACTTTAGACTTCACATAAATCATATTATCTTATCAATAGGGCTTCTGTTACTTTTTTTGTTTAGTCAGTGTTATATTTTCAGTATTTCTCTGTGTCAATATTGTGTAGATGTAGTCATTTTTAAATCACTGTGTGCATAATATTCCATTGCACACATGGAAATCTTACAGTTTTTTTTATTTTGTGATATTCCAAGCTGAGATTCATTTACCATCTGTAGAGTTCCATCTTGACATGACTGCAGCCATCTTGAGTCGTATCTGCTGCCATTGCCCCTAGGTAACCCTGCTCATTTTCCCCACATAGTTTCCCAGCATACTTTAAAGAAAAAAAAACCATTAGAGTAGTAGTACATGGAATTTTATGACCAGACCCTGGCTCTGTGAGTGCCAAGAATTCCAGCTTGAATGAAGTCACCTTTGTCCTGACCCATCCCTCTGACCCAGATCATTTGGGATCCACTTGACGTGCTCCTGGATCTGTCTTTGGTCTCATGGCATTGTGTGGCTGTTCTCATACACTGGGACTGGGCTTTTCCAGAATGTTGTCTGACTTTGTATGCCCCAATGTGACCATTCTCCTGGGATCCTGGATCTCTAACTTGGCTTCACATTGGAACCCCCTGGAGAGTTTTCAAAATACTGATTCCTAGGTCCCATCACCAGCTGTAGTCTGATTAAATTGGTCTGTGTGCAGCCTGAGTATCCACATTTTAAAACACTCCTCCAGGGCTAGGGATGTAACTCCATGGTAGAGTTCTTGTCTAGCATGCACAAAGCCCTGGGTTCCATCCCCAGCACTGAAAAACAAAAACAACAAAACAAAACAAAACCTCTCCAGGAAATTGGAACACACAGAAATATATGAGAAACAATACTTTCTATGATTCAGAATAGGAACTGCTAATCACCTGTGGCTATCCAATTTTCAATAAATTAAGATTACCTGTATCAAAAATTCAGTTCCTCAGTGGCACAAACCATACTTCAGGTTTCTAATACCCACAGTGGCTATAATATTGGAGAGCACGGGTGGAGAACCTTCCCAACATTGCAGAGAGTTCTGCTGAACAGAACTTCTTGAGGGAGTGTACTGGTCAGAGGATAGTCCCTCATCAGCTGGACTGACTGCTTTCCACAGCCACTGTATTAGTTTTCCATTGCAGTTGTTACAAATTGCCCCACATCTAGTAGCTTAAAGAACACACATTTATTATCTTAGAGTTCTGTAGGTTGGAAGCCCAACACAGGTATCACTGGATTTCAGTTCAAGTTCTTATTGATTCCTGCAGGCTCTTGGGGGGTCCATTTCCTTGCTTATTCAGGTTGTTGAGAGCTCAGTTCCTCGTGCTTTGTGATAGCCCATTTTGTGTGTCAGCTTGTCTGGGCTAAGGGACTTCCAGATAGCTGGTGAAGCATTGTTTTAGGGTGTGCCTGTGGGGGGTGTTTCTGGAAGAGATAGATTAGCATTTGGGTCTGTAAGGAGGAGGAAGATTCACCCTCCTCCGTCTGGCCCCATCATCCAACCCATGGAGGCCTGAATAGAACAGGAATGTGGAGGAAAGGTGACTTGTCTCTCTCTTCCTGAGTTGGGACACCCACCTACTCTTGTCCTTGCCCATGGGAGTTCCTTTGGACTGCAGGACTTAAGGTAGTGCCCCTAGCACTACCCAGCGCCAGGTCTCACCCTTCAGATTTAACCTGGGGCTCAAACCAGCTCTTCCCAGTGCTCAGGCCTTCAGACCCGCATGGGATCATGTCCCTGGGTTTCCTGCTTCTCCAGCTCGCAAATTGCAACTTGTGGGACTTGGCTTCCATAATTGTATGAGCAAATTCCCATAATAAACATCCTCCTTCATATTGATGTATTATTGGTTCTCTTTCTCGGAAGAACCCTGATTAATGCATGGTTCTTGATATATAACTTAATATAATACATGTCCCCCAGAAGCCCATGTATTAAAGTCTTGGTCCCAAAACTGGTGCCACTGGTTGTGAAACCTTTAAGTGCGGCCTAATGGGAGGTCATTTACTTTCTGGAGGTATGCCCTCAAAAGGCTGTGGACCCTGGTAACTTCCTCTTTCTCTTTTGCTTCTTGGTCATGAAGTAAGTGGTTTTGTTCCACCGTGCACTCCTGCCATGATGTACTGCCTTATAACAGCCCTGGAATGATGGAGTGAACTGGAACTTCTAAAACTGAGCTAAACACGCCTTTTCTCTTTATAAGTCGATTATTTCTGGTTTTTCATTATGGCAACACAAAGCTGATTAACATGGTTATAGGATTAAGGTACCATTTTCCTTGATGGCTGTCAGCTGGGGGTCATTTCCTGCCTCTAATAGCCACTGCACGCCTTGACTCATGGCCCTCTAACTGTCTGCAAAGCCAGCCACAGTGAGTGGAGTCCCTCTGACAACTTAACTGCCTCATCTCTGAAAGGGCTTTCTTTTCCCTTAAGTGTTCTGGTGATAAAATTGGAGCCACCCACATTGTTAATCCAGAAGAATCTCTCTATCCCTAAGCTGAATCTCTTCTGAAAAGCCTCTTTTGCATTGTCAAGGGGAGCAGGGTGCAGACATCTGTGGGAGGCCATGATTGCAGTAGCCCTGCCAGTTTTCGTGTGTAAGCTAGCATCTTGGAGGTACTTCTTCTGCACATGTTCACGGTCACTTTGCATGATTACTCCTTAATATTCTGCCGCTGTGGGTATACAGAGATGTCACCTGATTGCTCAGGAAAGTGATGAGTTTTGCTTTTCTAAAGATGATGAAGTTTACCAGAGGTGGCACTTTCTATTGTTAGGTTTGTATCAGGATTTCCTGGGATCACTGTCCCACATGATCTGTGGCTCTCCACAGGTAGAGTGAGCTTTAGGGGGGTTTAGTAATCAGAGAATAGATGATTTTTCTCTGCTGTTCTTTTAGTTCTGTTCTCTGTGACTCAGCTTTGGCCTCCAGGTGACAAGATAGTTTCAGCAGTTCCAGGATTTTGACCTATATCATGCTGACTCTGTCCTTGATCTGAAGACCAAAGATCTTGGAGACATCTTTGATTTCTCTCTTTCCCTCTCTGTCTACCCTGCCAGCGAACACTCTTAGGTGCTAGCCAGAGTTCCATCACAGTGATAAATGCCGAGGTAATCACGTTATGAAGAGAAAGTGGCTCACGGGTTTGGGGAGTTCAGTCCACGGTCAGTTGGCCCTGTTGCTTTGGGGCCTGTGGTGAGGCAGCGCATCAGCGTCACCTCTCACCTGGAGGGAGCGTGGCCTGTGAGAGAGAGAAAGAGGAAAGAGCCTGGGACCCCCTTGAGGGCAAGCCCTCAATAACCCAAGACCTTCCACTTGGCCCTGCCTCTTAAAATTTCCACCACCTTTCAGGAGCCCCAAGCTGGACACCAAGCCTGAATGTATGGGCCTTTGGGGGACATTTCAGATCCTAATGGGCTGTTTCTTAGCCCCTCCCTGCTGTTATCCTGCCTGGGGCTATCATCATCTCAAACTGGCCGATTGAGGAGCCTTTTAATGGGACCCCACTTTCACCCTTGCCCCCAGGCATGCCTAGCATGCAGTTCTCTCAAGAGCAGGAATTGGATCACATCCCTCCCCTGCTCAGTACCTGCCAGGGGCTCCTCACTTCTGTGTCCAGGCCCCCCACAGGGCCTTATTATACCAAGCCCCTCCAAGTCCTTCTGACTGATCTCCTGTAGGTGTCCTTGCTTTCTGCAGCCACACTGGTCCTCCCTGGTCCTACTCTTCCTTGGAGTTTCCCAGGAACACCCCTGCCTCAGGGCTGTTCCATCTGATGGGCATGGGTTTCCCCTGAGGCCAGAATGTTTTGGTCACTCCATTGAATTATCTCTTTCCCACCTCTTGCCCTGCCCATTTTCTTTTCAGATATTGCAGAATCCTCTTGTTTGTTGTGGTCATTCTTTATGGTCTGCCCCCCAACCCTGCTCTATGAAGCAAGCATTTCTGTCACTTTTGCTCACTGCTATCTGCCCAGGGCCTAGAACAGTGTCTGGCACAGACTAGGTGCCCAGTGAAAGGGATGATGAAGATGGAAGGCTTCTATGAACAGAGGCTAAACTAAAAAGTTATAAGATTTAAAATGTTTAATGAAAAACATATTTAGTATATGATACTAATAATAAGTAGTAATAACACTATATAATAGTATTTATTAGAATAAAACTATATGATAATTATAATAATAGTATTATTAGCATCATAATACTAAATTATTATTATTATTATATTATTATTATATATTGTTGTTGTTCTTCATCTTCTTAGAAATGGCTTGAATGACAATAACTAAATATAGCAACTCTGGAACTAAGGGATGACAACTTGTGCTTTTAACCCCTCCCTACCGTGATTGCTTCAAGGTAGACTTTATTATTAGAGATGAATTAAAAATCAGAAATATATGTCTAACTTTTGAAATGAGAGCTCTTAGGCGAGAGGTCTTCTGGAATCTGAAATCTTCAGCAGGCTTATTTGTCTTATAGTTTGCCAGGCCCTTCACACCTGGCCACAGACCAGAGAGCTAATCCATTCTGAGTGTGTCTCTATGGGCGCCCTCAGCAGCCAAGTGAGGGGCTACATGAGATGCCAGGCAGGCCTCCAGCACTGATCAGGGTGGCACTTGTGTAGTTATTCGCATTCGAGTGTTTTATTTTCAGGGCTCTCACTTGCCACTCGGGACGTGTGCTCTAGCTTCTCTGCTTCCTTGATCTTCCCTTTGGCATTGATGTCACAACCAGGGCAGGTTTGCTTTGAGGATGGTGTGCCCAGTGTGCGTGCACTAGCCCTGCAGGGTATTAGTCCTGTGTGAAATCAGGGGTGTCATTTCTTTGAGCTGCTGTCATTCTGGGGACTTCTACGCACATAGTCAGTCTCTCTTTTAGAATAACCTGAGCATTGACAGCATAGACTAGTTACTTTTTAGTAACTAGATAGATTGGTGTGTTTTAAATGCTACTCTGAACTGCCATTGTGCCTTATGGGTTTCAGGGTTACTGCATAGTAGCTGTAATACTTTCCTATTTCCTAAAAACTCTTTTCAGCGTCCTTGTTAACATTCATTATAAATCACCCCTTCCTCTGATTAATCTTATTGTTCCTGCTGGGATCTCTCACCACGTTATGGTTTGGATGTGAGGTGTCCCCCAAAAGCTCACATGCGAGACTGCGCAAGAAGGTTCAGAGGAGAAATGCTTGCTTTGTGAGAGTGTTAACCCAATCAGTGAATTAAACCCCTGATAGGGATTAACTGAGTGGTAACTAAATGTGGGCAGGGTGTGGCTGGAGGAGGTGGGAAGTGGGCGTGGCTTTGGAGTACATCTTTGTATGCAGCATGTGGAGTCTCTGCTTCCCTCTGCCACACTATTGAACCCTGAGGAATGGAGGTGGCCTTCTATGGATAAGACCCCTGAAACTGTGAGCCCCTGAAGAAACCTTTCCTTCTCTACACTTGTGCTAGCTGGGTCCTTTAGTCACAGCAGCAAAGAAGCTGACTACAACATACCAGTAGGACACGGTCCTTGATTGAGGACTCAGGCCTGACTCCCAGTCCTCCCCTGTACTATCTGGGAGTCCTTCCCCTCGATCAGGATCTATTGACCAGATGAGTTGATTATGCTGTGATTATTCAAGGCATTTGGAAGTCCTTTATTAATTGTGAATCCTGAAATTCTTTAGCAGGCGTCAAAATTTTTCTTTCCAAAAATCTGTAGAGAACCTTAATTTCAGGTTTTTTGGCCAATTTCACTGTTCTATCAAGAGATCCTTCTTTCCTAGAAGGTAAGGCCCTTACTGGACCCATAGGTGACAGGGTCCTATCTGTGCTGCCTTATAGCTGCTCAGGGTGAAGGCTGTCTTTGGGGGAAACTGACAAGGCCTCTGAAAATGTCAGCCAGCTGCTTGTATCCCTAGTTCACATTTTCCTTCCCCATTCCTACCTTCTAGGGCACCGTGGCCTGAACAGCCTTGTTCTTTTTGAAGAAATCCATCGTTAGCAAATAAGTGAATTTGAGTCTGTTGCAGTCTGTGGAAGCAGTTTTGAAAATTCAAGTGTGGGATGCAGAGCTCCCAGCCAAACTGTGCCCGGAAACAGATTCATATGGAAACTCCCCAACCCAAAAAGTAGGCAGCCACGGAGGCCCAGCAGAGGAAAGAAAAGGGGTAGCCTGTAGGAAGGCCATGAAAGAGGCCCCAGGAGAGTGGTGGAGGGCAGGTGGGCTGGGCGTTACACACTCAGGGGTGTCTCAGACGGGTGTGTCCTGTCCCTTTCATGGCATCTAAATTCTTCTATGGCCGTGTACTCGGGAGTTAGCCTCTACTCTGCCATCACACTCCACGTCAGCCCATTAATGGGGCCCAATCCTGTTGAAAGTTGCCTCTTCTTCCTGCTGCCATCATCAAAGATTGCTGACCTTGCTTCCTCTCTGCAGTCCAACCTCTGGTCAGCAGCCCAGTGCTCCTTTAGAAGGAGCACATCACCATTCTACAAGGCTCCCCATTTCCCTTTTGTGTACTTTGCTCCACTCTGACATCAGGTCTCCTCTTCCTTTGGCTTGCTCTCTCTCCCCTCTGTAGCCTCCCAGCCCTCCTATGGTCTTTCCTTGAATCAGCTCAGTGCTTTTACTAGGGATTCCCCCTGTTCCTCCTAAACTCTAAATGTTCTCATGGCTTGCTTGTTCTCACCACTGTCATGTCTTTCCTTAGATGCCAACTTTTCAGCATCTACACCTTCCCTGAAGGCAGAATCTCAAAATGGTATTGCACATTTGCGTTCATAGCAGCATGACCCACAACAGCCAAGCGGTGGGAACCATCCATGGGTACACGGATGGAGGAATTAACAAAATGTGGTATATACCTGCAATGGAATGTTGTTCACTTACAAAAGGAAGGACATTCTGATGCATGCTACCACGTGGGTAAACCTTGAGGATGTTATGGGACAGAAAGTAGGACAGTGGCTATGCCAGGGGCTCTGGGAGCCGTGGAAGAGGAGTTTTTTTAAGTGGATATCAAGTTTCAGTTTTACAGCCGAGAAAATTCTAGACATCTGCTGTACAACAAGGTAGATATAGTTAGCATTTCAGCTCTGTGTATTTCAAAATAGTTAAGATGGAAAATTTTATGCTTTTGTTTTGTTTTGTTTAGTTTTTAATCACACACAGCACTTGGCACCAGTCATGCACTTCATAAAGACATGCCTCAAATCTGGTCACAGCCAGACCACAGGATGGAGGTGGACTCAGATGCTCCTGGGAAGGGCTTCTTAGTGTGTCCACCAAGCAGAACATTTACATTCGAGTAGGAATGCTGCTTGAGGAACAGGGACAGATAGGCAGGTCTAGACAGAGGCAGATACTCACCATTGGCTGAGTGAAGATTGTAGAGTCTTGCTAAGGTGAGAATTGCCTGTTCACTCCACATGCAGTGAGTTGTCCTTCGGTCCCCTATGTGGCATGACAGATAGGTCACTGAGGGATCCTCCTATGAGGATCCCTTTCTCTGTGGACATAGTAGAGGGATGTGGCTTTTACAAATGGAAAAGTTCCTCATTCTGTTTGCTCCTTCCTAATGTAGATAATGGTTTTCAAACAAGGTCCTGTGGAACCCTAGGGTTTTTCCAGTCCTTTTCAGATAGAGCAGTTTAACTCTGAGTGGCTTTATGTTCTGATGCTCAACATGATGACTCACTTGGCAAAGTCTTCAACTATGTATGGATTTAGGGTCCTCAGAACTGGGTGTTCCAGCTGCCTTTGTCACTTGGCCCTTTTACTGCTGGATAGTTCAAAGCAGGTGGCCCTCCTTGTCCCTGAGATTCTTTATTTTTCCATTTTGAAAGGTCAGGGAGAGCACACTTAAAATAAGGCAATGAACGGAAAATGGCTTTTCTTTAAGGTTCAGTGCTTAAGGCTAAGACATCACACAAAAGGAAGTGTTTAAAGAGGGATTTCAAAAGAAAATCTCACTGCAGATGAAAAGAGGCAGACTTTTTTTTTTTTAAAAAAAAGAACCTGATAGATTCTAGAGAAAAGAAAGAATCCTTGGGTGAATATTCCCTGTAGCATTTATAAAACATCGACAGCTCACCATTTATGCATAAAACCTCAGCAGTACAGAGCTTGGCAGTGGCTTAAGGAACTGAGAGTTCAGCAGGGGATTTGTGCATGACCAGGTACAGTCATTAGAGTGGGAGGGCAAGTGCATTAGTCACCTCGGGCTGCTGTGATAAAACACCACAGGCTGGGTGGGGGGGCGCTTAAACAACAGACTTTATTCTTCAAGTTCTGGAGGCGGGGAGGACCCAGACAAAGGTGCTGGCAGATTCTGTTCCTGGTGAGGACTTGCTTCCTGGTTTGCAGATGGCCACTTGAGTGCTGTGTCCTCCTGTAGTGGAGGGAGAGAGAGTACCATGTTGCTTCCTCTCATCAGAGTTCGAGTCCCAACCTGGGGTCCCCCATTCATGGCTTTATTTAATCCTAATCACTGCCCAGAGTTCCCATCTCCCAGTACCATTCCCTTGGGGATTAGAGCTTCAGCATAAGAATTTTGGGGGCACCATTCAGTCTGTAGCATCAGGGATAATACTTGCAAAAGGAAGAGACAATATTGAGGTCTTTCCTCTTTTTCCCCCCTTGGTGTGCTTCTTTGGGCTTGCATGTGTCTCTGCTGAGGCCGAAATGTTTCCATCTCTCTCTGTTACAGTAGACGGCCTGGACTTACTAGGTCATCCATATTTTATTCCATATTCTATGGGGTCTGAGGCATATGTAGTTTGGGGACCCCTTTAATGACAAATAATACAAAAAATACAAATTCAAAGAAGCCAGGGCATCTCCCAGACACCTTTGGATGGAACCTGAGTATGTGGGAGGCCTCGAAGCTTAAGCTTCATCAGCTTCATGGTAAATCGTGTTGACTCATTTCCTTTTTTTCCCTTAAAAATAATGATTATTTGTCATTTTTTTTCTCACCTTAGCAGTAATATAGTTCACTGTAGGAAATTTAGAAAATACAGATGAGCTAAAACACCTGCCTTGGTTTCATAAATCTGAAATAAGTACCAGAACTGGTTTAGTGTGCATAAGGGGTTTTGATCGCAGGATGTGCACATTTTCACATTTCCACACTTCCTGAACCCAGATGCGTCTTTACAGGAGATGGGCTGTTAGCATTGTGAGCAGCAAACTTTTCACCTCCTGGCCTGCCTTGTGGTTATTGGTGTCTTGGATTTGCCAGGAAGAGGGGGTTGCTGTGCATGGGCTATCCTCTAAGCACCTTTAGAGGTTGGAGGTGATAGAGGACCAGAAATCAGTGGTGTGGAGGTGATAGAGAGGGTTGTCACACTACAGCTGACTGTCACATGCCTCCGAGGAGACTCCTGCTCTCCTCCCATCATCCTGATCTGGAGACTAGAGTGCATTTCCTCAGGGGCCTGATTGGGGATTTCATGAAACTCCCTGAGGCATTGGCAGTGTGCAGCTAGCTACTTGACGATTTTCTCCAACAAGTCAGATTTTTCTAAAAAAACATTTTGTTAGCTGGACATAATAACTTTATTTTATTTATTTATGTGGTGCTGAGGATCAAACCCAGTGCCTCACATGTGCTAGGCAGGTACCCTATCACTGAGCCACAACCCCAAACCCAATAGGTCAGCTTTTATCACGTAGAAGTGGCCTATGAGGTTCTAGGCAAGGGTTTATGGTCGGGATGCTTGGGGGCATTTTGAAAACTCTCTGACACTTTGGGCATAAAGAGGCTTCTTTGGGATCCCTGCAACAAAATAAGCCCACATTTCCAATATATTGGAGTCACATTTAACACCTGTTTTCTAAGTATGGTAGCCTCCTGGGTATCTATGGGGCCCAGTTCTAGGACCTATGGATACCAACACCTGCAGATGCTCAAGTCCCTTGTATAAAAGGGCATAGAATTTGTATATAACCTATGCAGTCTTCTGAATATTTTAAATCTTTGGTTACTTATAATACCTAATACAAAGTGGAAATAGTCATGCTATGGAAATAGTTATGCAGCTTTGTTTAGGGAGTAGTGACAAGAAGTCTGTCATGTTCTGTACAGATGTAGTTTTTTTAAGTATTTATTTTTTAGTTGTAGTTGGACACAATTCCTTTATTTTAATGTGGTGCTAAGGATCAAACCCAGGTCCTCGTGCTAGGCGAGCATTCTACTGCTGAGCCACAATCCCAGCCCACAGATGTAGTTTTTTAAAAGACATTTTAGATTCATGGTTAAATTCAAGAATGATAAACCCATGGATAATGTCTGTATATGTCGTTTTCATTGTCTTTATATGTATCCATTGTTTATTTAGCAAACTTCAATTTGCTAATGAGTTGCTGGGCATTTTGGTTGTTCTTGATTTTTTTTTTTTTTTTTTTTAATCTGTGAGGTGAGCTGAAACTCTATTTTCTCCTCCTGTTTTATTCTTTTGATACCAGGAATTAAACCCGGGGCCTCATGTGCTAGGCAAGTGCTTTTCCACTGAGCTACATCCCAGCCCTCTTTATTTGGACACAGATTCTTACTAAATTGGTGAGGCTGACCTCAAACTTGTGATCCTCCTGCCTTAGCCTTCCAAGTGAGTGAGGAGAGGGGAGAGGCTGTGGGGATGGGAAGGATAGTGGAATGAGACAGACATTATTACTCTATGTACACTTATGATTATACTACTGGTATGGTTCTGTACCATGTACAGTCAGAGGAATGAGAAATTGTGCTTCATTTGTGTACAATGTATCAAAATGCATTCTACTGTCATATATAACTAATTAGAACAAATTTAAAAATTAAAATAAATAAATAAAAAAGAAAAACCAAGTATCTGGATTTATAGGTGTGGGCCACTGTGAGTGGCTCCTACTATTATTCTTTTTTCAAAATCTTTTAAAAAAATATTTTATTTTTTAGTTGTAGATGGACCCAAGATCTTTATTTTATTTTTTTGTGATGCTGAGGATTGAACCCAGGGCCTCATACATGCCAGGCAAGCGCTCTACTGCTGAGCCACAACCCCAGCCCTATTTCAAAAATCTTTGTATAACTTTGGAAGAATCTCGTTGTGATGCATCACCACATTAGAACTGCTTCTGTGAAGGGATGTACATGTTTTCTATACTTTCTAAGGGCCTAATGTGACAGTGTTGCAGCCCTATACTTTTGCCAGCCTCAGGTACCATCGTAGGGGCACCAGGGAGACACCAACACTTCCAATTTGAACAGTGAAAAATGTTATTAATGCATTATTATTATTTTACTTAGCATTTCATGAATTGCTCATGACTATTTTGTTTTCTCTCTACTGTGCTGGCATTTGCTTTTTAAGATTCCAGCATTTTTTTCCTCTTAGGTAAAATGTTCTTAATCTAGCTTCACACATAAAAGGTCAGAGAGTTTCTAAGAATCCTAAGAAGCATACATGCACAATGCATAATTAATAGATGCCTCAACTTGGAAATACCTGCTTTGGTTCTTCTTTGCAGTTTCTTTGAAGATCTAAAACACCACAGATCCAGTTATAGCCAATTTTGTGCTCTTTCTCAGCCTGTCTATTCTCCTTATAAACAAAGAAAATGCTTTTTTGAATGCCATTTCCTTGTCTCTAGAATCAACAAGTAGGACTTTTGTGTTTTTAAAAATTGCACAAGTGATTTTATCTGCATGCCTCTTTAGCACTTGATATTGTTTTGCAAATCCACCCAGGGCTGATCTGCATAAACTGATTTAACTCCCATGTAGAATTCCCTTCTGAGAATATAGTTGGCCCTCTGTATCCCTCTGGGTTCCACATGCTCTGATTTAAAAACTGTGGATTGAATATATTTTGGGAAAGAATTGCCTCTGTCCTGAACATGTACAGATTTTTTTTCTTGTCATAAATCCTTAAGCAATTTAGTATAAACTATTTACTCAACATTTACATTGTGTTAGGTATAAGTCATCTACAGATGATTTAGAGTATATGTGGGTATGTGTGTAGGTTCAGTGCAAGCACTATGTATTTTATTTTATATTTTTTTGTTCTTTTTCCCCCCAACTTTGGATCTTTTAATTAATTAATTTATTTATATGCGGTGCTAAGGATGGAACCTATGGCCTCACGCACGCCAGGCAAGCACTCTACCACTGAGCCACAACTCCAGCCCTATTTTTTGTTCTTTTGAAAATACTGGGGATTGAATCCAGGGATGCTTCTACTATTGAGATACCTCCCCAATTCTTTTTATTTTTATTTTGAGACAGGGTCTCACTGAGTTGTTCAGACTGACCTTGAACTTGTGATGCTCCTGCCTCAGCCCCCTTAGTAGCTGGGATTGTAGGTGTAAGCTACCACACTCAGTTCGTGCCATTTTATCTAAGGAACTGGAGCATCTTCAGATTTTGGTATTCACAGGAGACCTGGAACCTATCCCTACTTGGATACTGAGGGACAATTGTATATTCCAATTCTTTGTGCTATTGATGACCATTTAGTTAGTTTTTGGTGCTTTGCATGACTGCAAGGATGATCATCTTGGTAGAACCTATATCTAGAAGTAGCATTTCTGGGTTACAGACACTATTTAGCACTGTACTCCCACTAAAATCACCAAATTGCCCTTCAAATTTGTACCTTGATGTTTAAGCCAAAAAGAGCTTAGTAATGCCAGACTTTTAATTTTAGCTAGAATGATAATTTATGAAATAACATTTCCTCTGGTGGATTCAGGCTGCCTGGGTCCCAACTCACACAGTTCTTTAGTAGAAGCATTACAAAACTGTAAATACAAATTTGGTCATAAAAGTGGGCATTTATTTGGAATGAGAAAATAAATCACAACAAATGATAATAACCCAATCAACAAATGGGCCAAGGACCTGAACAGACCCTTTTCAGAAGAGGATATACAATCAATCAACAAATGTATGAAAAAATGTTCATCATCTCTAGCAATTAGAGAAATGCAAATCAAAACTACTCTAGGATATCATCTCACTCCATTCAGAATGGCAGCTATTATGAAGACAACAATAAGTGTTAGCGAGGATGTGGGGGAAAAGGTACACTCAAACATTGCTGGTGGGACTGCAAATTGGTGCAGCCAATATGGAAAGCAGTATGGAGATTCCTTGGAAAGCTGGGAATGGAACCACCATTTGACCCAGCTATCCCTCTCCTTTGTTTATACCCAAAGGACTTAAAAACAGCATACTACAGGGACACAGCCACATAAATGTTTATAGCAGCACAATTCACAATAGCTAAACTGTGGAGCCAACCTAGATGCTCTTCAGTGGATGAATGGATAAAAAATATGGCATATATACACAATGGAATTTTACTCAGCAATAAAAGAGAATAAAATCATGGCATTTGCAGGTAAATGGATACAGTTGAAGAAGGTAATGCTAAGTGAAGCTGGCCAACCCCCCAAAAACAAATGCCAAATGTTTTCTCTGATATAAGGAGGCTGACTCATAGTGGGGTAGGGAGCAGGAGCATGGGAGGATTAGATGAATTCTAGATAGGACAGAGGGGTGGGAAGGGAAAGGAAGGGGGCAGGGTATTAGCAAGTATGGTAGAATTGTGATGAACATCATTATCCAAAGTACATGTATGAAGACACGAATTGGTGTCAACATACTTTATATACAATCAGAGATATGAAAAATTGTGCTGTATATGTGTAATAAGAATTGTAATGCATTCTGTCATTTATTTAAAAAAATCAATAAAAATGCTTTAAAATATAACAAATATATCACATGGTCAGAAAAATAACATTTAAAAATTAATGAATTGTGTGATACACTGCTGTAATGCTTTTCCTCTACCTTATCTTGGTTGATTACTCATTGCATATTCATATAGCAATGGTTTTATAATTAATTTTCTTTAGATCTTTAACAGTTTATTTTTGTCTAGCATAGCTCAATAAAATGTTCTAAAATGAGCAGGGCATGATGGTGTGCACCTGTATCCCAGCAACTTGGGAGGCTGAGGCAGGAGAATCACGAGTTCAAAGCCAGCCTCAGCAGGTTAGCTAAGGCACTTAGCCACTCAGCAAGACCCTGTCTCTAAATAAAATATAAAAAGGGGTGGGGATGTGGCTCCATGGTTTAGCGCTCCAGGGTTCAAGCCCCTTTATAAAAAAAAAAAAAATCTAAAATGATGATTTTTAATTTTTATTTTCTAGCTGTTATTTGCACAATATAAAGTTTACCATTTTAAGCAGTGTAATTCACTGTTTTTTTTTAGGATAGTCACAGCATTGAATAATTATCACCGTGATCTAATTCTAGAACATTCAAAAAGAATGTTTCCATTTCCCCCTAAAGAAATCCCCTACTTGTTAGTAGTCACCTCCAATTTCCCCTCCCTCTTGCCTCTGGCACTCACTAATCTTTCCTTGTCTTTAATTCTGACTGTTCTGGACATTTCATGCAACTGAAATTAGGCAGCATGGGGCCTTTGGTTCTGGCTTCTTAGCATAAGATTTTCAAGGTTCATCTATGTTTTGGCATGTGATAGTCCTTCCTTTCTGATGGCAAGTGACATTCCATCCTATGTATATATCACATTTTGTTTATCAGTTGATGGACATTGGTTTGTTTCTACTTTTTGGATGTTATGATTAGTGCTGTTATAAAAATTTAGTGTACAAGATGTTGTGTGAATATATCTTTTAAATCCTGTTAGGTGTGTCTAGGAGTAGATTTTCTGGTGATTTAATGTCTAACATTTGAGTGACTGCCAAACACTTTTCCACAGCAATCACAGCATTACACCTTCCTACTGCATTGTAGGAGTGTTCCAATTTCTCCAGATCTTTGACAACACTTATTTTATTTATTTATTTATTTCTTATGATAGTCATCCTAATGGGTGTGATTGATGCCCACTGTGGGGATTTGAACTGTATTTCCCAAATGACTAATGATGTTGGACATCATTTCCTGTGCTTATTGGACATTTTTTATGTCTTCTTTGGAGAAATTTCTATTCAAATCCTAGAATCATCTTTAAATTTAGTTATTTGTCTTCTAGTTACTGAGTTGTTAGAGCTTTGTATATTCTGAATTCCAGACCCTTGTCAGATATATGATTTGTAAATGTATTCTTCCATTCTATGTGTGGTTTGGTTACTTTCTTGATAGTCTCAATTGAAGCACAAATGTTTTTAATTTTTATGAGGTCCACTTTGTCTATTTTTCTTTTGGTTGCATGTGTTTTTGGAATCCTATCCAATAAACCATTGCTTATGTAAAAGTCACATGAATATATACTATATTTTCTTCTAGGATTTTAAGAACTGTATCTCCTAGTAGGTCTTTGATCCATTTTGTACAAATTTTATGTATGGTGTGAGGTAGGGACCTCTTTTCATTGTTTTGCAAGTGGATGTCTAGTTGTCCTAACCCAGTTTTTGAAAAGTTCTTTTTTCCCCTACTGAATGTCTTGATATTCTGTTGAAAATCATTAATCAATCTATGGGCTTAGTTTTAGACTCTCAGTTCTATTCCATTGATGTCTTTGGTGACATTTCTGACCATGTCACACTTTCATGATTACTGTAGCATAGTAGGAAGTTTGAAATCAGAAAATGTGAGCCCTACAAATATGTTATTTTTCGAGACTGCTTTGCTATTCTTGTTCTCAGGCATTTTTGTTTATTCTCTAGGTGTTCCTGTATATAAAAGCAGTATTTGTGAAAAGAGATAATATTACTTCTTCCTGCTCAGTATGGATACATTTTATGTCATTTTATTGTCTGGAACTTTCTTGCCATGTTCATTAGAGAGTGATGTCTTTGTTTTATTCCTCATCTTATGGAAGAAGTTTTCAGTCTTTCTCCATTAAATATGATATTAGTTATCAATTTTTCATAGATATTCTTTACCAAATTGAGGAATTTTCTTTATATTTCTAGTATGTTAATTTTTTAAAAATAAATACCATAAAATGTCATTGGAATTTGTCAAGAGCTTTTTCTGTGTCTTTTGAGATGACTTTGTAGGTGTGTTCTTTCTTCTATTAGTAAGTTCTGTCATTAATTGGCTTTGATCTGTCAGATAAACCTCATATTTCTGGTTTAAATCCCATTTTGTCATGGTGAGTAACCCTCATATGTGGTTGGAGTATATTTGCTAATATTTTTTGCTGATGACTTTTTCATCTTAATATAAGGGATGTTGCTCTGTAGTTTTCTTGTGGTATCCAGTAGAAGAGTTGGAAGAAGATTCTCTTGTTTTTCTATAAACATTTTATAGAATACAACAGTGAAGCAGGTCATAGGCTTTTCTCCTTGGAAATTGTGTTTTTGTTTGTTTAAAATTTTTCTATTGCTGACTCACTCTCTTTGTTACAGGCCTGTTTCTTCTGAGTTGGTTTTGGAAGATTGCGTTTCTAGGAAGTTGTCCATTTCATCCAGGTTATCTAACGTGATGGCCTCCATTGGTTTGTAGTATCCCTTAGAATCTTATGTTCCTTTTGTTAGGTCCCTTGTGATGCCCTCTTTTATTCCTGGCTTTAATAATTTGAGCCTTTCCTATTTTCTTCCTTGGTCAGTCTAATTAAAGTGTGTCAATTTATCTCTTACATCTTTTCAAAGAAGCAATTCTGCTTTGGTTGATTTTCTCTGTGGTATTTCTATATTTCATCTACTTCTGCTCTGGTTTCTTTCTTTCCTTTGGTTTAAGTTTAGTTTTTGTTCTTTTTAGTTTACATGGCAGAAGTGTAGATTATTGATTTGAGGTTTTCTTTCTCAGTGGAGACATTTGGAGGTATAAATGTCCCTCTGAGCAGTGTTTTTACTCAGAAGGGTTAAATTCTGGTATGAAGTATTAAGCTTTGGCTTGTTGAGTTTTCCTCCCTGCCCGCCCCGTTCCAATGTATTTTATAATTTCCCTTGTGATTTCTTTAATCTATTACTTATTTAGAAGTGTGTTGTTTATATTCAGTTTTCCTTCTTCTTGATTTCTAAACATGTTCTTTTGCAGTCAGAGAACGTACTTTGCATTATTTGAATATTTTTAAATTTATAGTCTTATTTTCCTCTCAAGTGTGGATTCTGTCCTGGAGAATGCACCATGTGCTCTTTAGAAGCATGCGGGTTTCTGTCCTTGACTTGGTTGATCTATAGGTGTCTATTATGTTCACCTGGTTTTTAGTGCTCTTCAAGTATTATTTCCTTGTTGATATTCTGCCTAATTATTCAATCTGTTATTGAAATTAAGGTGTTGAATTTCCCAACTATTATTATTAGATTGTCTATGCCTTTCTTGAATTTTCTATTTCTTTGCTTTATATAATTTTCAGACTCTGTTGATAGGGGCCTGTATATTTGTAGTTATTATACCTTCTTGGTGGATTGAACTTTTAAAAATATTATATAATATAATTCTTTGTGTGTAGTTGCATTTTTTTCCCTTAAAATCCATTGGGTCTGTTCTTAGTATACCTACTCCAGCTCTTTTGTTTCCTGTTTTCACAGAATATCTTTTTCTGTCTTTTTATCTAAAGGGTGTTTTTTTTGCTCCCTGCTTTTTGGGATGAGAGTTTAATCCATTTATATAATTACTGATAATGAAGAATTTAATTCTGCCATTTTACTATTTTTTTAATACTTGTTATGTCTTTTTTTATCCTCAGTTCTTCTACTACTGCCCATTTTTGGTGTTAAATAAAAATTTTCTAGAGTACTATTTTTATTACATTGTTATTACTTTTACAATATATTTTGAATTATTTACTTAGTGGTTGCTCTGGAAATCACAATTAATACCTTAATTTATTTCAAAATGATTCTGATGGATTTCTTTAGTTATTTCACCATTTATAAAAGCATATTTATCTGTGGTGCATGCCTGTTATGCCAGTGGCTCAGGTGGCTGAGGCAGGAGGATTGATAGTTCAAAGTCAGCCTCAGCAACTAAGCGAGGCCCTAAGCAACTCAGTGAGACCATGTATCTAAATAAAATACAAAAAGGGCTGGGTATGTGGCTCAGTAGTTAAGCACCCCTGAGTCCAATCCCCGATACCAGGGGAAAAAAAAAGCATATTTATTTATTTATTGGTGCTGGGATTTGAACTCAGGTGTGCTGAGCTACATCTCCAGGTCATTTTTTTTTTTTCTTTTAATTTTGAGGCAGGGTCTTGCTAAGTTGCTGAAGCTGGCTTAGAACTTGCCATTCTCCTGCCTTAGTGTTTTGAGTCACTGGGATTATAGGCATGTGCCACCAACCTGCCTTTAAAAGGCATATTTAAAGTCTTTGTCTAGTAAATCTTATGTCAAAGTCTCTTTAGAGGCAATATCTTTTGATTGAGTTTTACCCTAGTTGAGTCATACCTTTTTTTTTTTTTTTTTGTCCTGGGGATGAACCTAGGGTTGCTTTACCACTGAGCTACATCCCCAGTCATTATTATTATTATTTTTTAAGACAGGCCTCACTAAGTTGCTGAGATTGGCCTTGAACTTGAGGTCCTCCTGCCTCAGCCTCCTGAATTTCTGAGGTTTATAGGTTTGCACCACCACATCTCAGCCAGCCATAATTTTTGTTTATTTCTGTTCCCATATTTTTTTTGAAAAGAAGATATATTGACTGTTATCACTTAACTCTAGAAATCAGATTCTTCCCTCCCAAAGACTAGCTATTGTTGTTGCTTGTTTCAGTCATTTTGTGTTCAGTAGCATTTCTGAACTAATACTGTATAGTCTATGTATATTCTTTGTTGTATACACCCACTTAAGTGTCTGCCTCCTTGGCTTAGTAGTCTGCTATTAAGACATGATGTTAGATAGAAATTTCTGTAAATGCCTGGAACCAAAACAAACAAACAAATAACCCAAACACCTTCCCAGGCTTTTGAGGGGTTTTCTGTGGATGTTGGGTCCTGCCTACAATAACCACCCAAGCTGCCTACAATTTCAACGGGGCTTTTGCTTCCTGTTTGTATACAATATCAAGGTGAGACATAAATATGATGTTAGTGCCTTCTCACATATCTTTCCTGCACAATTAGACAGCTCTCCACGTTTGTTGACCTCCAGATTCCCAGGGATATTTCTGAAGTTTTCAGTCTAGGTATTTTCATTCCCTAGTTTTTTCTCTGTAAGTTTTTTTTGTTAGTCTATTGCTTGCCCTCATTGTTATGTATTACCTCAGGTATAAGGGAATAAACATTTACCTGGAAACATTTTTGACAAATGTTGCAGCAACAGCTTTAGTACTGAATGAGTTCCTAGTTAGATGAAATGAAATAAGCATTTTTAGCTGGTTTCCTAGGGAGCTAGCAGACAGGGAAAGAAATAATGAAATTTCCTTATGAAAGAGATCTATTGTACTTCGTCTACTGTGGGTCAGGTATAGGCTATTATTTATAAGGCTACTGCTCACTTGGGACTGGGGAATGGGGCTAGAGTAAGAAAACCTCTGCAGGACTCTGTTTTTACTGAGCTTCAGCCATCTTTCTTTCTTTCTTTCTTTTTTAGTATTGGGGATTGAACATGGAGGATTTTATACGTGAACTACATTCTCAGACCTTTTTAAATTTTATTTATCTCTGAGTTTTCCAGGCTGGCTCTGAACTTGCAATCTATCTTCTTGCCTCAGCCTCCTGACTTGCTGGGATTACACAGTATGGTACTGGACCTGGCTTTACCCGTCTTTCTTGAATGAGCACTTCCCATGTTGCTGTATCCTTTGGTAATTTTCATAGTTCCTAGAAAGTTGATTCTAACAGATTTTGTATTTTTCCAATTGTTTTCGTTGAAGGATAGAATTTGCTTTAATATTTTTTATTGACATATATAATTTCACTTTAATATTGTCATTGATGTTATACCTTAAGGATTTGTGTGCATGTTTACTTATTTAATTATCTGGACATTGCTTTCAGCATTTTTAGAATTATTATACTGTTGGAAACTTTCATCAAGTCTCTTTATGTATCAATGGTTACATTTCAGAGCATTTTAAGTTTTATCTTAAATACGTCATTGTCCTGCTGGTATTAGGTGCTGTGTCATATATTTTATATTGGTTAAAACCCTGGCATTTGGGAAAAAAAAACTCTATGACTTCACTACACTGGGTGAAAAATGGATAATGGATAGTACATATAGATATATCCTCACACACTAATGCTCTTGGGGAAGGGAAGCAGCAATGTGACAGATTACATCAGTATGTCCCAATATATCTCCTCTTTATTCCAAAAAGCCCATGGTCAACTCTATCATCCCCCAACTAAAAGGCAATTTTTATAGGAGAGAAGTTAGAGTGGCAAGACCAGTTATTTTTAGAGATTGCATAAAAGTAAGTTAACACATAATTTGTCAAAGACTGCAAAATCTTATGACCATGTCAACACCATGGGAAGCCATTACACTGGAAAGGGCCCACGTGAGTGAAGAGATCTTGGAACTTAAACTTAATTAGCATCATAGACAATCTACCCGGGGGTATTAACTTGTATTTCCTGATGTTTTCCATGTTTTTTATTGGTGCATTATAATTATACATAATAGTGGGATTTGTTCTTACATATTCATACATGCCTATGATGTAGCAATATAATTTGATCAGTATAATTCCCCAGTATTTTCCCCTTCATATTTCCTGAACTAATGAGGTTGAGCTCATTTTTATGTTATCACTGAGATTTTCTTCTTTAAATTACTTATTCATATCTCTTGTCTATTCTCCCATTGGTATTTGTCTTTTTCTATTGATTTATAGAATTTTATATAATGTAGGTGCTATAAAAATGTCACAAACATATTGTAGATTCTGCACTGTCATTTACCCACATTTATAGCTTATCATAAAAAATCTGAAATTCTATAGTTAAATCTTAAGTATTTATTTAATGATTTTTTCTTATTTAAGAAATAATTTCATATATCAATATATGGAAAGTTTAAAAAAATTTACATACTAATCTATAACAGACTATATGAAGGTTACTTTTGTGTGTAGTAGGTGGTAGAGTTTGTTTCTTTTTTTAAAAATAGATTTCCAGTTGTTTCAGGTTTCTGGGAATTATTTATCTATCTATTTATCTGTGGATCTGTTTCTGGGATTTGAATTTTGTATCTTTGTTTTTTGTGATATGATACTGGTATCATAGTGTTATAATTCTTGGTTTTTTAGCAAGTCTAAATTTCACTTAGAGCAATTTCTTTGTAGTTCTTCAATTTAAAAAATTCTATCATTCAATCTTTTCTCTTACATATGAACTTTTTAATATGTAGGTCAAATTCTGTCAGAATCTCTGTTAGAATTTTGATTGGATTTGCATTTAACTTATAGATAGATTTCATGGGGATATACATAATTGAAGTATTAAAGTATTAAATGTTCCCTCCACAGATATTTGTTAAAGAATACATTTTCAAAATATCCATTTGGAGGGGTGGGGGAAGAAGGAAAAATGGTGAAGAAAGCCTTTATGGTATGCTACTGAGAGAGTAACATTCACAGTATGGGTTTATAGCAGAGGGAGAGAAAGTTTACCTAAAGAAATGATGTTTGAAAACTTCCCAAATCTGGAGAGAGATTGGATATCTACAAACATGAAGCTCTATATCCAATCAGGTTCAACCCAAAGGAGACTTCACCAAGGCACATTGTAAGATGACTATTGAAAATCAAGCTGAGCATGGTGGCTTGGGTCTCTAGTCAGCTTCTTGAGAAGCTGAGACAGGAGGATCACTTCAGCCCCAAAGTTCAAGATCAGCCTGGGCTACGAGTGAGACCCCATTAAAAGCAAAACTCAGCCAACCATCTAATCAACCAATCAATGAAACAAACATGAAAACAAAAAAATTTAAAGACCAAGAAATTAATTTGATAGCAGCAAGAGAATAGAAGCTTGTCACATACAAGGGAATTGTCATAAAGCTCTCAGTAGATTTCTCAGAAACCTTGCAGGTCAGGAAAAGAGGGATGATTTATTCAAAGTGATGAAAGAAAAAGAAATGTGCCAACCAAGTATAATTTACCCATCAAAGTTGTTCTTTAGAAATAAAAGAGAATAAGAACTTTCCCAGACATTAGACCAGCCTTACAAGAAATACTAAAAGTAATTATTCAGGTTAAAACAAAAGGACACTAATTGGTAACATGAAAAGTATAAAATTCATTGGTAAAGATGTGCAAATAGTAAAATTCAAAATACTCTTAGTAAGGGCTGGGACTGTAGCTCAGTGGTAGAGTGCTTGCCTCACTAGCATAAGACCCTTGCTTTGATCTCCAGAACTACAAACAAAATAAAACAATACAAGCCTCTAAGAATATAATGGTAGTATAGGAATCACTTAACTCTAGTATCAAAGTTAATAAGTAAAGATATTAAGTTAATGGATGCATAATATTAAAAGATGTAAATTGTGACATCAGAATCAAGTCAGTAGAAACCAAAGAGAAATAGCTATAGGTATATCACCAAAAAATAAACGTTAAGTCAAAAATTGTGGAAGGATACATAAAGATCATTATTATTTCATTTTTTTAGAATTTTTTTTTATATTTTTTATTTGTGCACATAGTTTTACATAATGGTGGGATTTAAATTTTTTGAAAACAAAAAATTTAAAGACCAATAAATTAATCTGATAGCAGCAAGAGAATAGAAGCTTGACACATACACATAACATAACAATATAATTTGGCCAACATCATTCCCCAGTATTTCCCCTGCCTTCCTCTCTCCTCCTGGTCCCATTCCTCCACTCTACTGAGCTCCCTTTGATTTTCATGAGCCTTGTCTTCCCTGACACCAGAAAGATCATAATATAATGAAAAAGAAGAGTTGAGGATAGAACTCAGTGGTAGAGTGCTTTCCTCCCATGCACAAGGCCCTGGGTTCCTTCCCCAGCACTGCAAAAAAAAATGCCCAGAGAATATAACAATTTTAAATATACATGCATCAACCTTCACAGCATTTAAATATACGTAGCAAATAGTAAGAAATCTAAATGAAGCCCGGCTCAGTGGTGCACGCCTGTAATCCCAGTGGTTCAGGAGGCTGAGACAGGAGGATTATGAGTTCAAAGCCAGCCTCAGCAATGGCAAGGTGCCTAGCTACTCAGTGTGACCCTGTCTCTAAATAAAATACAAAATAGGACTGGGGATGTGGCTCAGTGGTTGAGTGTCCCTGAGTTCAATCCCCAGTACCCCAAAACAGAAAACAAAATAAAACAAAAAAACTAAATTAAAAAACAACAGTAATAATCCTCAGTATCTCATATTTGACAATGGATAGATTGTCTGGACATAAATCAATAAAGAAACAATAGACTTCAACTACATTTAGATCAAATGAACATAACCAACATACACAAAACATTCCATCAAAAAGCAGCAGAATAATACACTTTTATCTCAATCACACAAAACAATAGAAAAAAAAAACCCAGCAAAACCAAGATTGGCTTTTTAAAAAGATAAACAAAATTGACAAATCATTTACTAGGGTAAGATAAAAGGAGAGAAGATTTAACTAAATAAAGTGAGAAATGAGAAGAACACATTATAGCTGATATCACAGAAATACCATGGACAATAAGAGACTTCTGTGAACAACTGTATACCACCAAATTAGATAATCCAGAAGAAATAGATAAATTCCTAGATATACAACAACTACCAAGAATGAATCTTGAAAAAGTAGAAAATATGAGCAGGTCAATAATGAGTAAGGAGATTGAATCAGTAATAAGAACTATCAAAGATAAGCCCAGGACCTGATGGCTTCATGGGTGAGTACTACCAAACATTTAAAGAAAAAACTAATATCAACTTTTCCAAACATTGAGAAAGAAGGAACAGCTTCAGACTCTAATGAGGCTAGCAATACCTGGATAGCAAAGCTAGAGAACACTACAAGAAAAGAAAGTCACAGGTCAGCATCTCTTATTTATACAAATTAAAAATACCTTGGCAAAATACTGGTAAACTGATTTCAACAGAACATTAAAAGGATCATTCACCATGATTAAGTGTGATTTATCCCTGGTGTTTTGGTTTGGATCTAAAATGTCCCCCAAAAGCTTATGTGTTGAAGGCTTAGTCTCCAAGGCACTAATGTTCAGAGATGGGGACTTTGGAAGGTGATTGGATTATGAGGATCATTGGATCACCTCATCAATGGAGTAATCTGCTGCTGGGTTCATAGTTTAATGTGTTATTGGGAAGTGGGAGAATCTTATGAGGTGAGGACTACCAGGAGGAAATGGGTCCTTGTGAGTGTGCTCTTGTGACTCTCCCTTAGTTCCTGAATGTCATGATGTGAGTAGCTGGTCTGTCATGCTCTCTCCACCATGATGTTCTGCCTCACAGGCCCAGAAACAATACAGCCAAGTGACTCTGGACTAAAATCTTTGAAACTATGACCCAGATAAATCTTCACTCCTTTAAGTTTTCTCATGCATTTTGTTATAGCAATGGAAAGCTGACTAACACACCTGGGATGCAAGGATGGTTCAACAAACACAAATCAAGAAATGTTTTACATTTCCTTAATACAATGAAGGACAAAAGCCATCTGATCATTTCAATATATACAGAAAAAGCATTTGACAAACTTTAGCATCCTTTCATGATTAAAAAAAAACACTCATAAATTTAGGTATAGAGGGAATGTACCTCACTGCAATAAAGCCATATATCACTAACCTCTAGTTTCTAGCTAATATCATACTCAAAGTCCATTCTCTGATGTACAATCAGAGAAACGAAAAGTTGTGCTGCAGTTGTGTATAATGAATCAAAACTTATTCTGCTGTCATATATATCTAATTAAAATTAATTAATTTATTAATTTAAAAAATGAGGTGTGTTTCTATGTTAGTTGATATTTTTCAAAAAAATGCTTAAATTCATATGGACTGCAAAAGATTCCAAATACCTTGAGCAAAAAGACTAAAGATGGAGCCATCCTATTTCCCTGATTTCTAATTACATTATAAAGGTCTAGTAATCAACAGTATGAAACTGGTATAAAAGTGCAGCTAGATCAGTGGAACAGAGTAGAAAGCCCAGAAATAATCCACACATATAGAGTCAACTAATTTCTGCCAACATTGTCAGAAATACACATGGGGAAAGGAGAATTTATTCATTAAATTATGTTCTGAAAAAATATATATCCACATGCAAAAAATTTATATTTCATCTTTATCTAACATTATACACAAAAATCAACAATTAAAGATTAAAACATAAGACTTGGAGCCACAAAACTAGAAGAAAACATTGGGGAAAACCCCATGACTTTGGCCTCAGCAATGATTTTTTGAATAAGACATCAGAAGCACAGATGCAACAAAAGCAAAAGTAAACAATTGGGACTACAATTAACTAAAAATCTTCTGAGCTAAGGAGACAAGTGAAATGAAAAGGCAAACCAAGGGATGAGAGAAATATTTGCAAGCCATATATATGAACAGGAATTAATATTTAAGATACTTACAGAATTCATACTACTCAATAGCAAAATAATAGTAATTACAATAATTATAATAACTTGGTAAAAAATGGGCAGAAGCCCTACATAGTGGTTTCTTCAAGGCAGATATACAGATGGCCAATAGATAAATGAAATGTATTCAACATCAATAATCATTAGGAAAATGCAAATCAAGACCACAATGACATCTCAACTCACACCTGACAAAATGGCCATTATTAAAATGTCAAAAGACAAGAAGTGGGACTGGGGATATAGCTCATTGGTGCAGTAATTGCTAGCATGCACAAGACCTTGGATTCAATCCCCAGCCCTTCCCGCTCCCCACACAAAGATAAGAAAAGGGAACCCTGATACATTATTGCTGGGAATGTAAATTTGAATAGCCATTGTGGGGGTTCCTCAGAAAGTTCAAAATAATAGAACCATGCATGATCCAGCACTCCCACCTCTTGGTTTATATCCAAAGGAAAAAAAAAACCCCACTATTGCAAAAGATATATACCTCCCAGCATTAATAACAATAGCCAAAACATGGAAGCAATATAATGTTCATCAGTAGATAAAGAAAATATTTATGTATAATTCAGCCTTAGAGGAAAAATTCCTACAGTTTACAAAAATCATTGATGAACCTGAAGATCATTATGGTAAGTGAAAAAAGTCAGGTACAGAAAGACAAATACTCTATGATCATACCTATATATGAAAACTAAAAATTTGGAGCTAATAGAAACATAATAGAATGGTGGTCAGGGGGAGAGAAATGTGGGGTGATCTTAGATATTGGTCAGAGGGTACAAACTTTCATATATAAGATGAATAAGCACTAAGGATGTAATGTACAGTTTTGTAGCTATAAATAATAATGATAATAATAATGTGTTATATACTTGTTCAGAGAGTAAATCTTATTTATCTGCACCACATTAAATAAAGATTAATATGTGAAGTGATGGATATGTTAATTAGCTTGATTGCAGTAATCATTTCACAATGTTAAATATATATATCAAAACATTACATTATACACCTTAATGTATACAATTTTCATTTATCAATTTTACCTCAATAAAGGTAAGAGAAAAAGAAAACAGTTTTAAAATGTTTTGATACAGTTTTCTAATTATATCTATGTGTTTTAATTGTAGGTACCTGGTAGTGATTACTGCTAATTCTAGAAATTGTTTTTCATTATTTTGATATATCAGAAATATAAACACTTTTGTAAGATTTTTTCCCCCTAATTCATAGTTAGATCCTAGAATCTTGGCAACCTTCCTTCCCAGTTCCCATAATCCTCGTGGGTTCTCTCTGGGTTCCTAAAGTTCCATAAAACACAATTTACATCTGATGTAGAAATAGTTGTCTTTTTTACAGAGGACTTTCTAGTGTCTTGCTCTTTGTTATGTGGAAACCGTAGAATAATAATCGAACCAAAGAATATATGTTAGACCAAGAAGTTCCCCACCATACAGATTATACTTAATATTGGTGGATCCCTAACATATTTCTATGGTTTGGATATGGTTTGTCTCCCACAGTTTCATGATCTGGAAGCTTGGTCCTTAGTTTGGTGGTGTTAAGGTGGTAGAACTTTTAAGAAATGTGGTCTAGTGGAAGGTGATTAAGTCATGGGCTCCATCCTCATAAATGAATTAATGCTGGTCTGATGGAGTGGGTTGGGTCTTACAGGAATGAACTAGTTCTTTCAAGAGTGAACTGTTATCAAACAAGGCTACCCCTCTGTTTGCCCCTTCTGCATTGTGATGATGCTTTTCTGCTTCTCTGCTATTTGCAGAGCAGTCAGGAAACCCTCATTAGGACACTGAAGCCTTGCTACTTGGACCCTCCAGTTATCAAAATCATAAGCAAAATAAACCTCTTTGCTCTGTAGTTTATCCAGCCCCAGGATAAATATATATACATTATTATTATCATTAGTAAGATACATAATGACATTTTTCTCATGCTTCTCTTAATCCTTGCAGTGGATTTTCCACCTTTGCATTATTTCACCCATTTTATAGGTGATTGAACTGAGAAATTAAGTGAATTGTATGCAGTAAATATCTAGCCTGCTTGAGATTATTTCTCTGCTTGAGACTTTTAGATATCCCTGCCCACCCAGAAATCCATAAGCTGAAAAAAATCTCAAAACAATAGTAAAATTTAAAGTAGTGTTATCAGATAGCTCAGGTACATTAGCAGGTGTATCCTTGATAGAGGATTGTAAAACTTTTGAGTTGAAATTCTGAGTTTATGAGAAATCGGCAAAGTAGCACAAGAAAAGGTCTCAATGATTTAGAGTCTCCCCCATCCCCAGTTGAAGGAGAGTATGTAGAGTGTGCAGGAGAAGAGAACTCTAACTTACCCTTAATGAATGACCCGAGGTGGCAGAGCTTGACCAAATTTGAAAATTGTTTTCCACTTGTTCACCTAAGTCAGAAAGTTCAAAAAGTTTTCCATCCTAGCTATCCATATGAAATGTAAAATATCCATGTTTTCCTTTAACTTCTAATAATAATTTAAGAATATTTAGGAGACTATGAAGGAAAATAAGGAGATTTGGTTATTTAGTGCAAGGAGATAGCTAGTGTGGGAAGCTTTTTGTCATTTGCTTTGCTCTTCTCTGAAATCAAGGATGGATAAGTTTATAGAGGTCTGGGATTCAAAAACTTTTCTTAAAAGTGCAGATACGTCAGATTCAACAGGCCCAAACGTGTTTACTGAAGAAGCAGAATAGACAGCTCTTGATTATTTTCTAGTGTTCAACTGCTTTGAACAGAATGCTTTGAATAGAATGGAATCACTGAGTTTTAAATATTGCAGAGATACCTAGAGAAAGCCAAGTTAATTACTTTTTAGGAGAATTAAAATATTTTGATGAGCACATCATGCTTTAACATTTTTGAGATTTGGGAGTAAAGCCTCAGAATGTGCCCAAAGCCTCAGCCGTCTACTCCCTAGGCAGGGCCTTGCTGGAAGAACTCTGCCATCCCAGCCTCCAGTTGTGGAACTAAGAGGAAAAAGGAACAAAGCCAAGAACTCACAAATGTGGGCTTGGCTTTGTGGGCACTGTCAGGCAGCAGCCAAGCCACCTGAGAGTGTAGTAAGGAAGTTCTCGTTCATAGACTGCAAACACTGCTGGGCAGCCACCATTGAGCATGGGCTAGCCATACGCACATATTTTATTCTTTATGTAAAATAATGTTTTCATTAGCTGGATTAGTATTGATATCAGCAATTGACAAAAATCAATTAGAATACTTTTTAAATTGTTCTTGTATCTTAATAAATTATGTACACGCCAAAACAAAGAAATAATCTAACTTAAGGGAGCTCTTGTATATGGAAATCCATCATGTTGCTGACTATTGATAGAATTCACCTCCCACATGTGTCTTTTCTACACACATGGATAAGGTCTCACTAAAACTCGTATTCTTGGTAATTCATAGCTCCATGAGCTATGTCCATGTATTGCTTTCTGATATTCCTCAAAACACCCAGTCAATATACTATCATCTTTATGGTTTGGATGTGAGGTGTCCCCCAAAAGCTCATGTGTGAGACAGCACAAGAAGGTTCATGGGAGAAATGATTGAGTTATAAGAATCTTAATCCAATTAGTGAATTAATCCCCTGATGAGATAACTGAGTGGTAACTGAAGGCGGGCAGGGTGTGGCTGGAAGAGGTGGGCATTGGGCTCCTACCTTTGGAGTATATATTTCTTATCTGGCGAGTGGAGTCTCTCTGCTTCCTGATCATCATGAGAGCCACTTCCCTCTGCCACACTCTCCCACCCCGATGTTCTGCCTCACCTCAAGACCTGAGTAATGGAGCCTGCTGTTTATGGATTGAGACATCTGAAATTGCTAGCCCCCAAATAAACTTTTCCTCCTCTACAATTGTTCTTGTCAGGTCTTTTAGTTATAGCAGCAAAAAGCTGACTTAACCTAGCTCCACTCCAGATTCCTATGGGGTCAAGCAGAAGAGGAAGGGGCAATCTAAGAGTAATCAGTGCTGCATTTGATACTGCGGGTCCTTCAGGACTTCTGACCATTTGTCAGAAGCCAGATATTCTTTCATTTTAAATTTTTCTTTATGAGGTGAAATTCACAAAACATAAAGTTAGCCATTTTAAAGTGATGGATTCATTAGCATTTGGTACCACCCTGTTGAGCAACTACCACCTCTTTCTAGGTCCAAAATATAAACCATCCCAAAAGAAACCCTGTACTTATTGAACAGCCTCTCCCCATTTCCTTCTTTCCCAGGCCTTCCTTGGAAACCACTAGTCTGCCTTCTGTCCCTATGTATTTACCTATTCTGGATATTTCATAGGAATTATACAATGTATGGGTCTTAACTTCTCCTTTATTTTTATTTTATGTAGGAAATACAACTCTTGGATGATAGTTTTTTTTTTCTTCTTCAGCACTTAAAAAATGTCATCTCACTGCTTTCTAGCTAGAAGGTGGCTGATGAAAAGTCATCCGTTAATTTTATTGTGTATCTCTAGTTCATGATGAGATGCTTTTCTTGCTGCTTCCAATATCCTCTCCTTATCCTTAGCTTTTGACAGTTTGATTATGTGTCTTCATTTGGATCTCTTTGCTTTTATCTTTCTTGGAGTAGACTAGGGTTCTTTATCAAATTTGGAAAACATGGGCCTTTATTTCTTCAAATGTTCTTTGTGTCTCTTTCTCACCTCTCCTTCTGAGATTCCCATCAGGCACTTGATGTTGGTGTTCTTGATGATGTCTCTTAGGTCTCTTAATCTCTGTCCATTTTTCTTCATTCTTATCCCTCCTTCTTCAGAAACTAGATAATTTCTGTTGCACTATTTATAGGTTCACTGGTTCTTTCTTCTGCTGACTGAAATGTGTTACTGAAATTCTGAGTTAAATTTTTTTTTATTGTACTTTTTTATTGTACATCAAAATTTGCTTCCTTTTAATAATTTGAACCAAATTATTGCTCATTGCTATTTGTTCATCCATTATTATCCTGATTTTCTTTAGCTCCTTGCCCTTGTCCTTACTTTCCTTTAAGTCTTTTAACCTATTTAAGAAAGTTAAAGTCTTTGTTTAGAAAGTCCAATGTCTGCATTTCTTCAGGGATAATTTCTTTCTTTTCATGTTTAATTACTTTTTGTTGAAAACTGGACATTTTGAAAACAAGATTAAGTCTAGAATTTAGATTCTTTCCTCTCCTCAGCTAGTATTTTCATAGAGATTTCTTTGAACACTAAGAACCAAATTTGAAAGTCAGATATTCTACTAATCTTTGCAGAATGGCTCTGTGTCTACACCTAGCCAGGATGATTAACTCTACCTTAGCCTTTGCTTCCTGTTTATACTAAGCCTCCGCCATCCAGATGTGAAAGATGTCTTCTCAGGTCTCATCTAAGCATGGGTCTTGCTGTAGGCATGCATGTGGTTTTCTAAACTCCCTTGTATATCTAGGTGCTTTTGAAGTCCTGACTTTCCCAAAGCAATCTCTCTCCCCAACCCTTCCTTTCAGGGCTTTGGTGATCTACCACTTTTTCTTTTGTAGTGGGGATCCCAGGTGGCTGTGGAGTCTTGTTTTGCCTTACAATGTTTTCCCCGTGTAACTTCTGCTTTTCCACCCTGAGTGAATTCTGAATTTTGCAAAACAGAGGAGCTCTTTGGTTCAGTCCCTCAGCAGCCTCCAGGCAGGTTTGAAGAGATAAGCACAGTTATTAGTGAATAAGATCTCTTCTGCTCCCTCTGGAACCAGGGACCAAGTCCTGGGCTAGGAACACAACTGTCACCTTCAACATAGTTCCTCTGTAGAGCTGGAGAAGAAGGAGGATCAGGGGCACCTAAGACATGCTGCAGAGGACTGGGCTGCAGCTCAGGGGTAGGGTGTTTACCTAACATTCTCAAGGCTCCGGGTCCATCCCCAGCATTGGGGGAGGAGGGGAAAGAATGGCTACAGAGCTTCCCTTCTGTTTTATGTTACTTTTCCTCGATTCAGCATTTACTTGGTG
Source organism: Callospermophilus lateralis (assembly GCF_048772815.1). NCBI lineage: Eukaryota > Metazoa > Chordata > Mammalia > Rodentia > Sciuridae > Callospermophilus > Callospermophilus lateralis. The sequence goes on from NC_135307.1 coordinate 147,670,155, forward strand.
ACTGTGGCCCTTTTACTGTTTTCCTGAATTGTGACGAAGTTGATTCTGACAGTTTGTACTTGAGTTTTGATGTTTCTATGGAGAGTAAGGACTTTGGAGATGCCTACTCTGTCTTTTTGCTGATGTTTCAGTCCAGAAGCCAAAAATGTTTAAATGTCTGACTTGTGGGTGAGGCTGAGGATTAAAGCTTTCAGGTCTTAAACAGCCTGAGTGCTCAATAAAACCCAATAAGCAACAGAACGATAAAAATTCTAATTTATACCTTTTTAATGTTTTTCTCTCTGGAATAGCCTGTAGTTTATATTGCATATTTAGATATAATGATACGTTCTTTTAAAAGGCTTTTCCCCTCTACATTATAGGCAGTAGTCACTTTATTATTTCATATTTCATTTAGTAAACAATTTTATTCAGCAGGTGAGCTCTATGAATTAAGGTAGGGCAGGCCCTTGGGAAGCAAGGTGTTTATGAGTTAATGAAGCAGCATCTTAGGTGCCTGTTACTTTTAGCATGGCAGCTTAGACATTTATTTCTTTGTATTCACGATAAGCTTCTTTCTTAGCAAAAGACAAGCAGGTGAAAAGTGTGAGTGTGAAGGAACATATGTTGGACGCGGTGTAAGTGATTACAGATGGCCTCTCAGTTATAGCAGTTTGCTTTAGTGATTTTTGAGTTTAGGATGATGGAAAAGGGATAGTTGTTCAGTGGAAGCTGTACTTTTCATTTTGGTCTTTTGCGGGCAGTGGCAGCAAGCTGCAGCTCCCACTCAGCCATGGGGTCATGGGAGGAAGCAACCCAGACCCCACAGTGTGCTATGTTGTTAAGCTCTGCTGTGTGTTAGTTTGGTGCTTTATATGCAGTTTATGGTAGTTTAGATGTATTATGTGCATGTTTCAAATTGGGATGGTTATATCTGGACATAATGACATCATAAGTTGAGGCACATCTGCATTTTCTGTTGATAGTGTCTGGGTTTGTTATAATATATGTTTATACTCTGGACAGTTTATGATCTGATGCTTAAAAGGAACAGTTTAACCTTCTTGTGATTCTGCTCCTGTGTCCTGTCCTGGACCTCCTGAACCTGCAGAGGAGTGAGTGGTATAACTTATTCTATTAGGATGGTAGACAGCCTCTGAACAATCTTGGCTGCTCATGGAAAGATCTTGAAAAGGGCCCCAAATCCACTTTTTTTTTTTTTTTGTACGAGGGATTGAACTCAGGGACATTCTGCCACTGAGCCACATTCCCAGCCCTATTTTGTATTTTATTTAGAGATAGGGTCTCATTGAGTTGCTTTGCGCCTCGCTGTTGCTGAGGCTGGCTTTGAACTAGTGAACCTCCTGCCTCAGCCTCCCAAGCCACTGGAAGATTACAAGCGTGTGCCACAGCTCCTGGTACAAATCCACTCTTAATCCATGCTGAGGCATCCAGGTGGGTGTCATGGGTAGGGAGGTCATCAGGTATCTTTCTATTTTAATTGAACATTCTTATTACTATGTGTGAAGTTCAGTTTTCCTAGTTCTTGAAGGAACTTATTTGCTTTCAACTTATAACAAGTTAAAATGTAAAAAAAAAAAAAAAAAAATCTTTAAACAGATTTTTGTTGCTTCTGAGCTTTCACATCGTAGGACAGCCCTGGCCACTTCCCAGGTTGTCCGTGAACCACCTGTGTGTGCAGTGTGTTCTGTAGGAGCTCTGAGACTGTTGAGAGGAACGCAGCAGTGAGATGATCAGAACACAAGAATTTTTATATGGGAATAAAACAGATTTTCAAACATAGATTTTATGTTGATTTTATAATAGCAAGGATTTAAAATGTAGACGTAGCTATAGTTTTTGATAAATTGCTAAAATGACTTTTTCTGTGGGACTGGGGATCAAACCCAGTGCCTCACACATGCTAAGCAAGATTCCCAGCCCAATAAAACACTATTTTGTATCTATTTTACAGCACCTAAAATTTAGAATACAGAGGGATGAATAACTTTCTGTATATTAATACAAATTATTATTTCAAAAATATAATGATCAGAAATCTCAGCAAGTTATGTTGCGGATATCAACAAATGAATTCCCAAATATATATGAAAAAGCGAAAGACCAGAATAGTTGACACAGTAATGAAGAGGAACAGTCTAGTCATGGCAGACATTCCCAGGCTTCAAGGCTTACTTCACCTGGAGTTATCAAGACAGTGTGGCATGGGTGAAACAGGAGACAGATTGATCAGTGAAATAGGATGGAGTCCAGAGATAGGCCCACTCAATAGCATCAACTGATCTCAAATAATGGAGCAATGGCAATTCAGTACGTTATCCATTAAATGATGATGAAGTGGACATTCACATCAAGCTTAACAAAAATAAGCTAAAAAAGGATCATACAGCTAAATATAAAACCTGACAGAATTCCTAGTAGTTAATATAGGAGAAAATCTAGATACCTCCACAATGGCTTTTTAGATATTATATCAAAAGGACGATATGTGAGAAAAGAATTGATAAGTTGAACTTTTCTAAAATTAAAAACTTGTACTTTGTAAGATGCTACAAGCCACAGCTTAGGAGAGAATAATTATTGAAGTCATAATTGATTAAATATTGTTATCCAAAATATATAAAGAACTCTTCAACAATAAGAAAACAACAATCCACTAAAAATTGGACAGATGACCTAAACAGACACCTCACCAAAGAAGATATGGTAAAAAAAAAACATTTAAAAGATGTTTCACATCATATGTCTTTAGGGAATTGCAAATGAAAATGAAAGTTACCACTCTACTGATAGAAAGACTGTCCAAAGCCTGGAACCCTGATGACACCAAATGCTAAGCAAAAGGAACTGTCAGTCATTAATTCTGTGAATGCCAAATGGTATAGTCATTTTGGAAAATGGCTTGGCAGTGTCTTACAAATATAAATATACTCTTAGCATATGTGCTAGTCAACTTTCCATTGCTATGACAAAAATCCCTGAGATAAAACTATTTTAAGGAGGAAAGTATTACTTTGGCTCACATTTCAGACATTTAGTCCACAGTCGCTTGACCCTGTTGCTTTGGACTTAAGGCAGCACAGAACATCATAGCAGGGACCATACTGTGGAAGAAACCTGTTCACTTCATGGCAGCCAGGAAGCACAGAGAAAGAGAAAAGGCTGGGGTCTCAGTATCCCCTTTAAGGGATGCCCCTGTGACCTGACTCCCTGTAACTAAAGCTCCATTGCCTTCCAGTAGCACCACAGACTGGCATCCAAGCCGTTAGCATCCTGGCCTTTGGGGGACATTTCAGATTCAGACCATAACACCATATGATCCAGCAATCGCAGTGCTTGGTATTTACTCAAATGAACTGAAAACTATGTCCATATGAAAATCTGCACATGTATGTTTATAGCAGCTTGATTCATAATTGCCCAAATCTGGAAGCAGTGAAGATGTCCTTCCGAAGGTGAGTGGGTAAATAAACATGGTACATCTACACAGTGGGCTGTTATTCTGAGCTGAAAAGAAGCTATTATCTCTAAAAAGACTCAGAATTTAAATGTATATTACTGAGTGAAAGAAGCCCCTTATAAAGGCTATGTACTGTATTTTCCCCCAAATGTGACATTCCCCAAATAAAACAAAGTGATTGAAAGAATAAAAGGATCAATGATAGTCAGGACTTAAGGGGGGTGGGGGGGTGAGCTGGCAAAACACATGATTTTCAGGATGGTGGGGCTATTCTCATGATTCTGTGATGGTGGACGCAGGTCATTATACATTTGTTCAGATGCACAGAAGGTATGGTCCTGAGAGTTGACCCCAGTGTCACCTATGGACTTGGGTGCTAAGGCTCTGTCAGTGCAGGTCCATTGATTATAACAGACCGATTATGTGTGGGGGGAGGAGGGTACGTGGTGGCAACTCTGTACTGTTTGCTCTCTTTCGCTGTGAACAAAATTGCTTTAGGTAATAAAGTCTATTAATTAGATAAATTTTAAAAAAATGTAATGTTCAGCAGTGTGTCAGAGTAGAAGGCAAGATTGGCTTATTCATCAAATCAGAGAACCATAATGGCCCTAACAAGGAAAATGTTGTCTAGGATTAAGTTACATGATTTATAAAGGAAGATTAAGGTACTGCTCTTTTATTTATGGGCCTTATTCTTGCCTTCGGCCCCTAGAGTGTGCTTAACCAGGATATGTGAAGCATATAATTTAATATTTTCCATCCTTATGCCTTATAAATGTTTCCTTCAGAATTTTCATTAGATTACATAAGTAGGTATTATGGAGTTGCAGAGTTTATTCACACTAAGCTCAGATGTGGAAGGAACATATGGCCTCTTAATTTTTTTTTTTTTTTGTATAACTGGTCTGTCTTTTGCATGAATCTGGCATCCGCTTTGACTCTGTGAGTGTAAAGGAGTTTTACTTCTGTTTAATTCTAGCAGATTTCTTGGGGCTTTCCTACTCAATGTGTGGTCCACAGACTGGGGGACTCTATGGGGATCTCCTGAGGGTCTCCTGCCCCACCCAGACATGCTGAACCCCCAGAGAATGTGTACGTACAAGTCAGTTTGAATAGCATCCCTGTGCCTTCTGCAGAGTTACTTTGATGGCGCGACCTTCCCTGGGCCTCCCGCCTGCCCTCGGCCTCCTCTCCAGAATGGTGTTAGGTTGTGGGGACTGTGGCTCTCTGACCTGACTGGAGGTGAGAAGCAGGGATTTGGGACACAGCGTGGTGGGTGCCTTGGACCCTCAATGCAGCCTCCCTTTTCCACCTGCTTTGCCTCTGTCTGTGCCCGAGTCTGAAGCTGAATTCTGGGCTGGGGCAGTGTGTCTCTGGTTCTTGTGCTGGAGCAGCCTGGGGCCTTCCTTGCTGATTCAGTTCCCCTTGGCTCTCAGCAGGAACACTTAAGTGTTTGGGGTGTTCCCCTTCAGTGTCTTGGGGCCCGCTCACCTTCTTGTCACAGGGCCCATTGTCTCCTTTCCAAGCTGCCCAACTTCCACCTTCCTGCTGGGACTGTGGGCTTTTCTGGATCCCATTCACCCCTCAAGGAGTCAAAGAGGCTTGGGGAATGGAGCATTCAGTGCCTGTCTATGATCCCCACATGCCCAGTTCAGGTTGCTGTGGCTCTCCCCAGCGCCCTTCCTGAACATCCCTCCCCTCTGTCAGGGTATAGGTGATGGGGTCACATGCTGGCTCCCTGCATCCCCACTAACCCTCTGCATTTCCCCTTCCTTCCACTGTGTCCCTTCTTTCTGCATCACATCCTCCTCTGATCATACACCTTTAAGCCTGTGGCCTCCCTGTTCTGGCCAAGGTACTGTCCACTCTGGCATCCGGGAATGCTACATGTGGCCATGCAAATTGATCTCCTGCATTCCATGACTGTAACAAATATTCGAGATAATGAGCTTATAAAGAAAGAAGGTTTATTTTGGCTCATGGTTTTGGAGGTTTTGGTTCATGACTGATAAGGTCATCACTTGGAGCCTGTGGTGGTGCATCGTGGTAGAAGTGCATGGTGGAGCAAACTGTTCACCTCCTGGCTGGGAGAAGAAGAGAGACAAAGGACAGGCAGGGTGCTGATGTTCCCTGCGAGGGCCTCCTCCCACCTGACTGGAGGTCTCCTACCAGGTCCTACTTCACCACCTACCTCCCAATCGCTCCAAGCTGGGTACCAGGCAGTCAGCACAAGGGCCTTTAGGAGACACTTCAGACCCTATAGCAGCTCTTTTAGGACTGGACACATAGTTGGTTCTTGGTGTATGTTTGTGTTTGCTTCTTATTGTAGCTAACATTCTTGTCTCATTTGTCTGGCTATTTTCTTTGGATGAACCCCTTAAAGTGAACTTGCAGTTTCAAAAGGTATATCAAAAGTCTTTGAGCCTAAGATATATACAAACATGTTATTAAAGGTATACTAGGAACTAGAATCGAGAAGAATACAACCACAATACGAAACTTTAAAATAACTACAGGAGAAAATAGAATTAGAATTACCAAGTTTATGTTATATAAAAAGACTTTTAATAAAAAGTCATATCAGTGTAATCCAGACCCATTCAATGAAAATTCCTTAATTAATGAAACTGAGAAATTCAACTGTAAGGTTAGTATGTCTTGATGCAGAGGCTCCAATGATGCCCACAAACCCAGTTTCTTTCCTTTCTTCCTCTTCTGTTTCCCACTGTCTAGTGGCAGGCTCATCTTCAGTGTCACAAGACAGCTGCTGCAGTACCAGACCCCATACTTTCTCTCTCAGCTTCAGCTCAGTGGGAGGAATAACTGTGTCTTTTGCAGAGTTCCTAATAAATATCTTACTACCTTTCATTTGTGGCCAGTACAATAGAGCAGCTTCTCCTAGATCTCAGTGGGGGTGCCATTAAAGATATATGTGTTAGGGGTGTGAAGATGTGGAGAGGTGCCCTTTCCCTCAAGCTGTTCTGTCCTTTGACTATTGATTAATTAAAATGTGGCTGGAGCTAATTGAAATGGGCTGTATCTGCCAAACTTTCATTGGATTTCAAAGACTGGGTATGCCTAAAAATATTATAATATCTCATTAAAGATATTTTATGTTGTTACATGTTGAAACATGATTTTTGATGTGTTATGTTGGAGAAAATATATTATTCAGTCAGGCATGGTAATACATGCCTGTAAATTAGTGACTTGGGAGGATGTGGCAGCAGGATTGCAAGTTCGAGGGTAGTCTCAGCAATTTAGTGAGGCCCTGTCTCAAAATAAAAAGGTCTGGGGGTATAGCTCAGTGGTAGAGCACCCCTGCATTCAATCCCCAGTACCATACACACACACACAAAATCATTTTTTTTTTAATGTGGCTACTAGGAAATGTTAAAGTACAGCCAAGGCTTGAATTGTTTCTGTTGGATAATGCTGTCTAGAGGGAAGCAGAATGTGTTTTGCAGAAAGAGTGTAATTTTCCAGTGTGGCCCACCCACACTTTCTTTGCTGTGTGTCCCTAGGAGTGCCCATGCACACACCACATATGCCCACCTCCTTCTCCATGGGGTGCAGCCTTCAGTCTCTCCAACTCGGATTCCCCAGGACCTTCCCCAGCCATGTCTGGGATGGTCAGGGTGCCTCTGCCAAGGTTGGAGCTCTTTCTCAGCCACTTCCTGTGGGCACAGGGCCTGGGGAGTGGTAGGTGTTGGGACAATCATAGGCCATTGTTGGCCAGGCTTGGTATTTCTCTGGTACTAAAATCCCCTGAAAAATTTCATGGGCTTTTAGTGTATATCCATCCTCCAAGCACTAAGGGCTAATAACCAGAGCCAGAATCTTGATTTCTTTGTCTCCTAGCAACAGATTCACTCCTTAGTCCTTATTTTTTTTTTTTTTTTGAACTTTTTGTTGAAGTCTGAAAGATATGCAGGGAACTGCACAAATTGTTGAGTGTACAGCTCGATATGTTTTGTATGAAAGGGGGGTGCATAAAACGCAGGGCCTTGTGCATGCTAGGCAAGCACTCTACCATTGAGCTGCACTCCCAGCCCTCCATATGTTTTTAACCAAGTAAATCTCTCTGTTTTACCAGCACCCAGGTAAAAAAGCAAAATCCCCTGAGTCCCTTTCATGGCTTCTAATCATTAGCCCCCTCCAAGGTAAATCCTTATTCTGAATTTTAGCATGGCGTATTGATTTTGTCTTTCAATTTTATGTCATTGGCATCATACGGTATATATTATTTGGTGTTTGATTTATTAGACTTGGTGGTGCGTATGTGAAGTGACACCTGTACTATTGAGGGTACTTGTGATTCATTCATGTTCCTTGCTGTGGAGTGCTCCTTTGGGTTAAGAACCCACATTCATTTTTCACGTCTGCTCTTGATGGGCACTTGAGTAGTTTCCAGTTGACGCTCTTAGGCTCAGTGCTGCTAGGTACATTTTTAAACAAGGCTTTTAGGAAACCCGTGCACCCATGTGGATGGATATGATATGCACAATATGCACACAAGCCAATGCTAAGACACCAGGTTTTTGCAAAAAGAAAGAGCTATATATTGAAGGCTTCTCCACAAAAGAATTCAGGAAGTGTGCTCAAATTTGCCTCCCCAGTTGGCTGTTAGGAATTTCAGCAGTCCAGGGTAAGGGGAAATAGGGCAAAGGGTGGCAACTAGGAGTCTTGGTAGAATAGTCTACAACTGGTACTCCAGTCTGGTTGTAGACAATTCTTGTTTGTCCTGCAACTGTTGATACTCCCCTGGCTTCTAATGTAGGTCCACGAGGCCCTGTTCTCCTTCTTCAGTTTCCACTTGTTGGAGACTTTTGGTTCCATCCGCATCTCCAGATCATTTTATTTCAGGTCCTAGAGTTCTGTGCCTCATCCTGAAGAACAGTTTGAGCAGCTTTTAGGAGCAGGGAGTTGCCATTTTATGGGTGGGTTTCAGGTATGTACCTGGGAGTGGAATTGCTGGATGTAGGGTGCACATATTCTCCGTCGTAGTTACTGCCTGACAGTGCTAGAGCGGTATACCACTGTCTCCTGCTTCCTGCAGTGTGTCGGTGTGTGCGGGTTCTGAGCTCTGCTTGCTCTTCCCTGGCACTGGGCCTTCCTCAGCCCTCACCTTGGTAGTTTACCATGGCTTCTGCATCGGGTAAGTTTGAGACACTCACCTGCCACTTGCTCTGGGGTGGCATTTCTGCTGCCTTTCTGCAGTCAAGGTAAATGTCTCTGTGCAGGCAGGGGCTTTGGGCATCACATTCCTCCTTGCGGTGTAAACTCTGGATTCTTGTTTCTTGCCTGTTTGTATTAAGAAACTGGATTGTCCAGTCTTATAAGATTTTTGGGTTCTGAAGCATGTTGGATTGTTTCAGGCTGTGGGGCTGAAGGGGCCTCTCTTAACAAAGCCCTCTGCCTTCTTCTCGTTCTTATGATTCACATTCATCTGCAGACTCTTTGAGGATCACCACATTTGACCCATGTAGTCCCACAAACAGAATTTATTCTGCCGTGTATGTTAATGCTGCAGTCTCCCTGAGCTCCTGGGTGAGTCCCAGGTAAAACAAGGGATGGGGCAATTGCAGGTGTTGTCAACTTCCCAGCTCAGGCAGGGGTTCTTCCTACCCTTTACCCATGCTGACCTTGCCGGGGCTAGGGAAACAGGAACCAGGCCCTGCCCCACCATTTGCTAGAGCACTGCCACTGGATGGATGGCTGTCCCATCTGTCCTGATATCACTCTGCTTGAAGTCTAAGTCCAGAGTCCTGTTGATCAAGTTTGGGCCACCGGCCAGTGGCTTGGCTGCTGGGGGTGGTAGAGAATGATATACCAGCCTCAGGAGCTGGGTATGCAGGACACCCAGACCTCAGTGAGCAGGGGGGATGTAGCAACCAGGAGAAGAGCAAGAGTGTATCACTAATGGCCAAATCTAGGGAAATAAAGAAAGGCATGCGGCATGGCAGAAGATAAAAAGATATAACAGATGTCCCTGTAGCTAATAGTGTAAACTCCCTGATTACATTAGATTTGGACAGAGAATAAAATTTAGCCATGACCTTTTAAAAAGCAACATGGGTAAAACAAACGGACCAAAAAAGGTTAAAAATAATGAGCAAAGCAACATAAGACAAGTACAAATGAAGAGAAGCAATATTAAATCAAGGCATATGGCACTAGAGAGAACAAGGCTATTTTATGCAACAAAAGGCAAATTCTTCAATGAAGATAAAATTGATTCTTTATAAAAATATACCACTTCAAGACACATAAAATAGAAGTATTAAAAATACAGTGAGAAATCGACCAAGTTGCAGTTGTCTAAAAATTGCTAATTTCTTAGCTAACATAAAGATTTGAAATAAGATGAATAATTATGGGAATAATATGGAATGATTTAATAACATAAAAGGACTGTGTTTTTCAAAAAAACAGCAACTGGGGATTGAATCCAGGGCCTTGCATATGCTAGGCAAGTGCCCTTCGACTGAGTTACACCTCAGCCCTCTTTTCATTTTATTTTGAGGGTCTTGCTATGTTGCCTAGGCTGGCCTTAAATTTAAGATCTTCCTGCCTCAGCCTCCCCAGCATTCAAAGAGGCCCAGCTAATAAAAGAATTGTTTAATAGCGAACTTAATATTCTACCCTACCAACCAAATGTTCCCATTGGTTTTAAGCATTGAAAGTATTGATGAACCATTTAAAAATGATTATATGCTAGGTCTCAAGGAAATCATCAGCTTATTCCAAAATGTAGAAAATTTATACCCATGAACACTACCATACTGTAAAGCACACATTGCTGGTGAAGACAGGGAGAAACAGGAAGCTCTCTATACTATCCTTGCCTGAATGTGTTCTCTGGGAGCAGCAGCAGTGTTTGAACTATTTATGGTTAGGTCACAACACCCAGCACAGGAACTGGCTTGTCACCGTTGATATTTATTCTGAATGAATTTCACTGAATGCTGGCAAATCCTTGAGGGTCACTGGCTGTCCGATTCCAAAGCTTTAAAAGTATGCCTGCTTGCCAGGCACTGTGGTGCAGCCTGTAATCTTAGGAGGCTGAGGCAGGAGGATTGTTAGTTTGACGCCAGTCTGGGCAACTTAGAGAGACTCTGTCTCAAAGTGGAAAACGAAAAGGAACTGGGGATGTAGTCCAGTGGTAGAACACTTGCCTAGCCTGCAAGACACCTTTGGTTCCATTCCCAGTAATGAAAACAGAAAACAAAAGAAAAAGCCTGTTTGAGCAGTTCTATCTCTTTGAAATTTATCTCGTTGAGAACAGTACATCATAAATACGGAACTATGCATATAACAGTGGTATAAATGAAAATATAAGTGTGCTTCTCGAGAGCATTAGTTCAGTTGTTATTCTCATGGAGGGTGCTGTAGTATTTTGGTCTGGCATGTACATCTGTAAGCCATGCATTGTGAAGTGGTCCCCTTGCCTGGGCCCAGTCCCGTAATACCAATAGCATTCTTTGGTCCTAGTAACACCAGCTTACTCCTGAAGGGTTGCCCAGGGAAGATAAAGATGCTGCTGAACAGGGTACATAAAGATGCTGCTGTAGTTTGAATTGAAAGTATTCCCCAAAGGCCCGTGTGTTAATGGCTTGGTCCCCATACAGTGGAGCTATTGGGAGGTGTGGAACCTTTGAGAGGTGGGGCCCAAAGGGAAGCAGTTAGATCACTGAGGGGGCTGCTCAAGTGCAACCACCTGAGGATGTGCCCTTGAAGGGGGATACTGGGAGCTCCAGGCCCTTCCCCTTTCCCTCTCTGCTTCTTGACATCCATGAAGTGAACAGACCACCTTCACCAAATGCTTCTGCCATGACATACTGCACGGCCACCCACCGAAAGCAATAAGGTTGAGTGACCATGAACTGAAACCTCTGAACTGTGGGCCAAAATAAAAGCTTCCTCCTTTTGAGTTATTATCTGAGGTATTTTGTCACAGTGATGGGAAGCTGGTTAACATGGCTGCTCCCCCTTTACCCACCCAGGGAAATCATGCATGGTCATGAAATATCTTTTAAGAGCATATTTGTTGACATGAAAAATATTTATGACATACTAAGCAAAAGAACAGTTAATAAAAGGGTATGTCCAGGATGCGCCCCTTTGGTCACTATATATTTGTGTGGATGCATAGGAAAATGTATCTGTGAGTCTTTATATCAAGAAATTAGCAGTGCAATCTGTGACCGGTGTGATGGTGGGCCATTATTCTTACTGGCACTTTGACATGTTCAACAGTGAACATATACTCTTGTGACATGAAACCAAGAAGCAAAAGCAACCCGTGTCCATCCTGCACCCAGGGAATCTTGGCCCACAGACTTACTCGGCAGTAGGTGGTGAAGGTGTCCTGCAGCCTGCCTGCTTTCTATCTGCTCACCTCTGCTCCAGGTGGCAGGAAACAGTGAAGCACCCCACCCATGATACAACATGAGATCTCTTTTGGTTGGTGCTTGGAGGGAGGCAGAGCACAGGAGCAGGGAGGGTCCCTGCTGGAGCCCAGGTTATTTCATTTAAGCATCTCCCTAGACTGTTCTCGGTGGGGCTGGGCTGCCTGCTGACATTGGGGAAGCTTCCTTCCTTCTACCCTGCTGCCTTCCTTTCAGGAAGGAGGTTGTGAAGCCCCCTAAGGTTCAGGTGAACCTGGAGAAGTACAGGCAGCCACTCGTGCAAAGAGCAGGCTGCTCTGTGGTTTTTGATAAGAACAGCCAAGGTCCAGAAGCTAGCTATTGAGGACAGAGTGTAGTCATGGGACAGAGATGGGGCAGTGGGGACCCATGTCTAAGGTCAGTCCTGCTTGGTGCCTCTGGATCTTTGGTGTCTGGGCCACAAAGAAGGTCATCCCCTTCCTCTTTTAGGCATTCAATCACTGATGCATGAGCTTTTACCAAATGAACTTTCCAGTGTCATTTCCTTCTGGAGTTTTAGCATATTATAAGCCTTCTAGTAGAAGGGGCGAGTCAGCATGCTGCTCCCCTGTGAGTTCTAACAGATGTGAGTAGGGACTGACTTCTTTCCTTTTTAGGCAGGGAGCTGGTGATGGGCAGTCAACTTTACAGTAGTGCCTGAAATTGTAAGTGTCTAATAAAATACACAAAAATGCTTTTAAAAACTATTACTCCCATTTTGTAAAGAAGTTGCATGTAAAAACATCATTATTTTTAAGGATAAAAAGAATTGCAGGTGATTGTAGTTTATATGGTTTTTATAAAACCATAGTGCTAATGTTTCAATTTTGAGCAGTTATATTTTGCTGTTTAAATTTATATGTGCATATTATTTCTCTAGATTTCAGGCTATCGGGCTCTTGGCATTGTGTAAGTTGGCATTTGTTTACATTTACAGATCAGTCACATTTTCTCCAAATTTATCTTGTCTCTGAATATTTCTTAATGGTTCATTATGTTATGGATAGATATCAATATGAACAGGATACAGATGTCCACCACTGGGGCAGGGGCACCCCTGAGAAAGGAATTAGGAAACTTGTGGCTGAGGTCAGGTCATCCTTTCATGGCATCCTGTTTTCTTACATTCTGAAAGACATGCCTACAGAGTATGCATGGGGCACTAACCAGTGTCCCCGGACTTGTATTATTTCTGTGGTGATCGCATGTCGACTCCAAGGATGGCTCTTGCTCAACACTCTTTCTATTTGGATGTCTGGAGATGTGACTGTCCTTGACTTTCCCCTCTTCCTCCCTTGGTTCGTCTTTCCCTATATGCCCTTGCTGGTGTTGCTTCCAAACTGCTGCAGTTGGAATAATCAGAAGAGCAAAGTTCAATGCATTCCATGGTCCTTTTGGAGTGAATGGTTCTTGAAGATCATGCTCTTTTGTTTGGGACCATGTGAAGATCACCAAGGGAGTAGGGCAGAGCACAGGGTGTTTTAAAACAGTGCTGTAGTGATAGAATACAGCCCTGTGCAGGGACAGCTGTCTTGTGTGGGATTTCCCACTTAAGCCAGTGGTAAAAGCTATGATGCCAGGAGTGCATGTGGATTGAATGCTTGCTGGGAACCTGGCACTGGCTGAGCCTGTCAGTCCCCAGCATGCTTCTTGGAAAAAGCAGTTGTTATTGGTATTGTACAGATGAGAACTGGGGTGCAGACAGCTGCACCTCCAGGCCATGCTGGTCACCCCCACCCACGCTATCTCTCTGTTAAGCGTGGGTCTTGGCGTGTTTAGTGTGAACACATGCTCTTTATGGAGGACCAGATCTATTCTGGATTTTACAGTGTAGGGCATGCAGGTTTTTATAGGGTAATAATGTTCATATATCCACATATGAGGAGGTGCCTAGTACTGACATAAAATGAATTGGTATAGACATCTTTCTTGGGATTTCTTTTTTTAAAACTTATATTTTCTCCATTCATCCAGAATACTTTAAGAATTTTTTTGTTGTTGTTCAGGGGTCATAAAACCAAGGTTCACAGGTGGCTTTCTGTCCTCTTTCCAGTGTGTTTTATTTAGCTCGCACAGTGTCTAAGAATGTTTATTTGCTAACCTATAAAACTTGGGAGAGTTCTCAGTAAAATATGAACTTTGAACACTTTTGCAGGAATTGGGAGATCTGGTCACATTGTGTCTGTATTGCTGTGGGGAAGCTGGGCTGGGGGGGTGTTCTGCCAGGGTCCCTCTCAGTTGCCTCCTTTATGAAGGGAACTGGACTGGTTTGGGGACATGCTTTCCTTAGCATCTTCTCTGCTGTGGTACCTGTCATCGGCACCAGGGTCTCACTGGGCCTTCTCTAGCAGGTTGGTGGAGGTGGGGTATGCCCAGCTGCACAAAATGTCTATAGCTTTTGAGTGACTCCTAAAATACTGCCTCCAGTCTGATCTGGTTGGTTTCTTATTTGGTTGGAAGTATTAGGATTTTCCAGGAAAAGAGACACATGACCTTCCAAGGTAGAAGAGTGCACACCTCAGCTGCCCAGGGAACAGGTTACCCCACCTCAGTCAAAGCTGCCACTAAAGATGGCAGAGGAGGGTAGGGAGAACCTGAGCACCATGTGGTCATGAGAACACCAGACTCACCCCGGAATGGAGGTGGGTGGCCCCTCCTGGGCCTCACTGCCCAGGCATGAGTCCCTGAGGAGAGACACCAGCTGTCCAGTAGGTGCTGCTGAGCTGTCCCCCAACCTGCCCTCCCTCCTTTTTCCCTATCCCAACTGACCTTGCAGAGACCACTATGAAGAACTGTCTGGTAACCAGCCAGTGGCTGCCTTGTCACCATTCAAGAGATATTTATAGTGTGTGTTTTTTAAATTTCCTTTCTAGTAATCAAATGTTAAGTTTTGTGATCTTAAATCTGAAATTGCTAAAAAAATAGAGAACAAGAGTATTATAATTTGTAATGTAATTGCTTATTACACATCTGTAAATGCATTTGTCTACATATGTAAACATAAGAATCCACATAAATATGAGTGTGTGTGTGTGTGTGTGTGTGTGTGTGTACGTACAAGAACTGCCTTGTCTAAGTAGTTCGTCTTTTGATGCCATTTTAAGGTGGGTTTGAATTTTCAGAACCCTTCCAGAGCTGTCTTCTGCCTCCTACACCTCTTCCTGAATTATCCCTGCTGACACTGGGTGAATTAGATTAGGGGTCTGGCTTCAGCAGTTAAGCTGTCCCCAGGGATGGAGACAAGGTAAGGCAGTCGATACTATCAGAAGAGCTTTGTTCTATAAAATGAAAATATTGAGGTCACTTATGATGATCCCCGTTTTTCAGGTCTTGGGGACAGATAGAGAAGGATTAAGATAATTATGTCACTTGGCTCCAGACAGGCCCCCTATTCCATCTGCATGGAGATGCCTCATTTTGGGGTGCTCCTCTACTGGGGCTTACCCATGCCCTACTCGTCCTGTTCAAGGAATGTCCTCATAAGGTCCAACCCTTCAAGGCACCTTCTGCATGCTGACTCTGCCTCACTCTGGGCCGCCTCTGCTCCCTTTCTGTTCTTGGACTCTCTATCCCTTGGGTGACCTGCCATTCGCATTGCTCCTGTGCATTTGGCCTGTACCTTCTGCTTCATGGTGCTGCTGGAGCTGCGTGGGGTGTGTGGGTGTGTGGGAGAGCGTGCATGCACCTGTACTAGGAATCTTCTTTTTCTGAAGGCACCATAGGGTAGAAAGATGGTTGGGAAACCCTTAGAGACCAGTGTGACATAAACAGCACTTACAGCCTCTGCACCCTGGTGCATACCCTCCCACTGTCTTGCCTGGCTGCATCAGTGCATCGTTGCCTTGAGGGCCCTTGCCCCCATGTTTCTATGCAGGTTATGGTGGCACATGGGCACCTGCAAGCACTTGGTCAGACCTCTGTTTCCTGTAGTCCTGAGAAGCTACCAGTCTTTCTTCCCATTTCTTAGACGCCCCTCTTCTCTGTTCTCCCTGCATTATTCTGTGTTTCTGCCCGCCTTTCTAATCTCTTTGTCAGCCACCTGTGCCCTCCCTCTCTCTGACTCTGCTCTTGCTCTCCTTGCTGTCTCCTCTGCATATTACATTATACCATCTCTTTCTCTACCACTCTCATTTCATGATGAGGGAGGGGTGCATATTTTCCTCTAAGAAGCCCCTTCCTTTTGTGGGAGGCTGGCTCCTCAGCAGCGCTGTCATGATGGCTGCATTTCAGGGTCCCTGCTTTTCTGGTTCAGCACAAAACTTCCAGCCTCCTTAGCTGTCCCTGGGCACAGCTCAGACCCTGAGGTCCCAGTAGCGCAACTTCTCCTTCAGGCCACCCCTGCAGCTTCAGGGGCCCCTGGGCTGCCATAGAAATGCTTTTGTTGGTGTGAATGCTCTGTTCACACTCATTAACAGCTGGGGGTATTGTTTTTGTTCTGTTGATGGTGGAGACTTTTCTTCCAGTGGAATCTTATGAGGAATCTCAGTATGTGACAATGGAGTTGATCTGGATGAAGGTAGAGCTAGGTGGAGCTAGCTCACCAGCCTCCCTACCGAACAGCCCTCCCCTCCAGGACTACAAGATCCCTGCTAAGTCTCTTTGAATTCTGTGAGGCCCTGTTGAGAGCCATCACACTAAACCAAGCTTTGCCTGATGAATTCAGTGGTCTGCAGGGGAACATAGTCATGGTGACCTCTACTTTTGTTTCCTTTCAGCAGGCAGGGTCACTGCAAGTTGAAAAACAATAGCCAGTAGAGATGGCCCTTGATTTGAGATGGTTTGATTTAGGATTTTTTGACTTTATGATGGTGAGAGCCATATGTATTCAGAAGAAGCCATACTTTGAATTTTGATCTTTTCCTGGCCTAGTGATATGCATACCAACTTGTTTTGATGCCCAGTAGCTTCTTGTTAACCAAATGATCTTGAGGGTAGGCAACTGACCCTTCACAGAATACTGTGTTGCTAGCTTATGCTATTTGATAGGTTAGGTGTATTAAATGCATTTTTGATTTGATGTAACTTTCAGTTTATGATGGGCTTATTGGGACATAAACCCATCACAGATTGAGGAGCCTCTGCACTTTGAGATGCTATAAGATCATGTGCAATAGGATCACTAATATAGAACAAGCTATAATATTTTTCAAATAACTATATGAACTAAAGTAAATTGTTTTTTTGTACTAGGGATTAAACTCAGGGGCGTTTCACTACTGCTACATCCTCAACCCTTTTTATTATTTATTTTGTGACAGTTTCTTGCTAAATTGCTAAGGTTGAGCTCAGACTTGTGATCCACATCTGGCATAAGTTAAAGTAATTTTTAATTGTGATTTGGTATCAAGAGAGGAATTTTACTTAGCTATTAAGTAATAAATTAATCTAGGAAGAAAATAAAGGGAATTATTGTTCACTATGTCAGGGTTAGTGGTATCTTTGAGGGACCATCTCATCTCAGACTTTAAAAAAAATTTTTGCAGTGCTAGGAATGGAACCCAGGACCTTACATATGCTCTAGCACTGAGGTACATCCCCAGCCCCTCATCTCAGACATCTTAAAGGCAGAGTGCCCTCCTGTGTCAGTCACACTGTTAGAGCTGGGTGCTCCAAGGCCTCTGTTCAAGATGATCATCCACATGACCTTGTATCCCAATGCTTATCTGTTGATTGTAGCTTCCGCAGTTTCTGTAGGATTGAGAAGGATTTTGAGATGTGCCTGGTCTTTTGGCAAAGATGTCATAGCTACTTATCAGTGCCAGCCATGTGGGGGCTGGGTGATTGGCCATGCAGGCGGGAGGATGAGTGAAAGAAGGAAAGGGTGAGTTAAAATGAAGTTTGCAATACAGCTGGCAGGCAAGTCCCCAGGACATGGTGTGTGAATACTCTTTCGCCTAATGAGTGTTCTGTAGCCCTTGGAATGGGCACATCAGCTCCAGGATTCCCCTGTGAATTTGGTAGACTGGGGCTTCAGCATCCTCCACATTCCACACCCAGAAGGCCACCAACAAGGTAATGTTGGTACATTGAGTTACCCCCGCCACCCGTCCAGACCGGGATGGGGGAGGGGGTCTGCAGTCAGTCTGTGGCCACGTACACTTCATGTTTTTCTGGAGCATGTTTGTGAAGGCTTTTATTTAATTCATCTTCAATTCTTTGATCGTGTCTTAGGCTTTTTTTAGTGATTTGAAAAAAATCTCTAAATCTATAGTTTTTAAAGCCTTGTTGAACATAACGTAGTATTGAACCCCTGTTGCTTGCTTGTTGAAAATCAGTGGTTTAAGCTCTTAATGTCTGATTACTTATAGGTACTGATTTGGGGAAAGGAGAGCAAATAACTTCTGTGGTGGTAAAGAGAATTTAACTAACCAGAGAAATATGGAGGTAGCATTTTTTTTTTTTCTGTGAAAATTCATGACTGCAGCCAGGGTCTCAGGAGGGGAGTTGCTGGGTTCCTTCCAGAGTTTTGTGTTGAGGGTAGTTTTTGGGATTGAAAGGGAGACTCTTATTTTTAAGTGATTTTTAACTCATTAAAAGTGTGTGTGCATGTGTGTGTGTGTGTGTGTGTAGTGTAGTGTTTGGGATCAAATCCAGGGCCTTGTACATTCTAAGAACACCCTCTACCACTGAGCTACATCCTCAGCCCTCCTTAAACAGTTAAAAAACTTGTTATTAGTACCTAATAATTATACATATTTGTGGGGTACAGTATGATATTTTAGTCAGTGTGTGTACACAGTATATACTGATCAAATCAGGATAATCCTCAGTTTCATCTGCTCATTATTACTTGGTGTTTGGAGCCTTTGAGCTCCTTTTTTCTAGTTATTCATAAAGCATGGGCTATTGTGAACTGTCGTCATCCTGTCCTGCTCCAGAACTAGAGCTTCTATCCAATGGTGGTTTTAAGATTTTTAATTGTGCTAAAATACACATAACTTGAAATTGGCCATCGTCCCCACTGTGAGGTGTACAGGGCAGTGGTGTTAAATACTTTCACGTTGTGCAACTGTCCCCACCAGCTGATTGTAGGACTCTCACCTTCCTGCAGTTAAAGCTCTAATCATTAAACACCAACTCCCTGTTCTTTTCCTCTCAGCCCCTTGCAATCACTGTTCTACTTTCTGGGTATGGATTTAACTATTTTAAATAGCTCACAGAAGTAAAATCATATAGTTTATGTTCTTGGTGATAGGCTTATTTCACCCAGCATATGTCCACTGCAGGACATTGCCTGCAACAGAGTTTCTAGAGTCTGGGGATGGGGTGGATGCTCTTTCTTACCCATTTGGCATGCCAGCATTGCCCCAAGCCTGCATCCTCAGGGGAGGAAATGGACCTAGTATGTGACCACTTAGGTTGTTCGTTTTTGTACAGGTTTCATGGGTCCTGCTCCCTCTAACTAGAAGAACTTTTAAAATTTTATATAAACACTTCTTTTGGTAATCCTATAGGTTCTATAGCCTTAAAACTGGGGTTACCTAAGAAAACCTTTATTTCTTCAATAGCTTCAAAACAGATTTACTAATCATATAATTGGGAAAAAAGCATGGACTAATGATTAGAACTGTATTTTAAAATCATATTCAGAAATTTGATCAAATTCATCAAAAATAATTGAAAAACCAATTTCAGACACTATTGAGGCTTTGCTATTTAATTTAATCAACTCTGCAAATATTCATTTGGATTATCTGTGTTCCATTTTATTAATCAGTCACTATTAGGTTCGATTGGTGATCCAGTGCTGCAAATTAGACTGCACTCCAAGGAGCAGCCTGTAAAGTGAATATTTGTCAGGCTGAAATTTGTTTTTTTTTTTCTTTTTCTCTTTGCAGTGCTGGGCATAGAATCAAGGGCCTCTAGCATGCTGGGTAACCACTTTATCACTGAGCTCCACCTCCAATTTTAGACTGAAATTTCTTAAGTATGTTGAACATATTTAGAAATTTTTATGTCTTTTCAATCAATAAGTATTGGGAAAGAGGTGCTCTGGTGTTTGAAACACTGTCCTAAGTTCCTTGGGGGAATACTTGATGGTCTTTGACCTTGAGCAACTGGTTCTGTCCCACATGCACCATCTGTGCACAGAAAAAGCAGCAATGAGTGGTCTGCAAGGGATTGGTGCCTAGAGGCAAGTGAATAATTTGGAGGCATGAAAAATCAGAGGAGGCTTCAGAGAGGAGACAGTGGGAGTCAGGCATGGTAGATGGAGGGGGTTGACCCAGGGGAGAGAAGAGAAGGGAAGTGGAGGCTGTTGGGTAAGTTAGGTGGAGACAGCAGAAACAGGTAGAGTGTGTCCAAAGGCCAGAGAGTCATGCTGCACAACGAGTAGGTCAGGAGAGGTAGTGGAGCTAGACCATGCATTCCATGCCTGGCTATAGAGTCTTATTTGGGCTGTAGATGTTCACCTTTAGATCTTAGAGTGACGTGTGTTACTCCTCTAAGGGGTGATGTAATGGAAGCAGGAGGATGTGGTTGTTTCATCCTGTGGTCTCTGTGTATTAAATCCCTCTGACATAGCCTCAGAAGGTTCTATAAGTAGGACAGGCCAGCCACAAAGCACTGCAGACTTCAAATGTGTTGTTAACCTGCGTTTCACACCGTGTCCCCATAGAACATTCACATGGTGTTTTCCTTGCACTTTAGCCGAGCTACCTCCCAGGAAGTGGAATAATACTTTATTCTGGACATTTAGTCTCCCGGGGAACAGGGACGTTCTGCCATTATCCACCCCTGATGAGTGATAGATGAACGAAACTGAAGACCTGGCTATCAGCATTCTGACGGGTGCTTGGATCTGAAGCAGTTGGGCATTACCAGGACACATATCAAAAAAAAAAAAAAAAAAAAAAAAAAAAAGTCCTCTCTGCTTATCTGTGGTTAATGCCCCAAATCTGAGAAGCATCTTGACTTACCCTTTTCCTTCACCCCTACCTATCTGCTTTGCCTGCAGGACACACCCTTGGTTGCTGCCCCTCCTTCATCTTTACTGCTGTTCCTCTGTGCTGAGCCTCTGAGTCTCACTGGGGGCTGCAACATCCTCACCTGGGCTCTCACTTGGGGGACACAGCATCACAGCGTCCTCATCTACACCCTCACCTGGGGGGCCGCTGCATCTTCATCTGGCTCTCACTTGGGGGCCGCCGCATCCAAGCTGCTCTCTTCTCTGTCTTTCCTGCCCCTCTGCTGCCCATCTTCCCCCAGGAGACAGAATGAACTCTACAAAAACATTAATCAGAATGTAGTGTTCTCCTGGGTAAATGCTCTCACTGCTTTCTGTGCCTTCCCTCCCTCCCTCCCTCCCTCCATCTCTATTTACCTGCCTTTGGAGGCCCTGATAGAGCTGCCCTCACTGGCTTTTCCCCAGTCAGCGCCTGCTTTGCTCCATCACCTGGTCGTGTTGATTTTCCTGATTCTCAAGATTCTTTCTGACTCAGGGGGTCCTTTCCCTCTAAAGTTCATCATAATCTGGCAGGTCCAGGCCTGGCCCAGGCTACATTACTTATCTCAGATCCTGTACAACAAATTAACAAAGGGACTATCCGTTTATGTGAGAACTTAGTGAATTTGAAATTGTTAGATATTCCACTTTTGTCTCTAAAAGAAGAAACCTGTCAGGTATTAATATTGATTAGACATTAGTGTCAGGCAATTAGTTTTTGTTTCTGTTATTTTTGTCTTTTTTGGACACATAATAATTGTGCATATTTCTGGGACACAATATGATGTTTTAATTCATGTATATGCATTGTATAATGATTAAATGAGGGCAATTAGCATTTTGCCTTAAATTATCGTTTATTTATGATAAGGACATTCAAAATCCTCTCATCTAGCTATTTTGAGATGTAAGATGCATGGTTGTTAATTATATTCACCCTGCCATGCAATAGAACACCAGAATTTATTTCTCCCAACTGTAGCATTGTATCCATTGAAGGCAATCAGTTTTGATTGTAAATTGATAAATTTTTCCTTCAAAATTTAAATAATCATTTAATTTTTTTAAATACAACTACAATTGGGAAGAACTCATGACTTATATTAAATATCTTCATTTTTTTTTCAGTTTGATTGTTGATTATGCTCATACTGGACAGTACAGTTCCAAAATCAAGGAACTACAGAGAAACATTTTCAGTACCCCTGGTATGGTCCAACTGTGGTAAAAACTTAACAAATAGACGGCTGAGAATGTGGTTCAGTGGTAAAGCACTTGTTTATCATGTGCTGGGCCCTGGGTTCAATTCCCAGAACCACAAAAATAGAAACCTTAACTAATGTAAGTTGGTGTTTTCATGGCTGCTCTTGCTTTTCTGTACTAGGACACTCAGAGGTGTTTAGAATTCATTAGGCCAGTCTTCAGCAGAGTGACCTTAGTGGCATTTCTGCTGGTGGATACTTGGTCTCCTAGAGCCAGTGGTGGTGAGCTCAGCGTATCACAAGGCTGTTAGGCAGTGCTAGCTGGAGCCAAGTCTGTTTTTTCACAGTGACTCTGTTTCCCTAGTTCCTCCTGCAGAATTGGAATGTTTCCTTATTCCTCTTATGACACTGAAATCCTACAAGTAGAGGAACCACTTCTGCATCTCCTCCCTGCAAAGTTCCTTTTTCCTATTTGCACATTCAAAGACTCATCATCCAGTTTTTCTTTGGTGGTTTCTGGTGTCTTTTCCCTTTGGGTGAGGCAGCAGTGCTGGGCAGGGACGAGTGGAAGGTGTAGTTGGACATTAGACAGACCGCTCTCTCTGTGGACGGATAGCTGGTACCTGCATAACCTGCTGCCTTGGATGGCCCTGGAGGTCCCCTAAAATTCATGCTTTCTTCCTTTCCACTGAGAGATACTGATCTTGCCATTTATGAATTTGGGGACCCAAATGCACAACATTTGTAACATCAATAAATTCATCTGTTCCCTTTCAAAGTTAGTTTTACAGCTTGTTGAGATGATTGATTTGATGTCATATCTCTGATGAACAGCCCTAATATTGTAATCCCCCATTATCAGACTAGGCCACAACTCTGTGGCCAGACCAGCAGCTCCTGCTATCTCTTGGGCCTTGGTGGGTGGGGGCAGCCACATTGCCTGCAGGCCCTGCCATGTCTCCACCCTCCTCCCAGGGCCCACAGAGAGAGTGTTAACATCATGCTGAAATAAAGGCTCTCATCTGCTTAGCATTCCTCTAATATGCCAATCTTGTAACCTTATTAAAACAGAAAATGAGATGAGTTTGGCCTGGCACTTGCTTCCTGAAGTACTCACGAGCCTTCTGCTCTGATAATCCCTGCTCGGATCTGGCCCGTGATTGACATCAGGCTTATTGGTGCGCAGCTCCCACGATTTGCTTTTCTTTTCATCTCTACCGCTTTCCATTATGTTTTAAAATTAATACTAAAAAAATCTGTCTAGTGCACAACAGAGTTCAAATCAAATAGTGTTGAGAGGCTGATAATGAAGCAGCTGTCCCTACCCACTCCCTTGAAAGCACAACCCAGTCCCACTGCAGGGACACCCATTTCCCATTTCTGAGCTGTCTTTGCTTTCTTTTATTCTTTCCTATGCAAAAAAAAAAAAAAAAAAGGCATTCCTTATTTTTTTATTGTGGTAAAATATCCATAACATGAAACTTACCCTTCTAACCATTTTTAAGTGGAGGTCAGTGGCATTAAGGACATATATCTCCAGAGCTCTTCATCTTCTTCAGCTAAAACTCTGTTCCCAGGGAACACTAACTGCCCACTTCCCCCTCCTCAGTCCCTGACAATCGCTCTTCTACTCTCTGTCCCTAAAAATGTGACTGTTCTAGGTATCTCATGTAGGTAGACTCAGGCTGTATTTGTCCTTCTTTCATGGACTTATTTTGCTTAGCATTCCCATGGTGTGAAGGTAGACCTCAGAGTTCCTGTCTTGGCAACTTTGCTCCCAGTGAAAGTGTTGGGAGGTAGGGCCTAACAGAGATGGTTAGGTCCTGAGGGCTCTTCCCTCATGAATGGATTAATGCCGTTATCACAGGAGTGGGTTAGTGGTCATGAGAGTGGATTATGCATTAAAGTAGTTTGGCCCTTTCCTGTTTGCTCACTCTCCTGCTCTCTTGCCTTTCTGCCTTCTGCCAGCAGAAGGTGCTCACCAGATGCTGGTATGGAACCAGGGGTTGAGTAAACTTCTTTTCTTTACAAATCACCCAGTCTCAAGTATTATGTTGTAGCAATAGGAAACAGACTGAAACAGTCCTCAAGGTTCATCCATGTGTAAACTGTATCAGAATTTCTCTCATTTTTAAGACACAATGTTCCATTGTATTTTTGTAGATTTTCTTTATCTCTTCATCCATCAGTGAATACTTGGGTGGTTTCCACTTTTCAATTATTATGAACTGTTTTTCGATGCACATGGCTGTACAAATATCTGTTTGGCTTCTGCTTCAGTTATTTTTATTATACACCCAGAAGTGGAATTACTATATCATGTGTTACTCACTCCTTTTTAAAAAATAAACTGATCATATCTTGTTTTGAGACTCATATCCCACTTGGTAGTTGGAGAAAAAAAAATCTAAAACTTGCTACACAATGGGATCTTGATATTTTGATTCTACCTATTCATCTATATATCCTTTATCTGTGCATTTAAAAAGTTTTGTTGAGGTATAACTTACAGACTTCATTGTTCACATGTTATACATATACATCTTGATGGTGTTTAGTAAATTATGTGGTTTGGTGGGCGTACATGCATTTTAAGAATACTTCCATCTTTTAATCTGCTCTATGGCATGGTGAAGGTCATCTCTGTGCTTAGCTCTCTTCTTAGTCCTGGGGCTCTGAGTCTTCAGTATCCCATTGGGGTAGGATGTGGGCATCTGGATTCATGAGACAGGCAGGGATTCTGTGCCCAAAGCCCTTTTCCCATTCCCTGGTCTTTAGTCTGGTAGGCATCTCTGCAGCCTGCCTTTCAGATACCTGGTGGCTGTAACCTACAGACTCCCTAGTTCTGCAGGGGAATCAGCTGAGCTCCTCAGGTGCCCTTCCCTGTACCTGCCTGCTGGGAGCCATCAGCCAAGTAGGTATGACAATTTCCTTGCCAGCATACCCCCATGTTTCTTTAGTGGAAGGACTCATGGAAATAGGACATTTTGCAGCGACATTGCATGTAAGGTGACCTTGCTCAAGGACCAGGGCGGATCCGTGTTTAGGGTGTTCCCGGTTTAGCATAATTCGAGATTAGGGTGTTCCCCATTTAGAATAGGGCGTATCCTGCTGCCTGAGTTCCTCTTGAGTTCTTAGGGTCAGACAGTATATATTTGGGAGACAGAAGCCCATGAGGTGTGGATTTGGGCAGAGAACGTGGATTTCCCCAGAACGTGTTTGTAGACGGCCGGTGTGAGATCGGGAATAAAGAATTGCTGTTTGAATCTACAAAGCTTTGAGTGGCTCGTGATTTGTGCCCAGCCAGACTGCGGCACCTGCCAGGTTCAGACACTGCTACTATGTCCATGTTAAGGCTTCTGTAGAGATGGTGGACTCTTTTACCCATGGCTACAACTTCCCATCTCCTTGTGGAAGAAGAGAGGTGCAGAGGGGCAACCAGAATTTACTACTCATCATTGTTTTAAAAGACTATGCACAAGATTTGAAACTACATATTGTAAGGAGTATGTTTCTGTTTTTATTGTAAAGGGTTCTTATTGGTGAGAACTTCTGTTTTACTGTGATAAGGTGCAGCCACTTGCCCAAACCCTGCCTGGGCTAACACTATGCTTAGGACATAGGGCTCATGTCCAGAAAGAGGGTTGCTTTGCTGAAAAGATTATGATGGAACCCTAATGGTCTCAAGAACTTATTGAGTACATCACCCACAAAAGTGGCTATCACTTTTCCTCTCAAGGAATCTTAATTACATCATTAAAAACATCAAGTGAAGAAGCCTTATGGTTCCTATAAATAAATAAATAAATAAATAAATAAATACACGCAATTACCATATGATCAAGCAGTCCCACTGCTCACAAGAACTGAAAACAGAGACTTGAGATACTTGTACACCCAAGTGTCTATGGAAATAAAATGTGACATGGTCACATAATGGATTATTATTCAGCCTTAAAAAGAAGGAGATTCTATCACATGCAACAATATGAATGAACCTTGAGGACATCACACTAAGTGAAATAAATTGGTCACAAAAGGACAAATACTGTGTGATTCCACTTCTTCGAGGTACCAAGAGTATGGGGAGTCATATTTAATGGGGACAGGATTTCAGATTGAGAAGATGAAAAGCATTCAGAAGCTGAATAGTGGTGATGTTTGTACAACAACGTGAATGGAATTAATGCCACCGATCTGTACACTTAAAAATGGTTAAAATGGTCAATTTTATTTTCTGTGTACTATAATTTTCAAGATTCAATAAAACTACCAAATGAACAGTTACCTTTCTAGAGTAATATATTGGGATACTTTTGGATCATCAAAAAAAACTTTTTTTTTTTTTTTTTTTTGAGCACAACTCACACTCTCTGATTTCCTGGCAATGATACAAAGTTTGGCTTGGAAAACAGTCTTAACAATTATATTTGGCTGACAGCAGATTTAAGAAAACTTGTCTTTTATAAAATGAAGGGAAATAAAGGATCGTCATTGATGTTCTCTGTGACAATACATTTATCTCAAAGATCACACAGAGCAGGGCAATAAATTTACAGAGCAGTGTAGTGTCAGGCATGTCCAACAGCCATGAAAATAGGTAAGAATGGATTTCTTGCAGTCAGTCTAGTATTGATGCCACAGTTATCATCTTGAGAAAATCCCATTTGTAGAAAATAAATGCTCTATCGTGAGGCACATAAGAAAGTTGTAACTCGACAAGTTTCCTATTAAATGAAAACCAGCAAGAGATCTGAAAATAATATAAAATCTGGGTAGCTTTTTTCCTTGTCAATTTAGAGTTCATAGAAAATGGACCTCTAGCTTTTTTTTTTCTTTCACCACCAACTACTTGTTAATTGGAAAAGAGGTGATGGTGACTTGCATATTATCTTTCTTCTTTGTGGTGATAAGCCAGTCTTTAGTTTCTCAATTAAAATTTGGAATTCTGAGTCTGAAAGTATCCCGATCATCTCTTTCTAATTGCTGAATCTCTCTGTCGCGTAATGACTTGACCCTGTTTGTGTAAGATAATCTAAAAATGGTACCTGACATGGGCATTGTTTCATATTTCTAAAATGAAATGCTTGCTCTGAAGTAGTCATCTTTAGGTGTCTGTACTTTTATTTAGAGAACAGATCACTTCATAACTTAGCCAAGTACGGCAATGTCACTGCTGCTTCAGGGAGCGGTAGACGTAGTAGCAAAGAGAACTCACCCTTCAGGTCTGCGGTGAGTCGAATCACGAATCATGTTCATGGGACAGTCACTACACACAGGCTGGATTCTCCACACAGGTGGGCGGGGAACCCTGGGGCTTCCTGGGCCAAGGTTCATGCTGCGTTAGGGGCTCATTGGAGAAGACCACGACTCTGTGCTAACCCTGGCTTCAGTACTTCCTGACTTTCAGCCCCGTGCAAGTCATTTAGTCTGTCTGAATGCCAGTGTGGTCTCTGAGGGGTTAGGGATCATATCTCCAACTGTTGTGATGATCCTTATATTACCTAATGCACAGATTCCAGTTTAATGAAAAGAGTGTGCCTGTGAAGACTCGAGAAATGAGGACGTCTTGCAGTAATGGGGAAATATACTTTGTAAGACTGATGGGACTGGTTTGGCTCACTTCACGCTCTAGACAAGAGGGCCTACCCTTGGGGCAGATCATGGGACCAACTGTTGCATCATAGAAATGACACACCAGCTATTTTATGGAGGTGCCACTTCACCATAGCCCACAGGCCAGACTCCTGTCTCCCTATCCCATCTTCCTATGTTTGTTTTGAGACTGCACTCTTAGGAGATGACTGAGTTGGCCAGGGTTTCAGGGCTGGCACTCTAGCTGGGGAGGCAAGAAGGGGTAGGAGGGACCATCGACAGGGCATAATGGAGATTATAGTTTCTTGAGAGTCCTGTTGGTTGAATATATCAGAGAATGTATCAGTGAGCCTAGACTCCCCTCTCAGCCCTGCATGGTGGCTGGACAGAGAGAAAGTCACTTACACTGGGATCAGATGTGATCCTCTAGGTCTGCACTTGGAAAGTGCGAGAATAAGCATCAGACACCTGTGGAATCCATGCATGTCATTGGTGAGCAGGTTCTGGTTCTGAATAAGTCTCTTTCATTGAGGAAAAGCAACTAGGAAAGGTAACCATGTGGGTCTATGAAAAAAGAAAGGAAATTCTTCCCAAAGAGCCAGAGATATATTCCTCTCAAAGTGTGATCCAGAAACAAAAAGTTTGTATTAAACAATGTCCCTTCCTCAGTAGAAAAATTTCCCTTTTTTATTCTAAAATTTGTTTCTCACTGGGATTGTTTGATATTACGGCGCTGGGAGAAGTTGGGCAGACTGGTCTGGAGAAGGTGGGATCGTGATTTTGGTTTATTGCAGGTGTGTATATCACTACTGGGTATACCTCCAAAGCTGGGCAGGGATTGGAAGTGTCCAAAATGAATGGAGTGTTAAGGCAGCTTGGAGAATAATTGGAGGGATTGGGGAGGGGGCTTGGGTGGCCTCAGGATTGCTTTTCTTCTCTATCACCCCCAAGGCTCTATGATGGTTAATTTTAAATGTCAACTTGGCTAGGCTAAGGGGTTCCCAGATAGCTGGTAAAACATAAGTAGGAGTATGTCTGAGTGTGTTTCCAGAAGAGATTAGCATTTTAATCAGTAGACTGAGAAGGTCTGCCCTCACCAATGTGGTAGGCATCATCTAACATGCTGAGGGCCTGGATAGAACAGAAGGACAGAGGATGGGTCAATTTGCTCTTTCTGAACTGGGTCATATATCTTCTCCTGCTCTTTGGACATCAGTGCTCCTGGCGCTTAGGCCTTTGAATTCAGACTGACTTGTGCCATTAGTTCCCAGTGTTCAAGACTGGGAACACTTTCAAGACTGGACTGAATTACACAGTGGTGTGATTCACCACTTTCCTCAGTTTCTATCTTACTGGAGGCAAATTCTAGGATTTCTTTTTTTATACTGAAATTTGTTTATCACTGTGAGAATTTTCCTTTTTCTCATTTTTCATAATTGTGTGAATCAGTTTCTATAATAAATTAGCTCTTATATTCTCCAACTCCATTCATTTACCTGCAAATGCCACAATTTTATTCTCTTTTATTGCCGAGTAATATTCCATTGTGTATATATACCACACTTTCTTTGTCCATTCATATACTGAAGGGCATCTAGTTTCATTCGACAGTTTAGCTATTGTGAATTGTGCTGCTATAAACGTTAATGTGGCTGTGTCCCTATAGTATGCTGTTTTTTTAAGTCCTTTGGGTATAGACGGAGGAATGGGATAGCTGGGTCAAAAGGTGGTTCTATTCCCAGTTTTCCATGGAATCTGCATACTGCTTTCCATATTGGCTGTACCATTTTTCAGTCCCACCAGCAACATATGAGTGTGCCTTTTCCCCCACATCCTAGCCAATCCCCCAAAAGCAAATGCTGAATGTTTTCTCTGATATAAGGAGACTCATTCATAGTGGGGTTGGGAGGGGGAGCATGGGAGGATTAGACAAACTCTAGATAGGGCAGAGGGGTAGGAGGGGATGGGAGGAGGCATGGGGGTAGAAAAGAGGGTGGAATGAGATGGACATCATCCCCCTAAGTACATGTATGAAGACAGGAATGGTGTAAATATACTTTGTATACAACCAGAGACATGAAAAATTGTGCTCTATATGTGTAATATGAATTCTGATACATTCTGCTGTCCTATATAACAAATTAGAATAAAAAAAATTTTAAAAGTTGCCAAATCAAAAATAAATAAAGAACCTCTTGTATATAGCTATCCTTTAGTATCCATGAGGATTTGGTTCCATTCATTTTGGAGACAAGACCTAACATTAGGATGCTCCATCAGCTGTCAGCAAGCCCCTCTTTTTCATCAAGCTCCCTCCTTAGTGTACCTAGAGTTTCGATTCTAACCAAGTCAGTCAATTACTGCATGTGAATTATTTGTTCCTGTTTCCTGCCTTTGTACACACCCTCTCTTTGCTGGATCTTATTCCTCAAAATCTGGAAACTCGCCTCCAGGAAGCCTTCCATGGTTGACCTGGAGCATTTCTAAGCTGCCTTTGCATTACACATTGTGTGTGTTATAGGAATTTATGTTCATGTAGGCTCATAAATATTTTTTAGAGGTTTTGCATGTGACACTGAGGCTGTGGAAAGAGGCACTATCTCATCATATTTGCACTCCATGCACTCCACCTGTTTCAGTCAACTCTTTTGCTGCTGTGACCCATAGACATGGCAAGAGCAATTTTAGAGGAGGAAGAGTCTATTTGGGACTCACAGTTTCAGAATTCTCAGTCCATAGATGGCTGACTTTGTTGCTCTGGACTCAAGGTGAGGCAGAACATCATGAGGAGGAGGAGAAAAACAGTTCAGCACACGGTAATCAAGAAGGAGAGAGAGACTCTGCTTAAGGAGGACAAAATATAAGCCACAAAGGCACACCTGCAGTGACCTCCTTCCTCCAGCCACTCCCGCCTGCCTCCAGTCACCCCCTAGTTAATCCCTATCAGTGGATTAATGCACCGATTAGGTTCAGTCTCTCATAACCCTGGACTTTTTTTTTTTTCATTACCTCACACACGAGCTTTTGGGGGACACCTCATGTCTAAATCATGACACCACCTACCCCTTCACAGCATCCAGTACTACACTCAGGACGAGCCTGCAGAATCTGGCTTCTGACTAACTTAGAGATTTAGCGCAAATTCTGTTTTGATTTCAGATTTAAAAAAAAAAAATGTCGGTGGAGTCCTCCCTTTGGTGACTGTGTGTCTGTGTCCCCCCTCTGTTTGTCCTGGATGCGTGTCGTATTGTCCTCTTATCTTGCACCCTTCCCTGACAGCTGCACTGCCCTTCCACGAAGTCAGTGAGCCTCCTCCTGGCACACCCCGGCAGAGTGAGTGACATTATCCAGGCCAAAATTAAAACAAAGTGATGGGATGATATTGGGTCAGGATTTGTTTCTCTCTCAGTAGAAATGATGATAAAACCCTCTGGATTCTAACAGGTGGGAACGAGGTGTTGCAGTTTTATGGCTAAGGGAGAATGGCTCTTTAGTAAAATATTGAGTTAGATGCTTATCTACTATCATTTACCAAAATAAGTCTCCAGTGGATTAGTTAAAAAGTAAGAACTTAAATATACTATTTAGAAATATGTGTGATCATTAAATGGACCCCAAGGCAATAATAATAGTAATAATGATAATCACAGATATGTCAGTTATCACACTAGCCCAGGACTTGTGGTTTTGACCTGCTACGACTTACTCAACCAATGATTTAGGGTGGACATTTAGGCTGGGTGTGGCTGGCTGGTTCCTTCAGCTGAATTTGTTCATGGTCTGCAGCAAAGACCTGGCTCACGTGGTTAGTAGGGGGCTGGCTGTAAACAGCAGTGCAGCAGAGATAATGGGCCATGTAGTCCCATCCTCCAGCAGGCTGGGCTTCTTTGCATGGCAGTGACAGAGTTTCAAGACTATAGACTCCCTATGTTCAGGTAGCTTTTAGGTCTCAGCATCACATTTGTTAGTGTTTTCTTGGTTGAAGCAAATCACACAGTCAAATACACCCCAGTTTATACCCAAAGGACTTAACATCAGCATGCCACAGCGACACAGCCACATCAATGTTTATAGCAGCTTAATTCACAATAGTTAAACTATGGTACCAACCTAGACATCTTTCAACAGTTAGATGGATAAAGAAATATGGTATATAATTTCATATATATATATATATATATATATATATATATATATATATATATATCATTTTCAGATTAATGGATGGAATTGGAGAATATCATGCTAAGCGAAGTAAGCCAATCCCAAAAAAATATGTGGATGCTAATTCACAATAAAGGGGGTGGCTAGGGAAAAATAAAGGTACTTTGGATTAGGCAGAGGGGAGTGAAGGGCGGGCAAGGGGCATAGGGGTAGGAAGATTAGTAGAATGAATCAGACATTATTACCCAATGTACATATATGATTACATGACCAGTGTGATTCTACATAATGTAGAAATAGTGGAGAAATTATACTCCACTTATATATGTTGTGTCAAAATGCATTCTACTGTCATGTATAACTAATTAGAACAAAAAAAATAGCTTCAAAGAGAAGGAAGGATTTTTTTTGTTTTGTTTTCATGAGAGAAGTGGCAAAGTATTCGATATTTTTTTGCAATTTTGTGCTTTACAGATGCAGATGTTCCTCCAATTATGGTGGGGATATGTCCTGCTAAACCTCAGAAGCTGAAAATATCATAAATCAAAAATGCATTTAATGCCCTGATAAACCCACCACATAGTTGAAAAATCATAAGTCAAGCCATCGTAAGTTGAACCATTGTTAAGTTGAACCATTGTAAGTTGAACCATTGTAAGTTGAACCATTGTAAGTCAGACACTGTCTATATTATGTATTAGTTATCTCCTGCTGCATAAAAAATCACCCTTAACACCTTAAAACAACAAATTTTTACTTCTTCATGGCTTCTGTGGTATAGGAATCTTGGTACAGCTTCCCTGAGTGCCTCTCAGGGTCTCACAAAGCGTAGGCTGGGACTGTGTCTCCAGGTGCCACCGGAAGTACCTGCTTCCAAGCTTACTCCCTGGCTTGGTGAGTCTCTGGTCTTCACTGGCTGGATCTGCAGGGGTGACGTGTGAATACTAGGAGGTGGGGTCTTTGGGGGCCCTCTCTGTCACATCCCAACTCTGTATTAAATCCACTCTCATTATCCTCTTATTCAATCAAGGAAATTGAGAGAAAGAGAGGGTCCTTCAGATAGCAAGTAGGGGAGCTGAAGTTGGATCCCTGGCTGAAAGACCATGACACCCTGCTTACAATGGAGGGCATAATACGGGGAAAGATTGATACAATTGACCACACATCCATTAGTGTCCGGTGTGTGTCAAACACCATCAACAGAATTGGCAAATCAGGACATACTGTCTAACTGCCAATCTATCCCTATTATACTAAAAGCAGTCATAAATCAATAAGAAAACATTAACATCAGCTGGGAAAAGTCCGCACTGCCTCCAGTCAGCAAGTCACTGAAGAAATATGGGAGGCAAATAAACAAGAAAAGTACTGAACCTCACAAGTAATCAAAGAAATGCAAATTATAAAAATTCGTTTTTTGTGTGTTGGGGAAAAAAGTCCACCGAACTGGTAAACAGTCTTTTAAATATTTGTTCTCAGTCTGGGTGAGCATGTAGAAGGATGCTCCTGTGGAGGAAATGTTGATTGGTATAATGTTCTAGAAAGAAATGTTTGTGCCCTTTGACTCAATCATCTTCTAAGAATTTATATTAAAATCAGAGATAGCAATAAAATTTATGTGTCCAGGTATTCACGGCAGCTTTCTTTATCTTAGTTGAAAAATAGATGCTGCCTGAATATCAATAACAACAGCAGGAATAGTATAATCTGCCATTCTAGATTCTATGGCCATTAGAACCATGTTTTTAAAGATTCAGTGGCCTCAGGGAAACCCTCATGTTATTTTACATGAACACAGCACAATTCCTACTAATGATAGAATTCCATTTTTGTACAATGCGTGTGGACCCACAAAAGCCTGAATGGAAATGTGACAGAAATTAAGAATGGTTATTGCCAGGTGGTGATGTATATTAGTTCCTTTATCCTTTTCTGTATTGTCTCCACTTTCTCCCTTGAGCTTTTATGACTGACATAATGGAGTAGAAGGATAGTGAGAAGCATTTAGCCCATGCCCTGGGCACTTGGGCCAGTGGACATGTCCCTGCTCTGTGTTGCTCAGGGGCAAAGCTGTTAGGCCCTTCCTGGGCTTGTGAGGTCTGTGGAGTTTGCAGACTCCAAAAAGATTCTGCTCAGCAGTCTGTCAGTATTTACTGTATTTAATATAAGGGACTGAAACCCATGGTCCACGTTTCAATTAAGGAGATGTGTGTTTAGTTAGTACATCTGGTTGGGAACAGCAGCCCTTTCTCTGCCACCTCCAGGACATGGTAGTGGAACTGTCCTGTCGAGGCTGAAGCACCTTAGCTGGGTGGGGTGGCACATACCTGTAATCTCAGTGGCTCTGGAGGCTGAGGCAGGAGGGTTGTGAGTCCAAAGCCAGCCTCAGCAACTTAGCAAGGCCCTAAGCAACTCAGCGAGGCTCTGTCTCTAAGTAAAATTTAAAAAAGAAAAAAAAAAGAGAGAGTGAAACACCTTGACCTTTGGGACGTTAGTCCATTTTCTCTCCCCATCCCCAGTGTGTTGGATGAAGCATGTCACTTGAAAACCAGGAAATTTCTCCTCTCACCCATTGTTGTTATGAAAGATGATGAGTGGTCAGTCACCTCGAGGTGGTTTTAGAAGAAGCAGGATAAGGGAGGCATTTTCCATTCATGTTTGTTCATTATTTGTCTCTTCTTTCTCTGGTTTAATTTCCTTGCAGCCCCTCTCAGCTTTTCCCTCCATCCCTGCTCACTTTTCCTGCCTTCCTGCTGCTGGGGTGGCCTGGCCAGCTCCAGCTCTCTGTAGTTTCTTCCTGACCCCTCCTCTCTGGATCCCACCTTCCACTGGAATATGACTGCCTTCCTTCCCTGTCCTCTCTGGGGTGTGTGTGTGTGTGTGCGCGCGCGCGTGCGTGCACGCGCGCATTCTAGTTATCCATAACAGTGGGGCTCATTTTGACATATTCATAAATGCATGGAACATAGTTTCCTTCATTTGACTCTCCAGGACTTCCTCTTTCCCCTCCTCCCTGCTTTTGAGTTTTGCTTTGAATGTCATGTGGAGACATCAGTTAAACGTAGTCCACAAATATGAGAAATGCATCCTATCTTTTAAAGATAAACTAGCTCCCAAGAGTACAGTAACAAAGGAAGACATTTGGATGTGGGCAGAGTGCTTTCAGGACCATCGCTGAAGTCTAGAGCTGGAGGGACACACTGACCCCGACCGGAGCAGCAGCAGGATTTCCTTCCTTCTTTCTTAAAAACATAGACTTCCCAAGAAGTTGCATTAAGGGCCCAGAGGCAGGCAGGACTCTTAGTAGGTGCAGTATAATGGTCTCTGATGTGCTGGGTACTAAGAAAAATGAAACAGATAAAACTTGAAAGTAACCCATTTTCTGGAATGACCTCTTTTGCCCCGTAGAGTTAGTTGAGACCCATGCCTTACAAGGTGGCAGGAGGGCCCTGCCCTACTCCCTCAGTATTTCAGAGGTTCCTGGGGGCAGGAGTGTTAGGATGTGGGTTACCATTTTTAGTTCCTTCTTTCTCAAAACCTCTGGCCCCTTAGGATTCCTGGTGTCCACTTCCCGGATTGCCTGCTCCAAGGGGAGAATATGGGAGGGTACATCAGCATTGGACTGTGAGTACTATTGAAAAAGCAGATGACTGTGAGTAAACTGTAAGCCACTAGTCACTTGTGCCTCAGTGTAAATGAACCACAGTTCATTAAGTATTTCTGGTTCTGGCCCAGGGTATTAATTGAGAGTTATTTATATAGAAAAGACTATAAGATGAGGCTAGAAAATGAGCATTTTAAAAAAGCAAAGGTTATGGGCATGAAAAACAGATATTTAATATTCTAGAACTTTTTTTTTCAAGAAAATGTTTTAAAATCTTTCTATGAAGACTAAGATTTGTAATCCCCCCCCCCACACTTTTATTAGCATTGCTCCTGAGCCAGCCTTGCCAGTAAGCAGGACTCTTAGGGAAAGAGGCTCCCTCAGGGCACTGGGTGAGCTAGATATAGCCACAGTAGGGTGGTGGTCCCTCTAGGGAACCCTGTAGGATTCAGGAAGAAGGGGACTCTGCAGCCTGTAGTCTTGGTCATTCACAGAGCACAGCGAGACCTCCTCTGGTGGGTAGCAGGGCACTGCCACATTGTTCTTTTTTTTTTTTTTTTGGTACCAGGAATTGAACCCAGGGGCACTTAACCAATGAGCAGCATCCCCAACCCTTTTAAATTTTTTATTTAGAGAAAGAGGCTCACTAACTACTTAGGACCTTGCTAAGTTGCTGTGGCTAGCTTTGAACTTTTGATCCTCCTTCCTCAGCCTCCCGAGCCACTGGGGTTACAGGTGTGCACCCACCATGCCTAGCTGCCTCATTGTTCTTGAACCATCCTTCCCCTTCAGCCATGCCCCAAATCATCTGCAGCTGCCCTGTTCCCTGCTTTCTCTCTGCCTCCTGGTTGATGCACACCCAACTTTGAGCCAGTCCCTTTTAGGACCCTGTGATCCCAGAATGAGCTGTCTGTGACAATGGCCTTGTGGTGCCTGCCCTGCATATGGTCTTTGGGTTGTGTCTGCAGAGGCTCAGCTGACCCCTGTTGGCCAGGCCACAGACTTGTGGGAGAGGCCAGACATGAACAGGGGGCAGGGGGAGAAGTGGAAAAATCCTGAGTACCTAACAAGTGAGGGCAGAGAGCTTGGGGGATTTGGAGGGGCCTGTCACTTCTGTGTCATCAGTGGAAGGAGAACTTCAAGCACTTCAGCCCTGGACCAGGGAAACCAGGTGCTAAGCCACCAGGGGTTCAGTGGAAACCATGGTGGGAGTGAGCATTGGGGGAAGTGCTGACAGTTTCCCTTATTTATTTGGAGCTGTTAATGCTCCTCAATATAAATGAGTTCATGGGGTCTTCTTGATGTCACCATGTGTGCAAGTATACAGATGGCCCCTGACTTAGTGACTGTTGGATCTATAACATTTTGACTCTATGATGGAATGAAAGCAACACACATTCAGTAGAAACTATACTTTGAAGTTTGAATTTTGAACTTGTCTAAGGCTGGTACTCTGTGGTCCAGCTCCTCACTATATTGAAAAGCTTAGGGAAGAGAAGTGGGAGGGAAAGGGAGGGGGCAGGGGAGTAGCAAAGATGGTGGAATGTGATGAACATCATTATCCAAAGTACAGGTATGAAGACACGAATTGGGGGTCAGCATGCTTTATACACAAACAGAGATATGAAAAATTGTGGTATATATGTGTAATAAGAACTGTAATGCAAAAAACCCCCACAAAGCACATGTATAAAGGCATGAACTGGTGTGAACATACTTTATATACAAAGATATGAAAAATTGTGCTCTATATGTGTAATAAGAATTAAAATGTATTCCACTGTTGTGTATTAAAAAAAAAGCTAGGAGGGGGTCCATACATTAAGAGTATTAAATGCATTTTTCTATGCATAACATTTTTAACTTACGAGGGGTTAATCAGGACATAGGTCCATTGTAAGTTGAGGAGAGCCTCTGTGTTTAAAAGATAAAGAATTCTCTTCCTCATTTGTAATCCTCTACAAACTGTTTGGCTAATAAAAACTAAAAAGTGACATGGGATCTTTGAAGATGGTAAAAATAATAACAGTCTTGAGTCTTCAGCCACCACATTGCTCTGGTAATGGGTCTGCAGTGTCACTAACTGCTGGATGTAACATGCTCTTGTTTTCTCCTTTAACATTAAATTTTCATCACCTTCCATCTTGCTGCTTATGCTCTGTGCTTTAGAGTGGTATTTTGGTCTGCTAACATATTGGTAATTTATTCTGCTAAGGTTTCTGTTCTACAAAAGAAATAGAGTAACCGTCCCATTTGGCACATGGGAACACAGGGAACTACAGGTGTTTGTGTCTGCAGTTCGCCTGCCAGGCTCCTCCTCCATGTTTCTTTTCCAGTCAGTGGCAAAGTTCTCGTCTTCCTGAGGTATGTCCATCGTCTCTGGCCTCCCTAAGCTGACCCCTCACAGAACCATGGCCAACACGTTGGTTCAAAACACCCCTTCAGGTCATTTGTTTTGGCTCTGGTGCCTCTTTCTCTAATGTCCTCCTTCCAGGTCAGATGTCACCCTTGATTTCAGAGGTCTAAAATGCTGCCATCCCAAATTTGCGCTCAGTTTTCTTTCTTTCTCCTCTTCACTCTGATCCTTCTGTTATGGTTTGGATGTGAGGTGTCCCCCCCCAAAACTCACGTGTGAGACAATGCAAAAAGGTTCAGAGGAGAGTGATCAGGTTGTAAGAGTCTTAACCCAATTTAATTCCCTGGTAGGGATTAACTGAGAGATAACTGAGGTGGTAGGGTGTGGCTGGAGGAGGTGGGAATTGGAGTGTGGCTTTGGTGTGTATATTTGTATCTGGAAAGTGGAGTCTCTCTCTCTGTTTTCCTGATTACCATGATGTGAGCTGCTTACCTCCACCAGCCTCTCCA
This sequence comes from Callospermophilus lateralis, assembly GCF_048772815.1. Lineage (NCBI taxonomy): Eukaryota > Metazoa > Chordata > Mammalia > Rodentia > Sciuridae > Callospermophilus > Callospermophilus lateralis. The sequence goes on from NC_135307.1 coordinate 147,708,418, forward strand.
GCCATGATGTTCAACTTCACCTTGAGACCCAAGGAATGGATCCAGACTTCTATGAACAAAGACCTCTGAAACTGTGAGCCCTCAAATAAACTTTTCTCCTCTATAATTGTTCTGGTCAGATGCTTTAGTCATAGCAGTGGAAAAGCTGACTGAAACACCCTCTCTTCTCATTAGGTTGGTATCCTAGATAAAGGGTGTATAGTCAGCCTTCTGTCACTATAATGAAATACTTGAAGCAATTAACTGACAAAGAAAGAGGGTTTATTTTGACTCAGTATTTTAGAGGTTGCAGGAGCCACATTCCTTTAGGCTTCTGGTGAGGCAGCACATCATAGCAGGAATGCATGGTGGGGCAAACCACTTAGCTTATCAGCCAGGAAGTAGAAGTGGAAGAGGAAAAGACCAGGGTCCCACGTTTCCCTTGGAGAGCATGCCCCTAATGATCTAAGTTATTTCCACATGACTCCTCACCACCACTCAGTAGTATCACTCTGGGTAACAAACCTTAAAGAAATGGACTTTTGAGGACTTTAAAATGCGGCAATGTGTAAAGCTAAGTTTGGCAATTATGTTTTTAATGTCTAGTTTTCTTCCTTATTCAGCCCATCCTGCAATGATTGCAACATTCTCATATCTCTTTTGAAAATTTTCATGCATTAGCAATGTTTGTTTTTATTGAGGAAGATGCTCTCTCCCAGACTGAAGATCTTCAGGGCCTCCTGGGTGGAACATCAGAGAATGGTATTTGTAGAGCTAAATGTTCCTAGATTATCATCTCTGGAAGACCCAGATTGCATTTGTGTCTTTTGTATTTTCAAAGTTATTTTCAGGTTAATTTTTTCCCAAACTAATTTCAAAGAAGACACCCAGAAAACAGGATGGAAAAAAAGCTAGATTAAATTTGCTTCACCTGGTTGAGCAGTCTAATTTTCATCTCTACTGATATAATGAGATATTTATCATCTGGAAGAATTATTTATTTATTCATTTGAAAAAAAAATAAACTTTTGCATTATTTGTTCATCCTGATTTCTTCTCCAAACAAACCTGTGGTTTGTTGATGATTTCTTCTCTGCCTAACAGGAAGTATCATACTTAACATTTCATAGGTCAGGTTGGGTGTAGTGATACACACCTATGATTCTAGCTACTTGGGAGGCTGAGACAGAAGGATTGCAAGTTTGAGGCCTGCCTCAGCAACTTGGGGAGAAACTGCTTTTAAATTAAAAATTTAAAAAGGGCTGGGGATATAGCTCAGTGGTAGAGCACTTGCTAGCATGTGCAAGGTGCTAGGTTCAATCTGTGGTGCAAGAAAGAAAGAAAACAGATAAAACAGAAGGAAAGGAAGAAAGAAAGGGAAACAGAAATATAAAAGGGAAGGAAGGAAGGAAGGAAGGGAGGAAGGGTTGAAGGAGGAAAAAAAAGAAAGAAAGGAAAGAAAGAAAGAAAGAAAATTTCATAGATCGTTGTCAACATTCAGTGCTAGGCCACTGTAGGAAATTCACTTAACTGCATTTAGCATTCGGTGCTGAGTGGATTGTGTGTATTGGGCTCACTTTCATACAGCAGGCAGTTAGACCTGCCCTGCTCTGTACCTGTGTGCACACCCTGAAGTTCTGGAAGTAGGTGAATGTCCTATTGCGAAGACAGCTAGATCAGAACTGAGTGGTTGATAGATATCTGCCAGGAGGACTCATAAGGTCTTCATTTCAAGTCCACAAATCCCCCCTGTGCATGAAGGGCTGGAGCCCAGGGAGTTTCTCTTCCTGCTGTGCTGTTTTCACAGAGGGCTTGTGTCTAGAGAGAAAAGAGATCCACTGGTAGGCCGGTGTTCTAAAAGACACATACCTGGAAGCTTTCATTAGAAAGGAGAAAAATCTTGTTAGACTTCTTAAATTAAAACAAGCTAAATATAGTGGTCCCTTTGTATCCACAGGGGATTGATTTGAGGACAAAATGTATGGATGCTCAAGTGCCTTATATAAAATGGTGCAGTGTGTGCACAGAAGCTGTGCCCATTCTCCATATACTTTACCTTGTCTCTAGATTACTTCTGATAACTAATATGATGTAAATGCTGTGTAAATAGTTGTTATTCTGTATTGTTTAGGGACTAATAATAAGAAAAAAAATCTACATGTTTGGTACAGACTCATTTTTTTCTTCAAGTTTTTCTGTTTGGTTGAATTCTTGCACGTGTGGGTATGAAGCGCCAACTATAGTTGGAAGTTGCATAAACCCTATTTTTTAAGAGTAAGTAAAAAAAATATTGAAGACCCTGGGTACTTTTTAAATAGGATGGGAAGCACTGACTCAGATGGACATGCAGTTATTATCAAGGAAGTCTTGGCCTAGCAAACTCTGGAAGATGGTATGCTGTGGAAAACCTCCTTTTTACGAGGTTCTCTGGGAGTTCAAAGCACTTCTCCTTAGTAGCAGAGATGGGAAGAGGTGGTTTAATCTCATCTAACCTTAGAATGACGTCTTTTCTCCATGGGAATCTTTAAGATAGCATTCTTGATTCACTGTGCTTTAAAGATTGGATGTTTAAAAATTAGATCACTGTCCACATTTTTCATATTGAATTTAAAAATTTCAATTAAAATTATGTGATTGGTGTCAGATAATGAAAGGAGCTTGCCTGTTGTTGGAATATGTGGTTGGCAGAGTCATGGTCCCCCCCCCCCCCCCCGCAAAATGTCTATGCCTCAGCCCTTGGGACCTGTTAAGGTACATGGTAGAGGGGAATGAAGGTTATGGTTGGAATTAAGATGGTAAATCAATTGACCTTGAAAAGAGGGAGTTTTTTCATGTCTACTTCAGTAAGAAAAGGGTCCCTGTCAGTGAAAGAGGGAGGCAGAAGAGGGAGTTAGAAGAAGAAGATGTGACCGTGGAAGAATGGACAGCAATATCACAGTGCTGGCTTTGAAGACAAAGGGAGGGGGCTATGAACTAAGGAATATGGGTAGAGGGCTCCAGAAGCCAAGAAGTGAGACCATGGATTCATCCCTGCAGTCACCACAGTGAGACTTATGTCAGACTTCTTAACTTTGAAACTGTAAGATAACAATTTATGTTGTTTTAATCTGCTTAAATTGGCACAGTTTGTTAGGACAGCCATAGATAACTAATGTAGAGAGGGCTGGGGATGTTGCTCGGAGGTAAGAGTGCTTGCCCAGCATGTGTCAAGTCCTGAATTATTCCATCTCCGGGGGTGGAGTGGGGGGAAGAAGTGAGAATAATACTATGGCAAAAGTGAAACTATATGAATTTCTATAAAGAAAAAGCCAATCCTATCCCACTCCCCAAGGCTCCTCCTCCTCTTCTCTGCTCACCACCTTTATCATAGTGGCTTTGCCAGCCAGAATTGAGTAACGTGGTCACAAGTTAGTGAAGCTGGTCTGGGAAAGGAACTTTAGTTGATGTCTTAGTCTGTTTGGCCTGCTATAATAAAATATTATAGACTTGTGTGGCTTAAAAACAGAAATTTATTTCTCACAGGTTTGCAAGTTGGGAAGTCTAAGATTGGGGGCCTGCAGATTCAGTGTCTAGTGAGGTCTGCTTCCTTACAGATGATACCTTCTTGGTGTGTCCTCACATCATGGAAGCGGCAATCTGGCTCTCTTTGGTCTTTTTATAAGGGCGCTTTTTGAGATATAGGGGAAAACCTACTCTCTCAATATAGAATGCTTTTTTCCTACTCTCTCAATATAGAATGCTTCACCTCTGGTCACCAAAATATGTGTGGGATATTCTTCCACATACGAAATAGTTCTGCACTGGACACCAATAGGATGTCCTACAATCCCCCAGACTGTCAATGACAATTCTCACATGTAACTTGTACTTCTGACTTATTAACTTTAAATCGGTGTTCCTGCCATCCTCTTTCAAATTTGATTAATATATCAGGATAGCTCACAGCACTCAGGGAAACATTTTATTTACTTTTATCCATTTGTCATAAAAGATATTACGATGCACATGAACAGCCAGGTAGAAGAGCTGCCCAGGACAGGTGTGTGGAAACGGGTGTGGAGCTGCCATGCTCTCTCCCGGAACCTCCACATGTCCAGATACCTGGAAGCTCTCTGGACCCTGTCCTCTGGGTTTTCATGGAGGCTTCATCATTTAGGTAGGATTGAGTCAATCCCTGGTCATTGGTGATCAACTCAACCTTCAGCTCCTTTCTCCTCCCTTGTGGTCCTGCGATGTCACCAAAAGTCACACCCTCTAATCACATGGTGGTTAGTTCCCATGACAACTGTTCCCCACCTTGAGGCTATCCAGGAGCCCTGGCTGCCAGAACTGTTAAAATACTAAAAGACACCTACTGCTGTGGTGATTCCAGGTATTTTAGGAACTGTGTGTCAGGAAAAATAAAAGCTATTTCTTCTTATAAGTTACGATATCACATCCCTAATTGCATTCACGGGGTCACCGCTGGTGTGATCTAACCACCATCCCCCCATGGCCCCACCTCCCACAACCATCACTTGCGGGTGGGATTTCGACATACTAATTTGAAGAGGAGGTGGGCACACCAATAGCAGTTAGACGATTGCCATGCTAGCCAATCTGCTCTCAGAGGAAGGAAGGTGTCATCTTTGGTCTGTGGCCCTGTCTTCCCTAGTCTTTGTTTTTCCACAGTCTGATGCACCAACACATAGACCCCTTTGGTACCTGCATTTCCTCCCTTTCTTGGAGCCAGAGTCCAGTTCCAGTGGTCAGTGGATCATCTGGCACTTGCCCTTTTTGAACGGTGTTCCTCCCTTCCATCTTCACCAGAGGGCGGCCTGGTCCATCACACATTCATCACCTGCTTATCCAACTGCTCTGGGTGAGAAACACCCAGGGGGGCTGTGACCCCCATGCTGTTTCAGTGGAGTGATTGCTCCCAGGCGGTTCTGTTGCAGGACGTTTATGAATCCTGCCCCTTGATTATCTCTTAACTCACTCCTTCCCACACAGGGGCCTCTTCCCTGTATTTATGGTGTTTCTGGTGTATCTCTGGAGGACAGCACAGCGAGAAGTTTCTGGAGGAGGCGGTGGTCAGACCTTGTCTTCCCTCAGCTTCTGATGGGGGAACTTCCAATGATGACAGCTCTCTGTGGGGGAGGGGTGGTTTGCTTTGGCTTTTAAGCGTGGACAGGGAGTCGAGGACGGTGAGCAGTCACTACTGACAGGTGACCATAGGAGTAATCACAAATGTGAAGGCCAAAGCCTGTAGAGAGGTCTTGCTGTGGCTCACCTGCAGGCATCTGAGAACCTGATCCTAAGGAGATGAGAACTTGAGTTTTCTCGCCTTCTCAGAGACCCTGTCCTTGTCTGAAAAGGCGGAGACTGAGAGGTTTGGTTACCACCCCTGGTTTCTATGTATCTATTGAGGACAGAGGCTGCTTCCTGACTGTGTTATCTGGGGAGCAAGCACCTCTGGAGGCTCTCAGGGAGATGCCACTCTATGTAAAGATCAGGTGTGCATCTTTAAAATTGTGGAGAATGAAATACAGAAAGGGAGCCTTACAAGTCCTGCTGACCAGTGGGAACAGGCTTTTCATCTTCAATGCTTTCCTATTCCTCCTTCAGTCCAGGAAGCCCCAAGAGCCCTGTCACTGGGGGCTGGCTTTCTAGGCTGGGGTTACTGGGACCCTCCTTATTGCACTGTGTCAGCCCACTGGTGACTCTTCAGCTGGGTGGACTCTAGCTCACAGGAAGAAAAAACCCAAACATCCAAGGAGACATAAATGGATAACCAAAATGTGACATATACATATGATAGAATATTATCCAGCCTTAAAACTGAAATTCTGACACAGGCTATAAAGTGGGTGAATCTTGAGGTTGTGATGCAAAGTGAAATGAGCCAGTCACAAAAAGACAAACACTGCCTGCTTCCAGTTACACAAGGCACCTAGAGCAGTCAAACTCAGACAGTAGAACGGTGGTATCCAGAGCCAGGGGCAAGGAGAATGGAAAGGGCAGTTCCTTCAGCTAGAAGGAACGAGAGGAGGTCACCACATTTCACTGGTTCAGGTGGGCACATGCCCTGATGAAGGCCCTAAGAGGAGAGGGGTCAGTGGTCATTGACCTTGAGGGTCTGAGTGAGCAGAGACTGGTCAGAGGAGAAATGTTTCAGCCACCTGGGGAGGGAGGCCTGTGAGTGCCACTGTGTGTCCTTCTGATCATTAGGACAAATTGCAGAGAACTGATTCTCAGTAGAATACTCTGCTGATGTTGGTTTGAAGTTCCCAGACTTGGATATGAAAAGAAAAAAAAAAAAAAAAGATGGCTCTACAAGAAGACAATTTCACATCAGGCTGAGTTCCCTTTTAGACTCTGTAGAGTTTCTGATCATGTCCAGCCAAGAACCAGGTGGGTGAGTTTCTCAAAGACAGTAGAACATGGCCTTCCCAAGTCAGATTGTGGCTAGCAGGGGTCCAAAGTCTCAGAAAATGATACCCAGAGTATGTTGCTTTGGCATGCTGAGTACTTTGAACTAAAGGACATGGGAAGGGCCTCAGAAGCAAAGTCTCTTTCTGACCCTCTTCTAAGACTTTGATTTTCCTCCTCCTCTTTCTCCTCCAAAGGAGACCACAAAAATCAGAATTCCTCTTCCTCAAGGCAGATCACAGAAACTAGACTCTCTCCTCACAAACTAGCCATAAAACTTGAAATATTACTTTAATTTTTTCCCACCCCTCAGTGTAAGATCTGACCATAAAAAATTCTTTGACCTACATTGTTTGATGGTAGATCACAGGACCCTCATTCCAGAAGGAGTCCTGACCCCATCCAGGTTGAAGGAACTGCCCTTTCCATTCTCCTTGCCCCTGGCTCTGGATACCACCGTTCTACTGTCTGTGAGTTTGACTGCTCTAGGTGCCTTGTGTAACTGGAAGCAGGCAGTGTTTGTCTTTTTGTGACTGGTTCATTTCACTTAGCATCACAACCTCAAGATTCATCCACTTTATAGCCTGCGTCAGAATTTCTGTTTTAAGGCTGGATAATATTTTATCATATGTATATGTCACATATTGTTTATCCATTTATGCCTCCTTGGATGTTTGGGTTTTTTCTTCCTGTTAGCTATTGGGAATCCTCCTGTGATGAACATACATGGGCAACCCTTCCAAGTCTCTGCTTTCAGTTCTTTTGGGTATCTACCCAGGGGTGGAATTGCTGGGTCATACAGTAGTTCTGTTTCAAATTTTGAGAAACCTAAATAGGGTGGATGTGTTTGTTAATGAATGGAGAAACTGATGGAAAGATGAAGAAGTGTGGGTAGGGACAACCCCTCGCATGGGCCCTGGAGGACGGGTAGTGCTGGGATTCTGGAAAATAAGAGGCAGAGCCATCCGTGATGTGGCTCTGAGACAGAGGATGGGAAGTGCAGAAGAGACAGAGAGAGACCCTCCTCATCCTGAGTCCTGTCTGTCCTGCATTGACAGGCATGGCAGCAGGAATGGGTGAGTCAGGTATGATTGGGAACAGGGACGTGCAGAATGAAAGCTGAGTTAACACTGGAAACTGGATATTTGTGGTGTCTGTCATTAATTGTCACAGGTTGCAGTTTTCTCCAGTAAGCTGTGAAACTTGGGCGTGACCTTTTTTCCACATGTTAATGTTGGAAATGAGTGATGGTTGTAATTTTATAAGTGCAATGTTAACCCAAGGTTATTGGAGAAAATCTTATGACCAATGCAAATCATTCTATTATATGCAGAATAAAAAAAATGTTTTCGCCACACATGAGACTATGAAAAATGACATGTGTCTTAGCTGGCACCAGGCTAAGAAAAGTAAATTAGGTCATTGCTGTAATAACTATTTAACATGGGGTGGGGAAGAGGGTAGTTGTTAAGAAATTGCTTTTTAAGATCTATAGTGTTTCATGATTCCTTTTATAGACATTCAAAAATAGGCAAAACTTTTCTGTGGTGTTAGAAATCCTAACCGTGACTGCCCAAGAGGGTGGGGATGAATTGCAAAGCATAAGGGAGAACTTCCAGGGGGATAGAATCTTCCATATCATAGTTGGGATGTTAGATTCATGAGGGCACATGTCAAAACTCATAAAATTGTATTTTTATGGTATGTGAATTTCATTGTATTCAGTTTTACCAAATGAAAAAGTTGTAGCAGAAAATAATCCCATAGAGTTATGGTATCATCTCAAGGATGATTTGGGGAGCAACACACCAACAGATTGAAAATAATGGTGTTTAAGAGATGTTATAGCCACAGAAATTAAACTGTCTGCAAAGTTAAACTTCTCTGGGGGTTTAATAACATTAAGCTCAGTAGTAAGGCATGAAACATGGACTGGAATGGGAAGAGGGCATTTTATGCAATCAAGTGTGTGTGTGTGTGTGTGTGTGTGTGTGTGTGTGTGTGTGTATCTTAACCTGTTGGTGTTGGTTTTCCATTCTTGTAACAAATGCCTGAGATAAATCAGCATAGAGAGTCAAATGGTATATTTTGGATCATGGTTTTGGAGGTTTTGCAATGGTAAATTGGCCCCATTGCTTTGGGCCTGTGGTGAGGCAGCACACCATGGTGGGAGTGAGTGGTAGGGGACTCTATTCGTCTCATGGCATCCAGAAATCAGAGAGAGTAAGAAGAGGGAACTAGGTCCCAACATGCCTTTGAAGAACACACCCCTAATGACCTAACTTCCTCCCAGTAGGCCCTACCTCCTAAAGGCCCTACCACCTCTTTACAGAACATGGGCTAGTGGCCAGGCCTTCACCGTGGGCCTTTGGGAACCATTCCAGGTCCAAACTATAGCACCCTTCTGTGATGATCAGTTTTCACGTGATCTTGTGACTTAATCGTGCCTCTGCCTCCCATCAATTTGTATGTGGGAGTCCCAAGACTCAGTACCTGAGAATGTGACTGTACTTACAGATCGGGTCTTTAAAGAAGTAATTAAGTTAAAATAAAATTATATGAGTGGGCCCTAATTCAGTAGAACTGGTGTCCTTGTAAGAAGAGGAGATTAGGCCACTGACAAGCAGAGAGGAAAAATAACGTGAAGACTCAGGGTGAAGACAGCTGTCTACAAGCTAAGGAGAGGAGACTTAGGAGAAACCAGCCCTGCTGACAGGACACCTTGACCTCAGACTTCCAAATGTCTGGTGTTTAATCTTCCCACCTGGGGTTCTTTGTTATGGCATCCCTACCAGACTAAAACATATGGCTTTGATATCATTATCTATTTGACCTATATTCCTCCTGTCCTCTGAGGAAGTCAGGGTAAATGGTGTTTATAAATGAACAAATACACACTCAGGGGTCCATGGTGGAAGGCAGCAAGCTTGCTTTTTTTGTTGTTTTGTACTGCCTCAGTGAGCTTAGTGTGTGTGTGGGGGGGTAATTACTTAATGATAACAGGGCATTTGTACTAGACTAAAATTTTAAAGGATATAATCACTAAGGTTCAGGATAGTCCTAAGTGCAAACTCAACATCTATTTATTTTTGTTTCTGTTTTCAATTTTTATCAAGAGTTAGCCTTTAGTTTGTGAGTCTTGGGTTTTACAGTCTCCAGAGCAGCCACTGGGAACATTATAACATCCTGCTGTGCCCTGCATGAGGTTGGCGATTGAGGACAGAGTCACAATGCCCACACCTTAGGTTTGCCATCTGAAAATGATAAATAAACTAATTATGATTTAAAAGCTTTCCATTGCCTGCTAGCTACTGAAGATTTTAAAATGGAAAGCCAGAGTTCATTTTCTGGCTTTTAGTGTAAGTTTTCAGATACTTTGTTGTCGCCCACACTAATGTAGATAGCATATCTGATATTTATACTGATTTTTTTATATGTTGCTTCAAAAAATTAAATTGAATTGTAAAGTATACAAATAGTTCTAATTCAAATCCTTGTATTTATATATACTCCCTTATAATTCCATGCATGGCCATCCTTATTCAATTAGTTATCATTTCTAATAATAAAAACTACTATAAACCAGTTGTGGTGGTTATACACACCTATAATCCCAGGGACTCAGGAAGCTGAGGCAGGAGAATCACAAGTTCAAGGCCAGCCTCAGCAACTTGGCTAGGCCCCAAGCAACTAGCCAAGACCCTGTCTCAAAATAAAAAATAAAAAGGATTGAGAATGTGGTTCAGTGGTTAAGTGCCCTTGAGTTCAACCCCTGGCATCACAAAAAAAAAAAAAAAGAATTTATGAAATCTACTGCCACATCAAAGATGGAGTGTCACAATAGACCACCTTTGACCACATGGTTCTCCTTATCCCATTCGCTTGCCTTGCCTCACCTAAGTTAACCATTTTCTGAATCTTACCTAATTCCCTTACTTTTTCTTTTGGTATATTTTCATTGTATTTATGTGTCTATAAAGTAAATTTAAATTTTGTTTATTTTTGCCTACATAAAAAACAATCTCCTGTATCTGATCTTTTGGGACTTTTTCCTACCTAGAAAGCACATCATTAAAGTTCCTCCCTGTTGTGTGAATTACTGTACTTCACTCATTTTGTAGCTCTACTATGAGTATATTGCACAGTTGAGTCATCTGATCTCTCATGAATGGACATTGTGTTGTTTCCAGGTTGTTGCTACTGTGAACAGGGCATTACAGAAGATTCTTGTGCTGATCGCCTGCTACTTATGTGCATAACGTTCTCTGGGTTGTATGCCCAAGAGTCAGATTCTGGGGGAGGACCTGCAGATGTTCAATGCTAGGAGATAATGTGCTTTGCTCTTTTCCAAAGATTTCCTTCTATTTATCCTGCCCTTCCTCTCCCTCTCATCCATATGTACTTAATCTTATGGATTTATATTCTTGCTGGCTCTGAGTATTCTCAGACCTTAAAGATTTTTCCCAATTTTCAGACCTTTAAGGATGAATAAAACAATTCTTGGTTTATATTTTCTGATACTTGATGAGGCTCACTCTCCATTCTTATGTGTGTTGGCCACATGGGCTACATGACCCATGTCATTTCCTCATGATTACTGTTGCTTATAATTTATGTCTGTTATTATGGTTATTATATGACATTAGGTAGTACATTTAAAGCTCTCTTGGGTGGTGTGCTGTACCAGGATGGGATCTTGAGTTGGTTCTCTGTATAACATGAGGGAGGTAGCATGGCCACCCTTCTCCCCCTTCCCTTTGCTTCTCTGTTGCTGCCACCAGGATCATTGTTTTTAATGGTAACTTCAGGCTTTCATGCTTGTGTAGGGGTGTATTCTAAAATTTTTAAGCTAACAGATCCTATTTATTGGAAAAATGATGTGAATTTTATTCCCTGTAGAACCAACTATGAGATTTGAAAGAAGAGGTGGAAGGTACCTTGGCTGTTTGAAGAATTGTTCAAGTATCCATGCAGAGGTCTTGCATGCCTTTCACCTGGCTTCTTCTCAGGTTAACATCTCATGTAATCACGGTCCATCTGCCAAAACTAAAAATAACTCTATTATAGACTTTATTCGGATTTCACCAGTTTTTCCTTGACTAGCTTTTGTTGTTGTTCCAGGATCCAACCTGGAGACCAAGTTTAATTTAATCATCATGTCTCTTTAGTCTCCTCTAATCTTTCCTTGATTTCCATGACCTTGACATTTTGAAGAATACTGGTCAGGTATTTTGTAGATCAAACACCCCTCAATTTGGATTGTCTGATGGGTCTTCATTAGACTGAGGTTACAGAGTACCACAGAGTTGTAAAGTCCCCTGCTCATTCATTGTACCATATCATGACATTAATGTGACTTATTGCTGTTACTTATGACTGGTGAGGTTAACCTTGATCACCTGATCATGGTGGTGTCTGCCAGGTGTCTGTTCTATAAGGCTACCGTCTTTTCCCTTCCCATGCCTTTCCTCATAAGCTAGTGCACACCATGCTGAAGAAGGGGAAAATTAAGCTGTACTTCCTAGAGGAAGGAATATCCAAGAATTAGTGGGCATATGTTAAACCACAGTCATTAATAAATACTCTGGCAGAGACACTTTGAAGCAATGCAGATACCCTACTTCTTAAAATTTCAATCACTGATTTTAGCATTCTTGAGTGGATCTTGGCTCAGCAATTATCACTGTGGTGTTCTGATGGTAATTTTTTAATTTCCTTCCTTCTTTTTACATTTGTTATTTTGAATTCTTCTTTAAAGAGGATCTGTCTCTTCTCAACCCGACTTATTTATTCATTCACTTGTGATGCCAGCATGGCCTCCTGTTTATTTTATTCTTTAGGTTATAAACCAATACTTAATTATTTATATCATTGCCAAATTGTTCCACCTTTGGCCATTTGGCTCTTGCTTCCCTTTGAACTGATGTTTTGCTATCTGTCTCCCACTCTTTTCTAATTTTTCTCTTCGCAGTTCCTCAGTTCCTGCCACCACAAGAGGCTCCAGGCTCATCTCATGTTTTCCCTACCCTAACCCCGTCATCATCCATTTATCCATTTCTCCTTTAATTGCAGGATGGTATTGGCAACTACATTCTGGATTCTCATTGAGCCCCTTACTACTCTGGTATCATTGCTTCTAGATTCTCTCAGAAACAGAACACATAACTAGGCATACAGTCAGTTCTCATATCTCTAGTAGTTATCTTCTGTCAGTTTTAAGAATTTTGAAAGAGTGAATACTGATCTGCTCCCAGGGGAAGTCTCTGGTCCCAACATTTTTGTCAACTGATCAACGCAGAACCTTGTGTTATGTGTGCTTCTGTCAAAGGCCCTTATTGAATATATATTGTGGATTCCTTAACATTGAACTCAACCAACAGCCCTCTAACTCATGCCTGAACTTACCTATCGCACTATTTTCTTGGTAAGATGCACCACAATCTTGTGCTTAGGAACACGACACTTCACTTAAGCGCTGTGCTTCAGAGCCATCTTAAACAGCAGAATCCCCACCACCAACAAAAGCACGCAAAAATATGAAGACTGTGGCAGTGAAGAGGCAGTGAAGGGGATGCTTGTTAATAGAGCAGCAAGGAGATGGCAAGTGTCACCTTGTTTGAGCACATCTGGGAGTGTGTGTGGAGTCTCTCAGATTATTTATTTCTATGTGGACATGTCTGCAAGTGGTTGCAAAAGTGCTCAAGTACTGATTTTTGGGGTTACAAATAAATTTGAGCAAGTAGGTGAATTAGCAAATATAGGGTCTGCAAATAAAGAGGATAAGTTGTATATATTCTTATCTGGGTATATACACATCTGCATTTCTATGCCTATATCTATCTGTCTGTCTTAAGCTAACCATGAGTTTATACTATTTCCAACCCTAACCTAGCACCATAAGGTTCAGTTTCCCCTCTCACTTATTTGTAATCAGAAACCTGGCTCTACTTTTAAAAAAAGCTTTAATATTATTTTTTAAGTGCTATCGTTGAACCCAGGGCCTAACACAAGCTAGGCAAGCATTCTATCACTGAGGTATATCCACAGACTTCTCATTAAACACATTTATTCTAGTATTGTCCCCCATTTTTTTATTTTAATGACCACAACTGATTGAAGAGGTTGGGCCAGTTGTCCTGTAGAATGTCCCACAATCTGAGGAGGTGTCTGCCTCCTCCTGGTGCCATTTCACCTGTTCCTCTGTTTCATGGCGTGTGTTTCATTTTCCCTCACTAGGGAAATTGCATCTAACTAAGATCTTTATAAGAGTGGTCATTCCTATGGGCCATGACCCTCATTATCTCTGTAATCTCTACTGCACTCTCAGGGCTGTGCATTGTTTGTCTTTTGGGGCTGCCAAGCTCAGCTTGTGATGTGCAAGTGTATGCAGCTACCCAGGGACAGAGCCAGGATAGGTCTGTTGTGTTGAGAGCTAGAACTGCTGAGTTAAGACTCCAGGGTGGGACCCTGGCAGCTACATTTTTAACTTGCTGACTAGGTGATATTTTGGCTTATTAAATTTGTGTTGAATTCTTTTTGACTTCTACAGCTTGTTTGTATTTAAGTAACTTAGCACGTTCCTGTATGCCAAGGTCAGGCTCAAGATGAAGGCTGACTGTTGTGGTCACTGAGAGCTTTTAGAATTGAGGTTTGGTGATAGGATGGGAGGATGAGTTTTCTGCCATTCTGAAGGACATCACCTTTCTCATTCAAGAGCCCACATCTTGATTGGCACTGTGTTACTTAAAAATATGCTGAGAATTCATGTCCTTGCTGCATTACCAAAGAGATTTGCATTTACTTTGGAAATTCAAGCACATTTTCTCCAACCCACAGGCACTAATGAAGAGCTAATGAACCGCTGAGAAACTGGTTCAAATAAATGATTACAATCGACAAGAGAAGTACAAACATGACCCTGATGAATGATAATCAAGAGCGAGTGGAAAGGGATGATCTTATTAATTATCCAGACTCTAAGTCTGGTTTCAGAATTGCGAATAGTAATAGGCATTGGAGATAGAATTCTACAGGAAATGTTTGGTGACTCTTAAAACAGGCCACAAATTACAGAAACTGTTTTAGGATCATCTTTAACATTTGTGTATGTATTTTCATATAGAGAGCTGGTTATCAGTTTTTGCTTGGAATCTAAATAAACAGCTTATTTTAGTAACTTAAATGTTTACTTATTAATTTTTATATTTTGTAGGTAGTTGAAAAAATATTAGAATTACTTTTTTACATTTTTTGCACGACTAGGGATCAAACCCAGTGACTAGCACATGCTTGGCAAGCACTCTACTACTGACCTACACCACCAGCCCTGATTTTTTTTTTTTTAATATAGGCTTTTGGCTTATGTACTTAATAGAGAAAACTTTACATTTCACTGCAGATTTGAGGCATTGGTAAATTCTTATTTCCTGGAAAGCTCCACTAATTTTTTAAAATTAGGAGATTCTTTATTGGCCTCTGTCATGGATGGTATATGATGGATAGAGCAGGACAACCAGGAACACCTTCCTGGGCTTCAGTTTTGGATAGCTAATGAAGCAGAACATAAAGTTTAAAAGGCAATTTAAGTTTTCTTTTTCTTTTTTTAAAAATTTGCTCTTTTTAGATGTACATAACAGTAGAGTGTCTTTTGACATATTTTATATACATGGTATATAATTTATTAAGATATTATTCTTGTGATTGTACATGGAGTTAGACAGGTCATGTATTCATATATGAACATAGGAAAGTTATGTCTGATTCATTCTATTGTCTTTCCTATTCCCATTCATTTACCCTTCCCGTCATTCCCCTTTGTCTAATCCAATGAACTATCTCCTCTTGCCCCTTATTATTGTATGTTAGCATCCACATATCAAAGAGAACATTCAGCCTTTGGTTTTTTGGGATTGGCTTATTTAACTTAGCATGATGTCTCCAGTTCTATCCTTTTACTAGCAAATGTCATAATTTAATTTTTATTTATGGCTGAGTAATATTCCATTGTGTGTGTGTGTGTGTGTGTGTGTGTGTGTACATTTATATATCACATTTTCTTTTTTTTTTTCATCTGTTGAAGGGCACCTATGTTGATTCCATAGTTTGGCTATTGTGAATCAAGCTGCTGTAAAACATTGATGTGGCTACATCACTGTAGCATGCTAATTTTAAGTCTTTTGGATATAAACTGAAGAGTGGGATAACCAGGTCAAATGGTGGTTCCATTCCAAATTTTCTGAGGAATCTCCATACTGAATTTAGATTCTCTTGACTAAATATATAATACATATTTTAGGCAAGTGTTGTACTACTGATCATCCCTAGCTCCTACATGTTAAATTTGAATTCATAAAATAAATTTCCACTAACAAAATTCCTCTTTTTATTTGCTTTATATATTTAACTGCACAAGTCTGCCTTTGGGGAATAAAAAATTTTTTAAGTTGAAAAACTATTGACCTAAAGGATAATGAGGCAATGCTATTTTCTTCAAGAAATCCCATATCCTCTGGAGGCTGTGTACAGCCACCTGCTTCGCAATGGAACTGTGGCTCTTTGCACATGGATAAGACCTATAGAATATTGATGCCATATAAAAGAAAATTTGAATATATTCCAAAAGAATTAAACAGCTACATTTTTCTTGTTGGATGTCAGGTGTTTTACAATATGACTTCTGACATTGTGCAGAAAATAGCAAAAATTTAGATCTTTGACATTTGAACTCTTGCCTGATTGTTGGGATTTTCAGATGCTTTCACCCTGGGAGTGAAGTGACTATTCAGGATGATTCTGTGGACACCATGTTTCTTCTTAGCCTGGATCCCAAGTCTAGCTGTTGACCTCTCCACTACATTAATTGCTTAATCCATAGCAAAGTGTTTGATAGGTGTGCTCCTCATGATTGGTCAGATGAAGGCAGTGACCAGGGCTGTAGTGGAGAGGGGACTTATAGTGCTAAAACCTGGAACTTCCAGAGCCAACCAAGAGGAACTGCTCACCCAGAAGTGATACTTTGAAGTATTGTGAAAGAGCATCTTCAGGATTCCATTTATATTTTGCCTGTGTATATGTATTTTTAGCAGCATTATCTTGAAAGCTGCTAAGGGCTTTATTTTTATGTCTACCCTTCCTCTGTTCCCATAATGTTTGATCAAAACCAAAGAACAGTTTCTAAAATTATATTACAAAGATGCTTTGACAGCTTGAATGATTTTTGTCTTCCCCAAATATTAGCAAACATAGAAATTAAACAAATAATATGAACACTTGCCCTAAGCACCATCCCGGATGCACTGTCCTGGTTCTCACTGCTTGTTTCTTGGAGTACCAAGTAGGTGTACCTGAATCAGGGTCTGGTTGCAACTGTGGGTGTTTCCTCATTTGAAATTTGCATGACAGCCTGACCCTGACATGATGGATCAACTTACGATATTTCAACTTAAGATGGTGTGAGAGTGACATGCATTCAATGAAACTGTACTTCAAATGTTGAGTTTTGATAATTTTCTGGTCTAGAGATACATAGTCTGATACTCTATGTAAATGCTGGGTGGTGCAGCCAAAGCTTCCACATAGCCAAGTGACCTGGAGGGTAAACAAGGGATACTGTACTGTGCACGACTTTGCCAGTGTTTTTTGAATGTTGCGTTTTGTGGTTTTTTTTATCCCATCACATTTGTGGAACATCTGTCCATGTCTCTTGTTTCTGGTATATTAAATGTATTTTTGACTTACATATTCAACCTACAAAGGTTATCAGAACATAACTCCATTGTAAATAAAGTGTGTCTTTCTCTGAGATTCTGCAGACTGGGCAGTCCACTCCTACTCTGTGACCGTCTGGGGAACACAGAGCAGCTATCGAACTCTGAGTTCATGTTTTTCTGGGCTTAAAAGCATAAATGCCAGACAAAGCAGACTTGGTGTCCTGAGAGGAGAAACTGCATGTCTATCAGGCAGGATAGAGTAAATAGGGGACAATTGGAACTTGGCAGGGAAGAGGGAAAAAATAAGAAAGAATGCAAAACATGCTGCTCAATATCTTTGAAATAGACCACAGGGATCAAGGATCACTGAGTTTCGAGTAGTTTTTCAACCTTGGTCACAGCTGGGATTCCCTGGGAGCCATGATCTCCTGTTTTGAGAAATATGGGTCTTAGAGTCTACATAGCTGCTGGTCAGGTCGGCCATGCTTTCTTGTGGATTCTTTTTACCAGAATTTCATTTTGAAATGTTAATTTGCAATAGGAGACTTTTTCCACAGTCTAAGACGTTGTTTCTCAAATGTGAGATTGTGCTGTAGCAACTGCCACCACCTTGCTTTGACCTGATGGCCTCAGCTTGAGAAACACGAAATGAGCTCCAAAGTTTAGTTTAAGCATTTTGCTCATGTTTGCTTCAGGTTGAACCCACTAGAGTGAAGTTCTCTTCTTCTTAGCTACTTATTTGGCAATATATGGATGTGCACAGGTGAATACTCTCTAATTTTGTAGTACATGATCCTTTCAGGGACTTTGGGTCTTATTTATGATACATAATACAACTGTGGATTAGTGTGGGAAAGCTGAACAGGTAAAGGGATATTGATGAAAGATAGAATGTGACCTTAATCACATAAATATCCAGTTATCATAAAGCCAACAGGAGGCTTGTTTGGGGAGGCCAAGGAGACAATTTACAACTTAGACCAGTGCACCTGGGAAACACATCTTTTTAAAAGACTTAATGAATACCAGACCTACCAGAGGTCAGCAATCTCTTAAAAACAGAAACAATGAATGTGTAGAAGTTTGTTCATGGATTGCTGGATTCTCTAATCAGGGAACATTGCATGACTCCTTTGGAAGATTGTAGGGATTCTTGAATTTCTCAAAAATCAAGGCATGTGCTCAAATGGCGTGTTAGCTAGAGATGCAGTCGCTACACATTTAATGGATTTTATTGATCATTATTTTCCAGGTGTTATTAAACAAAACACATTCTCCAAGAGATGCAGAGATTAAACAGATCAACAAATCTGCAATACAATGCCAGGTAGTAATAAGTCTTATAGCAACAAATAAAGCAGGGTGTGGGGCCACTCTGACAGGGTATAGGTGCCTCTGAATCATCAGGTAAAAGAATTGCCTTTTGACTCTTTTTTGTCTCCTTTTGTCACTATTGGGCATTGGACCCAGGGGCACTTCACTACTGAACTATATCCTCAGCACCTCCCTCTCATTTTTGAGCTGGGGTCTCATGGTGTTGCTAAGGCTATCCTCAAACTTGTGACTCTCTTGCCTCAGACTCCAGAGCAGCTGGGGTTACAGGCATTTAGGATTGCTTCTGGCTGTTTTTTGGTTCTTTCTTAACTGCACTTTGGGTCAGGAGGATGTTCAGAATGTAGGGCCAAAAGGTAGATGTACCTTCTTCAGGACAGGGGCCTGATTTTTCTGTTAAATCAGTGTCTCCAAGTTCATGCCTCCAGGAACAAGCGTAAAAAAGAAGGGGGCTGGAGGAAGGTTCTCCTGCCAGGAATCTCAGCCAGCTGCCAGGTGGGCTATGGGGCCAGCCTTTGAAGTCTCTGATATGGGATCCCCTCTAATTCCTCCAGGGTGAAATTTGAGTAAAGGGCACTTTCTGGGAATCAATTCATCTCAGCTCCGAAGAATGTATTTTTAACTAGCTGTGTTATGTGAAAGGGAATAAGATGATATTGATATACCATTAAATGAACTGGTCTTTGTCTTGTGGCTATGTGAATTAATATAATATAATTAATATAACATAATATAAACTACCTTAATAAGAAAATGTAGATAAATTGCCTTTGGAGTTTTGAATTTCTAAGAGTAAAAGAGACTTTCAACCACCAGTTTATGTATTTATTTGTTTTATTATTATTAGTTTATTTATTTTTTTATTTTCAGTGTTGGGTCTAGAACCCAGGACCTCAAGCATGCTCCCTTCCCCTGAGCCACACTGCCAGCCCCTTTATTATTAGTTTTACAAGGGAAGGGGTATCTGTGATCCTTTCAAGGCAGAGCACAATTCTTCATTGCATTACTTGTGCTCCATAGACTTAAGAGGGGGTCACATCCCCATAAACTCATGTGAAGCTGAAAATATTACAGGTTGAAAGTGCATTTAATACCCCTAACAAGACAACCTCCTAGGCTAATTTAGTGACTAGATTGTCAGTTGTTTCCTCCTATGATCACATGGCTGATGGGGAGCTGTGGTTTGCTGCTGCTGACCATCATGGCAAGAGAACATTCTGTAGGATATTGCCAGCTCAGGAAAGACCAGAATTCAAAGTATGGCCTCTACAGAATGCATATTGCTTTTGCAATATTAGAAAATCAAAAAAAAACATTAAGTGAAACCAGCATAAGTCAGGACTGTTTGTGTTAGATTCTAGTAATTCACTGAAAGTGTCCTGGGAGAAGATGTGTTCCTAGAGAAGAGTCTAAAGAATTCCCAGAGAGAAGGGGAAACTTGACTCAGGATCAGTAGGATTCTTGGCATATATGATGGAAAAAATTTCTGCACAAGGCAGTCCAAGGCATAGACAGAGGTTTACTTATGATAGTAGACACATATCCTAGGGAAAATAGGGTAATCTTGAAAGATGTTTTTGGGGTAAAGCAAGGAATATGTAGTCATGGGAGAAAGCAGGCTATTTCCAGAGGGAGAAACAGCAACCTCTTAGGTGTGTTAATACTTACAGAGGGATGATTGCTAGGATGTGGACTAGAGGTGGAGCCAGAGTGAACCTACATAATTTTTTACCAGTTTTCTCTGCATTGAAGCCTTGCTTTCATGTCCCAAGGGCAAGGGTCAAGGGCACCAAGATCATGTCACTCAGGAGTTGCAATTGTCCCTGGACACTTTTTGCATCTCAGTGGTTCATGGATGTTTCCTTTGAGACTCAGTATTTCTCCCTTTATTCCATTCCTATCTTAAAAGGCAGCCTAAAGGCCCACTTAGCTGGAATTTACCCTACTGGGCTAGACCTCCAAGAGCTGAGAGAGAGGATACAATGGAGGACACATGGTGGGGATGGGTTCAGTACGCAGAGTACCAGGACCTTTGAGGGGGCTGCCTAGGGGAGCACTTCTGCTTCTGACAGGGCAGTGGGGGTGACTGAGACCTGTTTGTGCTGAGAATTCAGGTGTGACTACAACATAATCTTTATGCTCACAGAACTTCACTCTGAGGTGAAAGATAGATGTGTCCACACCAGGCAGAGGCTTGCTAGGGAGGAACGGTAACTCAACTTGGGTCCTCCTCAGGGGCAGATACCAGAAATGAGGCTGGAGTTGGGAGTCAGGGTGGGCCCCAGTGGAGCTGACCAATTCCAGGCCTAACTGTGGACTCCTCACAGCTCAGTTCTTTAGGCAAAAAACCACTCGGAGGAGATGATGTCTTAGCAGAGACCCGGGTGGTGAAGAGGCATTGGTGACGTGGAGACCTGGTGAGAACATTCTAGACAGGACAGATGAGCTGGCCCAAGTACAAGAAGGAAGCACATGCAAGAGTTCAGGCCAGGCCTGTGTGCTTCTGGCAGACAGAGGGCCTGGAAGGCTGAGCCTACAGAGAGGTGAGGTCAGTGTGGTCATGGTCCAGGAAGAGTGAAATGTATTCTAATTGCAAAAATTTAAATTAGGTTATAAATAGGAATGTGCAGGAATTACCTGGAATTGGCAAAAGTCTTTTAAATTAAAATCAGGGTTTATGCATTGAGAGAACATGTCACTAATTTCATATTTAGTGTGTTCTGCTTTGCCTGCGTATTGAAGGTAAGTGTGTTCTGCAGTGATATGGCATATTATGGCCAGAGAGCCATTTTAGAGCAACAAAGAATGAAATCTCATGCAATTTGTCATGGTTTTTCTGACTATCAAAATAGCCTGTTCACAGTGAAAGAAAATGCAAATGCATCTCAGACTTTCCATTATTTCAGATTTCCTAATCAGCGTGGTCTTGTGTTCATTTCATTAATTTGAAGAATAGAAAATGAGGATTCTTAGATTTGGAGTGAGAGGCAAATGGATTGATCTCTTTGCTTCCACCTCCCACTCCTTGCCCTTATAAAAATTGTAATTTAAATTTTTTTTGTGTGTGGAAATAGGCTTATAAGATTTATTTCACTTTTTAATTTATTTACCGTGTTTCCTCAGGCTGTATTCTATATGTTCTGTGTCTGCAGATGCCAGGGATTATAAGGTTATAGTCAAACTAATGAGTTTACCATTGCTTGGGCCTAAAAATAATTTTAATAATCATTCTATATGCTATATCAATTTCTGGGAGAGGGCTCCATAAACTAACTTTTATTTTGTGGGTTGTGTTTTTGTTAAAAGCATGCCTGTAAAAATCCCTCTGGGGAAAGTTATAAAGTTTTATTATTAGGAGAATGATTCAAAGCATAGTCTGGCAGTTGTAAAAGATTCAGAATGACACAGGTGGATCCTACTCTAAGTAGACCTGTTTTATCCAAATTTAGATTCATAAAAAGCATAAGTTAGATGGAATTCTTTATTTTTCACAATAAAGCTCTCCCTGCAGGGGCCTAACAGGAAAGAGAATTATGTGGTAGTTCAAAAACCTGAGGCTAGAGCCAGAAGGCCTGGGTCCAAACTCTGACTGCCCTGTAACTGCCAATGTGGTTTTTAATGCAGGTTTCCTGACCTGGGCCTCAGGACCTCTGTTTTTTCATCTTTAGAATTCAAGATCATAATAGTACTTCCTTCTTTCACATCCTTGTGAGGATGAAACAAAAGTAATGAATAGATGTGAAGCCTGAAAAACAGTTTCCTCACAGTGTGAGCATCAACAATCCTTAAGTATAATTCATGCTCTGGAATGGGGTGTATTTAGGAGCAAGCAGCAGCTTGCTAACCAGCTTTGGCTAACTTATGCAAAAAGAAGGTATTGGAAGGACATTGTGGAGGATGGAGCTCAGGGGCAAGAATGGAGCATCTCTAAGGATACTGAGCACAATATACATTGTCTGTTTTGTTTTCGCTTTTCTTCTTTTGTCTATAGCCAAGATTCAGAGTGTGGGTTATGAGCTTTTATGAAGGCAGGGGTGATCTGGAGGAAAATTAAAACTACATAGGTTAAGCATGGGTGTACAGGGTGATGGTTGATCCCGCTTTCCTCTTCTTCTTCTTCCTTCCCTCCCTCTCTGTACTTTCTATCCTTTCATTTATTCACCAGTTCATTCATTCTTCCATCCATTCATTTAATTGTTTCTCAGCCTTTTGGCTAAGATCTAGTGTAGTTCCATTCATCCGTCTATTCATTCACCCACCCACACACTCACCCACTCATCTGTCCATTCATAAAAGTCATAATGCCTGCTGTGTGCCGGGTCCTTGCTAGTAGCTGGGGATACCACTTTGGATAAGATAAACCAAGCCTCTACCTAATAAATATATATTCTAGATGAGGGAAGACATCAATTAATAAGTAACCATTTCATATAGAGATGCCTGTTAGAAAGGGAATGTAACTGCAATCCATAGAGTGGAGCCAGGGGCTTTGAACTGAGACTGACAGTCTGGGTGTAGCCAGGTATGGGAAGATCTGTTCATCAAGAGTGGAAGCAACAGTGTCTCTAACGTACCTTCTGAAAAAGAAAAACGTTTATCTTTTCTCCTTTCCTATGCTTTCGAGATCATCTGAAGGTTTTGTTGTAGTTTGCTTTTTTTGTAGTTTTTGCCTCACTATCACTTGGATCTTGGAACATCAGCGGTGCATTGCCCTGGTCCCCACTTGGCTCTTGGTTCCACATCCATCTCTGTGAGTATCTGTGGGCTCACTCTTGAGCAGATGTGGGACCTGAGTGCAGCAGTCAGCAAAGGTCCTTGTTCCCAATTCCACTTCCTGGCATTTCCCAGACTTCTCCCTCAGAGTTGATTTCTTCTTAGACATGATATGTACATGGTGGTTGGAGTCAGTAATGCAGGCTTCTGGGTTTTAGAGAAAGTAAAAGTTAAGTAGGCATTTGGAAGTCTGTCCAGCCCTAGTGTACAGTAAGGGGCAGTTGCCCTTCCCTTAGGCACAGATGACTGATGCAGCCCAGCTTGTTAGTACGACCTGTCATTTTGTTCCCTTTAATTGGTACTCTTTCCCTCACTCTCATCCCCAGTCATGGAGGTGTCCTCATCCTGGCTGGGGTGGGACATTGCTTAATCCTGTTGACTAATCTGATGACGCGGTTTCTTCTTTGAGAATCATGTGACTGGCATACAGTTTCATATTGTTGCTATCTGTAGGTTTCAACCACAAACTGATTTGCCCCTCCTAACCAAATTCTATTAGAATTAGGACAGAGAGGATGAAGAACTTAAACCAACAATAAAGATGACATTTTTAATGGGTTGAATAAGATTTAGAGTACACGTATAAATAGAAAATCCCAATTTTGACATAGGATACTCAAATTCAAAAACTACATATTAACAGGACCAGCATAGGCTGCGAAAGACCTGTCATTTGGCTGATAACATGAAGACAGGTCTGGTTATGAAATTTGAGAGCAAGTTCAGTGTGATCAGCTGCCTGACAAATCTCAGATTCTGTTAATCCTAGTGCATCTCTGTGCACTGAATGTTGCTGCTTTTGATTCTGATGACCCATGAGTATATTTTACTCTTTTTATTTGGCAAGCATTAAGGATGATTGATAGGTACATTTTTTTTAAAAAAATCATGATTTCAAAATGTGATGCTGTTTCTTGACATTTTCATTATATTAATTTTTCTATCAGCTGGAGAATGTTAGCACAGGAAGCCCTGCATAATAAAATCTGTCATTCTAAGGCTATTTATAATATAAATAGTGAATTTGCAATGTGGGCATGTACTACGGAAGACTCTCCATTTAAAATTCTCTTTTTTAAGAATGTTTTTTACCAATTCAGAAATGCTGCTTTTTTTCTTTTGGTAAAATAGCTTAAGAATAATGGAAAAGTGAATAATATAAAAGTGAATAATATAAAGTGGAATATAAATTTTGAGTGTACATGAGTCTAGTTGGACAAAAGCTTACTATGAAAGAACCAATGAGGAATTTATAAGGCTAACCACAGGGGCTCTTTTGTATTTAATTATGGAAAGCAGACTTCTAGGAATATCATATCCCAGGTTTTTAGTTTATTATTTTATTCCACTGATTCATTAACATTTCTGTTTTCTCATTTGATTTGACACTTAAAAAATAATTCTTACAATAGGTATGTCTAGGTACATAATGAATATTTTTTCTTAATGAATTCTGAGGGATGGCGTTCTATTTATATCATGATCAATTAAGTTTATCACTGTGCTAGTTTTGTAGTTTTAAAGTAAAGGGGTATGAAAGAGCCCTGGAAGAACAGGTTCCAGTGGCTGTGTGGTGACCTTAAGTTTGCTTTTCTCACCATATACTCTGAAGGTTCTGTGAATGGGTGTGTAACTCAGTAGTAGAGCATGTGCATAGCGTGTACCAGACCCTGGCTGGGTTCAATCCCCAGCACCAAAAAACAAAACAAAACAAAGCAAGAAGGTACAGTTTCATTGATGTGTAGGTAAAACAATATCCCTCACTTACGTGTCTAGGCCCCAATCTCTGGAACCTATGAATGTGTTACCTTACACAACAAAGGCACATTGCAAGTGTGATTAAATTAAGGGCTTTTGGTAGGGAGATTATCCTGTATTATCTAGGTGAGCCCAATATAATAAAAAATGTCCTCATAGGGAAAGGAGGAGACTCAGAGATGGAGAAAGGAGGCAGAGGTCTTCCTTACTTTATAACAACCCTCTCTTGGGTAACTAACTAATCCAGTCCTGTGAGAGCGAGAATTCACTCCTGCAAGAAAGGTGCTAATCCATTCATGAGGGCTCCCTCCTTGAAATTCAGAAATTTTTCTATAATACCAAAATCAAAACTAAAATATTTTCTCTACAACTATCTGATGTCTTGTACATATTCTCCATAACCCTTAGCTTTTCTCTCATAATTTCCCCTTCTGTCTCATTCTTCTTAGTTCCAAAAGTGATCCTCCCTTCGGTCTTCCCACCCACTTACCCAGTTTTGGTAATCTAGTTCTCAGAGTAACACATTTCTGTCTTCATCACATTTCTGTTAAACTGTGTGCCATTTACTCAGTGGCTTCTTGAAGTTGGAAGATGATGGCTGTGGTTTGAGTGTGGTTTGTCCCCATTGAAAATCATGCTGATGTTGATGACCATTGTGCTGATGTTGGAGATGGGATTAAAAGAAATCTAGGATAAGCATTAAAGAAGTAGCAGACTATCTATGAAGAACAACAAATCAGACTTAAACTGCATTTTAATCCTCATCACCAAATGATTGAAGACAATGTAGCAACATTTACATATTTTTGATGGAATAGGTTGTTAAGCAAGATTTCTCTAGGCTTTCTGTATGCAGGGTTTCTAAATTCATTCATGCAATGGGCAAATGAAAGTAGTTTTCAGAAATACAGTGAATTCAATGTCTCTGCATCACATTTCTGAAAAAAGAAATTAGTTGAAGTACATAAAGGAAACAAAAAAAATTATCAATAAAAATTAAATCAGGAAATGGGAATCATTGGTATAAATAATGCATAAGTAAGCAATTAAATCAATAAAGTGTAAAGTTAAGCTTGAACTATTGATGCTAATGTGGTTTCTTCATAAAATCTGGGAGATAGAGTAGAATACAAAATCTAACCATGTTGTAAAGAACACAAACACACATATGCCATTCACATACACTTATTAGATATATGATTTCAAATAGACACTGAAAAATTCAGTTAGAAAATTGATGTATAATTTCTAATCACTAGAAAAAGAAGACAACAAGCAAAAAGAAGACTTAATCAAACTAGCAAAAGACAGAAAAAATAAAGAAACTAAAGTAAGAAAATACAATAAGCAATCCAAAAAATAAGATGGCAGGAAAAAAATTCAGATATGTCAGCCATCACAATAAAAGACCGTTGTTTAATATTTTATATTAAATGACAGTGCTTTTGGATTTGGGGACAAAAGGCAAAAAATGGATAGATGCCATTGACCAAAAGATGTGCTTAAACTGACAGACCAAGGCATTAGCAAAGAAATATCGGGAAAGAGGAATAAAAAGTAGGACTGTTATTATAAGATCAAACAGAATGTGATACAAAAAATAATCCTAAACAGAATAGAGGATTTAAAACTATAATGAAAGTGTCATGGTCATCAAAGATGTTTGGAACTACATTGTCTGATAAGTTTTGATCATAGAAACAGAATATACTGGGTCAGGAGAAGTAGAAAAACATGATTTGGTTAGCAAGACAAGAGTCTTGAAGACGGACATGATGGATGTGACATTCTGATGCCTACCAGTGAAGAGGAACTGGGTAGGAATTTGTGTGGAGGACAACTTGCAGAAAGTCTCAAATTGTCAGTAAAAAGAAATGTGTTCAGGCTGTGAGCTTGGATACATCTGGGACACTGGCCACCATTTCTTCTCTGCTTCATGGTCAAGGCCAAAGTAAACAGTCATCCCCCTGAATGTGAAGGCTCCACACCCACAGATTCAGTTAACTGCAAATTGAAAATATTCAAAATCCATGAACAATTTTTTCATCTTGTCATTATTCAATAAACAATCCAGCAAAAGAACTACTTGTACAGCATTCATTCTGTATTAGGTATTATATCTAGAGATGATTTAAAGTATGCAAGAGTATATGCATAGATTTTATGCAAATACTTCTCCATTTAATATAAAGGCCTTGAGCATCCATAGATTTGGCAGTGGGCAGGGACAGGGAGTCCTAGAGTCAATCTCCTGAGAGTACCAAAGGTTCCCAGAGCACCATCCTCACCTCTTCTCTCTGTTTGATGCCCTTTTGTTGGTTTTTTGGTAGCCAAGACAGCCTTTACTCTGTTGTGGTTTCTCTCTCCTGAGAGGCTGAAGATTGCCCAGAAAGAGTAGAAGAGGTCAGCAACAATATCTGCTTCCTTTTTCCAGGATAGAGGAATTCTTAAAATAGTCTCTTTCTATCATTGGAGAGTTAATGCCCATAGGATGTTTTGTATTGGTGCATATTAGTTATACAAGTAGTGAGTTTCCTTTTGGTATATTATAAATGTATGTAACATAATTTATCAATGTCACTCCTTCATGTAACCACTCACCCTCTCCTCCTCCCTTCCTCTGATCACCTTCCTCTACCCTAATGGTCTTCCTTCTACTTTCAAGACATTCCTTTTTTTTTTTTTTTTTTAAACTTTTCTTTTTTCCTTTAGCTTCCAATAAGCAAAAACATACTTGTCTTTCTGAGTCTGGTTTGTTTCACTTAATGTGGTGGTGCTCTTCCATATAGTTTTATGCAAAGGACAAAGGCTGAATATACCACATTTTCTTTATGCATTCATTCATCTGATCACAGACACCAAGGCGACTTACATAGCTTACCATTGTGAATTGTGCTGTGATAAACATGTGTGCTCAGTTGGTAGAGTGCTTGCCTCGCATGCACAAGACCATGGGTTCAATCCCCAACACCACAAAAGAAAAAAAAAAAGATAAACATTTGTGCACATGTATCTCTGACATGATGACTTTAATTATTTTGGATAATTATGGAGGAGTGGTACAGATAGATAATTCTGTGGTTCTATCTCGTCTTTCAAGGAAACTCCATGCTGATTTCTACAGTGGTTGTACTCATTTACATTCCTACCAAGAGTGTACAAGAGTTTCTTTTCTCCCATATCCTTGCCAGCATTTATTGTTATTTGTCTTGATGACTGCCATTCTGATTGGAGTGAAATGGAATCTCAAAGTAGTTTTATTTCCATTTCTCTGAGGACTTGAAGATGTTGAACATTTTTTCATACAGTTGTTGGCTCATTATACTACTTCTTTTGAGAAGTACCTGTTCAGTTCATTTGCCCATTTGTTGAATGGATTATTTGGAGAGTTTTTTTTTTTGGTGTTTTTTTTTTTTGAGTTATATATGTATTCTGGGTATTAATTCTCTGTTAGAAGAAGAGCTGGCTAGATTTTTTCCCCAATTTTGTAGGCGCTTTCTTCACACTCTTGTTTTCTTGGCTGTGCGGAAGCTTTTTAAATTTGATGTCATCCCTTATCAATTCTTGCTTTTATTTCCTGAGCTTCGGGAGTACTATTGAGAAAGTCAATGCCTTTTATGTTGGAGTATTGACCCTACATTTTCTTCAAGCAGTTTTGAAGTTTCTGATCTAATTCCTAGGTCTTTGATCCATTTTGAGTTGACTTGTGTGCAGGATGAGAGATAAGGATATAGTTTCATTCTTCTACTTATGGATATCCAGTTTTCCTAACCCCATTTGTTAAAGAGACTACCTTTTTACCAATACATGTTTTTGGCACCTTTGTCAAAGATTAGATGACTGTAGGTGTGTGGTTTTTGTCTTGGCATTTTCTCTTCTATTCCATTGGCTGGTGTGTCTGTTTTTATACAAGTACCATGTTGTTTTTGTTTTGTTTCTTTTCTGAGGCATAATTTGAAATTGGGTATTGTGTTAACTACAGTCCAGCTCTTTTTGCTTAGGATTGCTTTGGCTATTTTAAGTCTTTTGTTCTTTCATATGAATTTTAGGATTATTTTCTGGTTCTGTGAAGAATGTCATTGGTATTCTGCTAGAAATTGCATTGACTATAGATCTCTATTGGGGGTATGGCCACTTTAACAATATTAATTCTGCCTATCCATGAACATGGGAGGTATTTTCATCTTCTAATGTCTTCTTCAATTTCTTTTCTCAGCACTTTGTCAGTTTCCTTTTACAGATCTTTCATTTGCTTTACTCTTATTTTTTAAAGCTATTGTGAATGGAATTGTTTCTTTCCTTAGTTATATCCTTTTTATTCTTTCTCTTCCATGGATAAAATTTCAATATTAAAAAGCAGTGATAAAATTGGACCCTCTTTTCTTGTTCTTGATCTTAGAGGAAATGCTTTCCGTTTCTCCTCATTCAGTGTGGCTTTCAGTTTGTCACATATAGCCTTTTTTATGTTAAGGCATGTGTTACTGTCATTTTGTTTTATTTCTGTTTGATTTAATTTTTATTTGCTTATCTCTTCTTATTGAGATTTATTCTTTCCTTGTGTTCACTGGTTGATTTTAATCTTTTTAAAAAATATTTATTTTTCAATTATAGTTAGACACAATATCTTTATTTTATTTATTTATTTTTATGTGGTGCTGAGGATCAAACCCAGGGACTCATATGTGCTAGGCAAGCGCTCTACCGCTGAGCCACAATCCCAGCACAATTTTAATCTTCTGTGTAGGATTCAGTTAAGTGTCTTCTGCTTCTTTTCCTCATTTCTGCAATGTTTTTATCATGAATGGGTGTTGAATTTTGTTGAAGGCTTTTTCTGAATTTATAAGGATAGTCATGTGATATTTGTTTTTGATTCTGTTTATGTGATGTGTTAAAGTTATTAATTTGTGAATGTTGAACCATTCTTGAATCCTTTTTTTTTTAAATTTTTTTTAAAATATTTTTTTTATTGGTTGTTCAAAACATTACAAAGCTCATGGCATAACATCTTCCATACATTTGATTCAAATGGGTTATCAGCTCCCATTTTTACCCCAATTACAAGTTGCAGAGTGACATCGGTTACACATCCACATTTTTACATAATACCATATTAATGACTGTTGTATTCTGCTACCTTTCCTATCCCCTACTATCCCCCCTCCCCTTCCCTCTCCTCTTCCCTCTCTACCCCATCTGCTGTGGTTTAATTCTCTCCCTTTTTTTTTCCCTTTCCCCTCACAAACTCTTATATGTAGTTTTATGTAACAATGAGGGTCTCCTTCCATTTCCATACAGTTTCCCTTCTCTCTCCCTCTCTCCCACCCCACTCGTCTCTGTTAAATGTTAATCTTTTCCTCATGCTCTTCTTCCCTGTTCTGATTTTGGTTGCTCTCTTTATATCAAAGGAGACATTTGGCATTTGTTTTTTAAGGATTGGCTAGCTTCACTTAGCATTATCTGCTCTAATGCCATCCATTTCCCTGCAAAATCCATGATTTTGTCATTTTTTAGTGCTGCGTAATACTCCATTGTGTATAGATGCCACATTTTTTTAATCCATTCATCTATTGAAGGGCATCTAGGTTGATTCCAAAGTCTAGCTATTGTGAATTGTGCTGCTATGATCATTGAAGTGGCAGTATCCCTATAGTATGCTCTTTTGAGGTCCTCAGGGAATAGACCGAGAAGGGCAATAGCTGGGTCAAATGGTGGTTCCATTCCCAGCTTTCCTAGGTATCTCCATACTGCTTTCCATATTGGCCGCACCATTTTGCAGTCCCACCAGCAATGTAGAAGTGTACCCTTTTCCCCACATCCTCGCCAGCACTTATTGTTACTTGACTTCCTAATGGCTGCCAATCTTACTGGAGTGAGATGGTATCTTAGGGTGGTTTTGATTTGCATTTCTCTGACTGCTAGAGATGGTGAGCATTTTTTCATATACTTATTGATTGACTGTATGTCTTCCTCTGAGAAGTGTCTGTTCAGGTCCTTGGCCCATTTGTTGATAGGGTTGTTTGTTATCTTATTGTTTAATTTTTTAAGTTCTTTGTATATTCTGGATATTAGGGCTCTATCTGAAGTGTGAGGAGTAAAAATTTGTTCCCAGGATGTAGGTTCCCTGTTTACTTCTCTTATTGTTTCTCTTGCTGAGAAAAAACTTTTTAGTTTCAGTAAGTCCCATTTGTTTATTCTTGTATTTAATTCTTGGGCTATGGGCGTCCTATTAAGGAATTTGGAGCCCGACCCCACAATATGTAGATCGGAGCCAACTTTTTCTTCTATCAGGTGCAGAGTCTCTGGTTTGATATCTAGCTCCTTGATCCATTTTGAATTAACTTTTGTGCATGGCGAGAGAAAGGGATTCAGCTTCATTTTGTTGCATATGGATTTCCAGTTTTCCCAGCACCATTTGTTGAAGATGCTATCCTTTCTCCATTGCATGCTTTTAGCGCCTTTATCAAATATAAGAAAGTTGTAGTTTTGAGGATTGGTCTCTGTGTCCTCTATTCTGTACCATTGGTCCACCTGCCTGTTTTGGTACCAGTACCATGCTGTTTTTGTTACTATTGCTCTGTAATATAGTTTGAAATCTGGTATCGCTATACCGCCTGATTCACACTTCCTGCTTAGAATAGCTTTTGCTATTCTGGGTCTTTTGTTTTTCCATATGAATTTCATGATTGCTTTATCTATTTCTACAAGAAATGCCCTTGGGATTTTGATTGGCATTGCGTTGAACCTGTAGAGAACTTTGGGTAATATTGCCATTTTGATGATGTTAGTTCTGCCTATCCATGAACAGGGTACATTTTTCCATCTTCTAAGATCTTCTTCTATCTCTCTCTTTAGGGTTCTGTAGTTTTCTTTGTATCTTGAATCCTTGAGATGAAACAAATTTGAACATGATGTATTATATTTTTAATGTGTTGTTAAATTCAATTTGCAACTATTTCATTCAGTATTTCTGTATTTATGTTTGTTTGTCAAGGAGTTTGTTCTGTAATTTTCTATCCTGGATATGTATTATATAGTTTTAATATCAGGGTGAGACTGGCTTCATAAAATGGGTTTGGAAAGTGTTCCCTGACTTTCTGTTTCATAGAATAATTTGAGGAGCATTGGAATTAATTTCTCTTTAAAGATTTGATAAAGTTTAGTTGTGAACCCATCTGGTCCTGGGATCTTCTTTTTGGAGAAATTTTTTATTATTACTTCAAACTCATTGCTTGTTATTGGTCTGTTTTGGTAGGTTGTATGTCTAGAAACTTATCCATTTCTTCTAGATTTTCCAATTTGTTGGAATATGAGTTTTCAAAATATTCCCTAATCATCCTGTCTATTTCAGTGGTATCTTTGAAATATCCCACATTTTCTGCTCTACTTTTGTTAATTAGGGTCTTCTCTTTCTTTTGCTTAGTTTGGCTAAGGGTTTATTAATCTTTATCTTTTAAAGGAACCAACTCTTTGTTTCATTGATTCCTTGATATTTTTCCCCATTTCATTAATTTCAGCTCTGGTATTTATTATTTCTTTCCTTCAACTGGTTTGTGATTGGTTTGTTCTTGTTTTTCTAAGACCTTGAAGTGTATCTTTATTTATTTAACCATCTTTCTGGTTTTTTTATATAGGCATTCATAAGTATAAAATTTCCCTCTTAGAACTGCCTTTACTCTATGAATAAATTCTGGTATGTAGTGTTTCTATTCTTTTTTAAAAATTTCTTCTTGATTTTTTTGATATCTTTAATTTATTTATTTATTTTTATGTGGTGCTGAAGATTGAACCCAGGGCCTCATGGGCTAGGCAAATGCTGTACCACTGAGCCACAATCCCAGCCCCATGTAGTGTTTCTATTCTTGTTTGATTCCAGATTCTATCTGTCCCTTTAGTGTTTGTTTTATGAAATTGGGTGCACTAGGGCATGAATATCTACAATCATTTTCTGTCTTTTCACTTTCAGTTTATTAATGTCTTTACCAACAAGGTATCTTCCTTGTAGACAACATGAAATTGGGTCTTGGTTTTTAATTAAATCTGTCAGTCTGTGTCTTTTAATTGGCAAATTAGGATCATTTAAATTCAGTGTTATTATAGAGCCATGTATAACTTCTTATCCTTTTGTTTTATTTCTGTTTGATTTATTTTTTATTTCCTTATCTCTTCTTATACTGAGATTTATTCTTTCCTGTGTTTATTGGTTGATTTTATTCTTTTCTTCTATGTAGGATTCCGTTAAGTATCTTCTGCAGTGTGCTGGTTTGGTGGTCAGGAATTCCTTTAGTTTGTGTTTACTTGGAAAGTTTTTATTTCTTGTTCAACTCTGAAGGATAGCTTTGCTGGATATAGCAAATCTAATTTGGTAGTTCTTTTCTTTTCTTTTTTTTTTTCCTTTTTCTTTTTTTCAGGGTCTGAAATACATCATTCCAATTCTCCTCTCCTCAGAGCTTCTCCTGAGGAATCTGCTTTTCTAATGATTGTTTTATGTTTACAAGTCACTTAATTTTTCTCTCTTTCAAATTTTAAAATTCTTTCTTTGTTCTTTTCAGGTCTTGTCTATGTAGTTGTAAATGCATCCAGAATCTGCATGTCCATCTCATTCCCAAGGTTTGGGAAATTTTTCACCATTATTTCATTGAATAGATTATCTATGCCATTAACCTGTCTTAAGATAGATATCTAATGTTGTTCCAGAGTTCTTGTATGTTCTGGTCATAGTTTCTTTTTATTTTACTTTTTTTCCATTATTGATGGACTATTCAAGTTTATTCACCTTGTCTTTAAACCCTGAAATTCTGTTTTCTGCTTGATTTATTCTATTAGAGTTTCAGCTGAGTTTTTAATTTGACTCATTGTATTTTTCTTTCTTTTTTTGGTACTGGAAATTGAACTCAGGTGCTTAACCCCTGAGCCACATCCCAGCACTTTCTATTTTTTATTTTGAAACAGTCTCACTACATTACTTAGGGCCTGGCTGAATTGCTGAGGCTGGCCTTGAACTTGTGATCCTCATCCTCCCAGCCATTGAAATTATAGGCAATGTGTCACCATGTCTGACTCATTGTATTTTTCATTTTCAAGGTTTCTCTATGGCTCTTTTTCAGAATATCTCTTATTGAATTTCTCACTCATATCCTGTATTGTCTTCCTTAATTCTTTCAGCTGTTTATTTGTACCTTCTTGGAGTCCCCTAGTCATTTTTGCAGTCAATTTTTAAAATTCTATCTCCAGCACTTCATCTACTTTGATATCAGTGGATTCATTTATTGGGTATTATGAACTTTTTGAGGTATCTTTTTATCCTTTTTTCTCATTTTTCCTGTAATTCTATATTGAGATTTAATGCATCTGTTGGGATGGAATTCTCTTTCACTATTGTCTGAGGTCTTTTTAGTGAGCAATTATCTCTTTACAATGTACCTTGGTCTGGTGGTATATCTAAGTGTCAGAAAAGCCACTCAATAGAGTCCAAGTGCTAGATTAAGCCACCAGCACTATTTTGAAAAGAATAACCTACAGTGACAGTGTATATTAAGAGGATATGTGTGTGTGTGTGTGTGTGTGTATTTACAAGTCACTTCATATAATTTTATAAGTCACAACATATAATTTAAAGCTTAGAAGGAAATGATCTCTACAACTTTACTAACCCAAGAGAAAGAATAATGTAGAACAGGTAGAAAAATTAGGCATTAATAATAGTGTACTTAATACTAAAATATAGAAATAGAAAGATTAAAAGGGGAGGAAAGAGAAGAAGAAATTAGGAGAGAAAGAAAAAGGAGAAGGGAATACAAATGAGAAAGAAAAGAGATATCAAGAGAAAAATCCAATTAAAATACATAGAATTTAAAATATGAAAAAAATAATAACAAAGGAAAACAAAAGAACTTATCAAAAAAAAAAAAGGCAGGGGTGGGGGGTGGAGACAAAGGAAACTCCCCTTCATATTTCTCCTTCATATGATTCAGACAGAGACACCTCTTTATGGGGAGTCAATTTGAAAATCCACCAGCAATGGGGAGGTTTGTGGATCACAATTAGAATTAGTTTTGTTCCTTCTCAGCTTCAACCCATACAGGCCATACTTAGTGGAGTTTGTTGGCTGAATTCCGCTTCTCCTTACCCTCCAGTGAGTGCTGTGGGGAAGATATCCCTGGCAGAGCTAAATTTGCCCTCATTAACTCTTGTTTTGTTCCCAGGGACTGGGTTATGGCTGTAACAGGTGCTGTTGACCCAGCTCTCTCCCACTAGGAGAGAGTGGACCTATATGACTTGCATTGCATCCTACCATTCCAGAGCCTCAGTCCATATGCTTCCATGTGAGTGAGTGTGTGTGTGTGTGTGTGTGTGTGTGTGTGTGTAGGGGGAAGGGTAGTATCCTGGTTACAGTGATGAATCCCCTAAACACCTCTGAGTGTGGAATAGGTGGCAGGACCTGTGGCAGGATCTGTGCTAGGGCAGGGAGCTGCAGGGAGCAAATTTACCACCAGACCCAGTCTCAGCATTGCTGTACCCAGACCCAGTCTGCACCCCAAACAGCTCCTCCATGACCTTGTCACAAAGCTTTAACTGCCAAATTCAAGGACCTACAGTAGTGTCTGGTGTAGCCCAGAGCTCCCAGTGGGCCTGGGTCACACTCTCACTGCTGAGCTGCTCTGATTTTTGGTCTGGGTGTCCACTGACCCAGTGAAAAGAAGTGAAAAAGAGAATGTTGGTTCCTGGAAACACGAAAAATAAGAGATATTTTAAGAACTCAGGGATTTCTGATCTCTGGTCAAGAAAGCCTAGACCCACAATACATTTGTAAATGGAATGTTGTGAACCATGCATGAGCCTTGTCTCTGCAGGAAAAAAAATCATCTGAACTTTTTGAGTAGAAAAAAAATCAAGTTATATATATACACTTAAATATTTCCATTGGTTTATCTCTGTTTCAGCCATGTGGGTGAGTTTTACTTTCTTCTTCTATAATTTTTCATATTATCTAAATTTAGCCACCTGGGTATATATTATTTATGTAGTCAGAAAAAGCTATTTCCATTTTGGAGGGGGGAGGAACCCTACCTTGTTGCTTTCTGAATTCCCATTATAATTTTCTCTGCCAACGTTTTCTATAGCTTGTGCAGTATGAGACTGCTTATGCAAGATGTTAAATATGTATTCTGTTTTAAAAAAAGATTCTAAGGTCACATTGGGGAAGGCCTGCTTATTTAAGGTTGAACCATTTTCTTGTCTTGTGCTGTGTATTGGAACCTGTCAGAGCGTTTGTCATTCTGATGGGCACGGTGACTTTTCTGAAAGAATACACTCATTTATTTTCCGATCTCATTGACTATGGATCCTTATGTATGTGTGTATCTTGAGAAATTAATATTCTGTAGAAGCATCTTCAGACACATTTAAATATCCCAAAATTATTCATTGCATTATGTATCTCAAATCCATAGCACTACTACCATAGATCTGATATAATTGGGGTATATACTAGTTCTATTGGCTACCATGTCCAATGATCTTCCCACCATATTTTCCAATTTCTTAGATTATATGCTCCATCTAAGCCCCCATGCTCAGGGCTCATTTTAATACTGCCCTATTTTGGCTAAATTTGACACTTTCAAAACCTTTCTAAGTCCTTTGGGTATAGACTGAGGGAGTGGGATATCTGGGTCAAATGGTGGTTCCATCCACGTTTTCTAAGGATTCTCTATACTGCTTTCCAGATTGGTTGCACCAATTTGCAGTCCCACCAACAATGAATGGGTGTGCCTTTCCCCCCACATCCTTGTCAACATTTATTGTTGTCTATATTCTTTGATATCTGCCATGCTGACTGGGATGAGATTTGCATTTCTCTAATTACTAGAGATGTTGAACATTTTTTTATATATTTGTTGACCAAATATATATCTTCTTCTGAGAAATATTTGTTCAGCTCCTTAGCCCTTTTATGGATTGGGTTGTTTGACTTTTTGGTGTTAAGCTTTTGAGTTCTTTATATATCCTAGAGATCAGGGCTCTATCTGATGTACATGTGGTAAAAATTTGCTTCCGAAAATGTAGGCTCTCTTTTCACCTCATTGATTGTTTCTTTTGCTGAGAAGCAGCTTTTTAGTTTGAGTCCATCCCATTTATTAATTCTTGATTTTATTTCTTGAGCTTTAGGAGTCTTGTTAAGAAAGTCAGGGCCTACTCTGATGTGCTATAGTAATGCAGCCACATCAATGTTTATAGCAGTTCAACTCACAATAGCTAAACTGTGGAAGCAACCTAGATGTCCTTCAATAGATGAATGGATAAAGAAACAGGTATATATACACAATGGAATATTACTCAGCATTAAAACAAAATAAAATCATGGCATTTTCAGGTAAATGGATGGAATTGGAGAATATTAGGCTAAGTGAAGTAAGCCAATCTCAAAAAACCAAAGGCTGAATGTTCTCTCTGATGCTGATCCATAATGGGGGCTGGGGGATGGGAAAAATGGAGGAACTTTCATGGGGCAAATGGGAGGTAGGCATGGGGAGGGGACATGGGGGCAGGAAAGATGGTGGAATGAGATGGACATCATTATCCTAGGGACACGTATGACTGCACATATGGTGCGATGCTACATTGTGTGCAACCATAGAAATGTAGAGTTGTGCTGCAGTTGTGGACAGTGAATCAAAATGCATTCTGATGTCATATATACCTAATTAAAATTTTTAAAAAACTTAAGTCCTTGTCATCTTCTTTCTACTGTAATGTACCCATATACAGATTATTATCTTTTTAAAACAAATTTTTTAATGTTTTTGTTGTAGAGATGGTAGAGGATGGGGGCTTACCTTGCACAGAAGAGAGCAGTAGCTTCCAACTTTACAGCACACCAGTCTTCTTTGGCTTCACAGTCACCAGGGGTCTTCCTTATTTTTCCCTCATTTAACATAAGCTTGCTGGGTTTTCCTCCTTAAAACTCCCAGAGTTTACCCTGCTGTTTCCTTTTTCTCAAATCCCAGGATTTAATGTTTCTTCTCCCTCTATATTCAAAGATGTTAGCTCAGCCTCAGAAGCCCCTTTCAAACCGTCACAATGTTGTTAAAGTCTCCTGAGAGGCAGATAATAGGTGTATGGGGTCCTTATCTTAGGTGCGAGTTAAGTTATGCTCAGTACCATTCAGCTGTTATGTCCTGAATTTGGAGTTATTTTCCAGGGGCCCATTATGCCATCTTCAGCATCTGACAAGGTGTTGGCTACTCGCCAGTACTTAGAGTCCATTATTCATGAAATTATAACTGAAGAAATTAGCTGATCTTAATCTTTTTGGTGTTTGGGGGATAGAAACATCAAATTCAATTTT
The DNA here is from genome assembly GCF_048772815.1 of Callospermophilus lateralis. Classification (NCBI taxonomy): domain Eukaryota; kingdom Metazoa; phylum Chordata; class Mammalia; order Rodentia; family Sciuridae; genus Callospermophilus; species Callospermophilus lateralis. The sequence continues at coordinate 147,746,728 of NC_135307.1, forward strand.
CCATGTGGTACCATGAGAAATGGAGAGATTTGGGAGTTTGGCATAATTTAGGACAGGAAGCTTTCTCTATGTTTAAAAAAATTTTTAAATGTAAAATAATTAGCTGTTTCCCTGTTAGAGATGCTGATATTCTTGTGTGGCTTGAGTATTTCAGGTTTTACGCTGCTAAAAAGAAAAACATGCCTTTCTTTTTAAAATTAATTTTTGTGTCATCTAATAAAATAAGAACATAGTTTAAAGGGTCCAATAGCAAATAGGAAGTCTCAATGGGTGTCCTGTTTCAATTTTCCTAGAAGCAACTGCATTTGCTTCTTAGCTTTTTTTCCTGGCCTTACCACACATCTCCACATCTCTGAATAGGATATAGATCTCTATTTGATTATTCACTTTTAAAACTAAGTTTAGACTTACTAGAGAGATGAGAACTTGACTTCATTTCTACCTCAGCATTCCTTCTGCTTCCCCTTTCTCACCTTCCAGGGTAGATGTATTACACATTTAGTTAAATCAATATTTCAGTATTTAGGTTTACATTATCATGCCTCTATATTATTCATGGTATTGCTGTGTAGGGTAGTATGGTTGTTGCCTAATTTACTTTTTGTTTTCCTGAAGTTGGTACTTGCCTTGGTTTTTCATTGAATTAACTAAAAAACCTCCCTTTTCAGGCTCTCAGTAGAATTTTGTACAAGGGCAAGTTCCAGCAGATAATATCTCTTTGTCCATTTTCTTCTTAGAGACTGCATTCTTTTTTCCTTTTTGGTTGGTGGCTCTGTAGAACCTGTTGCACGGCTTTTTATCTTGGAATATCCTTTGCTGTTATCTCTGGAATTACATTGGCTCATTTTATGGATCCCAGATCTTTCTCATAGTTTTGGTTCCTTTTTTTGATAGAGCACATCCTATATTAGCTTCAGCTAAAAGGTGTTACAATGCTAGAGGGCATGATAGAGTCAACTTCAATGAGCCTTGTCTTGGCTCCTGTTGCTTCAGTGTAGACTGTGCTGGCCGATCTTCATATCACAGACATATTTTAATGTTTTTTAGGGAACAACCATACAGAATTCTCCTAGGGTAAAGTGAGGGGAATCTGCTTTCAAATACCTTTCCTAACTCCCCTTCCTCATTTTAGTCCACCTTTCTAATTGTACCACAAATGAGCTAAAGATAATGTCTTAATGTTTTCCATGAGTATAATGAAATACTTGAGTTCAGGTATCCATAAAGAAAAAAAAGTTTGTTTAACCCACAGTTTTGGAGGCTGAAAGTCCATACTGCATAACAATAGTATTGGCAAGAGGCCCCTTGGCTGCATCTCCTCATGGTAGATCACACCATGATGTTGGGACCATGTGAGATAGGGAGAGATCATATTGCAAGACTAGAAGTCACAGAGAGCCTTGAGTCCCACAGTCCTTTTTTTTTTTTTTTTTTGGTACTGGGGATTGAACTCAGGGGCTCTCAACTCTGAGCCACATCTTCAGCCCTATTTTGTATTTTACTTAGAGACAAGGTCTCACCAAGTTAGTTGCTCACCATTGCTGAGGCTGGCTTTGAACTTGCACTCCTCCTTGCTTTAGTCTCCTGAGCTACTGGGATTACAGATGCCTGGCTCTACAATCCTTTTTGAGGGCAGATTTCCCCCAGTTGACCTAAGGACTTTTCACTAGTTCCTACCTTATTTAAAAGTCTCAGCCTCAAAACCACTGCATGGAAGACTAAACCCCAACACATGAGCCTTTGGGGGACACACTTAAACCATGTCAACACCATAGAAGATGGCCTCTGTATGTTGGCCTCTGGTTGGTTTATTTCTTCATGAGACTTATTAGTTAGCTCAAAAGCCCTCTGGTGCCAAATTCAAATTGTTACACATTTAATTTTCTTTATGTTTTTATTAGTGTATTCTAGTGATACATAACATCGGGGTTCGTTTTGACACAATCATGCATCCCTGGAATATAATTTGCTTCACTTGAATACATTTAGTTAGTTAGTTAGAGAGAGAGAGAGAGAGAGAGAGAGAATTTTTTAATATTTATTTTTTAGTTTTTGGTGGATACAACATCTTTGTTTGTATGTGATGCTGAGGATCGAACCCGGGCCGCACGCATGCCAGGTGAGCAAGCTACCACTTGAGCCATATCCCCAGCCCACATTTAGTTATTTTTAAAATGGCTCTAATAAGCAGATATTTAGCTATTGAGAACCTGATAATCCATGATCCGTCTCTCAGCATGTGCTAGCTATTGATAAGAGAGTGCATTGTGGTTTAAGACGCCGACCTGTTGCTGCCCTTCAGATCTCTCTGCCCAGACTTCTACTGTGCTACCGAGTGATATCACCTGGATGTCAAACCTCCTCCTGCCTCCTCTCTCCCTGGGAGTTCCCTCTGGATGGTATACCCACGAACTTCAGACTACGGATGTCTCACACTGAGGGACTTCCCCTCCCACACAACATTGTCTGAGCACCACCCCAGAAAGCTTATGTGTATTCCTGACTTTTGGGGGTCATATATCTTTCCTTGACCAGCCTCCAAATCCCCCGAACCTTCTATACCAAGGCAGCCCCAATGGCAGAGGTACTCACTGAGACTTGTGCCTAAATCTAATGAACATTCTGTGATACACACAATATTGTTCTCTTTAAATTTTCTCTTTCTTTTCTTTCATTTGTTCATTTCTTCCTTCTTAAGTAAGCACTGGACCACTGAGCTACCTCCATAGTCTTTTTAAAGAATGTTTTTAATAGTGCTTTATACATAAGAGTGGGGTTCATTTTGACATAATCATACAAGCATGGAATATAATTTGCTCCATTTTTTTCTCCAGTACTTCTTCTTTCTCTCTTTTCCTCCCTCCTCCATTCCCTTCTTCTTCTCTCCTGGTCTTCTGTTCATTTGTTTTTTTAGGTGCTTTATAGGTATACAGAAAGATGGAATTCACTTTGGTATATTCATATATGTACATGGCATAATTTGGTCAATTGCATCCTGCAGTTCCTCCCTTTTCCTGTCACTCCTCAATCCCTCTCCTCTACTCTACTCATCTCCCTTCTAATTTCATGGAATTTCTCCCCTCCTTTCCCCTTTCCCACCTCCACCAATTTTGCTCTAACTTCCACATATGAGAGAAAACATATGACCCTTGACTTTCTGGGTCTGGCTTATATGACTCGGTTCCATTCATTTACCAACAAGTGTCATAATTTTATTCTGCTTTATGGCTGAGTAAACTCCCTTGGGTATATAAACCACATTTTCTTTATCCGTTGATCTGTTGACGGGCACCTGGGCAGGTTGCAGAACTCAAAAGGTTTTTTTTAAACTTCATTTTGAGACAGGGTCTCTCTGAGTTGCCCAGGCTGGCCTCAAGTTAGTGATCCTCTTGCCTCAGCCTGCTCAGTGGCTGGGATCACAGGCTGACGCCACCGCCCCTGACTGTTTTCTTTCTTTCTACTGCTGCGTTAGGATTCACCCTCATCAGCCTGTCACTTCAGTACCACGGCCTGTCTTTTTCATAGCTCCCCATGTTTGTTCACGGTCAATATTCATTCATTGCTTCCATCAATCTTAATTCCTTCCTGCTTATCTGAGTGTCCCTCTGGGTCATTTTCCTTTCCCTTAGTGTAGGTTTGCTGGTGACAAATTCAGCTTTGATTACCTAAAAATGGTCCTTATTTTCCCTTCCTTTTAGAAGGATGTTTTCTTGGTTATAGAATTCTGGGTTGCTGATTATTTTCCTTTCAGGACTTACAAGGTGATTTCCAACATTTCTGTTAGAAATTGATTGCCGGACTTTTTGTGACTCCTTTGAAGGTAATGTGTGTGTGCCCACTTCCGCTCTTATGCTGCTTTTAAGATTTCCTCTTTTCTTTAGTATTTTTCTTTCTCTTTTCTGTAGTTGGCCAGCTGGGCTTTAAAGAGTTTCTTGATATTTGATATTTTATTTGTTTTAGGTAATTCTAAGCCATTACTTCTGATTTATTCCTATGGTGTGGATATAGTTTGTGTATGTTTCCCAAGGTTTCCTATGCTGAAATTTGATCCCCAATGTGAGGCCTTAGGGGATAGAAAGTTAATCTGATTTTGGTGTGTAGAGGTTGGGCCATTGAAAGGCAATTAGGAGCAGATAATGTCATTAAGGCGCATGATGGGATACTGGTAGCTTTATAAGAAGAGGGACATGTCTCTTGTCATGTGATAGCCTGTGCTACTTTGGAACTGTTAGTAAAAAGGCCATCAAGAAGGCTAGTTGTATGGTCTGCCATTGTAGGTTGGTTGTAGAGTACTTGCCTCGTATTCCAAAGGTACTTGCCTCGCACCACATAAAAATTAATAAATAAAGTATTGTGTCTTTCTACAACTAAAAAATAAATAAAAATATAAAAAAGAAGGCTAGTTGTGAGCTTTTGACTTTGGACCTAGACAATTGTGAACCAAAGTCAATTTCTTTTCTTTTTAGTTACCTAGCCTCAGGTATTTTGTAATGATCTTTGATTGCTGAATGTTCTCCAGAGGTCCATATGTTTAAGAATTGTTCTCCAGGGTGGTACAGTGGGAAGTGGTAGATCCCTTAGGAGATGGGGCCTTATAGGAGGTCCTGCCACGCCAGGGGACAAAGCAATGGAGCCACTCAGTCATGACTAGAATTTCCAGAACTGTGAGCTGAATAAACCTTTTCTCTTTATAAGTTAATCATCTTAGGTGCTCTGTTATAGTAGCAAGCTATTACAGCAATGAAAAACTAATATATATTTTTTTCTTCCTCTTGGGATTTGAATCATACACATTAGGCCTTTTTATCGTGCCCTTTATCTTTTTAATATTCTTTGTAATTTTTTCCCCTCTGTGCATGCTTAGCTTGGATACTTGCTTTAATTGACTCATCTTCTAGTTTTCTAGTCCTATATTCTGTTTTCTAACTTTCTGTTAAATCCATCTGTTGAGTTATTAACTTGAGATATTGTATTTTTTAGTTTTATATTCTCTTTGATTATTTTTATAGATTATAGTTATTTGGTGACGTTCTTCATTTGTTTTGATGTTCTGCTTTGTTTTCCTGGGTGTAATAATTAGAATTGCTTTGAAGTTGGTCAGCTAACTTTAGTTTCTGTATTACTTGGTGGCCATCCTGTACTGTGCTGATTGAGAAATGATTTGCAGTCCTGGAGTCAGGCTTGCTCTTGTTTGCCCTGGCTTTTCAGTTTTCAAATGAGAATCTTTTGTATTCTTCAAAGCACCGCCCCCCCTCCCCGCCTTTTCCCAATTATAGTTGTTTTTTCCCTGTTCCCTTTTCAGTGGCTTTTGGTAAGATGTGAATCTCTTACCTTCAGAACTTGAAAACCATCCCAGGGATGATTTGTCCCTAGGAAAAAGCCAACTCTGTGTTTGCATCCTAAGTCTCCACCTACAGCCCTCTTGGGGCCTTCCTCAGGACCTGCTTTCCCCAGTTGTTCTCAGGCTCCTGCTTGTACACAGAGTTGGCTACCATCTCGAGGGTAAAGTTAGCTGCAAGGTTTAGCTCTCTTCACGGAGGGAGTTTATTCCTCCTTGCTGTTTGTCTGAATTCTGCTGCTCTCAGGTTCATTTCCAATTTTGTCTGTTTTTCCGGTTGTTTTTGCTGGGACACTGCTTTGCTGCTAACTTCTTCATCCTACCTGGAAATCAAAGACCCGTGCTACCGTGAATGACCTTTTAGAAGCATGAATCAAACACATTTGCACCTGCTAACAGTCCTAGCATACTTGCTTATGGTCTTCAGGTAGGCGAGATGTGTCATATCAATACAAATTTAAGAAATGGTGCCTGAAATACTGTGGAGGGAAGCTTTACAAGTGGCATCTGCTGTCAGCCTGTGATGTGGGGATTTATGAGGCTCGTCTCTTCAGTTCATGGTAAGAGAATGCCACCTGTTTGTCATTTCTGTGCTAGTTGAGTGATCCCACTTCACTACTTTATAGATGTTGGGACAAAGCCCTTAAAGGAAAGGAAAGCACATTAAATTAAATGGTGTCTTTGTATGTAAGAGAACTGGTGATTAGGACATGTTGGGTAAAATTTCAGGTTTTTGGTAGTGCTGCTATTAAGGTTTTGATAAAATACTAGTCTGGGCTCTCTGTGCATTTTTAGTTTGTGTAGTACATAGCTTAGACTTTGAGTAGACTCCATGATAGTGTGTCTTTAGAGCATGTTTGATATAAATTCTGAATAAATTATTCCAATCATTATTCTAAAATGTTCTAAATTGCTTCTATTCTTACAGTTGTCAGCATTCCAGACATTATTCCATTCTGATTTTTTTTTTTTTTTTTTTTTTTGCTGAGCAAAACAATTGCTTTTGTGGAATATAACTATATTGGTGGTGTATTCAAATTTTAAAAATAGAATTGTGGAATTTTGCAGAAAATGCAATAAAAGAAGCACTGAATGCCTGTATCTTTACTCCTGTTCATAGTTATTCTTTTCAAACTAGAGCTATTACAGGGAATCAAATTTTTATTTGAGAATATTTATATGGAAAATAGCAATGCATTATATTTGCAAGATAATGTTCACCTACTTATATTTTGTAGCCACATGGAAAGTTTCTTATTTTTATTTTTGAACTCAGTTTATTGCATGTAAACCTATAGTCATAAAACAGTCTTGCTTTCGTATGGGATTGCTTGTTTCATATTCCTTTGTCCAAACATCTATAAAGTAGTGAAGTGGAATCACTCAACTAGTACAGAAATGACAAACAGGTGGCATTCTCTTATCATGAACTAAAGAAACAAGCCTCATAAATCCCCACTCTCATGGAATTGTTTAAGCTTCTCCATGTTGACTTTACAATTTGCTAGATCTGTGTCTTTGAACAGGTTACTTCATACCTTGGAGATATGGTTTCTTTGTATGAAGGGAAGCAATGAGCACTTCCCTTCCCAGCTGATGTTTTATGATATAACCATTGTGAAAGTCTACAGCCAAGTTGTCCCTGGGTTCTACTCAGAAACTGACCAAATGCTCTTTATCTATTGTTCCACATTTCCTTGTACTGTCATCATTTTAGGAAGACTAGAAGTTATAAAGCCATGACAGAGTTTGGTAGGAAGAAGGGAAGAGATGGTTCATGACCAGAGTACCTTAGGTTTGGATTGTGTCTGGTGAATCCAAGTCACTATGTATTTTGGGAATTGTAAAGTTTTATGAAGTGTTTTAAATTACAAATCAAAAGAAACAAATAATGGGGTAGAAGAGATGTGACGTTTGAAAAGTAAGTTGCTACAGCAGATAAATTCCTTTGAGAAACTGATTTGGACAGGCATAGATGAAGGGTATATAACTACCAGTCAAATGAACCAAAAACAAGACCAAGGACAATGTACTTAACACTGAATCCCTTTATCTTTAATCTTCTTAATAAATGAGAGAAAACAAACCAAACTGTATAATTTATAAATATATTGCAGAACAAGGAAAAAGGGATAAAAGGTATGTAATGGAGTATCCAAATTAAAATTTCAGTATATTGGCATTTTCGATAGTGTGACAAAATAAATGAAAATGACTTTTAACAGTTGGAGGGTTTGGGTCATTTATCATCTAATTTTAGACCCTTTTAAGTACATATGAATGAAAAAAAATTCAGGGTGAAATCACTAAAAAAAAAAAAAAGAGAGAACAAGAGGCATTGTCGAGAGGAAAAGAGAGAAAAGAGAGTTGAGGGAAACCAGTAAGTGAGAGAGAAAAAGTATATAAAATAAAAATTAAAAGAATAAAATAAAAATAAATAAAAAGTAAAAAAATACAAAAAAAAGATAAAATATTACAATTATGGCATTTGCCAGTAAATGTATTGAACTGAAGAAAATCATGTTAAGTGAAATAAGCTGGTACCAAAAAAACAAAGGCTGAACGTTCTCTCTGATATATGGATGCTAACCTATAACAAGGAAGGGTACGGAAGGGAAAAATAGAAGTTCATTGAAATAGACAAAGGGGAATGAAGGGATAGGAGGAACCAATAGAATCTTGACAGAGCTATTTTACTGTCAGAAAGAAGAGATTAAGTAAAAAATCCTTATTAGGGAGAGGATAATTATATACAACAATCAGATACATTTTTATTCTTTATATACTTTTTTAAAAAAATTTATAACAATGGAATGTATTTTGACATATTTTACATACATGGACTACAACTTCCTATTCTTCTGGTTGTGCATTATGTGGAATTACTTTGGTCATATATTATACTTCTTGTTAAAAAACTCTAAGGTTTTAAAGAGAAGTGGATCAAGTTGGAGATATAAATTGATCTGTCATCAAAGGGAGAGATTTCATTGCATATCAATGATCAATACATCTATGAAAGAAAATTTAAAATAATGTAACAATGTGAAAATACAATTTACTAATTTGATATAAGTGACATATGCAAAATTCTGCTCCTTAGAGATGTTCTCCATTAGACATGGAATATTTTTTTAATTCTGAAAATGTAGTAGTCCATAGAGAAAGTGCCAAAAAATTTCAAAGAGTGAATAAAAAGAAATCGCATTGCCTGAACACAATTTAATTGAGTTATAAATCAGTAACAAAGTGATAAATGACCCTAACATATTTCAAAGTTTTAAAATCACATTCTAATGACTCATTAGTCGAATAAGAAATTATAATGGAAATGAATAACTTTAAACAGGCAGAAAGAAGCAAGTCTGAAAATGAATAAAGTAAGGGCTGAAGTAAATTCAGGGGAAAAAAAGAATAAAATTAAAGAATAAAAAATGAGAATAAAAATTAATGAAATAGAAAACAAAGTTACAGTAAAGAAGATCAACGAGACGAAAATGTAGTTCAAAGGTAGCCTTCGGAAAAATTAACAAAATAGACAAGCCTGGTGAGAATGAGGAAGAATTTAAAAAGCACGAAGGTTCAAATACCACTGTTATGTAATTGCAGATCAGAAGAGATTGAAAAGTTGATAAGTGACTACACATTTGTTAACTCACATAGAATAGAAAAATGTAATGAAACTTAAGTTAGAGAAAAAAAATAAAGTGAACAGAAGGGGATCATTCTTAATAGGAAAAGCATTGAAAGTATCCTCTTTAAAATAAGGAACCAGATATCTATCTACAAATTGTTTGAAATCATGAGATTAACAAGTTGTTAGAATATTGATATACCAAAAGTCCATTGTAGTTTTGTAATCCAGGCACAGCCTGGAAATATGGTTTTAGAGGACATCAACAGTAAAAAAAAAATAAATAAATAAGGAACTTGGATGTACATCTAACAAAAAAAGGTGTGAATGATATATGTAATAAAACTTTATTGAAATGCATTACATAAGCCTAGATAAATGTAAAGATGCCATATTCATAGAGGTAGGCAGACTTAATTTTGTGAAAATAACTGTTTTTTTGTCAAATTAGGTTTTATTTATTAAAAATACCAACAAGATTTTTTTTGAGGAGAGAGTGGAATTTAAGAACCTCATTGTATAATTATATGAAACAGCTATAGGCCCAGGAAAATCTGAATTTTGGGGGAATTTATGCTCTTGGGTAGCAAGACTCATTTTAGAGCTGTAGAAATTAGGCAAATGCAAAAATAGACAAAACTATCAGAAAAACACAACACAGAACCTTGAAATAATTACGGAAGCCTGATAAATGGTGGAGATGACACAGTGGACCCTGCAGAGAGGGGAGGGAGCAAACTATAAATGGTGCTGAAACTATTGACTCTCCCTGCATAATAATCATTTTTGGTATTCAAAACACTTAAATGTGAAAGGCACAGTATTTAGAACTTACAGATCATATTAAAGTATTTTATTTATGATCAGCAACTTTCAGATGTGTTGATGTGATCATACAGAAAAATATTCTTACTTTTTTGATATGCATATTGAAAAGTTGATAGGCAAAATATCAAATGGCTGTAATTTATCTCAAAAAAATTTAAAAAATATGAAGCAAATATGGCAAAATTATTAATCAAGGTGATGGACTAAAGGGATGGATTGAATACTTTTGTTTCTCCACTTTTATGAGTATTTGAGAATTTTCAAAATGAAAATGTTTAAAAGCCATCAGAACAGTTGAAAGATGAAGTTAAGGAAATCTCTCAAAACACTGAACTCAAAGACCAGGAAGTTGAAAATGGGCAAGGAAAAGAATGAAACACTCAGCCAAAGAATAGAAATCAGAGTTGCAGAGACCGAAGTCAACAGGAGGGAATCATGACACAATAATGATACAAGAGCTATTCCCAGAACTGAAAGAAAGATTACAAGGTTCAGATTGAGTGTCCATCACTGCACTTAATGAATGAAAAAGGTCCTTCCACCACTGTGGACTGTCAGGCAGCCCCCATGGAGACCAGGCACCCCACCCTCCATATCCTTTTGTCCTTTTGGGATATAGGGTCTCAAAAATCTGACTGTCTCTGAACCTTCTCTCAGTAAGTTATTGGAGAATATAGACCATCAAAAAATCAGGGAGCAAATCAAGAAAAAAGAAAATGAAGTTTCAAGAAAATGGGCTAGAGCACAAGAGAGAGGTGAAGGGGAGTCCAGAGTGAAGGGAAGTCCCTGGAAAAACCAGGTGAGGAAGGAGCAGGTGAGGGGACCTCAGAAGTCCACGCCAAGAAACTCCAAGTGGATGGAGCTCTTAATGTGCTGGAACGTGGGGAAAGGAGACTCTCAGGTTTGTCAGAGAAGTCAGGATGAGTTGGTGGTAGATATTTGCAAGACAAGAGAAAGCAATGCAATTAAATCCAATTACATATTATAATGTGACTTTTAAAAGGCATTATAATTATAATACTCCTTGTGGTTCGGTTGTGGATAATATTTACAGAGTCATAATGTCGAACTGAATGCTGTCATAAAAGGCGAACTGTTTCTCTCTTGAGACTGGGAAAGTGAAGGGGAGAAGGGGTAGAAGTGTGTGAATTGGCCGTGCCCGAATCACTGAGAAAGTGAGAATCCTCCACTTTCATAATCAGAAGGCAGACCAAGTGTCAAGTTTATAAAGTTTCAAGTAAGCAGTAGAAGAAGCAGCCAAAACAATTGTTAAGTGATAGTGTCTTCTAGGGAATGATCCAACTTTCAAAGTATACATAGGAATTACCTGGATCAGAAAAAAATTAAATCCTTATTCTTATTTCTATAATCTTGTTAAAATATTTTACTCACATGTTTATATTGTACAATGATCAGAGACCAATAATAGGTAACTCTTGGAATAAATGATGTTATTTTCTTTTAGGGAGACCCATTCTGCCATAAGGTGGTATCAACAAACACTACAGGGTATGACGTCATGACCACAATTATATGGTAACGAGAAAAGGTTGTTAGCAATGTAATGATCTGACTTTTATCTTATTTTATTTTTCTGTTGCAGCGTCATCTTTATTTTATAAGAAAAAAATAAGAAAACAGCCTAAGGCTATGTCAATCCAATGTCAAAACAGATTGATAAATTCAGTATGAAAACAGTAAAGTTGTATACTTATATTGATTATAGTGGAATTTTAATTTATTTCTCTAATTTTTCCAGAGATTTCTAATGAGTCAAAAATACCTAATAGTACAAAATTTTATCTTATTAATTTTTATGCACATATCAAATATTGCAGTACTCAAACATATTGTGGTGGGTGGGTTCCATGCTCAACTTTTTTGATTATTTGAAATATTCAGTCATATTATATGACAGCCTATTTTTTGAATTTGTGAGCGAGTTATAGAAATCTATTTAAAGAGAGCCCTCTGCATGTGAACAGAAGTTCTCTTAGTTTGTTTTCTCTTACTGTAACAAAATACCCAACATTGAGTGTCATAAAGAAAACAGGTTTATTTAGTTCATATTTCAGGAGGTTCGAGGGCATGGAGCCAGCACTGGATCAGCTCTAGTGAATGCCTCATGGTAGATGGCATCACAATAGCAAGTACCATACGGAGAGATCACTTGACAAGGGGCCAGACTTGCACTTTTTATAACAAGCCTCTGGAGATAATTAACTCAGCATCCCATCTGAGGGTGGCACCCCAGTGGGGCCTCCCACTTCCTAAAGGTCTCACTGTTCTTAACATCACTGCATTAGGGATGATGCTTCCAAGATGAACTCTTAGAGGACAAGAGTTAGGAAGGTACACCTGACTTGGAGGCATTTGAAGTCTAGGTGAGTAAGGGGAGAGCAGTGGGGGTCATGGTGGCATTTATACAGGCACACCTGAGTGAATGGGGGGGTTTCTGATAAAGGAGAGGATGCTGGGATCTGCTGGCCCTGGGCATGGGATATGCACAGATTGATGGAGCAGTCAGTCTCCTGATGAGGCACCCCGCAGGTTCCTCTGGATCAGGTGCAGATGCAAACTGAAGGATGGAGCCATAGGAATAGTGAGCTCTTCCAGGATGGTCCCCACGTGGAGGGAAGAGAAGGCATTGGGAGATTGGCGAGTGGAGGGAGCAGCCTCAAGGGGCAGCTGCAGAGGCAGGTGAGGGAGGAAATGGGCAGTCAGTGCAGCAGGGCATTCAGGAAGCAGGGGCGGGACTGAAGTCATCCTGATGCAGACTGAAGGTGGGTTTCCTGATTCAGAGGGCCAGAGGCCCCTGCTCACCACACATGGCAGTTCTGAGGAGGTGAACATGGGTGTCAGTCACAAGGCCAGGGAACAGGAGTGGAGAGTGAAGATAGCTGTTACGATGCTGGGCCCACCTGGTCAGAAGGGGAGGGTGCCCTCATGCCACCAGCATGGCATGAACTGTCCAGGTCCCCACTTTCTTAGGGATTCTGGAAGTGTCTCTACCTGTGAGTGGATGAAGATGATGAGTGAGGGTTGGGAGCCTGGATGGGGATTCTCTGTTCCAGTATGTCGCTTCGACCAGGCGGACAGGTTGGGGTGATCCAAAGCGCAAGAAGCACTCTTTGTGCCCTTTCTCGGGAAGCAAGTCCCCCTTCCCCTTTCTCTCCTTCCCTTGCATGGCCCTTTGACTCCTCTCAGAACCACACCAGGTTGAAGGACAGAAGAACTGCTCCTCCCGAGTCTCTGATGGGAAAGCAGAAGGCAGGTGTGGGGGAGAGGCCAGCCTCAGCTGGAGAGCAAGGCCACCGGTCACTATGCAGTGTGAGAACTCAGGAAACCCTCTGGGGTCCAGGCAAATGGGTAGTGGGCTCCAGGGGCAGAATTCTGATAAGAGTATGTTCTTTGGGATGATTTCTGGAACCACAGTTTCTGGCTCCAGTGGCCCTGTTAAAACCTAAGCAGAGGCATCTTTAGGGAAAAGTCTTGAATTTTGGAGTTTGCATAAATAGTGCATGTTTTATAGCATTAGTACAATGGGTCTTTATTCAAAATCATTTGGAAATGAAAGAACAATTTTTCTACCGGACAGGTTCAGTTCCTATTGTAATTCCAGTGGATTTAAAAGTTGATGTGAGTCTGTGAATTTGCTTGCATAATTATACTCTGATAGCTTTTCATTACACATAATGTGATTTTAATGGAATTAATGTTCTGTATCAACAAATACATTGTTTTATTGTTATGCAAAGTGGAGACTTCTAAAAGAAGCGAATAAAAACAATCTGCAAATGGTTTTTATAATATTCTTTCCAAGCAGGATGTATACCTGCTCACTATTTTCTCTCTGATATTGGGTTGAGAGAGAAAGCAGGACAGAAGCTCTGGAATATATTGGGTACTGGTTAGAATTCATCCTTGAAAGTTGTATATTCTTTTAAAGTCTCATCATTTTCCATTGAAGAAGAGAGGCCCACATAGAATTTCTCCTGGTCACGAGGCCTCCCTGAAAGACCAGGCCCCCCTACCGTCCCCTACCACATACCTTATTTGTTAGCCTGTCATATGAGACCCCTTCACATACTAGGAGCCTAGTTTCCTTCTCCTTTACTGAGGCCAGTTGCCAAGATGATCCAAAGGCTGTTAGGGTCTGTTCTGAATCCAAAGTCCTTTGAGGTGGAAATCCTGGAATTTAGCAAACCCTTTCCACCTTTCCCATGTGTTGCAGGAAGCATCAGACGGAGTTATGTCCACTGGCATGGGTTATGCCTCCCTCCTTACAGGACAGAACTTGGATTTGGTTTTAATAATGTATTTTCTCAGAAACTATGCATAAACCATGAGAAATAGAAAAGAAAAAGGAGGGAGCCCAAATCCCACTGTCATGAGATAGCCTTCATGGCTTTGAGATGCAAGTACTGCTTTCTTCCTATATTTGTGTGTTGGTTTCTGTATATATATCTAAAAGAAAGGAAATAATCCACCTTCCAAGGCCTTTTGTAGCTTTTTTCCTTTTCCATTTTGTGGCTTTTCCCTCTCTTCTTTTTCTTATATCAAGTCTGTGTGCATGGCATTAAATATTTTTCTGTAATGTAATTCGTTTGGGCAATTGGGAAAGACCCAATAAATAGAAGCAGTTCCCTCTTGCTGAACACTTAGGTCATTTGAACACCTAGGTCATTTTCAATTTTCATAATTATAAATAACCCTTGATACCAGGTATTCTTGGAAGTGGAATTACAGCTTCAAATGGTCTGCATAGGCGAAAACATGCATTATATTGTACATCCATGGATTAAAGATTAATATTATAGACAATTGCATATTTCAAAGCAAGTCTCCCTTCTACTTCTCCCTAATTCAGTTTCTCAGTGCTACGTTTCTTTTCTCAGGCTTACTTGCAGAGAGGACGTTTATGTGGTATCAAAATCCATCCATTTCTTTTTCTTGACACAAATGGGGATACTTCTGTGGGCACTAGACCATGTCTTGCTTGTCATTTATTTATCTTTGAGATCATTCCACATCAGCCTAAACAGATGTACCTCAAAGTTCATAAAACATATATTCACATTATATGTAAATATAAATTTGTGCAATGAATTATTGCTACCCACTGGCTCAGGTTTTAACAGTAAACATTCTGAGTGAAAGGCCTGGTGTACTTCTAGTAATGTCTGTGCACTAAATTCCCAGTAGTGAAACCACTGAGTATATTTTTGTTTTGAGAAATATTATAAAATTACTCCAAGAAATTCTATATCAAATTATGCCAATAATATTTAAGAGCATCATTTTCCCCCTCTGCCTTTGTCACTATTGGGTTTCATCAAAACTTCACCAAAACATTGCCAATCTGATGGACAAAAATCTTATTGTTTGTAAAACAATAAGGTAAAATCCTATTTATCTTATTGGTTTGACTTTTTTAAAAAAATTGAAAAGATTTAAGCATCCTCTTATAGGTTTATTCTCCATTAAAATATGAGCATCCTCTTGTAGTATTTAGTTATTATTTCTTATTGAGTTATTCCTATTTCTTATTATTGTGTATGAACTCTTTGTAAATTAAGAGAATCAGACTTTTTTCTATTATATGCATTATTAATATTTTCCACATTTAAAATTGGTTATGGATTTTGTTCTTCGTAAGCCACACAAATATGTCCATTGGCTTTTGCCACAATAATGATACATTAAAAATCACCCCAGACTCAGTGATTGATGGTAGGAAGCCTTTATGTTCTCTTCTGGTTTTCAGGTCAGCTTGGATGGTTCCAGTTTCGGTTGCATGCTTCTGGTTGAATTGGGATCTATTCCACATGTCCATTCTGGGGCCTATGCTTAAAGGGGTTGATGGCCATTTGTGTGAGAAGGAGATGGAGGACGCATGTGGTGTATCAACAGACCTTAGAGGTGGTGGCATGTTCCACTTCTACCCAGCGTGGCTGAGCAAATCCTATGGTCAAGCCTGACAACTGGGGTGAGGATGGGTACTCCACCCACTCAATTGTAATAGATACAGACTTGACTTTCTTTTATTTATTTATTGGTGATTATTATTACTATTGCATTTTATTGGTTCTTTTTAGTTGTACATAAATTAAGATTCATCTTGACAAAATATAAAAGCATGGAATATAATCTGTTCCAATTCAGTCCCCAGAACTTTCCCTCTTCTTTCCCTCCTCTTTCCCCCAATTCCCATTTCTCTACTTTTCTGATCTTTTTGCTATTTACTTATAGTTTTTTTTTTAAATTGGTGTCTTGTGTATATACATGGTGGTGAGATTCACTGTGGCATATTCATATATGCCTACAAGAAAGTTAGGTCAGATTCATTCCAGTGTTCTTTACTTATCCTGTCCTTCTTCCTTCCCCATCTATCACCTTCATCTACTCCACTGATCTTCCCTCTATTTTTTTAAATATCCCTCCTTCTTTGGGGTTAGCTTCTGCACATCAGAGAAAACATTTGACCTTTGAGTTTTGGGGACTGGCATATTTCACTTAGTATCATAGTCTCCAGTTCCATCCATTTCCCAACAAATGCTATCAGGTTATTATTCTTTATGGTAATATTTCTTTATGGAGTAATACACCATTATGTATATATACCACATTTGCTTTATCCATATATTTATTGAAAAGCACCTAGGTTTGTTCCATAGCTTGGCTATTGTGAATTGTGCTGCTATAAACACTGATGTGGCTGCATCATTATAGCATGCTGATTTGGGGTGGTCCCATTTCTAGATTTTTTGAGAAATCTTCCAGAGTGCTTGCATGAATTTGCAGTCCCACCAACAATGTGTGTGTGTTCCTTTACTTTCCCCCAACATTTTTGCCATATTTATTGCTACTCATCTGGTCCTGAGCTTTTATTTCTTGGAGGATTTTTGATAACTGCTTCAATTTCAATACTTGATATTGATCTGTTCAAGTTTTCTATATCCTCATAGTTCAATTTGGGTTGGTCATATGTTTCTAAGAATTTGTCAATATATTCAAGATTTTCTAGCTTATTGGAATGTAAATTTTCAAAATAGCTTCAGATGATTGGATTTTAATAGGGTCTGTGGTCATATTTCCTTTTTCCTCTTGAATTTGAATAATTTGAGAGTTTTCCCTTCTTTCTTTTGGTTAGTTTGGCTAAGGGTTTATCAATTTTGTTTATCCTTTCAAAAAACTAACTCTTTTTTGTTGTTGTTGTTGATCTTTTCTAGTTTTTTTTCTCAATTTCATTGATTTCAGCTCTGATTTTAATTATTTCCTGTATTCTACTGATTTTGGTGTTGGTTCTTTTTTTCTCCCAGGGCCTTGACATGTAATGTTAGGTTATTTACTTGGTATTTTTCTATTCTTTTAATGTATGAGTTCAATGTTATGATCTTTCCTTTTAGAACTGCCTTCATTACTGGCCCAGAGATTTTGATATATTGTATCATTTACTCCTAAGAATTTTTAAATTTCTCCTATGATTTTTTTGGCTATTCATTCATCATTCAAATGTGTGTTATTTAATCTCTAAGGTGTGAGAGTGGTTTCTGTTTTTTATCTTGTTGGGTTCTAATTTCATTCCATTATGATCTGGTAGAATACAAAGTATTATCTCTATTTTTTGTGTTTTCTAAGATTTACTCTGTGATTTAGAATATGGTCTATTTTAGAAAATGTTCTATGTGCTGCTGAGAAGAAAGTGAACTTAGTCATTGTTTGATGAAATATTGTCTGTTTGGTCCGTATTATTAATTATTTTTTTTAGTTCCATAGAATCTTTATTTAGTTTTTGTTTGGATAATTTATCCAGTGTTAAGAGAGGCATGTTAAAGTCACCCAGTATTATTGCATTGTGGTCTATTTGATTCTAAATATTGAGAAGGGTTTGTTTTATGTATGTAAATGCTCCATTGTTTGGGGCATAAACATTTACAATCATATGTGTTTTTGATGCATGATTACCTCAAGCAGTATGAAGTGATGTTCTTTGTCTCTTCTGATTAATTTTGGTATAAAGTCCAATTTATTTAAGATGAGAGTATCTACCCCTTCTTGTTTATGAGACCCATGTGAGTGGTTTATTTTTCCCCATCTTTTCACCTTCCATCTGTGGATGTCTTTGCCCCTGCAGTGAGTCTCTTGAACACAGCACATTGTTGGGTCTTGTTTTTAATCCAATTTTCTAACTTATGTCTTTTGATTGAAGAGTTTAGACTGTTTATATTCAATGTTATTATTGAGTGGTGATTTTTATTTCCTACCACTTTTATTTATTTCTAATGTTTAAATCAGACTTGATCCTCCTTTAGTTGAATATTCTTCTAGTGTAATTCCTCCCTATGCTATTTTTCATATTATTTTTCCTTTCTTATTCATGAAATATTTTATTGAGTATGCTTTATAGTGGAGATTTTCTAGTTATGAATTCTTTGGCTTCTGCTTATCATAAAAGTCCCCCCTACACTCCCCAATGATGCTTTACCACTGAGTTACCTCCCCAGTGTTTTATTTTTAAACAAGGTCTTGCTAAGTTGCTTGGTGCCACACTAAGTTGCTGAGGCTGGTCTCAAACTTGTGAACTTCCTACCTCAGCCTCCTGAGCCACTTGGATTATGGGCATGCACCATGGTGCTCTTTTCATGGAAGGTTTTTATTTCATCTTCAATTCTGAAGCTTAATTTTGATGGGTATAGTATTCTTGGTTGGTATCCATTTTCTTTCAGAGCTTGGTATATATTTACCTTTGAATGTAACCGATCACTTTTCTCTTGCAGCTTTTAAAATTTTATCCTTATTTTGTATGTTAGGCATTTTCATTATAATGTGTATTGGAATGGATTTCTTGTAATTTTCTATAAATCATTACATAACATACATTCAAATGAGTTGAAGATGCAATTTAACTATTGTGGTAACAATGATCATTAAAGTTAAAGTTATTATATGATCAAAGTTGATTTTGCAGTTATTTATAGTAAGCCGTGTCAAGGTAAAGAAAATTCTTGTTTAGTCTTGGTTTGGACTAATTAGGGTTTGGACATTTAGTAGCTGTCCATCTGTCTTTAACTGTGGATCTCTGCAAAGCTTCAGGGGCACAAGAGCCAATTGCCTAGTTGCTATGAGCCTTCCACCAGTAACTTCTGGTTTGTCAGCTCAGGCTGACTGGTCAGAAGGTATAAAATGTTGTGGCTTGCCTATTTCTCTTGTATGTTCAGGATACAGGTTCTGGAGTGTCTCTGTGATCGCTGTGGCTCATTGTGTACCTGTACCCCTCTACAGGATCCTTTTTATGGTAACGAATGTCCTGGTAGCTGTCTGTGAGCACAGGTATTCTAGTTATGGGTTTTCCATGGGTGTTTTGTGGTTCAGAAGTATTCCCCTGGCTGATGTGACTCTCTGGGGCACTGCAGTGAAGGGACTCAGGTGGTTCACCTGGGTTGTTGTTTCTATTGCCCCAGGTTGTGAATGACAGGTGTTGGTTTTCTCTGTTGACTATGTCTGATGAAAGGTCCTGCCAGTATCCAAACAATCGCCTTTCCCTTCCCAGTTGTGATCCCAGTCAGGCTGGGCACCTGTTAATGCTGGGAGCATCCACTTCATGTTGCCTTGACTCTGGTAATTTTCCATCTTAACTCATCTCTCTGGCTATCTTTGCAGATGCCTTTTGCTTAAGTTTCCTGGGGTATTCAGGGAAGTTTTTATAGCAGCCTTCTGGCCGTGGCTGTCATTATCTGGAAACTGGATCTCTACGTCATTGGATATTTAGGCAGCTTCCCTGGGTATAGCCCCCCACAATCCTTGGGAGAGTCCCTAGACTTCCTACTGTGCCTCCCCACAGTAGTCAGAGCTGTTGGGTGCTGGTGAGTCCACTTTCGTCTACTTGGGGCCTAAGCTGCTTCATTGTGTCTCTGTCTGAGTGAGTGGACACTGTGCAGAGTTTTCCACCCTTCCTGGGTTGCAGAGGCTGAACAGGGTTAGGCACACTTCCCAGCACAGGTCCTCACCACCACACTCTCCTTGTTCATGACGGGGGAGATCGGGTATTGGTTTCAGCAATTTTCAGCTAGTAGTGGGCCCTGTAGAGTTTCTTTCCGGTCAGATTATTAAGATCCCACCACTGCAGGGAACATCGCTCTGGGTATGGGAAAATGTCTTATTGATTTAAGGGGGTAACTAGTCAACTCAGGGTTCTACAAGATGGCTGGGGTCACCTGGCTCAGTGTTTTTCTTTTCACAATTTGGTTTTAAGCTGTTTGCTCTATTCTAAAGATCCTGCTGTTCCTGTCACACTTTAGATTTTGTCTGTTTTTCACTTAGGATGAATGAGCTTAGGAGATTTCCTGCCTGCCCTGCACCCCCCTGCCCCCCACAACCCCAACTTGTTCCTCCTCGCTTCCCCTACCCTGGATCAGGTTTGGGTTAGGGAACCCTGCATTTATTCTCTACTCTGGTACCTTATCTTATAGTCTCTGCAGGTCTTGGCTTTGTAATATTGAGTCTTAGAGAATTTATTTTGTCACCCACCTTCCAGTTCTGCTTTCCTTCACTTCCTCTTTTCTGTGTTGTGAGGAGATCAGAACTCACTGTCTAGCTCCTTTCTGCCATCTTTTTCAATCCCCTAGAATTTCACTTCTAATACAGGCTGTGAGATTAGGAACAAAGATTCAATCTACCACATGGAAGTGGTTTTTTTTTTTAAAAAAAAACATGAACTTAAAAAGAAATTAATTCATTAATCTTTTCATTTATGATTCCTGAAACCACAATGTGCCTCAAAGGCTGAGTTCAAGATTGTTTTTAAAAATTTCTCCCATTTTCTTCTGCAAAATTCATGTTTTAATCTTTTTTTTTTTCCTCTTAGTGTCTTCCAGAATTTATTTTTGGTTCAAAAACTGAGAAAAGAATAAGTTTTGTTTTCTTCCATGTGATGAGGGAGTTCATTTTTTAGTGTGTAGATTTTCTTTTTCCCTTTTTAATGTTTTAATTAGAATGGAATGAAGCTTATACATTATTTAGTCCTCCTATTTTAAAAATGAATGTTTTTATCCCCATCTAATAATGAAGTCTTTTAGGTTCCTCAGTAGATGTTTTAAGACTTTCTTCATGTTTATCTGGCTCAGCCTGTTTTAGGTCTGGATATGAGAAGACATTCTGCCTTGTTGTTTGCTGATGTAAATAGAATCTTTAGTTTTATACTGTTCCGTAACCATTCTTTGCTTTCCTGAGTGTAGAAAAGCTATTTTTCTCTAATTTAAGAGCTTGTTTCTTCAGATCGTCTCTCATGGTAATGTGGGGCATGTCATCTGACCTTTGTGCTTTCATTTTCTTCTCTGTACCCAGGCACGAGAATCACACACAGATCAGAGTGGCCAGTATAAAAAAAGTTAGACACTTAATAGGTGTCTGGAATACAGTCAGTGATCAACAAATATAACTATTAGTATGATTTTTCAATATACCGATTTTGTAATCCTTTGATTGTTTCCTGTTTTTTTCAATCAATTCCCCTGGTTTTCCTAATTAATCATAGAATTTTCAAATGGTAATAAATTTGCCTTTGTTATTTCAATGTTTACGACTTTTCTTGCTTTTCAAGTTCAATTTTATTAGCTAGTTGTCTTAGTTTCTACTGCTGCGTAACAAAATGCCACATGTCTAGCCACTGAGAACAACACAAATCACTTATCTCTAAGTTTTCATGGACCATGATGATTTCCTTGGGTCTGAAGACTGAAATCTGGATGAAGCCAGACTCATCCTCATCCAGATGCTTAATTATTGAAAGATCCACTTCTAAACTCCCAAACTTGGTAGAATTCATCCTGGGGGTTATATGAATCAGGCTCCTGTTTTCTTGCAAACTCTCAGCTTTTAGAGGCATCCACAGCATGACAGCTTACTTCTTTAAGTCCAGCAGCAGAATTCCTCTAGTGCTTTACATCTTTAACATCAGGGACTGCCTACACTCCAAGGTCCCACCCAGGAAAATCTCCCTTCTAGTTAACTCAACACGAAACTGACTTGGGACCTGAATCAATCATGTGCCACATGATGTTGTGGTCAAACACAGATAGCATCTATGATGGTGGTATATCATAAGATTATAATGAAGCTGAAAGATTCCTATGCCTAGTGATATCACAGTCATCCTAATGTCACTGCACAATACGTTTCTCATGTGTTTGTGGTAATACTGATGTAAACAAGCCAACTGTGCTATCAGTTGTACAACATATACCATATACAATAATGCACAGGACATAATACTTGATAATGATAATAAATGACTGATACCGGTTTATGGATTTATTATACTGTGCTTTTTATCATTGGTTTAAAGTATAGTTCTTATAAAAAATCAATTTCCTGTAATATAATCTGCCATATGATTGCAGCAGCAGCTTCAAACATCTCAAGCCTCTGCCGTCTGGAGGCCACACCTTGTCCATCAGGTGATTCCCACCAGGATGGAATCACCCCATGACACGTTTCTCAGAACATATCCCTGCCATTAAGCAGTGTATGGCCATACATCCCTGAAATCCTTCCACCTAATGAGGAGACACGCTGGGTCAGACTCAGTCCCGCCCACTCAAGGGGGGGATTAAATAGGGGGTGGGGTGGAGGAGTTTTCATGCTATATCATAATTCTGTACACTACAGTAGCACTTTCAGAATAATTGTAGATATAAATGGAAGTCATGGACATCTATATCTTGTCCTCTTTAAGAGTTCTTTTTTCCCCTAGAAAATGGAGAGTCTTATCAAAGATCTTTTATGCATCTAATGAATGATCCTATCTTTCATTTTTGTCGCATTAATGTTTAATTTTATTAATATGCTTTCTCTTCCTGAATCATCTTTTCATTCCTGATATGAACCCCTTCATGTTATTCTTTTTTTTTAATATTTATTTTTAAGTTTTAGTTGGATACAATACCTTTATTTTATTTATTTATTTTTATGTGGTGGTGAGGATCGAACCCAGGACCTCGCACATGCTAGGCAAGTGCTCTACTGCTGAGCCACAACCCCAATCCCCATGCCCCCATGTTATTCTTTATTCTTTTTAATATACTGCTGGATTCTGTTTTCAAAGATTTAATTTAAATATTATGTACCTCCGTTTGAAAGTAATTGGTCTAGCTGTGGGGTATTTTTGTCAGTTTGTAATGGTTAGGATGACCTTTGTGAGAAGAACTTGAGATGCTCCCCTGACTTCTGTGCCCAGAAAAAAATTTAAACACTTTTGGAAATCTTTGCACATTTAAGATTTAAAGAATTTGCTGATCGTTATGTGACCACTTTTCCACTTTCTTGTGTTTATAGGATATTCAGTGTTTTGGTCTTTTTTAAAAAATCAATCATAGTAATGTATATTTTCCTGGAAAATGGTCTGTATCATCATCTGGGGCTTAGGAGTTATTTGAGTAAGTATTATTCTCACTGTTTTTCATACTTTTTGCCAGTTGGCAGAGTTTCCCTCTTGATGATGTACATTCTCTGTATGCATGAATAGAGCACTGTCATTAAGAAAGCTGTCGTTCCATCTCACCCCTGCCTGTTTGAAAGCCAAAAAGAGATGTAGTCTTTTGCTTTGCATTTTATTAATTCCTTATAAAGTGTGTGTGTGTGTGTGTGTGTGTGTGTGTGTGTGTATGTATATGCATGAGGACAGATTGCCTATTTATAATCTTAGTTACCCAGGAGGTTAAATTTTACATTTAATGTTTCAGTCCTTTTGTGATGTATTTTGGTTTGTGGGCGTGAATAATTTAGTTTATTTATATACAATTAGCTAGTAATTGTCTCAGAACCATTTATTGAAGAGTTCCTTTTTCCTCTGTTGATTTAATATGTCACTCATTGTGTAATTAAATTATAAAAGCTAAGTTAATGTATCTATATGCCAAAGAGTAAAGTTGGGTCCTTTCCTAATACCATAAACAAATATTAACTAAAATGGATGAGAGATCTAAATTTAAGAGTTAAAACTATTAAACTTTTAAAAGAAAACATAGGGGAAGTTTCACACTGGATTTAATGATGATTTCGTGTTTATGACTCCAAGGGCACAGGCAGTGAAAGAAAAAATAGGCAAATTAGACTTCATCAACATTAAAAAACTTGTGGATCAAAGGGACATTAGTAACAGAGTAAAAAGAAAACCCCCCGAATGGGAATAAATATTTGAGAAATCATGTATCTCCTGAAGGATTAATATTTAATAGGCATATTCTAATTAGGACCCCAGTCTTGCGGATGTACACTATGGGGAGATTAGCTGTGGTATATTCCTATACCTGCATAGGAAAGTTATGCCTGATTCATTCCACAGTCCTTTTCCTATTCCCCCTCCTTTCCTGTCATCCCCTTTGTCTAATCCACTGAACTTCTCATCTTCCCCTTCACTCCCTTATTGTGGGTTAGCTTTTACATATCAAAGAAAACATTCAGCCTTTGGTTTTTTGGGACTGGCTTATTTCTACGGTCATGTACAACTAAAAAGAACCAATAAAATAAAAAAAAATTAAGTGAAAAAAATATATCTATTGAAATGAAGAAGACAAAAATAAAAAGGTGATCAAAATGTGTATATAAAAATATTTAATATGCTTTTTGAAATTCTTAAAACTCAACAAAAAGATAAATGAACCAATCAAAAAATGGTCAAAAGAGTTTTTGACACATGGATGAAACCAGGAAGGCAGTATGCTGAGTGAAATAAGCCAAACTCAAAAATATAATACTGAATAATCTCATGTAAATGTGCAGTCTGAAAAGAAGTCAAACTCATAGAAACAATAGAAGGGTTATTATCAAGGACTGTTCAGTGGTGGAAAAGAGTAGCTGTTGGACATGTTTTGGGGCTCTAAAATTCAGCATGGTGACTATAGCTAATAATAATGCTTTGTTTACTTGAAATTTTCTGAAAGAATGGATAATTAATCATAGAGAAATACAAATAGAAACCACAATGGTATATCACATCCATTAGGACGGCTATTATAAAAAACAAACAAACAAACAAATGAACAAACCCCAGAAAACAAATGTTAGAGAAACTGGAACACTTGTATACTCCTGTTGGGAATGTACAATGGCAGAGCCCCTCTGGAAAACATTAGGATAGTTCCTCAGAAATTAAAAGTAGAATTACCATATGATCCAGCAATCCTCAAGGGACTTGAAGAAATATCTGCATATCCATGTTCATAGCAGCAGTATTCCTATAATCCAAAAGGTGGAAGCTATTGAAATAATCATTGGCTGGTGATTAGCTAAATAAAATGTGATATGTACATACTATGGAATATTATTCAGCCTTTTTAAAAAGGGAGAAAAATTTGACTTTGCTACAACATGGATGAACATTGAAGACGTATTCCAACTGAAATAAACATGTCACAAAGGATATATTACTCTTATTCCACTTAAATGAAGTAAGTAGAGTTGTCAGATTCACAGGAACAGGGAGTAGAATGAGGGTTGATGAGGTCTGGAGTGTGGGGAATAAGTATTTAAAATATAATTTATAACTAATATGTACTTTTTTTGTTTCTGTGCATTATCTTCTGTTCCTTTTATCTCTCTGTTCTTGAGCCACTTTAAAATATTGTGGTGGTCTAAAATGGTTTTGTTTCTAGCAATTAAAAAATGTCTGAAACATTTTATCATCCTTCAAAGAATCCCATTGGAATTTTGAGGTTTATAAACATGGAAAATTAATATTTTTATTATATTAAGTTCTCTCAATTGGTCACAATAGTATTTATGTCCCTTTACTAACATCTTTTCTAACCCTCAGAGTTTTTAAAATTTTTTAAAATTTGTTCTTTTTAGATGTACATGGCAGTAGAATGTATTTAGACATATTATTCATACATGAGTAGTTTTCTGGTTATCTTTTTAATAATCTTATACATCTATCTGATGTTAATTCTTGGATAGGATTTAATTTTCTTTTCTTTTTTAACTTTTGTGAGTGGAACTTTTGCTTCCTATGGTTTTTTGCTATGTGAGAAAACTAATAAATTTGAAAAGTCTTGGATGCAAGAAAAATTATTTACCAGGGGAAAAGTGAAGGAAAAGAATTATTTGGTATAACATCTTATTTCTTCAGAAGTAATATAATTTGAGAAATAACTGTTGCTTGGGATAAAAGAATAAATAAATAATAAAATATATGGAATATTTTTGAATTTATAGAGAGTATGATTTGATTTTGTTAACTATATCTAAAATGGAGCTTGTTATTTTGATAAGTTGTATATTTGTTAATTTTTTTAAAGAGTCTTCTAATCATTCTTCCATTAGTGTACTTATATGGCCATAAGAAACAGCAGGAATCAGGGGCTTCCTTAAGATTCTGGCATTTGGTCTGAGTAGGTACTTTGAGGGATGTTTCTTCAATAGAACAGCTCTCTCCCTCAAATGATATACTCCTTGAGGCATGGTGGTCTGCAAAGTCCGCCATCCCCCTTCCAAACAAAGAAGTGAACTATGAACTGAGGTCAGAGTTGTAGATAATTGGAGTCAGCATGACAGGTACAAGGTCAGACAGCACAGGCTGGAGAAGGGAGTTTCTTTGAGCATAAATGCCCTTGTAATGCTACTACTAAGCCTTCTGCCCTGTGCAGGGCAGGGTTGGCATATGACTGAAGCCTTCATGAATCCTATTACTAAAAGAGCTGTGTCTCTCTAGAGGACATTTCTCCAACTTGGGTTCATAGAACCTAATTGATTAAGATCAAGCAGTGTGTTACTTTATCTCACTTTATCTCACTTCTAAGCATGCAAGCATCAAAGCAAGCAAGATACAATGAATGAGATCAGTGGTAACAAAGTAAAAGCTTACTACAAAGTAAAATTACTACAATTTGGGCCACACTTCTCAGAATCTAGAACATTTGTGAATGAAATATTTAAAGTAGTTGTTATGTTTAAATATGAGATGTCCCCCAAGAGCTCATGTATGAGACAATGCAAGAAGGTTCAGAAGTGAAATGGTTAGATGATGAGATTTATAACCCAATCAGTGGATAAATCCACTGATAGGATGAACTGGATGGTAATGAAGCATATAGAGTGTGTCTGGAGGAGGTAGGTCACTGGAAGTGTGCCTTTGGGGTTTATATGTTGTTCCTGGTAAGCAGAACTCTCTCTGCTTCTTGATTGCCATATCATGAGATGTTTTCCTCCTCCACGTCCTTCTCTCATGATGTTCTGCATCACCTCGGGTCCAGAGCTATGGAGTAGGCCTTCTATGAACTGAAATCTCTGAAACCATGAGCCCCAAATAAACCTTTCCTCCTTAATGTTGTTCTTGTCAGGTGTTTGGGGCACAGTGATGAAAAAACTGACTAAAACAGTAGTTATCAATAGTTATAAAGCTGAGCTTGCAACAAGAAAATAGTTATACTTGGAGAAGAAATAAAAGTAGAACTTCTACATACATAAGGTGTAGTTATTGACATTTTCTGAACAAATACAAAAATATATAGTACAACAACTGGTTAGACGCAGCGCACAGATAATTGGAGATCTAGAAGATTCTGAAGAATGTATCCAGAATGAAATACTGAATAATATGGTATGGAATAAATGAAAGCAAACTAAGAGATTTAAAGCATGGTATGTAAAGAAGGAAGATATGGTATTGGAGTCCCTGCAGAGAAAATGGAAGAGAGACAATATTTGAAGAGATTTGACTATAAAATAGCCTATAGAACTAAATAAAAATGAAAATTCACAGACTCAGAAGCAAAATCCTTCCAAACGAGGGTAAGTAAAAAGAAACACTTATGTACATGCAAAAAGTTCAGTACTCCAAAGGCAAGGAGACAATCTTAAGTCTTTTAGATTAAGATCAGTGTCTCTCTTTAAAGAATAATAGTTAAAAGGGCAACAGACTTCTTGACTGCAACAATGGAAGCCTGAAGACAGTGGAATAATATTTTTAAACTGTCAACTAAAGATACGGTCAACCTAGAAGTTGTGTTTATAGCAAAATTATTTTTCAATCATGAGAGTAAATTAAAACTTCACAGATTAACAGAAATGAGAGTTTATCTGCAGAAGAGCTGCTCTGGCACAACTTCCAAACCAGGGCTTCATATCTTTTAGCATGGTAAGCTAGTGAAACCTGTAGGCTCTGTGTCAGAATAAGGTTTTTTAAAGTATGAAATAAAATTGCATAGGGTTACAAAGGCAACCAATTTAAACTTTTAAAAATCAAAATATTTTAATCTGTATTATACTAGTATGTATCCCACTTTGTAACTCACACAATAACAAAATCCAGTGGTAGTTCTATTAACTACTCTAATTTCAGAATAAACAGTGCTGTGAGAAAAGGTGTCATTTTACAGGGCAGGACAGGAACAAATGAATAACTTCAAATGCATTTATCTGTATCAAAGCAAGAGGCATGCAGTACAGCACACTGTGGTATATATCATCTTTGACTTTCTTTTGATTCATGAGTTATTTAGAATATAATTAAATATTTTCACATTAATGTATTTTTTTCATGGCGCTATCTTTATTATTCATTTATATGTCTGCTACTTCTTGAGGGGAGAAGATAAGCTATAGACAGA